>NC_085926.1:141432500-142682500 GCF_029289425.2 Pan paniscus | reverse complement strand
AATGAGGGCCCTTTATTTTGTTTGTTTCCTTAATATATTAATAGTTAGAAAGTCCCATTCAGTCTACTTTGCATATTTCTCAAATCAGTCTTTTTTCATTCCTGATGTCACTAGTCTAGATCATAGCTTTGTTATTTTTTTAAACAAATTATTATACTGGCCTCCTAACTAGCCTCCTTCATGACAGTTTTTTAGTAGCCCTACCTATCTCTACACTGCTGCTTGAGTTATCTATGTAAAAGCAGTTGAGATCATGTCAAGTCCATGTCCTCCATACCCATTTTACAGAAGGATTTTCAGAGTCTTCACTATAGATGTAAAAGTGCCTGTTTGGTCCCAGTCAAGGTACACTGTGGATGAGTGAAGTAGCTTAGCGTCAGACAAGAGGCGGGGATAGAGACAAAGAGCGCTGAGGATCGTGGACCAAAATTGCAACCATTCAAATATTTTAAAAACATTATTTGGCTTACATTAAGCAGCCATACAGACTAAGTACAGGCCATGGACCTTAAGTTTGCAATCTCTGGACTGAGAAAATCTTGTTACATTTCTTTTTTCTAGCTTCTGTTGTCACCACATATTTATCACCAGGTCAGGCTTTCATGGGCCTGCTTTCTATTTGCTCTAAGTTTGACTGCCTTCATGCATTGACTCACAAAGGTTCTGCAGCCAAGAATGACCTCTTCATCTCTCTATCTCTATAGCAATCTTCTCTTCCTTTTAGATTGAGCTCAAATAAAACTCTGTCTCTGAAACTTATGATTTCAGAATTAGAATTCATTCTATATTAATGATCAGGGTTTTTTTTTTCCTTTTTTTATCCTTTACTTTTTGCCCTCAATTCAATTATTTGTATTTATTTTCATTTTTTAATGTAGTCCATTGTCTCTCTAGAGATAGATTGTTCCTGGCTCTCAGGGAATATATTTCATGATTTCATGTAACTCTCAGTCTCTGAATATAGCAGGCCGTAAGTAAACGTTTCTGAAAGTAAATTTGTGAAAGAGAAGCCTTAAGGTGGATTAAATGCATAGCTTTTCTTTTCAAAGGAATTTGGACTTTGCAAGAGTCTGCTTATTAGCTGGATGAAACTGATGCATTATCAAAATATCCTGAGTCTCAATTTGTTCAGCTATTAAATGAAGATAATAAGGCAGCCCTCACCAAGCTGATATAAAGATTTGTCATAATCTATTACATGTAAATCTCTTGGCATGTAATATGTGGCTTTTATTACTATTATTGACCTATGCCTATGTAAAATCACTTTTCTTCTAGAGTTTTAAGTTTTGTCTCTTCAGAACTCTTCTTGATTGGATGGCTCATATCGAGTTCTTACTAATTTGACATAAATTAAGCTACTGCTGTATCAAAAATAATTCTTCAAATGAAGCACTCTAAGAATGGAGCATTGTATATTATTGGAAGGCTGTCTAACATTGACTATACTTGGATGAAAACCAACAGTAAAAAGAAAACAATTCCCAGCTGTGTGATAGCTAAAGATTTATGTGATAAGCCAGGGAATATTTTATGAACTTTCACTTCTTTTATAATTTAAGATACTTACAGTAGCAAAAAAATTCAGCTGAGCCTGGTTTTAGTAATTAAGAAGACTTAGTAGTCTAGTGGCAGGCTAAGCTCTAAGCATGCTTTGATCTGGCACCAGATTCATTTCTTGGCAGTTTTATATGTTTTGCTATTTTCTGTTTATCAGCTTTCTATTCAAGCTGGCTTCTCTTAAGAAAGCAAAGAGCTTAAAACAGTTTTATTTTTTTATCTACAACATGGATTTTAAAAAATAAGATGAAAGCACCACCACCACTATTGAATGAAGTTCCTGGGTTTTATTCTGATTGGGTCAACATAGGTGATAAGCCCATCTCCTGAACCAATCAATGAGGTTGTCTATTATCTGATTGGCTTAGGTGAACCAGTGTCAGCCCAGCAACTGGATTTGGGTCAATTATCAAAATAAATGGCTCCTACACAATGCAATGAGTAAAATGGAGGATTCTGGAGACACAATCACCACATCATAAATGTGTGTGTGTGTATGTTTCAAAACTGTCATTTAATTTTTTATTAATTATCTGAGTTTGGTTTAGTTGTAACTGTGAAGCAGGTTCACTGTGCAAGGGTTACCAACCTGTCTGGATCCAGTGAGACTCATTATATAAGTCGCTGAGAATGTAGTAAAATATGGTGATGGGGTGGCATGCACGGTCATCACCATGTGACTCATGTAGTTGCATGTAGTTTGGTTCATTGGACACAACATCTGTATTTGATCTCATTCAAAAGATGGCATTCACTGGCCAGATGGTGGCACCAGTCCAGATGACCAAGTCTGCTTTTAGTTTTGTAGAGCCATTAGTAAACCATTCTGTGTCATCAATAATTATAATTCTTTGTCCCTTCATGAAACCTACTGGTCTCTTTGGGGTCCCAGTCAGGCCCCATCGTGAATGTACCATTTCCATTTAATAATTGAGCTCTGTTGAGCCTATCCAATTTTATTGATGGGGTTGTGATGAGAAGTACAGGTGGTGCTCCAGCCCTCAGATCGTCTCTACCAGTGCCCAAATAAGCAAGGAGTCGCCATTTAAAAGAGATATATTTGGTAGCTGCCTCAGGCAACTGTATCGTCAAAACTCAGAGGCTGGCGCACCCAAGTGGCAATTTTTTGTTACTATAGTCTCCAACCAGCATCCGTGGAGGTTGCAGACACCTGTAATTCTATCAGGCTAGCATACTCTAAAGGCTTTTAAGGCAGTGCCTGGGCCACAGCTTTTTCAATGGCCTCCAAGACTTGCTGCCTCAAAGCGCTCTATTCAAAGTCAGCAGCTTTGCTAGTCACCTTGTCTCAGGAGATCAAAAAAATTCTCTTTTTAGAAATTCATAATTCTAGTTTTTATAGATGTACTTTTAAAATTATTTTATTTATCGGCTGGGTGTGGCGGCTCACACCTATAATCCCAGCACTTTGGGAGGCTGAGATGGGCGGATCACTTGAGGTCAGGAGTTCGAGACCAGCCTGGCCAAGGTGGTGAAACCCCATCTGTACTAAAAATACAGAAAATTAGCCAGGCATGGTGGCAGGCACCTGTAATCACAGCTACTCGGGAGGCTGAGGCAGGAGAATTGCTTGAACGCAAGAGGCGGAGGTTGCAGTGAGCCTAGATTGCGCCATTGCACTCCAGCCTAGGCAAGAAGAGCCAAACTCTGTCTCAAAAAAAAAAAAAATTGTTTTATTTATCTGAATTGTTTCTTAAGTGTTTTGTGCTTCTAAATTAATAGCTATTATGGACTTTACAATTAATAACTCATTGGAGAAACAAGCACTTACCTGCCATTTATAAAACAAAAGTGTAACAAATTTTACTTTTCTGAATACCAACATGCTAAGAAAACAGACTCAAGTAATTGGTTCCTGAAGTCTTTTTACTGAAAATTGCTAATTTCATCAAAGTCAACTTGGAATGCTTGGGGAAAAAAGAATGAGATGTCTTCTCATCATATTAATATATTTAAACAGTGAAAAATCTAAGATTCAGGTACTTAACAATTTAACGAAATCAGAATATTAGGAACCAGAAATATCTTCTTATTTATTTAAAGAAGTGGTGCCCTTGAAGTAAATAAGTGGTTGCTTATTTACAAGTGTTTTTTTTTCTTTATTCATGCTCTGCACTTTTTTGACAGAATATAAGTAGATCAATGTCGGTTTTAAACATAATGTTATGGGCTGTAACACAGCACATATTTCCACAGTGGCATTATAATGATAGATAAGTGAGAATTAAGCAACTTGGCACCACCGCTTGCCTACAACATTAAACCATGATTCCAGTCAATCTCTGAATGTTTTGACACCGGCAAAAATATTGTAAATTATTGTCATTTATGATGAATATGCTGGTTCTATTCTTTTTTTCCAGTGAGTTATAGAGACTACCTGACTTTGACTATGTGGACTTCAGAAGTTAATCTCTGCTGGCAACTTTTCCAAAAAAAGATTACCACCATCAATTCCAATGTGATATATATTTGTATAAAGAAGATAGTTCCAACTGCAAGGAAGAACACCAAAACATTGAGTATGGAGAAGAGTGGGAGAATCATTGTCCCCTGTTCAGAGCATGAAAGACTGCCCACGGTCCGACAGAAGACCGTGTTGTTCTTCAAAGGTAAATAAAAGATTCTTTGAATATGTTTTCTCCTGCTCAAGTAATAACTTGTGATTTTAGTGCTGAATTGCCTTAAGGAATATATTGTTTCCAAACTTTCCAAATTCATGAATGTTAATTAAACTAACACTCTAAGGCCATTTTAAATCAAGCCTCTCTTGAAACAAGATTAAAGTCTTAAATATTTCAGTAGTTATATAAATCAGGGTATATTTAAAATTTTATTTGATCATCCAAAATTTAATAAAAATAAATGTTTTGTGAGATAGTTGATGAATCGGGAGAAATCTGACCATTCAAGTCAGCTACAAAAGATCTTCATATTCTTTCAGATGAAGAAAGAAGTCCCAGAAGCCTAATTATTGACATGATATCAGTTCATTAAGGTATATATTGACAGGTCTTCTCTAGAGAAAACGACTTAGCAGGATTGATGAAGCATGTTGACATTGAAGAGAGAGATTTGGAAATAAATAAATCCACTGTGCTTTATATAAAAGCTCTTTGCTCATCTATTTTTAGCAGAAATCTTGGGAAGGTATTGTGTGTCTGTGTGCGTGCATGTACATGCATGTGTGCATGCAATTATCAAAAGACTATTCTTGGAATCTTTTGTCCAAGATAGACTGACTAAATAATCATTCATTCTACCACTCTGAACAATTTACATGACTGTTTTTAGTAAACCCAACGTAAAATAATACAGTGATATGACACTCCATGGGAGGCAAAGTAGGCCATTAACTGCTGCTCTGGCAATTTCTGTTTAACAAGCTCCATTCGTATTATGTTTCTTATTTCTCTCTAATGAATAAAACAAACCACAACATTTCTTTCTACTTGTACTAATTTCAACAGAGTGTACAAAGTCCATACACAGTTCCATGAATACGTGAAATTAGCAAAATTTGGGGCTTACTTAGTATTAGCCAGAAGGGGAATAATTATTGATTTATTTATTGTTGGTCATTCATTCTATGCACAGTTATTGTGAACTTATTTTGTGTCCATATGTCCTAAATGTGTAGGAAATAAACTGGCTAACAGCAAAACCTTCACTTCTAAGTGGGGATGAAGAGAATATGCTTAAAAATGCTGCACAGGAAGCGTTAGAAGCCCAGAAATTTATGCACAGTGAAAAATAAGTTTTCAAGCAGTGTTCAAACTGGGCAGCCTCTTTTTCTGAAAGCTAGAATTATATACAGTGAAAAAAATGTTTTTATTCAGTGTACAAACAGGAAATAGTTTTGCTATCACAAGGTGCAGATTTGTACTCTCACTTTATACCACTAACTTCACTCCTATTACAACAGCATTTTTCTCTTTCTCTTCTCTGCTCCCCTGTCATCACCACCCCTGCAGTGTGGCTCAGTGAAGTATAGACACAGAGAGAATGTAGCCAAAATGAACAGTGAAAGCTGAGCTCAGAAGAAACAGAGAGGGCATTTCTTAGGTCACAGGAAACACATTTTTTGGAACATGTATCTGAGAAAAATGAAGCTTCTTAAATTCCAGTATCTCATATATTGGAGTCATTAAGGATGAGAAAAAAAGAGACAAAAATAGTGCTGAACAATCTCCACTTAACTAAATTCAGATGTGTGAGTAATTACACATCAAAATAGCATTCTTTGCAATTTCTGGAGAAAACAATACAAGGAAACCACCATTTGACACACATGGGCATGAAGGATGGAAGGGTTTGGACTTTTTAAACAATTTTATAAGAGATATCATCAGGAAAGAAGTAAAAATGAAAGAGGAAGGATATTACAGAACCTTGAAGAATATACTCCCTTCTTGCATGCCCCCCACTTCTTGGAGAAAGAGGGAAAAAATAGTGGAGGAGAAAGAACAGGGCAGTCAATAAAGTAGGAAATCAACCAGGATGATGCTATGTCTCTGACACCAAGAGAAGGCAGTTTTGATAAGGAGAGGACAATAAAGTCAGATGCAAAAGAAGGTTCAAGTACATTGAGATCTAAATAACCTCAAGGTCTAGGACTAGGCACAGAGGTCAGCTTAGAAACAATTAGATAAGTGGTAGGTCTTAGAGGGTGAATGATTAATTCAGCCACAGATTGACTAATGAATTTTCATCACAAGTACCCAAAGGAGACTTTTTCTCATAGAATATCATGTCCCTTTTAGGACAGCAGGGGTCACTAACATACACTGGTCATTCATCCTGGACAAGTAGACCCTATGAATGTTTATGATGCAGACATATTCAGATACTGCTATGACTCTGATATTTCTATAATTCTTTAATCATAATTTGAATAATGAAACATATTTGGTTTTCACAAGATGAATGATTTAGTCATTTAGTGTCTCCTAAATTTATCAGAAACCACAAAAAACTGTCAAAGACAGTATATACCCTTCTTAAGTACTGCTAAGTGCTGATTAATGTGGATTGCATTACCAAGCCATTTGATCACAAGTTATGCTGCATCATATGATCCAGAACCATCCTTTTACATACCATAGCTATCTAAATATAGTACATTGCACCAGTGGGCAAACAATGATGTGAATCAAGATCAAATAGGTAATGCCTTCTCTTCATTGTCTTGGGCTACCTTTTAGATGTGCTATAATAACAAGCAGACTCTAGGCATCTGATAGACAGGACAGCTGGGCAGGCGAGTTAGCAATTCTGGCACTATCATATTGCAGGTGCAGGAATAAAATTCTCAAATACTTGAGAACAGTTGCCTATGGGCCAGCTATGAACTTGACCTCATTTCAGATAACAGCTTTTCCTTTTCACCCCCAGCACAGCTGAAGTTTAGAATAGAAGTTATTTAGCTCAACTTTCAAAAAGAAATTCATTCAAAGCCTACTTTCCTAAGACTCCTTTGAAGAGAAAATGCCATGAGTGTTTTTTCTTGGTGTTTGAAAGGTTTATGAAGAACAAATTATCTAGATAGTTCTTCAGTGAGTGAGAATAAAGTCCATGCTTTTGTTCCTAACATAGCCTTTGTATATTTCAGATACTTTATGTGTTTCATGGAAATTTTTGTTTGGGAATTTTTTAAATTTTGATAAGATGTAGCCCTTGCATTAATGAATGATTTTATGTCTTTGATTATACCACTCACATTTTAATAGAAGTGTATTTTGTCCTGATGGTATTTTCTACTCAGGGAATGATTACATTGAATAATTTTACCTCGAGGTAATACAAAATTTTATTGAGTGGTTACCTTTCCAAAATTAGAAATAAAATAAATAAACATTAACTATGTATTTGAGAAACCTGAATAAATTGTCACTTAACTCTGAAGAATAGCAGTTCCTTAAAAATATTTTACCCCAAAATAGGGCAAATGAGTACTCAATGATTATTAAACCAAAGACTTTACATAATTTACAGAATAAAAATAGTCAGACTAGTATGAGCTACTCAGTCCAGTTCCTGATTAAACTGTATTAAATGGGGATGGCAATAGGAAAACTGATGGCTTTTAAAACACGCCATGACTACCATGACACTGTGGAATGAAAGTAATGTTCCATTAACAGACATTTTCACTATCCTGTATCTTGTCTTTCCTAACCCTTAGTAAAGTACACAAAGAACACTGACTATTTTAGATAAGAGAGCCCTCAACATCTTACTTTTTATTTCTAATTGGCATAACATCCCTTCTTTATGCACTTGCTAAAACCTATGTCTATATACATACACAGTGAGCCCATCTTACTTGACACCCCCACAAAACACACTTGTACCTTGTATCACTACACATGAATGTCTCATACTGGGTCTAATCATGTTCAAAGCATAAGTCTTTAAGTTAGGAAAAATTAATCCAGCAAATATTTTTAGTCCCAAACTTGTGCAAAGAACTGGGCAAGGATTTGTTTATGTCACTAAGGAATAACTAAGCATAATCCTTGCTTTTAAAGAGATGTTCAGCCAAAAAGAATGTGACACAGGTGCAGGTTATATATCAAGTACAAACTGTTTAAAGAAGGAATGGGATGGGGTTAGGGAAGATCACGATTCTGAGATGTCATAATAAAGAACTTCCATGTGACTTGGCTCTGAGTGGCTGGATAGTGCTGCCACACAGGAGTTGTCATCGAGGTGAAGGGATAATCATTTCAAGGACAGAAAGCAATATGATCAAAACTATGAAATTAGAAAAGAGTAGGAAACCAATATGTATAAAAATAGGGGAGCATTTGTGATCGGGAGTCTCTAATTCTGATATTTTTCTCCGCATCCTATTCATTCTTCAAAACTTTGCTTATAAATACCTCCTCAAAGAAAGACACCACCAAGCCAGACAAATATTTCTATCATATTTCTGTTATACATGGTGTCATATTACAGTCTACCTGAGAACATATTTTATTAAGTAATTAAGTTGCAAATATCAAAAGGACAAAAGTCGTTACTTAATCATCCCTTTTCACCCATAGCACATGAACCTATAATCTGTATTATGAACCTATAATCCAGTGCCTGGTACTTTGCAAATATTTGTTGAACAAATAAATCATTGAATGATCAAATAGTTAATATTAGGATGCATTTTCATGTGCACCCTCTCATGTAGTTTTTTTAGCATTTTTTGAGAGGTGTAAGATAGGTTTTGTATGTCATATTCAGTCTTTTGGAAAACACTTTGTTCAAAATAAGTCTCTGCTCTCAAAGATAAAACAATTATTCTACATCCAAATGAAATGGCTTGTATAAGCATGGTTGTTGATGGTTTGGTGTATCAATGAAAAAAATGACACTGACCTTCATATTAGAAATTTTACTTCTAAATCACAATGCTCCATATTGAGGCCACGTTAGAGTTTTCTTATGCATCTATTCTGCATCTGAAATTCTGAATGTCGAAACACCTCTTTTACTCAATACCACCTATAAGACTACAATAACAGTAACTGATGTCAAGAATAACAAAAGTGAGGACACAATGTCTTGAAAATATATGTGTACTTAGATTTGTATGTAAAAGTGCTAACAGCAAATTTCTTCTTTGCCTAGCTGTATACAGCCCTTTCTTTCTCAAGTCTAAACATCGTTAAATTTTCTATAATGTCAATGCCTTTTACTCTTAACTGCAAGGATTAGGGACATTGTTTCTCCTTAGAGCGACTCAAACCTCACTGATGACTCAACCCTCTAAATTTTACTTATTTTTTTGCCTTTAATTTTTAATCTTGCCCATTTTGCTTTAATTTTTAATTATATAATATAGTTTACTAATGTACTCTAATATTGAAGTATTTAACCAATACAGAAATAGTAAATTTTCTTTTTAATAGCTACTTCATTCCAATTTAGTCTCTTCTACAGATATTAATACAAACATTAATGTATTTTTTCTGTGTATCACCCCAGATTTTAAAAAAATGTTTTACATGTCTACATAGTACCCATAGAAAATATGTTTATGTGTGTTACTATGTTTTTCACTGATGATGTCATACTGTAGATGTCAATCTACCTTTGATTGTTTTTTATTTAACATCTTAGAGCTCTTCATATCAGTACACAAAGATCTATCATTTTTCTTTTTATGCCTGCTTAGTACTCCACAGTGTGGCTATGCCATACTTGGCATACCATTCCTGTATAATAGATATTCCCATTATTTTGATGAATGATTAAATTATATGTTCACATGCCAGATTATCATTTGAAATCTTTACCTATTTATAATCCCACTTGACAGTATATGAAAATATATTTACCTTCCACCTAACCCACATTTGATCTTATGCATCTTTTTAACATTTTCTAATGTTATCACCTGACATATTGTTTTTAAAATTTTTGTTTTCCTGATTACTAGTGAATTCAAGAATCTTTACATATTGTATATTCTTTTTATATAGTCTTAAGTTTTACACCTTTGTTTACATTGCCAGTTTTTCTATAATTATTTTATTTCTTATAAATCAATACCAGTATTTTATACATTCAGATATTAATTTTTTCTTGTAAGTATTACAACTATCTTCTCACATACTTCTATGTCCTTTGATATTTATGGAGTATTTTATCCTATCATTTTCAAAAATGATGCAATGAAAATAATATTTTTTCATTTTGCATTGGTATTTCATATTTAAGAAGGCTCTGAAAGTCCTGAGGCCTACTCCCAGTTCTGTAGTCTTAATGGTTTTTTAAATGTTTAGGATTTATTCAATTTGAAATTTATTTTTTAAAATATGTTCAATTAATGATCTAATCTCATTTTTCTTAAAAGATAATTTACTACAAATGACCTTATAATTAAGTGTCTTCAGTGTAGAAAGTTGATATGAAATATCCCTCATTGTAGCAATTTGGTTTTTGCCTTGAGTTCTATTTTGGATGATAGTTAACTGTTGTCTATTTCACTCACACACACACACACACACACACACACACACACACACAGACACTCTCTCTCTCACAATCCCCCTCCTTTCCCTTCCCAAACTTCCTGTGTAAAAAATTTTTGTTGTGTTTAACGTCTTTGGAAACAACAGTGATGGTTTTCAGACTGTTCTAGGAAGCTAACAATAGGTTGTCATTCTAATATTCATCTGCTCAGACTTAGTCTTTCATTTTATACTATGTGTTATACTAATAAGCAGATTAAGTTTTCCAAATTTTAACACAAAACTTAGACCCACATTTTCTCTCTATCCTAGAGTTACCTCCCCAAAATAAGATGAGAATGTTGGTGCTCGTTTACCTGTATTCTCCTTCTTCTAAATGATCTAAACCACGCTCAGCTCCAGAAACCACCTTATTATTTAGATCTTCTGGTATTTTACTTTAAGATTGCTATTAAATTTCAATTTGTTAATATAATAAATAAAAGTATGCTTTAGAATAGTTATTTTTAAATGAAACTTAAGAGGGTTTATACAGAATTACTTCTTCTATACTTATACCACATGAGAAACTGTTTTTTTTTTTCATTTTGCTAAAATATGTCCTTTAGAAAAAGTGAGGGGTAACATTTTTTCTCAGAAATTTTGCTATGTTTCATCTAGTATTAACAATGAGACGTATGATGTCAATCTAATTTTCATATATATATCTCATATATATCTCATATCTTATGATATATATGAGATATATATATATATACACACACACACACATAAAACATTCACTCCTAAACCCTTCCAATAGGATAAGGATTGAATAAATATATATATATTCATATATATATATTCATATATATATGTTCATATATATATTCATATATATATATTCATATATATATGTTCATATATATATTCATATATATATTCATATATATATGTTCATATATATATTCATATATATATATTCATATATATTCATATATATATATTCTCATCTTATTTTGGAGAGGTAACTCTAGGATAGAGAGAAAATGTGTGTCTAAGTTTTGTGTTAAAATTTTGGAAAACTTAACCTGCTTATTAGTATAACACCTAGAATAAAATGAAAGATTAAGTCTGAGCAGATGAACAGTCACAATATATTAGAAAGACAACCTATTGTTAGCTTCCTAGAACAGAACCCCTTCACTGGAAGGGGTTAGAAGGGAATGTTTAATACTTATTACTCTAAAATTTGCTCCAATCTATGTCCAGAGGTGAACCTCTTTTAAATTTATTCTATTCAGTGCTTTGTAGACCCTTTCAATCTAAGAATGTTGGCTTTTTCTCAGAGTTTAAGAGGTTGTTATTATTATTTTTTAATGTTTCCCTCTTCATTCTTTTGGTTATTTTAAGTACCTTCTCTTTGACAAATAATGATTCCTATCTATTATTCTGTGATTTAAATTTCCTTTCATTTTTCTCATCTCAGCTCACTATTTCAGCTTACTAATTTGTTCCTAAGCTCTTTCTTTTACAAATCCTTTGAGCTTTTAAAACCAGGCTGCATAATGTTTTATCATGCTTCATGTTTGCCTCATTCCAGCAGGTTGGTATATTTTAGTGACTAGCTTCTCCAAGCGTGTCACACCCTGCTGTCAATAACTAAATCATTACACTACTGAATTCTGTTGCACAAACTTGAATTTTTTTATTGCACTACCCTGTTTTCCTATGAGAACAGCATATACAGCGTCTAAAAGGAAAGTGAGACAATCATGCTCAGATTAAGTGAATTATATCTCATATTCAAATTTTAATCCCATTCAGCTCAGTGATGACCCTTTGATAAATCTAGATGGTTGACCGAATTTTTCAGAAATGTGAGGAAAGAGAGTGTGTGAAAAAAGTGTCATGAAATTCAAAATGCAGGTGACAGCAAGTGACAGAAATTGGAAAGAATATTTGATGGCACTTGAGCTAATGGTGATATTGATTTCATGCTCTGATAGACCCTAAAGAACAAGGCAGTGTAATGGTATTTTATTTCCATTTAACATTATAGGTATCATACAAGTCAAGGTACTTTTGCTTTTAATGCTTTATTTTAAAGAAAGGTGAATTGAAGATTCAGAAAAAAATTACACACATAAATCATTTTTGTTTGAAGTGCATGATTGCTTCTCCAAAGAAGTGCTATATAAATTCACTATCATTATTACTAAAAATACTTCATAAAATAACTTCCCAATCAACTTGATGTAAATTTAAAAAGTGAATATGGACAATTATAAAGATATGTTGGCATAAAATAACGATATTATTATAAAGCCTAGATATTGTGGAGCTCTTTACATTAACAGAAGTATGAACAAAATACTTATTTAGGCTCCCATGCTCTGGGCACTGCAGGTGAGTAAGGAGGGAAAGTCTAGTGTCTACAGAAAGAGACAGACATTATTCAGATAATCACACCAAAAAAGACACACAAAATGAGACTGAAAAGAGTGTTACAAAGGAAGGGACCACTGCATATGAGAGTTTTTAACTAGAGAACCTAAACACACTGGAGCACCACAGCAAGCTTTCCTATGAAAATGTATTTGAGCCAGTATTGAGGGAATTCATAAAAAATAGTCAGCGTGGGAGAGGTTGATGAGAATGCACAAGACAAAGTGCAGCATGTATAAGCTCTCTGTGGCAGAAGAATATGAAAGCAAACCTGAGACACTGAAACAGCAATAGAAAGTGGCACAAAAGGAGACTGGGAGCCAGGCAAGTGTTCTGTACTCTGAGTACTTTAGACTTTTTTCTAAAAACAAGGGGAAATCAATTAAGTAATTTCAATAAATTTGGTGGGGGACATGGCAGTGTCAGAAATGTGTCCTGAGACAGAGTTACACTCTGAAGAGCAGATCTAAAAGGAGCCAGAGTGGACTCTGGGAGATTTAACCAGGGGATGGTTGCAATAGTCTAGATGGGAGAAAATAGTAGCTTGAACTAGGGTGCTAGTGGCAGAGAAGTAGACAAACAAGGCATGTATTGAACACATAAATGTTTAGAATTTGATGATAAATAAGTATGTGAGGAGAGAGAAGCCAGTAGCCAGCGCTGATGAAAATTCCTAAGCTTTGGACTTGCATGCCCAGATGGAATATGGTGAAACTTATCAAGACATGACATGTCAGATTAAAAGAAAGGAATGATACTGGATTATTGCCTTTTTATTTACTTCATTTTAGGAGAAAGCTATTTGTAATATCAGTTTAGTCTTAGGCATATCAAATTTAATATGAGATAGAAATATTCAAGGGTATTTGAAGTTTGGGATATATATATATACACACACACATATATATATATATACACACACACACACACACGAAGCTCCGAAGAAAGAGATCTGGTCTGGTTATATACATTGATGAGTTGAATTATTATTATTTTTTAAATTTTATTATTATTAGATAAGATAATGAATTATTATTATATGGGTGATAAATAATAATATAGAGAAAGATGAAATCACCTCAGAGGAGAGAACAAAATGAGAAGAATGAAAGAAAGAGCCCCAGGAAACTCCATTTATTGCCTAGATTGAAGATAATGACTCTTTTGAGACTGAGATCATTGACTTATGAAGCAGAGGAAAAATAGGAAAAGTATGGTGTCGTGGATGGTAATGGAAGAGAGTGTTTTGTGAAGGAAGAAATAAAATCAAATGCTGGTAAGAGGTCAAATTTCAGAAGAAGATTTTAAAATACTCTTTCAATATACAGACATAAAGATTATTATTCTCCTTAGCATGTGCTGTTTTGATAAAATGCTGAAGGCATATATAAAAAATTGAGTAAAGAATATTTTGATTAATACTCCAAACACACTTAATAGCAAATTTTATTTCCTCCCATTTGATTTTTGCAGAACAAAGATTTAAAGTTATGTCTTGATCAGGTTTCTACATCTAGTTTCTAAATCATTTTTTGAATCCAGTCTTTCATTCAATGTATTCCACATACAAACTTCCTACACAAGTAATAAAGATGGATTTTAAAAATTTGAAAAAAAAGCAAACACAATGGGGAAAACTGCTCATATTTCTATGTTGACTGTGTGTCACAGAGGACTGACCTACAGTCAATGTAGAAATATGATTAATTTTTTTACCTCCTTCTCTATACATCTTTTATATGTTTCTTCACCTGGTTACTTCTGAATGGAACTAAGTTCTACCATTCTTCTACTGGCAATTAGACAAAGGAAAACCAACTCTTTCAACAGCAATCTCCAAGTTTCCTGAAGAAGGAAGAATATTGAAGAGAGCAATTGAGACACTTGCTTACTGGGAGAATTATTAGTGACAACAACAAAATGAAATCAAGCTAATAATCTTTTAAGAGGAGGAAATAGTTACCTGAATAACAAATAAACTTACAAAAAGTATAACCCTCCTTTTGAGAAGTCCTCAGCTAACTCAGCATTTTTTTCATGTTTTGTAGTTCACCAAATTCCAGGCAGTTTCCCTGCTGAAAACAGCATTTACGCAAACCTCAGCTATGTTAGGTACATTCTGCCTATCACAATTAATATAGATAATAATAGAAATATGTAAGAATTACTTGTATCTTTTTACAGCCCCATAACAAATATGTGCTTATGAGGCATAGTATTTGCTGAATAAGCAAACTTCCAACATATACACCAATAATGCTATTATAGAAAAAATCTGTATGCTGCATTTCAGTTAAAATACCTTGTGGATAAATGGTGTTTCATATTGGACAAATTATTATCATATACATTTTAATGAGTAACATTCGTCCAGCAATTTGTGATGGGCTTTCACACTGTCCAATTTAAGCTTTATAACATCTGTATGTAGTCAGTATTAGTATCCCTATTTTGTCAATAAAGAAATTGCAACTTGAAATTGTTAAATGATTTGCTGCTTTAACTCAGCTAGCTAGTAAAAAATCAGAGCTGTAACATGACTAGAATACAAATTTGGAGAAATTTTCATATGCAATAACTGCCTGGAGAACTCTTGCTTATCTTAATTATTTCATCATATTTGGTTTATTTTTTTCAATATTTTTCAAGATTTAGTTAAATGAGAGTAGATTTTTCATTTTTCTTATGCAATTCCCCAAATAACCAAGGGAATTCACATATTTATTGTGATATGCTACCAAATCCACTTTACGCAACAGATATTGCTAATTTTATAATCACCATATACTTAACACATCACTGTCATAGCTCAGGATCCAGGTTGTAAATTTCTTCTCAGGGAAATTATACATAGGCACTGATAGAAAATAAACATACTGGAAAGCATCCAATATTTTTAAAATTCAAAATAAATACAGTCCTGGTTTTAACTGATATTTGCAGTTAACAGATAATATATAACCATAAAACTCAAAGATTATACAGTTGTAGAGGAATAATTTAATTCTAATATAAATGATTTTTTTAAATGAAATGCTTGATAAGAAGTAAGGACCAGAAAGATAAGAATAAATGTACATCATTGAATGGGGTTTCAAAGACAAACATGTTGGGGTTTCAAAGACAAACATGTTACAATTTCACAATGTGGAGAAACAACTTTTAAGAACATATTTAATCAAACGAGCACCAAAAAGATAAGAACAAATGTACATCATTGAATGGGTTTTCAAAGACTAAAATGTCATTACAATTTCACAATGTGGAGAAACAACTTTTAAGAGCATACATAATTAAATTCTGGTTACTATGAAGTTTCTGAGGTTCATTGCAGTAATTGGGATAAATATATTGTTTCAACCTGTGATAAACACCATAAGATTTTAACAACTGTCTTGGTAGAGATTCTCTTCCTTGCTGTCTAGCATGAAGTAAGTAGTCATGTTGTAAGTAAGTAGTCAGTAAGTCCGTGTGGCAAGGTAGTGAAGGTGGCCTCTGATGAACAACCAGTCAGAAACCGAGAGCACCCTCTGGCTGACAGCCAAGAAAGAGCTGAGGCCTCACTCTCATAGCCGATAAGGAATTGAATTCCACAACAACCATATAAGTTTGGAAGCAGTTGATTATTGAGATAAGACTGTGGCCATACTGATACCTCAACTGCTGCTTTCAGAGGAGACCCTGAAGCAGGGAACACACCAAAGCCATGCCCAGACTCCTGAGCTAAAGAAACTGCAAGATCACAAACATATGTTGTTTTAAGCCACTAAGTTTATGGTAATTTCTTATATATTAACAGATAATTAATAGTAATAGATAATAAACAAAGATGAGTATTTAGAAGATAATATTATAATGGTGTGAGTGGAAGAAAAGCATTGAGGTCCTTAGGAGCTCCTTTCAGATCTGCAGTGTTGGGCAATAAGTGCATCTTATCTCCTCTACTTTAGAATTTACAGTTGAGGAAGTCACATACATTTCATATAGGCAATGGACAATTGAATTGTCAATCTGATTTCTGAGTAAGTTTGGATATTTGAGATGAGTATCAATATGTTTCACTTAGGATTAAATGTCGTTGCATATACAAAACATACCAACTGACTTTGCTCCAACACAAAGACTAATACTTGTAGAAACAAATCCAGATACACACACTTAAGGACTGGTTCCTGGCCTTCGTTGTAAGCAGCCACCACTTAAAACATCCCCTCACAGTCAAAGATGACTGCGTAAGCTCAAGGCAGCAAGTGGCAGAAATAAGAGGAGGAGGAGAATTAGTGGAAGTCACAGACAGTACTTTTTCCTACATTTAATAGGGCAAAAGTTACCTATATAACTACAACTAGCTTCCAGAAAGCCATAGAAATCTATTATCTTAATAGGCTTCGTTTTTATCCTAAATAATATTATAGTCTTCTTACTACGAAAAGAAACGAGGCTGGGCTGTAAGGAGACAATTAGTGATCTTAACCACATTACTTAATTTTTAAAATTATTAAATCTTGAACAATGCTTAAAAATTAGGTATAAAATTAGGTTACATAGATAAGCGTTCCCGAATTATATTTACAGTTATCTAACCCTAGCCTGAATTACTGATAAAGCAAGATAAGTAGTAAGTGGCAACATTTAATTTATGATAATTGTATTATAATTCATAACCATACTCAAACTTCTGCTTTTAAGCTGTTAGACATGCAAAAACACTGTTATAATGCCAAATAAAATCAATACCAACTACTCAAGATTTATAGATGTGTTGCAGATAACTTGGTATGAGAAAAGGTGCATTATACTTTCAAAATATAAACATGACTTTAATGTGACAAGTTTTAAATAAATTATGAATAACAGTCTATTACTTCACTATTCTTTCTATTTTTGAACTTGACTTTCAGCAACAAAAACGGGGAAAAAGGTAGAATGTAACTGATAAAAATGCAGTTAGATAGAAATGTTTTTCCAGGAGAATAAATTCAAATTATTGAATAAATAACCCTTCATTAAATATTTTATTTATCTCTAAAAGGTATTCTGTCACATTCATTTTAATGTCAATGGTCTTAAAATGTAAATATCTTTATATAGAGCCATTCTATTTCCAGTTATTTATTTTATTGGGTACAAAGTATGGCATTTTATCATTGTAGCATGCATATGTAGCATAAAAATGTCAACAAGGTAGATGTTCAGCTATAGAAAATTAATAACTACTTTCGGGTGTAGGTATATAATAAACTTTATTCAGACTTTAAAGATGAGGTGGAAAAATTAGTTTTTTTCAACATTTATTATTAGTTTAAATGTATTTATCAAGTACTTCTGCTATAGAATATTTTCAGGAAAATCTCCCATAATGAAACTTAAAACACTCAATGTCTAACATTTAAATGTAACAGCCTACAAGCCTCTAAGTGGAGCTGCTAATGTGTGATCACTTCTCCAACATGTGCCGCTCCGATACACTATGAAAGAAATAGTCACTGGTGAAGAGTTAGTAGTAAATACAAAAATCTCTCATTAAATATAAATCACTTATTTATATAACTGTAGTAAGTCCAATGATGAAAAATATTATAGTATAAAAGGGTTTAACAAGGAAACTAATTTATTTTGAGACTAACATTTCAGCTGAGACCTGAAGTAGTAGCAAAAACTTGCCAGTCAAAATTTAGAAGGAAGAATAGTCCAGGCTAAGGAAACACCATGTGGAAAGGCCAGAGTCATGGAGCCAGAGCATTTGGTTACGAGGGTGTGAGCTCTGTGATCCCAGTTCTATAAAATGATACAGATAAACATTTGAGAAGATAATAGCATCCCAAGTCGTAGGCTTATTAACTTTTGTTCATATTAAATGTGTCTTCACTTTATTTACACAGGTATTTGGCTTGCATTTCAATGAATCTATATTGCTTTAGTAATGATAAAAAGCACTTTCGGGGTATTAAGAAAAGGCATTCAACATTTACATGGAGTATATGTAGCCCTTATATGCTCTCATGGCTTTATGCTTCCTTCCGGAATAACATTTATCAACCATGTTAAGATGAACGCTGTAGTCATGTGTTACCAAGAGGAGACTGTGAGGTCCTTGAGGACAGGAACCATGTGCTCACCTGTAGAACTGCCATACTCACTGTAACTTACACCGTCCTTTTTTGTACTTGTCCCTGGGCTCAGATTTCCGAGGTTGAATCCCAGATCTATGATTTACTAGCTACGTGTCTTTGCATAGATTACATAATCTCTATAAGGCCTTGTTTCCTCCTATATAAAATGGAGATAATATTGTGTCCGGAATCGGTGGGTTCTTGGTCTCACTGACTTCAAGAATGAAGCCATGGACCCTCACGGTGAGTGTTACAGTTCTTAAAGGTGGCATGTCCAGAGTTTGTTCTTTCTGATGTTTGGACGTGTTCGGACTATCTTTCTTCTGGTGGATTCCTGGTCTCGCTGGCTTCAGGAGTGAAGCTGCAGACCTCTGCCATGAGTGTTACACTTCTTAAGGCAGCACATCTGGAGTTGTTCATTCCTCCCGGTGGGTTCATGGTTTTGCTGGCATCAAGAGTGAAGCTGCGGACCTTCGCAGTGAGTGTTACAGCTCATAAAGGCAGAGCACACCCAGAGTGAACAGCAGCAATATTTATCACAAAGAACGAAAGAACAAAACCTCCACAGCATGGAACAGGACCCCAGCCAGTTGCCGCTCCTGGCTGGGGGAGCCTGCATTTATTCCCTTATCTGACCCCACCCACATCCGGCTGATTGGTCCATTTTACAGAGAGCTGATTGGCCCATTTTACAGAGAGCTGATTGGCCCATTTTGACAGAGTGCTGATTGGTGCATTTATGAACCTTGAGCTAGACACAAAAGTTCTCCAAGTCCCCACTAGATTAGCTAGACACAGAGCACTGATTGGTGTGTTTACAAACCTTTAGCTAGACACAGAGTGCTGATTGGTGCATTTACAATCCTCTAGCTAGACATAAAAGTTCTCCGAGTCCCCACCAGATTCCCGAGATACAGAGTGCTGATTGGTGCATTTACAACCCTCTAGCTAGACATAAAAATTCTCCAAGTCCCCTCCAGATTAGCTAGACACAGAGTGCTGATTGGTACACATATAATCCTCCAGCTAGACATAAAAGTTCTTGGAGTCCCCACCCAACTCAGGAGCCCAGCTGGCTTCAGCTAGTGGATCCCGAGCCAGGGCTGCAGGCGGAGTTGCCTGCCAGTCCCTGGCCCGCACCTGCACTCCTCAGACCTTGGGCGGTCGATGGGACCAGGTGCCACGGAGCAGGGGGCAGTGCCCATCAGGGAGGCTCAGGCTGCGTGGGAGCCCAAGGGGGGTGGGGGGGGTCAGGGGGTGGGAGGGGCTCGGGCATGGCAGGCTGCAGGTCCCAAGCCCTGCCCCGCGGGGAGGTGGCTGAGGCCCCACGAGAATTCAAGCACAGAGTGGGCGGCCGGCAGCGCTGGGGGACTGGCGCACCCTCCACAGCTGCTGGCCTGGGTGTTAAGCCCTTCACTGCCCAGGGCCAGCGGCGCCGGCCAGCTGCTCCAAGTGCAGGGCCCAGCCCAAGCCCGCTCAGAACTCACGCTGGCCTGCGAGGGCCACTAGCAGCCCGGGTTCCTGCCTGTGCCTCTCCCTTCACACCTCCTTGCGAGCAGAGGGAGCCGGCTCCCACCTTGGCCAGCCCAGAGAGGGGCTCCCATAGTGCAGTAGCGGGATGAAGGGCTCCTCAAGCTCTGCCAGAATGGACGCCATGGCCTGAGGAGGTGTGGAGAGCGAGCAAGGGCTGCTAGCACCTTGTCACCTCTCAATACTAAAACGTATAGTGCAGATACATTATGAGGGTTAAATAAGATGAGGCAAATAAAGTGCTTAGTAGAATGACTGACACATATTAAATGGTCAATAAGTATTTTCAACCATCACAACTGGTCACCATCATCAATCTACAGTTTAAAAAATTCTCATCAACAGCCTCTAAAAGGATACACAGAATTTCTACTACTATTGCTACTAAGCCACTAAAGTTTTATGGTCATAATTCTTCTATTAGATTTCTGTATTTGTTTACAAAGATGAGCACATATTCTCCACCAAGGAACTTCAAATTTAGTAGATTATAATCATTCTAGAATTGTTACAGCATAGAGAAATTGGGCTAGGAAAGAGGAGATAATAAAGGGGGTAATAAAGAGTGGTATGAAGAAAACAAAACATTCTATGCATCAAATTCTGTACTCTCTACCTTACTTAGCTTTTATTTATTTATTTAAATTATAAACACTGTGTTTGGAAAACGTAAAAAATTCAAATATATAAATAAGAAAATTCAAATTGTCTTTACTTGCAAGTCAAGTTTCTCTCAGTATTTCAGTATACTCCATTCCAATCTTTTGTTGAATAAAAGAATGAGAGCATAAGTGAAAGATAAGTTTGGTAGAAATTTTATAGAACCTCAATCTCTTCAGAATCCCTATTTATAAAAAGAAAAATTAGAGATAATACTAAATACTATTTGAGAATTAATTATTAATTAGTACTTTAAAAACATAAAATGTAACAAAAATTTACACAATCTGAATGGTGGATAATTAACAAGAAAACACATTTCAGTGGAAAACAAAATTACTACAAATTATGCTTCACTAGTTATTAAAAATTTAAATGTTATGAATTTGACTCTTGCAAAAGATATATTTTAATGTTTCTGAGTTGGCAAATGCCTGTTGTTACTGGTGATATAGAGAGTAAACAGTAAACATATGTTGATTGGATGAGTGAGCAAATGATGGGAATGTAAATTAGCAGTAATTTTTAGAAAGAAAATTTGGCAATAACTTTCAAGAACTGAGCATTCTTCAGACCGCTGGACCCAGCAATTTACTATTTTATTTACATTTTAATTTAGGAATGATGCACACACAAACACACACAGAAAATCACATCTATTATCAATGTGCAAATCACTGAATTATCATTGAACACACTTGTGTAACTACTTCCCAGGTCAAGAAATGAAATATTATGAACATCTTGGAATCCTTATTCATGCTCTTTACGGTCACAGCCTGATCACTTTTCCCAAGTGTAAACATCATTCTTACCGCAATGGCCAAAAAAGAATCTCACATGGTCACAGAGTTAGTAAGTGCTAGAAGCTAAAATTTAAATCTAGTTTTGTCTATGGCTGAAATTCATGTTCTTTCCATGATGTCATCCTCCTTTATGTGTGTTGGGGGCTCTTTAATGTGCAAAACTGTGTCATAACAGAATATATAAAACATGCTTGATATTGTAAGTAAATAATTGGTATCTGGAATTGGATTTTTGATATTGTTCAGTGAATGAATACATGGATGACAAGTCAATACATATTATTGAGCATCTCCTAATCAGACATGAGTTCAGATGCAGTATATAAAATGGTGAAGGAAAGAGGCAAGCCATCACCCTCAGAAAACTTGCATTTTACTAGGCACAGGAAGAAAATGAACACATGGTAAATAAAAAGTAACATCAGTGTTTGCTGAAAGTCTATAAAGGAAATAAACATGGTTATGTGATGGGAAGTAATGAGGAGAATCAGTGGAGAAAAGGGTGGTAAATAGGCTACTCGGGTGAAGGTGCTAAGTCAGACAAAGCCTCTGTATTTTCTTTTACAGAACAGAGCTGTGCACCTGGAGCCTAGCAAGGAAAAAACAGAAGCTGCAAGAGGCTCAGGGCGAATGGAACTGGCCAGGCAAAGACTTACAACACTTGGAGAGATGCCTGGGTTTAATTCTATGGTTTTGTTTAGCAATGCATACTCTGATATTGGCCTATAGAAGATCACTCTTACTGCTGTGTAAAGAACGGACCATAGCCAATTGAGAATGGAAACAAGAAACCCAGGGAGGAGGATATTACAGTGGCCTAGGCAAAACATGTAGTGGCTAGAACTGAGAAGTTCTAGCTGAGAAGTGGTCCTGGAGGTGGCAAGTTCAGTGTTGAAGATAGGGCTAACAGCCTGGCTGATGGGTTGGGAGGAATTAAGGATGCTTTCAGGGGTCTGGGCTAGAGCAAGTGTATGTGTCCCTCTGTGGGCAACATTGTCATCTAGGGTTTACATGATCATGGGAAATGCCGTAAAAGATAAAAGCTACAATCTTCAAATAAATGCTATAATTCTACTCTATATACATTAGGCAGTCATTGAGCTTTTTCTGTGGACAGCTTGACTCATATCATATTAATGCTGATGTGCATTTTTAAGTGAAAGAGTTTAAAAACAGCACGGAGAATGCCTCACAGGTGTGAATGCCACTCAATGTGTGTGAAAGAGAGTGAAAAAGAGATGTTGTAAAGACTGTGTGTTTGGGAGCAAGGCAAGGTTGCTAGAAGCAGCTGGCCTAGAAATATCAAACAGTGATTTCAGGGATTTGGAAGTTTGGGCCTAACTCGAAAACAGTTTTTTGGATGAAATTATTTATGAATTTGATTTGAAATATAGTTTGCAGTGAAGCAAAAGCATAATTCAGTTTCATCACAGTATTATGACTAATGTTTGAGGTCTTATTCTAAAGCTAAGAATAAACAACAGGTGCTGGAGAGGATGTGGAGAAATAGAAACACTTTTACACTGTTGGTGGGACTGTAAACTAGCTCAACCATTGTGGAAGACAGTGTGGTGATTCCTCAAGGATCTAGAACTAGAAATACCATTTGACCCAGCCATCCCATTACTGGGTATACACCCAAAGGATTATAAATCATGCTGTTATAAAGACACATGCACACGTATGTTTATTGTGGCACTATTCACAATAGCAAAGACTTGGAACCAACCCAAATGTCCATCAGTGATAGACTGGATTAAGAAAATGTGGCACATATACACCATGGAACACTATGCAGCCATAAAAAAGGATGAGTTCATGTCCTTTGTAGGGACATGGATGAAGCTGGAAACCATCATTCTCAGCAAACTATCGCAAGGACCAAAAACCAAACACTGCATGTTCTCACTCATAGGTGGGAATTGAACGAGAACACTTGGACACAGGATGGGGAACATCACACACCGGGGCCTGTTGTGGGGTTAGGGGAGGGGGCAGGGATAGCATTAGGAGATATACCTGTTTAAATGATGAGTTAATGGGTGCAGCACACCAACATGGCACATGTATACATATGTAACAAACCTGCATGTTGTGCACATGTACCTTAGAACTTAAAGTATAATACAAAAAAAATAATAGTTATGGTCTAGAATCTAAACTATAGTTTGATGAAAGCTTTCATTTATATAAAAATTGAGGAGTGAGATTGTAGACTGCCTTTTGTGATTATTCTAAGTTTTCTCAAGATGTTGCCATTTCAAAAGGTCGTTGAAAACAGCATGAACAGGAAAGTAGCTTTAGTACCCCAGTACCTGAGACAGTCAAAGATCAGGGTATTATTAAAACTGAAATAAATGTTGAGGAAGTAGATAAAACCTAAAGTTTATTTTCAGTAGTAGTCAGATCTGAAACCAAATGGTAATATTTGCTAGAAAATAATTCAAACAAACGATTTATCGGGAAACAACCTAATAACAAATTTGATTCAATTTAAAATTGATATAGAAACATAAACCATAAGAACTATCTTAAACATAATTTAGTCCAAGACAAATATGGAGGTATATAAGATTCTATTTTTCAGAATAAGTTACTAATATTTCTGAAAGTAAATAGTTGCAGCAGGTATTCTCTTAGACTGCTTGAGTCCCTCTTTATCTGTTTTCCCAAGACATGAAAATTATTGTCTGACTTTATCAATCCAGCAAAACAATCATTTTCTTAAATTTTTCAAACTTTTCACTAAGTCAAATTGACCCTTTAGTTCACTAAAATATTCACTCTTTCTTGCCCTGAGAAAGTCACAGAGGCAACACCAACCAAATTTAGCCAAAGATAGTATCTCAAATAACTGACAAGTCTTTGCCCCTCCTCATCTAATAACCCCACTGGAATTAATAACAAAACAAAATAAAAAAACAAGCAAAAGTAACTAAATTGCAAACGCTATTGTATTGCAGAAAACATGAGTATCCTGCAAAAAGTCAAATAGAAATCCTTTTAAAATGACTAATAATAGTAATTTAAGAAAAAGTGTAGGAGGACCTGAACAAAGTTCCTAAGAATGTTGATTTTCTTCTGCTAGTTTTGAGGTTAAGCCTCATCTGTCTAATGTGACAGAGAATGGCTAGTAATTATCACAAACCTTACAGTGCTGGAGCTAAAAGCCAATTTAATTAGCATTTTTATCTGCCCATTTGGACCTTTATTATTCTAGGAAAAGATTTGAAACAGCAGTGAATTCTAGAAGCTTGAAAAGAAATGCTTTTATTCATTCTGCATGTCAGTAAATTGTTCTTCTAACTTTTGGTTTTTATCTTCTAAATGTATATCCAACATCCAACATAGTAATTTATTCAAAAGAAAGATTTCTTTTTGTTTGGTTTTATTTCATTTTTTTTCTAATACAGAAGACCAGGTAAAATAAAACCATATAAAAACCTAGAATTCACTTTAGGCATGTTTTAGGCAAATGTCAAGAATTAGCTTAATAGAGAAACAAAGAAGAATTTGGCCTGAAATATAGGTCATGGATTCTAAGTAGAATCTTTCGTGATGTTATTTCAGGTGGGACAAAAAAGCATAATCTAGTGGTTTTCTTTCCATATAACTACAGTTCCATCAGTGGCTGTCCATAATCAGCACCAAGGAATTGCTTCTCTGGACTATTTTCAAATAAAACGACTTCTGTTCTATTTTCTCTACCAATACCCTCTCTCTGATTTTACTCACTGCTTTGGGCCAGCTACCATCTCCATATAAAAGACTGTTAATATGCAATCTTAGGTTTAGTGTTTCACACACATTACCAATTCTATAGACACAACTGCCTAAAAGACTTAAATATAAAATTTTACTAAAACTCAACTTGTATTATTTTGAACTCATTTCCCCAAAGTCAATTTCTTTATCATCTACCTCATTCTGGCAGACCACCATTTTTTTTGCAACCTAAGCTTGATATAGAAATGTCATCTTTCTTTTCTTTTTAAAAAATATATAGAAGTGTTTATTTTCCATTACAATGGACTGAATGGCTGCCCCACCTCCAAGTTCACAGGTTGATAGTCTGAAGCCCAAGGTCATCATATTAGGAGGTGGGGCCTTTGGAAGATGATTAAGAGATGAGGTGCTTAGTGCACTTCGGAAAGAGGCCTCAGAAAGCTTCATCACCCTTCTTTCAGATTTCAGTGAGAAAAAGCGTTTTCATCAGGCTCTGAATGTGCTAGTGTGTCCGGAATTGGTGGGTTCTTGGTCTCACTGACTTCAAGAATGAAGCCAGGGACCCTGGCGGTGAGTATTACAGCTCTTAAGGCGGCGCATCTGGAGTTTGTTCCTTCTGCTGTTTGGATGTGTTCGGAGTTTCTTCCTTCTGGTGGGTTCGTGGTCTCGCTGGCTCAGGAATGAAGCCGCGGACCTTCGCGGTGAGTGTTACAGCTCTTAAAGCGGTGCGTCTGGAGTTGTTCTTTCCTCCCGGTGGGCTCGTGGTCTCGCTGGCTTCAGGAGTGAAGCTGCAGACTTTCGCGGTGAGTGTTACAGCTCATAAAAGCAGTGTGGACCTGAAAAGTGAGCAGTAGCAAGATTTATTGCAAACAGCGAAAGAACAAAGCCTCCACACTGTGGAAGGGGACCCGAGCGAGTTGCCACTGCTGGCTCCGGCTGCCTGATTTTATTCTCTTATCTGGCCCCACCCAAGTCCTGATGATTGGTAGAGCCAAGTGGTCTGTTTTGACAGGGCGCTGATTGGTTCGTTTACAATCCCTGAACTAGACACAAAGGTTCTCCACCAGATTAGTTAGATACAGAGTATCCACACAAAGGTTCTCCAAGGCCCCACCAGAGTAGCTAGATACAGAGTGTCAATTGGTGCATTCACAAACCCTGAGCTAGACACAGGGTACTGATTGGTGTGTTTACAAACCTTAAGCTAGATACAGAGTGCCAATTGGTGTATTTACAATCCCTGAGCTAGACATAAAGGTTCTCCAAGACCCCACCAGAGTAGCTAGATACAGAGTGTCAATTGGTGCATTCACAAACCCTGAGCTAGACACAGGGTGCTGATTGGTGTGTTTACAAACCTGGAGGTAGATACAGAGTGCCGATTGGTGTATTTACAATCTCTGAGCTAGACACAAAAGTTCTCCACATCCCCACCAGACTCAGGAGCCCAGCTGGCTTCACCCAGTGGATCCCGCACCGGGGCTGCAGGTGGAGCTGCCTGCCAGTCCCGCGCGCGCGTGCGCCCTCACTCCCCAGCCCTTGGGTAGTTGATGGGACTGGGTGCCCTGGAGCAGGGGGCGGTGCTCGTCGGGGAGGCTCAGGCCGCCCAGGAGCCCACGGGGTGGGGGAGCTCAGGCATGGTGGCTGCAGGTCCCAAGCCCTGCCCTGCGGGAAGGCAGCTAAGACCCGGTGAGAAATAGCAGCGCCGGTGGGCTGGCACTGCTGGGGGACTCAGCACACCCTCCGCAGCCGCTGGCCCGGAGCTAAGTCCCTCATTGCCCGGGGCCGACAGGGCCGGCCTGCTGCTCCCAGTGCGGGGCCCGCCAAGCCCACGCCCACCCGGAACTCCAGCTGGCCCGCAAGCGCCGCACGCAGCCCCGGTTCCCGCTGGCGCCTCTCCCTCCACACCTCCCTGCACCCTGAGGGCGTGGGCTCCGGCCTTGGCCAGCCCAGAAGGGGCCTCCCACAGTGCAGCGATGGGCTGAAGGGCTCCTGAAGTGCCGCCAAAGTGGGAGTCCAGGCAGAGGAGGCACGGAGAGCGAGCGAGGGCTGTGAGGACTGCCAGCACGCTGTCGCCTCTCACTAGCACCGTGATCTAGGACTTGCCTGCCTTCAGAAGGGTGAGATATACATTTCTGTTGTTTATAAGCCACCCATTCTGTGATATCCTTTTAACAGAAGCATGAATAAACAAACTCACCAATCTTCTAGGAAAGGTATTTATCCCCTTTTTTGAAAATCATCTTTACCATTCCATGCTTGAACCATGCGGTTCCAACCACAGGCTTCTGTTCCCTCAGCCTATGTGAGTTGAGTGCACTGGGTAGGGAAACATTTAGAGCTGCTCAGGTGGTTGCCAAACGGTGCAATACTCATCATTCTACTATCCTCTACATTCTTATCAAATAAATTACGGAAGACAAAGAAAATAAAGTCATTTGGTGACTGCTTGACACAAAAAGTAGGAGGGATAATCCATCTACTAAATGACAAGAGACAATGAGCATGGAGTCAGGATTCAGAAAAAAATGAAATGATATATAATCTGAAAAGGCGTAATTTCAAAATGCAGATTTAAAAGGCTAATTGCATAAATATGGAACAAATTCACTTAATATAAATCTGGAGTAGTACTCCTTCATAGCTTAAAATGCTAATATATACAACCTGAGCGGAATGTTCATATCAAGAGTGTTAGTGGTCCCATTAAGTTATGAATTAATTAGTTCACTCTGGAGAATTCCTGCAGCAACACTGTCCTTTTGAAGAATGTCTACAAATAAATGGCATCCAAAAGAAGATAATTTGAATGCTCAGAGATTGGCAAGAGGGTATCATAGAGATTGGTCAAGTTAATTAGGCATGCTTATTCTGGAACCTAAAGATAATATGGAAAAGGCCTGTCAGATAGTTTTTTAATATTTTTAAAGGGTGGCCATCTTTACATGGAGGTTAAAAACAGGTGTGGATATTATAGGATAGCCTATTTTACCTCATTATTAGGCAGGTATTCCTAATATTTAAACCTTTCGAACATGAAATGGGCTGCTTTACCTTGAATAAGCTTTTTGAAAAGGAAGTTTGAAGCTAACAATTACCTATCAGAAATGCTATAGATATGGGTCTTGAAATAGTCTTGTTACTAAGGTCCCTATACATTCATGAGATTTTCTGATGCATGAGCAGGAATCATTCTAATCTTCTCCATTATTCTACTTTTAATTAATCTGTAGCTGGAACATCTATTATTCTGAGTCCATAATTAGCACAATTATTTCAATAATGTTATTTGCCATGGAGATTTTTTTTCAGTATAGGGAAGTATAGAAAGCAGAGCCTTTGTATTTGTGCTTCACAGAGATGATAGTGTTGATTATGAAATCTCCATGCAATTTCATTTAATAGTTAGGGCACTACAAAATGGGTGCTAAACCCAAACATGTACCTCTTCATTTCTCCCTTGATGTTCAATTCTGTAAGAGCAAGTTGAGGGCTTCACTACTCTACCTCTAAAATATTCTCACTCATCTACTAAAATAAAATTGCTTTAAAACCTAGTATCTATGAAGCACAGCCAAAATTATAAAGAACAGCACATTCTGTATTACATTTCTTTGGTCTTTATAGCAAGAATATATTTTAAAATCTTTCTACCTCTTAGCTTTCAGTTTGCTGCAAAATGTCACCAATGTTGGTAAGGCCAGCTGCTGCTTGCAAAATTGCTTCTCCCTTTGCACTAGAGAACAGTGTAGAAGGTTATCTTATCTAAACCATTTCATGGCCAGTAGGGTTATAAAAGCAATACAACTTTTAATGGATTTTAAATATTTATATGGATATGGTATAGGGCTTTTTAAAAAGCTATTCATAGTGAGTGTCTGTAGCTACATGTCATTTTGTAAATATCCAGTGACTGAATCTATAAGAAGACTGAGATTTTTTGCTTTTTCTTTAATGTTGAGTATCCATACTACATCAAAACTATATACAAGTCCACAAAGATTCTACTGTTTAGTTTTTTTTTATTTCTAGAAAAAAGATTTTTAAATACATGCATACACATACGTACACATAGCCATGATGTCTTAATCTGGTCTCTATTATAGAAGTTCAGCTATTGTTGGATTCAGTTATAATTTTTATATTCATTAAGTATGTATATTATGAACACTTTCTTTAATGAAAATAAATAGAGGTTCTCTAGAGCCTGCTGTAACAAGGGAGACAGCCCTATCACTTGCATTTGACAGAGACTCAAGGCAGTCAGTGTAATGGGAAAGCTTCATGGTAAATAGAGGGAAAGTCTTCAGTTAAAGCCTGATTAGAGGTTGTTGACAAGAAGCTGGGAGCAGGCTAACTTAAACCGGGACATTCTATGTGATTGGTTTGGGGAACATATTTGGCTTTCTCTAGTTGATCCTTAGAAGCCAGGATACAAAATAGGCAAGCTGGCAGGCATTGAACAAATGCTAACTCTTTTGGGCTGATTTATGCAGAGACGATATTTCAATTTCTGGTTCTGGTTGCTGCAAAGGTCGTGTATCAAAAAGGGTTCTGTTTTCATATATGACCTGGCCATTGTCCATTTGTACAATAAGCCTCTCAATATTATATCTAAAATAATAAAACTGTCTTAGTCAATATTATTTTGCCTACTAGGCACCCTAAAAATATATCTCTATATTGTTGGGAGACAATTCTCTATGGATTTTTCTGTGTATCTTTTGCTCCAGACTACTTTTCAAGGATTTTTGTATAGGGAATAGCTTTGGGAGGTAGAGACAGTGTCTCCTTCTTGAGAAAAATGCGGATGTATTTACTGCACAGTATAACAAAGATAACGTGTCCCTCTAGTGAAAAGCTTGGGCAGACACTTTATGAAACATTCCAGTAGCTTAAGCTTAAGTTTGTATCAGCTATGATGCAAAATGACTGTGTATGCAATGTCCATCTGGGTTATTCCATATTCCCTTCTCAGACGTAGAGGCAAAGGAAGCTAAAGCAACAGGGAGCATACACTATTTTGTTGTTCTGTAAAAAAAGTCCTTTGTCTCAGACCCAGGAATATCATGTTTTCTACCAACATCCATGAAACTGTGACAGGTAATTCAGCTTAAATATAGGGTAAAATACTAGATCATTCAGCTCTTGACAAGTACTACATATTAATGCCTAAATAATCAATTATATAAGTGAACACTATCTGTTTCTCCCTCTGATTTAGAAATATAACCAGGATTACAAAATGAATGCAGAAAAATGTAAAAGACACCTTGGAAAAAGCTCATGCAAATTAGTTTAGATTGTTTTCAGTAAATGGAAATTAATTGTGTGCTTAAGGACAGGTGGGCTAATAAAGTAAGGGTTCTGTTTTTGTTTGTCAGAACATAGACATGATACTGTTCCCCAGGTGGTTAATGTTTTAATAAGGTCAGTCATCAAAACTGTGTAAGAATAAAAAAGATTGCAGAAAGTGCTCAGATTTAATTTGTGTTTAATACTTATACTTCATCTTTCTACAACTCTCATAAAATTAATTGCAGTAAGGTACCAAACTTCTTTACTTTATGATAAAACATAAGTGTACCTGGCAAATCTAAATCATATACTTATAAACTACCAACCTTTTAATCTCAATGAAAATAGATTAACTAGAAGAAATGTATATGCTTAAAGTACATCTAAATAATTACCCATGGATTGAAAAAACAGATATATTTTTCTAAATGTGCTTTATTAAGATAGCTTTTAAGTCTCTGAAATACAATTGGAACCCTTATGAGTACACAGCACTTTGCAGAGTGCTATTATGTGCAATAATGCATCCTTCTGTAAGTCAGGTTCAGGTTATTATTTATAGAGGTGCTTATTAGTCTAATATTTTGTGGTTTGAGAATTTTAAATAAATTATTCTAGTTTTTTTCCATAATAAAGCATGGGACTACATATATTACATACTTTTGAAAGGATGACTCAGGGCTTGAATTAGAATAATCAGCTTCAAGAATTTACCAAGTGACAATAAGCCACAGAGGCAAGGACATTTCTAAATCTGCCAGAGCACTACATTTTCCTTTTAAGAATAGAGGCCAATACATTTTAATCTTCAAGGCAAGCTACTTTGGAGATAAAAACTAGATATATAAGAAAAGAATAAATTACCTTGAAAGTGGTCATTGCATATCATTTTTTTCTTTTTTAGAGAGTGAAATATGTTATCTGTGCAATAGGGATTATAATGTTTACCTTCAGGAATTGGGAATAATTTCAGACACATCTAACCTACTGAAAGTATAATGGACAACAATTACATATTCCAAAGGGGAGGTTTCTAAATATATTGGGATCTAAATATCTCGGCATCTAAATATCTCCTCTATCTAACTAAGGGGAGATGGGTGTGACCCTGAAACTCTATCATATTCATATTTAAATGCATGAATTAATAATTGTGCTGTTTATGGCATTTTTGATTCAGTTTAATGGAATCTAGAATGAGCAACTAAAAAAGATGGAAAATGAAATTTCTGATGTTGCTCACAGGATAATTATAATGGCTTGACCTAAAATACCAATTGCAGTTATTCATCGTGAATAATTTTAACATAAATTTGGATGAGTTATCCATACCGCATAATTTGATGAAATACTTTGGGCACATCCAGCTGTCCTTGTTCTATTGTATGCTCATATCACTACCTTCAGATTTGTTCTTTAGTCTCCTGAATGGCAGAGTGAACAACTCTTTGTAGACCCACTTCTTAAGCAAGGTAACCTAATAATATGTCATTTTGGTCTATTATATTACTATGAGTTCATCTTCCAGAATCTGAAAAAATCTACAAAAATGTTATGAATATTTTTCTCAACCTGAAAAAAGTGAGGACCAGATCCATGGTGATCCCACATAATTCCTGCTGGGAGATGCTAGCTGAACCAGCTCATATGTTCCTGGTTGCTGACTTAATGGGCTTTCAGATGAAGTTTTTTATAGAAAATAGTCAATATTTTATTTTAACACACCGAAGAGGAAGTGGTGGTTATGAAAAAAATACTAGCTAAAAAGATATTCCCTCTATGTGAGTAAGAGTGACTGTAAACCCAAAACAAGCATGTTTAAAGGAGATTAATAACTTTCAAATTGAACTCCAGCTCCTATTTGAAGAGGCAACATCATTGACAAATTCAAATAAGAAAGAAAAGGACTGGATTGGAAGCGAATTCAATAACGCAGTAGTATGCAATATATAGAGAGGCCACATCCTGAAGAAACTCTCCGAGAGGTGAAAAGTCCTAGATCATCATTCAACTCCAGACAAAGATTGGAGGAAAGACACTGCCGTGTGGCTGAGCTCATGGCTGTTCAATCACTGTCATATACACAGAAACATGGCCTGATGGCAGTTTCCCTACCACTTCATTAAAGCAAATGGTTACCTTGAGGTGGCAATCCAAGTCTCAAGACTTTTATTGTTTTGCAAACTTACATTTTAGTGTATTTTTTGTTTTCCAGTTCTTTAAACTAAAACGTGAAGTTCATTTTAAATCACACTTGCTCCGGAAGGTCTACATCATCCTAACAGGCAGTAAAAAGTCTGATACAGAACCTAGATGCTATAGGGCAACAGGTACTTGAAGGCAGATCTAGTATCTTAATATTTGTCAAGTAAGCAGGTAGGACATAGTCTAAAGCATGAAATTCAGGCAAGACTTTGATATCTTCAGAGAATTTTAGCAAGGGTTATGTGAGAATGTCATCAGGTAAAAAATTAAAGTAGAATCTGGAAGAAGGAAATATTGGACGGTTGGGAAATGGTTGCCATTAAAAAATCTGTTGCAGTTAATTATTAGGTTAAATGTCACTGGAGCCCAGGTCCTATAATTCTAGCCTCCTGAGGGACTGGCAATAGCCACGTAGTATCCTCAACTTAAAAGAACTGAAATTACAGGTAGATTCAAGACAAGGTTCATGCTCAAACACTGTTTATGAAACCCAGCCAAACTTTCCATTATTTGTTTCTACTTGTGGTCAGAAAAATGGAATAAAACATGGTCATATCTGTTCATGTATCTGCTACCTCACAACTTATTACTTCATTTTTCTGTTTGTTGACTACACTGGCTGCCTCTCAACCTCTTGCTTTCTACTCAGAGTGTAGTTTCTCTTATCTACAAGAAATCCAGTTTGATTTCCAATCATTTTAGCTTCTCAAGTGACCACATTGTATTTGGCAACCTGTTCTTTTTGTGTGCTGCCTGACTCACACTCTAGATTCATTAGTTTAGCCTTGTGATGTCTGATCCTGAGCCCTAACACATCAACATAGCCCTTCTTCTTTTTAGAGAAAACTTACTTTATTTGCTCTCCTGGATTACAAAGTAACCAGGGCTTATCTTGACGCAACTCCTGCTCACTGACAAATGAGTTCCTATATAGTACATATGACAGACACTAGGTTTCTAGACTTTGAATAGAAGCCTAAATATAAATGAGTTAGTTATCATGGCATATGTAAACAAATTTCACTGGCTCATAATCCCCATTGGTTTAACTTCATGATTCTGAATGCCTTGTATTTTCTGTTCTCTGTATATTTTTCTGGGAGGCTCTCAAATGATGACTTTAGGGTACTTAACTCGTAAGCGTACCTACACTCATGCATCAGGTATTGAAGCTCTTCCCAAATAGTTCATTGAACTGGTCGTGTTGGGCATATCCATTATACTGCGCCATTCTGCTATGGGTATGATCACTTGCTTTGTTCAGTTGTTCGATATTTTATGGTGAGTATAGCAGCTGTTCCACAAGTTTCAAGATATTCAAATAAGAATTTGGGAGGCAAAACATGAAACTGTAGTTTATAGTAAAACAGATAATTTTTTTTTTATTATACTTTAAGTTTTAGGGTACATGTGCACATTGTGCAGGTTAGTTACATATGTATACATGTGCCATGCTGGTGCGCTGCACCCACTAACTCGTCATCTAGCATTAGGTATATCTCCCAATGCTATCCCTCCCCCCTCCCCCCTCCCCACCACAGTCCCCAGAGTGTGATATTCCCCTTCCTGTGTCCATGTGTTCTCATTGTTCAATTCCCACCTATGAGTGAGAATATGCGGTGTTTGGTTTTTTGTTCTTGTGATAGTTTACTGAGAATGATGGTTTCCAGTTTCATCCATGTCCCTACAAAGGACATGAACTCATCATTTTTTATGGCTGCATAGTATTCCATGGTGTATATGTGCCACATTTTCTTAATCCAGTCTATCATTGTTGGACATTTGGGTTGGTTCCAAGTCTTTGCTATTGTGAATAATGCTGCAATAAACATACGTGTGCATGTGTCTTTATAGCAGCATGATTTATAGTCATTTGGGTATATACCCAGTAATGGGATGGCTGGGTCAAATGGTATTTCTAGTTCTAGATCCCTGAGGAATCGCCACACTGACTTCCACAATGGTTGAACTAGTTTACAGTCCCACCAACAGTGTAAAAGTGTTCCTATTTCTCCACATCCTCTCCAGCACCTGTTGTTTCCTGACTTTTGAATGATTGCCATTCTAACTGGTGTGAGATGATATCTCATACTGGTTTTGATTTGCATTTCTCTGATGGCCAGTGATGATGAGCATTTTTTCATGTGTTTTTTGGCTGCATAAATGTCTTCTTTTGAGAAGTGTCTGTTCATGTCCCTCGCCCACTTTTTGATGGGGTTGTTTGTTTTTTTCTTGTAAATTTGTTTGAGTTCATTGTAGATTCTGGATATTAGCCCTTTGTCAGATGAGTAGGTTGCAAAAATTTTCTCCCATGCTGTAGGTTGCCTGTTCACTCTGATGGTAGTTTCTTTTGCTGTGCAGAAGCTCTTTGGTTTAATTAGATCCCATTTGTCAATTTTGGCTTTTGTTGCCATTGCTTTTGGTGTTTTGGACATGAAGTCCTTGCCCACGCCTATGTCCTGAATGGTAATGCCTAGGTTTTCTTCTAGGGTTTTTATGGTTTTAGGTCTAACGTTTAAATCTTTAATCCATCTTGAATTGATTTTTGTATAAGGTGTAAGGAAGGGATCCAGTTTCAGCTTTCTACATATGGCTAGCCAGTTTTCCCAGCACCATTTATTAAATAGGGAATCCTTTCCCCATTGCTTCTTTTTCTCAGGTTTGTCAAAGATCAGATAGTTGTAGGTAAGTGGCGTTATTTCTGAGGGCTCTGTTCTGTTCCATTGATCTATATCTCTGTTTTGGTACCAGTACCATGCTGTTTTAGTTACTGTAGCCTTGTAGTATAGTTTGAAGTCAGGTAGTGTGATGCCTCCAGCTTTGTTCTTTTGGCTTAGGATTGACGTGGCGATGCAGGCTCTTTTTTGGTTCCATATGAACTTTAAAGTAGTTTTTTCCAATTCTGTGAAGAAAGTCATTGGTAGCTTGATGGGGATGGCATTGAATCTGTAAATTACCTTGGGCAGTATGGCCATTTTCACGATATTGATTCTTCCTACCCATGAGCATGGAATGTTCTTCCATTTGTTTGTATCCTCTTTTATTTCCTTGAGCAGTGGTTTGTAGTTCTCCCTGAAGAGGTCCTTCACATCCCTTGTAAGTTGGATTCCTAGGTATTTTATTCTCTTTGAAGCAATTGTGAATGGGAGTTCACTCACGATTTGACTCTCTGTTTGTCTGTTGTTGGTGTATAGGAATGCTTGTGATTTTTGTACATTGATTTTGTATCCTGAGACTTTGCTGAAGTTGCTTATCAGCTTAAGGAGATTTTGGGCTGAGACGATGGGGTTTTCTAGATAAACAATCATGTCGTCTGCAAACAGGGACAATTTGACTTCCTCTTTTCCTAATTGAATACCCTTTATTTCCTTCTCCTGCCTGATTGCCCTGGCCAGAACTTCCAACACTATGTTGAATAGGAGCGGTGAGAGAGGGCATCCCTGTCTTGTGCCAGTTTTCAAAGGGAATGCTTCCAGTTTTTGCCCATTCAGTATGATATTGGCTGTGGGTTTGTCATAGATAGCTCTTATTATTTTGAAATACGTCCCATCAATACCTAATTTATTGAGAGTTTTTAGCATGAAGGGTTGTTGAATTTTGTCAAAGGCTTTTTCTGCATCTATTGAGATAATCATGTGGTTTTTGTCTTTGGCTCTGTTTATATGCTGGATTACATTTATTGATTTGTGTATATTGAACCAGCCTTGCATCCCAGGGATGAAGCCCACTTGATCATGGTGGATAAGCTTTTTGATGTGCTGCTGGATTCAGTTTGCCAGTATTTTATTGAGGATTTTTGCATCAATGTTCATCAAGGATATTGGTCTAAAATTCTCTTTTTTGGTTGTGTCTCTGCCTGGCTTTGGTATCAGAATGATGCTGGCCTCATAAAATGATTTAGGGAGGATTCCCTCTTTTTCTATTGATTGGAATAGTTTCAGAAGGAATGGTACCAGTTCCTCCTTGTACCTCTGGTAGAATTCGGCTGTTACAGAATTCTCAACAGGTTCTAAAGCAGGAGTTGCCATGTTCCAAAAGGTAGCAACACAGTTTTTCATTGCTTGTTTGCTGTTTTCATTTTTTATTTTTAACAGCCTGTTCCTTTCCTGCTACTTGAAGGACTAGCCTGAGAACAAATTCAGTTTATAGGTGCTGTGCTATGTCCAGAATTCCCAGTTCTCTCAGGATAACAAGAATTAGTTAGAAAGACTAAGTGTTCTGACTCCAAACTGTAGAATGTGCTCAATCAGGCAAATCCACACATTTGCTACTCATGCTCTGAATGTCTTAACTGGTGGCTTTGAGAGAACAGGTACCCAATTTCTGGAATTTGGGTTGCACTGTAACAGAGAAAGGTTGCCATGTTGGTAGGCTAATGATTTGAGTAAATTAGCAGATATTTCTTATATGTATCATACTAAGGAGGTCCTCAGGCATAGCTATACACCAGAATCACCCACATAATTAAACAGTGGAACAGATTTATCTGAGAGCCAGAGTCTTGTGTGGCCAACATAAAGGGTCATATATATCGGTCCTCATATATGTCACTGAAGTGACCTATAGAAAAGAGTCTATTTGATCACTGATGACATTTCTTGATCTTTCCAGTTATGAATATTTATTATTGTCCAAATTTACTTTCAGTAAATATATTCTAAATGCAAGACAATTTTTTCTTGTTGTTTTGAAACACTGTAAGTCTGCATTAGGCCTAAATTCAAGGAATTTATAGACTTGTTGGGGACAAAATAATCCTTTATGTATACACAAACAAATGGACCCCAACCAAGGCCTGTGTTCAGGTCAAGGGTGAGGATTTAGATTAATATGGATTGAGGCCATTAGGGAAATAGGAGGTAAAATATTAGTTGCGTGTTTGTTTATTCACAACTCAGAATTTGAAAACTTGTCAAAGCTCCTTCAAAGAAACAGTTTCAATACCTTTTTTTGTTTTTTTAGACAGAGTCTCACTCTGTCACCAGGCTGGAGTGCAGTGGCGTTATCTCGGCTCACTGCAACCTCCGCCTCCCAGGTTCAAATGAATCTCCTGCCTCAGCCTCCCAAGTAGCTGGGAATACAGTCACTCAACACCATGCCCAGCTAATTTTTGTATTTTTAGTAGAGACGGGGTTTCTCCATGTTGGCCAGGATGGTCTCAATCTCTTGACCTCCTGATCTGCCTGCCTCGGCCTCCCAAAGTGCTGGGATTACAGACGTGAGACACCACGCCCAGCCTCAATAACTTTAAATGGAAAATTTATGCCATTGTCCACTGTATGTCATTATCCTGCAGACATACTAGTTTCATGGTGGTCATCACTGGGCTTTAGTCAAAATGTTAATATTATTATCTTCCTATGGAATAAACATCATTTACTTGTTATCCTTCAGAAATGAAACAAGTTGTTTTTGTGTATTTCATGGAAGAATAAAATCAAAGGTTAATTTGTGGGGCAAAGGTTATTATAAATATATCTAAAAATTAGTATGATTACTGCACAAGTAACATTACTTTGCAACACACATTATATAATTTGCCATCATAAAATAACTATTAAAATCCCATTATAATTTTGCATCCTGACCTAATGTTTTACATACAGTTTAAACTTTTTAATATAAATTGAGAAATAGGTGTCATTTTTATCACAATTTTACAATTAAAGATATCTCTTTTTAGGGAATCCTCCCTAACTCATTTTATGAGGCCAGCATCATCCTGATACCAAAGCCTGGCAGAGACACAACCAAACAAGAGAATTTAAACCAATATACTTGATGAACATTGATGCAAAAATCCTCAATAAAATACTGGCAAACCGAATCCAGCAGCACATCAAAAAGCTTATCCACCATGATCAAGTGGGCTTCATCCCTGGGATGCAAGGCTGGTTCAATATATGCAAATCAATAAATGTAATCCAGCATATAAACAGAACCAAAGACAAAAACCACATGATTATCTCAATAGATGCAGAAAAAGCCTTTGACAAAATTCAACAACCCTTCATGCTAAAAACTCTCAATAAGGTATTGATGGGATGTATCTCAAAATAATAAGAGCTATCTATGACAGACCCACAGCCAATATCATAGTTAATGGGCAAAAACTGGAAGCATTCCCTTTGAAAACTGGCACAAGACAGGGATGCCCTCTCTCACCACTCCTATTCAACATAGTGTTGGAAGTTCTGGCCAGGGCAATCAGGCAGGAGAAGGAAATAAAGGGTATTCAATTAGGAAAAGAGGAAGTCAAATTGTCCCTGTTTGCAGATGACATGATTGTATATCTAGAAAACCCCATTATCTCAGCCCAAAATCTGCTTAAGCTGATAAGCAACTTCAGCAAAGTCTCAGGATACAAAATCAATGTACAAAAATGACAAGCATTCTTATACACAAATAACAGACAAACAGAGAGCCAAATCATGAGTGAACTCCCATTCACAATTGCTTCAAAGAGAATAAAATACCTAGGAATCCAACTTACAAGGGACTCATGAAGGACCTCTTCAAGGAGAACTACAAACCACTGCTCAAGGAAATAAAAGAGGATACAAACAAATGGAAGAACATTCCATGCTCATGGGTAGGAAGAATCAATATCGTGAAAATGGCCATACTGCCCAAGGTAATTTATAGATTCAATGCCATCCCCATCAAGCTACCAATGACTTTCTTCACAGAATTGGAAAAAACTACTTTAAAGTTCATATGGAATGAAAAAAGAGCCCGCATCGCCAAGTCAATCCTAAGCCAAAAGAACAAAGCTGGAGGCATCACACTACCTGACTTCAAACTATACTACAAGGCTACAGTAACCAAAACAGCATGGTACTGGTACCAAAACAGAGATATAGATCAATGGAACAGAACAGAGCCCTCAGAAATAATGCCACCTATCTACAACTATCTGATCTTTGACAAACCTGAGAAAAACAAGCAATGGGGAAAGGATTCCCTATTTAATAAATGGTGCTGGGAAAACTGGCTAGCCATATGTAGAAAGCTGAAACTGGATCCCTTCCTTACACCTTATACAAAAATTAATTCAAGATGGATTAAAGACTTAAACGTTAGACCTAAAACCATAAAAACCCTAGAGTAAAACCTAGGCATTACCATTCAGGACATAGGCATGGGCAAGGACTTCATGTCTAAAACACCAAAAGCAATGGCAACCAAAGCCAAAATTGACAAATGGGATCTAATTAAACCAAAGAGCTTCTGCACAGCAAAAGAAACTACCATCAGAGTGAACCGGCAACCTACAGCATGGGAGAAAATTTTCGCAACCTACTCTTCTGACAAAGGGCTAATATCCAGAATCTACAATGAACTCAAACAAATTTACAAGAAAAAACAAACAACCCCATCAAAAAGTGGGTGAAGGACATGAACAGACACTTCTCAAAAAAAGACATTTATACAGCCAAAAAACACATGAAAAAATGCTCACCATTACTGGTCATCAGAGAAATGCTAATCAAAACCACAATGAGATACCATCTCACACCAGTTAGAATGGCAATCATTCAAAAGTCAGGAAACAACAGGTGCTGGAGAGGATGTGGAGAAATAGGTACACTTTTACACTGTTGGTGGGACTGTAAACTAGTTCAACCATTGTGGAAGTCAGTGTGGTGATTCCTCAGGGATCTAGGACTAGAAATACCGTTTGACCCAGCCATCCCATTACTGGGTATATACCCAAAGAACTATAAATCATGCTGCTATAAAGACACATGCACACATATGTTTATTGCGGCACTATTCACAATAGCAAAGACTTGGAACCAACCCAAATGTCCAACAATGATAGAGTGCATTAAGAAAATATGGCACATATACACCATGGAATACTGTGCAGCCATAAAAAATGATGAGTTCATGTCCTTTGTAGGGACATGGATGAAATTGGAAATCATCATTCTCAGTAAACTATCGCAAGGACAAAAAACCAAACTGCGCATGTTCTCACTCATAGGTGGGAATTGAACAATGAGAACACATGGACACAGGAAGGGGAACGTCACACTCTGGGGACTGTTGTGGGGTGGGGGGAGGGGGGAGGGATAGCATTAGGAGATATACCTAATGCTAAATGACGAGTTAATGGGTGCAGCACACCAGCATGTCACATGTATACATATGTAACTAACCTGCACATTGTGCACATGTACCCTAAAACTTAAAGTATAATAATAATAAAATAAAATATCTCTTTTTATGTAACAAGTTTATATTTACATAATGAGATCACAATTTTACAATTAAAGATTACAGTAAAAAATGACACCGAGGGAGTTTACACAATTTCTGCAAACTCACATAGAAAGTAAATAATAGTTTGAGAAGGGATTTACACTGAAATTTATTTAAGTTTTCACAGCAGTTTGGGAGGCCAAGGGAGCAGATCAAGAGGTCAAGAGATCAAGACCATCCTGGCAAACATGGTAAAACCCCGTCTCTACTAAAAAATACAAAAACTAGCTGGGTGTGGTGGCAAGCACCAGTACTCCCAGCTACTCTGGAGGCTTAAGCAGGAGAATTGCTTGAACGTGGGAGGCGCAGGTTGCAGTGAGCCAAGATCACAGCACTGCACTCCAGCCTGGTTACAGAGCGAGACTCCATCTCAAAAAAAAAAAAAAATTATTTAAGTTCAAAGTCCATGGTTTTTCTACAGTCCTATACTGCTTCTCTGTAACATATTTTTTTCTTACTAAGGATTTCATTTACTTTAGATAAAAGAAAAAAAAAAAAAACAGAAGTGACTGTAAACTTGTCAGAATTTTTCTCCATATTAGAAATTGTGTCACTTGAAATGTTTCCTGTGGGCATGATATCTGAACATCACGAGGACAGGTTACTATTATGTAATACATATTTATAAATGTAAATTATGGAAATAAAAAGTGGACCTTGAAAATATAAGCATGATTTTGATAATTTATCATAAACATGGCATCTAGATGGATGGAAAGTTTAGAATATTAAATTGCATACATAATATAGTTTGATCTTACCTTGTGGATGAAGTTAATTTCTTTTGATGGATTGAGAAGACAATGTAAGTAGATAGGCAGCTTTGTGACGTAGAGCACATCATAAGAGTTTAACTGAATTTTTCACCTGATTCGACTGCGTAAATTCCTAGATCACTCAGTTAGAGACCCTCCCAATGGAGATTTCATAAACTCTCAATTAACCTTAATAAGAGAGCCAAGATTCTGAAATTGCATGTGTAATGCATGTCTGGCATATGTTCATTGGCTTGGCCCAGATAGCTATCTAGTACATATCTCTCACTTCTTCCTTAGTAACAAAACCCAGATTCCACTCTAGTTAGAAATTTGCATAGCTAAATAACTACATTTTTCAATCTCCCATGCAACCAGAGGTGGCTAATCAAAAACAAGTGAAAGTTGATACATAGGGTTTGAAGAAAGCTCATTTAGAAGCGAGCAGAGATCTGGCTTACACCTGCTCCGCAATTCCTGCTTCTTTTCTGAAACACAGATATGATGACTGGAGTTCTATCAGCCATTTTGGAGCTGGAGGTGATCCTAAAGATGAAAGACCCACACAAAGAATGGTAAAATGTAAAAAACAGAAGCAATCTACATCCTTGACTGATGTCATTACATAACAATCAAAATATCTATGGGATGCATATTTCTATTTTTTTCTGTATGAAAGAAATAAGTAAACCTCTATCATATTTAATCCACAGTTATTTCTGGCCTTTTTGTTACAGACCAAATACAATTCTAAGCTGATTCCATTCTGTCCAGAGCTGACTGGTATTCAGTGAAAAATAGGTCATCTAAGCAGTAGCTGTGACAGTGTGCCTGGAAACTTGAGATCTTCACCCTAAACTCTCATTTTTTTTTCTCTTTTGTCACAAGCTTTTATTCCTGAAAGCTTGTATTATTATTTCCCAAATGAAACTACATTGTTTGAATAAGACAAATTGAGTTTAAGGTGATATTGGGAGTCAGCATGGTACAAGTGAAAGACCTTACAATTTAGTCAGTGAATTAAAATTGAGAATCTTAATTTCAAATTCAACTCTAAAACTTATCAGCCATGTATCTCATATACAAGTTACTTGATTTTCATAGTAGTAAAATTAAAATAATAGGAGCCACCTCATGGAGTAGTGTTTAGCATAGTACTATACAGTGTCATGGTACTAAATAATGGTGTACAATATTATTTTTATTATTTAATTTGTGTAATAAAGTCTATACGTATCATAGCAAGAGATTGTTATGGCCTCAACAAAGTTGTCTAACGTTGTTAATCTCACTAAGCCATTATTCCTATCACTCTTAAGTACTTATTGCCATTTATATTTTTATGTGTGCTTGGATTTTCATAAAGATTCTAAGTTCTTTATTACCCAATCACTACCAGAAGCCCTTTTAAACAGTGACTGGTCAAGGAATATTTGAGGTGGCTTTTGTAAATATATCTGTTCTTACAAATAGGAGAAAACATATCAGCGAAGGGAAAGACGTTGATTATAGCAATCAAAATTTACTTACTTATTTACCACCAAAGCTCTCTAAGCAACAAGAAAGGTCATTTTTAATCATTTCTATCATTTGAATGGACCTTATCTTTATACATTATACTTTATTCCAATTTGAATCCAAGTTATCTATGCCCTCTGCATTAATGTTTCAGACAATTTAGCAGATGTTTACAGTCTGCTTGTACCCATATTCTAGTAGATAGTGAACGTTCTTATCACAAATGTCATAGCTTCTTTCACAGATATTTTAAGGTGGGTTTTTGTATTAAATTAGAAAATGAAAAAATTCAACTTTATTTTGATGGTGTCATTAAATTTAAGCTTGATTACAATACACTAAACCAAATGAAAACTTTCCTTTCATCTTATTATTCAATAATATGTGAAAATAACTCAATTAGCCATTTCTAGCTAGTGCCATTATAATTTTAGCATGACTTCAAGATTTAGAAATATAATTATGTAATTAGTTTTACATATCAACTAGTACACATTAGTCATCAACATGGAGTATTTCTAAAATAACATTCAAACTAATCTTTGAAGTCAGAGATTATTCTATAAGGGCTATTAATGACAGTTAATATAATTAAATTCTAATTATAAAACAAGTGTCAAATATAGAAAATTATCATATGTAATCAATGGTAGGCAAACATAGTTAATCATAACAAAAGTGAATGCTGATGCTAAAGAATAGTATACTGGTTCCCCTTATGAACACATTGTGGCAAATACAAGTTATACTTCATACTTAATGTTTCCTCTTGTTGACTATAATCACATTAAAACAAGCAGAAAAAACATGGACTCCTACATAAATGGGAAATAAATTTAGATGCTTTATGAATAAGTGATACTGATAAGGGATACTTGAAATTACCACATTTGTATAAATGAAATTCAACTTAGTTCAACTAATATACATGAAAATTACCCTATGTTCAAGTATTATTTTAGGTTTTGATGATTTTATTATTGTTAAGTACACTCTGTACCTCAAAAGTGCTCATAGTTTAAGGAGGGATAATTATAATGCAAGGTAGTATGTGTGTTCTATGTATTTAGATGCATGTACACATACCTGTTTATGCAACAGATACATAGATACAAACAGTATTGAGTGCAAACTGATAAAGGATACTTACCCCAGCAGTAAACTTTAGGAAAAGCTTTCTAGAAAACATGACAGTTAAAGAATCAAATTTGAACTGACTTTCTCAAAATCTCTCTGATTTGCCTTTTGCACATAGTTGGCTCTTCAGTTTGATATAATACTCTCCAATGAGAATATAAACAAGAATTCGAGGAAAGAAGAGCTGTGTGAGCACAGACTTTCTTCCGATCCCTTGCCAATCCCATCCCCAATCACTACCAACTAAAGCTAAGGTGAGAGCTAACAGAAAACACAATTATGGAAAAATAAATCTAAATTAGGAATATGAAAGATTACAATCTCACATATGTTATAAAATTTGAGGAATTTGTTATAGACAAAATGGGACTAAATAATATTAAGACTTTAAGAAAAATATATTACTTTCCTGTAAGTTGTTGCCCTATGAGTTGATTAAGTAAGGGATACTGGTAAAAGCAACAATTATATACTCAGCATATTTTGACAGCAAGCTGAAGATGAGAATGGCTTAAGGGAGGAAGAGGTTCAATATACTTAGATTTTATTTTTATTTTTTGCAATAAATCAAACAGTTGTCTATTGGCAGGTCCGTTGGTAATTTTTCAATGTTTAAATGATCGTTTCAGTATTTTGGCACTGTTTTAATCACAGCCAGAATGGAAGTTAATTACAATGGTTTAGGGCAGGAAAGAAAGGAAAGTGCACTTGGAAGAGGTTCAAGTGGGTGACCTGAAGAACAAATGCCAGCATTTTTTTGTTTCTATTAGAATTTGTAACGTTTTTTATTCAGTTTTTTGTAAACACGAAACTGTATAAATTTTTAAATCCTTTGCAGAGAATTTTTTTTTTAATTTTTGGCTTGGGGAGGATTATTTATATTAATCCTAAGAGGGATTTGCTTATTTAAAAAATAGATTGGCTACATTCACATTTTTATAAATTACAAATTTTCCACCAGTTATATTTCTGCAGAGTTGAATTCAGAAAATATACTTTTTGTCAGATAAAAATATTTAAAATGTATTAAATATTAGTAAATAAATACAGACATAATGAAAATAAATGATAACTCATGTTGAAGTACAGAAAATTGGTAAAAATATTAAAATTTATAAAATAGATTATAGTGCACAAAGTTAACACAATTCCCTATAAAAATTAAACAACACACAGCATAAAATAATTGCAAATATTTTTATACACTGATTCTTTTGATTTGTATTATCTTTTAACCACTTTATTACAAACAAATCACTTTAAAACAAATAATGCATTTCCAAAATAGCTGCTGCAACAAGAATTTATGGAAGTATGTCTTCTCCCAGACCCACGATTTCCCAGAAATGAAAGGCCACTTCCTTGATATCAGAAGTTAACCCTGAGAAGGTTAGACATTGACAAAGGGAAAAAATAAAGCATGATGATTTGTGCTAGGATGACTTTTTTTTTCCTTCATTAGTGTTTACATTCCCCACTAATGTTTTAGAGGCTTAAAAGCAGAAATAATATCTGTTTTCATCACTGCTCTATATATTGTAATCTAAAAAATTTGACATTTGGTAGGGACTTAATATATACTTTCAAATGAATGAACATTGCACACTGATTTTAAAAACTTTCTTTTTATTTAAGAGTTACCATTGAAAGTCCCATTCTGTTCGAATCTGCTTTCTGCAGAATACTGCTGCTTTCAGGTTTGAGAGAAGAGAGAGAGAGATGGTGAAAGAAAATGATGCCAGCAGGATGTTTCCCTTCAAGTGGTGGAAAGACAGTAAGGCTTAAAGAAGCTCTACACAACATTATTTAAAGGCATCCCTTGATCTTTTGCCTTAGACCAAAGAAGATATCCCAGATCAGCCAGTGTGTATATGAATGCACATGTTCTGTAGTTAATTCTATATTGTTTGTGGAGTTGCAACTTAGTGTTGAAGTCTTCAATTATTTTGATGGAGATATAAGCCATCAAAATAGTTTGAGGACGTCAACCTAAATATGGGACTTTTATATCAGGTACCACAGTCCACATGAAAAAAATAACTGCATAATGAGGAAAATAGATACACTTTCTAAGCTTAAATGCCACATAAAAGTTTACACCTGAACTATTATTTTTGGTTGAATATGTTCATTTTAGCTCAATAGAGAAATGAAGGTGAAGTTAATTTTTTCAAGTATTTTCCCCCAGAAATTCATCCAAGTAAGATAACCATTTGGAGAAATCATTTCTGAAAGAATCTCTTGTGCCAGTCTTCTATTTAAATTATTATAATTATAAATTGGTTATTTTTACATCTCATTATGCAAATACATAGCCTCTTCAATGATTGAATCTGAACTAAGGATTAGAAAATGTACTCTTTCTCTTATAGAATGTGTGTATGTGTATATATATACACATACACAAACAGACATATTCATAGATACAAAGGAAGCATCAGTGCTTAACCACTTGAATTCTTCATATTAAAACATTTGAACAAGCATATGTTTATGATCATGTTATTATGAAAGGGATTGACTGCTTCTGAGGATACTGAAAGGTAAATTTGAGTTTATGACCTGCTGTCAAGTTTATCACAATATACTAGACATCACCTCTGCACAGTCCCACAGGCCTTCAAATTTAACGTATTTTGTGCTAAACTCAATTTCACTTTACATTTCTTCAAAATCACTTTATTCTTATTGATTGATTGATTGATTGAGACAGATCTCACTCTGTCACCCAGGCTGAAGTGCAGTGGGGCGATTAGTATTTTGTATTTTTTCTAGAGATAGGGTTTCATCACATTGCCCAGCTGATCTCGAACTCCTGGGCTCAAGTGATCCTCCCATCTCAGACTACTCAAATGCTGGGATTACATGCGTGAGCCACCATGCTCAGCCTATATTATCAATATCTCAAGGAATGTCATCACCAACCACTCCCAAGCCAAGAATATGGGAGAGATCTTTTATCATTCCTCTCTTTTGATCTGCATATTTAATCTTTCTAAGTGACCTGTTTATTCTCCCTCCCTTGTATCTCTTGTATGTTGCACTTTCTCTCCATCCCTTCAGTAAACAACTATGTTCCAGCACTCATGTGTCTGAATTTCTTCAGCACTCCCCTAAGTTGTTCCCTCGATTTCAATCATGGCCCTTTCTTATTTTTTATTTATTTATTTATTTTATTTTTTTGAGACGGGATCTGGCTCTGCCACCCAGGCTGGAGTGCAGTGGTGCAATTTCGGCTCACTGCAACCTCTGCACACCATATTCAAGCAATTCTCCTGCCTCAGCCTCCTGAGTAGCTAGGATTACAGGCATCTGCCACCACACCTGGCTAATTTTTGTATTTTTGGTAGAGACGGGGTTTCACCATGTTGGTCAGGGTGGCCTTGAACCCCTGAGCTCAAGTGATTCACCCGCCTCGGCCTCCCACAGTGCCGGGATTACAGGCAAGAACCACCGCTCCAGGGGGATCATAGCCCTTTACTGACTGATTCTTGCACAATGGCCTAAGCCATCTTCCTAAAATGAAAACACAAACCACTTTCCTGCTTACAACCATTCAATGACCTCCATGACTTTCAGAATAAAACCAAACTCTTTCCCATAACATACTCTGGTTTTGATATGCACCTTTCCTTGGATCACTAATTTTATCATCTCCTTTATATCTCAACTTCACCACTTGTTCTTTCTAGAGTAGCCTCCTCTTATCTGAAAAATAGGTTTACTCTACTTTCCCGAAGGAATCAATTAAATAATTTCTTCTGGATCACTTTCTCTATCTTGTCCCCCACTCCCCCGCCCCCCAAAAAATACCAACTTAACTGTATCAATATTCGTCAAAGTTCTGTAGAGAAACAGAACTAATAGGATGTGTACACATATATATATAGAAAGAGATTGGCTCATGCAATTATGAAGACTTAGAAGTCTCAAGATCTGTATGTGACAAGCTGGAGACCCAGGAGAGTAAGTAGTGTAAGCTCCAGTCTTAAAGCCAGAAGAAACGGGAAAAGCTAATGTTTCAGTTTGAGTTCACAGGCAGCAAAAGACTGGTGTTCCAGCTCAAGCAGCCAGGCAGGAGAAATTGCCTTTTATTTGCAGGAGCATCACCCTTTTTGTTCTTTCAGGCCATCAACAGATTAAGTGAGGATAACACACATTAGGAAGAAAAATCTGCTTTACTCAGTCTACCAAGTCAAACGTCAGTTTCATCTGAAAACACCCTCACAACAGAAACATCCGTAATAATGTTTGACCAAGTATCTGGGACCTCCTGGCCCAGTCAAGTTGACTCATAAACATAGCCATCACTGTAGCTATGCTCTAATTATCTTTTTTCATACCTAACCCTCAACTCTTGAAAGCATGGGAAAATATAAATATGACCCCACCAACACACACACACATAATATAGCATAAAATCTGATATATTTATTTGTTCAATAAATGAAAGTAAATGCCATTCCACTCTGAAGACAACTAGGATATATCTCCTCTCAAGAGACACACAAATATTCTGATGTTTCAAAAAAGTAATATATGTAAAAGATACTCTGTCCATAGTTACATAATTCTCTTTTAAAATTTAATCTTATAGAGCCATAGAAAACCTTTAATAAATTTAATCTATTTGATACAAATAAATTTTTCTTGATGCAGAATAAATATGTTTCCAGAATATATTTAATTGGGGAAAAAAACAAAAATTTATATGACCAAAATTATATCTATGGTTTCTAAAAATGCCAGCTCTCTTTAGAAATCTTCATCTTCCAGAACATCACACTCTGGGGACTGTTGTGGGGTCAGGGGAGGGGGGGAGGGATAGCATTAGGAGATATACCTAATGCTAAACGACAAGTTAATGGGTGCAGCACACCAGCATGGCAGATGTATACATATGTAACTAATCTGCACATTGTGCACATGTACCCTAAAACTTAAAGTATAATAATAATAAAATAAAATAAAAAAGAGAGACAACGAAGCTAAGTAAAAAATATGCTAATGACCAAACCTGGATTAATTTGACCAAAACATACATTAAATTGTATTGAATTACAAATTAAATCATAAAATAAATATCGAAGTGTTAAAAAAAAAAAAAGAAAGAAATCTTCACCTTCCTTGTGGTGAAGATATAGGCTTCTCTAAGAAATAGGCTTACTCTACTTTCCTGAAGGACTCAACTAATTAATGTCCTCTGGATCACTTTATCTTCTCTCTACCCCTTCCAAAAAAATACCAACTTAACTACGTCAATAACTGTATTGGTGAAAGTTCTGTAGAGAAACAGAAACAACAGAATGTGTACACATACATAGGAAGAGATTTTTTACAAGGAATTATAAATCATCACCTTTCTAACATCAATAAAAATCACCATAATTTGTCTAAAATGTTTTAATTCTCACCAAACCCAAGAATCTACAGCATTTTCTACATCTTCATATAGGAAAAGTAAAATTCTTTACTTTTTAGCTTTTGAGAAGTGAAAATCTTCACATTATCTGCCAATAATTTTTCTGCAAAATGTAATCTCAATCATAAAAATGTTAAGCATATGTATGAAAGCTTTTAAAATAGTAACTTGTGTTTGTCAATATACAAAGTTCCTTCTGGCTGTTCTTATTTAGGCAAAGAAAGTTTTCTTTTGTTAAGGCGGTTAATATTTTATAAGTTGCTTAATAGTTATGTGTATGTTTATTCATACTAAGGATCATATCTTAAATCCTTAGGGAAAAATAATCTTTAGTGTAAAAAAAGAAATCACAATTATTCAACCCTTTTTGGGCACCAGGCATTTTGCATACATTATCTCATTTAGTCATAAATGTTTAAGAAATTGTAGATGTCATATTTAAGATTAAATTATAACATGATCTTGGTTCATTGAAGCCTTAAAATAAAACATTGCAGACATCAGATTAATGATGAAAATTTTCATAGATTAAAATCAGTAATTTAATATATAGCACCATTCTAACTAGTAAATATTAATTACACTGTTAACAGATATTCATTGAAATATAACCATTAAAATATACTATGTCTTCATATGACAAAACATTTGTGTTAAACATTATCATAGAAAGGTTTATCTCAGATGATGCCACCTTATCAAGAACAGCCAACTAGACAACATCTGCATTTCGCTCTTGGTCAAAAGATATATTTCTAGGGGTGTTTCCATTTATCCCTTATCACCTCTTTCTTAACTGTCTTATTCTTTTTGTGTATTACCTTGCACTGAAATATTTATTAGTTTTTAAGTTATTTCTTGCTTGTAATTCTTAACAATTTTAGTTTTAGTCAAGTGGTTTGCAGAAATTTTTCTTGCTGTGTGTCATTGAACCAGATATCTTATCTTCTATCTCAGTAGTAATATAGGTTCACCTACATCCTACACAATAATGGGAACCTGTTACCACATAGGTGTCATTTTATCTTATTCATAGGTAAAAACTAAGTCAAACTCATCTTTGGTGTTCTATAACAACTGCAAAACAGTTAAAACTGATTCTGCAAAATTATGAAATGTTTTGTATTAGAATTCTATAAAAAATGCTCTCAATATCAAAGGGATAGTCAATTGTATAATTATTTTACATAAAATTAATATAGAAATACCCTCTAAAGACATCTGGTATTGTTTTAACAAAATAGACAAAGTCAATGCTTAAAATTTTAACTCTTTGGTTAACTAGTGCCACATACTGTAAAAATTGAGAAAGAATGATAACATACCAAATCTAACATTAACATGAATGTATAATACTTTCATTTTAAAGAACTGTTTAAAATTATAACAAAATATTTGACTTACAATAAAAATAAAATAGGACCTTTATTATATAAATATTTTCATTTTCAATTGTATTTCTTATAATGGCTGTGTTCCTAGCACCCCTGACATGAATTACAACAAATGAATTTCTTTAATTTTTGTCAAAATTTCCAAGTTTGTTGAAGTGATTTGTTGTGATAACAAACAAGCAAAACATAATTGTGAAATTCTCTAGTATAATCAGGAATTAGTATGAAAATAATATTGTCAAAAATAAAAAAAAATCCTGATGGTAGGCATAAAATCTGTTATCTTCTATTCCAAAATTATATCTTTTTATTTTTTTCAACTTTTATTTTTGTTTCAGGAAAGACATGTGCAGGTTTTTTACATTGATAAATTGCATGTCACTAAGGTTTGGTGTTCAAATGATCCTGTCATGCAGATAGTGAACATAATATCCAGTAGGTAGTTTTTCAGTCCTCATCCCACATCCACCCTTCCCCCTCTAGTAGTTCCCATTATCTATTGTTCCCATCTTTATGTGCATGTGTACTCAATGTTTAGCTTCTACTTATAAGTGAGAACGTAGAGAACTTACGGTATTTGTTTTTCTGCTCCTACATTTATTCATTAGGTTAATGGCCTCCAGCTGCATTCCTGTTGCTGCTAAGGAGATGATATTATTATTATTATTATTATTATTATTATTATTATTGAGGTGGAGTCTCTCTTTGTCACCCAAGCTGGAGTGCAGTGGTGTGATGTTGGCTCAGTGCAACCTCCGCCTCCCGAGTTCAAGAGATTCTCCTGCCTCAGCCTCCCTGGTAGCATGGATTACAGGCATGCACCACCACATCCAGCTAATTTTTGTAGTTTTAGTAGAGAGAGGGTTTTGTCATGTTGGCCAGGCTGTTCTGGACCTGCTGACCTCAAATGATCCGCCCACCTCGGCCTCCCAAAGAGCAGGGATTACAGGCGTGAGCCAACGCACCCGGCCGATTTTACTATTTTTTATGGCAGTGTGGAGTTCCATAGTGTGTATGCACCACATTTTCCATCGTGTAAATGCACCACATTATCCAGTTCACCATTTTTGGGCATCTGGGTTGATTCTATGTCTCTGAAAAATTATATATTTAAAACAAACATGTTTTATAAATTTCTGATAAACATATTTGAAGTTAAAACTTGACCTAAACCAATGTGAGGCTATGTATGTTTTTTAGGTATATCAGTTTGTGAAAATATTCTTTTTTTTTTTACTGTCAAGATATTATGAGCTCAGCTAAGTCTATTTCCAACCCTGTTGGCAGTGATAGATAACATACAGTGTGTTAGCCATCTTGAATTTTCAGAAGTCGAAACTTAATACTGGAAACACACATGGCCCAGAAGCCTTGAAACATGGCTGTAGAAATCTGCTGTTAGTCTAAATCTATAGTTCCTTTTTCCTATCAGTTTGCTTTATAATAAAAATGATGCAAGCATGTTATAATATAAATCTGTATAGTATTTTACCCAAACAGGCAGAAATATATTCTCTGTTGTTGTCATCAGCTTATTTAGTAATGTTGAAAATAACGAGTGTTTTTTTTCTTTGTCTTCTTCAAAGAGGATATTGAGAACCAAATAATTTGAGTACAGTTGACAATAAAAACATATCAATATGTTACATTTCAAATACTATTTTGGGAATAATTATGGTTAACCTGAAAAAAACAAGATTGTTACCCTTTCTTCAAAAAAGATGTTTTGTTTTATGCTTCTATCTTGGTAATAAACTCAAAACAACACAAAGCAAAAACTGGTAATACAGGTAATAAACCTGCAAAATAAGACTATTTGATGGTAAAAAGATCTCTTAGAAAGTAAACATTGGCTCTTGTCATAATTTTGACCAGTGAAGCACAGTGTTGTTTAGAAACTTTTAGAGGAACATCGAACGTAAGCTTATCAGCAAGAAAGGCTTTCAGGCTCTAAAGAATGTATGCTGGGACACAAAGCCATACTCCATGTTATAGAGACAAGAAGAAGGAAATACAAGACTAGACTGGACATGTAATTAAGCATCTTTGAGACTGGGGCAGGAACCAGTAGTGATGATGTTCCTTGGTTCTTGGACAGAGGTCCTGGTTGGAAACTAGTAGAGTAGAAGCAAAAACCAAAAACAGGACGCGTTTAAATAGAAATATGTGCATAGAATTTCCAGGTATTGCAGAACAACTGCTACACTTAATGAATCTAATTAGATCAAGTTGATAATTGAACTATAGAACTTCATACCTCCTTGCTTCCTATTCCTTCCTTCCTTCCTCCTGGCTAATATTCACACATATATGCTAATATTCTATTACCTTGTCAAAAGTGCTACTCATAGGAGCTCATAGACCAGGAAAAGTTGGAAGTTCATTCTCTTGGTTTACTGAGTTGACTTGCTGTCAGAGCAAGGTGAGAAGTATTTCTGTCTATAACCCACAATAAGGAATAATTTAATCAATATCCAATGGTCATGACTTACTGTTTGAATAACACCAATTTGGGTGGTCTTCCTAATACCTCTGAATTCTCTGATTTCTTCTTATCACCAGTCTGCCAAATCACTCTCTTGAAACTCTGAAGTTGTCTTGAGATTCTACCACCCCACTGACACTTAAATCCATTCATTCTGGTTGTACTAATTTCTGCCATTGCAATCCAATATAAGGAACCCCAAATGTTTAAGGTGGTATGGAAAACAACGGAAAAATGGATAAAATATATTAAAAGATTTTCCCAATACTAAGAGGATGTTAATGTACTATGGAATTTTAAGGGTTCTATAAAAATAATTATGATCTAATCCTACCACATATAATGAGTGAAGCAACTAACAGACTGCTTTCTAGAGAAGAGAAAAAGAAAGAAAAAAATTTAGGAAGTGAAAAATTTGGCCATTTTTCCGTTGTCTGGTCTTTGCCCTCACATTTTGGGAAGTAATGTATTTTATATCTGATAGGATTGCATTTGTTTAGGTCAGAGGCTAACCACTCAGGATCTTAGGGTGAAGCCAGACAGATGTGATAATCCTAGGATGGAGTGGGCTATGCCAGAAATACCAACCACATGATTTAGGGTGAGGGCATTGGGACATGTTGAATCAGTTAACCTAGAAGCTTATATCAATCATGTGGGAAGCCAATCAATCAATCATGCCCATGTAATAGAGCTCTAATAAATCTCTGGACACCAAGCCTTGGGTGAACTTCCCTGATAGATCATGCTCATGTGTATAGTTACACATCAATGCTGGGAGGGTAAGGCATCCTGACTCCAAGGGAGAGGACAGCAGAAACTCTGCCTTTGGAACCCTCTAAGACCCGGCTCTCTGCATCTCTTCTTTTGGCTAATTTTAACCTGTAACCTGTCCTATAATAAACAATAACCGTGTATATACTAGCTTTCAATGAGCTCTGTGAGTATTTCTAGTGAATTATTGAACCTGCTGATGGTTTGAGAACCCCCAAACTTAGAGTTGTTGTCAGAAGTGATGGCAGTGTTGAATACTAAACCTTTGAAGTTTGGCTAGTGCCAGGAGAATTTTCTTCAAATCCCGGTTGGTAGAACCATAAACAAATCAATTTATGTAAAGGTGCTTTAGAAGCTTGACTTTAAAAAAATCTACTTGTATTCAGAGAAGAATATAGAAATGGTGGAGGTTTTAAAACGTCAAGTCGACTGAATGTATTTGAACCCCAAATTGTGTCTTCTTTAAATAGAAAAAAATAATAATAACATTTAAAAATTTACCTGCTCAGTTGTCTTCTAAGTCTTCCATGTTAATTACTATTTACCATATTAGGAACACAAAAATGCTGTTAAAAAGACCTAGAAATGATTAAGACCAAAAGCAAAGGGAAGGGAATAAATATATGAAAATTTCCAATGGCTTGCCAGAGACTTTTGGCTAATTTACATGCATTTTTCACATAATTCACTCAATGGCTTATAAGAAGCTATTATTGCCACATGTGTGCATTTCAGAAATTCAGGATCTGAGAGGTTAAATGACATACTAATTTCATACAAGCTAAGTAGTGGAGTCAGAATTTAAATATTGGTTGCCAAATTTGAAAGACCAAATCCTTTTCACTTTAACAATTTGCTTGCATTAGGTAACAGTAAAACATCAGAGTATGAGAATTTTGAAGTTCAAGTACTGTAGTTTTTCTAAGTGACATTGCTAAAACCTTCAAAAATTCTTCTGCATTCAGGTTCCTACTCCTATACAAAGAGAGCAAATAGTATAAATGCAAAGACAAAATAGTTCAGATAATTTATAAATCAGTGTTATAGAGCTACAAAAACAAACCAAAAATACACTACCTCTTCTCAATAGGTCATTAGTTACTCTAGTGGATCAATTTGTATAAGGTTCTATGTCTAAACCTAAATTGTCTGGTTTTGGATTAATTTCAGAATACAAGTGGGGGCAGCTTCCTCAAGAGCAGAGTGAATAGGAATTATTGGGCTAAAAGTAATTCAAAATAAAAATGTCCACTTATTCTTCTAGAGACTGATGACATACAAACGCCAGAGAAAAATAATGCCTGAAGTTCTTCCTCACTGCAGTCCTACCCTTTTCAAATAATTTCCCCATCCCATGTCTTAATCCATTTTAAAGTAAGTAAACTATAATAAGTCTTACATTCGGAAATTGTGTATTGGAGACAAAATTCTTTCTTTCTTTCTTCTTGCATGCAAGCTGACTTAGAAGGGGGAAAAGGTTAATTCAGGTATCTGAAAATATGTATTTTTCTAGGCTCCTATCTCCCTCCCTAAGTCCTCCCTTATAGGTAAAATGCTAAGTTAACAACCTTTTTTTTTTATATCTGCAATTGGTATTTAGGTTTCTCTTTCTCAAACAAAAATTTCCACTCCATTTCTAATCTATCCTAAGAGCACAAAGTGTCATATACAACATTTCAGTCTAAAACATAATTGCTTTGATACAAAGACCAAGAAGTCAAACAGCCAAAGATGCAAATACAGACACAAATCCCATTAGAGACACTTCTAATATAATGAATTGTTGATACTAATAGGTCATAAAAATCAGACCAGCTTTTAAAGGCTATCCTCAGATACCAAGCTTCAGAATCTCACATACATATATATGCTTCATTACCTTTGTTTGAGGACTACTTTTAGGATTTGCTAATTTTATATAGCAAATAATTTTTAAGAAGGGATTGTTCCCAGAGGTGCTCCCAAAATTAACAAAAGTAGAGATCACAGAATTTAGGAACTTGGAATGACCTGTTAAAATATTCAATCCAGTTCATCTTATAAATCCAAATATTGAGGCATAAAGAGCTTAAATGATTTTTCTAGGATTACAGAGCAAAGAAGTGGCAACAAAGACTTTTGATCTCTTTACTTTGTACTCAGAGTTCTGAGGCTTTTTGGTTATTTAATAATTCTACTGAAAATAGCCTGGTACACTGACTCCATAAGGAAAAGGCAGGATCCTTGAGAACTCAATTGCTGAGGCACAGCATGAAATAGAGATATGCTGTTTCCTTTCTAATATTTATTTCCTAATTTCCTTTCTAACCCTTAAAGCAGAGTGGCTACCTTTAATAAATAAGAACATTCTGAAGTACCACAAGAAAGAAAGAACCATCTCTGGTATGTCCTAAAAAGGGAAAATAAATATATGATAAAGTCTATGGGGAGACTGACAATTTGGTATCAGTCTTTCATCAGAGATATTTTATAAAATCACATGTGCATAAGCAATAATTGGTATACCTACTGCTAATGGCATGACATCCAAAGGTCCTGTTTTCACAGCCCCTGCTGAAGAAAGGCCCATCCAAATTATCCTTGGGTATGAGTAACTGAAACCTGAGTTTTTCACCACTAAAACCAGAAGACAAAGAAAGCATTCGACAAATTTCAACACCTGTGCCTGATAAAAATTCTCAACAAATGAGGAATAGAAGGGAATGCCCTTAACCCAGTAATGAGCATTTATGAGAAACCTATAGCTAGCATCATAGTTAATTTTATTCATAAGATTTGAAACATTCCTCCTAAAATCAGGAACAAGATAAGGGTGTTTATTCTCACCACTTTTATTAAACATTTTATTAGAGTTTATAGGCATTATAATCAGGCAAGAAAAAGAAATAAAATAAATCCAGCTTGGAAAGGAAGGAGTCGTTATTGAGATGGCATTTGTGTGTATAAAATCTAATAGAACAATAACAATGAAAAGCTACCAAAATTGTTTAGCAAGGTTTCCGGATGCAATATCAATATATAAAATAAATTTTGTTCCTATATGCTGGAATCAAATAATTAAAAATTAAATGAAAACCACAATAGCATTTAAAATAGCATCACAAATATGGAATAATTAGGGAAAAGTCCAGCAAGGGATGTACCACACCTGCATGCTTAGTCAATTGTGGTAAGAAAATTTGATTGTTTCTCAAACATGTTACCTTTGTATTACAGGGTTTTCCTTACAAGGTTCTTAGACTTTTCATGACTCTATTGGTTTCCACCTCTGTAAATTGGAAAATATATATTTATTTTATAACTAATTTATTAGAGCTCTTACGCTGGGTTGATGAATTATGACAAAGATTTTCTTAGTACAAATTAGCACATGGTAATTTCCCAAACTGTTACTATTTATATTTGAGAAATCTTAATTAAGGAGATATCAGCGTACATGATGAATCTTTAATACCACACACTTGCCCTTCAGATTGCTATCATCTTTCTTACTCCTTCATCACTCTCAAAAAATAAAAATAAATATAATTAGTACATCACTAAATACCTTTTACTTGACTTGTCTGTGACATTTGGCTTTATGGATCACTCCCTTATGAAAACCATGCTCCAGTGATTTTCATTATACCACAAGATCCTAGTAGTCTAACCCTCCTTCCATTTCTTTCAGTCTCCTTTTTGGGGTTTTCTTCTTTTGACCAGCTTCCTGTATGTTAATATCTCCCAAAACTCTATCATTTTTTTCTCTATTTTTCTCTTCTTTTTTTGTATTTCACACTCTAATATTGGGGCCTGTGTGACCCCATGTATTCCATTTCTGTTATATGATGAAAAAAAAAACTCTTTCAAGCTAATGATTCATATATTCTCCATCTATTTGGTATCTCTACCTAAAATCTTCCCCCATATCTCAATTTATTCATGTATCACTCCATTTCATTCAAAACTCCTCTAACAAAATTGACTAGTCTCTCCTTTGTTGATGCTTAGTACGCCAGCCTTAGTGATGAGATAATTCTTAGAGGAGCTGGTGCTTAAGTCCACACTAAATAAATGATAAGTAAATGGGGTGGAAAGTTAGAGGTGTGAAATAATTTGATTAATGGGACAGAAAAAGAAAAATTATAGACATGAACATAACGTGTACATAAGAACTTGAAATCTTCAGAAACATACAAGTCTATTGGTATGACTGAAGTGTATGAAGCAAGACAAAGTAAGGAGAAAGTGGTCTGGTGATACGAATCCATTGAACAATTAATTGCCACCTACAACATTCAGCCACGTGGGAACATGCCTGTATTATAATGTTCAGTTAAAACAGAAAGAAGATACCAAGGTATAAGTGCATTATAATATCAATTATAATAAATATTTTTAAACAACTGAATTAATAAATTAGTCCTATGGGGGAAATGAACCAAAATGTTTATTTTGATTAAAATGATGAAATTATGAATTATTTTTCTAAGGTTTTATATTTTCTGGGCCTTTATGTTTTCCAATATAGCTTAACATGGAAGATAAAATAGAAACAATAGTAAATGTTAATGGTTATCACAAAAATCTTACCCCAAATACAGGCTTTCCTACTTGAAATTTAGTTACTTGAAATAGTGTTTTACTTTGTGAAGTATGTCAATAATGTTCAAACAGTCTAACAGACCTTTTAACAAATCTGTTTGACCTTACATCTTTCCATCACTTATTTCCTTGTTTCTCCAACTTAATCAAGGCAATTCCTACACTGTTTTCTCAACATATGACTTTCATTCTTTTCATCATTCTTTTGCTTGTACTCTTTCTCCATTTGGAATCTTCTCCCCGTGTTCCTCAATATGTAATAGATATTTAATATTAAAATGTACATTTAATAGATATTTATGTGTACATGTAATAGATATTTATTATTTATTAAGCACTTATTCTGAAACAGGCACGATACTTAACCTTTTACATAATCTTAATTACACCTCAAAATAATAGTATGAGATGGGTATAATATTGAAAGTACAGTGGGAAGACACCACATCATCCCTGACTCTCTATCCTATGGATTTTTTCTTTTTCTATTTAATAATTTTCACTAAAATCTCACTATTACTTGAAATAGCATTTTACTTTGTCAAGTATGTCAAGTATGGAGTTAGTCATTCTTCCCATTCCCCAAGCATAAGTTTAGGGAACAGAACTAGTATATGCAGAAGAACATGTATATGCAGCAGATGTATGATACAGATGATATTTGATTTTTGGTTTGTTGTTAAATATTTTAAATTAATTTTTCAATTGGCTAATCAAAACTGTATATATTTGTGGTATGCAACATATTTTGAAATATGTATAGACTGTGAAATGTCTAAATCAAACTAATTAACATATGCGTTACTTAACATACTTATTTATCTGTGGTGAGAACACTTAAAATCTACTCTTTCCGCAATTTTCTTTTTTTTTCTTTTTTCTCTCTCTTTTTTTTTTTTTTTTTTTTTTGAGATGGACTCTTGTTCTGTCACTCAGGCTGGAGTGCAATGCGCAATCTCAGCTCACTGCAACCTCCACCTCCCAGGTTCTAGCGATTCTCCTGCCTCGGCCTCCTGAGTAGCTGGGATTACGGCATGCACCACCACACCTGGCTAATTTTTGTATTTTTAGTAGAGGAGGGGTTTCACCATGTTGGCCAGGCTGGTCTCAAACTCCTGACCTCTGGTGATCCACCCGCCTCGGCCTCTCAAAGTGCTGGGATTACAGGCGTGAGACACCGTGGCCTCTTTTAGCAATTTTCAAGTATATATTCATTGTTATTAACTACAGTCATCATGTTGTTCAAAAGATCTCTTGAATTTATTGTTTTTTTCTAACAAAAGTTTTTTATATTTTGACCAACATCATCTCAATTCCTATCTAAATCCACCTGCTGTAAACCTGATTTTACTCTCTGCTTCTATTATATAAGTTAGATATTTTTAGATTTCACATATGAATTAGATCATGTAGGGTATGTCTTTCTATATCTGGTTTATTTCACTTAATATAGTGTATTTCAGGTTAATCATTGTTTCGAATGACAAGATTTTCTTTTCAAGGCTGAATAATGTACCATTATGTGTGTATACCACATGTTTTAATCCAATCATCCGTTGATAGTTAGGCTGATTCCATATCTTGGCTACTATGAATAATGCTGCAGTGAAGACGGAAGTGCAGACAGCTTTTCAGCATAACAATTTCATTTCCTTTGGATATATATCCAGTAGTGTGACTGGTGGATCATATGGTAGTTTTATATTTAATTTTTTGAGGGGTCTTCATACGGTTCATAATGGCTGGATTAAGTTGCATTTCCACCAACAGTGCACACAGATTTCAATTTTGTCACATTTTTGCTAATACTTGTCATTGTTCATCTTTTTGATAATAGCCATTCTAACAGGTCTGAGGTAATTTTGGTTTTAATCTACACTGCTCTGATGTAGTAGCAATGTTGCACATTGTATTATTTATCTGTTGGCCATTTGTATGTCTTCTTTTGGGTAATGTCTATTCAGCTCCTTTCCTGAAATGTCTATTCAGCTCCAGCAAAGGCAGTTCTGGAAGACAGAATTCTGTATGTTTTGTCTCCACTCTGTTTTTTCCTTCTCTGTGGAGTGGCTTTTTAGTTTCATATGATCCCATTTACCTATTTGTTTTTCTTTGGGGCCCATTTTTTTGGAGTAATATCCAAAATAACTCATTGCTGGACAGTCATGACTATTTTCCCTTTTCTTCTAGTACTTTCAGGTGTTCTGTTTAAATCTTCAGTCCATTTTGGGTTGATTTTTGTAGATGGGATCAAAGAAGGACCTAATTTTATTTTTGTGCACAAGGATACTCAGCTTTTCCAAGAATGTCTATTAGAAGACTGTTCCTTCCCCATTGTATGTACTGGCATCTTTGTTGAAAATCAATTAACTGTAAACGTGTGCCTTTATTTCTGGTGTCTGTATTCTGTTCCCTTGGTCTGTGTGTCTGCTTTTATGCCAGTAGCATATTGTTTTGATTATTTTGTAACATATTTTTTAATTGGATGGTGTGATGCCTCCAGCTTTTTTCTTTTTGCTCAAGATTATTTTGGCTATTCAAGGTCTCCTGAAGTGTCATGCACATTTTATAATTTTTTTTTCTATTTCTGTGAAAAATATTGGAATTTTGAGAGGGATTGCACTGAATCTGTAAATTACCTTAGGTGGTATGAATATTTTAATGATATTATTTCTTCCAATTTATGAGAGTGGGATATTTTTGTGTCTTTCTTAATCAATGTTTTGTGGTTTTCAGTTGTACATATTTAATCTCCATGGTTAAATTTATTCCTGAGTTTTTTTTTTTGTAGCTATTGTAAATGGCTTTTATTTTATTTCTGTTTCAGATGGTTTATTGTTAGTGTATAGAAATGCTACTGGTTTATGTATGTTAATTTTGATTCATGCAACTTTACTGGTTTTTTTTAAATTCTAATAGTTTTTTGGTGGTCACCTCAGAGTTTTGTATATATAAGACCATTTCATGTGGAAACAGATAATATAACATCTTCACTTTTTTTTTTGAGACAGTCTTGCTCTGTTGCCCAGGCAGGAGTACAGTGGTGCGATCTTGGCTTACTGCAACCTCCGCCGCCCGGGTTCAAGCAATTCTCATGCCTCAACCTTCCTAGTAGCTGGGATTACAGGCATGCATCACCATGCATGGCTAATTTTTGTATTTTTAGTAGAGACAGGGTTTCACCATGTTGGCCAGGATTGTCTTGAACTCCTGACCTCAAGTGATGTGCCCACCTTGGCCTCCCAAAGTACTGGGATGATAGGCATGAGCCACTATTCCCAGTCAACGTCTTCCTTTTTAATTGGAATGTATTTATTTCTTTTACTTGTCCAATTACTCTGGCTAGAACTTCCAGAAGTATGTTGAATAGAAGTGGTAAGAATAGGCATAAGTATCTTACTCCTGATATTAGAGAAAAGGATATTCAATATTCGGTATACAATTATTCATAGTTGTATTTTATGATTCTTTGTATTTTTGTGGTACCAATTGTAATGTCTACTCTTTCTGATTTTGTTTAATTGAGTCTTGTCTTTCTTACTCTAGCTAAAGATTTGTCAATTTTATATTTAAAAAATAAACTCACATTGATATTTTCTTTTGTTTTTCTAGTCTCTATTTCATTTATTATAGCCTTAGTCTTTGTTTTTTTTTTTTCTACTAAATATGGGTTTAGTTTGATCTTCTTCTAGTTCCTTGAGGTGTAACATTAGATTGTTCATTTGAGTTCCTTCTTTTTTTACATGTATGCATTTATTGCTATAAAATTCCCTCCTGAAACTGCTTTTGATGCATCCCTTAAGTTTTGACATATTGTGTTTCTGATATGGTTTGGCTATGTCCACACCCAAGTCTCAGCTTGAATTGTGTCTCCCAAAATTCCACATGTTGTGGGAAGGACCCAGGTGGAGGTAATTAAATAACGGGGGCAGTTCTTTCCCTTGCTATCTCATGATAGTGACTTAAGTCTCACGAGATCTGATGCTTTTATCAGGGGTTTCCACTTTTGCTTCTTCTTCATTCAGTCTTGCCAGTGCCATGTAAGAAGTGTATTTTTCCGTCTCCCATAATTGTGAGACCTCCCCAGCCATGTGGAACTGTAAGTCAAATTAAACCTCCTTTTCTTCCAAGTCTCAGGTATGTCTTTAGAAGCAGCATGAAAACAGACTAATAGAGTAAATTGGTACCAGGAGTGGGGAGTTGCTGAAAAGATACCCAAAAATGTGGATGTGATTTGAAACTGGGTAACAGGGTGAGGTTGGAACAGTTTGGAGGGCTCAGAAGAAGATAGGAAAATGTGGGAAAGTTTGGTACCGCCTAGAGACTTGTTAAATGGGTTTGACAAAAATGCTGATAATTATATGACAGTAAGGTCCTGGCTAAGGTGGTCGCAGATGGAGATGAGGAACTTGTTGGGAACTGGAGCAAAGGTGACTCTTGTTATGTTTTAGCAAAGAGACTGGCGGCATTTTGACCCTGTCCTAGAGATGTGTGGAACTTTGAAGCTGAGACAGATGATTTAGGGTATCTGGCAGAAAAAAATTTTAAGCAGCAAAGCATTGAAAACATGACTTGGGTGCTGTTAAAAGCATTCCATTTTAGAAGGGAAACAACATAAAAGTTCAGAAAACTTGCAGCCTGATGATGCAGTAGAAAATAAAAATCCATTTTATGAGGAGAAATTCAAGACAGCTACAGAAATTTGCATAGGTAGCAAGAAGCCTAATGTTAATCCCCAAGACAATGGGGAAACTGTCTCCAGGTTATGTCAGAGACTTTCACGGTAACCCCTGCCATCACAGGCCCAAAGATCCAAGAGGAAAAAGTAGTTTCATGGGCCAAGCCCAGAGTCCCCGTGCTGTGTGCAGCCTAGGGACTTGGTGCTCTGTGTCCCAGTCTCCACAGCCATGGCTGAAAGGGGCCAATGTACAGCTCTGGCTATGGCTTCAGAGGGTGGAAGCCCCAGGCCTTGGCAATTCCCCTTGGTGTTGAGCCGGTGGGTGCACAGAAGTCAAGAATTGAGGTTTGGGATCCTCTGCCTAGATTTCAGAAGATGTATGGAAACACCTGGATTCCCAGACAAAAGTTTACTGCAGGGGCAGGGGCCTCATGGAGAACCTCTTGGTAGGGCAGTATGGAAAAGAAATGTGGGTTCAGTGCCCCCATACAGAGTCCTTACTGGGGCACTGCCTTTGTGGAACTGTGAGAAGAGGGCTACTGTCCTCCAGATCCCAGAATGGTAGATCTACTGACAGCTTGTACCATATACCTGGAAAAGCCATAGACACTCAGCATCAGCCTAGGAAAGCAGCCAGGAGGGAGGCTGTACCCTGCAAAGCCACAGGAATGGAGCTGCCCAAGACCATGGGAACCTACCTCTTGCATCAGCATGACCTGGGTGTGAGACCTGGAGTCAAATGAGATCATTTTGGAGCTTTAAAATTTGTCTCCCCTGCTGGATTTCAGACTTTCATTGACCTCATAACTGCTTCTTTTTGGTCAATTTCTCCCATTTGGAATGGCTGTATTTACCCAATGCCTGTACCCCCATTGTATTTAGGAAGAAACTAGCTTGCTTTTTATTTTACAGGCTCATAGTTGAAAGGGACTTGCCTTTTTTCAAATGATACTTTGGACTGTGGACTTTTGGATTAATGCTGAAATGAGTTAAGACTTTGAGGGACTGTTGGAAAGGCATGATTAGTTTTGAAATGTGAGGACATGAGATTTGGAGGGGATGAGGCAGTATGATATGGTTTGGCTGCGTCCCCACCCAAATCTCAACTTGAATTATATCCCCAGAATTCACATATGTTGTGGGGAAGACCCAGGGGAAGGTAATTGAATCATGGGGGCCAGTCTTTCCCATGCTATTCTCATGATAGTGACTTAAGTCTCAAGAGATCTGATAGGTTTATCCTGGGTTTTTGCTTTTGCTTCTTCCTCATTCTTTCTTGCCACTACCATGTAAGAAGTGATTTTCACCCTCTGTCATAATTGTGAGACACCACCCCCCAAGCCATGTGGAACTATAAGTCAAATTAAACCTCCTTTTCTTCCCAATTTCGGGTGTGTCTTTATCAGCAGTGCAAAAATGGGCTAATACAGTTTCTATTTTCATTTGTTACAAAAATTTTTAAATTTCCTATGTGAATTCTTTTTTCTTTCTTTTTTTTTTTTTTGACATGGAGTCTCACTTTGTCGCCCAGGCTGGAGTGCAGTGGCGCAATCTCAGCTCACTGCAAGCTCCGCCTCCCGAGTTCACGCCATTCTCCTGCCTCAGCCTCCAGAGTAGCTGGGACTACAGGCGCCCACCACTGCGCCCGGCTAATTTTTTTGTATTTTTAGTGGAGACGGGGTTTCACTGTGTTAGCCAGGGTGGTCTCGATCTCCTGACCTCGTGATCTGCCCGCCTCAGCCTCCCAAAGTGCTGGGATTACAGGTGTGAGCCACCGCACCCAGCCTTGAATTCTTTTTTGACCCGTTAGTTTTTCAGGATAATTTAGTTTAATATCCACATGTTTGTGAATTTTCTGGTTTTCCTTCTGTTATGGATTTCTAGTTTTATACCACTGTAGTTAAAAAATAAACTATGTGATTTTGATCTTTTTAAATTTATTGACTTGTTCTGTGGCTTGTTATGTAATATATTTTGGAGAGTGTTCTATGTGCACTTGAGAAGAATGATTCTACTGCAGTGCTAGAAGTCCTAGTAAGAGCAATTAGGTAAGAGAAAGAAATAAAGAGCATCCAAGTTGGTAAGGAGGAAGTCAGATTGACCAGGTATGCAGATAACATTATCTTACATATAGAAAATCTGAAAAGTTCCACCAAAAAACTCTTAGAACTGTAAAATACATTTCATAAAGTTTCAGTATACAAAATTAAACAGACAAAAATTAGTAGCGTTTTTATAAAACAACAACAAACTGGCAGAAAAGTAAATTAAGAAAGCAATATCATATTCATAATAGCTACAAAAAATTAAACTACCTGGGACTAAATTTAACCAAGAGGTAAAAGTCTCTAAAAGAAAAGCCATAGAGCATTGATGAAAGAAGTTGAGAGGACACACACAAAAAATTAGTAAACCTCACATGTCTATGAATTGGAAGAATTAACATTGTGAAAATGATGATACTGTCAAAAGTGATCTACAGATTCAGTGCAATCCCTATCAAAATTCCAGTGACATTCTTCACAGAGATAGAAAAAGCAATCCTAAAGTTCATATGGGAGGACAAATGATCTCAGATAGTCAAAGCAATCCTGACAAAAATAAAAAATAAAACAGCAGACATCACACTACCTGACTTCAAAATATACTATGAAGTTATAGTAATCAAGACAGCATGGTACTGGCTTAGAAACAGACACATAGAGCAATGGAACAGAATAGAGAACCCAGAAATACATTCTTGTATTTATAGCCAACTGATTTTTGACAAACGTGTCTAGAACATTCACTGCGGAAAGGGCAGTCTCTTCAATAAAAAGTGTTGGGGAAAATATTTATCCTCATAAAGGAGAAATAAAAATAGTGTGAGAACAAAAACATACAAATTCCCAACAGACATACTTAAAAATGGTCAACATCACTAATCATCAGGGAAATAAAAGTCAAAAGTCAAAACCATAGTGAAATATAATCTCACCCCAGCTATAATGAATAATGGCTATTATCAAAAAGATAAAAAAATAACAAATACTGATGCAGATGCAGAGAAAGAAGAACTCTTTACATTGTTGGTAGGAATGTAAAGCATTCCAACCATTATGAAAAACAGTATGAAAGTTCCTTAGAAAACTAAAAATAGAACTACCATATGATCCAGCCATTCCACTACTGGGTACAAAGAAATTAGTATGTCAGAGACATCTGTAACCCCATGTTTATTGCAGCACAATTCACAATAGCCACAACAGGGAATCAAACTAAATGTTCATAAATAGATAAATGGATAAAGAAAATGTGAGATACATATATATATATATACACACACACGCACACACACACAATGGAATACTATTCAGCCTTAAAAAATAACTAAATTCTATCTTTTGCAGCAACATGGATGAGCTTGGAGGACATTCTGTTAAGCAAAATAAACTAGGCACTCAAATACAAATACCACATGAATGAAATGTTCTATATATGTCCTTGAGGTCTAATTGTTCTGAGATGTAATTCAAGTTCCAGTTTTTTGTTTTTATGAATGTTCTGTCTGTATGTTCTGTTCATTGTTGAGGGTGGGGTTTGAAGACCCTTACTGTTATTGTATTGCAGTTTAAGATGGTATTTATTTAGACTGTTAGTATTATGTGAGAATCAAAATTATAATGACATTAAATTTATAGATTTTGTTATTTTTTATGAAGACAAACCTATAGACAATAATAGGATAGAGATGTTACATTTAAACTTCATGATTGCAGTTACATGAACTCATGTTTGAATATGTGGACTCAACTCAATTTGGGCGTAAAGTTTTCAGATTTCATTTGAATACCTGCAATGATAGAAACAGATTTGGTGAAACACAAATATGGACCATGTTTGGTTTAAATTCAATTTCAAAGTTGACTCTCTATGAGAAAATAATGAAATTAACAAATGAGAAAGAACTGTCAAATATTCTGCTAGCAAATACTAGCTTGTAGATGCCGAATTGTTTTAAGATTAGCTATCAACTTATTAGTATACGAGAAAAGAAACTAAATTTTCATGAAAATTTTGATAGCTACACAACATAAAAGGGAATATATTACTTTGAAAGGCTAATGATATATTAAATGACTCTGGGGAATTGTAAAAGGAAAGTGAATTTTAAAAAAGAGTAAATTCTCTGCAGTTTTCCAATCAAACTTCTCAAAAATATACTTTGCTTTTAATTAGAATACGTTTAATTGAAAGAAAGCATATAACATTGATTTCTAGAATTTTATGTGATTAAGTAGAAACTTTATATGTCGTGGTGTATGAATTTTTTGTGTACAAAATTTTGTAGTGATATGGGCTGGAAAAAGATGTATGCTGGATTTCAGCTACTAAACATTGATGATACAAAGTTATTTTTCATTACACTTTTGGTCAAGGAATATTCTTATGTTTGGCTATTTTATTTCAGTGTGAAATAAACTAAGACTCATTTTAGCTTGTAGGTAAATCTCTAAATGAGTCTTAGTTTATTTCACACTGTAATAAGATAGTCAAATATAAAAATATTCCTGGACCAAAAGCGTAATGAAAAATAACTTTGTATCATCTATGTTCAATAGTTGAAATGGTTAAGATTTATAAATGAGCTTGGCACAGTGGTTCACGCCTATAATCCCAGCACTTTGGGAGGCTGAGCTGGGCGGATCACCTGAGGTCGGGAGTTTGAGACCAGCCTGACCAACATGGAGAAACCCCATCTCTAGCAAAAATACAAAATTAGCCTGGCATGGTGGCGCATGCCTATAATCCCAGCTACTCGGGAGGCTGAGACAGGAGAATCGCTTGAACCCGAGAGACTGAGGTTGCGGTGCGCCAGAGATCGCGCCATTGCACTTCAGCCTGGGCAACAAGAGCGAAACTCCGTCTCGGGGGGAAAAAAAAAAAAAAAAAAGAAGTAAATGAATAGCTTTTCTTTTTGATACAGTTTCATCTTTTCTTTGCCTGAATCTTGTGTAGCATGGTATAACGTCTCAGATGAGATAATTAAAAATCAAGTCGCTCTGTAGATAAGTAAGACTTCTTCTATGTAGTAGCGAATGTCTCTCCTGTGAAGTTCTGCTTCTGTTTAATATGATAATCATGAAAGATTAAATATTTTTAGGTAAGAACATTTCAGTGTGACTTTTGGCATATTTTTAAAAGGGGCAATATTCACAGCTGTTTCTCTTTTAAAAATCAAACAGTTTGCAGCCAAATAAAGGGCATAAAAGGATTAGAGGCAAATAACTTATAGGCACTAATTTTGATTCGTCATCAAAGGATTGGATTGCGTTTGTGACCTCTGATAAATTTTTTGCAAATTACAATTGGACATTGAGAGGGTACTTATTCTGCGTGAGATACCACTGGATATTATGGCTAATTTGTAAGAGAACTGAAGTATTCATGTGTTTAAAACTGGGAACAAATATGCAGAAATTGTAGATATCTGCAGTGATGGTGGGGATTTGATAATATCACCAAACAAAAGGGGCACATATTACTTTTTTTCCCTTAGTCTGTCTTCAATTGCTCTTTCTGATATAACCTTGTATAACGTCTTACTTTGTATTAATACTTTAAAATAATTTAGAGCATTATTATAGTGCCTAAACAAGTAGTTTTAGACTTAAAAATTAAACTTGGCTTAACATTATTAAGTGTAGATAATTTATGTTATTTTTTCTTCAGCTTTTATTTTAACTTCCAGGGTACATGTGCAGTATGTGCAGGTTTGTTTCATAGGTAAATGTGTGCCATGGTTGTTTGCTGCATAGGTCAACCCACCACCCAGGTATTAAGCCCGGCATCCATTAGCTATTCTTCTTGATGCTCTCCCTCCCTCTTATGCCTGTAATCCGAGCGCTTTGGGAGGCTGAGGCAGGTGAATCATTTGAGGTCACTAGTTTAAGGCCACCCTGAGCAACATGGTGAAACCCCCTTCTCTACTAAGAATACAAAAAATTAGCCAGACGTGGTGGCACACATCTGTAATCCAGCTACTCAGGAGGCTGGGGCAGGGAAATTACTTGAACCCGAGGGGCAGAAGTTGCAGTGAGCTGAGATCGCAGCACTGCACTCCAGCCTGGGAGACACAGTGATACTTTGACTCGAAAAAAAAAAAAAAAAGGGAAACTTTTCTCATATAGTAAAAAGTGATAGCTAAATTTAAAACTAAGTACAGAAAAATAATTGAAATGTTACATGAGTTACTTCACATAAAATATATTTTTTATGTCTCATCTTCATAAAAAGATGAAAGAAAGGGGTTTATATATACCAGCTGCTGCTTCTTGGTAATTTCGGCACAATGTCAGTCACACAAAAGAATATCCAATAAACTCAAGTGATGTTGAAATTGACACCTTGCAATTAGTATGTTTGTGTGTGTGTGTGTGTGTGTAATAATCCGAGAATTATTCCAGCTTTAGCATTCTCAGACAATGATAAAATGTGTTGATAGTTAATATGCAGTTATTACTCACCTCTATAATACATTGTGTTTTGATATTTAAAGGATTTTTAAATTCTTTCCATCTTCTGATTTTAAATAAAAATTACAAATATCACTTTAATGGATGCCCCTAACGAGTGAGTTCATGAAGATTTCCTAGAAAAATTGTAATATGAATAGTTGATATTGAATGAGCTCCATGGAAACCAACTCCATTCTTTCTGAGGTCTAACAATACATGTTATAGTGTACTCAGCACTGTGCTTCTGTATATAAACAATAGTCCAACTTTATTTTCTCGAGATGTGCTCATGTATTTTTAAGCTGCTTCGTACAAAAAAAAATTATTGTTTCTAATTTCTCCATAAATGAAGATTATAAGACTACAAATTTGGTATAAATAACATTAAAAGACAAGAGTATATTGCCCTTATCAAGAGACTTAGTAATGTGACACATTGCTCTTCATTCTACATGAGTGAACATCATAAAATCAACGTGAATTACAAATATCATCCTGTTCTTGCAAAACCTGGAGACTTACTAGAAAACACAGGTTCTGAAAGTGAATATTTGCAGATCAGTTGTATCCCTGGAAATACAGACTCTTGAGGTTTGTCTAGCAGCAGGTGTTCATTCAAATTACTCATGATGAAACTTAAAAGTTAACAAAAATAATTATTATGGTAATTGGGTCTATTTTGATTGCTGCCATAACAAACTACCACAAATTTAGTGTTTTAAAATACACAAATGTGTCATCTTATAGTTCTGTATGTAGGAGTCTGACACAGATCTAACTGGGTTAAAATCAAGATGCTGTCAAAGCTGCATTCCATTCTGGAGGTTTTAAAGGATGATTTTTTCCTTGATCATTCGGATTATTGGTATAATCATAAAACTGTAGTAGTGAGATCCCTGTTTTGTTGCTGGCTGTCAGCTCAGGACCAGTTCCAGCTTCCAGAGGTCACCTGCATTTTTTTTTTTTTTTTGCCTGAGTCCCCCTACTTTTCAAAGTAAATGACTGTGGGTCAATTTCTCTCATGCTTCAAATCTCTCCTTCTGTCTCACCTCTTTGATGCATTCCTCTGCCTCTCTCTTGGCTTTTAAGAGTTTATGTGATCAGATTGGATGCACCAGGAGATTCCAGTGTAATACCCCCATCTCAAGGTTTGTAACCTTAATCATATCACAAAGTCCCCTTTACTATGTAGGGTAATACATTCCCCGTCTCTGGAGATTAGGGTATGGACCTCTTTGAAGGTTTATTATTTTGCCTACCACAGTAATAATAATAGAAAATATTATTAGACACTTACTATATGCCAGCAACTTTTTAAGTGTTTTACATATGTGAATTAATGTAACCCTTGCAATAACTATAAGGAAGAAAGTATTATTATCTCCATTTTATAGATGAGGAAAATGATTCAGGGAAATAATTTAACTTTCCAAATGAAATGCACTCATCTAGAAAGTTAAATAAACTTTCTATAGTTATACAGTTGTAAGCCTAGTATTCAAATCTAGCTATCCAAGTCCACAGGTACTCAGATCTTTCCATTTTATTTTTTGTCCTGCCTTACAGGGAGTCAAGACATAGCTTTAGGTAGAAGCAGTTAAAGTAGAAAGTATTAAACTACTTATATAATAATTTATCCCAGTATATTGGCTGAAATCAAGATGGGACTTATTAGCTCAGATTCTTACATATGTGTTGTTCCCATATAACAAATGGGGTTTTGTCATTTCATGTTTTCAAGCAGATTACCCATCATTATCTAAAAACCACCACTTTGTCTCATTCCAAAGCACTTTAAATATTGAGATATTTAATCATGGAAGAGCCTGAGTGAGGAGAATCAACTTTCAGCAACTAGATGTCAGCTTAAAGTTGTAGAAGCCTCCTAGTAAAGTAATCATTCTTTCTCAAGAGGCTGTGACCATAGAAAGTAAGAATGGTGAAATAATTTAATATTTGCTGGGGCTTTCGCAGTTGGAATGTATGTGTGTAAATTTGTGGATGTTGGTGCACGCATGTTAAATCAATGATGGCATTTTAAACAGGACATATTACAGGACAAAAAGTAACTTTTATTATTAAAACACATAAAAAGTATCTATCCTTTGTTTTAAAGGCCTTTTGAAATCAATCCTGAAATATAGGATTCATAATGTCTTTTGTGAGCTGAGTAAATATTATAACCACACAGACATATTTAAATAATGGATGGTTGAAATACAAGCCTGTAATACGCAATAGTCTCAAGGTTAATGGTGACACATTCCATCTTTAGCTTCTACTATTACAGAAAGGAAAAAAAATGCCCTAAGGTATTTCAGCTGTTTACCTGTAAATTGCAATAAAAACTCCATTACATAGAGCAGTGTACACCCTTATGAAAATCAATGAAGTCAATACAACTTTAAAAATAATCTTGTTTACAAATCCACTTACATCACAATGTATGAATCCAATATTCTCAGTGGTATATGACTAGATTTTAGTTAGTATGTTGCCAACAGAATAGATAGTTTACAGATGAATATATTTGCAACCATGAAATCTTTGATTATTCTCTTAAATAAAATAATTACTGCTTCTTTATTCCCTTCTCCTTTCATTTGCTCTGGAAATGTACTGACAGCAAAAATACCATTCTTGAACAGTTAAATAATTAGGAGTATAGAAAAGAGGTTGGATTAAAGAAGGAAGAGAGAAAAGAAGAAAAATGAATCAGAAATATTTTGCATTTTAAGAATGGCAAATTGCACTACCTGTTGGTAAACATGTCTCTTTCTTTTAAACACATTACCTTTGATATCTGTTTCTCAAAAGGAAAAAAAATATGAATATTGTCATGTTTTGTTCCCAAGAAACTTTATTTCCAGGAATTAGACAAACATTTAAATGTTAGTATTATATATTTTGAAAAAAAAATTATTATTTAAAATATGATTTCATCACAAAATTGCTTTCAGGTCTGTAATCATTATTGTTGTGTAAATAATGATGACCATTTTTCCCCATGCCACTTGTTAAGACTGTTCCAACCATCTCTTCCTTACTCTGTTATTTAAAAAATGTTTGCGTTGAGCAATTTTTTTTTTTTTTTTTGAGACAGAGTTTTTCTGTTGTTGCCCAGGCTGGAGTGCAATGGCGAGATCTTGGCTCACCTCAACCTCCACCTCCTGAGCTCAAACGATTCTCCTGCCTCAGCCTCCCAAGTAGCTGGGATTACACACATGCGCCACCACACCCTGCTAATTTTGTATTTTTAGTCGGGATGGGGTTTCTCCATGTTACTCAGGCTGGTCTCGAACTCTCGACCTCAAGTGATATACCAACCTCGGCCTCCCAAAGTGCTGGGATTACAGGCAAATATTTTTATTTTTTAATTTAGTCATTATTTGCCTAAAATAAACAAAATATGTTTTGTAGTACTGCATACAAAAAGGAAAATGGTATTTGTTAGACTTTCTAACTGTATTCCATGGTAGTAAATTTGCCAGAATTTCTAACTAACTGAAAAACATAAACCTCTTGATATTTTCCTTTTTCTTTCTTTCTTAAGGAAATCTCTTACGCTATCAATATGAGCATCACTGAATCGAAAGGTCAAGTTATTAGCAAAAACTGTGCTGTGTAATGTTACTTTGTCTCAGAAGAAAACTGAAATGACCCTATGATGTTACTCTGAGGAGGATGTAGTGTATCATAGAGAGTGAAGAAACTGAAATGGAAAGGTCAGAGTGTCTTTGGGGATGGTGAAAAAGCAATGTGGTGTAAGGGAGTCATATTCCTCTTCGCAGGCTTCACTTTGCTTATAAACACAGTTTCTAAAGGCAAGGCTAATTCATTATCAAAACCAAAAAGTACCTTGTAAAACATACTTCAGGTCCTGAGTACTAGTTATTAGAATACTTTGGGATTCAAGACAAAGCAGCTAATTACAAGTCTGTAAATGGATTTGTGTAGCCATGGACAATTTGTTTATTTGGGGGGCCTCAACTTCATACAAAATGAGGGACTGGCATCATTGAGTGTTTCTCAACAAGTAAACAGATTTTTCTATGTTCTTTTGCTTATGTCTAAAATGTGTAATTTACATGGCTTACTCATACAGACCATAATTTCTTTAGAAACTCTAAGCCGGCTGATGGATAAATTCCCTCCCAGCTTTCACTCCATTATGTTAGGCCACATAACATAATGGGGTGAATGTCTCCCCAATCTATATCTGTCACTATTTTCGTTTACAATAATCATGGATCAGGTACCTTCTGCGCATCGGAAACTATGCAACAGAATTGCTAAGACATACAAAACTGTGTAATACACAACCCTCCCTAAGAATAATAGAGCTTGGTAAATGGAGGAATACATGTACACAGATAAGTGTAATAAAGAATTTCAGGTGCATTCAGAGAGCTATTAAGTTAGAATGAGGAAACTGTGGAAGAAATCCTGTTTTACCTGAGGCAAAGTGAGGTGATTAGTCCAGAAATGTGTATTTTAAGAAAATTATATTTGAGATTTTTGTAAAAAATGGCAAGGGGTGGGTCAGCTCTTCAGAATAAAACCATTCCAGACAAAAATAATATAATAGCAAAAGCAGAATGTTTCCATAAAACAGCTGGGCATAGTCAGAGTAATAAACAACTCAGTAGGTTTGAGCACAGAATATGAGGGTAGATGCAGCAAAACAAAATGATGGTGAAGTAGGCAGAAGTTACATTTTCTGGGCTAGAATTATTTCACAAAAGGTTTGGATTTTATGCTGTAGGCAAAAAGGATTTAAGGCAATAGCAACATGGATAAAGCACTAACATTTGGTTGTAGAGGAAGCTGTTTAAGGAGGTAAAACATTAAGAAGGTATTACTAATTTGCTGTGTGGATTTAGGGCTGTTGAAGTATAATTTTTCAAATGAAAAATTGTGAAACTCATATAAAAACATAAAATGAAATCAAGAAAAATATTTTATTCAACTAATTTATGTAGAAAACATTAACATTTGAGAAACTAGTTATTTATAAGCAATAGCCAATTTAATAAAAGATTGTTAAAACTGCTAAATTGCCTTTAAAACTGGTTAATGTCCAAAAGGGCAGTAAACTAACTTTGATTTACTTGTTCTTTCAGATGCAAATTATTTAGCTATCTATTTCAGAAAAATCAATAAAGAACCATTTAACTTTACTAAATACTGAGTAAGGCTTTTAAGCAATAGTATGCAGCCAATTGAAAATTATATTTTCCTAAACCTTGGGTGGGCCCATCCTCCTGCATAGAAAGAAAATGCATGTCATCTACCTATTTGTCCTGTTTCCAACTTTTAGATGTTTTTTTCTTACTTGGGAAAACTACATCATCAGTATTTTATTATGTACCATCCCTTCTGCTGAGTTTATGTACCATGTAATTGAACAGTTTAAAATATGTGTATAAATCATTAGAAATTTTCAAACTCAATATACCACTTGAGAAATATTTCTTGCCTCTAGAAATATTTATGGACAGCATTAAACAATGGACTCAATAATTATCATTTCAACCTGTTTTAGGTATATCTGTTTTGTCCAACACTATATCATACTTTTTAATAAAGCAATTATTTATTCCTTCATTATAACCAATTAGCTCATTATGCACGTTTTCCACTAGGTAAATTGTAATACTGGGCTTCTAAGGCCAATGTCCCACAAAAGAAGGAGGCATAACTATCTTGTCATAACATTGTTCTCTTTCTCGGTTAACTCTCAGATTATTCTGAAAGCAAGAAAGGAGACTTGTGGCTTTTAGTGGGCCTTCCTAAGATGTGAACTCTGTGGCCAGGATCTAATATATGCCACGCTGAATGAATTCACTATAATCCCTGGTTATAGATGCTCAATGTAAACTTATTTCACAAAACCAATTCTGAGAAATCAGCATCTTAAAAATATCTAATAGGATACTGACAATATTTTATAGGAACAGCTGAACACTTGATACCTTTGATTTATAATCACATCCCCTTAGTAGGAAATATGAGGAAAGGCAACCCTCTTTATATATTTATATAGTTTTACTCTAATAAGTCAGGACTATATGACCTTATCCGAAATAAGTATAGTCTATTAAATTTGATGCAAAAGAAAGTCCAGAAATCAACTACTCTAAACGACATATAATTATATTTTTGGCGGGCGTCTTTCAACATTTAACTGGTTTATATCTAAAGACTTTATGTAACAAGTCAATATATTCTTGTTTCTGGGGGGTTATTTTCTAACGAATTTGTCTTAAAGAGAGGACTTGTGTTACATAGCTGAAAATTAATTTTGTTCATTGATGCAACAAATATTTATTAAATCTTTCTAAGTTCTAGCAATCTGACAGTCAAAATCTCACACTTTCAAAACTCTTACACTGTAGTAGGGGGAGTCAGATGGTAAGTAAATACATTTGTATATAAGTAAGCAGGAAAAGTTTCTGTGGTGACAAGTGCTTTACAGAGAATTATTCATGTGCTAGTGATTGAGGAGCTTTCTAGGATAGGGGGTCAAGCTAATATCTCTCTGAAGAAGTTAAGTTGACCACGAAAGCTGAGGTACAAAAGAAAGCCCATTATGAGAAAATAAAGTGGAAAAGCATTCAGTACCAAGCGAACACACAAGACAAAGTGGAGAGTGGATGTGCATGCTTAAAAAACTAGAAGAAAGCCGGTGTGGATGGAACAAGGGCAGAAGCGAATAGAGTATGAGAAGCTGTGGGTCATAAATGCCACCCTGAGGTTTTGGTAAATGACAAAAATTTGGTTTCAGCTTCAGAAAACTTTTCCGAAGTAACACTATTTTAACCATGTTCCATGTCATGTAATTTGGTAACTTACTTGCCCATTTCTGTTATATTGGGGCCCAAATTTAGTCACTGTAAAATATTGCAAAGCTATTTAAGATATGCAATATATTACTGCAGATAAATTAGCTTAACTTTTACCTAAGCAAATATTTTATACACTGTTTCTGTTTTAGTAAAAGGGACAATTAGTAGTAGTTAGTTGTTATATCAGCTGTTAGGAGAAACTATTTATAAGAGCTCACTCGAAGGATCTGTTTTCCCATCACTGTTCTATGCAAAAACCTGTATTTGAATCTACCTCTTCTTCAGAGTTTAGTACCTGCTCTTCATCCTACGTATCACCAACTTTCTTTCCATAATTGATGTGTATATATATATATATATAGACCTAAAATTGAAGGGCGTTATAAACATACTTCTGTTGAAGAAGTGTATAACCTGTAGAAAAGTGATCTACAGTCTTGTTCTTGATGTTGTAGAAGAAACGAGTTAGTTGATATTGAAAGGACTAAGCTGAAGAAAAACCTCCTTCCAGATTTTTCTAGGAGCACATTATTTCACAAGAGAAATAAGAAACTACTCCCAGAGATGGAGAAGGAAGATAAATTGATTATTTGTGGGAACAGTTTTGAATTCAGTGAGATGGCTCTTCGGAGACTGGGAAGGAAAAAGAGTATTGGACTATAGTTGATTCAATGTCCATTAATTCCAAAAATAAAAGCAGTTCTAGTTAATTGAAGTGAGGGGAAAATATTTGGAACAATTTTGGAGGCTAATAGCCTTCATAAGAGGTTAGCAGAACAGGCTCAGAATTAGTAGGAAATTTATATGATTTTATATAAACCAGATGAACAAGAGAAAAAAATATAAGAGAGTTCGGCAACTCTGTCATAATAGGAACTACCTGGTCAAGAGTCAGCTACTGATCTTACTAATGCAGTTAAACTTCCTTAGCTGCAATGAGAATGCCACATGCTTGTGTGTGATTCTTGTTAGTATGAATAATATGTGTGCTGTGTTTTCCTAAGATTTGCTATGTTTGGCATAAGCATACATAATAATAAATGTACATTCTATATTGCTGATTATTATTTCCTAGAATTCTAAAATATCCATAAGATATACTCTTTATGTGTATCCTCACCAATAGATATATTTCTTAAAAGTATTTATAAAATTGAGAAAATATATTTTATATTAAGGTATTGAGGTCATTTGAAGTATCAATTTTAATTATAGACATTAATTATTAACTTCCTCCTGTGAAAGGTGGAACAATAGCTTCTTTTTGTTAGTTCTACTATAGCTTTGTAGAATCCAGTTTATAATATTTACATCCTGTGGTGGGTCAGGATTCACAGGACTAATACAAATTATCTTCTACGTTCTAGAAAATTAAATGGTCTACACACACCTTTTTAATGTAATGGTTTTTTTTATTTTTAAGTTTTGTGGGCACATAGTAGGTGTATATATTTATGGAGTACATGAGATACTCTGACACATGCATACAATGTATAATGATCACATCATAATTTTTTTGATTTTTTAATAAGGTATTTTCTTGTCTCCAAAAGGCCTGGCTACTTTAAATTCTTTCACTTTTGCCTTATAATTGAACTTTACCCTGTTTGCTAGATATCATTTTTTATTTCTCTCTTGTGTAAGCTTTTCTTCTAGAAAATGAAGAATATATACTAGCTAAGCTTAGCAGGATTTCTTTCTTGTGAAAGAAACAAAGGTTGGTACTGTAATGCATTGGGCATTGAATGTTGCTCCTAGTTTTACTATTTTCCTTGAAATAATTATTTTCTCTACATGAATATCCAAAATATTGTTTCTTCATAAATAAATTTTAACAAATTTGTATAAAATATATGTTACATATTATATATGAAATTTTTCTAGAACTAGATATGCTTTTCCAAACTACAGATTAGTTCTCTACTGAAGAGAAATTTGCTTATATGTCTATTTTTTGATACATATGTTTTGGTTTCTTTTCTTGGGAATTCAATAATGCTTCTGTTGTATAGATGTTTATTTCTCCCATATGATTCTGCTTCTTGCTGATAGCTTTAATTTCTTTGTATTTTTTATGCATAATCAATAATATCTTGAGTCTTTATTCAATGTAAGTAATTTAATTTTCAGAAATTTCTACACTTCTTATCATTTAAATTTTTTCAGCATTTTAGTAATAATGTATTTTGGTCATAAATGTTTTTTCTTATATTTTAAATATGTATTTTCTTCTATTTCTATTTTAGCTATATATTTTTTCTATTGAATTCATATTCATATTTCATTCCACAGAACAAAAAATATCTGAAAAAATTACTTCTGTTTTTTGTATTTTTATTTATTTGGGTTGGATTTTTTTTGTTTTTTTGTGACAATGTAGATTTCTCTTTCATTTTTTAAAAATCTTGACCTTTTAAATAACCTTGTTCATTTATTTCTCTTTTATCTGATACAGTTAGTGAATTTTTCTGTCCCTTATCACAGAATTACAGACTAACTCCCTACAACCAAGACACAGTTTGAGGACCTGTGATTCTCTGTCTCCTCTTCTTTCCTCTCTATATTCTGTATCCAACACCAAGGAAGGAGAAGGAGAGCACAGTCAAGGTAGGCTGTGTCCTGGACTGTAGCTTGCCTCATATTTCACATCACAGACTTTGTGAAATGTCCTGCATTATGCTCCCACCATCTAGTTGGGGAAGCTGCATTACTGTGGAAAAACATTTTTGGATTTCCAATTTTTAAAATCTTCAGAAACTTTTCTTTTTGTAAGAGAGCAAACTACTGGACATTTACTTCCTCCGTTTCTCCCCGTAACTATTTTACTACCACTTCATCACAAGAGTTAAAACATGGAAATAGCTATTCAGCTTGCTTTACATATTTGTAAAATTCAGTAAGAATTAACATGGTTTTGTTAATTCATTAGCATGGCTTCTGAGGAGTAAAGGTGGAGTTAGGGACATTGTGCCATTACTCCAAAATGTTTCTTTCTTCAAAATTGATGAACTGGTGCTGTGAACCCTCTGTCAAATGTTTCTACAATAAACATCTTAGACAGTGGTTGGATGTTTCCCTGTAGAAATTAATTATTAATGAAGAGAAATATGAAAGTTAGGTGACTGTGAGAATGAAAATCACCAGGTATTTGAAATTGGCATAAATAACCTTGCTTTATCAAAAGAACATTTCTCTTAAAAATCACTTTCCATTTTCTGCCAGGATTCAGGAGCAGGATTCAGGATTCAGGATTCTTAATTCATCTATTGATTTTAATTTAAAACAGTGGTTCTCAACCCTACTGCACATAAGAAATAACTAAGGAGATTTTTCAAAGTGTTTCTGCTTGAACTCAAATGTAGACAAAATGAAAATAAGTTTTAGAGTGAGGTCCAGACATCCACAGGTGATTCTTATGAAAATTTAGTGTTGGAAACCATCAGAGAATGCCAACACTGAAGTTGTTGATTCAGTATTAAAGACAAATACCTTAAAATACTGTTTTGTTCTACCCAAACTGTTTTATTAAATACTAATAACTATACATTATTATAAATATATTTTGCAAAGATAATGTAAGCTTTTCTTCTAGGAAGTGAAGAAAACATACTAGCTAAGCTTAGCAGAATTTCTACATAAAATTACTATTCTGTGACAGAAATAACAGTTCTTTCCTGGATTAAACATGTGCTGTTGGACATTTCCTTTATAGTTATGCAGTTATCTTATGTCATATGTTATCTAGAATGTTACAAGGGGAATCCACTGGATCTCATTTATCTCCCATCTCTTCAAAATCAAATCAATGTTATGTGAGAATATTGAAGGATCTTTTCACTAACGAAATAAACAAAATGTTAAAGTCCTAGCTGCACCAACATTTTAAAAATCTAGTAAATCGAATTGTATTTTAATAGGTTCCACAAATAATGTTATTCTTTCTGTTAGACTTTTATTTAGCAAAAAAGAAAAATATTTAATATGCTTTAGAGTATTCACCACCACAATATATTGCACAATTTTCTTCTGAATATTGTATACTGATGTAATATGAATTTTCAGGAAATATGCAGGGAGTATATTCTATCAGTTGCTTCTGTTGTATCACTTGCAGCTTAAAAATGTGTAATAAAATGACTTAGCATAGGCTTAGCCCGAGAGGTTACTAATGAGCAAAGATGTAGATTTTAATTGTAAGTAATAGAACAAACTTAATGCCATAGACAAAAATTAAATATTAGTCAGCTGAACAGAAATGAAATTATATTTGCTATTGGATCAATGACCAGTGTCTTTCCTATTCTAAGTTACATGAAAAGTGTCTGTTTCCAGATCACCAAATTGATGTGTTTAAGTATTAGAATAGAGCGTTCCATGGATAGAAAAATTAATAGTGTTAAAATGGCCTTAATGCCCAAAACAATTTACACATTCAATGCTATTCCTGTCAGAGTACCAATGAAATTTTTCACAGAATTAGAAGAAAAAAAATTTCTAAAATACGTTTGTAAACAAAAAGAGCCCAAATAGCCCAATAAATCCTGAGCAAAAAACAAAAACAAAAACAAAACACCAAAGCTAGATACATTACACTACTCAACTTCAAACTATACTGCAAGGCTATAGTAACTAAAACAACATGATACTAGCATAAAAACAACACATAGACCAATGGAACAGGTTAGAGGACCCAGAACAAAGCTACACACCTGCACACCTACAACCATCTGATCCATGACAAAGCCAAGAATAACAACTATTGAGGGAAGGACTCCCTATTCAATAAATGGTGCTGGAATAACTGGCTAGCCATATGCAGAAGTTGAAACTGGACCCCTACCTTTCACCATATACAAAATGAACTCAAGATGGATTAAATACTTAACTATAAAACCTATATCTATAAAAATCCTAGAAGAAAACCTAGAAAATAGCATTCTGGACATCAGCCCTGCCCAAAATTTTGTAACAAAGACATCAAAAACAATTGCAACAAAAACATAGATAAGTGGGAACTAATCAAACTAAAGAACTTCTGCACAGCAAAAGAAACTATCAACAAAGTAAACAAACAACCTACAAAATGGGAGAAAATATTTGCAAATTATGCATCTGACAAAGGTCTAATATCCAGAACCTATAAGGAACTTGAACAAATATGGGAGCAGAAACCAAACAATGCCATTAAAAAATGGGCAAAGGACATAACAGACACTTCTAAAAAGAAGGCATACATGTAGCCAACAAGCATAAGAAAAACTGCTCATTATCACTATTTGGGAAATACAAACCAAAACCACAATGAGATAGCATCTCACACCATTCAGAATGATTATTATGAAAAAGTCAAAAAATAGCAGACGCTGGGGAGGTTGCAGAGAAAAGGGCATGCTTATACAGTGCTGGTGGGAATATAAATTAGTTCAGCCACTGTGGGAAGCAGTCTGGAGATTTCTCAAAGAACTTAAAATAGAACTATCATTCGACCCAGTAATCCCATTACTGGGTATATACCCAAAGGAATATAAATTGTTCTACCATAAAGACACATACACATGTGCATTCATCTCAGTGCTATTCACAAAAGCAAAGACATGGAATCAACCTACATGTCCATTAATGGTGGACTGGATAAAAGAAATATGGTACAGACACACCATGGAATGCTACACAGCCAAGAAAAAGAATTAGATCATGCCCTTTGCAGCAACATGGATAAAGCTAGAGGCCATTATCCTGAGTGAATGAATGTCTGAACAGAAAATCAAATACTGCATGTTTTCACATATAAGTTGAAGCTGAAAATAGAGTACTCATGGACACAAAGGAGAGAACAATTCCACTTGAGGGTGGAAGGTGGGAGGATGGTTAGGAATGAAAACTACCTATCGGTGATTATGCTGATTACCTGGAAGACAAAATTATCCATACACCAAATCCCCGTAGCACAGAATTTACTCATGTAACAAGCCTGCACACGCACCCCTTGAACCTAAAACAAAAGTTGGAAAGGAAGGAAACAAAAAAAAAATAGAGCATTCGTAAAACACATAGGAGTAAACCAATAAAATATCATAGTTTAATTTTATCAGGACTCTCAGAATCAAATATTTAAAATTTATTAAGGGATTCTGACAATTGCAGTTTGTGAATCCTAAAGACCTGCATACTACTTTCGAAAATAGAAGACATTATTTAATAACTGTTTTCTTTACGAATTTCTAGAGGTTTGTTACTGTTCTAGTACTGAAATCTCTTGTTTGGAAGCTCTTTTAAGTGTCTAGCAGTGGTAAGAAGTAGGATTTGGCACCAGTCTTATCGGGATTTAGATCTTGAATCAAATACTTATTCAGAGTTCAACAATGGATAACTTACTTCTTTTGAGCCTAGCATCCCTATCTGTAAAATTATGAAGATAAAAATACCTTCTCACAGGTATGTTTTAGTTACCTATTTTTCAGATAATCTCTGCATGTATGGAAGATATTATTTGGCGCACAGTACCAAATAAGTACCAAGTCGCAGTACCAAGTCACAGAGTACATAAATAAATAAGAATAAAAATAATATTAACTGTAATAATAATTACAATGAAATTGTCCTTGGGTTCTACCAGGCCCCTACAATAGAGTTTAAGTTCATTAATCTAAAACTTCAAAATTGATCTACTAGAATGATAACTTTATAAATAGAAAAGAAAGTTTCTTATTTAAAAGGCAGGCATGCTTTTGAGAAATACGCACGTTCAAACAGGCACGATATTTGGAATTTTGTGTGGTTATTCGTCTTTTTGGAATCTTACTGATATCTTTCCTTTTGATTTTCATCAGGTCTAACACTTCATATGGTTGGCCTGGAAAATTCTTATCAGTATAGATCAAGTTTAGGAAGAATACATGCCAATATTTTGAATTAGGTCAATTTTGGTATAGACTGGGCAATCTTTATAGAACCCTTTGCCATATACTCTCCTTAAAGTCCATGATGAAAATACCACTGTTATGAAGTTTTCCAAAATATCTAGGTAAAATAAGTCAATATTGATCTTGTTCTGCAGAAATGCTAACATTTTTCTAAACAGAAAATCTCACTAAAGCTTTACTAGCTACTCTTTGCTGCTATCATATTTTTAAATGCCTTTTATACAATACTTTTTTTTCTGGTTAAGTAGCATCAAATGTGGAGGAATCAATGCAGTTATTTGAGACTCATTTTGGTGAATAAAAATTATTGTGTGGCAAGAAAGTGAACCTCATTGCCACGTGTTCAGTGACCAGCAGGAAAGAATCTTTAATTTGTAGTAAAGCATCAGAAAATCTATGAAATACAAACTTTACTTAGGTTTACTTTTTGTTTTTAAGTCACAGTTTTTATGTTCTACTAGCATTTTTTTTTTTTCTGCTCCATATAGCTTCATTTCATGGCCACAAAGCATATTCAAAATAAAGTTAAAGGCAATAAATTTTGATGATAGGAACCTGTTTTAAAAAAAATCAAGCAATTCTTTTTAGGTCAAATGTGCTTTTAAAAATCTGTTCTTAGAAGAAATGAGTAAATCCCGAAGAAGTTTTAGAGGCTTAATTTATTAATTTTCATGGATATCATTGGAATTACAGCCTTATATACATTGAAATACCTAATTTTTCATAGTTAATGCTATTTAGCTTCTTTTCATGTTTATAACACAAAGCAGCCCTCATAAAGAACATATCTGAAGGAGAGAGCTTCCACTGAGCTTCTGCAATCCAAGGGACGGTGCTTATTTAAGGGGTTAGTCCAGGGTGGGGCATTGGTTCTTTTTGAGTTTAGGGCTACCATTAAAAATAAATAAAATAGAACAAACAAAAATGCATTACAGCTATTTTTCCAGGCACATCAACATTTTGTTTGCACTGAGTTATTACCAGAAAGCATCACCTTGGACCTTAAGGGCAGTTATGAATATGGCAGCACGTGCAGTGCTGGGTGGGCAGGACATTGCAGCCTGGTAGCTCCCATCAGCATTGGTGGTAGCCACTCATGTGCAAATCACTGTTATGTAATGAGACAACCCAGAATGTGGCAAGGTGACAACTCTCAGTGTTTCTTCCTCTCTAAACCGTACATCCTTTGGGTTAAGTGTTGTACCTTGTAAATATTTATATCAACAGAGGCTAGCAAAGAACCTGGTACATAAATAACTTTATTTATTACTCCATTTAATAGCTGAATGTTAAACATGAATGAAAATTTTCTGTTTAGGTATGTATGTTTTCATGTGTATTCACATACAAGAGAGACAAAAAGACTAAAGTAGTAAAAAAAGAATAAATCCATACTTGCAGCCTTGCGTTTTTAAATTTTGAATCATTCTATTCTGTAATTTTTCCTGGAAAAACCTATAAGGTCTTATTGTTGGTAAGAAATTGTGAAAAATGTCACTAAGACAACATTTTTGAACTATTATTTTATAAAGCAGTAGTCTTCAAAATTGGGTACCTTAGCATCTGAGGATACGTAAAGAGTTTCTAGCAGATACATGGGCATACACATAAACAGCTTTTTAAAAAATCAGTTTTCAGATCTTCAGCTTCAATATGTGTCTTTTTCTAAAAAAAAATCTGCCATAGAACATCTGTAATCTGCCAAATCTTTTTTTCTGTCTCTCCTTTCAAAATTGTCTTTTTATCACTCACTATACAAAAGAAGAGAGTGCATCTCACCCATCCCACATAATGTGGTATGTTCCCACAGGGTAAAAATGCATTCAAGCACCAAACAATTCTGTTAGATACATTGCTTTTGAGAAGAGCAATATAAGGGTAAAATAAAAAGGACAATATCTAAGGGGCAGCACCCTAATTTATTCATATAAAAAACTAAGGGTGGAGCTTTGTATAAATTATCTAACTTATAGATTTATCTTGGAATTCAGCAGTGAGATTTCAATCATGGCAATATAAAATTAAGTTTAATTATAAATTAAAAATGAAGGCAGACATTTTCATTGAAATTCAGTCTGATTTTGGCTGATAAGAGCTGCCTTTGCCATTTTGGTTACATGATTGACATTTCTCATAATTTGAAAAGACTGCTTCTGAAGATTCTTGGTCTTCATAAAAAATGTAAGTGAGGTTCAACATTGAATCTAACACTGTAAGTGAAGTTCAAATATTTAAACTGTACTAAATGCAGAGCTTAATTATGGTAAACTTAATTAAATGACCACAGTGAAGCTGCTGTGAAGGATGGAAACCAATAGCACTATATCTGAATTTGTGCTGTCAATGGATTTTATTTTCTGTTTAAAATAGGATTGAATTAAAAAAATGCTAGAAGCCTTTAAAATTAACTGTAAAAATAACTGTGTAAAATTATGATGATATTGATGTCAAGTTTAAAATGTGTGAGGACATAGAGAATTTTAAAAATTCTTTCAAAATGAAATGTTTTCAAATGAAAACACTTAGATATAACAGCAGAGATTTCAGACTGGTTTCCAGTTTTATTCTTGTATTTGTGTAATAGTATTACTGTGACCATTGTATTGTATGGAAAGTCATTGCTCATTTAAAACATTACCTTGGCCTCCCCTTTCTTATTTCTCTTTATCTTCCAGAATTCAAGCAAAGAGTAGAGTAGAGAAATTTGCATTTAAAAGAGGATTTTTTAGTTCTGGTTCTTAATGCTGGGCAGAACACATGAATTTGCCTACTTACTCTTCTCACCCAATTAAAATAGCGATCCACAGAAACAAAGCAGAATACATATACATCACCATATGTCTTAGTCATTTTGGGCTACCGTAGCTAAGTAGCACAGTCTGGATGGCTTATAAACAGAAATTCATTTGTCTCAATTGTGGTCGCTGGAAGTCCCAACCAAGATCAGGGTGCCAGCATAGTTCAGTTCTGGTGCAGACTCTTTTTGCAAATAGCAGTCTTACATGGTATCCTTGTATCGCAGAAAGGGAGTAAGAGGACTCTTTGGTGTCCCTTTTATAAGAGTACTAATCCTATTTGTGAGGGCTCCATCCTGATGATCTAATTACCTTCCAAAAGCCCCACTGCCGAATATCATCACATTCGGGGGTAGGATTTCAACGTATGAATTTGGAAGGAAGGGAACAGAAAACATTAAGTCCATTGCATTATATAATAATGTCCCATTCAGCACTTATCTTTTGAAAATATTTTTTTTAAATAGCACTATATGGAGATTTGTAAAATCCTGTTTCTTGGTTTTATATATTTGCGGTTAGCCTCAGTTTTCCTCAAATTTCCCACTTCATAAATATGTTCAGGCTTACTTTATTCTAGTCTTCCTTCGTGCAAGTATTGGTCAACTCTAAGGATGGAATAGAATAATTATTTACTATACTCTCTATAATGCAAAAGAAAAACTTGTCCTAATCCTTACTTGCCTACTGATTTTTTTCTTCTCATTTTATAACATGTCCTTGAAGCAATTATATAATCTTATACTTCTTCGTTGCTGTAGAAGAGTTCCAATTGCTTTACATCTTTGCCAATATTTATTGTTCTCATTTTAGTGTTAGCCATCTCAGCAGATGTAGCACATTGTGGTTTTAATTTGTATTTCTCTGATAAGAAATGATATTGATGACTTTCTTACTGGCACTGGCCATCTATATGCCTTCTTGTGAAGTGTTTGTTCATATATTTTAAGCAGTTTTTAAATGGTTGTTATGTTTTTACTATCCAATTTATAAGAATTTCTTATATAGTCTGTATATAAATCCCTTGTCTGTCATATGTAATATAAATGTCTTTCTAAGTTCATGATATTTATTTTCTTAATGGTATATAGTAAATCTTTTTTTTATTTTCTTTCAGAAATATTTGCCTACCTCAAAGCAATAAATTTCCACTAAATTTTCTTTTAATAATTGTATAGTTAGCTCTATCTTTAGGTCTATAATTTATCTTTAATTGATTTCTTCATATATTGGGAGAAAGTGCAAATATTGTGTTTTTAATATGTTTATCAGTTTTTCTAGCTCCATTTGCTAAAGAAAAATTTCTTCCATCATTTTTTTTCATAGAACTTTTTCAAACATCAATTGAATTTATAAGTGTGAATCTATTTCTGGATTATCTGTGCTATTATGCTTTTGATATGCTTTTCTGTTCTTGTCCATTAGTATATTATATTGATTATTATAAGTTTATAGTAAGTTTTGATAACAGTTAGTATGTGTTCTACAACAGTGACCTTTTTTGGGGAAATGTTTTGACTATTCCAAGTTCTTTGCATTTTCATATGAGTATTTGAAAAAAATTATCAAATTTTTCCAAGGAAGCCCATTGGCATTTTTACTAAATTTGCATAAAATGTATGGAACAATGTACAAATATTGACACTTTGAAAATATTGAATTTTCAAATTAATGAAGATGGTTTATTGCTCCATTTATTTAGGTCTTCATATTTTACAATTTCTTTTTACTTATTTACTTTTCTGAGACAAAGTCTTGCTCTGTCTCCCAGGCCGGAGTGCAGTGGTATAATCTGGGTTTACTGCAGCCTCTGCCTCCTAGGCTCAAGCAGTCCTCCTACTTCAGCCTCCCGAGTAGCTGGGATTATAGGCATGGGCCATCATGCTTGGCCAGTTTATTTATTTATTAATTGTAGAGATAAGGTCTCACTGTATTGCTCAGGCTGTTCTCAAACTCCTGGGCTCAAGCAATCCTCCCATCTAGGCCTCCCAATGTGCTGGGATTACAGGCATGAATCATAATGACTGGCCTTTTTCCACTTTTCAGTGTAGAAATCTTGAACATTTTTTTATTCATTCCTAAAAATTTACTTTCTTTACCTATTTAAATATTTTTACTGTAAACTGATTTTTAAAATTCATTTTTCTGATTTCAACTTTGTTAACTTGTCTTTTTTTTTATTATTATTATCTCATTGAATTTTCCCTGGTCTTAATTATTTTCCTTCTATTAACTTTTGATTTCACCTGTTTGGCTTTTTCTGAATTTTATGGGGAAATTTAGGTGATAGATTATTAAATATTTTATTCAAATATAATCTTTTAAAGTTATAAATTTCCCTCTAAACACTGCTTAGCTACATCCTAAAAGGCAGTCAGTTTTATATAACTTATCATTTTATTTTTGACCCAGGGGCTTTTTAGAAATGTGTTATTTTAATTCCAAAAATGCAGTAATTTTCTAATAGTTGCATTGTTACAAAGTCCTAATTTTTTTTCACTGTGGTTAAAGACCATAATCTGAATTTTCAATAATTATATGTTGTATTAGTCTGTTCTTATGCTACTATGACAAAATACCCAAGACTGGGAAATTTATAAAGATACGAGTTTTAACTGATGCACAGTTGTGCATGCTGGGGAGGCCTCAGGAAACTTACAATCATGTCAGAAGGCACCTCTTCACAGGGCAGCAGGAGAGAGAATCAGTGCTGAGAAAAGGAGGAAGCCCCTTATAAAAACCATCAGATCTCGTGAGAACTCACTCGCTGTCACAGGAACAGCATGGGACAAACTGCTCCCATGGTTCAACTTTCTCCACTTGGTCCCACCCTTGACACATGGGGGTTATTACAATTCAAGGTGAGATTTGGGTGGGCATGCAGAGCCAAACCATATCACATGTGTACTGGAAGAGAAAATTTATTTTTTTGTAGTAGATTGTAGTGTTTTAATATATCAATTAAGTCAGGTTGGTTGATAGTGTTTAAATATGCTATGTATCTTGTCACATTTTTATTTAATTATTCTAATACTGTGTGAATGATGATAAAATCTCCAAATGTGATTACAGATCTGCTGATATCTCCCTATAAATAATCACTCTATCCTTCATACATTTTGAAGCTCAATCAGGTGAATATACAGATTTTATGCCCTCCTTCCAAAATGCCCCTTAGTCATCATATCTCAATTTTTAAATATTAATATTTTTGTCTAACGCTTTTTGGTCTTATATTAATATAGATGCTACAGAATTAAGTTTAATGCTTTCATTTTTATCATTTCATATTCATTTTATATTTTATCTTTCCTTATTTTAATTTAAATTATATATCATATAAATACCATATAGTTTTATTTTTTTATCCCAACTGACAATCTCTGCCTATTAAATGGAGTGTTTAATTTATTTACACTTAATATCATTATTTATATAGTGAAGTTTAAGTCTACCCTTTTACTATTTGCTTTCCAGTTGCCACCTCTTTATTTTTTCTTTTTCTTCTATCCCTCCATTTATACCTTCTTTTGGGTAAGCTCATTAGCTTTCACATGCTAATTTAAATTCCTCTACTGCTAGCTTTATAGAATATTTTTAACTATTTAAATAGGTGTTCTAGGGCAGTATTTCTCAATATTGTCACTGTTGCCATTTAAGCCTGGATAATTCTTTGTTGTGAGGGGCTGTCCTGTATATTGCAGTATGTTTATTAGCATCCTTGGCCTTTATTCTCTAGATGCCAGGAGTACTCCTCCAGTTATGAACAACTAAAAATGTTTCCGGATATTTTCAAATGTCCTGTGAGAGAAAACAATCACACATTGTTTAGAATAAGTGCTCTAAGGATTAAAATTTGTAATAACAAGTTATCACTATTGACTTAAGGACAATATTGCACCACTTCATATAACATGTGAGAACCTTAGACCAGTAAAATTATTTTATCTCCTCAATATGTGAAACTATTGTGTATATATATGATATTAATAATATATGTACATATATGAAAGATTATCTTTTATATTTATCCAAGCATTTAGCACTTCTATTACTCTTCATATTTTTTGAAAATAAAAGCTTCCATCTGCTGTCATTTTCCTAAGGAATTTCAGTTAAATTTCTTAGATACGCTGATAACATTTATTCTCCATTATTTTGAAATCTGAAAATGTCTTGAATGCATCTACGTGTTTGAAGAACATTTTTACTTTTTAACATTTTATTGGTATTCCATCGTCTTACCCTTTCCATTGGTGGTAATGAAAAGTCAGTTATCATTTGTATGTTTCATCTCAAATATTTAATATGTTGTGTTTTTCTCTGGCTGTTTGTAAGATTTCTCTTAATCTTTATTCTTGAGCTGTGTGACTGTAATGTGTTAAGGTGTGTCTTTGGATTTATTCTACTTAGGGATTTGCTGTATCTTTTATATTTTTCACCAATATTAGGAAATTTTTAACTATGACCTTTTCAAATTTGTTTCTCCTCCATTCTCTCTAACCTTGCCCCCTGGGATGCCAAATAGGGATCCCTTCTCAGGAACTCCCTCTTCTTTATGACTGTGTCTTAAAAAACTCAGAAGCTGCAATAGTTGGGAAGCTGAATGTTTCTACTCTGATCAATGACACCACGATGAGCTGTTTAGACCCTTTCTCTCTGTGTCACAGCAGAGTAGCGCCACCATGCGAAGACTTGAGGGCTTGACAGGGTTTACTTCATTTTATTCTCTCAATGGTCACTGAGCTGTGCTCCATGTTTTCCAATGCCTGAAAAGACTGGCCTCGTATTTAAATCAGCCTTATAGTTGTTTTCAGCAAGTCAGCATGAATGGCACTAGAAGAAAAAGTCAAAGTTCTATATCAATATTTAGTCTGATCCCCTTTCTTTATTTGTAAAGGCATTATCTAATGTACTTTTTAAAAGCCGTTACTGGTTAAATCATTCTCCAGAACTTAACATAAAATGCAGAAAGATAAGCCACATGCAGTGAAAAATTCAAGATATATAAGTTCTAATCATAATACTGACAAACTATATTGGATTACAGCATTTTCTTTACGATACACTAAAATTATTAGCCATGAGAAAATTGTATAGACCACTTCACTATTATATAATTATAGACTGAGCACAATAGCACACAAAACACTGAAAGGCATATATATCAGTAGTGTAATATAATGGCACATACATGCATATTACACATCTATATATTTCAACCAAAATGTGTATAATAATAAGGATAATGATGATGGCTAACACGTTTTTAGTGCTTGCCGTGTGCCAGACATTTACCTGTATTAACTACATTGATCTCTACAAAAATTCTACGAAATGAATATAATCATTATTCCCACTCTTGAGATGAGTAAAGCAAGACCATGAGAGGCTTAATAATTTGCTCATTTACAAAGCTAGAATCACCATAAACCTTTTATTCTTGAAAAAATAGTATACTTTTATTTTTTATTCTGAGAATTTGTGAACTAATTTCCTGACTCAACTTGTTATTGTTTTTATGGTTAACACCTTGTTAACTGTGGACAGGTGTTTCCCAATGGGGGATTGAGCTCCAACCAGGTGTTAATGAAAGGAAACCAGAAAGTTGGGTTAATAAGACAAGGAAAGTTGCCATGTATTTGAAATAGGGCTGTAAATAGGCTTGTTCTATCAAGAGAGAGATACTGTCTTTTAAAATCTCTTCTAGTTTTTTTTAATAAATTGTCAAGAGCCTTTTGTATTTGATTTTGATTTTAGTTTGTTAACATAAAATTTGCTGATCTGATTAGTGTAAATAGTTTTGATAATGGATTTTCTTATCAAAATGAGTGCTTTATGAACCCTCCTCTGAATATTCTTTGCTAAATTGTACACTTTATAATTAAAACATTAGAATAAGAGTAACCATGGAGGAAGAAGTCACATATATTAATAATAGTTGTGACAGAAATAACTTTTTCACATGCTAAGCATATTCTGTCAATCCTTTGCTTTATGCAGTAATGGAATTAGATAATATATCATGACCTGCAGTAAACCCAAATTTATATAATATGCAGGTTTTGTGAATAATTATATTGATATTTCTTTGATCTGCACAAATGCAATTGTATATGTTAGAAGGAAACTCCTAGGCACTTTTTCACAAAGATGGTTATAGCAAGAAGGCATAATACTTCTCCAAAATCGACCTAGATTAAGAGTTTAAATATAATGGTCAGAATATCTAATTTAAAATGGAAATAATAAAATAACATTTTATGACTATAAGGTAAATAAACATGAAAAGTATTCATCAATCTGGTGAGAATGAAGTGAGTTGTGTGTGTGTGTGTATGGTAGAAAATAAATTGTTAAAATAAACCAAAGGTTGTGTAAAGTAATATAGTAAAGGAAGAGGGAAGAGTGTAGAAATGCCTTAATCTGTATGAAGAGATAAATAAAATGATACTTTTATATTCAGTATTTTTATTACATGCATGTATGCTACCGAAATAATCAGAAATGTTGAAACGTTTTCATTTGAGTGTAATTTCAAGATGAGTGCTATAGAAATGAAGTAAGGGGTGTTTGTAATTTTAAATAGAGTGGTCATGGTAGAGCTCACTGAAAAGGTAATATTTGAACAAAGACTTGCATGAGGTAGATATTTTTAGTGTTTTTTTTTAACTCTTAGATCTTAAATATGTTTGAAATTCAAGAATCCTTGGAAATTAGATTCTTTTTTGCCTCCCCAAAATAGATGGCCAGTAGTGTTAAACCCAAACCTGGTTTCATTCATTGTGTTGCTATGTCAACATTATTATATGCCAATCACTCACATATTCATGGGCTTATTTCTAGGATATTTATTAAACACCATTGGTGTACATTTTTAAAATTCCTGACTGCAAAACACATGGTTTAATTTAAAAGTTTTAATTTATATGTGAATATGATATATGACTCATATATTTGTATTATAACATATAGTATAATTATATTTTGAGATCTGATAATTATTCCTCTTTTATTTTGCTTGTATTTTTAAGCTTTGTTTAGATTTATAGTTACCTATAGTAATCAGAAACACCTGGCCAAGTTTTAGAAATAATCTGTAGTGATGGGGATTTTTATCATATTGAATTTATAAATGAATTTGGGAGAACTGTAATTTTCTAATTCAAATATATGATATACTTCTCCATTTAATCTGATTTTTTTAACATTTATAACTTAAAGTTTTATTCATTTCTTTTTAGGTTTATTTTTTGCTACTATTTAGTTTTTGTTTCTATTATAAATTTAATATTTTATATTACTTTTTAAATTAATGCAAATACATTTTTATGTATATCAATGTTGCATCTAGCCATGTTGTTAAAACTTCTTATTAATTATAATAATGTGTCCATTACTTCCTTTGATTTTCTGGAGATACATTATTACTGCTAATAAATAATGTTATTCTTCTCTTTATCTTCCTTACTTTATTTTTGTGTTGACTGGAAACTGCAACTATTTTGAAGGTTTGCTCTGTACTTGATTTTAATAGAAATATTTCTGTAGGTTTAATGTTAAGTAAGATAATTGTTGTAAGTCTATAGTTAAAAATTTTAATCAAAGTTTCCATTTCTTCATAGTTTGCTAAGATATTTTATCAAAAATGTGTGTAGAATTTTATTTTTTCCATACTTTTTATAATGTAAAGTACATGAATAGATTTGTTTAATGTTACAAGATATTTTAATTCCTAGTTGCTTACTATGTATTTTTATCCAACACTGAATAAATTCTGTAATATTTATACGAAGTATTTTTGCCTTTATATTTATGAGGTTTTCCCTTTGCTGCATCCTAGTATTATTTTTTACAGTACATTTAGTGGTTTTTTAGTTTTTTATTGGTTTGTGATAATTTTATAATTTGAGAAATATCCATTTTTCGAAAATCAGTAGAATTTGTCAATGAAATCCGAGATTGGTATCTAATTGTGAAATTAAATACCAATTTTAAAATGTATGGTTATTGGTAACTTTAGATTTTCTAATTCTTGGGATACCTTTACTAATAATATTTTTCTATAAGTTTGTTCATTTTATCTTGTTTTTATAGGTATTGTTTTAAATGTATATGTATTCACCAAAATTTCAATTTCATCCTTACCTCTATTCAAACTCAAGTTTCAGATTTATATATTGCTTATTTAAACATTTTTACTTTTTTTGTCCACACTTGCTAAAAACTTTTTTTAGCAAAATGTATTTTACTTTTTTTTTTGAAAAACCAGATTTAGAGAATATTGATAAACACTATTATATTCTTTTTTTAAAAAAAAAGATGTCTGCTTAATTGCTTTTATTCTTCTCATTACTAAACAAATTCAAAGAGATAAAAAGAGAAATTCTAGTCACATATCTAAGATCCAAATAGTCCACAGATTAAAAAGAAAAATGTCTTAGGCCCAAAGGTGTCATAGGAGCCATAGATTCTTTATGGTGACCCACGATGAAGCCTGAATAAAAGACTAGTGAGAACCAGGATTGAGGCTTAATTCAGTAGGCACTGGTGTGTCTGAACTGATGGACTTGGTCGCTTCCCATATTGTGTTCTCAAGCGTCTCTCTTGAATGATCAATGCCCACGTCAGAAGGGTTTGATAAACATTGTCATTATCACCTCTACTCACAAGACTGACATAGTGAAGACTGGGGCATATTAAGAGGGTATAACAAATGCAGGGGTTACATTTTTAAATTGGTAGAACATTTTTAAAGTTTAAATATATTTAAATGTATTTTTTTTTAATTTCACTCAATCTGGGCACAAGCTTGTTAGTAGATCTTTGATGTTCTGTAGAAAAATAAATATTTGAATCCAATTACCATATTGAAAATATTCCTCTAATGTTTTAATTCCCTGTCATTTCTCCTCCATTTGTCTGAAGTTGCTATTCGGAATTTTAAATGTTTCATTTACATAAGAATCCTTTCCTTAGCTCCAGACACTGTGAATATTTTTTATGCAGATTAAAGTGTACTCATATAAAAACTTCAGGAAAAATACAAAACAACAAAATCCCAGAAGCCAAAATCAGATTACAGACCTAATAAGCTCTGTGAATTCATATGTGCAGCAGCTGCTGCAGAAATGTGAAAATGTCACCAGGTAGAATGCAATTTAGATAGGATATCTATTGTGCATGTGTTTATTATTTTCTTTATCTTGGGACAGGAATTTAACATTTTATAAATCTCCCAAAATTATTATGCATTGTGTAAAATTTCTAAGGTCAGATTGTACAAAGATCACTGTCTAGAAATATGGGTTATCAAGTATAGGAAAAAGCAGGATGATTTTTCCCCTAAAATCCCACTAGTGAAATTTAAGAAAAAAAGTGTAAAGAATTTGAAAACGAGAGACTAACATATTCCATTCCCTTAAGCACTTGAAATTTTCTAATGAAGGAAACATCTCCTGCTGAGCTTTTCCTTGGAAAACCCAATAAAGTTTTTATTAAAATGAACAGTAACAGAAAAGGCAAGTTTAACGTCAATTTTCTGTGTGGTTTCATAAGAACATTTTCTCATAAAAAGCATTGAAGTCCTTTATTAAAAAATCAGTAAGACTCAAAAATGTAGTTTAGAAAAATAACTATTAATTAAGCTTTGAAGCATATTGTATGATTGGAAAAAAACAATTTATATAAAAGTAAAATGAAAATAGATGCCTTCTAAAATAACTTAAATCAATAATGGTTTCATCATGTAGTTAAAACAGAAAACTTTGGACTGAATATATGAAACCAAAAAGTTATCAAGCAACTGTATATGATCAACTTCCTCAAGTCACCTAACCTTGCTTGAGCCCAAGACTCTTTAGTAGGAAACTATTTTATTTATGAACAACTGAAGGCTCTTTCACTATGACAAACATCACATTAATAGGCCATCTTGATGTTAAATAAACCAAACATCATCCTTAGTATTAAAACAAAAGGATCATATCTTCAAGTGTGAAATATACTTAATGAAATATACTTAGAGTCCCACATCACACTGTCCAAGTGAATTTGGAGAACATTTTCACTTCCTTTTGTCAGAAAAACAAAGGAGCTTTGTAATTTATAATCCTGAGGGAAGCTATTAGCAATAACTAGCATTTTGCCTTAAAAAATGCTAATCAGGTCAAGTAGCTGGATAAACATGGACATTTTACTTCTTTGCTTCTTAATGTTGGAGGTTACTCGATTAAAAAAACCTTCCACTAATTGTATTTTTAGATATTATAATTTTAAAAATACATAAACATTTTTCATGAACTATGAGTAAAGTGTAAGCATCTTCTTAAATAAGCAATATTTACTCATGACTTAATACTAAATTTTTAAATTAGATTTTGGATTTTGCATTTCAAAAGTCATTTACAAGTAAAATGTATTTCTCAATCACCTGCAATGGGACATTGTCTCACACTTCTCTGTTCCTGGACTTTTTTACAAAATGCCCTGGTATGAGCCTTACTAGGTCTATTGATCTTATCTTGAATGCATTAAAGGTTTACAAGGTCTCCTTTTTGATATTTCTTCCCATAATAATTTATCTTTAAACTATGGGAAGGGAAGATACACAAATAATATCAACACATAATGTGCGGCTCACAGTCATTAAGACACACACTGAGAAATCAATAGCTTTTTATTCCCTTTTCACAGCATTAAATCAATTATTTTGTCTTAAGATTTTTGATCCAAGAAATGTGCAGTGCACAACCGAGACTACTTCCCATGCCCGCCCTTCCCTCTGCTTTAGTCATTTGCAATAATGACTCAAAACTGTAAACAAAAGAAGAAAAATTAATGTTTTTTTTTTCTCCCTCTTCTTGTCTCCAACAAGGTCTATCTTCTGGAACTTCTCTTGCTTTTTTTTTTTTTTTTTTTTTTTTGGCTAAGTAGGACTTTTGGACTGGAAGATGGTACTCCTTTCATATTCTCTTCCTTTGAAAATATCGACATAGATTTCCTGTTTGATTTAGCGTAACTGAGCAGAACAATCCTGAAATTCAGCCTTCTAACAAATTAATGGGAAAATAATGGACAATTTATTGTTGGAAGGAACATTAGGCCTTAGCAACCCTGATTCTTCCATATGTCTATGAGGAAATCCATAGTTCAACATGGTCAGAAGTTCTCACAGTTTTTCAGGGCAGAAAGGACTTAGAATACAGGTGTAATGTCAAACACAGAACTTTTTAAACAGTGTGATTTTATAAAGTGAAGGATCAACAAAAACATATATTTAATTTTTTTTCTATCTGTTACAATAGAAGGTTATTTTTGGTTGATTTTGTTAAAATATTTATTGATAGATAAACTCTTCCTCAAATAATTTGATGACTTGTTGGCAAGGCTACAAACTTTTCCTCACCATTTGGAATTTTCTGTGCCATCAATCATAGACTTTAAGTCATTTTATCTGAATTTTATAGTGTAACAAAAATCAGAATTCTGACATTTGTCTGGGTAAAGAACCTATAGCACAAGACAAAAATAATATGTGCCAAAAAGCCACAAACTCCCTGTCCTCACTTTTTTGACTTAAAAATGCCCAATGATTAAATTTAAAAGGAAGAAAAGTCCCCTTGCAGTGCAGAAAACAAGCATTGTTATCACATCTGCATTCTCAAATAAGTTTTAAAGGATTTTCGATGAAAGATTATAATCCGCAATTGCTTAAATGGCTCAAAATGTAATTGCATTCAGATTGAAATGACTATTTGTATGGTCTATACTGTTGTATTAGCCAAGCTTTCAACCTTGTCATAAAATCAATTTGGTGATCACAATAAAAGATTTTTATGTATTATGGACTGAATGTTTGCCTCCCCCACCCTCCCACCCCACCATTCATATGTTGAAGCTTTAATACCTAATAGGATAGTATTTAGAAGTGAAACCTTTGGGAGGTAATTAAGGGAGAGGAGGTCACCAGGGTAGAGACCTCATGAAGGGATGAGTGCCCTCATAAGAAGACATACTAATGAGATTGCTCTCTCTTTCTCTCCCTGCATTCACTAAGAAAGCAGGTAAGTATTCAATGAGATGACTTCCAAATGAAACCCATCTTGCTGGCAACTTGATCTTGGAGTTCCCAGCCTCCAAAACCATGGAAAATACATTTCTGTTTAAGCCACCCAGTTTATGGCATTTTGTTATGGCAGCCTTAGCTGACTAATACATATCACAAATAATAGAATATATAAGAACATATAAGACCTGAAATTGTAACTGCTTTTGGTTTGCTTCCAGATACAGAATTTCTTAATAAAAAAGAAATTAACAAACTTAAAAGATTTGAATTATATGTATTAATTTTTATCCTTTTAATTACTTATATTATTTACTTACTTTCACATTTGCAACTTATATAACTTCCCTGTCCCTTATCTTTAATGAGTCCATATTCAATGTTTTTATTTTTATGTTGGATACATTATAAGAATTTAAAGGAATAAAAAATTATACTGTGTGTTTCTTCTAATTTCATTTATTTTTTCAATTGCAAGCATGCTGTATTTATTGTAATTTTTCTGTTATGATCTTACACAATGCAGTTATGGTAATTTTGCAAGTGTTTTCTATTTTAAACAAGCAAACAGATAACAGATGATAGATAAATGAATAAATTGATAGATAAGCAGACAGACTTATTGGAAGTATGATGCCATTTTATTTTACATTTATCCTCTCCTGTTTATATACAAAGCCTCTTTCAAAATTGTGACTAACATTTTATGTACTCAGCTCTTTGGGGGAGAAAGTGCCATTAAGAAGAATATTACCTCACCAATTTCACAAAGACCAGTTCCAAAATTTTAAATGGAAGAAGCCAGTTATTTCTCTTTACCTTCATCAGCAGAATGTGAATTTGGAAATAATCATATTAGTCACTTTTACTTTCTTCCTACACAATGAAAATATGTATTCAGAAAAGTTCAATCAATTTTATTAATACATCTATGATTTTCTGAGAGTCTTTTACAGTAAAATTTATATCTCAATGTTAATTGCTGTATGGATACTTATTTTTCATTATATAATGTCCAAAAAAAGAGAATGTAGTTATGTTAATTTATGTATGGAGGAAAACCATTGATTTTTGGCTGCTTTAAGAACTAAATACATATGACTCAACATAGTTAGGAATGTATATAACAAAAAAGAGATCAAATTTACCCTAAGAAGTTTTTATCTTTTTCATGCATTGAATATCTTAAAATGAGCATAGGGGCCGGGTGCGGTGGCTCACACCTGTGATCCCAGCACTTTGGGAGGCTGAGGCGGGCGGATCACGAGGTCAGGAAATCGAGACCATCTTGGCTAACACGGTGAAAACCCGTCTCTACTAAAAAAATACAAAAAAATTTAGCCGTGCATGGTGGCGGACACCTGTAGTCCCTTGCAGAGAGCCGAGATTGCGCCACCGCATTACAGCCTGGGCAACAGAGCAAGACTCCATCTCAAAAAAATAAATAAAGAAATAAATAAATGAGCATAGGTACAATGTATCCAATATAAAAGTCTGAGTATCTTTGATTGTCTAGACCTTCCCTTGTAAATGCCAAATGGCTGACTCAATTTCAAAAATCACCAATGACCCCCTTGCAGGAGGAAGAATAGTGGACTAAATATCAATTACTAGCCGATTTCCTCTTTCCTAGACGCTTTCATGAAAATAATACTAAATAATTTATAATGGCAGCACATCTACCAGACTATATATCATAGCCATCCCTTGGCATTAAGAAGGATTGAGAAAAATAAATTTGTAGCTTGATACTTTTTTTTTCCCCCAATAAAGTTGAGTTTGTCAGTAAAGAAGGAGAGACTGGCAGCTGGATAGGCAACTTGGAGTCTCCTAAATTTCCCACTAACTTTAAACCCAGTCAACTAAAGATAAAGTGAGAATGAAGAACAAATAATTTTCAGGTATTACAAAATGTTTTAATGAAGGAAGAAATCAGTACAACCTATAGCCAAAAGCAAATGTTTAATGGTAGCAAAAAATTATTACAACAAACAACAAATAAAACCCTAGATAAACTCCAAATGAGAGGTTTGGTTGGGAAGCTGAAAGGGGATGTGAAAATATGTTAAGTTTTTTAATATTATAAAAGCTCTAATGTATATAAAGAAGTTAAGACATTGACAGCAAAAAACCTGAATATGTGGACATAAAAAATAAGCATTAGCTGCTAGAAGAATAAAATTATACACCTATATTATATATATTACATATATTTTACAAAATATTTGATTAAAAATAAAATTAAAAATTACAATTATTTCCCAAGAGAAATCCCAATTATTTCCCAATAATTCATATTTGAGTGAAAACTAAAATAAATAATATATAAAATAAACAAGTAAACATGGCCAGAGGTTTAAACTTATGAATCAAAATAATAAGTATAATTGTCAATTTTTCTCAAAAGTAACATATAAACAAAAGTCACATCTGACAAAAGCTGAAGAAACAAATCAAGTAAGTGAATGTTTTAGATGAAAATAATTTAAGTCAAAGAGCATTTAAATGGGAAGAGCACCAAATGATAAAATAAATCATCAGCCTTCATGCATTTAACAACATAGTGTTGAACCATGGAAAGTGTAAGTTGAGAAACATATATATGTTGTAGAAAAATAGCATTTGAGGTCATAGTCATACTATGTCAGAGTATAATAAATAATAATGTTTTAAATTAAGGTTGTTTTATAAATAAGCACAATTTTATGTGTAGTCTGTATCAATTAGGTTTTCCTGTGTTTAAAAAAAATACATAAAAACTTAATGGCTTATTAAACAACTGTTTAGCTCTTGAGACTGTGGTTTCTTCCAGGTGGCTTTTCTGCTCCTCTCCACCTGGGTTACTTCTGCATCTGCAGTCAGCTGCCAATAGATTAGACAATGCCGCTATTATGAACTGGTTGACTGTCTGCTTGTGTAATGGTAACAACTGAACCATATGCTACCGTTATCCAACAGGCTGTCCTGGGCTTGTTCATAGGATGGTGGAGGATTTCCAACATCTGCAAGTGACAGCACTTTACAGGTCTTTGTTTCCATCACATGTGTTCTTATCCCATTGTTTAGCCTAAAGTGTGTCTATTGCAGTTATTCTCTTCCACATCACCACTGTATATTAGGAGAATAGATACAATACACACATCTATTAAAAATGAATAAGAATGGGAGGCACATGACAATCCCTGTTCATGGCAATTTTGAAATCCAGACAGCAAGTATTGGCAGATGCCCTTACTTCAAGGACAGAGCACATTTTTCTATTAGGACTATGTTCTGCTCCCTGGGAGTAGATTATCAGTATCATGCCCTCTAATGCTCTCTTGGAGTGGCTTCTTCATTCATCATTGTTCTCCATGGCTCTTGGCTCTGACTTCTGGGACCTTAGCTCTGCTGTCTTGGACATTCTTCACATTCCATAAGAATTATTCCATGTTTGCATCTGACTAGCTTCATCAGCCTGGTTCCTGGCCATAAGAGTTTGGGGATTCAAAAGTCTCTTCATTTTGAGCAATCTCTGTAAATTTTAGTCCAGGCTAGCAGTGTATTTGCCAAAAAAAAACTCTCTTAAATACTATTTTGAGTTTATATGCATCTTATGTGTGTCCTCTTCATGTCTCAAAGAAAACAACCATAGCAGCTTTTCTTTCTTTTTTCTTTTTTTTCTTAATAATGAAACAGGCCTTTCTATAATTTGGGCATATTTAGCTTTAGTGGGATATTAATGACCTTAAGATCCATAGAAGCACTTTTATCAAAGTGAGAAGGTATACTAGGTATTGTTTTAATTCTTTCAGAGGTTTTAACAAAAGGACTTATGTTTAACAAATTGTTATATTTAACAAAATGAGCCTAGCTATGTAGTTTGAGTTAATTTTTACTCTGAGGTCATTTTTTACTTTAAGAATATTTTCATGGCTGAGAGTCTGGAATTGAAGAGCAGTTTTATTTTCTAACACAGCAAATTTTGGTCCCTCTATAGTCCCTCTAGATTCTGCATGCAAATTAAACTGTTCTTTCTTTAGCTCATCTCTCTCTTCTTTTTTTTTTTTTTCACACACAGCTAAAAGAATCCAACTGACATTTTAAACATTATGCCTGGAAATCATCTTCACTACTAGATGCAGTAGGTTTATTTTCTTTTAATTTACTGCAGGCAATTTTTGTTCTATCTCAAAACATGGGTTGCCATTTTTTCAACCTACTATAGCAGCTTCATCTCTGCTATTATAGCTTCCACTACTAGCTGTGGCCAGGACTAGGATAAATCAAGCAAGACATCTATGGTGAAAAATTTAAGATAGATAATCACACTCAATGTTGTGCTTGTATTACCGCCATAAATTGTATACTGTAGATGTCTTACTCTTAAGGATTCATTTCAGTACATATTGTAATTTTTAAGAATTTATTATGATTTATTCACCATTTCTCCAGTCTCCTAAAGGTAACGCCGCATGTTCTAGGTTTTTGTTATGGTAGCACCCTACTCTAAGAACCAATGTCTGTATCAGTTAGCCTTTTTTGTATAACAAACTATCCTAAAATTTAGTGACTTATGTAACAGTCATTTATGTGCCCCATGATTTTGCAGATCTGCAACTTGGGCTACCTGCAGCCAATTTGAGCCTGTTAAGTCCAGCTTGGATCATTCATTCATTGAGTCAGCTGTCAATAATCTAAGTGACTTTTCACTGCAGAGATTCAATGGCTAACAGCTGAGAAGCTGGGTGATTCTTCTAGCCTGCAGCAGACTAATAGTCAGCTAGACTCACATATCCATCAGCCTGTAAGTTGACTATAACTAGTTGGAATATGACAACCTAACCTGGAACAGGGGCTTCACTGCATGTAGTGTCTTTTACTCTAGATTTGTCCATGTGGCAATCATGGAGTACCAAGAGCAGCAAGAGTGGAATCTATGAGATCTCTTTATGCTTATGCGTGGAACTGGCACAATAGTACTTCTGCTATCATAATTGCTCTGCTGCCCCAGATTTGGGAACAAGTGTAAGACTTCTTGCAGTTATACTTGCAAATCAGGGGAAAATATCATAGTTTCAGTCTCTGAACCCAGTGAACCTATTGGGCAGGAATACATCTATTACATGGTCTCCTTAAACCTTCACTCCTACCAGGACCCATAATAGCATTTTGGGTTTCCTGATATGAATGTTAAGCCATAATCTGTATTCATCAGCTCTTCAAGGGTCTGAATGCTCCCCTTTCCCTATTGTACTGTTGGACTAGAAATTGGCCATGGGTAACTTTGTCATTTCATTTGCCAAATGGATAATTATTTAAGTAATGGTTATCTTATGTATATATCTGTTCTTATATAACTATTTGAAGGGTTCTTCCTTAAGGAGTCCTTTCTTAAAAAGTTAAATCGATGGATTCTGAGAGTGAGAATCAAATCACATCTGGAGATGGAAGATATCAAAATTTTCCACTGTGATGGCTGATACTGGCCTTCTGCTTGCCAGCTCACCTTTTCTGGTGCCATACTTAAATAAACATAGTCTGGCTCCTCATCCATCTTGTGTCTAAGAGTACCATTGTGTTTTAGCCATCATACAGACCCAAGCAGGTTAAAGGAGCTGAGCTTTGAAGCAATACTGAGTTTGCTGCCCACTAGAGTAATTATATCCTCTTTGTCATTGATGTTCAAGTGACCTCACCTGGCTTCTGTCTTAGTCATCTCAGGCTACCATGACAAAATACCATAAAGTGTGTAACATTTAAACAACAGAAAAATATATCACAGTTCTGGAAGTTAAAAATACAATAGCAAGGTGCTGGAATATATATATTATATATATATGTATGTATGTGTATATATATATATGTATGTGTATGTATATATATATACACACACACACACACACACAGAGAGAGAGAGAGAGAGAGAGACAGAGAGAGAGTCTTGCTCTGTCGCCTAGGCTGGAGTGCAGTGGAGAGATCTCAGCTCACTGCAACTTCTGCCTCCCAGGTTCAAGCGATTCTCCTGCCTTAGCCTCTCAAGTAGCTGGCATTACAGGTGTGCACCGCCACCCCCCCACCCGCCTGCAACAATTTTTGTATTTTTAGCAGATGGGATTTCACCTTGTTGGCCAGGCTGGTCTTGAACCCCCGACCTCAGGTGATCTGTCTGCCTCTCCCTCCCAAAGTGCTGGGATTACAGGCACGAGCCACCCACTGTGCCTGGCCTGAAATCTTTAAAGCCTGATGATTGCCTCTTGGTTCACAGATGGCAGTCTTTTCTCTATGTCTTCATATGGTAAAAGATGTGAAAAAGCTATCTGGGCTCTCTTTTATAACGGCAGTAATCCCAGTCATGACCCAATCAACTCCCAAAGGCCTCACCTCCAAATACCATCACAATGGTGATTAGTTTATAACATTTAAATTTGGGGTGTATGTAAAAATTCAGTCTATAACAAGTCTTCAGGCTGGGTATGATGGATCACTCCTGTAATCCCAATACCTGGGGAGGTTGAGGCAGGCAGATCACTTGAGCTCAGGAGTTTGAGACCAGCTGGGAAACATGGCAAAACCCTGTCTCTACCAAAAATACAAAAAAAAAAAAAAATTAGCCTGGCATAGTGGTGTGTGCCTTTTGTCCCAGCTACTTGGGAGGCTGAGGTGGGAGGATTGCTTGAGCCCAGAAGGCAGAAGTTGCAGTGAGCCAAGTTTGCACCACTGTACTCTAGCCTGGGTGACAGAGTGAAACCCTATCTCAAAACAAAACAAAACAAACAAACAAACAAAAAACAGTCCTTTGTATTATAAAATTTCAGCATCCTCATTGGTGCTTGGAATCCAGTTCTACATCAGCATCTCTCAACCCTGGTCTATAGTTCATCACCTCCATTAATATTCTTAAATATGTGGTTAACTTTTATTATTGCCTATTGAATAGAGTTTCTTCTGAGTTTCTTTCTGGCAAGTTTATGCAAGGTGTGGATTCTCTGGTCTAAAATAATAAACTCGTTATAACATATGACTCAGTGAATTTTCAGACTTTGTCCCAATTCTGGGCCAAATCCATTCTGATATCTCTGCTGTAGGACATTGACATATCCAAGCTTCAAGGAGTGATTCCAGCAGCATATTACAATTTGTGACAGGAGTCCATGCCAGGAATTTCAACTCTGACTCATGGTTCAGTGCTCTCATGTCAAAAATTTTTCTCACTTATAGCCTTTTAGTAAGCCCCTTCTTATCTAGTATTCACAATAACCACCCATACTTGTATTTTCAAGTTACTAGTATATGTGCAGGGAGATCATACAACTCTTTCTGACTGAAAACTATTTCCAGGGAAGAGTCTATATTTCTCTGCTAAAGTTGTGCTATGACTTCTTTCTAGGTGTTTACTGGGAGACAATGAGGGATGGGGAATACCTGCATTGAAGAGGGAAAGCGCCACTTTATAGGAAACCTTCCTGCATTGAAGTCTGCAGTATTTCAAGCTAAGTAGGAGATTACTTTTCTCTAACTGAAGGAAGGAAGGTTTTCTATCTGCCTGGAGTGTTCACATACTTGAGATTCTCAAACTCACCAATAAAAAGGCCTAGAATATCATAGGGAATCATCCTTTCCTGTCAGGTCTATAATTTTGGCATATGACATAGATACTGTTCATAATTCTCTTTTGTGGCTTTTTCTACCGTTAAAATTTGGTTATTAATCTCATTTTCAATATAGTTTGCCTGGAAGTTTCAGGAGATCATTTAAGTGGTCACATTGCAGCCTTTTGGTTTTCACCGTGGCCCTTGAGGTGATAGTTAATGACTGAGTTTGTGATGATCAAATAAACATACATTACTTTACCCAATGACTCAAATATTTAATTTCCTTTGATCAATTCTTGAGAAGATACAGGAGAATATGCTCCACAAAATGAAGGAGTAAAATGAAAACAATGATGCCATCGGGTCCTAGAAACATGAGAACCAACATGGAAGAGAAAGAAAGATAATTATTTCTGGTGTTGGCAAAGGGATGTCACAGGACAAGTGCTTTGAAACAGGCCTGGAGGACCAGTCCAGGTTAGAGGAAGATGGAGAATTCCATTTAATCATACAAGATTGATCAGACACAATAACTGTGGCAGACAATAGGGGAATATATATAATGGATAATTATAAAGCTATTTAAACAAAAATTTAGCAAGAATTGACTCCAAGAAAAAAAACTTATTACTAGAAATAAAACAATTTTAGTACACAGGTGACCGAGCTGTGAACAATGTTTACGTAGTTAAAATAACACAAACACTAAATATTTGTGAAGGCAAAAAATATAGTATAACTATATTAGAAGTGTGAGAGAAGTCTACATTTTTAACGTAGTAATAGAGACTGTCAAGTTTTTATATTTTCTAAAGAAAATCAATAGATAATATTTAAATTTAAAAATAAAAAAGCATCAGAAAAACTATGTCACCTAGAAATAGGAATTTAAAATATTAAGAGTCAGATAAAAATAAAAAGAGTCAGATAAAGAAAAGAAAAACCGAGAGTCAGATAAAAATATAAAATATATTTAACTCTGAAAATAGGTATCTGCTGAGGACTGAGGCAGAAGACAGTTACTTAGTCTCTTAAATCAGTTTCCTCATTTGTAAAGAAGGGTCACACAACTAGTAGGAGGATTTAATGAAATGATCCACTGAAAACATCCACCACTCTTCCTGACACTTAATTGCTACATACAAAAATATAAATATTGCGATGGCTAATTTTATGTGTAAATTTGCTTGAGTTAATGGACACTCAAACAGCTGGTAAAATATTATTCCTAGATGTATCTGTAAAGGGAATTCTAGAAGAGTTTAGCATTTGAATCATAGACTGATTAAAAAGAGCCATCCTTACCAATGGGCAGGCATCCTCCAATTCCACCGAGGGCCCAAATAGAACAAAAAGGCAGAAGAAGGGAGAATTGTCACGCTTCTTGAGCTGGGACATCCATCTTCCCCTGCCAGCAGACATTGGGCCTTGGTACTCCAGGAGGATTCCTTCCCCCTCCAACACTCCCACCCTTGCTTTTTAGGCCTTTGGCCTCAGACTGAATCATACTATTGTCTCTACTGTGTCCTTTTGCAGATCCTAGGAATATTTAGTCTCCATAAGTGCAAAAGCTAACTGCCATTATAAATCTCCTCTTATATCTACATATATTCTATTGATTCTGCTTCTCTGCAGAACCCTAATACAGACATAACTGATTATGCTCTAGTAATCAGATTTTTAAATTGTCAGCATATCAGTGAAGTTACTATGCTCATTGTATTCACTGAATTATAACTAGTAAAAAAATCACAAATACAAATAATTATGTTGAAGTTGTTCCTATGATTCCCTAAATTGATACCAACCATTATGCAGTTTGACACTTTTAGCTAAGTAAGGCCTATATATGATTCAATAACATGAGAAGATATAACAATAACTCATATGTGCAAATAACTGAATAACAAATGCAATTATTTTGGATAATTCTTCTAAAAATAATAAAAATCTAGTAAATAACTTCAGGTCATTGAAAAGACAGAATAGCTAAAGATTTTCCTAAACTAATGTTTCCTTTGTGCCTTGATGTCACTCTATATGGGTATCATATGTCAATGTTCAGCAAGTGTCAAAGAGAAATACAGTTGTGGGCCTTGGTCTTCTTCAATGCAAGCTAGAGATAAGGAGAAAAAATGCATTCAATGCCAGTGCTTCGATGTAAGAAGCTAGAAAACATGAAAATGCTACTGGGAAATGTAATATATGGAAATTGGTTTGCATAATCCTACTTTCTGACAAAGAATGATGGTTTCCCTACATTTATCTATTTGATATCATAAACTGCTTATCTCAGCTGCAGGGCTGATACCGCTTTCCATGAAGCAGACAGTGAATCATAGCTAAATCAAACACTGCAACTCTTTTAAATGTAAGGATGTGCAGTTTGTTTATCTCCCAATGAGGACACTCCAACAAATGCATTTTCTTTCCAGAAACAACTGAGTGAAGCTATTTTAAAATCTGTTTAGTTGAGGATAGATTTTCATTATTTATTTATCAAACTGTTCTATATTATACTAAATCCAAAGAGAAAAATGTACCTTAGTTACAGAAAGTAAATAATTGGCCAATTGTACTTTACCTTTATCAAATCTACCATCTTATAAGCATTAAGATATGTTTTAATAATATTTTTATTGATAACTGTTCAAAAGAATACATTGTGTTTTAAGAAAAACTATTTCTATTTGTTGTTATAATATGTATCATCTAAATAATTTCTCCAAATAATAAATATCATCTTGAGACACACTGTAGGAATAAGATGGATATTAAAAGCAATTATTTTTGGTTTAGATAATTTGGATTTTTTAAAGGAATTTAAACAAGAAATATATATGCCAAGTGGAAGAAATTACTGAAACAAATGAGAAACAAGATTTTTGATAAGTGATATAAGTGTATACATAAATATTGAGGGAATCAATGTGAGAAAACAACTATCAGGTAGAATTAGCTAGTTCTTTAAATGAGATTGATCAACAGTTAGTTAAATGAATATATTCAAATATTTTTCTATAAATTTATTCATAAAGATATTTAAATCACTAAGAATGTGAACACTATTAGTGAAAAAATATTTCTTTAAGTTTAAATTACCAGTCTATCATTTACTATCTGCTTGATTGGGCCATATATGTAACATATTATCTGTAACATGTTGATTTAACTCACATCTCAGGGGATTGTTCGGTTATAAAAGATAATTTATGTAAGTAAAAATAACGTATCTTGCACAGAGTAATTACTCCACAATCATGTTTCCCTTACTTTCCTCACTTTTATTACCTCTTCAAAATACCCTAAGAAAGTTGTGTATTTTGACTATGTATTTAAAAATGCTTTTAGAGTATTCTAAATAAGGGAAAGGGAATGCCACCCTAGCAAACAGATCTGTACAATGTCAGTCTTCTACCTGTCAAAGGTTTGCAACCTAGGATGGTTCATCCCAGGAGAATTAGGAAATTATTGGACACATTTTTGGTTATCACACTATGGAGGTGCTACTAGCATCTAAGAGAATAGCCACACTGCTGAACATTCTGAAATACACAAAATATAAAGAAGAGCCCTCCTCAGGCAGAGAATTATCCAGCACAATCAGTCAATACCGCTGAGATAGAGAAACCCTGGTCTATGCATGAGAATGGTCCATCATGTTAAATAAAATGTATAAAATAAGTAGAAACAGTCCATTTTTTCTTTACAAATATGACTTGCCTTATAAATTTTAGGGCAGGAAAAGATAAGAGTGAGAGAAATGTAGCACGAAGCAGCCAAAAAAGGATTTTACTGACTGAAAGACATAGGTTTGCATAACTGACTCCAACAAGTGAAATCTATGAGGAAAATGGGCAAGTTACCCCAATGTCTTGGAGCATCAGTTTCCTTGGCTAAATATAATAGTAATAATGCCTTCCTTTCAGGGTTATAAAAATTAAATAAAATCACAAATATAACATTTCTAGCAAAATGTATGGCACTGAAGTGATGTCCCTCAAATGGCTTTGATTATAGAGATGTATAGCCAAGAAGAAAACTTACTCTGAAATAAACTTATTTTCTTGACCAAAGTGATTTTATTTTACATTTTAAACTGGAATTTTGGATTCTGACTTTGGAAGCCAAATATTTACACATCTTTCTGTTAGATCAAAGAGCAAGGCATTCATACTGCTAACCACTCTAAATCTCTCATTGTCAACCACCAAACCCTGCTGGCATTTTTCTACAGCTATTTTCACCACATGTAACCAAACCTCCAAAATTTCAAGAATAATGCCATGTAAAATCTTTAGCATACTGTAGTTATTCTGAGTTTCCTACTATACTCATGTAAAAACAAACTACAATTTTGCTTGTTTTCTATTAATATATTAATTTAAAAATCAGATAAGGGATATAAGGAAAATTCATTAGAGAACATCACAGCATAAAAAAGAAAATTTCTAAAAACTCAAATCACAGTAGCCATGAACTGACTAAAAGAAAGTCAGACCATTTATATGTGTATAAATATATATATACACATATGTAATATATATATATAATGTGAATATTGTAATTTATTATTTATTTCAGCATCTTTAAAGTTTCAAGTAGTTTTCAGGGAATACAAGTCAAACTATGTATTTAATCCTAAGAAATGCAATGGAATTGAAAGCTCTAAAGTACATTATTGAGAATTATCAATGACACTTCATTACTAATTAATAACAAAAATGGATATTTGCTACTTCTGAATTCAAATATTAGTAAAAACCCTGTATTATTTTGCTTTTATATTAATATTATCTTGTATGTCCAATAATAGATACATTATGAGCTCTTGAAAAACAAATGGAGCAACAAAGAATAAAAATAGAATTTATTTGTCCTATGTTTTGCTGTAACTTTAGAACTTATATTTCAATTGAATAGACAAGATTTGTCAGTTATTGAGAACCTACCAGCATATACAAATGAGTGCATAGTGAAATGTTCAATTGGTTTGAAATAAAACTTCAATAGAATTATAAAGTATTAATACCTTGGAATTCTTGCAATTTTTCGTACAATAAAAATAAAACTTGTCTGTACTTTAAAAGTAACTAGAAACTAGAGTGGAAAATGTAGCACATGTAAATACACAATATTGCTTTAAGAAAATGTTCCTTAGATAAATATTGAATGCTAATGGAGTTCTGAAGAAAGGGAAGGGTCCCTACTAGGTAAACTGTGAAGTAGATACTATTCTTTAAATTTAAAATTTTTGTCTTTTATAAATGTCTATTGGCAGACAATAACTGACCGATGACATTAATATATAATTTGGAGTAGATTGTGTCAAATTTTACTGGAATTTAGAGTTTCCTAATGGAAACATTCCAAAGAAGTAAAAAATGCCGCCAGAAGCCAGAAGATATTTAAAACAAAGAGAAAAGAATGATGTTCAACTTTGTCTTCAAGTATTTATTGTATTGATAGTGGTGTTTATAAAGCTCTGAGAGATTGCTTTCATGTAAAATTATTTATCTAGGCAAAGCATCAATTAATCTTAAAAGCGAAATATACTGTCTTAGAAGTAAAATAGCTTAAAAATTCACTCCCTTTCGGGTAAAACAAAAACATTTGAGGGTATATTGTAGCAAAGCAAACATAACAAAAGCAAGTGAATAATAAAAAGAAGTAGATGTAGGATACAAGAAACAGAGATGGAAAAAATAAATACTGATGATTTGAATTCTCTAAACTTTGAATTAAGGTTTAAAAATTGTTTCACATTGAGCAAAAGAACTTTTATATCACAGGATGATGTAAGACAATATAAAACTAACAAAAAATAGGCAACAAAAATAACTCTTCATAATCTTCTAAAAGCATTTTATGCACCCCTAAACAGGAAACAGAGCTAGAAGACCACTTTTTTTTTTTTTTTTTTTTTTTTTTTTACTACTCACTCCACCTTAACAATGAATAAGAGCTAAACTAAGTCATTCAAATTAATGACTTGTTTGGATCCCATCAAAGAGCTGAGTTGAGTTCACAGTGCAACCAACTGGCACCCGTCAGGAGAGGCAATGCATGCAGGGGGAGGATGCACAAGGACACAACACCCAACTTAGGTTGATGGAATTGGATACTCGTAAGAAGAGTTCAGCTAGAATAATTGGCAAATTGGTAAAGACTTAGTGCAGACTGTTGAACAATGTGAAATCCCTAGAAGATCAAGAAACTGGGGAGTCAAGACCTTTCTTTAGGTTCTTACTTGTTATGGTTAGGCTGTGTTCCCACCCAAGTTTCACCTTGAATGGCAGCTCACGTGATTCCCATGTGTTGTGGAAGGACCCGGTGAGAGGTAATTTAATCATGTGGGTGGGATTTTTCCTGTGTTGTTCTAGTGGTAGTAAATAATTCTGATGAGAGCTGATGGTTTTATAAATGGTAATTACCCTGCACAAGCTCTCCTGCCTGCTGCCATGTAAGAGGTGACATTGCTCCTCTTTTGCCTTCCACCATGGTTGTGAGGCCTCCCCAGTCATGTGGTACTGTTAGTCAATTAAACCTCTTTCCTTTATAAATTATCCACTCTTGGGTATGTCTTTATTAGCAGCATGAGAACAGACTAATACAGTAAATTTGTACCAGTAGAGTGGGGCGCTGCTGTAAAGATACCTGAAAATGTAGAAGCAACTTTGGAACTAGGTAACAGGCAGAGGTTGGAACAGTTTGGAGGACCCAGAAGAAGACAGGAAAATGTGAGAAAGTTTGGAACTTCCTAGAGACTTGTTGAATGGCTTTGACCAGAATGCTGATAGTGATATGGACATTAAAGTCTAGGCTCTGATGGTCTCAGATGGAGATGAGGAACTTGTTGGGAATTAGAGTAAAGGTGACTCTTGCTATGCAAAGAGGCTGGCAGCATTTGCCCCTGCCCTAGAGATGTGTAGAACTTTGAATTTGAGAGAGATAATTTAGGGTATCTGGGGGAAATAATTTCTTTAAAAGTTTGGAAAATTTGCAGCCTGACCATGTGGTAGAAAAGAAAAACCCATTTTCTGGGAAGAAATTGAGGCAGCTGCAGAAATTTGCATAAGTAACGAGGAGTCAAACATTAATCAACAAGACAATAGGAAAAATGTCTCCAGTGCATGTCAAAGACTTTTGTGGCAGCCCCTCCCATCACAGGCTTGGAGGCCTAGGAGGAAAAATGGCTTCCTGTGCCAGGCCCAGGGACCCCTGCTCTATGCAGCCTCAGGACATGGTGCCCTGTGTCCCAGTTGCTTCAGATCCAGCTATGGCTAAAAGGGGCCAAAGTCAAGCTCATAGTGCTGCTTCAGAGTGTGTAAGCCCCAAGCCTTGGCAGCTTAAATGTGGTGTTGAGCATCTGGGTACAGAGAAGTCAAGAATTGAGGTTCAGAAACCTCTGCCTAGATTTCAAAGGATGTATGGAAACTCCTGGATGTCCAGAGAGAAGTGTGCTGCAGGGGCAGATCCCTCATGGAGAACCTCTGCTTGGATAGTGCAGAAGCAAAGTGTGGGGTGTGAGGCCCCTACAGAGTTCTCACTGGAGCACTTGCCTAGTGGAGCTGTGAGAAGAGGGCCACTGTCTTCCAGATCCCAGAATCGTAGATCCACTGACAGCTTGCTCCGTGTACTCGGAAAAGCCATATACATTCAACACCAGCCCATGAAAGCAGCCAGGAGAGAGGCTGTACCCAGAAAAGCCACAGTGGCAGAGCTGTCCAAGACCATGGGAACACACCTCTTGCATCAGCGTGACCTGGATGTTAGACATGGAGTCAAAGGAGATCATTTTGGAGCTCTAAGATTTGACTGCTGCATTGGATTTCAGACTTGCATGGGGCCTGTGGCACCTTTGTTTTGACCAATTTCTCCCATTCAGAATGGTTGTATTTTCACAATGCCTGTACCCCCATTGTGTATAGGAAATAACTAACTTGCAATTGATTTTACAGGTTCTTAAGCAGAAGGCACTTGCCTTGTCTCAGATGAAACTTTGGACTGTGGACTTTTGAGTTAATTTTGAAATGAAGTAAGACTTTGGGGGAGTGTTGGGAAGGCATGATTGGTTTTGAAATGTGAGAACATGAGATTTAGGAGGGACCAGGGGTGGAATGATATGGTTTGGCTGTGTTCCCACCCAAATCTCATTTTGAATTGTAGCTCTCATGATTCCCATGTGTCGTTGGAGGGATCTAATGGGAGGTAGTAAGCTTTCTTGCTTGCTGCCATGTGAGATGTGACTTTGCTCCTCATTCACCTTCCACCATGATTGTGAGGCCTCCCCAGCTACATGGAACTGTGAATCAATTAAACCTCCTTCTTTTATAAATTACCCAGTCTCTGATATGTCTTTAATAGCAGTGTGAGAATAAACGAATACATTCCCTCACAAACTACATCAGGTACTCACAGAAAAAAAAATGGAAACAGACCCAAGAAAAGAGGTACCCCTAAGGGAAGAGAAGAAAAACCATGTTGGAGGACAAAACATTTCCCAAAGGTGGTATGTTGTGTAATAAATTGCTAGGGCTGCCATAGAAAACTACCACCCAATGTAGGTAACCAAAATAACAGAAATGTATTGTATCATAGTTCTGGAGGTTAGAAGTCCAAGATCAAAGTGTCATTCGGGTTGAATTCTTCGTTGACTTTGAGGAAAAATCATTTTTATTTCTGTCTCTCTGGTGGTTGCTGGCATTCACTGGCTTGTAGACAAATAATCCCAATCTCCACCTTCATATTCACATGGCATTCTCCCTTTGTGCATGTCTGTCTCTGTGTCTAATGCTTTTCCCTTTCAAGAGCACATTAATCATATTGAATTATGACCCACCCCAATGACCTTATTTTAATGTTTGCTTGTTTGCATTTTTACTACTTCATAAAAATCCTGTCTCCAAATAAGGTTATTTTCTGAGGTAATGGAATTTAGGACTCCAATCCATGTTTTTTTGGGGAGCACAAGTCAACCCATACTATTGCCTTTCTACACTACAGAACATGAGTCTTTATCTTTGGGAAGGGCAAGAGCAATTGCTGTCCTTAGAGCACTGGCAAAAATTCACTACATTTGGAAAGGGAATTGGAGGAGAAGACATCCTATTCCTGCTGAGGGGCAACATTATGTGCTGAACCTCCAACTGTAGTTGAGTGAAGACCGAAAGAACCAAGAACAGCAAGCCTCATAGACTCAGGGATACAATGCATGCCTAAGACTGAAACGTAGTCAGAAAAACAGTGAACACACCACTTACTATAAGCCAACAAGTGACAAATAACAAGTGACAATAGATTACTGTTAAAAAGAGTTGCAAGAGAAAAACAAAAACACGTCTATACTCTCTTTGAGGCATAACACAAATGGAAGCTCTAAATTTCAGAATCAAACAGACGTTGCTCTGGCAAACCATCCTCCACCCTACCCACTAGATATTGCTACAGAAATTTGAAATCTAATGTGCAGTGAGTGTAACCATAGCAACAACAAATATCAAACCTAGTCCAACTGTTAAATATATTAAATAAATCTCCACTGTAAAAGTCTGGCAGAAGAAAAAGAATACACATACCCAGACACGAAAACTTTCTTCATTTTAATTGTCCCACATACAATGGCTGCCTAAAAAAAAGTATAAGGCATAAAAAGGCAAGAAGAAACAGAATCTGAAGAGACAACATGATCCTAAGAATTAGTCTCAGATATAACACAGCTCTGACAGGAAATTTCAAATAACTGATTAGTAAGTTTATGCCTCTTATAGAAAAAAAAGGACAAAAGGCAATACTATTTAGTGTACAAAGCATCATAAAAATCAATGGTATTTCTAGACATTAGCAATGAAAAATTGAAATTTATTATTAAACCATTTACAATAGTATTTGTAAGAGGAGGGAGGCAGGAATGAAGAAAGGAAGAAAGGAAAGTGTTGTAGTTGAATTGATCCAAATTCACCCCCAGTAGTAAAATGTGGCTGAATTTAGAATGATTAAAAAGGAGATTAAGTTAAAATGAGGTCATTAACGTGTGCCCTAATCCAGTTTGACTGGTCTCCTTGTCGAAAGAGGAAGTTTGGACACACAGGGAGGCATCAAGTGTGAGTTTATACAGAGGAATGACCATGTGAAGGCACAACAAGAAGGCAGCCACCTACAAGCCAAGGAGAGAGGCCTCGGGAGAAACCTGCTGACACTTTGATCTTGGACTTCTAGTCTCCAGAACTGAGAGAAAATTAATTTATATTGTTTGAGCCACCTAGTTTCTGTTAAGGTGGCCCTAGAAAACTAATACAAAGAGAAGGAATAAAAGAACAGAAAGGAAAAAGATATAACTCCAACAAATTATCTATAGAATTGTATGATAATAGTGACAATACTGAGGAGGATATTAAAGAAAAGCTACATTAATAAAGAAAGATACTCTGTTTATGGACTTGAAGCTATTTTCAAGGGGTAAATTCTATCCAGTTTGATCTACAGATTCAACACAGTGTCAATCAAAATCACGGTAGTGTTCTATCTGTATTAACAAGAAGATTCTAAAATTATTGTGGAAAAGCAAAAGCAACTAAAATAATCAATGTAATTTTGAAAAATAAGAACAAAGCTGGTGAAGTCCACTACCGGATTTCATGATTTACACATAGATCAATGAATTACAATACAGAATCCAGAAACACACACACACACACAGTAATAGTCAAATAATCTTTAATGAATATGCAAACGAAATTGAAAGAAAGAATGGTATTTCAACAAATGTTGTTGGGACATATAAACATCTATACATCTGTATGCAAAAAAATCAATCTGGACACATCACACATTATACAAAAATTAGCTCAAATTACATAGACCTAAATATAAAACATAAACGTTCTAGAAAAAAAACCTGCATGACACTGGCTTAGGCAAACCATTTTTTTAAATACAACACTAAGAGTACAATCCATTAAAACACTGGAAAACTAGAAGTAATCAAAATTAAAACATTTTGCCCTGTGAAATATATTGATCAGCAAAAGCAAAAAGAACTCTCTATAAACAGGGAATTAAAATTTGTATGTCATATCCTCAATAAAGGAATTATATCTAGAAATTATAAGAAACTCACAAAAGTCAACAATTAAAAAATGAAGGCTCAAAAAAGAAACAAAAATGAAATGGAGAATCCAATGTGAAAAATTAGGCTAAAGGCCTCAACAGATACTTCAGCAAAGATATTAAGATGTATGGATGACAAAACAAACAATAAAAAACCCAAAAAACAAAAAACCATGGAAATGTGCTCAATATTTTTAGTCATTTGGGAAATGTAGAGTAAATCACAACGAGATACTACTAACCACCTACTAAAATGTTTTAAAAAATGGTAATATGCACTGTGAGGATGCAGAGCAATTGGAGCTCTCCAATAATTTGGGGTGGGAGTGCAAAAATGGTAGCCACTTTGGAACGTTTTCCAGCAATTTCTTAAACGGTTTACATGCATTTGCCTTATGACCTAGAGTCCCACTCCTGGCTTTCTACCTACAAGAAATGACAATATATATTCACACAGAACTCAGTATGAAAGAAATGGAAAAATCACGATTAGAACATGACAATAATAAATTGCTAAAGGCAAGATTCCACTAATGAATTCAGAAATTACAGGGAGAAAGCTTAAGCCAAACCAAGATATTTATTTAGTTTCAAAGTATCTCCTCCAAAACATTTAGTAATTACAAAGACTGAAAAGCAAAATTACTGTAAAGAATCCTGACATATCCCACCTGCTACAGTGTGAATGCTTGTCTCCTCTCCAAACTTCAAGTTGAAAGTTAAACCCCAATGTGATAGTATGATAGTAATAAGAGGTGGGGTCTTTAGGAGGTGATTAAGTCATGAGGAAATTAGCTAGGTCTTTTTTGTCCTGTCCCTTCCACCACGTGAAGACACAGCATTTGTCTCCTCTGGAGGATGCAGCAAGAATGCTCCATTTTGGAAGCAGAGAATAATAGCCTTCACCAGACATTGAACCTGCTGGTGTCCTGTTGTTAAACTGCCCAGCCTCCAGAACCATGAGAAATACATGTTTGTGGTTTATGAATTATCTAGTTTCACACATTTTTGATACAGCAACACAAATGGATTAAGACATTGCGGTATCCAAGTGATCAGGACCAACAGTAATGGATAGTCATTTTAGATGACTCCAGATCTAATGCACATGACCTTTTTTGCATTGTTCCCAATAATTCATCACCTCAATCTGAGTAGGAGAAAATATGAGGCACACCCAAATTGAGAGACATTCTACAAAATAATTGACCAATAATCATCAATGATATCAAGGTCTGTAACAACGTGGACAGAATATGAAACTGCTTCAGATTGGAGGAAGCTAAGGAGACATGACAACTAAATGTAATGTATGATTCTAAATTGGATTTTGGAAAAGATAAAAGACATTAGTGCCAACACTGATAAAATCAAAATAAGCTCTTTACTTTAGTTAATATGTTGCACCAAAGTCAGCTTCACAGTTTTGATAAGCATTCTGGAGTTATAGAAGACATTGCCAAAGGAGAAGCTGGTTAACGGTATATGGGAACTCCCTGCAGTATTTCTGGAACTCTTCTTTAAAATTAAATAACTCATTTTTTTAAAAAAGGAAGTAGATATGCATTCTTCCATTTCCTATTCCCTTTTCTCCTTTGAGGGTGACTGCATGACCAGAGTGAAGGAGTCAGCTGAGCCTAAGAGGTAGTGATACTGAGGAGATGGTAGCAGGGATAGGTCCAGGGTGTGGTAAAGCCAACAAGACCAGCACTTTCCTGCTTTCCTCTGGCCTCTAGTGATGACTTACCATTCTTTAAATTCAGAAGCTTTTCTGATTTTAGCTCTCTGATTTGAGTGTGGGACACCTGCAGAATCCATCTGCTATTGAAAATTTCCAAACATAAGCCTCAAATTGAGATTCACAGAATTCACAATTGAATTCACAGAAGATTCAAATCTTCTAATTTGCCTTTCCTCTTCCTCTAAGAGACAACTAGGAAAGTGTCTGGGAACCTCTACTTACTCTGCCCTAACCTCCACAACTTTGTTCTTAAACCTATACTTTTAACTTTCACTTTACACCCAGGAAATGAAGTTGCATTTACTCATCTGTTGCTAACAAGTGGAATATGATGGTAAAATGAAAGTTCTAACAGACTTTGCAAAAATGATATCAGATGCACAAATGACAGGCAGCCCTACAGGGCTACAAGGAAATAGGTGGACAAGAATTAGTTAGACAACTATTTAAATTTTACTTACACGGCATTAGTAAATATTTCAAAAGAGCAGATATGAGTATTTGTGAAAAGAGGTTTTGAAGGAGTGGTTGGTATAAAAGAGGAATGCCTGCTCCTCACAATAAGCACATAAAGGGGTGCCGTGGAAAAAACCTGATATGTGCCAGTGTAATTGAGGACTGGTCCCTGCTGTAAGTGATTTGGGGATGAGTGCTCCTTGTGGAACAGATGTGGGCCAAGTGTGAGAAAGAACCACTGTGGAGTCACCTTAGTTCCAAAAGAGCCACCTGAAGAGTTGAAGAGTCATCAGCAGAGAGAAGTGGAGCTATTTATAGAATCCTAGAAACTACAAAATGTGTAAGTGGCCAGCTACAGGAAAGATGCTTTGTCTCAGTCAGAGGAGCTGTAGGTGGAAGATCCCAGTGAAGAGAGATTTCTGAAGAATACACTTACAAGAGACAATTCTATCCACCAGCCAGATGAGGAGGGTATGATTCCAGCTCCCGAGAATGACCAGATGTAATAATTTTCTACCTCCTCTCCTTTCATGTTCTCCAAATTTAGTACTTTATCTGAGGGCTCTGAAACCACACATAGAAAGCTGGAGAGTATGGGCAAAAATGATAGGTCTATGTAGGGATAAAAGAAGAAACCACGTATGTCCCTATTCTCATTATGATCTTCCTATCTGTGGCAGACCCTACATGATGGAGAGAATAAGACAATTTTAAACCAAAAGTTATGCCTAATATACAGGCCTGGACATTTTAATTACTGATTGGAGAAGCTTGTATCAACTGAGAATGACCAAAAAAAAAAACATGGGACTTGCTGTAATTTTTAATCAAGGCAGAGAAAAACATACTCATTGAATGACTTTAACAGTTCAGTGAAGATGAAAATAAAGAGGTTTAATTATTTATGCTGTAAGGTGGTCTTGTTTAAATGATCAGTAATTTGATCATTTAGTATTTGCATTTCTACAATAAATAATAATAGTTATTAATAACTAATAAAAAATAAATAATAGTTATTGCTTATACAGGTTGAATACCTGTTGTTCAAAATGCTTGGGACAAGAAGTGTTTGGTTTTTGTTTTTTTTTTTTTTAAGATTTTGGAAAATGTGTATATACACAAGGAGATAGTTTGATTACGAGACCCAACTCTAAACACAAAATTTATTTATGTTTCATATACACCTTAAACATATAGCCTGAAGGTAATTCTATATAATATTTTAAATTATTTGTTTCATGAGGTAGAGTTTATGCTAGGTACTTATGTGTAGAATTTTATACTTGTGGCATGATAGTAGTGTTTCACGTTTCAGTAAAGTTTCAGATTTTGGAACATTTGGGATTTCAAATATTTGGATGAGAAATGCTCAGCTTTTTATAGAAAATGAAATGTAAAAATTTAAATAAATCTGATAGAAAAATATAGGTTTTAAAAAATGTTACATGGAAAATTCAATATCAATGAAAATTTAATTTAATTTAGAATGCCTCTGCACTACAGGATGGGAGAGGTGACACATGCTTGTAATCCCAGTGCTTTGGGAGGCCAAGGTGGGAGGATCACCTGAGCCCAGGATTTCCAGGCAGCAGTAAGCAACGATCATGCCATTGCACTCTGGCCTGGGTGACAGAGCAAGACCAGGTCTCTAAAAAATTAATAATGATAAAACAAAATACCTCTACAACTGGCCAGACATGGCCAGAAGTTAGGAGTATTAGAATAATATGTATTATGCATAATGGAATTTGATAAAGTCATTGCTCATTAAATGAGCATAATACCTTTGGAAATACCGAGAAGGAATCAAGGAATTCCTGCAAAAGTTAACCTCCATCTCCATAAGAAAGATTAGTTTGGTTTCCTCCTTTGTACTACTTGTGAAAGTAGAGAAAGAAGAAGATAGAATACCAGGACAAGACCAAAGCAGAAGTTCTACAAGGATGCCATACACAAAAGATATTTGTGTGCGATAGGGCTTGGAAAGGGAAGCAGAAAGGATTGGCTGTCAAAAAGTGAGCATTTTGAAAAGTGCCAGAGACAATGGGATGAAATTACTGTATCTATTTTAGAAGACAACTAAGCATTAAAGGCATATTCACAAACATATTGGATTAAGGCAAAAATAGAGACTGAATGCCAGTCAAGGTCAATGAACTGTCATATATTTCAAGAGGAGAAAATTAAAAAACAACAAAAAACGGAGACTTTGTTTTCTTTGTTATAAATGGGCATTGTTTATAACCAAAGTACTACAAATAGCTATCTTTAACCATAATATTATGTGGCTATAAAAGGCGGGGGGTTGAAAGTGGAAATTTGGGGAAATACTAGCATACAAGTCCCTGATAGGGAAAGAGAAAAATGAAAAAGGAAGATTAAGAAAGGAAACTCAGAAAAAGCAGTCAGCACAAGTCAAATGTGAGAATGTCAAGAAGGTCAGGTTCATCTGAAAAATCAAGCAGAGGAAAGTCAGAAAATGTCCTTGGAGTTGGCAATTCAAAGCTCACACATGATTTCAAAAGGAACATTTTCAGGAACTTAGTTTACTCAATGAAAACACAAGAATGAGTTGAGTGTTAATGTTTCTTCCATCAATAACAATTCTGTAATCTAGGATCTAAGTTCTGAATCTGACTTGAAATATGAAACGTTTTAATTACATGTTTTACTCTAGTTGCAGAAGTGATTTAATTGAACATTCATTTATTATAACCACAACAATTGACTGTATGTACATGTCCGTGTATATGTGCCCTCAAATGATACAGCTTACATAACAATTTGGGAGGAAATTATTTTGAGGGTTAAAGAAAAGGGTTTGTTAAAAATAGATCTCATCCATTGGTCTAGTGAAAATTTACTGTTTGTCTTTCTTTGCAAAACAGACATTGGTAGGAAATAAAAAATATAGTTAGTTTAATGTAAAATAATCTTTAATAACTTTCTATGAATTTCTTCCTTCCTAATAATATCTGATTGTGGAGAAGCAACTTTCAGCCAGTAAATACATTTTATCATTCCAAAATATGACTATGTGGTTATCATATTTTTGAAGACATTAAAATAATTCATGATTTAAGTAGTAATTCACGCTTTCAAGACAGGAACAGGTTATGCCATTCTATATTAATAATCCAATGCTTCCTACTCAATTCATTTCAACAATAGTCATTTTCTATTATGAGCAGCTAACTATAATTACAAATTGCTTCCCTTTGTTACTCTTGTAAACATAATATTTGTGATATTTAGTATATTAAGTAAAAGATGAATTTCTTAAATTCTACATAAACTCTGGGAGTAAGTAAGTCTCTTTACTTGTGGAATGATTTATTATAACGTTTATTTTGGTGCAATTGCTTTTGGCGCTTTCTAATGCATTCCGTTTTTATGTGCAGATTTTTAAATAGGTTATACTTCTATTAATAAATAAATGTTTTAATACATTATAAAACCCAACTGATGTATGAGAGTCATGGTATTATCTGCTGCTCATCACAATTGAAGAATTAAGGGATTCACAGCATTTTTCTATCTGCTTTGAGATTTTGCAGATTTTCATACTTGTATCTCTGATAAGTGTATTTATCTGCTAAAGCTTAATATATAAAACTTTCCTTGCAACACTTTAAGATTCATAGGGACATTTCAACTTCTTGTAAAACAAGATGATAATGGAAATTTAGTTTACTGAGATACATAAGTAAACATAATATTGTTTCAAACATTAATGTGAATAAAAAATAATTAAAAATAAGTTTTGAAATCTTAAGCCAACAAGTATGCTTTGATACTTTCGATTTTCAAGGAAAACTGTAGGTTTAGATGTGACTCCATATATCCTTACTTCATATTTTGGTTTTGATCCACAATAATCTGTTAAAACAGTGCAAATATACCCCAAAAGTAAAAGTTGCTGCCTAAATATGATCACTTTTAGCTTTACAATAGTTTTTATTAGTTTAAATTTTAAATCACTTGAGTTCTTTTAAACATCTTAATATAAAACATTTTTTAAAATTTTAACGTGTCTATACATAGAACAAATATTGAAGATGTTTTTATAATATATTTGAGCCACTGCCACATAATGGAAAGAATGTAAAATTGGTTTAAAAAAACATCTATCTGCAGAGTTAAATAGCTACATGATCTCTAGGAATTTATCCACACTTCCTGAGTGTTTCTGTGTTATTCAGTAAAATGCAGATAATGGTATTTTTCTTACATATAACTTAGGACTGTGTTAAGAATCAAAATAAGATATTACTTAGACATGTTTTACAAAGACCAAAGAATGATATAAATTCTAATAATTTTTATTATTCCAGCCTGATCTTTTAAAGCCAAATCCAGCATGTGGCCTTTTAAAATAAAATAAATTTACCTGATAATTTGGAATTTCTTGAAATATGTAGCTGTAAACCTGTGAGTGGGCAGGAATTCATTCAGAAGTTAGACCCAAAAATAAATACTTTAGAAAGAAAGAATTTTATTTAATTGCTGATATTTAATTTGTATGATAATGTATAATTATCTTTAGGCTTTGTAAAAAATGTATGAGAAACAAATATCATAGGAAGCAATCTACCATCGCCATTCAGTCATCAAGATAAAACAATCCTGGAAATTTATGCCATTTAATGGAGCCATAATCCAGGGCCATTTCAAAAACATGTCTAATGGCTATGCCTAGATTCAAAATGTATTCTAGACCCTAATTCTGCACTGTTTGAAACATAGGTCAATAAACAACAGGTAGTATTTGACTGACAAGATTTTTTTCCAACCTACACAATGTTTATAAATTTTTTTTTTTTTTTTTTTTTTTTTTTTTTTTTTTTTTTTTTTTTTTTTTTTTTGAGACAGAGTCTCTCCCTGATGCCCAGGCTGGAGTGCAGTGGCGTGATCTCGGCTTACTGCAAGCTTCACCTCCCGGGTTCACGCCATTCTCCTGCCTCAACCTCCTGAGTAGCTGGAATTACAGGTGCCTGCCTCCACGCCCGGAAGGATAGCATTAGGAGATATACCTAACGTTAAATGACGAGTTAATGGGTGCAGCACACCAACATAGCACATGTATATATAAAATTTTTTTAAAAAATAAAATTTTCTCTAGTGCAACAGACTTAATCTGTCAGTGCTATCTGTAGCTCAACACGTTACAAACATGTTCCATTTGAAATTTCTATTGTAAGCATCCTACTGCAATGGCAGCAGACAAATCAAATCATCATAATTTTCCTGATACTGAAGAGTTTAGTACATATCTTAAAGTTTTATCACAAATCTCAATTTCCTGTGACTAAATGAATTCATTATTAAGAGTTTTTATTCAAAGTTTGTATATTCCCCAAGTGGTGTTTAGAAAAATATGGAGCATTTTGTTGATTAGGAAACAGAGATACATAATGCATGCAATCAGTGGGACAGCAGGAAATAAAGAATCATCTTGCCCAAATACCAAAATGTAGGGTCATCTAAAAACACTGAGCTCCATGGTACAGGCTTGGTTTCTAACACCAGTTTTGCAACTTAGCAAGTCACATTCTAAGTCTTAGCTTTTTTTTCCCTCTGATGATATTAATATAATTATTTCTAAGCCTTCCTCCTGCTTTTATGGTCTGATTGTTTTATCGAGCAAAACTCGATATCCTCCTTTTCTAATGGTTCATAACAATTAGAGATATAGCAACACAGCTTAGCATTTTAATATATCTTATGCTTTTGCTCCATATTTTCTTTTGCATAAATTATATATCCCAAATTACATTTTCAACGTCTTGAAGACATAAACTTGGATATACAGGGGTATAGCTATCTATATCAATATTTATATCTGTCTATCTAAATATTTCAATCATACAATATTAAGTGCTTAAATACCCATCATCTTCTACATATACATTCTCTTGTTTATTGGCCTAGAAGTACGATCTGTTCTTTCAATGGAGAATATATAGATATATTTTTTCCAAAATATCACGTTTTCATTACTTCATTATAGTTTTTATAAATATTAAAATAATTATTACTTGGAAAATTGTTTATGGTTATAAATATGTTATTTCCATAAACAATAATGTATTGATAATGGCTGATTTATCAATTCATTGGAACACTGTAGATTTGCTCTTCCAAGATCAGTAAGAAAAGACAATTATTTTAAAAATATATAATCATCACTTCGCTGGAGTAAAATGTTGAAAAATTATTCCCTTCCACGATTCATAGAAGTGTGAAACCCATTTAGTCAATCTTTTAGTTCAATCTTATCATTATGTGATTCTCATTTTGAAAAGATACTTTAATATTCATTAGATTACATCAGTTGATATAAGCTCTTCCTAAACTTCTCTATCTGATTAAATTTAAATTTTTCTTTTCTCATAACTCACACTTAGACATACTCTGAATTTATAAAGCTATCTGTGAGAAAGTCAGAATAAAATACAGCTTAGGTTTGTTAATATTTTTTTAAAAATGCTTTTTCAACAAACTCCCAAGTTCGATGCCTAACCACCTCTTTGGTTGTTTTCTTTTTTCTCCATTAAGATTTTCTACTGTTAAAAATAACAGCATTCTCAAATCATTCTACCCTCTTCCTAATGAACCCATTAAAATATCTTTTCATTCAAGAAGTATTAAACTATTATTACTCATTCATTTTGCTTTTGGCTTGTCATTCAGAAGAATGTTAAAGTTGTCTAAAACAACATTTATTTGAGTAATCATTTAGTCTTCTGCTAAATTTGAGCAATGAACTGTATAACAAACATAGGAATAAATAGAGAGCAAATAAATAATTTCTGATAAAACTTGTTTCAAAGTATTCTTTAATTGTTAATTGGAACTCACTGGACAACACAGATGGTTATTATTACTTTTGTTTTTTGTTTACATAGTATCTTTTTTTTTCTTGAATGGCTTGTCTGAGATCATGGTATTTAAGTCAAGGAAAGAGAAGTACAAATATTTGGGTTTGCTGCAATAGTGAATTGTGAAATCATTTCAGGAGCATTATGCATCACTGAGTGCAGAAGTCCCTTTAGAAGCAACTCACTAATGACTACTTGTAGAAAAATGCTTTTAATGGATTCTTTTTTTCCCTTAAGAAATAAATACATTAAAAGCAGAAAATATTGGAAGCATTACTTTAACTGAATGGTTAGTATCTGAAAGACTAGCTTCAGAAAGGCCACTAGACAAGAAAAGTAGTTATTATTTTAGTCAGCAAACAATAAATAGAAAAGAAAATACTTCATTAATGTCCATGATTTTAAAAGATACCATTCTACCTTGAAGCATGAACCCAAGCGTATAAGCACATCTGAGACTAAAGACCTTCGTATTGGCAAGTACTATAGAAGCTTTGTGTCTCAATTTTATTGGAACACACTGCTCTAGCTGACATCTTGGATAAAGCCCATCTGATGAATCCCACCAAGGACTTACCTGTAAGGTCTTATAATATTATGCTAATACATGTTAAATACAATATAAATGCAAAACAGCTCATTTTGTCCTGGAAACAACCCTTGAAATAGTTTCTATTCCTATTTTATAGGTGAAAAAGGCATACAACAGAGAAAGTACATGATATTGATCAAAGAAACCAAGCATTTGTCTGTTGATGAATTTTCCATTTGCTCTGTGAATGCAGGTACAATCAAATTGACTGGTAAGGTAAGCACAACTGCTTATCACTGTGCATTAGTGCAGAGTGAACAAGCTGTCCAATCTCTACGTACAGGTTTACAAATGGTGCATTGGCCAAGTGAACTAAATGGTAATATACTCATAGTGGAATCTAATGATTCAAACAAATATTCTACTTTAATATCAAATTAGACACTTGTCCAACAAGTTAAGAATAATAACCATAAATGTCAAAGATAAACTTCTTAAGAATGGGGGAGTAAAACTTGAATTGTGGTTGTAAAAATCACTCACATTGGATATTTGGTATTTAACAGGGTATTCTTCACACATTTTATAATTTTACATGACTCCAGAATGATAATCAGAAGATAAATGGGAAAATTTAATAACACTCAGAAGTGTCTTGATAATTAACTAATTACAGATTTTTACAGTCTATTGAGAATTGCATTACCAGATTTATTTCACAAAGCCCTGTGTGGGTAACTTATTTAAAAACTTTAATCAGTCTGGACAGAACTGGATTAATCTGCACTCTTCAAAGCAAAACAAAAGAAAAGAAGGAAAGGAAAAGAGAAGAAAAGAAAAGAAAAGAAAGGAAAAGAAAAGAAATCAGTAGCCAAAAGAAAGCAAAGCTTCAACCCAAGTAAGTTGAAAAGATGTCAGATTAAATAGCCCCAAAATACGCAACCATGTGCAACTATTTAGCATGATGGTTTGGTTTGTGAAAATCTCTCCCTCAGGAAAACACTTTAAGTATCTAAGGTTCCCAAATATAAGAAGGAATAAGCGAGAATTAAAGCATTACTATAAAACCTAACGAAATGAAGAAGTGTTTATGTCTTGAAGAAAATGAAGAAATGTTTATCTCCATTTCCCTTTTCTTTGATCTACAGAAAAAAATACTATTTAACAGTAATTACTGAGGATATTTCTTTGATATTTTTAATCACTAACACTCCCTCCTTCTTTATGCAACTTTAAAGAATCTCAAATTGTTGCTATATGGTGACAATATTTAAGTTTGCTTTTGATGGCTCATTTATTACATTAGGTAGTACTGTGTAAGCTGTCAAAGTTGGAAGGTAACATCAGGAAAATTGAGAAGGAAACTTCTCTAACATTTATAAAGTGTCAACTACTAAGAACTGTGCTAAGTACTAGGGGAGCACAAATAAATCAGACATTACAGCACTCAAGGTTCTTCAAAGAGCTCCAGGAAGACTTCAATCCGGCTGCTAAGTGATGCATTGGTTTTCAGACATACACAGATTCTGTACTGAAGTAGCATAGAAGAGATTGTAATCAGCTTCACATGTTAAGGTAGAGAAAGACTTCAGAGGTGATAACAAGAAAGCTTTGATTTTGACCTTGAATTGGAATTTTTCAGAGGAACAGTGGGAGTTCCAGTAATATGAAAAGACAGTGCCTGCTTAGTTAATGATGACTAAGTTGTTACTGCCAAACCAAAAATTTGATATTACTAATGAGGCTGGCTCTGAATAGCTCTATTCCTCTATATTCATCTGCTGTTATGACTAATAGACTTTCTCCTCTCCAGTTAGTCTGCTCTTCTCAGTCTTCTTCATGTGCTATGTTCTTTCACATTTCTAGACCTTTACCTACCCTGCTTTCTCTGACCGGAATGCTTTCTACTCCAGGTCGACATGGTGAACTACTTCACATCTTTCAAGACACAGCTTAAAAGAAGCAATTCTGACACATTTCCTTTGCCTGGTCCCTACAATTTATGAGTTGAAGATAATTCCTTTTATGATCTTATTGAATCTTATCCTTAAGTATTCATTCATTCATTTATTCATCCAGTTATCTACTCATCTAGTTATTCTCTCGTTCACTTGTGCAAGACATATTTGTTAACCCTTTATTATGTGCCAAGCACAATGCTAAGAACAGGAGATCCACTTAGAGCAAGAGAAAGAAGTTTTGATGTTAAGCTGAACTGAACATTACAATAGCTCAAAGTATTGTAGCTGAAAGTAATAGAAAATATGTGAGATTGTCTAGGATATCAGTTGGGGATGGAAAAGGGAAATTTGATAGAGCAAGTTGAAGGCCACGGTTCAAGAAAAATAAACCATTTATTTCTGGGTAAACTCGTGAAACATGTAAGAAGTGCTAAGAAGTAAACTCAGAGATGATAAACAGTAACTCTAGTGGGAGGGGATTGCTTTTTAGGAAGCATACTCAGATATATATTTCTGAGTCAAATATTTGGAAGTGACATTTAAATTGATATATTAAGGACATAAAAGAGTGGAAAAGAGCATTTCAGGTAAGGGAAAAAAAACCAAATGATAATGATCAGAAGTGGCAATGTACTTGGCCAGTTTAGGAATAGAAATTAAACCCATGATGTAGGAACTTTGTTCTACCATTACATTCCTGATGTATAAAAAAATGCCTAACACTAAATTATTAACTATAGTCACTCTACTGTGTTAGTGGACACTTAAAATGTATTCTTTCTATTTAACTGTAGGCTTTCACTCATCAACCAACCTTTCTTTGCCACCGCCCACCGCCCTCCCCAATGATTAGAATGATTAGAGTCATCCCAAGAAGAGATGATTCTAAATGTTCCTAACATGAAAAAAAGATATTTGTTTGAGGTGATGTATAGTTTACATACCCAGATTTGAATATTACACATAGTATGCATGTAGCAAAATGTCACATGTACCTCATAAATATGTATGATTATTGTCTGTCAACAAAATGCCAGACACATAGTAGGTATCTAATCAATATTTGCAGGTTAAATAAAAGATAAGGAAAAGGTAAATGATGCTGGAGAATACAGAAACGGAAGAGTTATATGAAAGTAAAAAACTGGGCAGGGTAAGGCTATGGGAAGCTACACAGATCATGATAAAAATCTTGGATTTTATTACAAATTCACTAGTGGATGGTGAGAAAGTAAGTTCATGCCAGATCTAGCTTAAGACAGAGAGCAGGTGTGAGGCTAAAATTAAATAAGAAAATAACATTCTATGGTGATTACATTGTCAAATATTCTTAAATGCTAATATATAGGATTCAAAAGTATGCACGGTAACAAGTTTGCTTACAAAATTCTCATGTGCTTAAAAAAGACTTGTTTTTGACTGTATGACATTTATTCAGGAGAAGGCAAAACTCTGGAGACAGTAAAAAGATCAATGGTTGCCAAAGGACTAGAAAGAGGAAGAGATGAATAAGTAAAGTATGGGGTATTTTTAGGGTGGTGAAATTATTCTATAAGATACCATAGTGATGAATAAATGTCATTTTACATTTGTCAAAACCCATAAAAAGTACAACACCAAGAGTGAGTCCTAATGGACTTCTTCCAGTGACAATAATGTGTCAATGTTGGTTCACTGATTGTAACAAACATACCATCTGGTGGGGGAATTGATAGTGAGGAAGGCTGTGTATATGTGTGTTTGGAGGGGCATAGGGGGACTCTCTATCAAGTAGAAATATTTCTACAATGCAAAATTAATGATAAATAGGTACATGTAACTGGAGGGAGGGGATTTAATTGCAATGAAAATGTTGAGGAACACACTTCAGGAAATGCTGATGTTGGCAGACAGAGCAATCAGTTGTTTTAATTTTTTATTTTTTAAGTAGATTTCGGGGGTACAAGCGCAGTTTTGTTGCATGGATATATTGTGTAGTAGTGAGGTTTTTGTGTAACCATCACCCAAATAGTGTAAATTGTACCCATTAGATAATTTCTCATTTCTTACCCCTCATCTACCCTTCCACCTTTCCAAGTTTCCAATTGCTTCATTTTGAAAAATCCCCAAAGTAAAAGCCCCTAGTGAAAAGTTGCAAATACAAAAGAAATAATTATTTTAAAAACAATTTTAAACTCATGTTTCATCATTCCTGATAAATCGGGAAAACATTATTATTTGTGTTCAAGAAAGTACATTCTCCTACATAACCATAATAGGATTAAATCAGTAAATTAACATGAATAAAATACTCTGTGTAATCTTCATTCTCCTTTCAATTTTTACAACTTATCCTAATAATGCCCTTTGTAGCCACAGGTTTCATTTCAATTTTTTTTCAGGAGAGAAAGATTTTATTTATAAAACATATTGGGGTATTATCAGCATACAAAAATCTGTACATATGTAATGTATACAGCTGGATGAGTTTGGTGATAAATATATAGCAATGAAATCATCACCATAGCTATGTCATAACACACCCACCATTTCCAAAAATTTCTTCCAATTCTATTTATTATTATTATTTTTTTATGTGTTATAAGAACAATTAAGATCTAACTTATTCACAAAATTTTAAGTATACAATATAGTATTGTTTATAGGCACTGCTGTCTACTAGATTTCTCTCTCTTTTTTTTGCTTTTTTGCTTTTTTATCTAAAGATTTCTAAAATATATTCATCTTGCATAATTAAAACTTTGTACCCTTTGACTAATAGTGCCCTGTTTTCCCTTCCTCCCAGCTCCTGGCAACCGCTATTCTACTCTCTGATTCTATGAGTTTCACTATTTTCATTCCACAGGTAAGTGGCATTTTATAACATTTGTTCTTCTGTGTCTGACTTATTTCACTTAACACAATGTCCTCTAAGGTTTATTCATATTGTTGCATATGGCAGGATTTCCCTTTAATAAATAGTGTTGAGAAAACTGGATATCTACATAAAAAATAAAATAGGCCCCTGTCTTACACCATAAACAAAAATCAACTCAAAATGGATTCAAGACTTAATTTAAAACCAGAAACACAAAACACTAGAAGAAAACAGACAAAAAGATACTTCACATTGGCCTTGGCAATAATTTTTTGGAAATGATACCAAAAGCACAGGCAACAAAACAAAAGTAGACAACTGGGACAACATCAACTAGAATGCTTATGCGCAGCAAAGGAAACAATCAACACAATGAAAAGGCAACTTATGGAATGGGAAAACTATATTTTTAAACCAAATGTCTTAGTCCACTGAGGACATTATAACAAAATACAATAAACTGGGTAACTTTAAACAATAGAAATGTATTTCTTACAGTTATGAAGACTGGGAAGTCCACAATTTAGGGACTGACAAATTTAGTGTCTGGTGAGGACATACTTCCTAGTTCATACATGCCCATATTTTCACTATAACCTCACGTGACAGAAGAGGTGAAGAGTCTCTCTTTGGCCTCTTTTAAAAAGTCTCTAATCCTATTCATGTATATTTGTCATTGCCACATAGTTACTTCCAAAATGCCCTACCTTTTTGTACCATCACGTTGGGGGTTAGGATTTCAACAAATGAATTTTCAGGGGATACAAACCCTTAGACTGTAGAACCATGTATCTGTTTAACGGGTTAACATCCAAAATATACAAGGAGCTCTTACAACTCAATAGCCAAAACACCCCAAATAACTCAATTTAAAAATGAGCAAAGGGACTCAAGAGATGTTTTTCAAAAGAAGACATACAAATGGCCAATAGGATGTGAAAAAGTGCTCAATATTGCTAATCATCAGAGAAATTCAAATCAAAGTCATGGTGAGATATCACCATTCACATTTTCAGGTGACTATTAATAAACAAACAAACAAATAAACAGACTACAAAAGATAAGTATTTGTGAGGATATAGAGGAAACAGAACACTTGTACACTGTCAGTCAAAATGTAAATTGGTGCAGTCATTATGGGAAACTCTATGGAGGTTCCTCAAGAAATTGAAACTGGAAAAATCATATGATCCAGCAATCCCAGTTCTAAGTGTATATACAAAGGAACTGAAATCTTGGAGCGATATGCATTCTCATGTTCATTACAGCATTATTCACAATAGCTAAGATATGAAAGTAACCTAAATGTCTATCAATGATTGCATAAAGCATAAAATACGTTGTAAACATACAATAGAATATTATTCAGCCTCAGCTCAGAATTATGTGTTACAGTTAGGTTTCTTTTGTTATCTTTAGTTTGTATCGATTACTTTGATATTAATGATGTTGACACTTTTGAAGACTACAGGTCAGATATTTTGTAGAATACCCTACAGTGTGGGCTTGTCTGATGTTTTCTCATGACTAAACTCAGGTTATACATATTTGGCAGAAAAAAAAAGAAGTGATGCTGCGTTCTTTTCATTGTATTCTATAGGATGCCACGAAATTTCAGTTTGTTGCATTACAAGTTAGATTCACTTTGATGACTTGATTAATGTAGTGTGTGCCAGCCTTTTCTCACTGTAATGTTACTGTTTTTATTTTTGTAATTAATAAGTTATTTATGGGATTAAACTTAGTGCTATTTAAATATCCCATTCCTCACTGTAGCAGACTCACCCTAAGGTGATCCCTATTGATTCCCACTTTCAATCCTCTCTCTTTTAGTATGGGATGGAACTGTGGCTTATTTCTAACTAGTAAAATATGGCAAAGACAATAGGATGTCACAGTCATAATTTGTTTTGTTAATGTATAAGACTCCATCTTGCTAGCCAGTTTACTCTAGAATTAGCATCTCTATTGCTGACCTTGGGGAAGCCAGCTTGAGTTCTACAGTCATAAGGAAATAAATTCTGCTAACAATGAGTGCATTTAGAAGCAGAACCTTTCCCATTCAAGCCTCCAGATGAGAACACAGCCCTAGCCAATTCTTTGTTTGCAGCTTTGCAAAGAACTCTGGTTAACACCCTGATTGCAGACTTGCAGAGAATCCCAGTCACACTGTATTCCTGAAGCGGTAAGATAATAAATGCAAGCTGTTTTAAGATGCTGCATTTGTGATGATTTGTTACACAGCATAGAAAATTAATATACTTATCAAACTTTCTCTGAATTAATTACCACAGTATACATTCCAATTTTATTTATTCCTATCTTATTGAATGGGTTATGATCTGATACTATCAATATTTACTTATTCTTTATTTTTTGTTGTTTGGTTCTAATAACAGCTTTATTGAGATACAATTCACTGCCATACAACTCCCCAATTTAAAGTGCAATTCAACAGTTTTTAGGATATTCACAAAGTTGTGCAACCATCACCACAATCAATTTTGTATGTTGATTTAGTATCCTGCCACTTTGGATGCCCTTTTCTTACTTTTCATTTAGCAAAATGTTTTCAAGGTTTATAAATGTTGAACCTTGTATATAGCATGTTTCAGTACTTCATTTCTTTCTATTGCCAAAGAATATTACATTCTATGTATATATGACATTTTATTTATCCATTAGTCAATTATAGTCATATATAGAGGTCCTATAAATGCATATGTATACATTATATACATATCAATGCATATGTATATTTTAAATACATATAGAGATTATAGATATTATGTATATATTATTATATATGGATTTATATATAGATGAAATGTAGATGTATATACATATATACAAATAAACACATATACACATACACATCTACAGTTAGTTGTGTATGTATAGTATACGTATATCTATATTTCATCTAAGAGATGATCAATGGCATTTGATTTAGCATTGGAATTGAACAGTTCCCTCACTCCACAAATTTAGGTAAAAGAAGGTAACTGCATACATATACAAATTGATATATACAAATTGGGCAAAACTTATATTTCATCCTACATCTGTATCTACTGAAATTCCTGAGTTTCTTCACATACTTTTAGTTCCAGTTCAACACCACTGAGTTCATGCTAATTTAATTCCTTTCCATGTTTATAACTACCTTCATTAGCAATAAGAAAATTGGCTCCAATTATTCTTCATAAATTACTTATGTGTTCAATTTCCATGTATGTGAATAATTTTTTATTCCTATTATGACTTCTTCTCCTCCTCTCAAACACAGAGGCAGTGATCCCATGGGCTGAGTCTCAATGACAAGTCACCTTCACTACCTACCACACCCTCCTTCTGCTCAGACTTCAATGCCTTGTTCCAGGCAGCTCTCCCATGCACAGGCAGCTCTCCCATGCACAAGGCAGCTCTCCCATGCACAGGCAGCTCTCCCATGCACAGGCAGCTCTCCTCTCACTGCTGCAGCTGATACTACACACTGTTCTGCTCTTTTGTAAAGACACTGCTTCAGTCTTCTTGGACTCAGACACCACATGTCAGATGTCTTTCAGCATGGACATCTTCTTACCTTCTTAGCCTCTAATATCTTTCACTGTCTATGTTTCCAAAGAGGACATTCCTATCCAGTTCTGGCTCGCTTACCATGGGTTGGCTGCATTTCAGTGTGGCTGTTTCCTTCATCATGCAAGGCTCTGACACCCCACGCTGGAATGCACATAATCTCTAATCTCAAGCCAATATAGCCCACTCTTCAGCCTGAATTTTGCTAGTGCCATCATTCTAAAACAAATAGGAGACAGAGAAACTAATATACACAGAGATGTAGATAAAAAGAAAAACAATAATTTTTTAAAATGTACTGATTATGAAACAGAAGGAAAAAATAATTATGAGTTCAAAATATAAAGCCAAATAGCTTGCGTTAGCAAAGTAAGAATTTTTAATGTAGTATTTTGTAAATAGTCAATTGCCATATCTTTCATATTTTGTAATTAAAATATAAGTATATATACTCAGTTCTCCTCATGTAACTTTAAGCTCTTGACTTAATATTAAGTGATTTATTCTTTGCTTACTGAAGTTTCAGGATGTACAATTGACTTACATTTTAAAGAGAAAAGCAACAAAAAGACACGTGTGTACAAGAATAATTTTATGTAAAAGAAGGTAACTGCATATATATATACAAATTGAGCAAAACATATTTAGAGAGCATATTATAATTTCAGAGGACATATGGTCTTATTCTGCCATGTTAATACATATATTAATTTGTTAAATACATATTAAAGTATAAATTATGTATTTAAATAATTAAGAAAAATAATAAGATACAACATCATGTAGATATAAAGCTGAAAGTGACCTTACAATCTATTAATATATGTGACAGAAAGATAAACAAGTTACAGAGTTTGTTCTCCAGGAATTCACATTCTACTCAGTCAGGCAGAAAGCAAATAGATTATCACAAAACAACACAAGACTTTGAAAAATTATGATAAAATAAGGAGTTGAGAAAAAAACAGAAAATAACCATGATATTGGAAACAATATTTTCTAATAATTAATTTTTAATTATTCTAACACTCATAAAATCTAAATGGCGTTTCCGTGATTCCAGATATTCAGTGTGAGAGCTAGGAATGGAAGCAATTCTTTCCTCATATACCCTGGGTTTGTTTTTCTTTATTTTCAATATACCACATGAAGTTTAAAAGAAGACATTTTCTAGTATGGTATACCATGAAATATAGTTATATTTTATTCTAAAAAATAAATGATGTGGTTCACTGTAAAACATTTACACACACACACACTCACACACCCTGAGGCCAATGTAAAAACATAGCTTGCAGTGAAGTATTTAATAATAAAGGAGTACAACTTCTGCATATTCAGCATATCCCCATCTAAGATGTTAATGAGGTGGAAAATTAAAAGACATAACAGCACATGGGTCTTATAATATTTCCCAACTCCTTTAGTGCTTTCTTTCTGTTATTCTTGCTGGACAATATTCACAATAAATTTTGGTATAAACACTTATCAGTGTGCTAGTGAAAGAGTATAAATTCCTACTGATTTCTTGGATCACCAACCTGGGAAGATTTATGGAAATTTATTTGCCTTTCATATCATTCTTTTATTCAAGTCTTCAAATCTGAGTAAAAATAAAAAAACAAAAACCTTATATACTTTCTTATTTTTTCAATTTTTTTTTGCCTCCACTAAGTGTTAGCTCTATAGGCTTTTATCTCCATATCAAATCAATAAGGAGAAATGAGGCAGCCTAAAGTCAATAAGTTAAGGAGAAATTAAGCCATAGTGAAAATATGAAAATAAAGAAATCTCAGGAAGTAGAGTTTAAAGACTTAAGTGTTTTCTGCTAAATTTAATCTTTCCAAAACTACTATGTTGTAATAAATTCCCAGGCCAAGTCCATAAGTGAAGCCCTGTTAAGTGGTTAGATATAGCAAATCAAAGCATAAATATCTGCTGCAAAGCTGTACTTACAGCACAGCATGTTTTGAATAGACGATGATGATGCTTCAAAATATAAAGTCAAATAGCTTGCTTTAGCAAAGTTAAAATTTTTAATGCAGTATTTTTAATGCAGTCCTATTGAAGACTAGGACCACTTGGAATCAGTTTGCAGACTCATTAAAGCAAGCGTTACATTTTTCTTTCTTAGTTGGCTACCTTTCTAACATCACAATTGCCTAAGTAGTTCATGTAACCCAGAAGAGGTAATCACAAAAATCTCAGTTACAGAGAGTTTCAATATTCAAATAAAAAATAGGTTTATAAAAATAGAAGATAAATTTTCTTTAAAATATTAACAGATTGTTTCTTAATTTCCATTACAGAGCTAAATCCAGAAAACAGGAAACACATATGCCCTTTCAATTTAATTTATGACCCCAAATCCAACACATACTAAGAAGTAGTTGATAAAATATGATGCTGAATGTTCTAAGCTATTTATCAAGAGTGTGTACACCATTCCCGGTGCCTGAGTATATGGATAATACATGTAAGTAAACTGTAAGTCTAGCAAAACTAAAGTTTAGCATTTGGATTTTTGTTTTATTTAACATTAATTTTGAAATGGTCATAAGATAACACAGTACTTATTACTCCATTTTTCAGCTGGAACTCGGGGAATTTTATCATAATCTTTTTTTATGATACACTCTCATTCATGCATGAGCATCATTTCATCTCAATGTCTTTCCCGTCCAAGATTACCATTATTCCAAATCCTATTTGTATTGTTTCTTGCATTTCTTTATACAAAGTGTATATTCCAGTGTTTTTTGAAGTCTTAATTTTTTTAATTTAAAAAGAGTATTGTGTTTTATATTGACTTGTAAGACTTAACTTTGGTAACTTATATATGTATTCCCGATGATATGCACCTCATAATGATGAAGTGGGGGCCTCTAAAAATCTATGCCTCCATAAAGGAATGGAAACACTAGCAAATTTTTCAAAATTAATATTTTCAGAACTCTGGAGATTAACCAAAACTTTAAAACAGTCTGCAAAGTGTTTTTTTTTTTTTTCAAGAGAAAGGCCTGAATCTTAGTAAAAAGGGGTGAGATCGATGGCATTTGAATTAGCGTTGGAATTGAACAGTATCCTCACTCCACAAATTTGGTAGTCTTGAAAACAGCAGTCTTAAAACTATGGTAGCTGTGGAAAACAGTAATCTAGTAGATGCTGGAGGGAGAATGTGTTTGGAGCTTTCGAAAACCCTGTCCATAAGGAATTTTTACTATTACACCTGAAATGAGTGCTCCCTAGAAAAACCCCATTTACAGAGCTTGTGTTCATTTGATTTGATTGAGAGATCACCCAGGGCATTTGTCAAAAACAATCAGCAGCAATTGTTTACCATTGTAGATGCCTAAAAGGGCAATGCCAATTGAAGTAAATAGGAAGGTGGCATGAAAACTTGAAAATAAATATGAGGAATAAGAATACTTTAGGAGTCTTGAAAAGCTCCAACATTTTCCTGAGACTATATGAGGTTCTATATAGGAGTAGAGTTGTGTACATACACAGGAGAATCCTGAGAAGGCCCTAAGCTTTCATCTCTTGCTAATTTTGAGGCTCTGCAAAAGCACTAAGTGAAGCTTAAGGCAGAGTTGTAAACTGCCATACAGTTGAATGAAAGTCCCGGCACACACACACAAACACACACATATACACACCTCAAGAAAGAAATCTTGAGGTTCAAGTTATAGAAGAAAATCTCTGTCGAACCCTTAGCTGACCATTAAGCTAACCAATGAGACTTCAGTGATTGCAAAAGACAAACAAACAAACAAACAAAAAAACCAACAACTTTACAAAATTGATCTTTTGTAAAAAGTCCCTAAAAAAACCCAGCAAAACAACATCAACAACTGCAAACTTTAAGAAGAACAATACTATTACCAATATATACATTTTAAATGTCCAGTTTTCACTAAGAAGTTAAAAGACAAACACAGAAACTAAAAACATTATCCATGCACAGAAAAAAAAAAACAATCAAAACTGTTCCTAAGGAAGTCCAGATTTTAAACATGCTAGACAAAGCTTTTAAACCAGTTACTACAAATATGTTTAAAGAATCAAAGGAAAATACATCTGAAGAATTGAAGAAAAGACTGAGGATGATTTCTCACCAAATAGAGATGATCAATAAAGAGCGAGAAATTATAAAAACAAACAAAATATTCTGAAGTTAAAAATTATAATAATTGAAATTTAAAAATTCACTCAAGGTGCTCTGTAACAGATTTAAGCTGGTAGAAAAGAAATCAAAGAAATCAAGCAATGTAAAGATAGATCAATCAAGGTTATCCAATATCAGTAACAGAAGGAATGTTGAAAAATAATCAGTGCCTCAGAGGGCCCATAAAGAAAGCGTACTAATTAGAGACATATATGCACTTTTTGAGGATTAAAAACAGTCTGAAATTAAAATGCAAAAACTGACAGAATTGAAGTGAGAAATGCAGGATATAAAAATGACAGTAGAAGACTTCAATATCCCCAAGTTTAAGAATGGATAGAACAATCCGATAAAATATTTTTATAAAGTGTAAGACATAAAATACACTGTATGCATCCTCCCCCTAAAAGACATATATCCCCCTAAAAGTATATATTCTGCTGTTGTTGGGTGGACTCTTCTGTAGAATATATACTTTTCAATTGCAAAGGGAATGTTTTCCAATATATGTTACATTTTAGGCCACAAAACAAGCCTCAACAAAATTTAAAGCATTTTAAAGCATAACTTTGTAAAAACAGTTTTTTAGACTAAATTAGAAATTAGTTGTAGAAGAACTTTGGCAAATTCACAAATATGTTGATACTAAATAACACACACCTGAATAATGCATCAAAGGATAAAGAACAAATAAATTAATAAATAATTTGAGATAAATACATATACATACATAGTAAGTGTATATAGAATCAACAGTACATATGTCTATACATATATATTAACTGTATATAGAATTAACAGTCTGAAATAATCTCTTATATTTATTGTCAATTGTTTTTCAACAATGGTACCAAGGCAATTAAATGGGGAATAGTTTTTCAACAAAAGGTGCTGGGACAACTAAACATGCACAGGCAAATGAATGAAGTTCAACCCCAACATCATACACTAAAATTAATGTAATATGAATCACAGATGTAAGTGTGAGAGATATCAATATAGAACTATTAGAAGAAAACATAGAAGTAACTCTCTGAAACTTTAGATTAGGAGATGTTCCACATCAGTGGAACAAACCACACACAAAAAAAATAGATGAATTGGACTTCATCAATATTAAACATTTTTATGCTTCAAATGACACCATTAATAAAGTGAAAAGACCAACCACATAATGGGAAAAAAATGATTGCAAGCCATATATCTTATATCTGATAAGGGACTTGTATCTAGATTATTTAATGAACTCTCACAATTCAATAATTAAAAGCCAAATGACAATTTTAAAATAAGCAAAAGTCTTGAACAAACATTTTTCAAAGATGGTGTAACAATGGCCAATGAACTCATTAAAAGATGGTTTACATCATTAGCTATTAGGATTATGCAAATCAAAACCATAATGAGATACCCATTCATACCCATAAGAGGATGGCCAAAATTAAAAAGACTGAGAAGGCTTGGTAAGATACAAAGAAATTGAAAATCTTATACATTGCATGATAATTGTGAAAGGTGCAACCACTGAGGAAAAAAGTTTGTCAATTCCTCAAAATGTTAAATGTAGACATAACAGATGACTCAGCTATTTCATAAATAATTTTACATCCAAGATAAATTAAAACTTACATCTACACTAAAACATATACATGAGTGTTCAAGCCAGCATTATTCATTATAGACAAAAAAGTAGAAATAACCCAATCATCCATAGGACAGATGAACAAATAAAATATGACACATCCATACAATAGAAGATTACATGGCAATAAAAAGGAATAATGTGCTGATACATGCTACAATATGGATAAACATTGAAAACATTATGCTAAGAGAAAGAAGCTAGTCACAAAAGAACATATGTTGTATAACGTGATTCATATAAAATGTCCAAAATAGGCATATGTATAGAAGCTGAAAGTAGGTTAGTGATTGTCTCAGGCTGGAGTTGGGATGTGGAATCAGGAATAACTACTAAAGGATATAGGATTTATTTGAGGGGTGATGTCAATGTTCTAAAGTAGGAGTAATGATTGTATAATACATTTCTGTGAATATATTTTAAAATACTGAAGTGTATATTTTAAAACAGTGAATTTTAGAATGTGTGAATTATATTTAATAAAGGTATTATACAAGCCATATTGCTGTGATTCACCCACATTGCTGCATGTGGATAAATTTATTTATTTGATAGCTATATAATACTCATTGAGTTTTTATCACACCTCTGGTAACAGGCATTTGAGCTATCCACAGGTCTTTGGTAATGTTAACAGGGCTGCAATGAGCATTCTTGTGTCTATCCTCAGCTACACATGCACAAGAATTTCTCTCTTTGCTATGTAAGTTAAGACAGCATACAAACAGAAAAAAAAAAAATGAAACAGCTTGAGTTGTGTGTTCCGTGTTTTTTTATTTGTTTGCTTTACCAAGTTTGAAATGATTGGAGGCAAGAAGGAACTAAGTAAAGTTAAATACAAATTAATTATTGCGGAAGCTTTCACATTTCTGGAAAGAGCAATAGGATGGTGCTACCCAGAGCCCAAGGTCACTGTAACACTAAGTCAGCTCTCTTGGAGACTTGGGTGACTAAGAAAGAATCCAGAAGCCTGCATTCACTGGCTGCTGCTGCTTTCTTGATTGCCACCATCCCTGCCACCAGAGTGCTGTCATCATCACTACTGCCACCAGGGTTTCCATCACCACTACTGCTATTGCTGTTAATAACGTCACCGCCATGTCCTTGCTACAGCACCACTGCCAGACTGAAAGTAGGAATCATAGAAAAGTGGAGTTCTTTTCCTGCAGATCATTGACAGAACAGAGCAGTAAACCAGCTGGCAAGGGCCTCTGGGAAATGTAGTTTACAGACCTCTGACATGGCAAGACAGAGCAAGGTACTGAGACCAAGTGTGGAAATGAGAGGCACCTAATGCTTTCCAGCACAGTCCAAACTCTTGAACACATAGTATCCTTATAGATCTGCCTACCAATGTGTAATCTTCTATATAATAACAATAAAACCATATCTTATTTTTCAATAACATAAAGCCACTAGACTTCATACAAAGATGCACTCTCCCAAAACTGCACCAAGTCCATGAATTCATTTCTAGAAATGTTAATTGCCCCACTAACATAGTCACAAGACATCTAAATAGTCTACAGCATAAAGACAAAATCATAAAGCTAACCATGGACAGCTTTTGCAATTTAAGTTAATAAGGAAAAGGAAAATAATAAAATGCTTAATATATTAAAAATGTACATAATGCACAAAGTAAAAAAGTTCCACAGCTTCTACAGTCCTTGTTTCTATAACTGGTCTCAAGGCTATAGTTTTTATTTGTCACTTTCATATTCATTCTCCATTCTACATTTTCTTCTCCCTCATTTGGTATCACAGCTGGTCAACCTTCCTAATGAGATGAATCAAACTTTCTTTGCTGAAGAATAAGAATCATTGGCAGAACTAGGTTTCAGATTTAATTTTCTTCCCTCAATTGTGTATGAATTGGAGTCAATTAATCTAGACAATATAGTAGCTTTCTTGTATACCTGTTTATTAAATGGCAAGAGGAACCCCTAATTTTAGTTCTAAGGAACGATATTTTTGTCATCTAGAGAAAATAACCTTTCTTTTAAGGGAGAAGTAAAATATTTACAACTGAGTTATTTAAGTGCAAAAATTGAGACTAGACACTCTTGCATCCATTTTTTAATTCCCAGATATGAGCATTTAACCCCTAAAGAAGAAGTGGCATTTAGAGAGGGCATTCCTTAGATTATAGAAGAAGCTCAAAGATTTGGAAAAACAAATACTGGAAAGGAAACTGTATTAATTAGCCCCTACAATTTCTACTTTACTCTATGCTTCCTTCTCAGAGTAGGACTTCTTGCTTACAAGGTTTTATTCCTGAGGATCCCTAAATTGCAACTAATTACCCCTAAGCCAATGCCAGTGGATAAAGAAAAGATCTCTTAAAGTTCCTTTCCAACTTAATTATCCCACAGATGTAATAGCACTGCTTCCAGCAAAAGCAAATCCTCATCTCAATGTCTTCACACTCACTGATTTATAATAATGATTCTTCAAATCATCCAGTGGGTTCTAAGGTTTTTTTCCATTTTGTTGTTTTCTCTCAGTTGTTCCTTTGGAGTTTATCTTGGGTGAGGCTGTGCCAGTGCAGCATCTTGCTAGTAACTGAATAAAAAAGCATGCAGAACTGTGTAACAAGTGTACAGAAGCTGTTTAATCATTAGTGCATGGTTTATTTCCTTGCTGATATCCAATAGATAAGGAGGTATTTAAATCACTTTACTAAATACTGTTTAAATCAAATTCCAGAAGGAATAAAATTCCACATATCCATATGTTACCACAGCTAAAAGTATAACACCTTTTTGGAAATTGACTCCAGAGACAGTTTGAATATCACAAATAAAATCAAATTACTTTATAATTGCATCTTGTTTTTAACCAAAAGAGTTGTTAACCTAGGCTGAATGCCTGCTTCATTCACTAGACATGAGATGTAATTATTCAAAACTGTTTCCAAAACCAAATATACACTCAAAACATGAACATTTGATTACATGAAACATGAAATCACTGATTAAAAATAACAAAAGAAAAAAGAAAAAAACCCAATAAAAATATGATTCATGGAAATGTACACTAAAATAGGAATTGCCAAAAAGATTCCAAATAATTTACCTTAAAATATATATACAAAATTCTAAAGTCACTTCAAAATAGTCAGCAATCTTTTAGCTGTATTTTTTGTGATTTTCTTAGAATGTGTTAATTAAATATTTTATTGTGAGATAATCACAGATACACATAGAGTTATAAGAAATTATATAGAGTGGCCTCCCTATGCTTTTCATAATATCTAGTTTCCCCCAGTGGTAGTATCTTGCAAAACAATGATGAAATAAAACATCCTGGATGTTGACATTGGTACAGATTACCGCAAAAGCCCTCAAGTTGACCATTTATACTCATATCCACTTCCCTCCTAACCACCCTCCACCACTCTTTCCTCATCCCTGAGAAACCATTAATCTGTTCTTTATTTGTATAATTTTGTCACTTTAAGAATGGTGTATAAGTGGAGTGTAACCTTTTGGAGTTGGCTGTTTTTCTTTCAGCATTATTCTGTAGCAATTCATCCAGGTTACTGTATATTAACAGTCCCTTCCTGTTCATTGCAGTGTGCTATTCCATGGTGTGCAGGAACCACAGTTTATTTTTCCATCCACCTACTGAAGGACATCTGGGCCGATTCTAGTTTCAAGTTATTACAAATAAAACTGTTATGAACGTATGTGCCCAGATTGTAGTATAAATATGTTTTCATTTTTCTGGGATAAATTTCCAGGACTGCAATTGCTGGGTCATATGGTAATTGCATGTTTAGTTTCATCAGAAACTGCCAAAAAGACTTCCAGAGTGGGTGTATCATTTTACATTTCTACCAGCACTGCAAGTGTCATCTACTTTCTCCCTTTATCAACAGCATTTGCTGTTCTTGTTTTTGTTGTAACATTTTAAATTTGCATTCTTTCACTAACATTTTGTGAATTATCAGCATACAAGTCTCCTGTGACTTTGCTGAGCTCGCTGACTAATAAAGTTCCAGTTATTTCATCAATTTCTTAGGCTACTTTATGTAGACAATTATGTCTTCTGCAAATATAGATTTCTTCATTTCCGATGTATATTTCTTTTTGTTGCCCTCACTGGTTAGAACTTCCAGTATTACGCTGAATAAGAATGATGAGAGGGACCATTTTTGTCTTGTTTTTTTCTCTTAAGAGAAAGGAATTCAGCTATTCACCATTTAGTAAAGTATTATCTGTAGATTTTAGATGCTCATTATGAAGGTTAGGAAATTTCCCTCTATTCCTACTGTGTGGAGAGATCTCATAAATGAGTGTTGAATTTTGTCAAGTAGTTTTTTTTCACAATTAATATGATCATGTGATTTTTCTTCTTAGTGTATTAACAAAGTGAATTACTATAATGAATTTTTAAATATTAAGTTAGCCTTACATTCCTGGAATAAATCTCACTTGATCTTAATGTCTAATTCTTTTAATATACTGCTAGGTTCTATTTGCTCATATTTGGATAAGAATTTGTACATTATATTCATAATATTTGTGTTTAGTTTGCCTCTTTTTAAATATTGTTTTCCAGTTATGTAGTGGCCTCAAAAATATTTGGAAGTACAAGTTCATAATTGCTTATTTAAGCACTTTCATTATGACTGGTTCAAACTCGTTGTTGGATAATACTAAGATCACTGCTATCTTGGTGTTGGCATTTATTGACTGTCTATTCATCCATGCTGATAATATCTCAGAGACTGGTATGGTTCATTATTATTAAAATCTGGAGATTTTGAGTATTATATTATCAGACATTAAATAAGGTCGAACCTTATTTAAACCTTCTTTGGTAGTAGCTTCCTCTGACACTGCTCCAGCAGGGGATGGGGAACTATCATCTCCTTATTGCCAGGTCAGATGAGGTGCCCAGTTTCTGCATTCAGCCGCCATTTACACATGATGAGAGTAGGGGCTTGCTATTGTCTGAATGTCGGTGGTCCACCTGAAACTTCTATGTTAGAACCTAATACCCAACAAGAGGTTATTGAGGGGCAGGGCCTTTGGGGAAATGAAAAAGTCATGAGGATGGAGGCTTCATGAATGGGATTAGTGTCTTTATAAAGCAGGTTGAAGAAAGGGTACTGTATTTGTCCGTTTTCATGCTGCTGATAAAGACATACCTGAGACTGGGAAGAAAAAGAGGTTTAATTGGTATATAGTTCTGCATGGCTGGGGAGGCTTCAGAATCATGGCAGGGGGCAAAAGGCACTTCTTACATGGCAACAGCAAGAGAGAATGAGGGAGAAGCAAAAGCAGAAACCCCTGATAAACCCATCAGATCTCATGAGACATATTCATTATCATGAGAATAGCATGGAAGAGACCAACCCCCATGATTCAATTACCTCCCCCTGGGTCCCTTCTGCATTAAAGGGGAATTCTGGGAGATACAATTCAAGTTGACATTTGGCTGGGAACACAGCCAAACCATATAATTCTGCCTCTGGCCCCTCCAAATCTCATGTCCTCACATTTCAAAACAAATCATGCCTTCCCAACAGTCCCCCAAAGTCTTAACTCATTTCAGCATTAATTCAAAAGTCCACAGTCCAAAATCTCATTTGAAAAAGGGGAAGTCCCTTCCACCTATGAGCCTGTAAAATCAAAAGCAAGCTAGTTACTTCCTAGATGCAATGGGGGTACAGGCATTGGGTAAATACAGCCATTCAAATGGGAGAGATTGGCCAAAACAAAGGGGTTACAGGGCCCATGCAAGTCTGAAATACAGTGGGGTAGTCAAATTTTAAAGCTTCAGAATGATCTCCTTTGACTCCAGGTCTCACATCCAGGTCACACTGATGCTAGGGGTATGTTCCCATGGTTTTGGGTAGCTCTGCCACTGTGGCTTTGCAGGGTATAGCCTAACTCCTATCTGCTATCACGGTCTGGCCTTGAGTGTCTGCAGCTTTTCCCCAGGTGCACAGTGCAAGCTGGGGATACACCCAAACCATATCATATACACACATCTTGTACCATGTGAATACACACAGAAGGCACCACCTATGAGGAACAGGCCCCCACCAGACACTGAGGCTGCCTGTACCTTGATCAGAAGACTGACATGGATCTCTCTAAGCTAAAGTCATAGTGTTAACTGAGCTGCATTCCTTTTTGGCAGCTCTCGGGGAAAAAAACCCTTCCTTATCTTACCCATTTTCCAGAGGCTGCTCACATTTTTTGGCTTTTGTTCCCCTTTGTTCTTCAAAACCAACCATATTGGGTCACTTCCTTCTTAAGTTTCCATTTCTCTGGCTCTCTTCTTTCCCCTTCTTATTTTAAAAACCTTTGTAGTTACATTGGGCACATCTGAATAATCCAGGATAACCTCACTATTTTAAGATCAGCTGATTTACAATTTTAATTCTGTTTTCAAATATATTTCCCCTTTGCCATGGAATGTAACAGATTTACAAGTTATGAAGACTAAGACATGGACATTATTGGAAGGCCTATTATTCTGCCTATTACACTCAGAATAATTGTCATCATTTTTGCAATAAATTTCTTAAAGGCCAGAACAATTCATATGTGAATTATATATTCAGAGTTTGGCAATATCCTTGTGAGCTAACCCCAAACATCATCCAACCTTCCTCATACATTATCCAACCTTCCTCATACATTTTAACTGTTTATTTATTGCTAGTGGTGAGGAATTGGGATAGGAGAAATGTCTTAGGCTTGAATTACAAAGCTCTAATCAAGGTTACTTATATTTTTCTGATGTGAAAACATTTTAGCATAAGTTCTGTTTGCAATAAATCAAGAGGAAAAACAGAATAATTGTACTAGGAATCTGATTTATTCACCTCTTTCCTACACTTTTGCATGCTGAGGACCGGAAGAGGATATAAAGGGGGAAGGAGAGACTCAAACACCACCTCGCTTTGTTCCTCCAGGTTGTACAAAGGTGAAGATGTCCTGACTATGACAGATCTCATTCTGGGCAGTTAGATCATCAATAGGTGAGTACAGGGCAGGTAACCTGATAATATTGAGAAGAAGGTAGGTTATGATGTTGTTCCCTCATGAGGTGACTGGCTTGAGGTTTTTGTTGTTGTTGTTGTTGTTGTTGTTGTTGTTGTTGTTGTTTGAGACAGAGTCTCGCTCTGTTGCCAGGCTAGAGTGCAGTGGCACAATCTCTGCTCACTGCAAACTCTGCCTCCCTGGTTCAAGCAATTCTCCTGCCTCAGCCTCCCGAGTAGCTGGGACTATAGGCATGTGCCACCATGCCCAGCTAATTTTTGTGTTTTTAGTAGAGATGGTGTTTCACCACGTTGGCCAGGATGGTCTCGATCTCTTGACCTCGTGATCTGCCCTCCTCTGCCTCCCAAAATGCTGGGATTACAAGCGTAAGCCAGTGTGCCTGGCCTGGCTTGAGGTTTTAACCTTAGTTTTGCAAATTAGAAAACTAATTGAATGAATTGGACTGTTGGTACCATCCACTTGACTTTCCATCACCAGGGATGGGTCTAACTGCCCCAATCCGTTTTCACAAAGGTTTAGAAAATATTTTCTAATTTCCATTACAAATCACATGTCTCTGGGAACTACCTTATATTAACATAATTAGCTAAAATATTTAGTAAAATTATTTATATATATAAAATGTCTATATACTAAATTTTATGTTGCATGTTTTTGTACCAAAAATAACTTTTTAATTTATAATGTTTATATTTTAAAACGCTGACACAGGTATTATTTTTACAGAATCCATGAAAAAATACATTAGCATTATGTTCTATATATAGTGAAGGAGGAAAAATAAAGACAAAAAAATACAGTCTAGAAAATATTATCCAAACGCATAGATGATATAAAGTACACTATGTCAAAGAGGAAGGTATATACACACAGCAAGATTTAACATTGTCATTTGACAATGACAGTTGAAGAAATATATTTGGGCCTCAGTTTTATGGTTGCAGTATTTAAACAGTAACACCATTAGTGTCATCTTAAAATAGAAGTCGATGAACAAACTTTTTACCAGTTCACAAAAAAAGAAACTCATTATTTTTTCTTGCTGAATAGAAAGTTTATTTTATACATGAAAAAGTTTGACAGAAATTATGCCATGTAATTAATTAAGGACATCAAGAGACCTTACTAAAGCAGAATCCAGGGGCATTGCAGGCAGTAATGTAAGTAACAATTCTTCGACACATCTCATTTTGTCAACGTAACGTCAACAGAACTTGACAGCTGTTTATACATAGGCATGGCATTTATCTTTCTTCTTTTATTCTAGAACGTGACACTAAAGAAATATATGGATCAATGAAGCCCCCATCGGCACATAAAATTTAAAATTCAGCATATCTTAGATTTTTCATGATAAACAATAAAACTTAGATAATTGTACATTAAATTATTTCCATTAAAAACATTAGACTCTAAAAGCTTAGCAGATAAAGTATGAACACTGATTCTCTTTCTATTTTCTCCTTGTGAGCCATTATGATTACAGCGGAAGTGACAATGAGAGACGCTTCCATTGATTTTATGCCTATTGAGATATGGCCTTAATGGCGCCAGGATGTTTCTACCTTTTGACACTTAAGTTCATTATTAAAAGTCAGTGAAGTGTCTCCCAAGAGTGGCTCCTTCACTAAGCTTTGTACTGCTACTCTCTTCACAATAAGGTATTTATTCTTGGTGTTCTTTCATACATGAGGCAGGAATTCACAAAGATGTCAAAAAAAAAAAGCACGGTAAAAAGATCGTATAATGAAATAAGTTTGAAGGACAAAGTGCAAAACTGTTTGCTTCCCACAAAATACCATGGAGAAATCAAAGTAACTACTGAATATAAATTATATAATTATGTTAAAATAAATATAGAATATAAATAATAAAGTATCAAGTATGAGTTTTGCTATGTAGTATTAAATAAGCAGAAAAGGTGGGAAAATATTTGTGGACTGGCCCTGAAAAAAGTAAGTCTAAAACCCCCCAAAATTTTATTATAGGATATAAAATTGGGAGACTCTTTATTACTTAAAGGATTTAAATAACAAAGGATGTTTCAGAATTGAAAGAAAAAAGAAAAAGCGTATATCAGCAATAGCAAAAAGTAATAAGAAATAAACAATTCAAGGTAACAATAACAAAAAAAACAGTATTTTCATAAATATATGATAGTATAAAATGAAATATCAATATATATCTTGGCTCTTTGCCATAAAAATAACCAAGTACATGTACAGTTGTTTAGCTCAATATTTCCTACATTGAAAGAGCTTAACAATGTCAACTATTATTTGATAGAAACCATCTGAATGGAATTTCTTAAAGTTTCAACCACTAGATCTGTAAGCCTAATTTGTCATCTTCCTTCCTTTCACAATACAAGAAATGTACCTATGGAGTCCTCCTTCCTGTCTTACAAAGCATAGCTATTTTCTTCTCTAACCCTAACCCTAATTCCAGCTTAAACTCCAGTTCTAACCATCAGTTTCCTGCATAATCAATCACTCATGTTCTACTGAATCTTTGACATCTTGTGTAATATTCAGTCATGTCAAAGTAAGGTGCCAGGAAATGTTCTTAGAGTTCTGAGAGAGTAATTCCTACCCTAAAAATTCCTGGACAACTGGTGACATGAGACATTTAGGAATCTCAGGAAGAGCAGATATGAAGGTTTGAAAGGAGAGGAGCTTAGGAACAGGGGTGAGATATGAGTAGTATCAATGGAATCCATCCATTTCTCTCCCCTAGATCCATTTTGTAGGGCACATTGACACTTGATAAAGAGTCGGACTGAGGGGAAGTGAACCACAAGGAGCTGTGAAACACAACTCTTTGATCATGTAAGCCCCCTGAAAAGGGTTGGAAAGATGAGGAAAGATTGCCAATAGCATGGAAGCATCTTAGAGAAGAATATTCTAAAGCCAGAACAGGGAACTAGTTGCCCCAAATGGAATTCACAGATTCTTTAGCTGCAATAATAAAATCAGGAACAAAGGGAGTCCTGAGAACTCCTGGAGCCTAGTACAGACTGGAAGACTGCAAATTTACATGTGGAAATAGGTAACAGCAAGCATCTTAGGCATGAGAAAGTAGCTAACACATTCTGGAACTCTCATAGATGTAGCTTTTCTGAGGAGAAAAAAAATCAGTATATCAGAAAGAAAAATTGAAAATTTTTGCATTTTCTAACAGTAACTCTGCTCTAACATGAAAAAATATTAATCTTTGTTTTTATAAACTTCTTTTTAGAAAAATAGTTACCTTTTTAGAAAAATAGTTCTGCAAGTAACTGAGTGAAAAAGAAAAAGATACTTAGAGGACAAGAGCTTAGGAATTATTTTCTATTTGGAATAATCACCCTGTATGTATAAAAGGTGGAAATGCTTGAGTGAATTTTTCATTGGTAAAATATTAAAAGAAGATTTCATTTTGAAGCCTCTTTTAAACAGATTTATTGAAGTATAATTTACATAATATAAATTGAAACTATTCTGTAAATGCACCTGGTAAAATGATTTTCAATAGATTTGTAATGTGCAATAATCATCATTGTTGAGATTTAGAATACTTTCAATATACCTAAAATGTTTCCTAATGATTGGGCAAAGACTGGGCTTAATCACTTGAGCCCACCACACTTCCTTCTGAAGATTAGTCTGTGTGTGTGGGTTGGGGACTACATTCAAAGTTTAGGAAATTTTAATGTCAGCCTCAGATTTTACGTTCTTCCAGAGACTCTGGTCCTCCATTACACATTTTTATAGTTTCACAGTCAGACAAAGATGTGGCTTCTTCACTTCCAGGATCTCCCCATAAAGTTTCTATCTGGTCCTCCACTTGCCTCAAATGGTACAGCAACTTCAAACTAGCTGAGCTGTGGCTATCCCCACATTTTCCTATCAAATTTGTTCTTCTTGCTAGGGATGAATGTTTTCCCTCCACTCCAAAGCAATTCAGTTACCTCATGAAGCAAATCTGCTGATATTCATGGTCAGCCCTGTCCTGATAAAACCACCTTATCCATGGAGCTTGGAACTGCACCAGGCAAGAAACTCCCACTTCCATTGTTCTTACCTAGAGCTTACAAATAAGCACTTCGCAATTTGTGGTTATCCAGCTCCCAGTTTTATGCTTGCTTTTGTAAGGAAGATTTGCCAATTATTTAGTTCCTCTGTAAGTTCCTGAAATATCTACTTTTAAGAAGTAAAATGGTTTAAAAATAATGTTGTGGGGTGCAGTGGCATAAACCTGTAAATGCAGCACTTTGGGAGGCTGAGGCAGGAGGATTGCTTGAGCCCAGGAGTATGAGGTTGCAGTGAGCTATGATTTTGGCACCACACTCCAGCCTAGGTGACACTGCATTCTGGACCTAGGCAGCACTCCAGCCTAGTTGTCTTCAAAAAATATATACATAGATACTAATTCTTATGTTGTAGTCATAATTTTAGGATTTGAAATAATATGTTTTCTTTATCATGTTTTTAGGGAATAGGTTATTAGACTTTGCTGAGTGGTGAAACTCTCAAACCATATCTCACAAATTAGCTCTCAAATAACTATAACCAGTCTTCTATTATCCAGGCAAAAGTTTGGATGTTTACTTTCTAGGGAAACTGAGCAACCCCAAATAAACAACCTGTAGATTCTGATGTTTTGTCATCCACATGAGGTGTTCACGTAACTTGTAGTATAGCCCAGTTACACAAAGAAGCATTCCCATCAGCATTTTAGTTCCTCAATTTTAAATATTTACATTTCAATATAGTATTAAATGAACAAATGGAAAAGAAATATAGATTTTTCAAGGCTCTAAGCATATTTTATTAAACACCAAAATACACAATGGAAAAGAAAAAGAAAGCACAAAAACAATCAACCAAAATATAGTAATAATTGGGAACATGCAGGCACATAATGCTGGAAGAAGAAGAAAATGTTAAATCAATAATTATAATTAATGGCCCTAGGGTGATAGAAGAATACATTGTATCTATGTAACTGGAAAAAAATTTCATAAAAGGAGCAAAAAAAGAAATCTTGGAAATACAAAAGTATGACAGCATGAATTAACAATTCAATAGGACAGCTGAAAGACAAAGCTCAGAGATATCCTTGGCAGTCAAAAAATGTGGATGGCAAATGTGAAAGCAAAGAAAATTAGGGAATTAACGTAGAAGGTATAACATCCAACTGTGAGGAATTCCATAAAGGGGAAAACATAATTACACAGGTATTATACAGATATATATATATATATATAATTTATATATATGTATAACATTGCCAAGGCAATTATGAATTGAGTGTGGGAGGCAACAACAGACAATGAAAAAATAAAACAGGGAAATATTCCACACAAGAAAAGAAAAAGGAAGACATATGTAGTAAGAAGGATGGCACAATGACACAAAATGTAGAGAAAACACATAGTTTCTAGAACTGAAAAAAATGACATGTTTCAGAAGGAACAGGAGATAAGGTGAAAGGGTCTCAGGGATCCAAAAAGAATGAGCCTCATTGGCTCAACTAAGGAATTTCCAGTTCGTTCCAAAATACCTATGAGTCTTGGATTGATGAAGTTAGAAGAACAGCTATTCATTTTCTTAAAAGTTTCTTGTGCTTTAATACCGTTTCAAAGTTACTGATTCTACTGAAGAGAAACTGTCAATGTATGAACTTGTAGGTGTTTAACACCTTGAGGTAAGGAAGACTTGAGGCAGAAGGTTACAGCAGCAGGCGGCAGGCAGCTGAGCCATAGCAGCCTCAGAGAAGAACAAGAAACTGAATCATCTGGGGATGCACCAAACACATGCATGATTTCAGTATTTTCAGCAGTGAAGATCTCCCCAACTTAAGTAAAAGAACTAGGAGACATGAGGAATGATCCCAGTTGAAAAATGAAAGTTGATATTAACTGAATAAAAGGGACAGTTTCCTTAGTATTAATATACTTCTCACTAAACTGGATACAATTTGACACTTAGATGTTTTTGTTATCCTTTGTTGTTACCTTTACTATTGAGTACAAATCAAAACAGGTCAATATGTTGTACTTGTCCACTTGGTGGAGAGGTTAACATTAATATTTGAGCTATGTTAAGCCTATATTTAATTAACTGTGCTCCTCCCACCCAAATTCATAGTTGAAACCCAACTCAAAATTGTGATTGGGAGGTGTGGCCTTTGGGAAGTAATACGATGATGAGAGTGGAGCCTTCATTAATAGGATTAGTACGTTTATAAAGGGCACCCCTGAGGGCTTGCTTACTTTCTTTCTGTCATGTGAATATACAACAATAAGTTGGCACTCTGTAACCCAGAAGAGGACCAGCACTGCTACTCAACCATGCTGATATCCTGATCTTGGAATTTTAGCCTCCAGAACTGTGAGAAATAAATTTTTATTTATAAGCCACCCAGTCAGTTTGTTATAGCTGCCTGAACTGACTAAGACACCTGTACTAATATATGCTGTATTTTAAAAGACTTTCTGTAATAATAAAAAACAAATTTTATGGGTTATCTGCATTATACTCAAAACACTGACTGTTACCAGTACTTCCAACATAAAATAGTGAATACTATAGGAACTAAAAAGCACATTTCAAAAAAAGAGTTCAAATAAAATAATTTAGACAAGTCTAAAACAATTGAGATAACAAAAATTGAGATATAATTCAAATTTGATTTTCATGGACATTAAATGAAAAACAAGAATGAATGCCATCTCAGCAAATATGAAAACCCAGTTGTGATAGCTATTATTACTATTCTCATCTCAAAAAATAAGAAACTGTTGGGCATCAGCATATTTATAGTGGAAAGCAGTGAATATGGGACAATCTAGGTCTTCTGACATCAATTCCATATTCTTTCTACTATATGACATTCTTTTTCTGCACTTGGATCCACACTACAGAATTTTAACAATGCTATATGTATACACCTACACAGCGATGCATAAACAACTCACCAGTTATATTCTGAAAATATTTTTTGTGTGTTCAGCAGTTTCACACATTCATTAGGGACTAATGATAACTTTAAGCAGTAACAGAGCAAATAGTTTCCTCTTACCTGGTCATGTTAACTAATACTAAGATTTTAAAACTACACACAGAGAGCCAATGTAGTGAAATATATACATTCCATAACCAGGCACATAAAGCATGCTAAATAAACCTGTAATTTAAAATTTACCTATCATTACATATATCAAAATGTTTTTTAAGTTTTAATCTAAGGTTAAAACTATAACCTTAGATTAAACCTTGATTAGTTTAAAAATAAACACTTCAAATTACAAAAATAAAAAATTATTGAACCATAAATCCGATGTTTCAGATAAAAAATATTTGCAGATATTGTTGCAGATAGTGAAAAACTGTCATTCCATCACTTTCACTCTGTTGCTTTCAATGAAATTAACATATAATGGACCCAAAAGTTCAACCTAAGATATAGTAATTAAAATTAAACAATATAGCCAGGACACACAAAAAAGTTTATAGTTAATGAATGCAAGAATTAATTAAATTTGATTATTTTTTCTAAAATAAATAAATAAATAGAGATATAACTGAGTTCCTCATCATATGACTCAATTTCAGATCCTACTGAGCAACTCCTGCTTCTCTCATTCTCAAAGAAAATATATATCTTAAGAATGTTATAAAATATTTTTGTCTCTAAGAATCACAGGCATGAGGAAACCCTGAACAAATACTGGAATTTTTTAAAAAACCAAACTTCAAAGTAAATATCATGGCTTTCAGGTAAAGGAGGATGTCCACCTGTGTTGGACAGCCTCCATTTGCCCCTCCAAACCTGTTCTCCACCCTTTTCCAGCTTACTCTGACCCCCAGAGGCTGACTACTGTGAAGTTAACCAGTGGGCTACAAGTCTTCTGGCTTCCTATTGTGTTCCGTCTATGGGAGGTTCTGGCTAGAGATTGGAGGGCAGGCGGAGGGTGCTGCCAGCATATTTATTCCACCACTCCACCACCACTAGTTCCCTCCCTGTCAAAGTCTTGGTTTTCAGTAGTCATGTGGCTACATTTCTCAAGATCTTATAACCACTTCTTTCTCAATGTGAGGCCTATAGTGAGTGCATCCCTTATTGCTATCTCTGGGTGCTTCACCACATCTTGTTGGTTTCTCTTAATCCTTCACAGACCTTAGGATGCCAGTATGCTCGTGTGCTTCTTGTTACCTTCTCTTCCCTCTTCTTCAATCTCTACTTTGATCTGCTGCACAATCTTCCTTCAATTCTTCCTTTAATCTTTCCCAAGTTGGCATAAACTAAGCCAAATGGTTTTTTTCCTCTAGTTATACTTTTTACATCATCTCACAATAGTTTTTCATATTATAAATACATTCTCAGTAGGTGAATGTCCTCTTACCACGGTAACTGGAGAGTGGCACACAAGCAGTTTACACTGGGAGTTTAGCTGTTTGTCCAATTCAGCTGTTCTTGACTCCATTTTTGTGACTCCAATAATACATAGTACAGTGGTTCACCTCTATATGCAGGGGATTGGTGCCAGGACCCCCACCCCAACATACCCACCTATACCAATATCCACCTATACCAATATCCACCTATAACAATATCCACGCATATTCAAGTTCCACAGTCAGCCCTGAAGAATCCATATGTATAAAAAGTCGGTCTCCCTATGCTGGGTTTCACATCGTGAGAATATTATATTTTTGATCCACATTTGGTTGAAAAAAAATCTTCATATAAGCAGAGTTGTGCAGTTCTAACCTGTGCTGATCAGAGGTCAACTGTATTATATAGCCCTGGTATCTCTGTCTTTCTTTCTCTCTTTCTTTTTCCTTTCTTTCTGTCTTTACTGTGGTTGGTCTTTCTTTCTTTCTTTCTTTCTCATTCTTTTTCTTTTTTCTGTCTTCTTTATCTCTCTTTCCCTTTCTTTCTCTTTCTTTCTTTCTTTTTGTTAAATTTTTCTCTTTTATCTTTCTGTCATCTTTCTGTTCTTTCTTTCTTCCCTTCTCCCTTTCTTCCTCTTTTCCTTTCTTTTTAAAATTTATTATTGAGTCTCTCCATGAACTGACTATTTTTACCTTTTTCTCTGATTAACCTTGACACCTTTCTCTTATTCAAAATAATGCCTGCCTCAAATAGCTGTACAGCAGATCATGTGAAGCATTAGAATATAATTCTTAAATTAATTCAAATAAACTTTCAGCAAGTTGCTATATTATTAACTAACCTTATCAATGACACATTTGCAGGAAATTGCTTATTGTAAGGAAACATGCATTTGGACATCATTTTTCAATGACATCTGTATGTAGCAGGGAACCAATAGGATGATAAAGAGAGCAGATATTTTCAATCCATCTCTGATATTGTTATCTTTGAGATAAAGCTAACTTTAAAGTAGTATTTGCTCCTTTCAGCTTTTTTGCATGATGGATAATAATAATAGCACAGTCACAGTTACATAAAGAATCCAGTCTCACCTACCATTAAACTCAGTATTCATAAGTGGCCACAAGACCAGTGATAACAGCACCCTTTAAAAAAGGTATTCTAATCCCTTACAGCTTTTTGACTGATGTGTTTCTTTCTCTTGGGAGGAACCTTCAGGTCTTCTGTTTGGTTATTATTTATTTTTCAATTCTAAATATCACATTGTGGTCAAGGATTAATAATTCTTAGGTACTCAATGTCTGCCTTCTTTGGCTGACTTTAAACAGTAGATCATGTAAAGCATAAGAATATATTTCTTAAATTAATTCAAATAAACATTCAGCAAGTTGCTTTGTTATTAACTAGCCTTATCAATAACATCTTTGTAGAAAATTGCTTATTGTAAGGAAACATGCATTTGGACATCATTTTTCAATTCTACTGACATTGTTTAAACTCTTCACTTTTTTTTCTTGCTGACACTTTCTTACCAAAACACATCTACAGAATCAACTGGCCATTTTCTCCCAGTTTGTTCCTTTTTCTGTTGTTGTTTAATTTTCTGACAGTTCAGTACCTTCTTTTCAGATTATGATTCAAATTGATAATATTATTACTTTAAGGAATCAGGATAAAGGAATCAGAAAAAAAACAGACTTCATACATGTTAAGCAACCTTTTCATTTCTTTAAATTAGAAATTTATTTGGACATTCACATAAATGCATTATTTATTTAGATTATACACTAGGAAACACAAAAGTGTGCAATACTAAAGTTGTCCATCATTTTAGAATCAAATGAATAACAGCATTTTTGAGATTCAAGACTTTGATTTCTAGTTTCAAGATTTCTGTCATTAAAACAAAATTTGTGGCAGTTCCAAGGTGGCTGAATAGGAACAGCTCCAGTCTACAGCTCCCAGCATGAGTGATGCAGAAGACGGGTGATTTCTGCATTTCCAACTGAGGTACCAGTTTAATCTCACTAGGGCTTGTCGGACAGTGGGTGCAAGACAGTGGGTGCAGCCCACCGAGCGTGAGCCATGAGCTAAAGCAAGGCAAGGCATCGCCTCACCCAGGAAGCACAAGTGGTCAGGGAATTCCCTTTCCTAGCCAAGAGAAGCTGTGACAGATGGCACCTGGAAAATCAGGTCACTCCCACCCTAATACTGCACTTTTCCAATGGTCTTAGCAAACGGCACAGCAGGAGATTATATCCCGGGCATGGCTCGGAGAGTCCCAGGCCCACGGAGCCTCATTCATTGCTAGCACAGCAGTCTGAGATCGAACTGCAAGGTGACAGCAAGGCTGGGGGAGGGGTGCCTGTCATTGCTAAGGCTTGAGTAGGTAAACAAAGTGGCCCGAAAGCTCAAACTGGGTGGAGTCCACTGCAGCTCAAGGAGGCCTGCCTGCCTCTGTAGACTCCACCTCTGGGGGCAGGGCATAGCCAAACAAAAGGCAGCAGAAACCTCTGCAGACTTAAATGTCCCTGTCTGACAGCTTTGAAGAGAGTAGTGGCTCTCCCAGCACAGAGTTTGAGATCTGAGAATGGACAGACTGCCTCCTCCAGTGGGTCCCTGACCCCCGAGTAGCCTAACTGGGAGGCATCCCCCAAGGAGGGGCAGACTGACACCTCACATGGCCGGGTACCCCTCTGAGATGAAGCTTCCAGAGGAATGATCAGGCAGCAACATTTGCTGTTCAGCAATATTCGCTGTTCTGCAGCCTCTGCTGCTGATACCCAGGCAAACAGGGTCTGGAGTGGACCTCTGGCAAACTCCAACAGGCCTTCAGCTGAGGGTCCTGACTGATAGAAGGAAAACTAACAAACAGAAAGGACATCCACACCAAAACCCCATCTGTACATCACCATCATCAAAGACCAAAGGTAGATAAAACCACAAAGATGGGGAAAAAACAGAGCAGAAAAACTGAAAATTCTAAAGATCAGAGCGCCTCTCCCCCTCCAAAAGAATGCAGGTCCTCACCAGCAATGGAACAAAGCTGGACGGAGAATGACTTTGACAAGTTGAGAGAAGAAGGCTTCAGGCGATCAAACTTCTCCAAGCTAAAGGAGGAAGTTTGAACCAATGGCAAAGAAGATAAAAACCTTGCAAAAAGATTAGATGAATGGCTGACTAGAATAACCAGTGTAGAGAAGTCCTTAAATGACCTGATGGAGCTGAAAACCATGGCACGAGAACTACATGACGAAGGCACAAGCTTCAGTAGCCAATTCAATCAACTGGAAGAAAGGATATCAGTGATTGAAGATCAAATGAATGAAATGAAGCAAGAAGAGAAGTTTAGAGAAAAAAGAGTAAAAAGAAATGAACCAATCCTCCAAGAAATATGGGACTATGTGAAAAGACCAAATCTATGTCTGATTGGTGTACCTGAAAGTGACAGGGAGAATGGAACTAAGTTGGAAAACACTCTGCAGGATTGGATATTATCCAGGAGAACTTCCCCAACCTAGCAAGGCAGGCCAATATTCAAATTCAAGAAATACAGAGAATGCCACAAAGATACTCCTCGAGAAGAGCAACTCCAAGACACGTAATTGTCAGGTTCACCAAAGTTGAAATGAAGGAGAAAATGTTAAGGGCAGCCAGAGAGAAATATCGGGTTACCCTCAAAGGGAAGCCCATCAGACTAACAGTGGATCTCTCGGCAGAAACTCTACAAGCCAAAAGACAATGGGGGCTAATATTCAACATTCTTAAAGAAAAGAATTTTCAACCCAGAATTTCATGTCCAGCCAAACTAGCCTTCATACATGAAGAAGAAATAAAATCCTTTATAGACAAGCAAATGCTGAGAGATTTTGTCACCACAAGGCCTGCCCTACAAGAGCTCCTGAAGGAAGCACTAAACATGGAAAGGAAAAACCGGTACCAGCCACTGCAAAAATATGCCAAATTGTAAAAACCATCGATGCTAGGAAGAAACTGCATTAACTAACGAGAAAAATAACCAGCTAACATTATAATGACAGGATCAAATTCACACATAACTATATTAACCTTAAATGTACATGGGCTAAATGCTACAATTAAAAGACACAGACTGGCAAATTGAATAAAGAGTCAAGACCCTTGACTCTGAATACAGTGTGCTGTATTCAGGAGACCCATCTCACGTGCAGAGACACACATAGGCTCAAAATAAAGGAATGGAGGAAGATCTACCAAGCAAACAGAAAACAAAAAAAGGCAGGAGTTGCAATCCTAGTCTCTGATAAAACAGACTTTAAACCAACAAATATCAAAAGAGACAGAGAAGGCCATTACATAATGGTAAAGGGATCAATTCAACAAGAAGAGCTAACTATCATAAGTATATATGAACCCAATACGGGAGCACTCATATTCATAAAGCAAGTCCTTAGAGACCTACAAAGAGACTTAGACTCCCACACAGTAATAATGGGAGACTTTAACATCCCACTTTCAACATTAGACAGATCAACGAGACAGAAAGTTAAAAAGGATCCCCAGGAATTGAACTCAGCTCTGCACCAAGGAGACCTAATACACACCTACAGAACTCTCCACCCCAAATCAACAGGATATACATTCTTCTCAGCACCACATCGCACTTATTCCAAAATTGACCACATAGTTGGAAGTAAAGCACTCCTCAGCAAATGTAAAATAACATAAATTATAAGAAACTGTCTCTCAGATCACAGTGCGATCAGACTAGAACTCAGGATTAATAACTCACTCAAAACCACTCAACTACATGGAAACTGAACAACTTGCTCCTCAATGACTACTGGGTACATAATGAAATGAAGGCAGAAATAAAGATGTTCTTTGAAACCAATGAGAACAAAGACACAACATACTAGAATCTCTGGGACACATCTAATGCAGTGTGTAGAGGGAAATTTATAGCACTAAATGCCCACAAGAGAAAGCAGGAAAGATCTAAAATTGACACCCTAATATCACAATTAATAGAACTAGGGAAGCAAGAGCAAACACACTCAAAAGCTAGCAGAAGGCAAGAAATAACTAAGATCAGAGAAGAACTGAAGGAAATAGAGACACAAAAAACACTTCAAAAAATCAATGAATCCAGGAGGTGGTTTTTTGAAAAGATCAATAAAATTGATAGACTGCTAGCAAGACTAATGAAAGAAGAAAAGAGAGAAGAATCAAATAGATGCAATAAAAAATGGTAAAGGGGATATCACCACCAATCCCACAGAAATACAAACTACCATCAGAGAATACTGTAAACACCTCTATGCAAATAAACTAGAAAATCTAGAAGAAATGGATAAATTCCTCAACACATACACTCTCCCAAGACTAAACCTAGAAGAACTTGAATCCCTGAATAGACCAATAAGAGGCTCTGAAATTGAGGCAATAATTAATAGCTTACCAACCAAAAACAGTCCAGGACCAGATGGATTCAGAGCCGAATTCTACGAGAGCTACAAGGAGGAGTTGGTGCAGTTCCTTCTGAAACTATTCCAATCAATAGAAAAAGAGGGAATCCTCCCTAACTCATTTTATGAGGCCAGCATCATCCTGATACCAAAGCCTGGCAGAAACACAACAAAAAAAAGAGGATTTTAGACCAATATCCCTGATGAACATCTCGATGCAGAAATCCTCAATAAAATACTGACAAACCCAATCCAGCAGCACATCAAAAAGCTTATCCACCACGATCAAGTGGGCTTCATCCCTAGGATGCAAGGCTGGTTCAACATACACAAAGCAATAAACATAATCCAGCATATAAACAGAGCGAAAGACAAAAACCACATGATTATCTCTATAGATGCAGAAAAGGCCTTTGACAAAATTCAACAGCCCTTCATGCTAAAAACTCTCAATAAATTAGGTATTGATGGGACATATCTCAAAATAATAAGAGCTATTTATGACAAATCCACAGGCAATATCATACTGAATGGGCAAAAACTGGAAGCATTCCCTTTGAAAACTGGCACAAGATAGGGATGCCCTCTCTCACCACTCCTATTCAACATAGTGTTGGAATTTCTGGCCAGGGCAATCAGGCAGGAGAAAGAAATAAAGGATATTCAATTAGGAAAAGAGGAAGTCAAATTGTCCCTGTTTGCAGATGACACAATGGTATATTTAGAAAACCCCATTGTCTCAGCCCAAAATCTCCTTAAGCTGATAAGCAACTTCAGCAAAGTCTCAGGATACAAAATCAACGTGCAAAAATGACAAGCATTCTTATACACCAATAACAGACAAACAGAGAGCCAAATCGTGAGTGAACTCCCATTTACAATTGCTTCAAAGAGAATAAAATACCCAGGAATCCTACTTACAAGGGATGTGAAGAACCTCCTCAAGGAGAACTACAAACCACTGCTCAACGAAATAAAAGAGGATACAAACAAATGGAAGAACATTCCATGCTCATGGATAGGGAGAATCAATATTGTGAAAATGGCCATACTGCCCAAGGTGATTTATAGACTCAATGTCATCCCCATCAAGCTACCAATGACGTTCTTCACAGAATTGGAAAAAACTACTTTAAAGTTCATATGGAACCAAAAAAGAGCCCGCATTGCCAAGACAATCCTAAGCCAAAAGAACAAAGCTGGAGACATCACACTACCTGACTTCAAACTATACTACAAGGCTACAGTAACCAAAACAGCATGGTACTGGTACCAAAACAGAGATATAGACCAATGGAACAGAACAGAGGCCTCAGAAATAATCCCACACAACTACAACCATCTGATCTTTGACAAACCTCAAAAAACAAGAAATGGGGAAAGGATTCCCTATTTAATAAATGGTGCTGGGAAAACTGGCTAGTCATATGTAGAAAGCTGAAACTGGATCCCTTCCTTACACCTTGTACAAAAATTAATTCAAGATGGATTAAAGTCTTAAATGTTAGACCTAAAACCATAAAAACCCTAGAAGAAAACCTAGGCAATACCATTCAGGACATAGGCATGGGCAAGGACTTCATGTCTAAAACACCAAAAGCAATGGCAACAAAAGCCAAAATTGACAAATGGGATCTAATTAAACTAAAAAGCTTCACACAGCAAAAGAAAATACCATCAGAGTGAACAGGCAACCTACAGAGTGGGAAAAATTTTTTGCAATCTACTCATCTGACAAAGGGCTAATGTCCAGAATCTACAATGAACTCAAACAAATTTACAAGAAAAAAACAACCCCATCAAAAAGTGGGCAAAGGATAGGAACAGACACTTCTCAAAAGAAGACATTTATGCAGCCAACAGACACATGAAAAAATGCTCATCATCACTGGCCAGCAGAGATATGCAAATCAAAACCACAATGAGATACCATCTCACACCAGTTGGAATGGCGATCATTAAAAAGTCAGGAAACAACAGGTGCTGGAGAGGATGTGGAGAAATAGGAACACTTTTACACTGTTGGTGGGACTGTAAACTAGTTCAACCATTGTGGAAAACAGTGTGGTGATTCCTCAAGGAACTAGAATTAGAAATACCATTTGACCCAGCCATCCCATTACTGGGTATATACCCAAAGGACTGTAAGTCATGCTGCTATAAAGACACATGCACATGTATGTTTATTGCAGCACTATTCACAATAGCAAAGACTTGGAACCAACCCAAATGTCCATCAATGATAGACCCGATTAAGGAAATGTGGCACATAGACACCATGGAATACTATGCAGCCATAAAAAAGGATGAGTTCATGTCCTTTGTAGGTACATGAATGAAGCTGGAAACCATCATTCTCAGCAAACTATTGCAAGGAAAAAAAACCAAACACCGCATGTTCTTACTCATAGGTGGGAATTGAACAATGAGAACACTTGGACACAAGAAGGGGAACATCACACACCGGGGCCTGTTGTGGGGTGGGGGGGAAGGGGGAGGGATAGCTTTAGGAGATATACCTAATGTAAATGACAAGTTAATTGGTGCAGCACACCAACATGGTATACATATGTAACAAAGCTGCACGTTGTGCACATATACCCTAGAAGTTAAAGTATATTTAAAAAAGAATAAAACTGAACCCCTTCCTTTTACCACATAAAAAAATTAACTCAAGATGGATTAAAAATCTAAATGTAAGATGTCAAACTGTAGGATTCCTAGAAGAAAACCTAGAAAAAACCATTCTGGACATCTGCCTTGTGAAATAATTCATGACTAAGTCCTCAAAACTAATTGCAACAAAAATGAAAATTGACAAGTGGGACCTAATTAAACTAAAGAGCTTCTGCCCAGCAAAAGAAACTATTAACAGAGTAAACAGATAACCTACAGAATGGGAGAAAATATTGGTAAGCCATACATTAGATAAAGGTCTAATCTGCAGAATCTATAAGGAACTTAATTCAACAAACAAAAACTAAATAATCCCATTAAAAATAGGCAAAAGATATGAACAGAGACTTCACAAAAAAAGACATAAAAGTAGCCAACAAATAAATGAAAAAATTCTCATCATCACTAATCATCAGAGAAAGGCAAATCAAAACCACAATGAGATACCATTTCACACCAGCCAGGTGGCTATTGTAAGAAAGTCGAAAATCAACAGATGCTGCCAAGGCTGTGGTGAAAAGGGTACATTTATACACTGTTGGTGGAAATGTAATTTCGTTCATCCACTGTGGAAAGCAGTTTAAAGATTTCTCAAGGAATTTAAAACAGAACTACCATTGAACCCAGCAATCTCATTACTGGGTCCCTGAAATCTCATTACCCAAAGGAAAGTAAATACAGCTACCAAAAAGACATGTGCACTCATATGTTCATTGCAACACTGTTCACAATCGCAAAGACATGGAATCAACCTAGATTCCCATCAGTGGTGGACTGGATAAAGAAACTGTGGTACATATACACCATGGAATACTATACAGCCATAAAAAGAATGACATTATGTCCTTTGCAGCAACATGGATGCAGCTGGAGGCCATTATCCTATGCAAGTCAATGCACAAACCGAAAACCAAATACCACTTGTTCTCATTTATAAGTGGGAGCTAAACATTGGGTACTCATGGACATAAAGATGGCAGCAATAAACACTGGAAACTACTAGAAGGAGGAGTGGGGAAAGGGGAAGGGCTGAAAAACTAACTATTGGGTACTATGCTCACTACCTGAGTGATGGATTCATTTCTATCCCAAACCTCAGCATCACCCAATATACCAATATACCCATGTAACCAACCTGTACATATACCCCCTAAATCTAAAATAAAGGTTGAAATTCTGAAAAAAATTAAAAAAAATTTGTAGAGAATCAGGACAAGACGTTTTAGTATGTGAAAGATCTATATTGTATGTCCTTATATTTGGCTAGAGAGGACAAATGCTTTCAAAGTCAAACTACTCAAGAGAAAGCAAAAGAACTATAAACTTGCAATACAAGCAAAGGTTGATGATAATAAATTACATATTATAATGATATATTATTGAATAAAATATTTTTGAAGCTTCTTCCTAAATTCATAAAAGTTTGGACATCAAATATAAATTTCAGGAAAAAATATTGTTGAATTACATCATAACTAGTTCTGCATTTTCTTTTTCTTGCATATTAAGATATTTTCAATATCTTTCCAATAATAATATTTATATTTTTCTTAATTCAAAACATAAAATTTATACAATAGTCAAGAGCTCATCCTCTTGAGTTTAAAATTTTGTACCTAAAAGTAACAAGGAAGGAAATACTGTTTTAACAATATTCCCTATTTTTTTATTAACTGCCTTTTGTGAGGAGGGAGCAAGGATCTCGCCGGAGTCAAAGACAGGCCATGTTGCCACATAATACCTTAGTTTAAAGATGATTTAAGTACAGAGTGGGTAAAAAACATGCATTATTGGACTTTGAGTCAAATACCAGGCTTCAAATTCTAACACCCTAAGATATTGGTGTTGGAAATACTGCTCTTCTTAACCAGTTTACTTGTTAATAAAGATAATACAGAATATTGCAATGAATAAAATGACTATGTCAAAGATTTTAACATTTATTTTTACACTCAACTGTAGTCCATGAAGACTAGAAATCAGGTAGCAAATTCAGAGTACTGTATTTATCCTGGTATGTTACTTCATGTTTCTCCATGATGTTAAATATAGAAGAATTGATCTGGGAAAGACATGCAGAATGCATTTCTGTAGTGGCTTAAAGCACAGCCACTGAAGTCACACAGCTTCTCAGTTTTACCACACATTGGCTAAATTTGAAGAGATTAAATAATGCCTAACCTTTAGTTCTGCTGTTTTAGAATAAGAATAATAATAGCCCAAGCATCATGGCATTTTAGAGATTAAACATGATAATCTATATCCAACGTGTACTTACTTGTGACCTTCAGGTGTAGAGAATTCTGCTAAAAGAAGGAGGCAATGCCTGCCATCATGGATCTTATATTGTAGTAAGGAAATAGCACATCCAGATATAGCTCAGTGGTTTATAAGAGAAAGTAGAGAAGGCTAAGTGGAAAACAGGAGAAATGCAAAGAAGTACTGTAATAGAATACTGCAGCCACAGCCTCACCTTTCTTGTCTGTCTTACCCAAAGGCCTCAGCCTGGAGGAGGCCTTCAGGCCAGTTCTAACATACGGGCTTCTTTGGTTTTGTCCTCACGTGGTTTTACATATTAATGATTTTCATGTAAACATTCTGATTTCTGGTTCTTATGGAAAAATTGGAAGATCTGGCACCCCTGGACCTGTATTTCTACGTGGCAACCATCGTCTAATGTTGCATAACTACCAAACCTTTAAACCACGTTTTGGTTCTTTATTTGACCCCACAATTGCTCTCTAACTCAGGAAGATATGTGGTGGGAGCTGTGAGCTATATGAACTGGTGTCTCCAAGGTGTCAGAGGGAAGCTGAGTGGGGAAAGAAGAGCCTTGAGCTGCCCCTCTAATCTCGTATATCACAAAACTGTTTCAACCACACCCAAGGTCCTATGAAGAGACTCCAAAGGCTCATTCAAATCCATATGGGAATAAAGGAGTAAGTTTTACTAACTCTGCAATTTCCTAGGAGCTCAGAAAGGTATTTTTAACCTAAGTTCATTTATGAGAACTTAATTAATTTTCACTTTATAAAAATTATCTGAGATAAAGCATTTTCAAAATCTTGCAGTGGCACTAGTAACATTCATAAAACACTATCTCCCATCTCCTTTCTAATGCTTTTTTCAACAGCCATCCTCGAGATCTTCATTCTCACCCATTACTAACCAGCCTTTTATTTTCTTCCATGCATTCCTTGCTTTCTGTCTCACTTCCCTATGCCAGAGCTACCCCCTCAAAGAGTCTAAATGTCATATTCTATACATTGCTTATACAATGATTATACATTGCTTATACAATGATTATACATTGCTTACACAATGATTATACATTGTTTAGTTTAAATGTTTTTATCCACAATCTTCGTGCAGATAGGAGCAGTAGTGTTCAAACCAGCCTGTATGGTCATACCACCTGGGGCCCTTTACAAAATCATCAGGCATGGGTCCTACCCTAGACTGATTGCTTCAGGGGTTGTGGCCCTAAAATCTTAATTTTTTCAAAATTATACCAGGGTGATTTTAAAGTGAAAAGAGAGCTGAGAAGCACTGTTTTAGATATGAAAATTATTTAACTTCTTTAAAATGCACTGTGCTGACAAGATGTGAGGTATCAGGGGATGTTCCCTAGGGAAGTAAGGGACAGAAGGGCTTGGAATGACCAATCAGTGCAGACAGTTATAAAGTAGCCATTGCTTTCTTCCTTCTGAGAATTTTAGTAAAAGCTTCCCCCCTCCGCCTCCTAACCACTCCTCACTTCCCACCACAAAAGGATGACTTCTCATTGTGAAATTTGGAATTGGTTAATTATGTATATGTGACCTAAACTATTTTGGATTCTTTCAGAGATGATTGCCCACAAACTGAGCACCTTCTGCTCTCATTCTTGAGTCAAGATGATAAGAATACTTGACATAGAGCCCATGACAGGACTGAGTCTCCCAAACATGTCCCAGTGCCTCTATACTGAGGTTCAAGGCAGGGCTTGAAGCTTCTTAGAAATCTCCTTGCAGCTGAATGGAGACTGTATGTTGTCTCTCTTCTCTCCCTGCAGTGCATTCTAAGGATGGGACTTAGTGGTGGAGGTGTGCAGTCAACCAAATGTGTCCCTTGGAAATTCATATGTTGAAGCCTAAATTTCCAATGTTATGATATTTGGAGGTGGGCTTGTTACAGGTAATTATGTCATTACGCTGGAGTGCTCATAAATGTCATGAGTGCTCTTATCAGAAAATGAAGAGACCAGAGCTCTCTGCTCTCCATCAGATGGCCAATACAAAGTGGCCATCTGCAAACTAACAAGAGGGCCCTCATCAGAACTGGACCACGCTGACACCCTGATCTTGGACTTTACACCTTCCAGAACTGTGAGAAATAAATTTCTATTGCTAAGCCACCCAGTCTATGGTATATTTTTTTATAGCACCCTGAAATGACTAAGACAAGATGACAATTGGAAAAACCATAGATTATTCTCTATCTCACTCTGCAGTCTAAAATTTTGATCTCTATTTGATTCCTGTAAGTGCTCTGATTATTCTTTTGGAAATTCTAACGAAAATATTATCTCAGACACTGTAAAATATCAGAAGAAAGGAAAAAAAATTAAAGGAAGAGAGGGAGGAAGGAAAAGGAGCAAATAGAGGAAAGAATCTAAGATCTTTGCTGAGGGATCCGTACCTTTATCACTGTCTCCTCCATAGGCCTCAATAATCTTTCATTGAATTGAGCTGTAAGTCTGAAACACATAGTTTAAAGTATCATTGAAATGTTCTATCAGTTTAAAAATATAATAAGGATAAAAGGATCGTTTACAATGTTTTTTCCTCTAATTTAAGCATAATGTATTTTTTCAAATAAATCAGATGATTTATTCATCTATAATCAAAATTTGTTCCCCAATATGTTCCAAAGTAAAAATTTACTTAACTATTACAGTCTTTTATCAAAGACCTCCAATGTTTTTAACCAAGAACTAGTTCTTTAAAAGAAAGTCAGTAAAACCAACCTCTCTTCTGAGCCCATAAGTCCAGTTGAAGTATTGCTATGTTAAATAAAATTCCTCCTGTTTCATTAAGTGTACTTGTCATTCAATAAAAATCTGCACTTAAAACTAATCCCTGTAACAATAAATGTGGACAATTGGAATGTATGGACTTGTACACACACACATACATACAAACATTACTGTAGAGCTAAAATAGAAATAATAATTCAAATATTCTGCTAGGAACAAGATGTACTTGGGTTTCTCAATTTAATAAACATAATGTATCATTCCCTCTTGAATTTAATTCTGTCTGCCACTGACTTCATAGATGACCCCTGAAAAAACATTTAACTTCTTTTCACTTTAGTTTCCTTTATATTTAAAACAGGGCTTATAAACTTTGCTAACACCACAGAGACATTTTCATTTACTACACGAAGTATTTTGCTGTTAATTAAAAAGCTCTTGGCACTTAAATTTCAGTTGTGACTATAATGAAAATACAGAAAAGATTTACTACAATTCCCTATCGAAGTTGATTTTCAAATAAAAATTAGTAAGAACAATTGAAAGACATGCACTATTATCCAATAAATATGTACATATGCTTTACTTTTAGATGGAGAACTAAACCCTTTTTTGTTTGTGAAATATGTTTCTCTGGATTCTCCATGCTTTATTGGGATGCATTAAACATTATGCATGCTGGAATTTTTTATCGTTCAGCTTTCTGTTTTGACAAAATTAAATTTATTGTGTACTTTGAGGCCCTCTGGTTGTGTACCAGTTCTTAAAATTTGTGATATCCTTCAAAAGTTCCTGTAAAATAGACAAGTACAAATATTAATGCAAAGCCTTATTTATGATAGTCATATGTGGTGTTTCCTATGGTTTCACAGGTTTAGATTTATAGATTAAATTTACAAGAAGATTTTCTACACTTAAAGTATTTGAACCTGTGATTTGGTAGACTATTGCTGATTTTCTCAGTTATACATGGTTATACATACATAATTATATCTGTATTTGAAACAAGCAATTCTTAAATATTAGTACATAAAAACAATCTAGAGCCTTGGTACAGCGGCTTATGCCTGTAATCCCAACACCTTGGATGACTCGAGGCTAGGAGTTAGAGACCAGCCTAGGAAATATAGTGAGACTCTATCTCTACAAAAAATTAGAAATTTAGCTGTGTGTGGTGGTGTGCACCTGTAGTCCTAAATACTTCAGAGGCTGAAGTGGGAGGAGTGCTTGAATTTGGTTTGAGGCTACTGTGAGCTATGATTATGCCACTGCACCCCAGCCTGGATACCAGAATGAAACTCTGTCACTATTTAAAAAATTAAGGAAAGAAGTAAAAAAAAAAAAAAAAACAAAAAACCTAGAAGGGCCAAAAAACACAAATTCCTGGGCATCAACCTTCTGAGATTTTATTGAATGTTTCTGTGTTGGGGCTCACCAATACGCATTTTTCAAATGTTTGATAATTTTAAAGCATATATATCATGTATCACAAACGAAGAGCTATTGGCATATGACACACACAAAATTACTAGTGAAAATTATTGGCATGAAAAAATATTTTCATTATGACAACTTACATTACAATGATTAATGAATAAAGTCATTTATATTGTCAAGTAATAATGCACTTGTGTAAAAATACATTTCTCACTAATCTTTAACTGGAACCATTCAGTCATAGTTCCATGGGTTCATACCTTAAACTGATTTAATTTTTACAAGAATGTTCTATAAGTAACACTTCATTAGGGTAACCCATAGATCTGGGACTTCAAATCTATTTGTCATCAAATTCCTAAAGGCTTCTCACTGCTGCTACTTCCATTTACTCCGGCGAAGGAATCTGCCCTATGATTTTCTTATTAGCTGTTTCTGGAGTCATCCTTCCAAGTGTTTTCTCCATCAAAGTCAATAGGGGCATCACTCTACCACGAGTAGACTGGGATTCCCAAAATTTGCTGTGATTTCCTCCACGTGTGGGGTTGTCCTCATTCAGCTACACTTGGGAATTTTATTAGCAGTGCTTCTTTTCTAGTCTCAAAACTGAGAAAATGATAAATCTCTACTTCCAGAAGTGCATCTACCTGCTATTGAGTATCCACTCAGTCAGTCTGGATAGTTCCTTCACCCCTTCAATAGTTTTGTGCCTAGTTAGGGGCTGCCATTTTCCACTCTGATTATAATTCATCCCCAAATCCTTGCTGACAACATAGTGTTTTATATTTTTGTCAAAAGGAAGTTAGACAATACAATAAGACTCCAGTAAATCTTAAACAATCCAAATGTTCCATAAACATTCCATATAAACATTTTCCATCTAATCTTTACAATATTTATGTACAAACTAGATTACTGAATTACTACTGAAATCTTTTCAACAAAATGCCAATTTTTTGATTTTTAAAATGGTGTCATAGCTTTAAGAACAATAGAATACGCTTTATTTAGAAATAATTTTTTACACAATATAGTTCTAGGATTGAAAATGTGAATAAAATAAATATCTTATTTTACTAAGAGAAATAGACAGCAGTTTTGTAGATCTGATTCAGTTCAACTGTGAAAATGAGGTTGTAATTTACTATTGTCTTCAAATGAAAAAAAGAGACTGGATGATTTCAAATTAAAAGTATGAGTTTGTTCAAGATTTGTAAGCTTACATTCATAGTCAAATTATTTACTATTAATCAAGGTCATAAAAACTTTTCTCTTTATAACTCTTGTACCTTACAAAAAGTGGCTTAGACAGCTGTGCTGAAATATGAGCTAAACATAATTGTTACCTTTCATAAAATATTTTTGTATGAAATCTTCTCTGATTTATGTGAGGCCACTTATCTACTTTACATTAATTCTGGAGCAATGTGTCCATTTATAGAAAATAAGATAAATATATTTAAACTATAACATATGAAAATATGACAGAAATAATAAGACTATAAATAAACTAGAAGACAACTAGTACAGTAAAACACTTCTACATTATAAAATATTGTTTTATAAGAAAGAAAAGGGTAACCTATGGATTCAGAAAATCACCCTTTTTAAGCAAGGTGGTAAAAATCAGAAATACCCATCTGAAAAGTGAATGAAAACAGCTTCACATATAAAAAATGTTCTGAAGAGCTTGAAAACACATTGTGTAGAAGGAAAAAAATTAGGCAACATACTGCACACAGCCAAATGGCACCAAATCCTTAATTTGCATATAAGAAATAATAGCATCTCAAACCTTTTTTAAAAACTATTTTCAATAAATCTTAAAATCTTACTCAAAACAGATAGTAAAATATATTGTTATAATCACTATTTCATACTCACTTTTTACCAGTAAACTTTACTCATTACTGATTTTAGAGATGAATACTGAATTTGGTGTAGAAGCACAGGACAACTACACAGTAGACATAACACAGCTACTTATGATTACATAATAAGTCAAGCCCAAAAAACTAGTTGAGGTGTAATAGATGGAATATCTCAAAACCAATTCAGAAAAAAAGATAAATAATATTTACACTTTAAATGTGGGGATTTTTCCTCTATATAACATAGTTCATTTGCTGAAAAGTTGTCTCAGGATCTGCTCCTGAGACTCTAAGTCTGAACTTCTCTCAGGACTTGAATGGCACCACACCACACCACATGACTTCCACCAGCACAGTCATCATCTCGTCACCATGGAAAGTTACATGATTGAGAACTTTGTGCCTGTCACAAGGGTGATCATTTTAAATATATTGTTTCCCTGTTGATGAATGGAAGGTACTCACTATTACTGACATTGTCTCTGTTCTACCATGCCAGAAACCGAGGTCATTAGAGACTGAGTTGTCTAAGGTCAGAAGCTGCTTAGGTGAAGAACTAAAACCTGAACCAGACCAAGAGACCCTACATCACTGTGCATTGTATAGTGCAACTTAACTAACACTGCTTTTTATTATTATTACTGGTTTTTATTTCAGATTACAGAATGTTTTCATGCATGTCTGTAAGTTAGCTATTATTTCAAAACAAAATAAGCTTCAGAAAATTAGGTGACTGTGAAATATGGTGAGTCTTCTGTTATTAACCCTACTGCATGATGAAAAACTCAAAATCGTAAGCATAAAACCACTAAATGAATGTATGTCAGAAACTTTCACTGTGTTTGTATACGTTTAACAAATTTCTTCCTTTTGTTAATTAAGCATGTTTATGTGTCAGTTGCCTTTGTTTATTTTTAGTTTGTTACTTTACTTTATTTACTTAGCAAATGTCTCTTCTCTCCCTCTTGAGGGAGCAAACCTCCCTCTTCTCTTATTTGAATTTTCTCTCATGTCACTTCATATATGGGCAACATGACAGCACAAACTACACAGAGTACTCTAAAGTTTTAATAGCTCATCAATTTTAATCTTTTTTCACTGTTTATTTTGTTCAGATCTATTGCTTTTTATCCTAAGTGTCTGTCTCTAAATAAGTCAAGGTTCTAGGTGTATGCTTCTTTCTAGTTTATTAGCTTCCTATTACACAAATTATTTCTTGGATAGAAATTGCCCCACTAACTCCACCCAACCAGCCATCTTTACAATGTTGTTATGTCTGTAAAGGGCATGGCAAATGTGTAACTATATCAGGTAAACAATTAATATCCTCAGGAGTTGTTGAATTATAGTATATTTCTGCACACTACAACTGTATCTTTTGAAACACACTTCTCACTCCGTCCGCAGGTTCTCTGTACTTTTAGTATTATGTAGATATACCATCCCTTATCTGCAATTCCACAACCAAAAACCTCCAAAAAAAAAAGTTTTTGTTAAGCTACAAAATCATTTGAGAGAAAAACCTGATCTAATATAAAGCTATTTATCCCATTTAATGTGATTTTCTTTTGCTACACAAATTATTTATTTGATTATGGTACTCTGCTTTAAGTGTCTCTCTGGGTGACATACAATATACAGCACATGTAAAAATCATCCATCTAACATATGGGAAATAGTTTGATTTCTCAAAACCAGAAGATATACTTAGGAGATTCTAGATGTTATGCAAAATTTTAAGAAGTCTAGAAAAGCTTCGATATATGTGGCTTTATTGGTTAGATTGAAGAACATTTCAAAACCCACATTGCATTCTCAAAGTTTGAACTTCTTTAGAATCAATACAGCAAACCACACATAAGTAAGAGGAGCCAAATATTATAATAAGTACTAAAGATAAAAACATAATTTTCACTTGATCCTTGCCTTCAGTTAAACTCAAGCCAAAATCTTTGAGTCTTCCTGATCCTTTCAAAACATGGTAACTGTAATTTAAGGGTGTCTGTTTCAAGGCTTCACCTATAGAATAAAATATTTTGTGTATACCTGGGCATTAAGTCAACAAAAAACTATTATTGAATAATGTTATAAAATTCTAAAATATTAATATTTCTGTGGTAATAAGAAAATCTAGTTATTGCAATGGTGTCCTTTGCCTTTTTATCAAAATGAGTGCATATTTGCGACCTCCTTCTATATCTGTAAAAAACAAGTTGCTAAGTGGAAGATACCATGATATATGCTGGCTTAGTTTCTCTCCTTATATGAATTCCATACACTCTTTTTTGTTCAAGGCTAAAATAGGAACTATGCAATGGATTAATTTTCAAACTTGAGAATTGAAAACACAATTTTGCACTTTTCAATTGCCCAGATGAAATATTATTTTCCAGAAAAAAATGAACTCCTTAGAAATCGAACTATTGTAAAACTACTGTTATTTTCTTTTATGTTATGATTTATTTTCTACCTGTGCATGATTGCCAGTTTTTTTATACATCTAAATTTCTCATTTGGAATCTATTCTCTTTATAGTTCTGGTCTCTATAAAAAATGTTTATACTTTGGTTAAAGCAACTTCCAAACTTTAGACATAATCTCAGACACATAATATCAATTAGAATATCAGGATCATATAATATTAGAGATGGAAAATATCTTAGAAATTTTGTATCCCAAAACTTTAATTTTACAAATGAAAAAAATCAAGGCTCAGAGAAGTTACAAAATCCTTTCAAACTCTTACACCTATTTGCTGACAAATCCCGTAGTAGATTCTTATCTTCTAGCCTAGAGTCCAGTGTTCCTCTCAGAATTCCATATTGCACCCCATCACTCTCCTACATCAAATACCCACATTTTCTTATATAAATTTACATATGATACTTAAGTTAACTATTTCTTTCAGTGATATCTTAAATTTCATATTTTAGGTCACATATCTTCACTTTACTCTCTATAGTAAAAGAATTGGAGAAACTATAATTCCAAATATACAAGATACACACATTTTCTGTGTTGAAAACTTTTAACATAGAAGACATATGACACTTGAAGTTTTCCCAAAATATTGCTAAATAATGAGTACATGGACAAAGATCCAATAAGACCTAATATTGGCAACAAAAGAGACAAGGGCATTCTATGGTGACATTTAAACATGTTTGAAAATGCACGTAAACAGTCATAGATATTTCCACTTAAAATGGCAAAGTAAGCCCATGTTTTAACTCATCATCTGTATTACAAATACACGTTGAGAGATGAGACTGAATAATAGAAACCCAAAACCAATTTGCCATGCCCAAAAACAAAACAAAAATCTCCAACAGGCCATAAATGGAATAGAAATGCTGAGCAATGATCAGGGCTGTGATTTTGGAGACAATAGATCTAAAAGTCATTTTATCTGATCCTGGACAAAAGCCTTAAGTGGAGACAAATGAAATCAACTCATAAGAGATGGGTAAACAAAACAGTCAGAGATATAATAAATGACTTAATTAATAGATTAAGCAATTGCAACAGGCTAGCCAACATAATTACAAATCACACAGAGAAATCTAAGAAAGATATCCAAACAATACTGAACATATATTTATTCCAGATGCAATTAATTTTATAGAATAGGTGACAAAATAATTTATATCAATATTTGTAAAATGCATGAACAATAATGAAAAACTGGTTCACAAAATTGGGTCACATAATTAGCAGAAATGAAACAAGAACAAGTGGTATGAAAAATAGCTAACAAAAACCTTGGAAATAAAAAAGGTAGTTAAATTTAAGAAACTATTACTAGAAAAACTGCAGTTTCTTGAAACATTGCTGAACTTGAAGATAGGGAAGGATTCACCACACAGCAATAGTTTAAAGAGCCTCCATCGTACATCTTCAAATACGATTTGCATAAGTCAGTTGAACTAAGTCTTTAGTTTGAAAGTGTGTGGCATTGTTCAATTCCCACCTATGAGTGAGAGCGTGCGGTGTTTGGTTTTTTGTTCTTGCGATAGTTTGCTGAGAATGATGGTTTCCAGCTTCATCCATGTCCCTACAAAGGATATGAACTCATGTTTTTTTATCTTGGACACAGGAAGGGGAACATCACACACTAGGGCCTGTTGTGGGGTGGGGGGAGGGGGGAGGGAAAGCATTAGGAGATATACCTAATGTAAATGACGAGTTAATGGATGCAGCACACCAACATGGCACATGTATACATAAGTAACAAACCTGCACGTTGTGCACATGTAGCCTAGAACTTAAAGTATAATTTAAACAAATAATAAAAGAAAAAAGAAAAAAATTATATACACTAAATGAGATCATGTACATACCTATCCATATCTACACACATGCACATAACAAATTTTAGTAATGTTGGTTTATATATTTTATAGCCTATTTTTTCAAACAATATTTATAAAAGAATTTTATGGCATTAAATAGTGTCTAAAATCATAGATGGTAATGATTATGTAAAATTTTACCCTTTTTTCTATAATATTGAGCAATATTCTCTTATTGCTCAACGTTTAGACTACTATTTTGATACTGTTGCTAACATGATTATCTCTAGCTGATTACTGAGATTAAAGTAGGATTGCTGGAATAAAATATCCAAGTATTAAAACAAAATAAAAAAAAAGAAAGTGTGTTGCTAGCATTGAGCAGGAAAAAAATAAACTCACATCCAGACACAGCAGAGTAAACTGCACAACATCAGGAATGAAAAAGAAAATTATTGTAATAAATTCATCATTTTAAAAAAGCATTATTTTATAATTACTAGAAATAAAATAGTCTACAATAAATAACTATTATGAGGGAATACGTTTATTAACAAAACTGTTAAATGATGCTAAAAGACAATGAAGTAACATCTTTTGATTGTTTGGGAATAGTGAATCCATCCAATATTATAACCTGCCAAATGATCATTCAAGTGTGGAGATAAAGTAATAATACATTTTGACATTGCAAGAGATAGTATTGCTGTAACATAAAAATTCTCACTAAAAAAAAATTCTTAATGGACATATTTCATCCAGATGAAATAAGAAACTGGAAAGAATGTATAAGACAAAAGAGAATGGAAATTAATTGAGTATGTTGCTAAAAGCTTCAGTTGTTTACTAGAAAAGCAAAAAAAAATGTGCTTTAAAAAACTGTCAAACTTCATTTCAAAGCAGTAATAAAAAGATCCTAGAATACAAAACAGGACATGAATTGGTTGCTTAGAGTGCAATAAAAACCTTGTCATGTTTAGGTTGAAATATGCATGCAAAATGAATTTAGATTTAATGGAAAAGTTTCATTACTTCTATGGTGTATATTTGAGGAATTACAAAATAATAGACACAAAATGTTAGCTTGTAAATGAGTGGACGACAAAAGAAGAGAGGAAGGAAAGAAAATAGGAAAGAAAGAAGAAAACATAAAAGAAATGGTAGAATCCTTGATCAATTTCACAGAAGCTAGAAAAGGAGTCTATGAAGAAAAAAAAAATGTGGTACCCAGTAAACAAACACAAAACAAAATACAGTTTTAGAAATAAATACAATATTTCAGCCAACGGCACAAGTATTTAGATTGTATATTTTAAATCAAGACATACATGGTATTAAAAAGATACATTTAAAATGAAGCTCTTATTCAAAATATAGTACAAACACATATAACACAAAAGCATGACAATATTAATATCAACCAAAATATAATTAACAAAAAAGCAATAAAGATAAAGCAAGAGACTGTATAATATAAAAGGTAATATAACAATAACATTATAATTAAAAATAATATATTCTGATGAAAATATGAAATAATAAATGTATAATTTACAGTTAAATCATTTCATAAAACTAATAGTAGTTTTATATCTAAAACTAAACAATGCATGTAACAATACACACAAATATCCTAAACTTTTTAAAATTAAAAAGAAATTAGCACATTAATTACAAAAGTACAAAAAAGAAGATACAACATGGCTAAATGGGATTCTTTTTTTTTTCAGCTGTTGGGGGATGGAGTCTCAGTCACCCAGGCTGTCACCCAGGCTGGAGTGCAGTGGCGCAATCTTGGCTCACTGCAACCTCTGCCTTCCAGGTTTAATTGATTCTCCTGCCTCAGAGTCCCGAGTAGCTAGGATTACAGGCATACACCACTACGTCTGGCTATTTTTTTTTTGTACTTTTAGTAGAGACGGGATTTCACCATATTGGCCAGGCTTATCTTGAACTCCTGACCTCAAGTGATCCACCCACCTTGGCCTCCCAAAGTGGTGGGATTACAGGCATGAGCCACTGCACCCAACCTGAATGGTATTCTTGAAAGCAAGTCAAATACACTTGAGTATCAGGAAATTATATCAGTTTAATATGCCACAGTGACAGGTTAAAGATGAAAATTATATGATCATCACAATAGAGTCTGATACATGTTTAAGAATACTAACTGATTACAAAATAAATAGCACTAACAAGCTATCTTAGCCTGATCAACCAGTTGCAGACGTCACTCTAGTGGGAAAACAATAGGCATACACCTTTCAATGGTAACAATAATAACTAGTGATTCTCCTATCTCCAAGATTACTAGCTTCATACTGATTAGTCAAGGCAGTATGGTGAAAAATAAATAAATAAATAAATAAATAAATAAATAAATAAATAAAAGTGGGCTATAAGAAATGGAAGGAAAGTCATATTCATTAGTTTTTATTGGCTGAGTGCAAAGAAAATCTCAAAGATTACACAAGTTTATATACCAACAATTGAAATTTCAGCCAAGATTTTGGTTAGAATATGAATACAGAAAACAACATAATTTCTGCATATCCGTAATAACTAATATGGTTTGGCTCTGTGTCCCCACCCAAATCTCACCTTGAATTGTAACAATCCCCATGTGGCAAGGGAGGGACCAGGTGGAGATAATTAAATCATGGGGGCAGTTTCCCTCATGCTGTTCTCATGATAGTGAGTTCTCATGAGACCTGGTGGTTTATAAGGGGTTTCCCACTTCACTTGGCACTCATTCTCCCTCCTGATGCCCTGTGAAGAAGTGTCTACTGCCATGATTGTAAGTTTTCTCAGGCCTCCCCAGACATGCTAAATTGAGTTAATCAAACCTCTTTCCTTTATAAATTACCAAGTCTTGGGCATTTGGGCATGTCTTTATTAGCAGAATGAGTAAATTGGTACTGTAGAGAGTGGGGTACTGCTTTAAAGATACCCCAAAATGTGGAAGCAACTTTGGAACTGGGTACCAGGCAAAGGTTGGAACAGTTTGGAGGGCTCAGAAGAAGACAGGAAAGTATGGGAAACCTTGGCAGTTCTTAGAGACTTATTAAATGGCTTTGATCAAAATGCTGATAGTGATATGGACAATGAGGTCCAGGCTGAGTTGGTCTCAGATGGAGATGAGGAATTTATTGGGAACTGGAATAAAGGTGATTTTTGCTATGTTTGAGCAAAGAGACTGGCAGCATTTTGCCCCTGCCACAGGGAACTGTGGAACTTTGAACTTGAGAGAGATGACTTAGGGTATCTGGTGGAAGAAATTTCTAAGCAGCAAAGCATTCAAGAGGAAACAGAGCATAGTTTGGAAAATTTGTAGCCTGACAATGTGACAGAAAAGAAAAACCAATTTTCTGAGGAGAAATTCAAGCCTGCTGCAGAAATATTAATCACCAAGACAATGGGAAAAATGACTCCAGGGCATGTCAGAGACCTTCGTGTCAGTCCCTTCCATCACAGGCCCAGAGGTCTAGGAGGGAAAAATGGTTTCCTGGGCTGGACCCAGTGCCCCACTGCTCTATGCAACCTCAGAACATGGTGCCCTGTGTTCCACTGCTTCAGCTCCAGCTGTGGCTAAAAGGAGCCAACGTACATCTCAGGCCATTGCTTCAGAGGGTGCAAGCTCCAAGCCTTGGCAGCTTCCACATGGGTTAAGCCTGCAGGTGCACAGAAGTCAAGAATTGATGTTACAGAACCTCTGCCTAGATTTCAGAGAAGGTATGGAAATGCCTGGATGTCCAGGCAAAAGTTTGCTGCAATGGCGTGGCCCTCATGGGGAACCTCTGCTAGGGTAGTCCTGAAGGGAAATGTGGGGTTGGGGCCCCCACAAAGAGTCCCCACTGGGGCTAGTGGTGCTGTGAAAAGAGAGCTACTGCCCTCCCGACCCCAGAATGGTACATCTATCAACATCTTGCACCATGCACCTGGAAACACCACAGATACCCAATGCCAGCCCATGAAGGCAGTCAGGAGTGGTGCTGTACCCTGCAAAGCCACAGGGATGGAGCTGGCCAAGGCTGCGGGAGCCCACCTCTTGCATCATCATGACAAGAATGTGAGACATGAAGTCAAAGAAGATCATTTTGGACCTTTAAGGTTTAATGACTGCCCTATTGGATTTTGTACTTGCATGAGGCCTGTAGCCCTTTGGTTTTGGCCAATTTCTCTTGTTTGGAATGGGTGTAGTTACCCAATGCCCATTCCCCTATTGTATCTAGGAAGTGACTAACTTGATTTTGATCTTATAGGCTCATAGGTCGAAGAGACTTGCCTTGTTTCAGATGAGACTTTGGACTTGGGCTTTGGGGTTAATGCTGAAACGAGTTAAGATTTTGGGGGAGTGTTGGAAGGGCATGATTGTATTTTGAATTGTGAGGACATGAGGTTTGGGAGGGTCCAGGGGAGGAATGATATGGTTTCGCTGTGTCCCAACCCAAATCTCACCCGGAATTGTAGTAGTCCCCACATATCAATGGCAGAACCAGGTGGAGATAATTGAATCATGGGGGCAGTTTTCCTCAAGCTGTTCTCATAATAGTGAGTAAGTTCTCGTGAGATCTGATGGTTTTACAAGGAGCTTACCCCTTTGCTTGGTGCTTATTCTCTCTCCTGATGCCCTTTGAAGAAGTGCCTTCTACCATGATTGTAAGTTTCCTGAAGCCTCCCCAGCCATGCTGAACCATGAGTCAATTAAACCTCTTTCCTTTATAAATTAGCCAATCTTGGGTATATCTTTATTAGGAGCATGAGAACAAACTACTACAATACCCAACTAAAAATAAAAAATAAATCGTCACTGAATTTGGAGAAACAAAATATAAAATATATAAATTATCTGATTGTACTCAATAATACAGAAATTTTTGAGAAATTTTAAAAACATCAGTGAAGGACAAAATTAAAAAATTAATAAAGAGAAAGATATATTCATGAATCAGAAAACAGTTTTGTTTAAAGGTCATTTGCCTCAAATTATTTTATAAATTAAAAAAGTCATCAAAATCTCAAATGTCTTATTATTGAAACTCAGAAGCTGATTTGATAACTTATAAAAAATACGAAGGCTAAGAATGGCTAAGATTATTTGAATAAGAACAAAGGTAATGCTTGTCTTGTATTTAAATTTTAGAAGAAAATGTGAAGCCTTTTTAGATGTCATTGTAGGAAGGGTTTCTTAACAGTGTTATAAATATATATGCCATAAATGATAAATTCCTATAATTAAAAGTTACTAAAACAAGAATGGCAAATTGCTGATGGTAAATATATATTCAAATTATAAAAGTGACAAAGGATTAGCATGCATAATTTATAAGAACACCAATATATCAGTTTAAAATAGTGCAGCACATTAGAATGTGGGCAAAGACTATACATTGGCAACTAATTAAATTGAAAGCCCAAGTGACCAAGAAACAATGAACAATCTCCACAGTAATCAGATAAAGGCAAACAAAATTCCATAAGATACATTTTTGTGCTCATCAGTTTGGAAATAATTAAATATCTGACCATCTCTATCAATGGTAAGGGGAAGAAATGGAAAAACCTCATGACTGGATAGAGAAAGATAATAATTGCAATCTTTTGGACAACAGTTTAAGGTATCTAATAAAAATAAACTCTGCATTCCATTTGATCTAGCAATTCCAAGACTTCTTTCTATATACTGTAAAGAAATAGGTATTTGTGGAGAAGATAACATCTATAATAATGGACATGAGACATGTTTTGCAATAAAGAAAATAGAAACTAGCTAACCATTCTTCAATAAAAATAGATAAATGATTTCTGATCTCACAATGTGATACAGTATGGCCAATTCAATGAAAAGTGTGTGTATATATATGTGTTTCTATACATACACACACTTACATAACATATGCCATATGTCAATTCTACATATTTACCTAACATATAATATATATCATAATGAGAAAGAAAAAGGAAGAATATCTATGACATCATGTTGATAACACAATTTAAATATACATGAAACAATACTATAGATTGTTTATCAACATTATAGAAATATTATAATATTTACATAGAAATGGTAATTGCGTAGTTTGGGACTGATTCACCAGGAATGGGAGGGGAACTAAAAAGTTGCATACAGGGGCTTCAACTGTATCTGTGTTTTATAGTTTATTCCTTAAATCTGCAAAGAACATGCCAAATGGAAATATTGGCTAGATAATAGATATGCATATTTTGTCTCATTTTTATATGCTATTTTGTATTTGAAATAGTTCACAGAAAAAAGAATGCACAGCAGTATCTGAAAGATCAGCCACATTATCTAAGAATGCTTCTTTCAGATAACACAGTATTCTTACTTAATCACAGTGTTTTCATTTGTTCAAAGCTGTAGAATTATTTTATTATTTAATTTTTCATAGTATCAGAACTTTCTCTGATATAACACATCTTGGTTAGTGGTGTAAGGATCATGCACATAAGCATTTTAGTCCTATGGGGCATAGTTGGAGAATGTCACTCAGAATACCAGAATTTAATAATACATAAGCTTCCTGAAGAGAAACAATGAGAAGGAATGTACAGTATAAAGCAATGCACCAATTCTACATTGTGATTAATATTTCCTTTAAAAAATCAAGCAAACAAAAAACTTCTACCTAATGAAAATATTTATACTTTCTAGTCAAAACGACAATGCCTTATGGCAAATTTATTACAATAAAAAATTGTAGCCACCACATGAATAACCTTTAGTCCATGAAGGATCACAGATCATGCAAATATTTTATCTAAAAGAAATCAAAGATTTAAAATTTATAATTAATTTAGCTGGTATAAGAGAAAGGGCTTTTTGCCTTAACTTTTAATTTTAAAAGTTATCAAACCAGCAGAAAGAATAATTAAATACATGCCTATTTGTCTTCAGCTTAATTCACCAGTTGTTTATATTTTGTCAAGTTTGATTTAATTCTTTTAACACATGTATGTTTTTTTAAAATTATATTTGGCACTGTATGAATATTGTTTGACAATAACCTTTCTCCCAATGATCTCATCATCCACTGATGATGCATGAGTAACTGTATTACATGAAGAGTTGAAATTTGTCTGAATTTTACCCTCAAAAAAGCTTTAAAGTTTAGATTACTTTTTCTCCTGACAGATAATGAAATATGTGACCCAGTCCGGAGACAGGTGAATGTCTAAAGGTATTGGCTGTTATTCTACGATTTTAGATCCAATATAAGTCTTTGAAAAGTCTGTCCTTGAGTAATATATTAAGTTTAACTGTACTGATGTCTAAACATTAAGCCAGATACTGGTGATATTGTGGGATATCATGCTTTTCTGCTATGGTCTGTTTAATCTGTTTAACAACATTCCTTGAGCTCTGAGAATCTTATAACTCAAGTTTCAACTACGTTTGGAAGAGTTTAGAAAACCTAAAATTTTCAAATTTTTTTATTTGCAGATGATATAATGTCTTTACTTTTGGCACCAATATAGGCAATTCCATTTTAAGAGGACATAGGCTAGGGGCGGCGGCTTATGCCTCAGTGAGGCAGGAGGATTGCTTTAGTCCAGGAGTTCAAAACTAGCCTCATCTCTACAAAACAAGACTTCATCCTAATGAGCTCATCTGGAGAACTAGAGATATTTATTACTTGCCAGACCCGCCTCTTCAATCAATTTTAACATTTCCTTGAGCCCATCCTCTCCCGTTTTATGTGATTTGCTTCTGAGCTTGGCACTTGCCTGTGACTTTGACTCTACGTCTCTAGGCAGCCTTTAGATGGTAAATTACTTGTGCACAAATATGAAAATCCTACTTCCTTGCCTCAGATTGAAATGCACTTGAATGTGTGTTTCACATTCCAGGGCCACTCTGCAAGATTAAGCTAATGCTAGTACTGTCTGAATTCGTATCCATGCTTAGGTAATAGATACTTCCGTTTTCCTATTTCTACTTCTTCCACTTTCTGACCACTTTTTGCTGCAGGCTTTGCCCTATTAAAGTCCTCCTCTCAATATCTGATTCAGGAAACTCTCGCTCAAGACAGTTATATAGGTGGCATTAAAAAGACCACCCTACTCTATAAATCATAAACTGGGCCTCACTGACTTTCTCTACCAGAATTTCCAGCAATGGCTGAGCAGACAGAGTGCTGTCTGGCTTCCTGTATAATAGAGCATTTATTTCAACAGGCAAGAGGCACAAAGTGGTTGAGGAATGGCTGCTGAAGTCAAACAGACCTGAGCTTGATTTCAGTTTGTCAACTAACTAATAACGTTAAGATTTTGAACAACTGACTTATTCTCTTGAGGCCCTTAGATTCTCCATCTATTAAAAGGAGATAGATAAAAAGAAAAATCACCTTCAGAATTTACCTGAGAATAAGATCATCATGAAGAGAGTTTACTACAGGGGACAGCACATGAACATTCAATGAAAGTATCCATAATTAATATTTTAAGTTTATATTTGTGTATGAGACATCTATTTTATATATATGAGACATATAGGAGATAGATAAATATTTTATAATCATGTTACAAATATACACACATATGAATCTAATATCAAATTTTATATGTTGAAATTTTGTGAATTGTATATTATTAAACAGTAATCAATTTTGTATAGGGTGCCTTTAATTTTGAAGTAGAAAACTTATAACTTGAGAATGCTGTCTTTCATGAATCAGCACTTTATTGTTTGCAAAGTACAATCACATAATACTTCTCCATTCAGTGATTTCTATTATACTTCAATCCTGTGAAGTAAGCTTTGTGGGCATTTGTGTTTTATACATCAAAAATTGATCTGCACAAAGCTTAATTATCACACATCATTACAGAATAAGTTCACGTAATTTTGATGAACTACTTCAACTTTCTCAAACCTATAAAGCTATTGCTATATCTGATAACTCCAACTGTGCAATGTTGGCAGTTGTCTAGAATTCAGAATATTTCCAAATGGATGAAATGGATGGACCAAAGTATATTTTGCCGAGATTGTTTTCCCTTGATTTTTAAAACTATTGCATATATGTTCATGCAGAAAGAAATTTATTCATAGTAACGAATATTTGGGGTAAAGTATATTAATGATTGCAGCATTTCATGTAAGTTACATTTGGTAGTGAAAAACCTTATGGTACACAGTTGTAAGATATAACTAATATAATAAACTCATTATCCTAAATAGCCCACACCAATATATAATTTAACAGAAATGATCTTGTATTATTATCTAGATTTTTAAAAATTAATCATATGGCAACAGAATGAGGGAAAAATCTCATTTATCAATGCATCCCTCACAAAAATCTGAGTACTTTAATAAATGCTAAAATTAACACTATTAAGCATGATAAAATGGCAATGCAATCTTAAGTAGAATTCCAGGAAGTATAGAATTGTGACCATGAGGAGTTCTCCTAAAGTCGTTTCTAGACAAAGTGATATATATACTTTCTTCATTATTGCAGTTTTATTATATTAGTAAGATTGAACTTAGGTAAAAGTAACAGACTGGCTTATCTAGAGCAGGTGCTTCAGGTGAAGCTTGATTAGGAGATCACAGAATTTTCCAAGGACCCACTGATTTTCCGTCTTTCATTCGGCCTTCCCCCAAGTAAGTTGCAGCCTATGGATCCGATATACTTCTACATTCATGAAGGACCTTTGTGTGAGAGGAAGCTCAGTGTATGAGAGACAGCATACCTTGGTGAACTATGAATGTAAACTCCCTGCATTAAAAACCTGTTTCCACCACTTCCTAATAGTGTGACCATAGGGCAGGTTAATTAATCTCCTCGTATCTTAGTTTTCTCATATATAAAATGAGGATAATAATATGCCGAAATCACAGAGTTTGATAAGAGATCTAAATGTGTTAATATTTGTAAGTCACTTTGAAAAAATTCTAGAACACAGAAAATAATATGTAAATATTTGTTAAAGTAAAACAAAAATTTTCCCAAAGGTTTAACCCAGTATCTGACACATAGTAGGTACTGGATAAACGAATGATTATTGAATGAAAAAGAGGTACTCCTAGCAAAATCAAGCATAAATGTAATACAATGGCTCTAATAAAGAGAGATGAAATGACACTGTATGGAAAAGGTTTCAAGGAGGAAGTTCAAGCTAGATAAGAAATCACTAATTATATCCATAACAGTAAATTCCTTTAATATGTAAGAAAGACTAAACTTGTTCTGTTTCTCAGAGAAAGGTTAGAACTAGGACTATAGAAAAGAAGATAATTGGATAATTCTGGTAATGGTGTTTATCTAATAGTGTGGAATAGGTTGATATTAAGCAGCAAGCCCTGTCACTAGAATCATTCAAGCAGAACTTATTTTAAAAGATCACTAAATTCTGAAGTAATTTAGAAAAAATGACTAACACCTAAGACGAATTTATGTACGTATTTCATTGTATGGACTGAAACATAGAACAGTTTTGCAAACCTCTGCTTCTTCTTTGTCTCTACCTAGACTTCTGAATGTCATGTTGATTTTGTTGTTTTTATTTCTGTAATGGAAAAATTTATAAAAGTATTACTGTGTTTTGAGAATGACTATTATTAGGTCAATGTAAATCTCTATGCAATGCTATCACAGGTAAGAAAGAATAAACATGTTTTAAGACCAGTGAGCAGAAGTTCCTGGCAAACTGATTTATTTCAATAAAAAAGTAGGATAAGAAAGAAATTTCGGGAATGTCATGATTATGGCATTTGTATAATACCTACACAGCAGGCTATCAGATTTAGTTGAAATTTACATTGCCAATCTTTCCTCTGGCAGAAGGAAATAACTCATGCACCCTTGGAGGGAAACTAGTAATGGAGTATAAGGAGGTCAGCCTGGAATCGAAAGAAAATGGAAGTGCTACTTTACAGTTTATGCAAACTGCTTAACAAAATTCAATGAGTCATAGGGACCTAGAAGCTCACATTCTTTGAGACTCAATTCCATTTCCTACATTCACTATATTCTCAAACATTTCCAACATTTGCTTAGTCATGCCATACACATGCAAAATTCAGATGCAGAAAAAAGCTACACCATGAAAGCAATAAAAGCAAAGCTTGTAAGTCCTTGCTCGATGACAATTCTACACTATCTGAAAAATCCTAACTTGATTTCCAAAAAAAAAATGTTCTTGCAAATCTGCTATACATAAACCAATCCACCATTTCATCTTTCTAGTTCAGGAAGAAAAGGAAGAACTCACAAAACAGCTTGGAATTTAACTCCCAAGAAAAATCACCACAATGATGATTTTCATGTGTTAGCATGCGTTGGTTTGCACTCACTTTTATGCTTTTCCTTTCGGGAGATTGCTGATCATTTGTAAATTACCTCATGTAAAATTGCTTCTATATTTAAATCTTGTGGGTTTTTTTTCTATAAATGTGCAGGTATTTAAGCACATTTAAAAGTAGCTTTAAATGATGCTCACTTGATCAACGAAACAAATTTTAATGAGTGGAACAATGCATCAAAACACCCCACCAATCACAAGTTGACATATCTGTTGGACATGTTTAATTTCCTTTTATAGATTTTGGTTATATCTATCCAGAAAATTATAAAAATAATTAAGTATTAACTAATCCAGAATACAGTTTAGAAAACCAAGGCTAAAATACATTTTTATCAAAATCCTATTTTGCTAATTAAATCCAGATATTTGTTTAACTGTCTGTATACAAAGGTGACTATTTCTCTTCAAAAGACTTGCTTTATTCAGGGCCAAATTTCTGCTTAAAAACACTATAGAAAATTGAACCTCCCAATGCACGTAAGTATCAATGAACCTAAAATGGCAATGATAATAAAAGCAAAATTTATTAACTAAATATCATCTATTAGGTGACTGGGGTTTGCAAATACCTTGTCCAAAGCAACATGACCACTCTGAGGTTTATTCCTAAACCTTAAATATAAACAAGCTTCTTTCAAAAAGATTAATTGTAAACAAGTTGTAAAAAATAAAAGTGTATACTTTTCAGAAGTTATATTAAAAATAGTAATCATCTTAAAAAACTGCCAGGTTTATTTTTAGTAAACATATCATCAGAAGATACACAAAATCAATTATGTTTCTATACACTAACAATGCTCATAGAGAAAACAAAATTAAAACACAATACCATTTATAAAGGCTCCAAAGGAAATGAGATACATTATTATACAGTTAATCAGGTACATACAGGAGCTCTATGCTGAAAATTGCGAAATGCTGATGAAATAAATCAACGATGATATAAATAAGAGACATGCCATGGGCATGTATTGGAAAACTCAACCTAAATAAAATATCAGTTCTCCCAAATTTATCTATAATTTCAACACAACTCTATCAAAATACCAGAGAGATTTTTTGTAGCTATGGACAAGATTATTCTAAAATTTATATGAAATGAAAAAGGATCTATAATAGCAAAATAATTTTGAAAAAGAAAAATTTAAAAAAAGGGGAATCAGTTTACCTAATTTCAAGACTTACAATATAACTACAGAAATCAAGATTGTGTGGAAGTATAGACACATACATCTATGGAAAAAAAAAAAAGAACACAAAAATAGACCCACAAAAATATGCTTAACTGATTTTTAACAAATATGAAAAAAATGGAAAAAGGATTTTCAATAAATGGTGTTAAAGCAATTATCCATAGGGAAAGAAAACAAACTTTGATCTAAGTCTTATACCTTATGTAATATTTAATTATTTAATTAAAAATCATACACATACATAAATTTTAAAATATAGAACTGTTAAAAAAACATAGGGGAAATTTTTCAGAATCTACAGGTAAGCAAAATGTTCTTAGACATAACCAAAGAAAGCACAATTCATTAAAATGTGATAAACTGTACCTCATCAAAATGTTAAAAAAAAATTGGTCTATGAAAGCCTTTTTTTTTTTTTTTTTTTTTTTTTGAGACAGTCTCGCTCTGTCGCCAGGCTGTAGTACATTGGCATGATCTCGGCTCACTGCAACCTCTGACTCCCTGGATGAAGTGATTTTCCTGCCTGGGATGACAGGTGTGAGGCACCGTGTCCAGCTGAAAGCCTTTTTTAAGAGGATATAAAGACAACCTTCATACTGGGGGAAATTATTTACAAGTCACATGTTACGGACTGAATATGCTACCCCCCACTATCAGGGTTTTGGTGTTTGGAGATGGGAGTCTCTACCAAAGTAATTAAAATTAAATGAGGTCATAAAGCTCATTTAAATGAGTTCTCATCCTATAGGTTCAGTGTCCTAAGAAGAAACACAAAAGAGCCCTTTCTATCTGTGCTGTGTGAGAACACAAGAAGATGGTTGTCTACAGCCCATGGACGGAGCTCTAGCCAGACACTAATGCTGCTTGCACCTTGCTATTGGACTTCTCAGCCTCTGGAACTGTGATAAAATTACCTTCTGTAATTAAAACCACCCAGTGTGTAGTATTTTGTTAAGACAACCCAAACTGACTAATATACCACGTATGTGACAAAGAACTAGTACCTAGAATAACTAAGGAACTTTCAAAGATCAACACAAACACACAATGCAATTAGAAAATGGGCAAAGACATTGATCATTTCATGGAGGAGGATACATAGATGGCAAATAAGCACATGAAAAGATGTTCAACAATATTGGGGAAATGCGTATTAAAATCACAGTGAGATATCACTTAACCACACTTATCAGTATGGTTAAAATAAAAATTAGTGATGATACCAAATGCTGTTGACTATGCAAAAAAATGGAACACGCCTACAATATGGTAAGAGTGTAAAATGGTACAGCCACTCTGTAAGATATTTTGGCAGTCTTTTGTAAAACTAACCAAGTTATTACCATATGAACCAGCAATTGCATTCCTGGGCACTTATTCCAAGTAAACCAAAATTCACGTTAACACAAAAACATGTACATGAATGTTCATAGAAGCTTTCAATAGCCAAATACTAGAATCAGTCAAGATATCTTTAAACAGGGGACTGGTTAAACAAATTCTGGAGCATAAATACTATTGAATACTATTCAGCAATTAAAGGGAACAGAGTACTGATACGTGGAACCACTTGGATGAATCTCCAGAGAATTATGCTGAATGAAAACAACTAATCCTAAAGGGTTTCATATATATCATCATATGATTCCATTTATATACCAGTTTTTAAAAGATAAAATTTTAGAAAAGACTAGAAACAGGTTCGCAGTTTCAAAGGCTTTAAGACTAGAATAGGTATGAAGGGAGGTAGGTGAGCTTATAAAAGGACAAGAGGGATCCCTGTCATGATGGAACAGTTCTGTATCTTGATCATGGTGGTGGTGGATGCACAAAACTACATATATGATAAAATTTTATTGAAATGAATACATACATGCATGTGTACACACATAAATGGGGACAAGTAAACGAAATTTGAATAAGATAGATGAGTTATTTTTTCATTAATATCCTGACTATAATACTAGACTATAGTTTTATAAAGTATTTTCATTGGGAAAACTGTATAAAGAGGATATGATATTTCTGTGTATTAGTTTTTATAACCACAGATGAATCTATATTTGTCTTTAAAAAAAATTTCTATTAAAAACGTCATTAAGGGAAAAAAAGTTGAATGTCCTCCAAAGATGGAAATAGTATAAATTGATGTCTATCTATACCACGGATTATTATGCTGCAAGTAAAAAGAATGAGTTGTTATTTTTCAAACTGATTTGATGAGATTTCATAATCCATTGCCAAGTGTAAAATTTTAAATATAAAGTAATAGATATAACAATTTCATATTCACAAAACGATGATGTATGTGTACAAATATATAAGTGACTGTATGAGGATAAAGAAACAATCAGAAGAATACATCAGATGATTAACACTAGTTTCTTAGAGGTGATGAAGAAGAGAACAAAAAAGTATTCAAAAATTTTTAAAAGAGCGTGTATAATATGATCACCTCTATAACAACCTATAAACATATGTAGAGTGTGTGTGTGTGTGTGTGTGTGTGTGTGTGTGTGTGAAATATGTATAAAATTATGGCTACCACAACTTTAATGGCACCTATTTTTGGTTACTATATTTAAGGACAATGTTTTCTTTATTCATTTTAATATAAATCTGTTCATTTTCTACATCTGGTACTTTTACTGAATTAATTAAAATGCATTTCACTCTTCAAATTTTTAAATGGTTATTCTTTTAGTCAACAGTTTCTGTATAATGTAATCATGTCATAAATGTGTTTCTGCTATATATTCAGTGTACAATTTTGTCCTAGTCTTTTTGGTTTTGCAGGGAGAATTGTTGGTTCTGGGTGTTGTTAGAGGTCAAAGCTTTTTCTATTGTGCAAGCCTGGACTACATGACTTGCAGTTTTGGCTCTTTCCTGCCTACAGAAACTCAAACATACACGGAAACTCAAACATACTGTATTAATTAGGGTTTATTTTTCACGTAGCAAAAATTCTGTAGGTAGGCAGTTCAGGGCTGATACTGGATTTGGAGGAATTCGGTAGTGAGGTAATCGGTTTCCTCTAATTCTATCCTCCACCATTTTATTTTGCAATTTCCTTCCTCATGGTTACAAAATGGTTGTTTCAATTCCAGGTATGACATCCACACTCCGAACAAGAAGCCTTTTGTTCACCCAGAAAAATAATAAATTTCCCAGAAACTCACCAGAAGAGAACCTCCTGCACCTCACTTGTTGAAGTAACATCATATTGTAACTGAAGGAGCAGTCCAAACTGGGCCTTCCTTATTTATAACAGAACGTTAAGTTCCCTTGAAGGCAGAAAAGAGCCAAAACTGCAAGTCATGTAGCCCAGGCATGAACAATAGAAAAAGCGTTGACCTCCAACAACGTCCAGAACCAACAATTCTCCCTGCAAAACCAAGAAGACTGGGACATAACCCGAACCAGACCACTGGGACACTTTCAGAAGTGAGAAGTCTATTGGCCAGGAAGATCCAGGGTTAAAATCCGCCTCAACATACCTTGCAATAAATGGTCAAATTTGCAGCCCTCCAATCAGATCCCTCCAAGTCAATATTCCTAAATTCTTTCCCTGGCCCTCTGCTGATCTCTTAAAACTTGACCTAGATCCCAAATAGGGAAGACAGATTTGAGCTGCGTCTTCTATTGCCTTGCTTGCGGCCTTTGCAATAAAGCCTTTCTTTTGTCAAGAGCCAGTGCCATTTTACTGGCTTCTCTGTGCACTGGGAAGTGAGCCCATTTGCTGAATAACAATTCTGGTACCCAAGGTGGGACAAAAGCCTGCCCAAGGCACTATAGCGCTTCAGTGGGGTCCTGAGACTCTTTGCATCCAAGTGGCATCACCAAGATTGGTTTGTCTGTTTGTCTGGAGCCTCAGTTGGCTGTCCCTGTTTCTCCACTTGGGGTCCTCCTCCAACACTACTTTGTCTTTTGAGGAAAGAATTACTTCTGGATCAGATGTCTTTTGGGTGAGTACTTTGTTAATATGTGCTTACACCTTAAATTGTCTTCTGTTTAGGATTGTGGGTTGGATTCCCGTTTTTGTCTAGGACCATAGGTTCAAATCCTACCCTAGGGAGATCTTGGACAGACTCGAGTCCCAGCCTCGGATTAGTGTCCCAAAGACTAAGGGCAAGATCGATACTTAAAAGCTGTAACCCCTGGAGTGCTCAATCTAGTCTGGTCTTGTTTTTTTCTGTGTGTGTGTCTGTATTTTTGGTCTGTGTAACAACAGTTGGCCCAATAGAGGTTAAACACTTTTACAGTTGCAGCAAAAGCCTTATATCCTTTGTATCTCTTTGCTGGTTGGCCTTGCAACAAAGTCATTCTTTTCTCAAAAGCTGGTGCCATACTGTTGACTTCTATGCATGCAGGGCAGGGAGCCCATTTGCTTTTATAACAATTTAGCAACCAGTAGCTTTTGGAATGTTAATTTTTAACTGGACATATTACCATGCCATCTAAAATTAGGACTGTATGAGTTTTTAAAAATGAAACAATAGAAATTAAGTAAATATCTGGTAATGTCTAACAGTATAATAAACATATATAACAAATTCAGTAATAAATAGCATTATACTATATAGTAAGCTTAAAATAGATGATCTCTGCTTTGTTAAAAGATAAACTTTAGGCAAATTAAATGTAAAAGCACTTACATGAGCAGAAAAGATAGATTCAGGATCAAAATAGATAAATTCAAAGCAAAGTGTATGGTAGCTAAGAATTTAACACATGATAGAGTGTAAACTGTATTCCAGAAATATAAGACAATGTATTGTATTTTGTACTGCTTTAAAACATTTAATTATCTTACAAGCCTGTTCGGACATTTTAATGAGGTAATACAAATAAGCCACTTAATACTCTGAGTGGCATATGAAAAAAGCCTAGTTTTTCTCATCTTTTATAATTTAAAATTAATTAATTTAGATAATTACCTTGTACCTCGTACTTCTTGCCTAAAAATAAAATTCTAAGCATATAATTAATAATTATCTTTGTCCTTTTAAAAAACTAGGTGTTCTCCTAGCATAATAATGAACAAGCTTTGCCTTTTCTCAAAACTAATTAGGAGTTACATTACAAGGATCCAGATTATACTTGAGTTTTATTTGAGGTGACATTGCATGTCCTCAAAGTGTGTCTTTAATGATGCAATATTGAAATACCAACAAATTAAGAGTCATGTTTAATTGTTATTGACTAACCTAAGAAATGTTTCTATTAAGAATATTTCCCAATTCCATGCTGAAGATATAAAAACAAAGAAAAAATAAAAACAAGAATTGCTTTAGTTATCCTAGAATACAAGCAGTTCTTACAGATAGAAAGAGTACACATTGTATTTTTAACTGAAGTCAAGGGATAAGTGTTAAGATTTTTAAAAGAAACTGTGCAAGAAGCCAAGCCATAAAAATGTGGAGATGGCAGCTTGCTGTAAATTTTTCTGGCAGTTATGTCTGTAATCCTAAATCGGAGTTACTGAAACCCTGTATACAATAATAATAAAAGCAATGCAGCATGAGCACAAGGCCTGTCAGATTTATAATGAGCTGGTGTCTTCCATGAAAGGAACACACCAAATCAAATTAGTGGAGGGGAGATTAATAGAATTTCATCAGTTTCTAGGATGGAGACTATAAGCCGCATCATATATTTTCTGTGTCCTGAAAGGCAATAGCTCTAGCGCTTTTGAAGCCTAGCCCATAAATGACCACCACAAGTGGCCTTAGCTATTGTGAGGCAGGGCCTTAGATAGTTTAGTGTAGGGGAGTGTGTTTCAAAGACAGCACTAGTACTCTACCTTAAGAAGTAGTGTATCGATCTCCTGACCTCGTGATCTGCCCGGTGAAACCCAGTCTATAATAAAAATACAAAAAAAAAATTAGCCGAGCATGGTGGCGGGCGCCTATAGTCCCAGCTACTCAGGAGGCTGAAGCAGGAGAATCACATGAACCTGGGAGGCAGAGCTTACAGATCATGCCACTACATTCCAGCCTGGGTGACAGAGTGAGACTCTGTCTCCAAAAAAAAAAAAAAAAGGTGTGTATCATAGTGTTGTATGCTTGAAATGCTTGAATTCTAGGGCCAGTTTGCTAAGGTTTAAATTCTGCATCCACTACCTACTAACTCAATGACCTTGGGAAAATTTCTTAGCATATCTGTGCCTCATTTTTTATTTGTAAATGAATATCAATCTAATAGAGTTGTGGTGAGGATTAATATGGTAAATACATGTAAAGTGCTTAGGACAGGGTTATAGTGAGCTATATTACCAGCCATTATGCTTCTACATGTTTAATTCCTATCTTACTGACTGTGATGAAAAGAAAGTAAAGGCAAATAGAAAAAACAGAAAGCAGAAGAGGGCTCTGAAGTGCAGACTCATCTGCCAGGGAAAGGAAAGGACACACCATCCCTCTGAAACAAAGAATTTTCTATCACTTTGATATGGAAAGTGTGACTGCAGGAAATTTTGAGTTTCCTACAATTATGATTCAGCCAAAAATTGCTTGACTCCTTGTAGGGATGATGGGAGCATTGGAGATTGGCCTAAAGAGGTTTTGTCTCCTTCAAACCGAAGGGTTATAATTGTTATAAAATTTCTATTTAAAAAATGGAGGGGTATTGTGAACCATTTAAGAGTTCATCCTTTTAACAGCAAATCTCAACTCTTCTGGACTATTAACAGTCTCTGACTATTTGTTTGACTTAGTAAATATTACCCTGTCTTCAAAGGCATAAGATCTTGTTTGAGTTTTGTTTTATTCATAATTTTTCAAATTCATTATCTATGAGAATTTTATAACTAATTTGAAGTAACTTGAAAACCCATGGGATATTCAGAGATCTCACAGCATCATGTATCTGCAGATCTTTGGCCTAAAACCATCTATCCTGAAAATTGGTATGATATTTATGACGTTTCTTTGTTTAAGAGAGAAGAAAAGATGCTGACTTTTGCCATGCAGAGGGGTGGACGGCAGAGGTCTAGAAATAGGTAAAGACATTATCTATAATATATAAAGAAATTAAATTAACAACCCTAAGAAGATCTACCACAGATGTCAACTCTTGAAAGCCATATTGTCTTTGCCTATGATTTTTTCAAATAAGATTATGATTGCTTAAGGGTACAGATTTATGTCACACTTACATGTGCTTCACACGGTGCCTCACACAGTACTATGCTTCTCTTCTTTACCTGCATTCACACAGTCAATCCAATCTGTAAATGCCATCAGTCTGATTAAAACGTTTCTATCTTTATTCCTCTCCTATCTCCTAAATCTTACATATCTAGCTTCCTATTCATTTAGTCTGATTATCTAATATGCCTCAGTGTATGCTCAAGTGAATTATTGACTTTAATTTCTACTTCTGTAGTTTTCTGGCCACTATAGTTGGTGATCCAACCCAAAGCCCCTGGGATTCCTTAACCTGTTTCCTATTCCCATTCCTCAGCTTCAACATTCTTTGAGCTTGTACCTGTAATAGTCTGTCTTAGCTAGGGATGCTGTTAAAAAATACCACAGACTAAGTGGTTTAAACAACAAACATTTATTTTCTCATAGTTGTGGAAGCTAAGAAGTCTGGAATGAAGAGGCCAGCTGATTCAGTTCATGGTAAAGGTCCTCTTCCTTCCTTGTAGATGGCCAGCTTCTTCCTGCGTCCTCACCTGGTGAAGAGACAACATTTTTTCTTCCTCTTCTTATAAGGCCACTAACCTTATAAGGCCCCAAATCTCACCCTCATGAGATCTAACCTAATTATTTTCTAAGCCTTATTTAATCTGACCCTAATTATTTTCCAAATACCATCTGCAAATGCCATTAAACTTGGAGTTAGGGGTTCAACATATGAATTTTGAAAGGAACACAGTTGAGTCCATAGCATCTTCTAAAGAAGATAGCCCTTGGCCTACTAGAGCTGCTTAGAAGTCACAAGGAACTGAAGTGCTTCGGAATTTAAATTGGCTTCCCTGATTGTTAGCTCATACCCAAATTGACTTAAGGGAGGAAAAGCTCTGAGATGAATTTATGCTCTAGAATTCCTTATGAATCAGATGCAGTCTGGGACTTTATCTATCATGGCATTCTTGCTCAGCTTTCTTCCCCTCCTTTTTATACTTCCCCACTCCCTTAGTCTCTTCTGGAAATATTTTCTTATTAAGTTATTTGCAAACAAATTCTAGTTTCAGGAATTGGTTCTAGGCTTAGATACCACAAAAGCTTTTTTTAATCTCCCAACGGCTCCTCCTCTGGCACTTCTTCCTCAATAGTACCACCATTACATCATGTTTCTCGGTCCTCAAACATTGTCATCATTCTTGATTCCTTTTTTCTCTTCATCTTACATCTCATCTACTGGTAGTGCTGCTGACTCTGTCTTTAAAATTTCCCCACTGACCACTTCACAAAACCTTCCTTGTTACCCTCTTAGATAGACGACCATAAAATATACTGCACTCTCTCTCAGAGTGAATGGAGATACTACTAATAATTTTATAGTAACAACAGGTAGAAAAACAAGGATCTTTTCCAGCACAAAGGGATGTAGGATACCTAATCTTGGTCCCATCTATTATACTATCCACTTCAATCTTGACCTAGACCTGTTCTTGGCAGAGTAGCAAAAGTGCAAATTAGGTTATGCCGACAACTGCTGAAAAAGTCTCCAATGGCTTTACATCAAAGTAGAATAAAATCCAAACTCTTTATCAGTCCCTAAAATACTGTGTATGATTTGCCATCTAACAACTTCTCTGACCTGAATTTCAATTACTCCCGCATTCACTCACTGAGCTGCAACCACACTGAAATCTTTGATGTTTCTTCAGTACTCCAGACACATTCTCAACTCGGGATCTTGTATTTGCTGCTTTTTCTGCCTGCCCAAAATAATATACCCCTAGGACAGCCCTGTCTTACTAATTTCATTCATGTTTCTGCTAGCCTGTATAAGATACATCCATCTTCCTTCTCAGTCACTTCATGCTCTGATCCTCTTTACTGTTCAATATTCTTTTGTAGCAATTATAGCAGCCTATCACCTGTCTTTGTGTATTATTATTAATATCATTGCTCTGAACTAAGATGCAAACTCCCTAAAGGAAAATTCAGTTCAAAGGCCTGCACCTGGTCCTAAAAGGCTAGCACAGAATCAGCACACAAATATATGTAATGAGTTTTAGTAAGTTTTCAATGAGTGCTAAATTCCCCTTTAAAATTCTTTGTGGTTGTGTCTGCATGTACATTGCTTTAGATAAGGCGCTTTTAAATTTTGTAAAAAAAAAAATAATAATAAATAAAAAATGCCAAAATGCATTTCAACTCTAATCCCTTTTTATTTTTTCTTATTTATTGAATTTAATTTATCATGTGTTTCATAGTTAATTTTAGAAACATAATGAATTATTCACACTTAACTGAATTATAAGAATTAGTATCTGAGAATGAGGGCTTAAATATGTATAGTATTTGATGAAAACACATTGTAATTTCTTACACAGAAACTAGAAACATATTCTTTACCTTTGAAAATCTCTCCATCTTGCCATCTCTTTTTTATTCAGAATATGAGTAGATGGTTCTTTTACTTGTAATAAGCATGCTTGTAAACAGCTAATGTATTTTAAATACTAGGTCCTGGAGTATAATTTTAGAAAATGAGTCCTGGAAATCTAGCACAAAGCATTCCCTGCACAAATCCTGAGGATGTATAGAAAATATTAGGAACCACTTTTACATATTCCCCATTTATCTAATCCTTCCTAACTCTTCAAGACCTTTCTGCCACAACTGAAAAAAAAAATACTATTTCCTTTAAATTTCAGCTTTGATCAAAGTGAAGTGGCATCATCACATAAAAAACAAAGGTTTCTCCTTCCCAAGATATTGCTTTTAGACATGAGTCTATGTATGTTTTATTTTTAACATTTCAAAAGATAGAGGTGGAATCCCTGAAGTTTGTTAGAGACTGAGGTGGGTCCACCCATCTCACAGTTCGATGCTGTATTCTACTAAGATGTGATCTACTTGCTAAACATTCATTCCCATCTTGGTATCTTTTTCTACTTTAAATGTAAGTAATACATGAACATAATTATATAAGGAATGTAAATATATTCTCACTTTAGTGAAAAAATCTAGATACATATAGAGTAAAATATGAAAATCTTTGTAGCCAAAACTCCAAACATTCTCTCTGAAGAAGAAGCCACTGTTAATAGTTTGGTGTGTATCTGTATTGTCTTTTTCATATGAGTGTATGTGTGTGTGTGTGTGTGTGTGCATTCACATCTATTTACTTCAATGATACCATACATATGTGTTTATGACTTTCTATGCAAGTACAGATTTCCTTTTTTACTGTAATAGCTAAATGTATACCATAGCATATATGGATTATCATTTGCCCTATCCATTTTTTTTTTTGGCTTGAAGTGATTTCAAATTTATAGCTATTTTTAAAATTTGTAATAAATATCCCTGTAGATAAATCTTTGTGCACGTGTATGTCTGCATGCTTCTACATAAGATTAATAACATAATAAGTTGAGTGAAATGCTACAGATAATTCTTATTTTGATATATCCTGCCAAGTTGATGCTCCAAATAGATTGTTCCAATTTACTCTTACCTTTAAGAGTGCATGAGAACACATTTCTTCCCACCAGCACAATAGTAAATACTACCATATTTTTATATTCTTGCTAAAATAATATGCTTAAAAAACAATGTCTTACAGCTGTTTTAATTTTTATTAAAGAGTTATTATTCTACATCTTTAAATAGAAAAATATTACCCATTGATATTATTGCAATTCTAATATATTTGAACTTATTTTTTTCTTGTTTCTTTACAGTATTTAACTTACCTTGTTTTCATAACTCTCTATCTGATCCTTTCTTGCTTATGGTAGTTTTTAAAGTATTCTCTTGCTTCAATTTTTAAATTTTAATTGTATATTAGATATATGATGTCTAATCTTGTAAAACCCTTAGGTCTTATTATACAGATATATGCTAGATTTTTTTTCTTACAATGCCCAGAATTAATCAGAACGAATTATATTTTTCCATAAAAGATGAACCACTTAATCTACTATTTTCCCTACCCATTATCTCCACAGTGAAATCATATTAGTGTGAAATTGATTTATTTTGAGGGAGGTAGAAGGGTATTTTTTATGTTGAAGTAAAATTTACAAGCAGATAAATAAGATCTTAGACCTACCATTTAATGTTTTAAGAAATGCAAACATCTATGTCACCACCACCTCAAACAAAATGTAGAGCATTTTTATCACTGTCGAAAGTTTTCTTGTACCCTATTCCAGTCCCCACACAATGCATAAGCAATCGCTATTTTAGTTTTTGTCACCGTAGATTAGTTTTGTCTGTTGTTGAACTTCATACGAATAAAATTATAGTGTGTACTATTTGTGTATCATTTAAGTCAACCTATGTTTCTGAGATTAATCTATATTATTCCTTATATCAGTAGTTGGTTTTTTCTTTGCTGAGAAGTATTCCATTGTATAGATATATCATGATATTTTCATCCACTTTCCTGTTGATGGACATTTGGGTTGTTTCCAGTTATTGGCTATTATGAATCAAGCTGCTATAAGAATACATGTGTAACTTTCTAAGGGTATATGTCTTTATTTCTCTTAAGTAAATACTTAGAAAGAATACTGACATATTATGGGATGGGTATGTGTTTAATTGTATAAAAAAAGAAAAGCTGTTAACTAGTTTTTTAAAAATAACTTACAATTTTATACTCTGAGCAATGCTTCAGAATACCAATTGCTGTGCATCTTCACTGATTTTTTTAGTCTTTTCAATTTTAGAAACTCAAGTGAGTGTGAAATATCATCACACTGTAGTTTCATTTGTGTTTGCCATTTTAATGATGATGGTGAGAAACCTCTGAGTAATTTTGGCCATTCATATATTTCATATTGTTAATTCTCAGTCAAGTCTTTTGCCCACTTTTAATTGGGCTGTTTGTCTTTTTTCTAATTGCTTTATAAAAGCCATTTATATATTTTTAAAATACAACTGTTTGTCACATACACATATGCAAATATTTCTCCCAATCTAATATAACTTGCCCTTTCATTGTCTGAATGGTAACTTGGAAGGACAGAGGTCTTAGTCTTAATGAAATTCAATTTAACATTTTTCTAACATGTATTTTCTTTCAAGCATAGTGTTTGTTGTGCCATCTCAAAAAAATCTTGCCTACTCAAAGTCACAAATATATTTTGTGTTTTTTGCTAGAAGCTTTATAGTTTTGGTCTGAATCCAGCTCAAATTAAATTTTGTGTATGGTGTGAAATGAGGATTAAAGTTTATTTCTACCCATATGGATATCTAGTTTTTCTGGCATCATCATGATTTATTTATTTATTTATTCATTCATTCATTTTTATCTTGAGACAGAGTCTGGCTCTGTTACCCAGGCTGGAGTGCAGTGGTGCGATCTCGGCTCACTGCAACCTCCGCCCTCCAGGTTCAAGCGATTCTCGTGTCTCAGTCTTCCAAGTAGCTGGGATTACAGGCCCGCACTGCCACATCTGGCTAATTTTTGTGTTTTTAGTGGAGACGGGGTTTCACCATGTTGGCCAGGCTGCACTTGAACTCCTGACCTCAGGTGATCCACCCACCTCAGCCTCCCAAAGTGCTGGGATTACAGTCCTGAGGCATCACGCCCAGCCAGGATTCTTTTTTAACTTTTCAAGTGTGACATAATGAGTAAGAGTGCATGTTTTCAGCTCAAACAACTTATATTTAAATCCTGCCTCTACCATTCCGTATCTATATGACATCGAACACTATCTCTAACTTCTCTGCATGTCACCCTTTAAGTATGGATAATACATTAGCCTTAAAGTTGAGATGATAATGGACATATTTCTGAGTTTTGCTTTCTTTCTTTTTTAAATGTTGAGGATTATATGTTATCACATGTATAAAGATACTGGCACAATACTTGGTATACAATAACTTCTAGAAATATTAGGTTATAAAAAGAGAAAAAAACAATTTCAGAAATAATATGAAAATGTTATAAAAGTATCTGATAAAACAATACAGTGATTCTGATTTCTTAAGTATAAAATGCTATTTTCTCAAATATTTTAAATATTAAGTCAGTTTCAAACTAGCGTCACAAAATTTTGAATATACTACCGTATTAGTATGTTCAATGTAAAAAATAAAACTGGCTGATAAGAACTGATCTAACATAATTGTGGTTTTTTTCTATGAATTAACTTGTTTTTCCTTCCAGAAATTTGGTGTCCTGAAATTTCAGACAAAATTGGTATTATTTTGTTAATCGTCTTTGGTGCTAGGTCTATGGGAACTTTAAATCTGATTACTAATATTTTTTTTCTGGCGATGTTTACTTTTCCACTTTTATTTTAGATTTCGGAGGGACATGTGTAGGTTTTTGTTACATGGGTATATTACATGATGCTAAGGTGTGGAGTATGGCTCTCATCTCCTAGGTAGCAAGCACAGTACCTAATAGGTAGTTTTCCAACCCAGCCCCTTCCCCCTTTAGTAGTTCCCAGTGTCTCTTGTTTCCATCTTTGTGTCCATGTGTACTCAATGTTTAGCTCCAGTAAGTAATATTATGTGATATTTGGTTTTCTTTTCCTGCATTAATTCGCTTAGAATAATGGCCTTCAGCTACATCCTTGCTGTTGAGAAAGGCATGGTTTTGTTTTATTTTATGGCTATGTAGTATTTCATGGTGTGTATGTAACATATTTTCTTTATCCAATCCACCATTGATGGGCACCTAAGTTGATTCCATGTCTTTGCTATTGTGAATAGTGCTGCAATGAACATATGTGTGTCTTTTGGGTAGAATTATTTATTTTCTTTTGGGATTCCCAGTAATGGGATGGCTAGCTAAGTCCCCAAAAGCAATTGCAACGAAAACAAAAATTGATAGCAGTACCTGATTAAACTAAAGAACTTCTACACAGTAAAAGAAACTATATCAACAGAGTAAACAGACAATTAACAAAATGGGAGGAAATATTCACAAACTCTGCATCCGACAAAGGTCTAATATCCAGAATCTGTAAGAAATTTAAACAAATCAGCAAGCAAAAAGCAAATAAGCCCATTAAACAATGGGCAAAGGACATGAATAGACACTTCTCAAAAGAAGACATGCAAGTGGCCAACAAACACAGGAAAAAATGCTCATCATCACTAACCACCAGAGAAATGCCAATTAAAACCCGGTAAGATCACATCTCACACCAGTAAGAATGGCTATTATTAAAAAGGCAAAAAATGACAGATGCTGGCAAGGCTGTACAGAAAGGGCAACTTATACACTGTTGGTGGGAATGTAATTCAATCACTGTGGAAAGCAGTTTGGAGATTTCAGAAAGAACAAAAACACAGCTACCATTTTACCTAGCAAAGTTTCTTCAATTATTTTTTCTCACTTTTCTGCTCCGTTCTCTCTCTTTTTTATTGATAACTTCTGTTAATTCACATTAAAACCTTTTTATATCACTTCCAACTCTCTTATATTTTCTGCTTTTAATTTGCATCATTTTTTTGCCTTTGCTGAATCTTCCAGTTGATAAATTTTTACTTTAACTGTAACCATTCTCTTATTTAGTCTGTGTATTAATGCTATTTAACTACAATTATATTTTCTTTTAAGTGACATTTATTTTTAAAAATAATTTATTCTCATTTTCTAAATGTAATACTTCCTTTATTCTCACTGAAATATGTATTTATTTTAAATTTCCTTTGGTTTGTTTTATTGGCATAGTGCTATAAGGTGTTGGTTATTCTGCTTATTAAATTCAATAATTCTTTTTCATGTTGTTGGCATTTTTAAAGAATTTGCTCATTCTTTAGCGCATGGTGAATTTGATATTTGTTATATGTGTTTGCTTTAATTGTAAGTAACTTCTGTTTGCCACAGCTTGTTTTGTAGTTATATATTGAAAATCAAAATGTGCTTAGAGCTTTTATTCTGGGTCTGAGAGAACCCTCTAACACTAAAAAGTTACTACCTACCTCTGGGTTATTGCTCGGCTTCTGTCCAAAAGGTGCAACTCAGGAGTAGCTGAGAGAAATCACTTCCTAATCTTCATAATTCTCAGCCAAAGAAATTTGTCAAATAAATAAAAGTGATTTGCAAAAAAAAAAAAAAAAGGAGAAAGTTTTCTCTGTCTGTACATATTTATTTATTTATTTATTTATTTTTGAGGCGGTGTGTCACTCTGTCACCCAGGCTGGAGTGCAGTGGCACGATCTTGACTCGCTGCAACCTCCACCTCCTGGGATCAAGCGTTCCTCTCACCTCAGCCTCCTGAGTAGCTGGGACCGCAGGCGCTGTGCGCCACCACTCCCAGCTAATTTTTGTATTTTTGGTAGAGGTGCGGTTTTGCCATGTTGTCCAGGCTGCTCTCGAACTCCTGAACCCAAGCAATCCATTTGACTCAGCCTACCAAAGTGCTGAGACTACAAGCGTGAGCCACCACACCGTAGCCATCTTTACATCTTCTTAATAATGTCTTTCACAGAGTAAAAGTTTTAATTTTTATGAAGTCCAATTTAACAATTTCTACTCTTACTCTTTATTTACGGATCATGCTCTTGGTGTGATAACTAACTCTGCTCATCAATATCTGGAAGATTTCTTCCTGTGTTTTCTTCAAAAAGATTAACATTATATTTTATATTTAGCTCTAATATATATTTTGATTTAATGTTGTTATAAGGTATGAAGTATATTAAGAGGTTTATTTATTTATTATTTTTTGCAGGATGTGCAATTGTTTTAACATACTTTGTTGAAAATGCTTTTCTTTCTGTAATGAGTTGCTTTGTACCTTTGTCAGAAAAAAAAAGATTGACAGGGACTTCTTGTTTTAGGTCTGATATGTACAGCTTGAAAATCATCACTCCTGTCTTCATAAGAAAAAGCTAAAAACTGAAAATCAGTTACTTTTCTTTTATGCATTGGAACACTGAGGTCTCAGGGCAAACGTCCACCCTGAAATTTGTTTAAGACACTTGATGCCCAAAGTGCACTCGGCTGCCCCGACCTACTTGATCCTATGTACCGTTTATGGTCAAGATCTTCATGGGGTCCCACATCTATCATTAGAACTCCAGACACTGTTCTTTGCTCCAGTACAATTTGTTTTCTCTTGGGGACTCCTTTACTTTTGTTCACTTCCTAAATGCTTCTGTTCCTTCAAATAGTATATTAGGTCTTTCTCTAAATTTGCATGCTAACTTTGGGTCATATGATCCAGTGTCGTAGCTTTACTCTAAATAATTTATGATTAACATTTTTCTTGGTCACATTTTTCAAGAATCTAGAGAAAGCTGTGGATTTTCTCCGTATATATATATATATATATATATATGAATGGACTCGTGGATATAAAGTTTTGCTTAAAGTGTTTCAGAGAATTTTTAGACTCTCTGGCTACGGATAGCTGTATGTATTTGCTGATAATTTACAGAATTGTCTCTTCAATCTCATTTGTCTTCTGAATTTAAACTTTGCATTTTCAATTTTCCTTTTGAACAGCTTAATGTCAGCTTAGATATTCTCATGTTTCAGATTTAATATGCCCACATATTCTTTATGCCGAAATATTCTCTCAATACCTATTGCTTCCCTGTAGTTTTCTGTGTCATTAAATAGTAGCACTATCTGCCCATCTGCCCAAGCTAGCAACTCAGTTGGCATTCCTGACTCCTGCATTGTTCTCCCTCTTGCTTCTCCCAGCCAAGCAAGTACCAAGTCCAGTTGAAGCCACATCCTCAACATCCATTTACTTTCTCCATTCTCTGTACAATTGTCCTTTTTGACACCAGAACAATCTCCCATGAGTTGAGGGAACAGTCTTATGCCTGGTTTTCCTGATTCTGGTCTTATTCTAGCCAATCCATTCTCTACACCACTGCTCAAGTAAACTTTCAAAAATGTTTACTTTTTACATTTACCTAAATGTTTACTTTTAGGTTGCTGCTTAAAACCCATCTTTCCTTAACATAAATTGTGAGGGTCTTATTTATTCAAACTTATCTCCTCACACAATACCTTTTGTCCTGGGCTTGCTCTAAGTTTCAGTCCTAGAAAACTATTCTAATTCTCTGGGAGACATGAACATCCCCATCTCAGACTTTTTCTCAAACTTCACCTGTGCAAGTATTCACCCCTCTCTTCTCCACTTTAAATAACACATTGATCTTCCAGGTTAATCTTCCAAGAAGATACCCCTTTCTCTTAAGAATGGTCTGTGTGCATCTCATAAATGTCCCCATTACTCCAATGCACTTTAGTTCTAACACCGAAGTCTTTGTTATATTAAATTCCATGTTATCTAGTTGCCTGTCTCCATCTACAAGAATGTAATCCACTCGAGGGCTTCTAAGATGTTACCATTATAATATTTCTTGAATAAATAAATGAGTCCTTCCAGAATCGTTGCAAATTCTGCCTTTCCCAGAAGACTTCCTTTATTACTTTCACCCATGTGGATCTTTTTCTTATCTAAATGCCTGATTGTCTTGTTTTTCCAGTGTAGCTCTTACCTTTTCCTGCATAATACCATGAATTTATTTCTTTCTTCTAGCCTCCATAATACCCTTCAATTCATGCTACAAGCTGGGTATCTCTTCGAGAAACAAAAATTGGGTTATGTCTTGTCTCTATTTTAAAATATTGTATTCCCACCCCATATGCCCCTATCCCTAGTTTAAAGAAAGAGAAATAAAACTTAAAATTCTCACCTGCCTTATAACATATTACATAGTTTAAACCTTACCTGAGTCTCTAGACTTGTTCCTCCACATTACTCTTTAACTATTGTTATCCTGCTTCAAGGCTCAGATCAGATGCCACCCCCTAAAGAAGTGTCTTCAGATTTCCCTGTTTACAGATCCTCCTTCCCTTCCACTTTCATGGGAACTTTCAGGCTTTCTTCTGAGAATTAGTTATTATTTTCCTCCACTAAAACAATAATTAGTTATTCTTTTCCTCCACATGATCGTATCCAGTCTCTCTCTGGATAGTGGAAAAATAGATTATTTATTATCTCCTCAAAAACCCTAATACAGAGACTTCATACATTACAGGTACTTGGGAAATGCTTGTTGGTAAGGAAATGGAAGTTTTCATCTCCTCTTTCCTTCAAGTCAAGCATCATGTCATTCTCATTTGTACAACAGAACCTACAAGAAAGCTAAGCATATTGATGTTTATTTAAAGATTATACTGTGAGGCAAATTTTTAAGAAAATACAAGCCACTTTAGTAGGAATCCAATGTGGAAATGTCTTAAATTACCTGATCTTCTACAATTACAGTTTTATAAAATCTGAGATAGAGAAAACACTGCTCAATTGCCAGAGCTTGAATACACATGTAATGTCTTAAATAAAACATTTATGTTATTTATTTGTATTATATATATAATGAATGTAATGCATAATATGTATAATTTATATTTATTTATTCTGTGTAAATAAATCATTATAAGGCCCTAAATAGGTGATAAAGTAATGTTAACTTTATAAATAATAAGATTAATTATAAATTTATATCATTTTGTAATGTATAAATTACTCTGAATTTTTGTTTTATTCAATCTTCACATCAGCCTATAGGGTAGTGTCTAGTCAAGGGTTCTCCCTAGATAGTTGATTCCCAGAGACTTGGGATCATTAGAGCAAATGCCATTTTTAAATAAAACTTTTTCTCTTTGGTCATCAGATTTTTCTGGAAATTATTTGAAACCTGTACATTTTAATAATTAAAAAAAAATAGTGACAACTTGGTTGCAGTACAACAGATTCAGTTAGAAGCCAATGTTATGGTTTAAATGCAAGGGTGTAATTGGCTTTTGGCACTATATTTTAGAAGATTTGTTTAGCTGGTTTGTTTGGGGAGCCCACCCTCAAGATTCCTGGATGGTCTCCATAGATGTTAGGATTAAATTCAATTGACATAGTAACAACAAAGGCCTTGTCTTCAACTCTCAGGGCCAGCCCCAGGACGACCCTCTGTGTTTAAGATACTGTTTTCCACTTCTCCTTTGCCTGCAAAAGGAAGAACAAAGTTCACAGAGGGGCCTGATGACTGTCCCCAACTTTTTGCCATCAGAATGTATAGGATCCTGGTTGGATTAGTGAGAAATAATTACTCTTGGCTTTGGCTCAGGACACTCCAGTTTCTTTTATACCCATGTGGTCTATGAAGGAAAGGTGGTAGGAATAATGTTTGTTGATATTTCATCTTTACCTTTGAGTTTTGCTGTGTTAAGACTTAATCATATTAGTGAGGAAAACCTACCTGTAGCTCTACCTTACTAAATTAGAATCTTTAATCAGACCTTAATCCAGCTTAATTCAAGGATAGAGATACCTTTTTAAGGTAAAGTTTAATGTAAAACCAGCTTCTTCTTTTGCACACACAAACATTCTTTGCTATGTAAGGATTATGTTATGTTAGTATCTCAGGAAATGGAATTTTAAAATAGATTCCACAACATGGGTCAAATAACACATAATGGTCTAGAAATATTTTTCTCTTTTTTTTAATCCTAAGTGTTGCTCTCCTATTATCACGGAACTGTCATTTAAGCCACACATTATTTCTAAATTATCTTCCTTTTCTGTAAACTCAGTGGGATAAATATGGAATCAGAGGCCTTTCATCAAGGATCTAGAAAACAACCAGTTAACACAGTTCACATAAAGTTCATCTTTTTTGTCATCTTCATGGTTTTGCTGACTTCTCAAAATTATAAAAATATATTACAATTGAGTTAAATGGACATTTTGTCCACATAACTATAATTTTGTATTCAGTAATAATGGCCCTCTGTGTTTCACTGTTCTACTAAATGAGTTTCTACACCAATGAATTTGTATGCATACTCTTTCTTCAGATGTTAAAAATGAAGTACTATTTTTCAATAACGTTTACATATGTATATTTAGGCACATTTCTAAGCTAAACACTGCATATATTTTACTTTAAAAATATTAATTTACCTTAGAATTATGTTCTCCAATTCCATCAGCCTGCTGCTAATGACATTATTTCATTCCTCTTTTTGGCTGAGTAGTATTCCATGGTGCATATATACCACATTTTCTTTATCCACTCGGTCACTGGGCATTTAGGGTGGTTTCATAGTTTTACAATTGCAAATTGTGTTGCTGTAAACATGCATGTGCAAGTGTCTTTTCCATATAATGACTTCTTTTCTTCTGGGTAGATGCCCAATGGTGGGATTGCTGGATAAAATGGTCCTACATTTAGTTCTTTATAGAATCTTCATACTGTTTTCCATAGTGGTTGTAGTAGTTTACATTAACACCAGCAGTATAAAAGTATTCCCTTTTCAACACATCATGCCAACATCTGTTGTTTTTTGATTCCCTAATTATGGCCATTTTTGCAGGAGTAAGGCAATGATATGGTTTGGCTCTGTTTCCCCACCTAAATCTCACCTCAAACTGTAATCCCCAATTGTATAGGCAGAGACCTAGTGGGAGGTTGTTGAATCATGGGGGCAGTGTCCGCCATGCAGTTCTCATAATAGTGAGGGAGAATTCTGATTTTTTTTTTTTTTTTTTTTGAGATGGAGTCTCGCTCTGTTGCCCAGGCTGGAGTGCAGATGCACGATCTCGGCTCACTGCACGCTCTGCCTCCTGGGTTCAGGCCATTCACTTGCCTCAGCCTCCCGAGTAGCTGGGACTACAGGCGCCCGCCAGTACGCCCGGCTAACTTTTTTGTGTTTTTAGTAGAGACGGGGTTTCACCGTGTTAGCTAGGATGGTCTCCATCTCCTGACCTCGTGATCCGCCCACCTCGGCCTCCCAAAGTGTTGGGATTACAGGCGTGAGCCACTGCGCCCAGCCTCTGATGGTTTTAAAAGTGGCAGTTTCCACTGCGTGCCCTCTCTTTGTCCTGTCACCTTATGAAGACATGCCTTGCTACCCCTTCACCTTCCACCATGATCTTACATTTCGTGAGGCCTCCCCAGCCATGTGGAACTGTGAGTCAGTTAAACATCTTTTCTTTATAAATCACCCAGTCTCAGGTAGTATCTTTTTTTTTTTTTTTTTGAGAGGGAGTCTCACTCTGTTGCCCAGGCTGGAGTGCAGTGGCATGATCTTGGCTCACTGCAACCTCCACCTCCTGGTTCAAGCAATTCTCCTGCTTCAGCCTCCCAAGTAGCTGGCTATACAGAGGCACATGCCACCATGCTTGGCTATCTTTTTTTTTTTGTATTTTTTTTAGTAGAGATGGGGTTTCACCCTGTTGGTCAGGCAGGTCTTGAGCTCCTGACCCCAAATGATTCACCCGCCTTCACCTCCCAAAGTGTTGGGAATACAGGCATGAGCCACTGCACCTCACCTGGCCTCAGGTAGTGTATTTATGGCAGTGTTAGAACAGATTGATACGGGTGGTATCTCATTGTGGTTTTAATTTGTACTTCCGTGATAATCACTGATGTTGAGCATTTTTTCATGTTTGTTGACCATTTGTATGTCTTCTTTAGATAGTTGTCTATTCATGTCCTTTACCCACTTTTTGATGAGAATTTTTTGTTTTTTTCTTGCTGATTTGTTTGAGTTCCTTGCAGATTCTGGATATTAGTTACTTGTCAGATGAATAGTTTGTGAATATTTTCTCCCATTCTCTGGGTTGTCTGTTTACTCTGCTGATTATTTATTTTGTTGTGCAGAAGCTTTTCAGTTTAATTAGGTCCAATGTATTTATTTTTGTTTTCACTGCTTTTGGGTTCTTTAATTTGCTTTTGGGTTCTTGGTCATGAACTCTTTCCAAGGCAACATCTAGAAGAGTTTTACTGATGTTATCTTCTAGAACTTTTATGGTTTCAGATCTTAGGTTTAAGTCTTTGATCCATATTGAATTGTTTTTTGCATAAGGTGAGATATGAAGTTCCAGTTTCATCCTTCTACATGTGGCTTCCCAGTTATCCCAGCATTATTTTTGAATAGGGTGCCCTTTCCCTGCTTTCTGTTTTTGTTTACTTTGTTGAAGATCAGTTGGCTACAAGCAATTGTCTTTAGTTCTTTGTTCCCTATTCTGTTCCATTGATCTATGGAACTTATGGGCTTATTTATATACCAGTGCCATGTTGTTTTGGTAACTATAGCCGCCTTGTAGAATAGTTTAAAGTCAGGTAATGTGATGCCTCCAGATTTGTTCGTTTTGCTTAGTCTTGCTTTGGCTATGCAGGGTCTTTTTAAGTTTGGCATGAATTTTGGGATCTTTTTTCTACTTCTATGAAGAATGATGATGGTACTTTGATGGAATTGCATTCAATCTGTAGATTGTTTTTGGCAGTATTGTCACTTTCGCTGTATTCATTCTACCATCCATGAGCATGGGATGTGTTTTCATTTGTTTGTGTCATCTATGATTTCTTTCAGCAGTGTTTTGTAGTTTTTCTTGTAAAGATCTTTCACCTCCTTGGTTTGCTATATTTTTAAGGTTTTTTTGTGTTTTTGTTTTGTGCTTTTTTTTCAGCTGTTATAAAAGTGATTGAGTTCTTGATTTGATTCTCAGGTTGGTCATTGGTGTATAGCAGTGCTAGTGATTTGTGTGTACTAATTTTGCATCTTGAAACTTTACTGAATTCATTTAACAGATCTAGGAGCTTTTTGGATGAGTCGTTGCCGTTTTCTAGGTATACGATCATATCATCAGCAAACAGTGACAGCTGGACTTCCTCTTTACCAATTTGGATGCCCTTGATTTTTTTTAATCTTTTCTGATTGCTCAGGTAGGACTTCCAGTACTATGATGAATAGAAGAGGTGAAACTGGGCAATCATATCTTGTTCCAGGTCTCAGGGGGAATGCTTTCAACTTTTCCCTATTTAGTATAATGTTGGCTGTGGGTGTGTCATACATGCCATTTATTACCTTGAGTCATGTCCCTTTTATGCCAATTTTGCTGAAGGTTCTAATCATAAAGTGATGCTGGATTTTGTCAAAAGCTTTTTCTGCACCTACTGAGATGACCATATTATTTTTGCTTTTAATTCTGTTTATGTGATGTATTACATTTATTGACTTGAATATGTTAAGCCATCCCTGCATCCTTGGTATAAAACCCACTTCATCATGGTGTATTATCTTTTTTGATATGCTGTTGGATTCAGTTAGGTAGTATTTTGTTGAGGATTTTTGCATTTGTGTACAGATATTGCATTGAGATTTTGCATTTGTATACAGATATTGGTCTGTAGTTTTCTTTTTTTGGCTATGTCCCTTACTGGTTTTGGAATTAGGATGATATTGTCTTCATAGAATGATTCATTATTCTAAGTGAAGTAACTTAGGAATGGAAAACCAAACATCCCATATTCTCATTTATAAGTGGGAGCTAAGGTATGAGGACAGAAAGGCATAGAATGACATAACGGACTTTGGAGAGGTGGGAGGCATGGGGGCAGGGGGCAAGGGATAAAAGACTACACACTGGGTACAGTGTACACTGCTCTGTTTAATGGATACACCACAATCTCAGTAATTACCCCTAGAGAACTTATCCAGGTAACCAAAAACCACCTGTTCCCCAAAAACTATTGAAACAAATAAATAATATTAATTTTCCAGAGATTAAAACCCAGATGAACATATGTGGAAATATAAAAATAGTAATTAACAATTGTTGAATGCTTACTGTATGCAGACGTGTTCTACTCATGTAATTCCATTAACCTCTTTAAGATAGGTTTAAGATCATCCTATTTTTTAATAGGGAGGAGTTAAGTAAGATAAGTAACTTGAGTATCTTATCTAACATAACACAACTGTTGAAAATATGCACATACATTTACATAATCAGGCTTTTATATAGAAAAATACATTTTAATAAACTCATATATTATCTCAAACTTCAGTCTTAAAAATAATCTAACTGTATCCCTAAAAATAAACTATAAAATATAGTCTTAATTTAACCAATTTTTAGAGATTACTTAAAATGGAACAAGAATAGTAACATGATAATCAGGGGACTTTCACTATATTTTGACTTTTTTCATACAGATGTAAGCCCTTCATACTTACATATTTCTGCTCAAAAGAATAGTGCAGGCTATAAATACATGTGGGCTTTTAGTTTAAATGCCATATAAATCAATTGAAGGAAGAAGCACACTAATTAGTGGTGTTTTAAACAAATCTAAACAGGTAACATTAGAGATTCTAAAGACCATAATTGCAAAAACGATAAGATTTTTTGAATCTACTTTAACTATTCCACCATCCTCAAATTTTATTCAGGGTAAAAATAAAATTTTATCTGGTTATTAATTGCTTAGGACATTAGAAATAAGACTATGTTTCCTGTACACTTTAGACAGCAGACTTGAGGTTTCCTTGGATTGGAATGATATCTAAAAGGTCAAAATGATCTATGCAGAAACCAGTTGATGTTTGGACTCTGCGTGGACACTCAATGACATTCTCTCTAGGCACAGCTGGAAGCCTAAGGAATCTACAGCATCTGCTGAGGACTTCAGATATAGAAGTTGCATTGAAAGGTAAAGAAAGTTACTCAGCAACTGTCTATACTACTCCTGGAACAAGCCAGTTTTTCAACAGTGCAAATTACATGGGAATTTCTGGGGTATTATATATAATAATAACTCCAAAAAACTAAAAGAGTTCAATTTGATCAATGTGGTGACAATTAACAAGTAGACATTACAGACTTCATTTCTGTTTTTTCCTCCAAAAACAGAGCAAGACAGTCTGTCTTCATTTATTTTACCTTATTTTAATTCACTGCTGCCTTAGATTATTTTTTAGAAAGGATAGAAGAGAAAGCATCCTATATTCCAGTGGTTGAGATAGCATTCATACAATGATTATGTAGCCATAATTTTGGAAGCTGATAAAAACAAAATGAATTAAATATTTCATAGCTTTAGCAACGAGTTTGGAAAATAGATATTTGAAACAAATTAATTATATGAAAGGGAGTTCATGTATATATGTGTGTATGGGAGCCAAAGGTAGTGAAATTTTGAGGTCAGACTTGTATGACTCTTAATTCTCCACTCACAAGGCAAGGAGGAAGCTGTACACAGTTCTGCAACAACAGATAACTATTTATTTTGAACTATTTATTTGACAGTGATCTCATATTTTTATATCATATCCAAAAGTAACATGATCTAGAAAGGAGTCATTTCCCATCACATGTCCTCTCTAAGTATAGAGAACTGGAGAAGGCTGTAATGAGAGGCACACAGCCGGAGAAAAGACATAGTCCAGCTGCATTAATCCAAAAGCCTAGAATTGACACTAATCTTTTACATGATTTTAAAGGAAGCAAGGTTCTTCATAGTACATCAACAGTCATTGCATTCTCAAGAAGCGTGGCTTGGGCCCTCCTGTTTGCTGTCTTACTGTGGAGCAGAGACTATAAAAGAGAAATCAAGCATTTGAAAGGTGTCTTTATGGAAGGGTAAAATTTTGAAAGATAAGAAAGCACAGCAAATAGAGTGAAGCAGTTTCTTGATCCCTAGGTACCAATTTCAAAACTTTTGGGGATTACTTGGTAACAATATTAGACCACTTGAGACTGCATTTTTCAATTTATAAAACATTTTCTCCATCATCACCTTTTTATTCACTAACAGATATTGGGGGTTTGAGGTGACACTCTTGATGTCCCTATTAAAAGAAGATAACCAAAGGATCAAGAACCACAAACAAAACAAAGTACTCCTTTATAAATTTCTCAGAATTGCTATGAGGGTCACATTCCAAGCTGCACTCCTGCCTGGGTGACAGAGCAAGACTCTGTTTCAAAAAACAAAGAACGAATGTGCTGTAGTGTGCTGTATTTTTCATTTGTTTTTAAAAGGTATTTTTAATTCCCACTTAGCACATATACAAAAGGTACTTTAAGTATGGTAGGCATCGTATTCCCAGAACAGAGCACAGACCCTGGCCCACAGCAGATGCTATGATTGATATAGGTATTTCTGCCTCCAACTCAGAATACATCATTTGATTTATTAACTATACATTATATATATATGTGTGTGTGTGTGTGTGTGTGTGTGTGTGTGTGTGTGTGTGTATAAAATATTATTTTCTAGGCTTTTGGATTTTTTAGAGTTTTTTTGTCTTGTTTCATTTCTGCATCTTGGCACTTTTAATAACCATGACATTGTGTAAAGATTTCATATTTGAAAATTGTAAAAATAAATAAATTCCAAGTTTTGGTCTTGCCTCTGCTTCTATTACTTGCATTATTGTTAGTATATTAAGTACCTTCTTTGGGTCTCAGCATCCTTGTGTGTAAAATGAGGAAAGAAACTCTAAGGTCATTTTCAGCACAAATTCTATGAAACCTGTAATTACTTCTATTTCATGGTGTTTCATGAAGTGCCCCTGAGCTTTTTTTTTCTTTTTCCTTTTTTTTTTTTTTTTTAACAATTCAGGCTTACATTCTTCTCAACCATTTTAATAGCTCTAGTGCTCCCAAGGGAGGGAAAATTATAGCAAATGAACAGATTATTTGCTCCCCATGATGCAGTATCTTGGAAAATTTCAAACACTCTGATCATATGCTTACATTCCCATCTTTCATTCTAACCAGTGGCTTTACATTGACACATCCTTCCTTTCTCTTAGTTGAATTATCTTCTGGTGATAAAATCAATACTTTGTCAATGTAAGCAGTAACTTACAAAACATAACCAAAAGAAAAAAGTAATTACCTTTCATCTCACTATCTCAGATACCCATTATGAAAATCTATTTCTCCGGGTTTTTCTACATGTGTATGTGCATGTGTGCCTATGTGTGTATGTGTAATTTAGTTCTACCATATTTGCTAGGTTGTGCTTTCAGTGCCTTTTGTGTCTGCCTTCATCACATATATATATTGTGAACATGTGTCCATGTTAGTGAAGATAGAACCTATACCATTTTAATTGCTACTTGTTATTTCAGTGTTTAACGGTGTCATGACTTATTTAACCAAACAATAGACTGATGGAGAATTTATCTATTTATACCATTTGTGATTATAAGAACCTTAATAAACATATTTTATCTTTAAACATTTATCTGATTTTTTCCTTGCATATTGTATACATAAGATTTATATACTTTAGTTTGTTGTTGTTGAGAGTCAACTTACAAAAGTATTTTAATCTACATCTGGTCCTATGTAAATACCTTCTTGACCCTACGATTCTCCTCTTGACTTTCACTTCCTGAGTCACCATTCCTTAGACCTTCAGCATTCACCATTTACTGCACCCACATCTCTGCCTGTCTCAAGGGCTCGAGCATGGTACTCGGCTTCAGTGTTGCCCCAGTAGCACGGTCATCTGCTCTGGCTTTTAATTATCTTTTTCTTTCCTTTCTACTTGTTCAAATCATGCTACCAAAATCTACATTTTAGGCTATGTATCTTTCTTTTTCATTCCTAATAAAATATCTAGGATAAATTTTTATACCATCATGTTGTTTTATGTATGTTTTTATTTACTCCATTCTCTTGGGTATCAAATAGATTTGGCTTATGTAATTAATATTTTGATTTTATACACTTTATGAGTTTGTATTATATTTATATGTAAAACTCATATAGCTGATCTTTTAATCCCTTGATTTTATACTTAGTCTATATGCACTTAAAGGATTAATGTCACAATTCAGCGATATGAATTATATCAACAAAATCCTTTCGTATGATATTGACTACTAGGTTTGAGCAAAGAGGCATAAACTTTTTGTAGTTTTGAGATATCTAAAGAAGAAAAATATAAATAGACTTTTCTGCTACTCAGTGGATTCTACAGTCTCTCAAGTGCATCTTAGCTTCATTTAATCTTTGATCAATCTTATATAAACATAACTATTATACCTTTCTTGCAAATATAAGCTCATAGTTGTAAAAATACAGAAGCAGTAATGTATTTATCTAATATAGAAATAGCTTATTTTTGTTCTAGGGTATGCCGATCAAAAAAATCAGAGAGAAGTATCTCCAAATATGTTTAATTTATTCAGGAATTAGAAAAATGAATTATAACCCCATATGCAGAGCTATGGCAAGCCACATATACATCTGAAAAGGGGAGGGTAAAGGGAAAGTTTTATTGGCAAAGGAGAAGTTCTCATAAGCTGCTTGGAGACAGAGTTCTTGGTTTTAGAGACTGAAAGCAATAATTGGCATCAGTTCATTGGCAGAGATGCCATTAGTGGGCAGGTGTTCTTTCAAGAGCATCTTATCTGAATTGCTGCAGTCCTAAAGAAAGAAATTCTTGTGGCTTATTTTAGAAAGTCCTTGAAGCAGTCTTTATTCCAGATATGCAAGCATGAACCCTCCTCTTTTGTGCTCTTCCAGCTCTGGGTTGTTTGGATCTGGAAAAAAGTGATTTCATCCTGGTACCTGCAACTCTCACAGGTAGAATTCAATAGTCAGGGTCCTCATCATGCCTATGCCTAGAAAATGAACCCAGAAAGCTAAAGTTGGCAAGTTTTTACCCTTGCTAGAACTCGAAAGTATAAAAACCCAGAGGCGGCTTTCAATATAGTTGCCTTATGTAGACAACATGACAGCCATTCTGGACCATAATCCTGGGAGCATGATTAGCAACATTTCAGAATTTCAGGAAGACTAAAGAGCAATAGAGCAAATATCCAAAGATCAAATAGAATGATCCATCCTGAGCCATCTTAAAATCTCTGGAGAGGAGGATAGATAGGATAATAGTGAGGGACCTCAGTAAGTGTAAATAAGAGCAGATTATGGGAAGGAAGAAAGGCAGAGTTTTCCAATGCCTGCAACCAAGAAGCTGAAGGAAAAGAACAGAGAGAAGTGGATAAGATCAAAATTACCAAACATAGCCAAGAAAAGGCAAGTGAAGAGGCAGATTAGAACCATCAATCTTACTTCGGTTTATGGCCAGTATTTATTAGACACAGTACTGCTTCTCGCAAATCCCCAGGATAATGGTTAAACTGTGCATAGTTAAGTTCAACTGGTTGAGCTGAGGTGCTTAGATGCTGCTAGTGTGGCTGTTCTGGCTCAGGAGTGCATACACACACATATATATGCACACCACTGGCTTGTGAAGTGTGTGGTCACTTTTCTTTTTCACATTCAGGAGAAACAAAGTGGAAACAAAAGCAGAGAAGAGAAGAACAGTGATTAAACCGATGACAGCATTTATTCCTGTGAACCATTAGGTTAGAGAGGTTAAATCCAGAAACTAGATAGATAGATAGATAGATAGACAGACAGACAGATAGATAGATAGATTTTGAGATGGAGTCTGGCTCTGTCTCCCAGTCTGGAGTGCAGTGGCGCGATCTCGGCTCACTGCAAGCTCCGCCTCCCGGGTTCACGCCATTCTCCTGCCTCAGCCTCCCCAGTAGCTGGGACTACAGGCGCCCGCCACCATTTTTTGTATTTTTAGTAGTGACAGCGTTTCACAGTGTTAGCCAGAATGGTCTCTATCTCCTGACCTAGTGATCCGCCCACCTCAGCCTCCAAAGTGCTCGGATTACAGGTGTGAGCCACCGCATCTGGCCCTAATAGTGATATATTTATAAAATATCATGAAATTCTAGGACACTGATAAAATTTTAAGAAATTGTTTCCAGGAGGGTCATTGTGAGTCACTGCCGCGATGTGGCGAAATAGGACATTCTCCCTCTGTTGCACTGATCTCAACAGCTCCTTTCTACACGAAGAACTGGAGATTAGTAGGAGATGGCAGTCCATGGCAGAAACAAAGATGCTTATGGTGGGTCACCTTCAGTAGGGAGTGCAATAAGTTTCCTTGTAACAGCTTTGCAGGTAACTGAGCTTACTTAGAAGGAGCAGCCAGATAAGAAAAGACAGATTTGGCAGGTATTTGTGTGATAATTACATCTGACTCACTGGCGTAAGGGACACTTTTTTTTTTTTTTTTTTTTTTTTTTTTTTGCTGTGGGGGCGGGATTTCCTGATGTAAGTAGGGTTTATTCTGAAGGACTAAATATCTTGCCTGAGGAGTGTTGAGTATGGAGCCATTGTAATGTGGTATAAATTTATATACGTCCTATTTGTAGCCACAGGCATAGCAAGGTTGGGCGATCTCGTGGTTACATACAAAACATATATCAGGCCTGGTGCGGTGGCTCACGCCTCTAATCCCCACACTTTGGGAGGCTGAGGCAGGTGAATAACGAGGTCAGGAGATCAAGACCATCCTGGCTAACATGGCGAAACCACGTCTCTACTAAAAAAAGAAAAAAAAATTAGCCAGGCGTGGTGGCATGTGCCTGTAGTCCCAACTACTCAGGATGCTGAGACAGGAGAATTGCTTGAACCCGGGAGACGGAGGTTGCAGTGAGCCAAGATCGCACCACTGCACTCCAGCCTGGGTGACAGATTAAGACTCCATCTCAAAAAAAAAAAAAAAAAAAAAAAAGGTTAAATTTAAAAAGTCAAAGAGAATCCAAAAGTGTTCCAAATATTGTGTACATTTTATTTATGGCTCTGGAGAATTTTCCCTTTGGGGAGTTTCTTTATGGTTTAGATCAATTTGAAGTCCTCCAAATGACTTCATATGGAAAATACCAGGTAGTCCAAGGAAGCCAGCCAGGAACCATCTGGTTTCAAACACCAAACTGGGATCATAAAATAAATCAATACTTGTTCATAAATTCCTGAGATAGTCTCAGAGAGGAAGCAAAGTCAATATCAGTCAGATAAAAGTTTCCCATGTCAGGCAAATTCAGACCCTAGAGCTCTGAAAGGGGCCTGCTGTCTCTCTGATGGATGAAATAATATCACACTACCTCATCCGGAATAAACAATGTTTCCCATAATCAGCATTTGGAACATAAGGAAGGGTCTCCACATTAAATTTATGATAAAGAGAGAAAAGCTGCTATTTTGTTGCTTTAAATACGCATTTTCTTGTGCCTTATAAGAAATTTTCTCCACAGGCAGAGTCTGGAAGCTAAAAATGAGAGAAAAGAGGACAAAGAAACAACCGTGTTGAGGGCCATCGTCCTAAAGGCAATATGACTTTTAACACTGTCTGCTCCCAGAGTGAAAGTTATAATTGATCTTAAGCTGATTTCATCTTAAACTGACACCATTTTTTCTTTGAGATACATATTTTTTAAGAATGCATGTGTTTGAGTGTTTGTGCATATATGAGTGTGTTTTTTGTCTAAGAGTAATTTACTAGCAGGAGAGAATAACAGAATACCAAACTTGGATGGGAGTGGGAGAGGAATCCAGGGGCCCTGAAACCCATTTAATTTAATTTTGTTTTTTTGAAACAGGGTATCTCTGTCTTGCCTAGGCTGAAGTACAATGGTGCCATCACTGCTCACTGGAACCTCGATCTCCCTGGCCTCAGGCAATTCTCCCACTTCTGCCTCCTGCTTAGCTAGGACTACAGCCACTGGCCACCACTCCCCTCTAATTTTCTGTATTTTTTCTAGAGACGGGGTTTAGGCATGTTGCCTGGGTTGGTCTCGAACTCCTGAGCTCAAGTAGGGGCCTGCCTAGGCCGCCCAAATTGCTGGGATTACAGGCATGAGCCACCACGCCTGGCCCTGACACCCATTTTAAACACCTGTTTGCTGTGAGGCAACTCATCCAACTCCCCCTCTTTTCCTCAAACTATTACTAAAACCTGCATGCTATTATTCCAGTTACATGACTCAGGTATTGCAAATAGACAGCCATGAAGTATTATCCTGGTGGAAGGATAATGCCCTGGCAGGAATGTCCTGGGGAAGTGTATAGCCAGTGGGATTTTCCTAAAGAGGCACACATTTTCACTGTGAATAGAAGAAAGTGGGCCCTCTTAGGATGACTACAAGAAAAGAAATCAAAGTCAGGAACTGGGGTATTCCCTAGAGGGAAACCAAAAGATGGGGTTTGAGCTTCTTTCATCTTCTATTCTTAGAATCTAGAAATATCATCTTAACATCTCATTTCCAGGTCTACTCTCCTCACATTGTTGTAATTCCCTGTGGTTATGCTCAAAACTTCCATTAATCATGTTATGCATTAAAACCCAGTATTAGAAGTTTATGTAATGGCAAAAGTATTGTTGAAGGGACCTTGCTAATTCTGTAGTTCTAGGCAGAAACCATGGAGTGATCAGGAAGAGCCCGGTGTCAGGGAAGAACAGATTGCAGCACACCCTACTCCAGATCAGGAGGGAGACAGACCCCATTTAAACCAAATACTCTACAGGAAAGCTGCCTTTGTCCAAGGAAGGGTCAGGTAGGGGCCAAGAAAAGAAAGTGAGATCTCATCATTTGGTTGATAGTGGCTATCTAATCCACAGATATTTGGGTTACAGAACTAACTGGATAAATAAAAATTTCTATGTAAAAAATAACCTGTAGCAAGTACTTGCATATTTCAGTAGATATTCAATGTAACTAGATATTAATTTGAAAAACAAGGTATTTGAAATATGCTTCTAAAATCTTTATTCTGGAAAATACATTTTGAGGCAATTATATTAAAGTTGATGTTTTATCATACTTAAATTGTATTACTCTGTAACAGTTCCATGAGTTTCTCCTCCTGGACCCCAAACCAAATTGTAAGTTTCATAGCTCAAAACTATTGCAAAATTCTGTGGCTGGGATTTGCTGCTGCCCATATTTAAATGACTTCCCTTAGTCGGACATCGACAAGAACCCAGTCTTTAGATTGCTATGTTAGAAATGAGTCACCCTAGCTTTCTCATTGCGGTGACACCAATGCTTGCTTTATTTTTAACATCAGTGGTAGTTTTGTGGGAGAACCATAAGTACTTCATAACATGGGATTACTCAGTAGATCTTAAAATGCCCTCAGTTCATACAACCTGGTTACAATAGCCTCCATGAGTTTTCCTTCTATGTGATTTCAGAGTTCTAAAGTCCACTTTTAAAGCTAGATGCTCCCTACATACGTTTTCCTCATATGTAACCTTAAAATGGCTATCATTTATTACCCCTGTTCCTATATCAGTGGAGAAATTATGGAATTTGAAAGAAAAAATAAGGTAAGTAAACGTTTGGTTATTTGAGACTGAGAATGTGAGATTTTGAGGTCTTTAGGCTTTAGACACATACTCTTAAAAATAAATTTCTGACTTTTGTATCTGTTCTTTCTAGCCCAGAAAGAGTTTGTGTAATTCTTTGGTTCTCCCATTTGTAATTATTTGGTTCTCCCATTGTACCCATAACAGTGTTAGTTCTATACCAGTTCTCAGCAGATAAAAAATTTATTGACAGAGCCTTGTATTAGAATTTAATCTCCAGATATCAGATTCAGATTCCTTTGCAAACTTCTCTGCAAAACACAAAGTTCAATTATTGCTGGTTGCCAAGGAAACAACATGAGACCACAGGACCACTGACTACAGGGTCAGTGTTGTCAAGGCTGGCCACCCTCTGTAAGCATATGGAGTGTCAGAAACCTATGTTCAAATAGAAGTAATTGCATTTGCCATTCTAAGCTATATATAGTTCTATTTGATGAAATTGAAGTTAGAGTAATTGGAATAAAGGCCAAAAGTATCATCTTTAGCCTTCCAGACTTTAATGGTATAAAGCCTGGTGTATTAAGATTTTTACTCAGGCAAGTTTTAATATGGTTTGTCAATCAAATATGAACAAAATACGACACCACTGTTATTTGCTCACAATGAGAAATCTATAGTTCATTGAAAATTAATTACTTAATTAATCAATTAAGCCTTCTGAACTAAACTCCCTCATTTCTATTTTAAATTTTGCCTAGGGATGGCCACATAATCAGGCATATTTTGGCACTAGATTTTGATGATGGCTTTCCTTTTTGAATCTCTAAATAAAATATAATAGACTTCATATTCTGTATGAAAAGAGGTGATTGTTTCTTCCTCCCCATACCATTCCCTCATCCCACTGTTCTTACCCTCACTCCATCACCATAAATGAGCACCACAGTCATGTGGGTTGGACAATTGTCCCTGTTACAAACATATTTCTTAAAAGTGAAGATAGGCTTGTTTCCTTGGCAACACTACCAGTGAAATGTTCTCACATGATTTACCTGTTCAAGAGACAGTTAATAGGCAGGATCCAGATTTGAAAGTAGTCATCTGATTTAGAAGGCAACTTGCTAAGTCTCATCTGACAACAAGACTAAATCTGAACTCTGCCTAGACAAACTCCAAATGATGTTTGGGTTAGTGAAGGATACAGAGAACATTAGATGCAAATATTCAGCATCTTATTTAGCCATGACAGTTATTAGACCACACAGACTTAAATATTTATGCTTCCAGCTGTTTGAATTTAAAATTAAAATGTTCTTTTCCCCTCTCTTGGTGTGGCTGACTCTTCTTTTCAGGCCAAATGCTACCTTCTTAGAAGGCCTTCTGCAGTGTACCTCTCGACCCCCTCACCGTAACCCACACATTTTTCTAAAATTGGAATCTTCCCACTTGTGTTACAATGTGTACTACATTTTGTGGTATACATGTCTTTGTTACCATTTACTGTCTTTATCAGTAGATTGTGATTTTAGGCCCTCAAAAAATATGTGTTGAATAAATGAGAATAGACTGCAATTATTCATCTAAACATAATAAAAAGATAGTAAAATATGTGTTCTTTTCATAATTTTAAGCCTTTTTGTTTAACAATACTAGAAATATTTATATAATCCAACTACTACTTTAACAAAATCAGAGAAAACTTGTAAAATAAGATCATTAATAAATAAAGACAGGAAGTATGCTCCACACATTTACATTATAGAAAAAAAGATCATATACTTCATACATATTTTCTAGTGAAGCATAATGTGCATTTGCTATATTAGTTGCAAATATTCTATTCTATATAACACAAAACAAATGGAATGGATTTGTTTAATGTCTTAAGCAAAAACAAAATAAGATGATAGGACGAGGCCAACACAGATAAAGTAAAGCAGAATATCTGAATGCTAAAGATAGAGGGCCCAACATAGGGACTAAGTAAGTATACAGGGGACATATGAGGCTCTCAGTCCTCAAGGGGTCTTAAATTTGACACCCATTGATGAAACTCATTCTGACCACACATGTCAAAACCCCAGGCTTATTGGCAACTTTTATCTGTGGATCAAGTGTGCTTGTTCCTGCATCTATTTGATTATGCTGTGTGTTGTGAAGGTCCCAGTCTTATCTGGAAACATCTATCCATTTCCTTTTTTGATATGGCAATTTTGTCTAACTTCTAAAGGCCCATTTTCCCACAGGTTGCCACACCATAAGCAGGAGACAATCAAAAACAAAGAACAAGGTTTAAAATAAGTAAGTAAATATAAAGCAAGTCACTGTGAAGGCCAGCTCATAATTACTGAAGTTCAGAAGAAATGAATAAGCAACAGGGGAACAAACGGCAGAAAGTTCCATTTATATTTTCCAACTCTCCCCACTACAGGCAAGAGAGATGAGCCCTAGGCAACAGGGCTAGAATAGTGAATTCCTTCTTACAAACCAAACTCGAGTGCTTCGTGGGTCTTTCCATCTTCATTTTTGCCTATTCTCCTATTGGTATTATATGGGGAAAAGGTAAACAAAACAAAAATTGTAAATAACCTTTTGGCTCTTAGCCCAGACTTCCTGCCTCTGTTTATAGGGATGGTCAGGGACTCTCACACATACACAGCAGTGTAGGCAAGCTTAAGGAGGACATATACATTGTTTAGTGATAAGCCACCCTCTTGAATTCCTTGCCATAGGAATTTAAGTTAGCTGATAATGGGATATCCTAAAAGAAAGCAGACGTCTGTGTCTCCTCTGGGAGCTGTTTGGGATACATGGTTTTGGCTGGGGGGATGGGGGTGGGGAGTCCCAGGAATTAGGATGTACACAGTAGGCAGGAGTTAAACAGGTAACACAAACAAAGGGCTATTCTTCCTAACAACTATAAGTAGCCACAGAGTTTTACTTAATTTCTTGAACTCCCTTCCTGAAGGATGTGCATTCCCAAAGGATGTAATAGGACTCCCCTCAGCTGTATTTAAATACTCTTTTTCACCTCCATCTCAAACTCTACATAGTATAATTTCACACTGTGCAAACATTAATGATCAATTGTTTTCTTGAAACCCCTTGTTTATCCATGTACAGCTAAAGAATGTAGGTTTACTATCACTTTGTTATATCTAAATGTATCTGCTTTCTAGAATACTCTGTTGAATCAGGGATTTATATTTCCATTTGTGATATAGCAAAAAAAGAAGTGTTTAGAAAACAGCCATGTTGCCACAAATGCACATGCAAACATGTTATAATTACTTACAGAACTTTGGAACATCTTGGAATAAGCCTTGCCTTGGGCCATGAAAAAAACTCAAGCCTAATTATATGCTTGCTCACTCTTTTTAAAAGCTTTACATGCCCCAAATTTTAAATATTTGCTTGGATCTGGAAAGACTCCATAAAAAGCCAAAGTACTTTCTGTGTAAATAGTCAAAACCCAAAGGGGGCCATTATATGGCTACTCTGTCCACGGCTAGCCAGAAATCTGTTAACAGGAGAACAACAGCCCTAACATTAAACTTGTTTGTAACTGACTTCAGTGCTTAGTAATAATTTCACCAAAAATAAAAACATCATATTGTTTTAGAATGACAAGAAAATTTTGTAATAATCTGTTCAAACACATTTTTCTTCTGCTCAGCAAATATAGGAACAGCTAAAGACTACGTGATATGCTCACAGGCCCATAAATATTTAAGCCTCTGAGCCATGTTTTTTTGATTTATTGACCAACACTGACAACCACAGTAAAATTGTCTCTAATTCCAGGGGCTGATAGCAGCCACTGGATGGATGGGCAGGAAGGGTAAAGAGAGGTTTGATGCTCCAGTTTACTCAGGACTGTCTTGGTTTTAGTACTGAAGTTCATTATGAGAAACCTCTCAGTCACAGGCAAACCAGGATAGTTAATCATTCGTGTTTTGAGTAAATAACTCCAATTAATATGGGAGTTTAATTTTTCACCTATAGCTCTGCGATCAGCTGGAGTATGAGTGAAAAGGCCACAATAAGGCTATAAGCATTCTGGTTTTGTTTGGAGGCTAAGGAAGCATGGCCTTGAGAAGTGGATTCCTTAGCCCAGCAATGCACGTGGTAACAATTCAATATTAAATGAATGAAAGATTGTTAAATTAATAAGACCAATACTAAGGTGAAAAAATTGTCTTGATGCAATGGTAGCTTCCAGATACACCACCCAGGAAGCTATCTGTGGTAGACAGAATGAATAATGGCCTCCAAAAATGTCCATATTCAAATCCACGACCAGATATCATATATGGCTACGTGGCAAGGGAGAATTAAGCTTACAGATAGAATTGAGGTTGCTAGTTTCTTGTTTTAAAGAGATTATATCCTATTACACAAGTGGGCTCGATGTAATCATGAGGGTGATTAAATGGGGAAGATGGAGACAGAAAGGTCAGAACCAGAGAGAGTGTTCTGAGAAAGACCTAATCTGCTATTAATGGCTTTGGAAATGGAGGTGGCTACTAGCCAAGGAAGGGGAGCAGGCTGTAGAAGATGGACAAAGCAAGAAAAGCGATGTTTCCCTAAAGCTGCCGGAAACTAACACAGACCTGTTGGCATCTCACTTTTAGGCCAGTGAGATCCATTTTGGGGCTCTGACTTTTAGAACTGTAAGATAACAATTTTGTATTGTTTTAAAGCTCTAAAATGTGTGGTAATTTGATACAGCAGCAACAGAAACTAATGTATCATTCTAGAAATAAAGGAACAGAATAGTTCACAGACCAAATTAAAATATTCAAATCACATGGCTTATTAAAGAAACTTAAAACACATGATAAGAAGCAAAAGATGATGTAAGAAAAAGGAGATAAAGTAAGTCAACACGGTTAAGATAGGGTGCAAACATACTACTTGAATCTTGAACACTGAACATTATGCTCATATTTTCTGTCCCCTCTCTCTGCCAGATCAGCCTCCCAATCACCCCACTGTTGTGGTTAAGAAAATCAGAGTTGAGATATTGAGTAAAACTGTCCATGAATTATAAGTGCCCTGGACCAATGATACACATTGGCAAGATAAAGGGACAAGTATGTCTGGCCATAGCTGTAGCTCACCAATTAACCTAATAAATAGCCATGGGTTTTATTTGTGTTTCCTTGGTAGAAGACACATGCAACCAAAATGATGTCACCAACGGGTGACTAAATTAAGATCTCTTGCATATTGAGTGCTCATGTATACTTACTGTACCCAGAAAAGTGTTTCTTATATGTTTTTTATATTACGAATATTTAGTGTTCAGGTGCCTCATGTATAATTCACAGTGACTCATGATTATAAATTATCTCTTGGTGCTCTATCTATTACTTATTTATACTTAACACATTTTATGGGTTTCATCCAGCCCATGTCTTCTTGTCTTCTACAGCATAATTAAGTATTCTCAAACAATACAATAAATGCATGTTACACCTGTGAAGAGGATGAACAAAAATTGAAAGGTGTTTTAAGGCCAACCCAATGCAATGACATTCTGAGGACTGGCTTCAGGTCTCATAAACAAGCCTATCTCTGTCACTTGTCTGTATTCCTTGAAAGGGAAATTTACAGGAAAACAATTTTTTAAAAAGATAAAATATCTTTTCCTTCTCCAAATCTAATAAAATTCAACTGATTTTTTTTTCTCGGTGAAAATTATTCATTTAGGACATACTTTGTACCTTTAATCCGTGAAAGCTCTTTATGTTATCCTACATAAAGAAACATGTTCTTAAATTATTGTGCCTTGTTCTTTGAGGGAAACTGAGAGATAGTACAAAAGACAATACTCTGAATTTAGGAAGATGGACACTTGTCACCTTTCTACCACTAAATATCACTGTGATAATAGGCCATTTACCTCACTATCTTGAGCTCCAACTTTCCTCATGTGTAAGATTGGGGAACCAGACTTGAGGATTTCTATGACCACATTTGATCATACAAAGAAATTGCCACCCCCGTTTACTGCCCCTGGATTTGACTAAATGTTGGCAGTTTGGGCAGATTTGGCTTTTTCTGGGAGCCTTAAAAGTCATGAAATAAAATTCATAACCCAAAGTAGGTCTTATGGTCTTATATGACATTTAGCATACACAAGTACACAAATTACACCAATGTTTTATAGAATGTTATTGCATTGGTACATCCTTCTAATATCTCTCAATTTTTGTTCATCCTCATCACAAGTGTAACATGCGTTATGCCAGTGCCTGAGAATATTTAATTCTGCTGTAGGAGACAAGAAAACATGGGCTAGGTGAAATTCACTAAGGAAATACACTAAAATATAGTTAATTTAGCCTTTTTAGTTTTTAACATCATGACTTGGATTATAGTGCATGTGGCTAACAGAACTTCTGCATTCTACAGAAGAAAATCAACAAATGAAAAATGTCCAGAGATTAACCCCAAGCTGTAATAGAGAGACAGGTTCAAAAGATCTTAAAGAGTCAGCAAGTGACCTTTTTAAATAAATGAATATCACATTATCTCCTCTACTGGGGCAATTATTCCAAGGCTTGGTTTCTGCCTGTGTGTTATCCTTGCGGTTAGATCATTCTCATTCAAAGCTCCCATGCTGCACTTTAAAACCAGTTCCGGTTGTCTTGAACCTAAGAATATCTGCTTACTGAGCTCTGTAGAAATAACTCAATCAAGTCTCTATTCAAATTACTTTTCTTGAAACTAAAACATCCTCTTATTTTTCTTCTTCCTTAAGAGACTGCATTTTATAATCCTTATTTTATTTTTCTTCTCTGAATAAGATCACTAAAGAAGTGAAGGCCAGAATTGGACTATTCTCCAGTGAGAATTGACAAGTATGAGGCCAATGAGAAGTTTCTTAGAATCCTACAGATTCTCACAGAAGCAGGTGGCTGCCTGGTCTCAGGCTGGGCAAGTCACAAATTAAGTAAGAATGTGAAATCTGATACCATGCCTGACAGGATCCTGCTCTTTTTCTTTGCCCAACTCAGAACTCAGGTTTGACTTATTCTTCCAAAAGACTGAAAGCACTAAATTTATTTAAGTTTCAACTTACAAAATCTTCTTATGATTAAGTATACTACCTGACCCCTTTACCATCTCTGAAAGGCAGAAAAGGAGAAAAATCCAAATGGCATGTACAAAAACAAAACAAAAATAAACAAACAAAAAAACAGTGCTACTTCTAACTTACCTCATTCCCAGCTACACTTGTCACGTTAAATTGGGTATGATATATCCAACTGATATTCTTTGTTATTCCTAACACCCTCAGTAATAATTTTAAAACATTATCAAAAGAAGTTGCAGAAGGCTTTCCTTTATGTAAAATATATTTTGTCTACTTCTATAGAAACTTTACACCAAAAAAGGCATCATCAGCACTTGCCTCCTTCAAAAATTTGTACGAGCTAAAATTTGCAACTCTTGTCTTTTAAAAGTAGTTTCTAACTGGTATAATATTTCTTTCTCTTCCTCCACATTATCTTCCAGTTTTAAAGTTTCCATCAGTAGAAATATAGACATGACATCAGAAATGCGCACACTCATATGCAATCATACGGAAAGTAAGTTCATATTGCATGTGCTTCTGCAGTTGGTGACTGCCACTTTAGCCAGGGTAAAGGTTTTTGAAGCTTCTGATATTTCTGTCTTGGAATTGCAAAGTTAAAAATGAGCAAACGCCACAAATTCACTTTGCCTTTTAAGATTTTCCTGGCATAAGATCAAAGAAAAAAGAAGAAAAGCCCCAGATAAGGCTTAAAACTATGAAGCTTGCACAAAGGCATGAGAATTGAAAAGTCTGTTTGCAGTTGAAATAACTCTGACAACAACTGCTGCATCCATAGAAACAAGGCCTCGGGTCTAGTCTGAATTTCAGCAATAAAAGGGAGAACAAATGTCTCAGGTACTGCAAATGTATTTAGGATCTAAACTCTCCTCATCTTGCTGAGAACTGGCCTTTAAAGAATCCACATTGTTCCCAGCTACTCGGGAGGCTGAGGCAGGAGAATCGCTTGAGCCTGGGAGGAGGAGGTTGCGGTGAGCCGAGATCGCACCACTGCACTCTAGTCTGGGCAACAGAGTGAAACCTTATCTCAAAAAAAAAAAAAAAAAAAGAATTCACATTGTTACACACTTTATTTGAAGTAAGTAAACAAAACTGAAGAAAGGTGAGCTAGTCCATGAAGTGCCTATTGGAATCACTTTTGCAATAATAGAAAAGAGGGAAATTACTTAGGTTAATATATAAATCACGTACTACTTAAAGAGAAGTATGATTTTAGCCTCTGCTAGACAACTGGAAAAGAAAGTTCTTTTTTTTCAGGGAGGCTGCTTTATAAACAAAACGTGAGCTTACCGAGCAAGACCCAGGCACCAGGTATCTGTCCTCTCACAAACTTCCCTTCAGTAACTCATCCAAACAACACTATCCTCTCCAATTCACAAGGACAATGAGTTCACACTGGTGATCTGCCCCAGTGCCTGGAAAAAGACTTCACTGCCCAAAAGTCAGAATAGTAATTACAATTTACCTATGAGTGATTTTTTCTTCCTAAATAGCTTTTTCTATGTACTTTCCAATGTACCTTTATGAATTGGCAATATGGGTCTACAAATAAAGATAGAGTATATGAGGCTTTAAATGCAAAGCATGGTAATGTAACACTAAAATTTTCTGTGTATATGGTACATCTGAGGTTTTGTGAAGCCTTTCTTTTGTTTTCTTTTGGGTTCATTGTATCATCACTTTAATTTTAAAATAAGAATTAGCTTCCCTTATAAAACACATGGAGGTAGGCTAGTTAGTATTTACAAAAGAAACAGTGTCCCCACATCACTGCAAGTCTGCAGCAATGAATTTGATTCACTAAAACAAACTTTAGGAAGTATATATAGAAAAAAACAGCTTATGAATGCTTTTCTCAGCTTATTTGTATTTAAGTCAGATACTTTTACCTCTTGAAAGAGAAAATATTTTTCTGTAGAGCCCACAGTGACATCAGTTCTCTGAATACTCCTGCCTTTAAGTTTTCAGAAGCAAGAAGATATGAGTACAAAAGTATATACCTCGAGTCTCTGTGTACTATAAATATTAATGAGAAATCAGATAAAGAGAAAATTCAATATGATTGTGTGTATATGTGTACTCAAGTTTTTAAGGAAAGTGCTAATAGAGAGACCTATGACCTCAAAGATATATATTTACATACATAATATATATTATTATGTATAATATATATAATATAAAAAGAGAGACTGTTTTTATATGTGCATGCTATTGTCAATTTGAGACTATAGACAAGGACTGTGAATCTTCTCCTTTGGGATAAATATCTGTAGCTTCTGCCTCCAGCCCTCAGTTCTAAGCTAGACTGGGAAGTCCTAAAGCTCACTGGCCATGTCTCATCTCCTTTCTGTCCCCTGATGGCTTAGAGTTCTCAAATATGTAGAATGAAACAATGAGGAGCTTTCAGGAACTTTCTGGGCAGCTGTGTCAGGGCAGAAGAAGCTGTACACTTTTCTATCTCTAATCTTTTCTATCTCTAATCTTTTCTATCTTTAACCATGTCTTGAATTTGACTTTTGAAACCCAAATTTAGGTTTCTCCACATTCTGGCTTGCAGGTTGTTTTGCCCAAACTAAAGAAAAGTTAGTTGGGGGAAATAAGAGCTGGAGACTGCAACATCCTTACAAGGTGTTTATTACCTTCTTTTTTATAAAAGGGACTTGATCCCTTACGTGTGCATTGACTTGCTTAGTGTTGATGAAATTAGGAAACTTCCACAGATGGTGAGGACAGTCTGGAAGCTAGATTCGTGGACAGGTAAGCAGATAAACAAGTTGTAGGTGCATGTCTTAGACTTAGCATTCATGGTGGAACTGCTTCATCTTGGAGTGGCTTGGTTTTTTTTGTTTGTTTGTTTTTTGTTTTTTTTTATCTAGAGCTCTCAGAACCAGCAATCAAACTCTCCACCCCAGGTAGATTTTATATTCTCCTCATTTGCTGATACAGATGACTTCCAGCTTTTAAATATTTTGGGCCACTGCCTTGAAAATGAGTTTGCACAGTAGTAGAATAATTTGCCTTTGAACATTCTCTGAGTTCCACCTCACACATAATATTTTCAGTTCTCCCTCTCCTTTGACATTATCTTAGGCAGTTGGAGATACTATTATAGACTTAGAATCAGATGTAGATATAGACAGATATATACTTGTAAATACACTGACCTAAGTTTATTCTTAAATAAATGTCACATTATATAATTCATAATCCACCAGTGAGTAATTACAGTTTTATTATAGAAACTTAATGAGTGGGAGCTCTGACAATAAGTATTTTCATGAAAAACTTCCCTTAATCGTGATCTATACCTACACAGATATTTTGATAAGAAGTCCCTACCTGAAAACTAGTAGAAAAATTTTGAGGATTATCCATCTTTTTCATATTTTCGGGCCTAATAATGTGTAAGTATTAGCTAATATGCACTCTACTGGCACTATATATGACTAACAGTGGAAGACTAAAACTTGGAAAATGATCTTGAATTAGAATATTTAGAAAAATAATATTTATTCAATTCTACTGCAAAGTACTTAGAATTATTCAGAAAATAAATCAATACTTTTAAAACTATCATGTTTTTAATATTTCTTATCAATATAACCAAGTTTGAGGTACTATATGAATGAAAGTAGTTTATTTAAAGGACAAAACCATAAAAGGTAATTTTTGCTTGGAAGTAAATAAAATATTAAATATTCCTGGGGTGTTTAATATTCACATATATTTCATTTTATATCAGGAATCTAAACTGAATCAGCCATTGGTTATGATGAGATAATCAACCAGGGCATGTGGTTTTATTTAAACTTCTCAAAAGCAGACAATACTTGGTCTTTCTTTTTTCTCTACTGCTTATACACAGCCTGCTTGAGTACCTTGCAAATTCAACAACAAAAAAATTAGTTTCAACATAATGTCTTATTCATTTTTACATTTCCCCCATTATAAAACACAGAACTGTGCACATATTTGGTACACAAGAGAGTTTTTAATTGAGTTAAACTATGTAGAATATATTTCTGCATTATTCCAATCAATAGCCATTCAAGGGGAAAAATACTCAAATCGTGTTTTCTAATAATGGTCCACTGAGTTATGCCTGGTATTCTCTTCTAGAGGGAAGTTGTGGAACATCTGGGGACCGCCAGCTGTTTCCGTTATAAATAGTGTTAAAGGTTTTCTGCGTCTGAGCTTTATGTGATTATCTCTTTGGGGAGCCTAATTTTATTGTAATCACTGTGCATTTCATTTTAGTAAGCATTCATATTCACTATCAAGACTTGTTCTTTATCACCAAACAACTGTTTAACTGCTTAAATGTAAACGCAATGAAGGAATCCAGAAATACACCAAGCTCCAAACCCCACGTTTATTCCCTCTTCTGTATAAATCAGAAATATGTATTTGAGCATTTTATACATTTAAAGTCTTTTATTAAAAACAAATCATATTACAACTTTCTTCTAAAGTTACAGTTTTTAAAATAAGCAGAAGGAATATTTTGGTAAATTACTATGTGAGAAAGGCATTTTATTTCATTTCCACAAATGTATGCCACCCTAGTATATCTTATTAATTTATTTATCCATTTTATTCTTGTTTGTTTGTTGCTTTTCAGTCTTTCATTGACTGTTTGGCAGTATCTAATTTTATTTAGCAAAATAATGATTTACTATTTATGTAATTCTGATTACCTTAATGGAAATATGAAAAATACACATAGTCAACAGAAAGAACTATTCAACTAATACCTTCGTAAAACGATCAGGTTTTATGTAATACCATGAAATATTTTTAAAAATGAAGTCCTGGGAGTATTTTTTTTAAACCTGTACAATTTTTAAACCTGAGTGTATGGCAGCTAAGTCATAATTCAACTAATTTTTGTTAAGTCTTCTCAATTTTTGCTAAATATCTTAGTAATTTATAATTTACTGAATGTTTACCATGCTATTTTCTTTTGTGTTTTCTTTTGGGGTATGTATATATGAACACAGGTGAATTATTGTCCTTGGAGCAAATCATCTTGGATTTTGTGTACTTTGATATGCTTTAGTTCAAGAAACCTAAGAAATTGATGTGATACAATTTGTATCACCTTCTGAATTAAGAAAAATGCTGGATCAACTTTAAAATATTTTTCTCCAGAGGAGAAAGAGAATAAAACAACATGACCAAATTACAAGTAAATGCTTCTGGAAATCATATGATCATATTTTATCACTAACAATTTCAGTCTATGTGCTTAACACATTTAACATTATTCACAGTTTCCAGTATATCACTATACCAAGAATAAATGTCATTGACAAACATTCCTATAGAGTCAAGTTCCTTTGCATCTCTACATTTTGTAACATAGTGTCTACAACCATCAGAAGGGATAGGAGACATTCTAAATGGCAGAAGTAACTCTCAACTGGGAATGTGTATTGAAATTTCATGTACAAACTTTCATTTGCTCCTCCCACGTAATTCTTATATGTCTCTCTTGGCTTGCTTTGGGTAAAGGCTGAGGAGGGGAAGTTCTGAGACTTAGTCCTGCTTAAAATAGTCCATGTCCTGAAAAGAACCTTCTTTCTGTGCCACACATCTGCCAAAGCCTTGCAACCCTCATTTGCAAAATGGTGATAGTACGTGCCCTGCTTTGCATTCACAAGGTTATTGTAAAGTCCTCATAATAACTTGAACACTCATTACTTAATTTTAAAATTTTACATGCAGTATCTCAAACCTTCCCAAATGTGTGTCTCCAGTGGGTTTCAGGTTCTAAAGTGAATAATTCCAGCACCACCTCATGATAGTCAGGAGGGTCCTGGGACAATCAGAGACACCAGGCTGAAACCCTTAGTCTAGAACTATCATGAGTCACCTCATCATTTTACCTTAGTAGGGTATAGGAATTGTGAAGGGTGTTCTTCATACAGTAAAAGGAAGTAAAATAAGGATGAAAAGCACTGCTTAATTCATTTAATTATTATAATATCCTTACCAGATACCTATTATTAGTATTGCATTTTATAAACTTATAGCTTGAAACTGAAGAAAGTATTAATATGGGTTAAGTGATGTACTTTGGAAAGATAACTTACATGATAATATTTGGAAAGAAGGTAAAATAAAATTATTGCATGAATTACCTTTAATAATAGATATATTATGTCAATATCAAAACATTTTTAAAGCACAGAGACAGTTAAGCTTTCACCAATATTTAAGCTGAGTAATATAAATATTATATGACCACCATTTTCAAAGGGTTAGAGTTGTTGACTTATTTAATGTCTCTTTAAGTCCTTTGTATTATTGAAATCAGATTGACCATAACCTACCCAATATGTTGATACTTCCATAGAGATGTAATTATATATCGCAAGATTTATAGTTGATTGTCAACAAAAGTGGATACTATAAATGAAAGAAAAATAAAACAAATGATTTTGAAAGATGGAAAGGGAATGATGCTGGCCTATAATTTTTCCAAAACAAGTTCATTTGATTTAGTTACTCTTTTTTCAAGTTGATTCATTACATATCTAGAGTTACCTGAAGAATACCCTGCTACTTCAGACTCAACCTCATTAACTTGGCTTCAAGGCCTTAAATAAGCCTTGATTTCAAACCCCCTCCATTCTCGAACTTTCCCCAAATTATTCTTATTGGGATAGGTGGAGAGTATGGTTTCCTCTCCCCATTTCAACTGTAAGATCCTAGACAGCTGCTACATGCACTTAGCTTTAAAGATTTCTATATTATAACCTAAAATATACTATTCAGTAATTTTTACATATTCAATTATGTACTTATGCAACAGAAATTTTATTACATAGTCTGATGCTATGATTAGAAAAATAATGGTGATCAAGTTTGACAAAAATCACTGCCCTAGTGGAGTTGTCTTTTTTTTTTAACGCTTACTTTAGGTTCAGGGGTGCATGTTATATAAGTACCCCTCGTTTGAATACTGGCAGGTTTGTTATATAAACAAATTCTGCCTTGTAGAGGTTTGAGGAACACATTATTTTGTCACCCAGGTAATAAGCATAGTACCCAATAGATAGTTTTTGATCCTCATCCTCCTCCAACCCTCAAGTAGGCCCTAGTGGCTATTTCCTTCTTTGTGTCCATAGGTACTCAAAGTTTAGCATGCACTAGTAAGTGAGAACATGCAGTATTTGGTTTTCTGTTCCTGTGTTAGTTTGTTTAGGATAATGGCCTCCAGCTCCATCCATGCTGCTTCAAAGGACATGATCTCATTCTTTTTTATGGCTACATAGTATTCCATTATGTATATGTAATACATTTATTTTTAATCCAGTCTACCATTAATGGGCATTTAGATTGACTCCATGTCTTTGGTATTGTGAATGGTGCTGTGATGAACATACACATGCATGTGTCTTTATGGTAGAATTATTTATATTCCTTTGGGTGTATACTCAATAATGGTATTGCTGGATTGAATGGTAATTCTGTTTGAAGTTCTTTCTGAAATCATCAAACTACTTTTTACAATGGCTAAACCAATTTACATTTCCACCAGCAGTGTATAAGCATTCCCTTTTCTCTGCAACCTTACCAGTGTATAATATTTTGACTTTTTAATGATAGCCATTCTGACTACTGGTGTGAGATGGTATCTCACTGTGGTTTTGATTTGCAATTCTCTAATGATTAGTGAGGTTGAGCATTTTTTCATATGTTTGTTGGCCATGTGTATGTGTTCTTTTGAAAATTGTCTGTTCATGTCCTTTATCCACTTTTTAATGGGGTTGGTTTATTTTGCTTCTAAATTTGTGTGAGTTCCTTACAGATTCTGGATATTAGACCTTTGTCGGATGCATAGTTTGCAAATCTTTTCTCCCAATCTGTGGGTTGTCTCTTTATTCTGTTGATAGTTTATTTTGCTGTGCAGAAACACTTTATTTTATTCTATTTTTTTTTGGAGATAGATTCTCACTCTATTGCCCAGGCTGGAGTGCAGTGGTGTGATCTTGGCTCACTGTAATCTCCGCCTCCCAAGTTCAAGCAATTCTCCAGCCTCAGACTTCCAGGTAGCTGGAATTACAGGCATGTGCTACCTCACTGGGCTAATTTTTGTATTTTTAGTAGAGATGGGGTTTCACCACGTTGGCCAGGCTGGTCTTGAACTCCTGACCTCAGGTGATCTGCCCATCTCTGCCTCCCAAAGTGCTTGGATTACAGTCATGAGCCACCATGCCCAGCCACTTTAGTTGAATTAGATCCCAATAGTCAGTTTTTATTTTTGCTGCAATTGCTTTTGGCATCTCTCTCATAAAATCTTCTCCAGGTCCTATGTCCAGAAAGGCAATTCCTAGGTTATCTTCTAGGGTTTTTATAATTTTAGGCTTTACATTTAAATCTTTACTCTATCTGGAGTTGGTTTTTGTATATGATGTAAAGAAGGAGTTTGATTTCAGTCTTCTGCATATAGCTAGCCAGTTATCCCAGCACCATTTATTAAATAAGGAGTCCTTTCCCCATTGCTTATTTTGTCAATTTTGTTTAAGATAAGATGGGTGTAGGTGTGTGGCATTACTTCTGAGCTCTTCATTCTGTTCCATTGGTCTAGTTGTCTGTTTTTGTACCAGTACCAGTACAAACATCAGTACCATGCTGTTTTGATTACTGTAGCCTTATAGTATAGTTTGAAATCAGGTAGTGTTATAATCTAGACTTGTTCCTTTTACTTAAGATTGCCTTGGTTATTAGGGCTCTTTTTTGGTTTTATATGCATTTTAAGATAGCTTTTAAAAATTCTGTCAAAAATGTCATTGGTTGTTTGATATGAATAGCATTGAAACTTTAAATTGCTTTGAGCATTATGGCCATTTTAATAATATTTATTCTTCCTGTCCATCAGCAAGGAATGTTTTTCCATTTGTTTGTGGCATCTCTGATTTCATTGAGCAGTGTTTTGTAATTCTCATTGTAAATGTATTTCACCTCCATGGTTAGCTGTATTCCTGGGTATTTTATTCTTTTTGTGGATATTGTGAATAAGATTGAATTAACTCTCAAATTGAATGTTATTTTTGTATAGAAATGCTACTAATTTTTGTACATTGATTTTGTATGCTGAAACGTTGCTGAAGTTCTGTACCAGGTTAAGGAGCTTTGGGACAGAGGCTATGGGGTTTTTTAGATATAGAATTATATTGTCTGTAAACAGGAATGGTTTGACATCCTCTCTTCCTATTTTGATATATTTTATTTCCCTCTTTTGACCTGTTGCTCTGGCTAGGACTTTCACTACTGTGTTGAATATGATTGGTTAGTGAAGTCATCCTTGTCTTGTTTGGTTTTCAAGGAGAATGCTTCTAGCTTGTGCCCATTTAGTATGATGTTGGTTGTAGGGTTTACATAGATGGTTCTTATTATTTTGAGGTATCTTCCTTCAATGCCTAGTTCGTTGAAGGTTTTTAACATGAAGGGATGTTGAATGTTATCAAAAGCCTTTTCTACATCTATTGAGATGAGCATGTGGCTTTTGTTTTTAGTTCTGTGTGTATAGTGAATCACTGTATTGGTTTGGGTATTTTGAACCAACCTTATATCCTAGGGATAAAGTCTACTTGATTGTGTTGGATTTGCTTTTCGTTGTGCTGCTGGATTCAGTTTGCTCATATTATATTGAGAATTTTTGTATCTATGTTCATCAAGGATATTGGCCTGAGGTTTTCTTTTTTTGTTGTATTTCTGCCAGGTTTTGATATCAGGATGATGTTGGCCTCATAGAATGAGTTACGGAGGAATCTCTCCTCCCTGATTTTTCAGAATAATTTCAGTAAAAATGGTACTAGCTCTTTCTTATACATATGGTAGAATTTGACTGTGAATCTTTCTGGTTTGGGGCCTTTTCTGGTTGGTAGACTACTTATTACTGACTCAATTTTGGGACTCATTATTGATTCATTCAGGGATTCAGTCTCTTTCTGGTTCAATCTTGGGATGGTGTATATTTCCAAGAATTTATCAATTTCTTCTGAGTTTTCTGATGTGTGTGCATAGAGGTGTTCATAATAGTCTCTGGGGCATTTTTGTATTTCTCTGGGTCATTGATAATGTCCCCTTTGTCATTTCTGATTGTGTTTATTTGGATCTCATCTCTTTTTCCTTTATTAGCCTAGCTAGCAGTATATCTGCCTTATTAATTCTTTCAGAGAAACAGCTCCTAGATTCATTGATCTTTTGCATAATTTTTCACGTCTCAATTTCCTTCAGTAAAGCTCTTATTTTGGTTATTTATTGTATTCTGCTACCCTTGGGGTTGATTTTCTCTTGTTTTTCTAGCTCCACTAAATGTGATGTTAGGTTGTTAATTTGAGATCTTTCTAATTTTTTAACGTGGGCATTGAGTACTGTCAACTTTCGTTTTAACACTGCTGTTGGTTTGTCCTAGAGAATCTAGTATGTGGCATATTCTCATTAGTTTCAAAACATTTCTTGATATCTGTCTTAATTTCATTATTTACCCAGAAGTCATTCAGGAGCAGGTAATGTAATTTCCATATAATTGTATGGTTTTGAGTGATTTTCAATATAAAGAAGTTGAAGATGAGGAGAAATTATAATGTAGTGTAGTGTACGTGGGAAAGTACAGCTTTCAACTATCACAAAAATAATGGGAAAGAGAATCAAACAGGAAGTAAGGTGGGGGGAAGATGTTAACAGTGACCAGGAAAGCCTTCCTAGAGAAAGTTATATTTGAATCATCAAATAGAAGTTAGCTAGGTGAAGAAGCTGGAGAAGAAGTAAAGGAAGAGAAAGTGAGAACAGCAGGCAAAGAACTGCATCTTAAAGAGACTAAACAACTTTAGATAAAGGAAACAGTTCAATATGGTTGAAGTATGGAGGATGGGGCTGGGGAGATAGGTGCAATGTGAGTAGAACAAGGCACAGGACACCATGGACAAAAGTTTGAACACTCTCAGTGTTTTAAGCAAGGTAGTGACACAATCACACATTTAGATTTTGGAAAAATATATTTATAGTGTGGGAAATTGACTGAAGGCACAAAGGATCACCGTTATGTTCTCATGAGACAGCAATTTCATATTGAATTAGGGCTAGTGAACAGGCTTGATAGATATTTGGGAAGTAGAATCAGCACATCTTCCTAACTGATTTGTTCTGAGAAGGATGGTCAAGGAGTGCTAAGAGTCTTGGACAATTCTCAAATTTATGGCTTGGGCACCTGGGTGGATGGCAATCCTCTGTCATAAATACATATGCCAGAAGATCAGGTTTTGCACAGTACAAAGTGAGTTCAGTTTTGAGTGAATTAATTTGAAACTACCAATATTATATGCAATTAGAAATGCCCAAAAAGTAGATGACTACACAGGTCTGGAGCTAAGGAGGTAAATCTCCAATACATGTGTAGATTTGGGAGATATCACAACTCATTTTGCTTTTGAAGCCATGACAGTCACAAAGCTCACTTTTTAAGGAAAAATGAGATGAACAAGAGGGCCTAGCACATTTAAGATAAAAGTAACATTGTTGGCACCTGCGCAGAGACTGAGACGGAAGAGCCAGAACAACAGACCAAAAAGGCAAGTATATTGCCCTAAGTGCCGTGGAAAAGGAATGTTATAAGAGGAAGTGATGAGGTGTGTTAAATGTCGTTAGTGGGTCCAAGCTATGCAAACAGCACATTATATTTACTAAAGGGATGTGTCAGTGACTAGGATGGGAAAAGTTTCGGAGAAAAGGTGCAGGATAATAAAATAAGCCAGTAAGTATAACATCTCTTTTATTAAATTATCCTGTGAAGATGGGAGATAAAAATCAAGTGTAGATTAAAGAGAATATGAGCTACAAAGACTACCTTTTTCAGATAGAAGACACCTGAGGTTGTTTAAATCTGATAGAAAATGAGAAACAGAGAAGGAAAATTTGTCCCGAGAGAGGGGACATAAACAATAGATCAGTGTTCCTCAGAAAGCAGAATGGAACAGGAGCCATAGATCAGATGAAGGGACTGGCTTAGGACTCTTCAGTTGTAACAAGATAGAGGTGAAATGAATGAGTACAGGGGCAGGTAAACATGAGGCTTTAGTGGCAAGAGACTGAGGGAATCCTATCAGCTGTTAGTTGATTATACTGGCATATAGTGAAGTACAAGGAGTGACGTGAATATTGGAAGGGTTTAAGGGAGAGAGAGAAATTACATAAGGGAAAGGAACCAGGGGGTCCCAAAATAATGAAGAATAAGAGATTTGGAAAAACTGAGTGAGAAAGGTGAAAGGCAGGATGTTATGTGCAGGTGATGGCCCAGTGCAAGATCTAACTATTAGAGCGGATTGGAGAAATGGCATAAAGGTGCAGATCGATATGGTTGTGGGAGAACTAAGAATACAGAGTTTTATATGGTTCATTTTATAGGTTACTATAATACCCAGGATTATTATGAGTATTGAATTGCAAAAGAATAAGCCCAAAAATATAAGGATGGGTGTAGAAGAGAAGGTAGATGAGTCCTGCAACTTGTCAGTGATCAAGGAACTAAAGATGCTTCAGTGGACTCAGCTGACCTGCAGGTGCAGTCATTTTTTGGTGGATAAAGGAGTGTCTCTCAGAGCAATGAGCTGTGGCCCTTTGACTGTGTTTGTAGGTCCTCTCCAACTGAGCAAGGGATTTTTCTGTTTTCATATGAAATAGTAGCAGCTTTTTGTGGCTAGAAGAACACTGGAAAGAAACAGTCATGGTCTACTTTTACTACATGATCTGGGTTTAATACTGTGGTTCCCAGGAGGAGGTGACCCAGCCTATTTGCTATGGGTGGAATGGGCTGAGGCACCAGAGGTCATTGCCTAGTTTTTTGATGAGACAGGTTTCTGAGTCAAATGGAATCAAAATGGAATTTTAGCCACAGTTTTAAGAATTTTCAGCCTCAATTAATTTAAACCATTGTAAACTAGTGTACATATAAAATGGATTTAAACTGCTGGTATTTGGACTACCAATAAACCAAGAGAGTTAACATTATTCCAACCAATGAGCAGAGGAACTGTCAACATGAAGAATGTCCCTTATACACTATTCAGTATCACGTACAAACAATAATCCAATGCCACTTTTGTTAACACTGGGAGTAAGCTCATTATTTTATCCTCTATCAGAAAAAAAAATTAAATAAATTAGAAGAATATATAAGGAATTCATATATATATATATGTGTGTGTATGTGTGTGTATATGTATATGTGTATATATATATATATATATCTCCTTTTTCAAAGGACAAGAAATACCATAAATAAAATGGAACCATTTTAGCATTTTTGAAGTATTTGTCATTTTTTCCTTCCTACTGTATGTGCTAAAATGTAGGGCAGGATACCTTCTTTGGTGTTGCCGAGGAAAAATCTGGTGCTAATTTGGAGAGGACAGTTAAATTTGCTAAGTGTGAAACAAAGACATTTAGTGTTCTCTCCACTTTCTTTTTTTCTTTTTTTGCCCTTACTGGGTTTATCACATAAGAATTTGTTAAGTAGTATTATGTGAGCATGAGTTAGCACTTACAGCTTCTTTGTAAATTCTGAAGGTATAAACATTCTGCTTCTGACTCCAGCTGAACTTACCAAATGATGAGAAACTTATCACCATATCATTATTTTGAGGTTTTATCTTTACAGGCAGGAACATTGGTTTTGCAAATTTGCAATTCCTTTTTCAGCCTGAAAAAAAATGGTCTTGGGAATTTTTTTTTCCAATTAAGAGAATTAATGTCATGGTTTACATCTGTAAATAACATGTCTTTATTCAAGACTATAAAGGCATTTCTTGATGTTCTGAATTTAAATACTCTCCAATTTTTATAGTCTACAAATAGGTAATTAACATGAAATTTCAATATTACTTGGATAGAGTTTGTAATGAAGATTTTTCTGGAACTATGAGAATTAATAAAAATAGAGTTGTTAAATACTGCCAGTCTCCAGAAGGTTTGCCAGTCACAAATATGGAGAAGTGTGATAACATCACACTTATCTTTGGGTTATATACTTCTCATGTCGAACTCTAATTTTAAGAAATAAGAGACTTTAAAAGTCTTCACAAAGAGTGCTTTCTCAAAAAACTTCTTTTCACCCTTTGGAAGGGTAGAACCCTGGAGGAAATCCACTTTGCCTTAATGTATACCCCAATCTGTGCATCCAAGTTATAAGTCAGAAGCCTGGACAACTTGCAGGATGTCCTGTAACTCAACAGAAACAGTGAACGTGGTTCTATGGCATTCCATATTTGTTGTTCTCAATACTACAAGGCCAATCTTCAGGAAGTTTGGAACCACCTAGAATTTTCCTAGACCAGGGGAAAATGCTTTCATCTGACATAAAAAAGACCATTCTCATGGTGAATAACAAAATAACCCATTTTAGGTTTCTTTCTTCCTTTCTTTTCTGCTTTCCTTCTTTCACTCACACATTAGCCAATGTTCCCTCCTTCTACTGACAGAGTCATTTTGCTCTTTCTTTCTTCTCCAAATAAACCTGTTAATTGTGTCTGACACCACTTGTTTATATTTGAACACCAATTTGAGTTCACAGGTAAACTTTCCCAAGACTTTGGCAACTTAGGCACAACCTCCAATAGTGAATGTGTCCGACAAGGCTCAGTGCTGTCTTGATTCGTCTTTCAGAGGTGAAAACTTACATGCTGATACGGTTTGCTCTGTGACCCTACACAAAACTTATCTCAAATTGTAATCCCCATAATCCCCACGTGTTGAGGGAGGAATCCAGTGGTCGGTGATTGGAACATGGAGTGGTTTCCCCTATGCTGTTCTTGTGATAGCGAATGAGTTCTAAGGAGATCTGATGATTTTATAAGTATTAACATATAGTATTAACATTTTCCCAATGAAAACAGATGCTCCAGAAAGATACACCACAGTGAGCATTATCTAATAAAAACTCATCCCCCTTCACTGTTCACACTTCTCTCTCCTGCCGCCTAGTGAAGAGAAACGTGTTTGCTTCCCCTTGCGCTATGATTGTAAGTTCCCTGAGGCCTCCCAGCCATGCGGAACTGGGAATCAATTAAACCCCTTTCCTTTATAAATTACCCAGTCTCAGGTATTTCTTCATAGCATGAAAACAGACTAATTCACATGCCATGCTGTTTCAGCTTTCAGCCCTCTTCAGAAATTGTGTTATCTGAAAAGCATCACATTGTCCGATATCTCAGCCCCTTCCCAAGGTGGCTTGTTTCTAATTACTAGTCAACACAAGATTATAAATGTACAGCCCGTTTGCCACAACTAGGAACAACTTTCAACATTCATTCCAGTTTGAGAGCTTTATGTAGGGTTTTGAGAGGCCTTTGTTAATATTAAATTATATCCAGTTTTTCAATCTGTTCAGGGTTCTTCCCGTCCTTAGGTGCTTATTTCCAGAATACATCCTACTATATTTTTTGTACACTAATCTTCTCAGAGTCTACTTCCTGGGAAGCAACGAAGAGATTCTGTTTTATCATAATTTCTCACATGAGTACAAAGATTAAATGAAAATAAAAATGTGCCGGTCACTTCATAGATGATCAATAACTATGCATTGGATGAAAGAAAGATTTCATGCTTTACTAAGAGCTTCAGGTGTCAATGAGCAAGCAAGTTCTTTTGCAGAGGGGTTGGGAAGGTAGATCTGGCAATTTTCCCGGTGCCTCTGAAATAACTTCATTTGGACGGCCATAACCAACAGGTAATTTTTTTTTTTTTTCTTAGTTTTTAGCTTCACCTTGCTGATATGTCCTGAGACTTCATGTTCCCAGATTTTTGTCTATGCTTTTGGGCAATTATGTTCAGAATTATTTTCACTCAAATACTCTTCTGAGCCAGAAAGGTAGTTAAGGCTCCCTCCCTCATGCCCAGTAACCAGCACTGAATTAAAATGTCAATGATATAATGTAGTTACATTTTTTAATTTCCTGCTTTTGCCTATCTATATTTGTTTTTCTTTTGCCCCTACAAAATGGGGACAAGAAACTTTTAGGGATGTTGTAAGGATTGAACCAATCACTCCCATAGGTTTGGTGTGAATCCTCTTTGCTTATAGGTAATTTACATTGTCTAAGTATCAACTACATGCTCAGATTCCTATTGTGATCAGAAATTTACAGAGTCAGTACTATTTTCACCTCTTTTTGTGAATATTTCAAATATAATTTGCATAGAGCAAAAGCATAAACAATAATTGTTAATACTAACTTTCCTTAAATTGTTTCCCTAATATTAACTAGTATCTTAGAATGTGAAATAACAGCTATTTGAGTAAGTAGCAGATAAATTAGTAGATGGTTTCGTCCACAGCTCTCATCTTTGAGACAAAGCAGAAAAGAAAACAATGGCAGTATTTCATACAGTTTTGCCCTGGGAGGTTTATGCTCAATAAATGGTATTATCGAAATCATCATTGTTAGTATTAACATTTTCCCAATGAAAACAGATGCTCCAGAAAGATATACCACAGTGGGCATCATCTAATTCCTAATATAGTGGTTTGCTTTGTAAATATTTTGTTTTTATTTTTAATTTATTCCATCAGGCAATTGATGGTAATTTTTTTAATGTGATAACTCACATTCACATGTAATTTACATAAACTCATTAAACCCCAATTCTGTTTTCTATTATTCTAGTAAATTTCAATCCAAGTCTAAAATTGTGAACCGCAGAGGTAATCTGAAGGTTAAAATCAGTCTTCTAGTTTTTAATGCTGATTTTTTTAATTTAAGATAGAAAATACATTAGAAAATATTTAAGCAGAATTTGGTAGTCTCTCAGTGATTTAAGAGTAACATGATCTAAAATAAATGAGTAAAATGTGAATCAATACAACTCAATTCTTATAATATAGGGAATGTGTTCCTCCAAGGCTCAAACAATATGAAATAGAGAAAAGCCATTATCTCACCTGATCATTCTCAAGTTGTACATCATTCAAGCAATGGGGCTTCCATCATTTCCAAGATTATTGCTCTATGCTAAGGATAAAAGCCTGTTGGAACATTTGCCAGATCCTATTTTCCCAGGCTCATTTGTTCACTCTACGTACAATTTTTTGAACAATTTTTTTGAACAATTCAGTTTTTTCCATGATGTTTTCTGCCTTTAAAAAAAACCTATGAAAACTTACACCATATCAACTTAGAATTAGGTACTTCTGTTCTGGCACAATTCTTCTTGCATGTAAAAAGTTCTACAATGGAACTGTCTTTTTATGTCTTAGACTTCTGACGACACCACTCACACACACTGACATGGAATAGAAGCAGTCCTTGATTTTCCTCTAACCCTCTTGAATTAGTGAATACAAATGAGCATCTGTATCTGCTAAGTCACCTGTATAACTCTGGGCAAAGTGTGCAATCTCTCTGCGCCTCAGTTTCCTCAACCATTAAAGAAAGTAATAATAAATACCTATACTACTACGTGGTCATTATGGTGTTTAGATCAGTTAACACACATAAAGGGCTTAGAAAAATATCTGCTAAATAGTGCTAAATAAATGTGAATTACAATAATTATAAAAGTATTAATATCCTTCTTTGTTTTTTTCTCTAGCTTTTTGTCTTATAAATCTGGGAAGACTGTAAAGGTGTTAGCATTGGGGTCTTATGGCAGAGGACATGGCTGATGAAAGAAGAGAAAATGACTTTCTCCCATGCTTGTTCAAGCAGTGGGAGCTGGGTCTCTTCCTTGTTTCTCCTCTTCACCAGCGTCCCAAGCCTTTGCTTTTCACTCTCTTCCTTCCTCTCACTTTCCAGCATTGGGTTAAGCTCTTTATAAATTTTAAGCTGGCAGCTGAAACTGGCAGAATTAAATGAGAAAAAAGAAAAAGGAAACCTGTTCAGCTATTTCCTCCCACACGCTTCCTATTCTCAGTCCCCTTATTCCTATCATCCTTGCTTTTCCCTAACATCGTGGTATCAATCTCATCTTAGTAAGAAAGGTGGGAGGAAAGGGCAAGAGAAACCTGTTTTCCTTCTCAGAGGGCTGCTAGGACTGCTGTTTCTCCCTCTCTACCTACTTCTAGAGGTGCTCCGAGCCACACACAAGGCTCACTGAGCAGTAGTGAGTATCAAGGAAATGAAGGTTCAAGAAAGGTTATCTCCACCCCGCCATTGTTTCATGCTGAGTCCCTGGCCTACCTCTCTGGTCTCCTTCCTCTTAAAATCTCAGGAATGAGTCCTACCTCTTATTCTCTCATACTATTCCAGATTCTCCACCCTGATTCTTGAGCTATCTGCTCTGGTCGGAAAGCATCACCTCAAGGAAGCTGGAGGTCTTGGAAACCTTCCTATTGCCATCAGTGAGAGCGAGAGAAAAGAGATGACCTCCCTCGCCCATCTTGATTATGGCAATATAGAGAGGGAGGTATTGTCCTAGAATTCCATACTGGAACCTAGAAATACTTTTCTTCCAGTGAAACATGGCTAATATGTGCTAAGACCTTCAGATTTATTAGCATTTTTCTTCATAGACATGTGAATGTTTTTTCTTGAGTTACTTAGAGATTTGTAAAGGAATTAGACCACCTGTGCAAAATTGATTCTACAGGGGAAAAATCCATTTCATGTTCCAAGCCACTGAAGTGTAAATTACCTTTGGGACAAAGGCCATTTTTAGGATGAGAATTGTCTGTATCTACAAAGTACAGGATATATTATGACCCGCCTCTTAGGGATCATAATCCAAGATTGCATAATACAAAAGCTTCTGGTCTAGTGGGGTGTTTTGTTTGCTTTTTTTTTTTTTACCATTTTAATAATGTTTTCATGGATTTCAACATGCACATACAGATACTGACTTCACTATAAAATAGGTTGACAACTTTTTAAAAAGTTATCCAATTTCCTACCAAAAATTCCAACAGTACAATATGTGTATAAAATAAAAAGTCTTTCTCTAACTGCAAACCTCCTTATTTCCAGAAATAAACACTGCTAATAGTTCCTTTTCCAGGGGACTCCTTTAATAACTTCAAAACACATATTAATATCTCTAATGGTTTCAGGAGGGTCTTTTAGAAAGGCCCGAGTACATTTGCCACTAGTAGCTCCCAAAAGTTTCTCTAGAAAATATAAGTTTTCAATTTAATTTTGTTATCTCTAATCAGTAAAAACCTGAGCAAAATACTGTCTACTATAGAAGTTTCTGTGAGAATGTGGGGCTCAATTATGTCAATTAAGGTCTTTGGCCTTTCTCTCTAAGTCCCTGGTGCAGGTCTGTCCATGACCCAAATTACTGTCAGGCTTATCAGCAGTCAGTAGCATTGTGCTGATACAGCAATGCTTCTGATAAACTCTTTCAATTGTCTTACGGGTGCACTTTAAAAGGAAGGTCATCTGCACACAGCAGTAGCTGAATGACATTTGAGGGTTTTCAAGACAGTGGAGTTAAATGAGTTCCCATTAGGAACAAGCATATTTCACTCTGGCATGATCCTAAACATGCCTTGGTATAGCAGTTTGACTGAGACAAAGCCTGCTACAGTGTATTTTCTTTCTAATTGATAGAGAATTTGGTAAAATCAAGTTGGTAAATGATCAAATGATCATATCACAAGCTCAGAATTTGGTAAAATAAAGTTGGTAAATGATCAGATGATCATAACACAAGTTCAGGATCTAAATTAATTTCTAGCCAGATTGGCCTCAGAGTCTGCTGACAGGTTAGAAACAATGTAGATCCTTTACACGTTTTTTTTTAACCCTTTGCCCATTTTTGTAAAGCATCTGAGGCTTCTGTGCTTTGTTAATATTTTCCTGTCCTTTGTAGATGAAATTTTATATATCTCTTCATTCTACAAATGTGATTTGAATAGGTATTATGTATTCAGTGCTGTTCTAGGTACTTAGAGTGCATTTGTGCCCCAACTAACAAAGATCTCCACCCTCACAGAATCCACACCTTGGTAGGGGGAGACCAAAAACAAATGATAAATATCAGAAATAAGTAAATTATATATTATGTTCAAAGTTGACATATGCTTTAGAAAATATTTTAAAAGTAGAACAAAGTAAGGGCCTTACATAGTAGCATCTGGGGGTTTAAAAAGGGTAGCATGGGTAGATCTCTGAAAATGAAGCATGTAAACAAAATCTTGAAAGAAGCAAGGAATTAGCCATGAAGGTACCTGGGCAAGAGCAGGGGGAGAGCAGACAAAACTAACATACTAAAAAGTGTCTGAATGACAGCAAGAGGCCCACAGCGAACAGGGAGAAATGTAGCAGGAGATGAAGTCAGAGGTAACAGGAGCCAGATCACACAGGGCTGCATACAGCATGGCATAGACTCAGACTTTTAAAATGAGGGAAGTGAGGAGCTGTGGGAGATTTGTGAGCACAGGAGATCCACAATCTATTGCAACATTAAAAGGATTGTTCTGGTTTGGGGCTAAGATTATAGAGGGTTAAAAGTAGAAGCAGGAAGGCCATTTAGAACATTATACCAGTAATCCAGGGAGGCATAGAGTTTGTTACCTTTCCAAAGTGTATTTTAATTTTACCAGACAATGCCTCACCTCCCTGAAAAAAAATGATTGTTTAATTAAAAACAAAGAGAAGAAGGAGGAGAAAGAGAGAGAACAAAAGAAGAAGGGGGAGATCACTAATAGTTTAATTTTAAGCATTGCTGAAGAAGAAATTTCAGGTGGAGCTCTTCATGGGCCTCTCAAATTATTCCACAAGCATGATTTCATTGATGCACAAGATAATGGTTGTGTCAGATTATTCTAGAAATTGTGAGAACAAGAAATGTTGAACAGAGATGTATATAATGCTTTCTGTTCACTCATTCATTCATGCCTCAAGTGTTCCTTAATGCTTGTGAGTTAAGAACTGTTCTAGACAGTGGGAACATAGCTGTGAACAAAACAAACAAATGTCCAAGCCATTGTATTACTTGTATTCTAGGAAAAAGCTATAAAAGTAAAAATAAACAAGTTATTTAGCATATTATACAATGATGAGAGTGCCACTGGAATAATGTAGAGCTGAAATGGAGGGCTCAGAGTATGTAGCAGGTGGAAGATATTTCAGGTTTATTTAGAGAGCTCAGGGTAGACCTCAATAATGAGGAAAAGTAATGAAAGGATATGAGTACCACACTCAGATTTCAAAAACTGATAATAGAGCTCCTATGGCTTCCAAAAGAAGTTAAAAATTGATAACTTATTACACCTCTGATTCGAAAGGACTTTGACCAGGAATTTGGTAATGATTGAGCTATAAGAAAATACTATATCAATTGTAATCTTTTTATCATGATGATTTTTAGTGCAAATCTCATCTTGTACTGTATTTGAAATCTCATATATAATTCACTGTCAAATGAAAGAACACATATCATATGATTTCTGATACAGTTAATTACAATTATTATGTTTTCTTTCTTTTTTCAATGCTACATATATTTAGGAAATTGCTAAAAAGAATATAAATGAGAATAAATGTTTTAATTCCGAAATACCCTTCTATCTGCCTTATGTCAGTCTTTTTCTGAAATAAATTAAAAGTTAAATTGTTTTTAAATGTAGGAATTGCTCTAATAATAATAAAAGAAATGATGCTACTTTTCCAAATGTGGCTTGGCACTCTGATATTACAGTTAAGCCAAAATCTGACTGGAATCTTTGACAATTCTGTGATGAACTACACCTTTCCCGCTGACTTTATGTAGCCACATGTTCATCATTCAGAATAGTAGTCATCTTTAATACGTCAAAAATCTGAACAGCTATGACATTCATTCCAAAAGTTCAACAAAATATATTAACAAGGCTTAGGCTTTATGAAGAAAGGGGTTGTCTAGGTGATGATGAGAGATTTCTTTTCCATTTTCTCAATCTGGGAACCAAACTCAAAGACCACAAAGCATTTAAATATTATCACTAACCTGTGACCTAGAATCTTCCTCCAAGTGATATTGAATAGCAAGATTTTAAAAACTATTAATATATTCCTCAAAATAGGAGCTTATTAGGAAATGTGGAATCCATGAATAAATAAAATTGAGGGACACTGTTTTTAAACACCATTGCCAGTTTCCTTACTGAAAGATTTCTCAGTGATTTTAATAAAATGTAGCCCCAAGAGATTGATATAATTAGCAATGCTCTTCAACAAGCTATTTCTCATGAAATCATTAGTTTTGTAGAAAAGCCTATTTACAAGGAACATTGCTGGGGAAGCCCTTATGTAGAGGGTGGAAGTAGGAATGATTAAACACTTAAACACTATATCAGGTGCTGGCCACTTCATTCATTATGTTCTCTTCAACTCTATGTATTTTTCAGAACTCTTTTATATGCAAATGCAGAAACCCAATTGATATTGGCTTAAGCCTCCCAAAATAGTTTCCTGTGAAATAAAAGTGAAAATATAGGGCTAGAACTGGCTTTGAACATGGCTAGGTCCAGGAATTCAAACATGCTTCTATTCAGTCTCTGACTCTCCTCGGCCTGTGGCTGGTTCACATCCCTCTTAGTCAGCTTCTTTTTAGAAGGTGACCACCCAGCAAAGTCAGATTTAATTCTTCTGAGCCTCTTAGTTTAGCAGAACAATGGCTGCTCCTTCTACATTGTGCGATGAAGTTCCTTGATTAAGTCTCATTGGCTTGGCTCTGGTGATGCGCTTATTCCCACACCAGGCTCATTTGTCAAGAGGATGGGCTTTACTCATCAAAGTCTGCGGCACATGCCCAATTCAGAATTAGCACGGGGAGCAGGTCAAGCTCACCCCTCCCCATGGTCTGAAAGTGAGAGGACAGTTCCTCAAAATGTAATGAGGTCTCTGCTGTACTTATGAAAGTAGGGATGAAGGATGGTCAACAAGAAAAAAAATGGCCACAGTTCAAAATTGTAAAACTAGCTGAGGTAGAAGTAAAAGTAAAAGATAACTCTACATTTTTTAAAAAGAAAAATCATGTTTTAAAAATATTGGATACTTCTTCTTTAGCATATAACTTTATTAGGGTATTTAATAAGCTGCAGTTATTTGCATAATAGGTTATTTCCCCCATTTGACTCTTGACTCCCTATACATATATATCCCATTGCACCCAAGATTATCCTGTGGAATTCTATGGATTTGTTTGCAGCTGCCTTCCTCACCACTGGAGAGCTCCTCAAAGATCAGGGTCTTGTTGTGTACTCTGTGAACACAGTGCCTGGCACACTGTAGGCATCTCATGCTTGTTGAAGAAAATGGAATTCTTGAGGCAGGGAGTATGTCTTACTTACCTTCTTTCTCTAGCCCATATTACCATACATATACAGATGTTCACTGAGTGAGCAAACAAATGCTTAAGAAAATAGAAGACAGTAATTTAGAAATACGCAGGACTCTAGTGGTAAATAAATTTTATTTCTTTTGCGCATTCAAAATCACAACTTAGACATCACTACAATGAGAGACTACTGCTGAAAGAATGGAAAATCCATGATTTTTAGGCTCACAGAAGAAATGAAATGTCAATATCTATATGAAATTATAATTTTAATTCTGTACTGCTCAGTAAGTGGGTTAAATGAACAACAAAATAAAAAAATTGATATTAAGTTTTAAAAATTACAATGCAAATATATTGCTTGAAATTATAAAATTGTTTGGAAAACCAAATGCTAGTGGCTCAGATGATTGGGACAGAGGCTGCTGGTTGTCCTTTCAAGATTGTGTTCCCTTCTTTCTCAGTAATAGGAACCCCAAATCTTAGCTGGGCATCTGGCAGCATCACGCAAAAATTACACTTTCTGTCTGACCATTCAGCTAAGTGTCTGTAGATAATGAAGTTCTGGAAATGATATGTACACATAAATAGGTCACATCTTCTTGGAAATATCTTTAAAGGTCAGGGATATGGTCCATCCCTTTCTTGCTCTCTTTCTCATTGTCAGAAATAGTTTTTATGGCTAGAGTTGAAACAGCCATGTGAGACCATGTGATCCTTGGGTATGGAGACCACGCATGGCAAGCAGCAAGACAGATGAAGCCTGCTCCCATAACATCATGGACCATCATATTCATATCACCCCTGGGCTTCCCCTCTGGACATATATGTGAGAGGAAAATAGACTTCTATTGTGACTAACCCCCTTTTATTTTGAGTTTATTGTCATTTGTGACCAAACTTAGTCCTAACTAAAGCAATGACTATTTATTATCTATGTCATATTTCCATTCCATTAACATGAATAACAGACACTTGCTATGTTCTGACCTACAAATCTCTTGGTTAGCCTTTCACTTTTTTTCTGGTCAGTTTTTGTTCTAAGCCTTTGAATGTTACAGGCAGTAAGGTCAACAACAGCACTTTGCCAAGAGCCAAAATATCTCTCCAGGGAGCCTATAGCAACACTGACAGGATATCAGGCTTTAACATCCAAACCACATGACTCAGATTAATTGATTTCTTCTTCCCCCTACTGAAAGGATTTTAAATAGTTCTGTAATGCCACTATCAACCCACCACCTTATCTGACATGTGTCCTTTCTGAAAGACCCATTCGAGCTCTACTCCTCTTTTTCTCAGCCCAGCCCTGGGTGACCTGAGCCATTCCTCTTATTCTCTTTGCTGCTCATTTGGCACATACCATTTTTTTTATGGGGAGAAGTGAGACTGCCTCCTTCCCTTTTCTACCTTCAACCATGTAGAATCCACTGGTTTGGCTATTTATTTTTAGTTTTCAAAATACCGTAGAGCATGAATAAAGATCAAGAGAGGAAGGCTTTTCATGTCATGTTTTTTGACTAATTACAAAACAGAATATTTTAAAAGTTTCTTGCCCTATTTGATGACCAAACTGAAGTCAATTTAATCAACAGAATATCATGGTCTCTCTGTCAGTGCTGCAGGACTTTGTTTTAGGAACTTGCACTATTTATTATTTGCCCAACTCACTGCCATTGCAGTAAGAATATTCCATGTTTAGAATCTAGAATCTAGATTAGAATTAGAATCTAGAAATTAGAATCTAGAATCTAGAATCCAGCTATTACATGAATATGTTCTGAAGTGTTTCTTAGCAATACACTATTAGATAAATATATAACTGAGAGGAAGTAAACACAGAAGGTGCTCAAACTTCTTTGAATTAATAGAATGACAGAACATTATTTCCAGTCATTTTTACTAACCTCATAAAATGTTGTCTTGGAACAGATGAAGGAATGGAGACACACAATTTCCTCATGATCTCCCTAGATGATAGCCCCAGAATAAGACCAAGAGCCCATAGCTCTGTGCCCTAGCTCCTGGACAGAGTGGTCTCAGCAACAAGTCACAAAGTCCCCACAATTGCAGAGCCCTGGTCATCACCATCTTCTTATCTTCTCCCACTATTGCTTGTCTCTGCCTGCCTTGGGATAAGGGCCACACACTGGCAGAGTGTCCATCATGCCCAGAGAAGCAGGCACTCATCAGCTGTACTACCATGTGTGACTCAACCTGTCATACTGAGGCTATGGCTTCCCAGTGCCTGCCTGGAGGGGCCAGACAAGACAACTTAGACATGGGGAGGAGAGAGCTCTCCACCGTGAGAAGTTTGGCCAATTAGAGACAGCAGGTAGCAAGAAGCTGGAAGAGAAATTGCTCTTGTCTTGCCTGTTATGGATTTTCCCCGATTGTAGATCCAGCTGTGTTTTCTTCTTAAGCTGTGGATGAATCAGAAACAAATTTATATTTGCTTTTCCTCCTCACTTTCCCTTTTACTCTTACTCCCCTGAATAATAAATTAGCACCTAAGTTTGTCTAGGCCTCTGCTTTCTAAGAAACCTAGATCTCTTAGTTCGTGGTCCAATTAGTATACTCAAATACCTGGCAATCAAGGATTACATCTGCAATCCAAGCAATAGTACAACAGTAAGCAGGAAAAGAGAAAGCATACAGCTTCTCCTTAGTCAGACAATTTCCCAGAAATTATAAACAACACTTCTTCCTAATTCTCATTGGCTACACTTCGAAAAAGAGACATACCTAGCTACAAAGAATGCCTAGATGTTCCAGAAGATAATGTGTTAAGCTAAAATTTGCGAAACCATAATACAGGAAGAAGGAGAAGATAATTTCAAGGGTGGACAATCAGTGATATTTCATACAGTATTCACAGATTGGAGCTGAAACAGTCCGACTCCTAAGTCACTGTTGCATTCATTTTTCTCTATCTGCAAATCTCCAGCACACCTTTCACCATTTTTGTTTTCAGTTAATGACCTTGGTTCTTTTCTCAATAAAAAATTGAAGCTATCGGAAGAATAATTCTACAAGCTCCTATTGTAATATCTGCCCACCTGCTTGCAACTATGTCCATATTCTTTGTGTGTATCTTCACTCCTAGTCAAGGCCATTCCTTTCATGTGTAAATTACATCTCATTCTTTCTCGGTCATTCCAACACATCACTCCACTTATTCTTTTCATCTCCTGTGGTTCACTATTTTAAGCAGACAAAAGCATGTTGTAATTTCACCTGTCTCCAAAAAGACTTTCATTATCCTCTTCCTCCTCCAGTTACTGTACCATTTCTCTCTTATTATTTACAGCAAAACTCCCCTTTTGATGCAGTTACCTCACTTAGCTTAAATCACAATGTATTTGGCTGGTTTTTTTTTTTTTTTCTACCTTTCTGGTCCCTGCACCTGACTCTTCTCACTGAGTCATCCTCCTCCTCCTCACTGCTAAATGTTAGAATGCTCCAAGGCTCAGTCTTTGATTCTCTTCTCTGTGCTATCAGTGCTTACTTGCTAGGTGATCTTTTCCAATTTCATGGCTTTGAATACCATCGGTGTTCTGATAGCTCCCACATTTGTGACATCTTTTGTGGTCCCTACCTTTCACACTCAGCAACCACCAAATCACTGTCTCTACTTGATTTCTAACAGGTATTCCTTAAATAGGATGTCCAAAACTGAGCTCCTGACCCAAATTTGCTTCTTCCACAGTATTCACCACCTAAGTTAATGGCAACTCCATGTTTCTAGATGTTTAGATTGAAAGCATTGATGTCATTCTTGACTTCTATGTTTCTTTTACACCCCACACTAATCCAGTCAGCCAATCTTTCCCACTCTACCTTCAAAGAAGATCCAGAACTTACCACTTTCCACCACTCTCATCTTTTACCTGAGTCGGTGCTACTTATTCTTTTATCTATCCTCAACCCAGAACCAAAAGAACGCAGTTAAACCTAGGTCATATCATTTCACTACTCTGCTGAAAACTCTCCTGTGGGTTTCCATCTTATTTGGACTTAAAGTAAAAATTATTGCTAGGATCTAAAACTCATTGTATGACCTGTCTCACTCTCTATCACCTCTCTTACTTACCCGCCTCTTGATGCTCTTCTCTTCAGTAGATGATGTATTCTACCTGGAACTTCAGCCCATCGCACTACTTCCTATCTCCTTTTCCTGCTTTCTTTATCTCCTTAGTCTTCAACACCATATGACACAGTACATAATTTACTTAGACCATCTATTATTGGTCTCTTTTGCTAAAATATAGGCTAAATAAAGCCAAGATTTTCTTTCTAGTAGTTCTTGTTGTCTGTATTTCAATATCTAGATATAACGTGGGTACTTACAGTATCTTGGTTTCTAGAGAAGTCCCTGGCACATAATAATAAGTATTCAGTAAATCTTTGAGAAGGAAATAAATGACAGGTTGCCCTGTGGTCTTACAATGGCTTAGCATATGCCTCATTCGTCTTGTTCAAAGGAGGCTCACACCTGTTCTTGGCTGTGCCCCAAGAACATCTGAACTTAAATTTCCTGAGAGACTTTTTCTAAAAATTGCCTCCCTGGGGCATGCATTACCAAATTGCTGCATGTGGAAAATCCTATTGCAAGAACAACAGTAGCTAAACAGAATGTGGAAATAAATTCAATTACAACAAATGAAAAAAGTGAGGCAGCCATAAGAAAAAAAAATGTATATGAAGCACATAAAACAAGACCTAAATGAATGGAAAGACAGCCTGTGTGCTAACACTAAGTAAAAATGTAAATATATCAAAAGTTAATATACAATCCAAGAAAACTTCAATCAACATTTCAGTGAGATTTTTTGAACTTGCTAACATTATTTTGAATTATATGTGGGAGAAGGAATCTGCCAAGATTCCCAAAGAAATATGGAAAGTAATAGAGAATAGGGATTGTCAAATATAAAAATAATGTGGTATAAAAGCGACAATATAAGAGAATGAAGAAACTGTGGCTTCCATAGAGACGCCAGTCCTCGGGGACTGTTGACTTCTAGTGTCCTTGACGTGGAAGCCCCTAGGAACCCAGTGACTTGATTTTAATCACTTTTTGAGAGACTTAATGCTTCCCATCAGACCTGATAGCATTGATGACAACACTTCCACCAGGTCCACTCACACATAGCCTATATCTCGTTCAAAGGAAGCTCATGTCTCCTCCCCCAATGCACTGAAAGCACAGACCTAACTCACTGCCACAAGGACTTGACTTCCCTCTTCCACTGGATCTCTGACTCCCCCACCTGTCTCATGCTCTACTTTTCCCAAACAGAAGGCAGAGGCGTACCTCTGCCTAGTAAAGCAGAGGGAAGAGACCAAGATGTAATGGTCTTGGTGAAGCCCTTTCACTGGGTGTAAGCTAAGAGCTAAATCCCTATCCCTTCTCTCTTGGGGTGGGTGTGGAAGTCACAGCACCCTAGCCAAATAAATTTTCTTCATAAATCCTCTTCTCATTTGCCTTGAAAAACCTCAGCATAGGCTTTCTTTTTTTAGTTCTGAAACAATATTTTAGACAATTCCTTTAAACGTCTGCATTATTATACTAGCACCGTTCTTTGCAATTATATTACATATTTCATTTTTGTGTTTTAATCAAAACCTACAATTAAATATACTGATTAAAATATGTAACTTTCAACCTATTGGATAGAATATTTACAAGATAGTATAGGACATCCAATTTATTTAATAGAAGCCAAGAAACAGGGAAATACAGTTAGAAGGAATAAGTTGTAGTATTCAATAGTACAGTAAGAAAATGACAGTTAACAATAATTTATTGTATATTTGAAAATAGCTGGAAGAATTGTAATGTTCCCCATACGAAGAAAAGATACATATTTGAAATTATAGATATCCTAATTATCATGAATTGATCGTTACACATTGTAACACATTGTATACTTGCATCAAAATAATCACAGGTATGCCAAAAATATTTATAACCATGATATATCAATTAAAAATACAAAACAAAAAAAAGGAAGAATAAAGCCAAAAAGAATGATAATTTTTAAAATGTTCACAAACTATAGAAGAAATAAATTCTGTTATAAATATTTAATATTAATTCTGATAACTGCCTACATTTAACCATTTCAGTTAAAAGAAAAAGATCTTCAAAATTTAAAAAAATTCCAGCTAACTGCTTTAAATAAACGTTGCTTAGATATAATATTTCCCAAATATAGAAAAAAATAAAGAATTCTACCCAATCCAGTTTATATGGCTAGTATGAAAGATTCAAACTGTATGAGAACAGCTTTCCATGTGAATGGAAAATTATAAGCCAACTCTACTTATGAATACAAATGTAAAAACTTCTTATAATTTATTACCTAAAAAATATACTTATTTATATTTAATTCTGACAAATAGAATTATGGGAATTTGGAATTGCTTAACATTAGAAAACTCTATCAATGAATTTATCTATGTCAATACAAAAACTGAGAAAAATCATAACATCATTTCACTCGATGCAGAAATATTAGATGCAAAAACTCCAACATCCATTAAAATTAAGAAGAGGTGAGAATTTTCTTGACTTTAATAAAAGGCATATTTTAAAAAATTAGCGAACATACATAATAATGAAATGTTAAAGTAATTTCACTTAAATATGAAATAAAACATGGTTTCCCATTCTCATTATTTTTAACCATTTTAGTGAAGGTTCTAAGTCAGTGCATGAAGCAAGAAAAATTTAAAATTATATGTAAATTTGTATCATTTCAGCAGCAAAAAATGCTTTTTGTCAATTGATATTTACATACTCAGTTGGAAATTTTGAAATGTTCACTGAAAATTTGGAAAAGCAGCAATAATAATTTTAACCTTTTACTCCTCAAGTTACAACAACTAAAATTATGTTTCGTTAAGGAGGTAAGGAACAGGAAGCATTAGAGAGAAAGATCATTAAAATTAGAGATATTAATTCATTTCACATTGACTCTAAATTATTATCCAGTGACAGCACCCGAACTTCAAAGCTCTCAGGTATCCTCCTTTCTCCTGAAAGAGTCCGGGTCCACTCTATATTTATTATTCTCCCAATTCCATCCCTTCTATCATCTGTGTAGCTTGCACCACAACAATCTTGTTGCTTTTCTCTCTGTGTTCTTGCCCACATAGAAAAAGACTAGCTGTCTCAGATTGTGAAGGCTTCTGCATTAAATAAGATAAATCTCATTTTATTGATTAGAGGGATGATAAAAAAGACATAAATCCCATTCTTTCTTTCAGCCGAAGATATAATGGATCTTTGAATGGTGCCATGCAGATTGCATTCAAAAATGTTCCTCTTCACCAAGCATTTTATTCTCTCTTCCCCAAGATGAGCTTCCTGATTTCTTGGGACAGACAGATCCTTGCAATACCTTTTTCTCCAGTCTTTCCTTGTTTTGCTAATCCCAGAATGCTCCAGTGTCCTAGCTGTAAAATACCGTTACTATTTCTTCTCTCAGAGATAAGATTTATTGACTTCCACCTTGATATTGTGGGATTACCGAAGTGAATTGACAAAATAGAGTGTTCCAACTTCTTCCAAAACTTACAAAATTTCCTACTTCTTAAAAACACACAAACCAACAGATACCCATAAATACACACACACACACACAAACAAACACACACACTACTTCACCTAAGATTTATATAGCCATGTTCTGTCTCTTCAGATCATCTGACATCCATTTGAGACAATCTATTAGATACTGTTATAGTTATTTAAGTGAGGGTGTCTGCATTAGTGGTATAATAATTTAAGTAATAGGTACAATAGTGATTGATATCATGAGGTAATTAAACATCATAATCATACCACAACCAACATTAGTGTTTAAAAGCAGTGAAAATATAAAACCAAAATTTTCCAATTATTTAACATGGCTGTCTGATATTAACTTGCATGAATATTTGTACACTTTAGTTTTTTTCAAAAGTATTTACTAAAATAATCAGCAAAGAACACAAAAATATTACCATAGTAGTATTTCCTTTAAAAATTTAAAAATCAATTCTAAGAAGCCAAACCAAACAAAAAGCACACAAAGAACTTAACTCTTAACTCATTAGGGTGCACTCAATTGCACCCTAAACTCTCAGAGTATAAACATCAAACACTTTCTTAAGCTAAAATCTTCATCTGGATGTCTTCAATTTACTTCTTTCCATTAATACAACTGCAAATCATTTTCAGTTTGTGAAAATCCTTTAAAAAATATAATTATTTAAGCTCATGGCCAGAAAAATACATGAAACCAATTTAATAAATGTCTCTGAATCCATTAAACTGCTGCTGCAGCCCAAGTCTATATTCATAAATAATGATAACTATGTATATAAGCATGGGTATCATTTACTCTTCTGATTGCAATCTCTAGTTAATAGACATACTGCATAGTACATTGCCCTGTAGAAGCTTCAAATAATTATCTGCCTCTCTTCATCTCTTTTGCACTGATGTTGAAAAATTAAGGAATTCATTCATAGGGCCTCCACATGGAGAGCACTGATTCAAGAAAGAGAGCATCACAATTGAGCGTTGGTGGTAATAGCCAAAAAGCCGGAGGTAATAAGTGGCAGAGAGCAAATTAGTATTCAGCTGACCAGTTCTCATCTCTTTCTCCCCAGTACATTTCAGGTGTGTCTCATTCAAGGTCAACGGGGGATTCGTGCACAGAAAAATAATGGGAAAGCCAAAGGGTAATAGCCCAGGCTCTGAGTCCCCTGGGCTTCAAAACTTGGCTCATCCTCTCAGAACTCACCTTTGTCATACGCTGACACTATCAAAAGGCTGTAAACACACTCAGCAGCTAATTTTAAAATCTCATTATTGAAAGCATTTTGCACTTTAGGAATGCCAATAAAATTGTCTAGTAACTAGATAAAAATAAGGGTAAAATGGTACATATACCAAACCAGCTAGCTTCTTTAAGTTACTTCTCATTCATTTTTGACACTTCAAAATCCCCACATGGCTATCTTTCAAAGCAGCATGGTCCCTCTGAGGCTGAGTTATTTGGCAACTTAAAGATTTTAGCCAATTTTTATGACTGGAACATAAGCTCTTCACATCGTCAGTATGATACAGCAGTCCTGCTGAGTAACTTAAATTAAAAAGCACTTGTCATAATTCTGGCTCAAATTAGTAGAAATACCCTCATTAAATCCACTAGCAGTTCTGGTTTCCAAATTTCTAGGAGACAAGTACATTTGCCTCTAATTCTAGCTTTCTACAGCAGGGCAAAAAAACCTCACATGAATTGCTATTATTTCAATGAGAATTTGAGTTTCTTTATTTTTTAAGTGACTGTAAGAGCAAGAAAATCACACCCTCAAATATTTGCTTTATCTCCTAGAATTGTGAGTGAACATTCTTGTTACTATCATTTTCTATTTAAGTTTACAGTTTAAAGAGCAGTTTTTCTGTCTCTAGTTGATGTATAAACATTTCACTATGAAAATGCTCTGGCTTAATCAAAATGAGTCACAAAGAAGTTTAGCCAGGAATTTTCCAACCTTCATCAAAAGTGGCACTGTCAAGGCTGAAAGAAAGCACTAATAATCCAATCTTCTGTTCTCAGTTCTCAAGCTTTTCTCCCTGAAGTCTGAATGTTTATGTCAGTTTGAGCACTCTTGCAATCAAATGCCTGTGAGGAGAGTATGAGGCATTTAAGACAAGTGATGAAATGCCAACCATGACTTTGATTCAAATGGAAACTGTGGAAGAAGCAAAGTCTGTTTAGTTTTTAGTACTTAAGAAAAGAAGAAAAAAAAGTGTAACAAAATTTTTAAGAGATATAGTGATACATATAAATCAGATGGAAAAATGATAAAGCTTTGCTCGTGTTAGAATATAGGCATGTTTGAGATTGGTCGTCATTTTCATTACTTTTAATTTCATAAAGATTAAGATAGCAAAGCCTGTCATTTAAAACCAAAACATACATATGACTTCTGATGGTGCTGTTTTGTTCAATGGTAGTAATCAGGTGGGCATGCCAGTTTCCCAAGAATAGCCTTTTCTTATTAAGTAACAAGAAACCTAGCAAATCTAGTTGGCAAATCCTCTCAGAATATCCTGAGTCTGTTAAAGGATTGCAGCCTGGGCATTTACTTGATGTTGTAAGACATTTTGGCGGCAGTCTAAATAATATTTCTGTCTATAATTTCCTCAACCTCAACAAAGATATTCATACCCATTGTCAGGAATGAACCATGTGTTGGAAGTAATTAGGAGAGTTAGAGCTGAGGAAAACAGGACTGAGAAGGAACTGGAAAATTTTGAAGGCATTTTTAGAGAATGTATATATCAATATCAAAACATGGCCCCATTCAAAATCAAATGATATTTTCCTTTTTGTGGTCCTGAAAAGTTCTACAATGATTCTTCACTAAAACTTTTTTTTCTTTCCTTTGAAAATATAAATTTTTTTCACAACTTATGCTGAGTAGCCTGGTAGGTGCTAAATTCCTTTCATAGATTTGCCAATATTCAATTCAGGTACAGGCAAGTAGACATGATTTCCAGATTTTACTCACATGTAACAATTGTAGAATATGCTATTCTTACTGTGTCCAATCCAAAATAAAGACTGTTAAAAAACATGCAATTTTCCACAAAAGATATTCTCTTTTGGAAGTAAACTAAAGGTGGCTTTTAAGAACTAGATTAAATTGCCTCCCTTCATACTCAATTTAGGATGAAATCCAATATAAAGTTCTTACATTTTTCCCCCTGCCTTCCTCCCTTCATTTCTTTCTTTTTCCATAAATGTTTATTGAGTACCACTATGTCCCAATTATTCTTCCAGATGCTGGAGATTCGAAAATCACCAAAACATAACAAAATTCCTACCCTGATGAAGATTAAATCCTTCTAGAGGAAACAAACAAAAAACAAGATAAGTAAAATAGGAAAAAAATGAGGGACAAACAAGATAAATAGAAAGCATTAGATGCGAGTTGAATTTCAAACTGAGTGCCCATGGAAGGTCTTATTCAGTAGGTAATGTTTATGTAAGAACCTGAAGAATGAGAGTAAATGAGATGTATTTGAAAAAGATGTATATGGGGAGGTGCCACAGTAAGTGGCGAAGCCCCAAAGCTATGAGCATACCGGCTTTCTTAATGCAAAGTGTGGAGGTCAGATGACTAGAGCAAAATAAACAAGGCAGAGGTATAAGAGATAAAGTCAGAGAAATAAGTGAGAACAACCAGATCATGTTGGCTTATAAGTCATTGTAGTCATTTCATCTTTCCTTTTGTAAAGCGAAATAGTCTCCATTGGAGTGTTGTGAGCCAAGAAGTGATATGATCTGACTTAGAGTTTAGCAGGATCACCCTCACTGCTTGCTGAGGAGGGAATGAGATGGGCCAAAAACAGAGTAGGAAGACCATTGGGAAAACTATTGGAATAGTCCGGGGAGAAGAAAACCATGGTTTGGATAAGGGAGCTGGCAATGAATGTGGTAAGATGTTTGAACTCTGTGTGTAACCTAAAGATTAAACTAAAGAGATTTGTTACTGGATGGGGCATGAGATGTAAGGCAAAATAAGGCAAGAAGCATTCTAAGATTTGGGGGCAAAATAAAAGAAAGAATGGGATTACCATTTACTGCAATAGGGAAGGCCACAGGAAGAGGATTTACAGGGATGAAATATCAGAAGCACAATTTTAGATTTATTAAATGTGTTGTCCAACATGAAATGGAAAAATCAAATTGTAGAGTTCAAGGGAGAGAATGGGACTTGGCCCAATGTGATTTGATCATTAAGAAGATATATGGAGTTTTTAAACATCATAACCTCCAATGAAAACTATTTGGAAATTATAAAAAGGATAGATCATTGTTTGGATGTCTGCAATCTTTGAAAGCAGTGGCATCACTTTTTTATTTGCTTCAATATCTTAAAAATTATTATCTGCATGTGATCCTAGGAAGCAGATTGGCTGATAGAAAATTTCCAATATGTGCAATTTAGGCATGGTACTCTAAAGAATAGACACTGTTAAGTTTCAAGTGGAGCTGAAATTTAATTACATGCCATTAGTTTATAACAGAGAGGGAAAATTTGAACTACTTTTGTTCATCTTTCTTCATAACTGGACTAAATAAGCTTTTCAGTAATTTTTGTCAGGCTGGTAGTAATCATCCCTTTGGTTAACTTCCACCAGGCCAAAATTTCAGGGTCTAGCTTTATTATAAATCACAAGACCACTAGGCTGCAAGAAACAAAGGAATAAAAATACTATTTCAAAACTACATATCCTTCCATTTAAAAAAAATTAGAAAACACTGATCCACACTGATCCAGCAATTTTTAAAAATGTATTGTCAGGGCATATCTTCTATACACTGTGATATTGATCTCTTCAGTCCAAATTGTGAAAAAGTTCAGAGAAGAGTTAAAAATAATAATAAAACTGCTCTGAGACTTTTGGACCAAAATGACAAACTGAGTATGAGTACATGACTTTTTCTCTTATTTTTCCCTGAACTAAGTGAAAGGAATTAAGGAAATAAAGATGGAACTAAACCTAAGACACAGATGCAAATTGAGGATATGCCATTAGTGACAAACAATTTAGACAAATGTCTGAAGATGAAAAGTAAATATGTTTAAACTGATGCATCTATTAAAATGGAGAAAGTTGCAGTACAAAACCTAGTCAAAGAAGAATTCTATGTGGGAAACCTTCTTGCTCACAGAACCCCAGACATACCTGAGGTTTGATATGGTTAGATATGAAAACAAGGCCAATGTGTGAAATAGTACTTAGAGTACCATGCATGATGAAGGAATGAATACCCATATGGAAAGCATCCTTCTGAAATTTCACATGGGAAAATGTTAAAAGAGCTTTCAAAGTTCACTTTCAAAGGGAATTAGATACATATATTTATCCCTTGCCTTATGATGGGGATACATTCTGAGAAATTGTTCTTAGGCAATTTCATTGTTGTGTGAACATCACTTAGTGTACACACACAAACCTAGATAATATATCCTATTACACACCTAAGTTATATGTCATAGTCTATTGCTTCTGTTAACACAGCATGTTATTGTACAAAATAATGTAGACAACTGTAACACAAATGGTAAGTATTTGTCTATGCAAACATATCTAAACATAAAAATGGGACAGTAAAAATACAATGTTATAATCTTAGAGGCTCCCATCATATATGCAGTCCATCGTTGAACAAAACGTCATTATGTTGTACCTAGCTGTACATATATATGTGTGTGTATATATGGGTATATATGTGTATATATGTATGCATATATGTGTGTATACATGTGTACACACATGTGTAAGTATATACATATACCCACAGGCATACATACACACATATATGTATTTGTATGTGGGAGTATACATGTGCATATATGTATATATGTGGGTGTATACATGTGCATGTATATACACAAACGTGTACACCTATATATACCCATGTATATACCCTTTTACAGCATCATCAGATAAAATAATTTAAAATTCTGAAAGGAGGTAATTTTGAGTTTAAATTCTATATTCAGCTGGACAGTCACTTATGTGAATAGGTAAACAATCACTGAAAAATTGGTAAGGTCTTGGAAAATTTTTTTTTTTTTTTTTTTTTTTTTTTTTTTGAGACGGAGTCTCGCTCTGTCGCCCAGGCTGGAGTGCAGTGGCGCGATCTCGGCTCACTGCAAGCTCCGCCTCCCGGGTTCACGCCATTCTCCTGCCTCAGCCTCCCGAGTAGCTGGGACTACAGGCGCCCGCCATCACGCCCGGCTAATTTTTTGTATTTTTAGTAGAGACGGGGTTTCACCGTGTTAGCCAGGATGGTCTCGATCTCCTGACCTCGTGATCCGCCCGCCTCGGCCTCCCAAAGTGCTGGGATTACAGGCGTGAGCCACCGCGCCCGGCCAGGTCTTGGACAATTTTGTGCCCCCACATGACTTCTTCACAAAGCAGAAGAGAAATACAGAGATAAGAAAGAAATGGTGGACCTAACCCAGTGGTTCATTTCAAAGAGAGCTCAGAAAATTACCTGAGCAGAAAGCAATTGATCCATATCAGTACAGAAACCAGAGGATTTCCTGAAGGAAATCTTTAGAAAGAAAGTCAAGTCCATTCAACAAGAAATTTAATTTAAAAATTAGAAGTTCTATGTGTAAAATTAAGATAACATATGTGTCCATTATGTTGAACAAGCATGGCATGGTTTGTGACAACAAACAAATTAATTTTATTTCCACCAACTTTTTAAACTTTTTTCAGTAGAAGCAATCTGTCCCATCCCAAGGTAAAAACTCTGGAAGGCCCATAACTTCTTTGCTTCTCTGGGTAAGATATTCTTACTGTATGTAAAACAGCATAGATGTGATTTATTAATTACAGTCTAATTGTAATAATTATTGGAATTCTTCTTTGCATTAAATAATTTCCCCTCAGCTAACTAGGTTCTAATACATACAAGGTGGTAGCCAGTGAGAAGGAGGGGAAATTGTGGCTTCTCTTCTTTCTCGACATTTGCTAGTTGCTGTATTGACACTACTAGAGTCTAAGCAGGAGAGAGGAGAGATAAGGGAATATAGAAATTATGAGTAATATTGTACTGATAGAAGCTAGCTTTTTACTCTGCAGCAGAAGATAAAACTGATGCTTTTTCTCTTTAAGCCACTTCTGAAAACTTCCAAGAGAATCCTGCTGAATTCCTCTCCCCTGCTACTCTGTTGTTCTAACTTAATGTATGTCTACTACTGGTGGTCACTTGCCCCTGAGCATCTCCCGATACTGCTCCTGAATGTTTTTTGGCTTAGTTATACTCACTTCACCTGAAAATTTTACTGGCCAGAACTCAAGAAAACCTTATTCTTTTCCCTATTTTTTTCATTTTTCAAACCAATAATCCATAGGAAACACCATATCTCTTGTTCCAACAGTTTTTAAATGCGTGGGAGATGCATTTGAAATTTCATAGAGATCTCCTTAAAGTCTTCCCCTAAAAACAGTGACTGTGGACTGCTTATCTTTCTCCCTCATGCCCTGTATCTGCCTCTTATAGTGCACAGCACAGGCCCAGAACAAAGGAGATACACAACAGATTTCATTCACTCAAAAATTTAATTATCAATCTAAAAAATCAAACATTGTTGCATTTCTGCAAAAATATTTGGCAATTGACTTATTAGTAGAATTTGTTTTCCAATAGTCAATTTTTACACTAATTTACACACATAGTTGTAAGGGTTGGCCATTTGTAGTTGTCACTAGTTTGTGACACAGTCCAAGAATCTGAAGTATAATTTGAGGCCACAGGTCAAGATGGATTTCTTTTGTATCAATTTGGAGATAAATATCTATAAACTTGACTTAAGCTGAACCAAATATTCCCATGAACTAGTAAAAAAAGTGGATAATTTACATATTAATCTATTCATTTTTTCTCCCAAAATTAACTGTATTTTATATCATAGTTGTCTACCACTGACCTACAACATAAAGTATTATAGAATGATAGTTCTGAATAGTTACTTTAGACAGTATGCATGCCAAAAGAAATACTGCATGTATAATGTCAGATAGCAATTAGTAGAACTAGAAAAACTTAACTATCTTAACATTAGACCAGCTTTTTTATTCTACTTCTCCTGATTAATATGTAAAACATACACCTATTAATGTTTACTTGGGAAATTGCTCAGAATACAGAGTGGAATTTTGCAACATTAATTAGATGGAAGCTATGAGACTGCAGCAGTAATTAAAGATGCCTAATTTCAGAAACCAAAAAGGAGAAATAATCCAAAAGTCGAAAGCAAACAAATGATGAATCAGGGTTGAGGTTGAGATGCAGAAAACGGTTGTGGATAAATAAAAAGTAATTGCTTTAAATGGGAATCAAAAGAGAAAAGCATGGAGGAACATAGTGTAGTGGACTAATCATTAGAGAAATGCAGATTAAAACCACAATGAGTTTTAATCTCACATCAGTCAGAATGGCTATTATTAAAAAGTCAAAAAATAAGATACTGGTGAGATTGTAGGGAAAAGGGAATGCTTATACACTGCTGATAGGTATGTAAATTAGTTTAGCCATTGTAGAAAGCAGTTTGGTAATTTCTCACAGAACTCAAAATAGAATTACCATTCAACCCAGCAATCCCATTATTCGGTATATACCCAAAGGAATATAAATCATTCTACCATAAAGATACATGCAAGCATATGTTCATTACAGTACTATTCACAATAGCAAATACATGGGGTCATCCTAAATGCCCATCAATGGTAGACTGGATAAAGAAAATGTGGTGCATATATACCATGGAATACTTCACAGCCATAAAATGAATGAGATCACATCCTTTGCAGCAATATTGATGAAGCTGGAGGCCATTATCCTTAGCAAACTAATGCAGGACAGAGAGTGGAGGCGGGGAGGAGGATGAAGATCAACAAACTACCTATTGGGTACTATGCTTATTTCCTAGGTGGTGAAATACTCTTCACACCAAATCCTTGTGACATACAATTTATCTATATAACAAACTTGCACATGTACCCCTGAACCTAAAATAAAAGTTAAAAAAAAAAGAGGAGGGGAATTGTGCAAGCTCCATCTCCAGAAATTTAAATAAATTAAAAAAGAAAAATCTAAAAAAGAGAATGTTAAGAAAGAAGTTGGACAAGTGTGGCTTGATTTTATGTACAACTAAAAATATGTGAATACTATAAAAATTATTTGAGTTTTTCTTAGCCTTTGTTATTTCTTCAATATTTTATCATATTTCTTATTTTCTGTTCCCCCATTGCAAAACTCTTAGAATTATAAACAGATCTTATATACATGTCTCAACACCAGTGAAAGAAGTCTAAGCTGGGGTTTTACTTCACAGTTAACCTAAAAAGAAGAAAAATGGGATACATTTAACAACTGTGGGCATCTGTGAAGAAGTTCAGAAACAGGATTGAGCTACAGAAAATTTACACTGAAAGCCAAAAGACCTGCATTCTCATCCCAGCCCTGCTGATAACCACTTGTGTGACTTAGACTAATTATCCCCTCTCTGTTCCTCAGTTTATTCACTAATACACAAGTGGGAAGGCATAGATGAAATAAGACTCTCTACAGTTTTCCCTTTCACTGTGTTCATTGTCAGTGGAATAATATATGCTATATTGGTGGATGTCAAAACTTACTACCAAAATACTAATGTCAACCTTTTGCAATATGACAGTTATAAGTGTATCTCTCTGTGTGTGTATTTTGTGTGTTTGTGTGTGTGCATGTGTGTGTGTGTGTGTGTGTATTTGAAGAATGTGATGGTTAATACTGACTGTCAACTTGATTGAATTGAGAGATACAAAGTATTATTTTAATCCTGGGTGTGTCTGTGTGGGTGTTGCCCAAAAGAGATTAACATTAGAGTTAGTGGGCTGGGAAAGGCAAGTCCATCCTAAACCTGGTAGGCACAAGCTAATCAGCTTTCAGCAAAGATAAAGCAGACAGAAAAACACAAAAATGAAAGACAGGCCTAAACTTCCAGCCTACATCTTCCTCCCATGCTGGATGCTTCCTGCTTTCAAACAACAGATTCCAAGTTCTTCAGTTTTGGGAATCGGACTGGCTGTCCTTGCTCCTCAGCTTACAGACAACCTATTGTGAGACCTTGTAATCATGTAATTTAATACTTTAAAAAACTCCCCTTAATATATATGTGTGTATATATACATATATATGTGTGTGTGTGTGTGTGTATGATATATATATCCTATTAATTCTGTCCCTCTAAGATAACCCTGACTAATACAGATTTTGGTACCAGGACGGGGGCGTTGCTGAAAAAGATACCTGAAAATGTGGAAGCAACTTTGAAACTGGGTAACAGGCAGAAGATGAACAGTTCGGAGGGCTCAGAAGAAGACAGGAAAATGTGGGAAAGTTTGAAACCTTCTAGAGACTTGTTGAATGACTTAGACAAAAATCCTGATAGTGATCTGAACAATAAGGTCCAGGCTGAGGTGGTCTCAGATGGAGATGAGGAACTTGTTGGGAATTGGAGCAAAGGGGCTGGTGGCATTTTGCCCCTTCCCTAGAGATCTGTGAAACTTTGAACCTGAGAGAGATGATTTAGGGTAACTGGTGGAAGAAATTTCTAAGCAGTAAAGCATTCAAGAGGTGACTTGGGTGCTGATAAAAGCATTCCATTTTAAAAGAGAAACAGAACATAAAGGTTCAGAAAATTTGCAGCCCGATAATGCAGTAGAATAGAAAAACTCATTTTCTGGGTATAAATTCAAGCCGGCTGCAGAAATTTGCATAAGTAGTAAGAAGGCTAATGTTAATCCCCAAGACCATGGGAAAAATGTCTCCAGGGCATGCCTGAGACCTTCATGTCAGCCCCTCCCATCACAGGCCCAGAGGCCCAGGAAGAAAAAGTGGTTTCATGGGCCTTGCCCAGTGTCTGCATGCTATGTGCAGCCTAGGGACTTGGTGCCTTGTGTCCCAGCCACTCCAGCCATGGCTGAAAGGGTCCAATGTACAGCTCAGACTGTGGCTTCAGATGTTGGAAGCCCCAAGCCTTGGCAGCTTCCATGTGGTGTTGAGCCTGCCGGTTCACAGAAGTCAAGAATTGAGGTTTGGGAACCTCCACCTAGATTTCAGAAGATGTATGGAAATGCCTGCATGCCCAGGCAAAAGTTTGCTGCAGGGATGGGGCCCTCATGGAGAACCTCTGCTAGGGCAGTGCAGAAGGAAAATGTGGGGTTGTAGGGTTGGAGCCCACCTACACAGAGTCTCTACTGGGCCACTGCCTAGTGGATCTGTGAGAGGAGGGCCACTCTCCTCCAGACCTCAGAATGGTGGATCTCCTGACAGCTTGCACCATGTGCTTGGAAAAGCCACACACACTAAACACCAGCCCATGAAAGCAGCCGGGAGGGAGGCTACACCCTGCAAAGCCACAGGGGTGGAGCTGCTCAAAACCATAGGAACCCTCCTCTGGCATCAGTGTGACCTGGATGTGAGACATGGAGTCAAAAGAGATCATTTTGGAACTTTAAAATGTGCCTTCCCTGCTGTATTTTGGACTTGTGTGAGCCCTGTAACTCCTTTGTTTTGGCCAATTTGTCCCATTTGGAACAGCTGTATTTACCCAATACCTGTACCAGCATTGTACCTAGGAAGTAACTAGCTTGCTTTTGATTTTACAGGCTCATAGTCAGAAAGGACTTGCCTGGTTTCAGATGAGACTTTGGACTGTGTACTTTTGGGTTAATGCTGAAATAGGTTAAGACTTTGGGGGACTGTTGGGTGAATTTGAAATGTGAGAACATATTTGAAGGGACCAGGAACAGAATGATATGGTTTGGCTGTGTCCCTACCCAAATCTCAAATTGTATCTCCCAGGCTTCCCATGTGTTGTGGGAGGGACCCAGGGGGAGGTAATTGAATCATAAGGGCTGGTCTTTCCTGTGCTATAATTATTATACTGAATAAGTCTCATGAGATCTGATATTTGTATCCCATGTGAGTGCTTGCCAATGGGTGACGTCAGCAGAGAAGGATTTTAATAATCACGTGGATGGGATGATCCATTCTGTGGAAACCACTCAGGCTCCTTCCCCAGACAACCCTGTCATCCCCCAATGGGCCCATGAACAAAGTGGCCATGGTGGCAAGGATGGAGGTTACGCATGGGCTCAGCAACATGGACTTCCACTCACCAAGGCTGACCTGGCTATGGCCATTGCTGAGTGCCCAATTTGCCAGCAGCAGAGACCAACACTAAGCCCTCCATATGGCACCATTCCTCGGGGTAATCAGCCAGCCACCTGGTGGCAGGTTGATTGTATTGGACCTCTTCCATCATGGAAAGAGCAGAGGTTTTTCCTCACTGGAATAGACACTTACTCTGGATATAGGTTTGCCTATCCTGCACACAATTATTCTGCCAAGACTGCTATCTATGGACTCACAGAACGCCTTATCCACCATCATGGTATTCCACATAACATTGCCTCTGACCAAGGGACTCACTTTATGGCTAAAGAAATGCAGCAGTGGGTTCATGCTCGTGAAATTCACTGGTCTTACTATTTTATCCATCATCCTGAAGCAGCTGGAGTGATAGAACTGTGGAATGGCTTTTTGAAGTCACAATTACAATGCCAACTAGGTGACAATACTTTGCAGGGCTGGGGCAATGTTCTCCAGAAGGGTGTGTATGCTCTGAATCAGTAACCAATATATGGTACTATTACTCCCATAGCCAGGATGCACGGGTCCAGGAATCAAGGGGTGGAAGTGGAAGTGGCACCACTCACCATCACCCCTAATGACCCACTAGCAAAATTTATGTTCCTGTTCCTGCGACATTATGTTCTGATGGCCTAGAGTTCTTAGTTCCAGAGGAAGGAACACTGCCACAAGGAAACAGCAACAATTCAATTAAACTGATACTTAAGATTGCTACCTGGACACTTTGGGCTCCTCCTACCTTTAAGTCAACAGGCTAAGAAGGGACTTAAGAATGTTGGCTGGGGTGATTGACCTGGACTATCAGGATGAAATCAGTATACTCTTCCATAACAGAGGTAAGGAAGAGTATGTGTGGAATACAGGGGATCTACTAGGGTGTCTCTTAGTATTACCATGCCCTGTGATTAAGGTCAATGGGAAACTACAACAGCGCAATCCAGGCAGGACTACAAATGGTCCAGACCCTTCAGGTATGAAGGTTTGGGTGACTCCACCAAGAAAAAAACTGTGACCTGCTGAGATGCTTGATGAAGGCAAAGGGGATACAGAATGGGTAGTGGAAAAAGGCAGTCATCAAAACCAGCTATGACCACATGACCAGCTGCAGAAATGAGGACTGCAATTGTCATGAATATTTCCTCCTTCTTTTGTTCAAAAAGATATTTGTCATGTATACACTTGTACTAAGAAAATATCTTCATTTTATTTCCTTTTCCTTTATCATGTGACATAAGATTTATTGACTTCATATCAGCATTTAAGTATTGTTAACTTTATGTAATAGTATTTGGGTTGGGGATTGGTGCATTTCTGGTTGTACGAAGGATAGTTGTATTATGTTAGGCAAAATTATGACCTCATTATTGTCTTTATTTGAAGATTATGTGTGATCTCAGGAGATATGTATGGGTTCAAGCTGACAAGGGGTGGACTTGTGATGGTTAATACTGAGTGTCACTTGACTGGGTTGAAGGATACAAAGTATTTATCCTGGGTTTGTCTCTGTGGGAGTTGCCCAAAAGAGATTAACATTTGAGTCAGTGGGCTGGGAAAGGTAGACCCACCCTTAAGCTGGGTGGGCACAATCTAATCAGCTTACAGCAAAGATAAAGCCTGCAGAAAAAAGTGAAAATGAGAGATGGGGCTAGCCTCCCAGCCTACATCTTTCTTCCATGCTGTATGCTTCCTGCCCTCAAACATCGGACTCCAAGTTCTTCAGTTTTGGGAATTGGACTGACTCTCCTTGCTCTTCAGCTTGCAGATAGCCTATTGTGGGACCTTGTGATTGTGTGAGTTAATACTTAATAAATTTTCAGTTTATTTCTGTCCCTCTTAGTTCTGTCCCTCTAGCAGAACCCTGACTAATACAAAGTACTTAACAACTTTTCCTGGTATATTTTCTACTTTACAAAACTTGCTACTTTAGGCACTTCCATGTTGAAAATAGCTTATTGCGACTTCTAGTACTTCTGTTTGATAAATCCATGGAAACTTTTCTCTTTTCATGTTTAATTCCCTTTTCATCCTCACTATTTTTTGGCTTATCTTCATGTGCCCTGACATAAAATTTAAAGTCTGTCTCATATAATTGATCAATTTGCTACCACCTCCAAAATTTCTCTAACAGTTTTGTCAAAGTTTAGTCATTATTTCCGATAGATGCAGGAGGCAGAGAAATTCTAGGCAGACAGAGGTAGGTCTCCAGCAAAACCCCACCTTTGAGCTGAAAAGCCTAAAACCCGTGGCCCAAAGTGAGACCTACTATCCCTGTTTGTCTGCTCTCTCCCAATTGGTTGTTGTTGAATAATGTCTTTTTACTAATTGAATGTTGCCTTTTCGAAAACTACCTATGGCCCGCCTTGCCATCCATCCTGTGTCTATAAACACTCCAGACTCAGTCAGTAGAGAGGGAGAAGTGGCTTGACTGGAGAGAGGTGACTTGATTTCAGAGGGATGGCTGGACTTCAGAGGAGCCGGCCCGAGATGGCCAGAATTCAGGGAAGATTATCTGCCCATCCTCTCCATCTCCCCTCTCTGCTGAGAGCCATTTGCATCACTAAATAAAATTCTCCACCTCCACCATCCATCAAGTGGTCCATGTGACCTAATTTTTGTTGGACCATCGGACAAGAGTTCAGGACTCATTTAGTGCAGGTACCCAAAAAGGGCTGTCCCACTGGCCCTTTGTCCTGTCTGGCGGAGAGCAGCCGCCCCACACCACAAGGCAAGGGGCCCACTGAGCTGATAACACACTGCTGTCCATGAACAGCAGAGATAAGATAGCATTGTAATGTGGCCTCTGGGGCTTCGGTGCTTGCAGGCACCCCGCCTTGGGTGCCACTGCAAGGTCTGCATGGAGCATGCTCCTGCCACCCAAAGCAGCTGGCTGGATCCCTCACTTCATCACTCACACCTGGTCTGGCCATGGGGTCCGCACAAAGCCTGCTCTTGCCAGCGCCCAAAGTGGCTGGCTGAATTCGGGACTCGCTCACTCACGGGCTCCCTCCTGCAAGACATTGCAAGAGGTTGAACACAGCGGGCCCAGTATTCAGGGCCCCCAGTCGCAAGTCCAATAAAGCGGTCGAGAAAACTTCTGCATCATTTTTACAGTTCTTTAAATGCATGCTTAAGTTTTTTAAAAGGTAAAAAGAAAAACCATTAAGTATAATTATCAGTAATTCCTTGCCCATTTCCCAGCCAGTAAAATGATACTGGGTAGTACCTATTTCATTGGGAAATTTTAAAGATTGTCTATGCATGAAAAGAATATAGCACAGTGAATAACACTCAATAGACATTGGTTTTTCCCATTCTTTAAACAGCCACACAGGAACCCAGTTCTGAAATACAGGATTAGTACCATGTCACTAAATTCCCAGAAATTCATGAAAAGGCAGTTCCTAGTATCGCTATTCTGAAAGATGTACCCCCCAGGCCTATTAAGGTGCAAGTCCCTTAATTTTTCATACATTATCTTTTCCATGACAAGTTTTCATTTGACCTTACTCTCATATAAAGAAGGACTTAAAGTGAAGAGAAATATCTTACCTGTTGTGCGCTAATTACTGAAGCTTCCTTCATTATCATCCTGGTCTTTAGTGAAAAAGGAAGACAAGTTTTGAGCCTCTTTGGCTTGAGCTAATTGCCAAACATTTTTTTCACTGGGTTCTTGCTCAGAAGAGGGCAATAATCAGGACTCTGAGCATCGGCGTTTCCTTGGCAGCCATGTCAGATACTAATTGGCAGGCCTGAGGCTCTGAGGGAAGAGATTTTACCTGACTAGTTGAGCTGAGAGCCTCAGGACTTCTTTCTTAAAAGCAATCTCCTGCTGTGATTTCTTACAGAAAGCCTGAGATTTAACCAAAATGCTAGCGATTGTCACTCATAGGGGCTGTAAAAAGGTTCAGGGCACTGAGAATTTTCCACTTTGTTGCTTGTGCAAGTGACAGTGTTCTGGGTTGCCCATGGTTTACTATGTTGATAATTAACATTTTGGCTACAGTCAATTTTAAGAATTGACCAGAAAATGAAAAACTGATTTGCATGACGCAAATGGATCAACCTCCTTATGAGGAAACAATTTGGTTGAATCTTTTCGGATAAAGTGATGAAAACATTCCCAGCCTTCAGAATTGCACTAGAAACAACACATGCAAATGAAGGTATAAGAATCCACAATGATAATTTGCATTTTACACACTTTCACACAGATGTCCCAAAGGCCTCCCAAAACACAAATTAAATTTCACAGATCTCCTCTAAGGACACATTTATTGTTGTTTATGAAAACAGACTGGGAAATTGAGACATAAATCGGGAGAGAGCCACAAATTAGTCAGGTCGACAGAATGCATAAAAGATAGAACTCAGTTTCAAGTTCTAAGCACTAAACCACAGAAATTATTATCTAACAGTAAAGATGAAAAGGAAACAGATATTAAATTCATTTTCCTGTTCTTTATAAGGTGGAAGCCTACATTTCAAAGCTTGTCATGCTGAAGATTTATAATTTATAAAACAAAGCAAGCAGAAAAATATTTCTTGTAACAGTATTATAATGTTTTTTATCCAATTCTCTTGCCTTCACAGCAGATATCAATTGAGCCATCACCATACGTAAGGTACTGTGCTCTGATGATGGAGAGTGCAAAACGCAATGCATTCTCTTGCAGACTTTGCCATCCATTTGTACAGAACAGCAGTCAAGCCTGGAAAGTAAAAGACAACTCCATATGAGACTGTGATTAAATGTGAAATGATTAGTGTCATGATTGTTCAAAAGAGGGACAGCTGCCTGTGGCTGAAGGCATTTCAGGAAGGCTTTTTAAAGAAGAGAATAATTGAACAAGCCTGCTAGAACATGAGAAAAGACAAAAAGATAAAGAGTGACGAGAACATTCCAGTGAAGGAGTGAACCCTAGGGGAGGGCAGAAATGAATTATGACACTTCGTGAGAAACAGGCAGACCAGTATAAAAAGTTTGTGAAATCAGCTGAGCGGTTTGAAATCTGATTATTGGAAGCCTACAATGTCAGGAACTTGAGCTTTATATTATAAATTATGTTTTCCCAATTGCCGAATTCCCAGTGGTATAAAACACATTCCTGCTTCTATCATTTTATTCAAACATAATAGCATCAATGGTCAAATTTATCTTTTGACTATTTTCATACAAAACAGAATATTTCAAATGAATTGTTTGCATCACCTAGTGGGTATTTTAGTAATGGGATAAGGTCATTTCATTTCTCACTTCCTACCTCATTCAAAAAAGTGAGGAAAACTCATTACAACTTGGGTGCCCTAGGAAATTAAATCCAATAATGTACAAATAAATGTTCATAATGCATATTTTTACATATTGTAGCCCTAGCTAGGCCACAAACCCAGAGGTAGCCCTTCAAGGAGGTTAAGAACTAGAATCCCAGAGTCACTTACACTTGATGTGACTCTATACTGCCAATTATTAGCTATATAATCTCATACAAATTACTTAACCTTTTTAAGCCTCAGTGTCATTATCTGTAAAATGGGGATATGATGTTCTCTCATTGTTAACATTGTCACTCATTTATCTTTTCAACAAGTACTTATTGAGTACCTACTCTGTGCAAGGAACTCTTCCAGGTGCTGGGAATATAGGAGTGAACAAGATAGACAAGCAACAAGCATGTCTGGAAGGTTTAAGTAAGACAATACCTATAATGGATTAAGCAATACACCTAGTGAATGATCAATAAATGTTAACTATTATAACTATTATTAACACCTTACCGCACACTTTATGACTTTGAGCAAGTCCCTTTACTGCTCTGAGCCTCAGGTTTCTTATTTTTAAAATAAGAAAATAAATATGTAGGGCTCCTAAAATCCTTTCCATCTTCTACATGCTACAATTTTACAACTGACAAGCTTTTTTGAGTGTTGAGGGAGACACCAGAAAAGAGAAAAAGAAAACAATCCCATTGATTCACAGAAACAGAAAGGTAGGAAAAAGTCAGTGTTAGAGTTTTCTATACCTATTACTCTATATATCAGCTAAAAGAAACATTCCACTGTTAAATCAGAATGTAGTATCTACAAAGATTGAGAGTGATATATAGTGCAGACAATACAATCACATTTGTAGGGTTTATTACTATTACTACTTATATTTTTGTTTTAAAATTTGGGTGAACATAGAATAATTTCTTGGAGGTATCTGTATGATGGAGATAACCAGACTGTGAGACAGTTGGTCTAATGACAAACTCTAGAAAATAGCAGCCAATTCATATCCAATCAACTTATAAATATGGCCTACGGTACTAAGTGAATTGTAATATAGACAGTTTGATGATCTTATATAAAGACTTTCTTTCTGTGAAGTTCCAAGCACAACTATACTTAGTAAGAATGTTATTTTCTTCTGCAAGTAGAGGTTTAGTGAAACACTTGAGAAAATCTGTTCTAAGCCAATCAGTAATTGATTTGTCACCTGACAAAAATTTGTTGTTATTCTGTGAGCACTGGACCTTGAATCAATGACATGAACATTAATTTATGATTCTGAAAAATAGAGAATCAACAGGACTTCATGCATGACTTGCCATGCTTTCAGAACTGTGAAGTAAGTATGATAATAAAAATGGTAGTAAAAATAGTAGAAGCTACCGTATTCCAAAGGAATGCTAAGCCAGGAAATACATTATTTCATTTAATTCTTATAGTAACCCAAGGAGCTGAGTATTATTCTTCCTGTATTTTGGGTAAGGAAATGACTCAGAGAGTTCCAGGAAATTTCCCAAGGTCACACAGCTAGCAAGCAGCAGCAGAAGCCTGAATATTGTCACTCCTCTTTGTTAATGACAGATGCCAGATGACTATGCTAGAAACTCTTTAGGTATAAAAGCAATTCAAGAGAATATAAATGAGTAATTCCTGGACTTCTTAGCAAAGAGACCTTCATTTTCTGCATTTACATTTCAAAAGACTATATGATAAAGAAATCATTTGCTATTGCTAGATAAGTGCTCCTTCAAGCAAGAAATTTAAAACCCATTTTTAAAAAATAAGCAAAAAAGAAAGAAAAAGTACCAGCTCTAATTTCCTCTCTATATTAGACAACCACAAAAGACACTTGAAGTTCTGGCATTAAAAGCAGGCTGCCCAGAATGACTGCAATATCTAAGAGTTTGCATTTTAAATGAAATAGTTCCCTCTGTGACATAAATCAAGATATTCCATACATTTATGAAGCTGGAGGCCTGCTTTGTGTTCATATTGTTAACAACCTTCTGGCATATTCTGGAATGTATCTAATTCTTTCCATCTATTTTCCCAGCAGAGTTTACCTCTATTGGCATGGGGATTTTTGTCTTCTTTATTCAGTATCTTCAGCACCTATAAGAGGGTTTTAAATAGTAGGTATTCACTATATATTTGTTAGTTAATAACTTAATAAATCAATTAATATGATATAAATATATTGAAAAATGCTATCAAATTTTGTGTGTGTGTGTCTTGAAATTGTCACACAACTCAGATGCCAAGTTTCTCTGAAGCCATCATTTGCGTATCTGAGAAGTTACTTTTCATGATACCCAGGACAAATAGAAAATTGTTCCAAGTATTTTTTCCTTATAAAATCAGAAGAGCTGGAAGTCTAAAAGGATTATTAATACCTAGACTACATCAGGAAGAAAACTTCTCCAATTCCAATGTTATCCCATTTCAAAGCCTACCCTTTGTAGGTTTGTATATAAAATATGCTCTGCCTTCTTTCAAAAACAATTGGCAACAGCTTAGCACCACAATAACTTAATCAATCCCTGGAAAGATATTTTATTTTTCAACTCATCCTGTTGCTTTACCCTGAGAAGCCTTAAAAATGGTCTTAGAGCTTCTGGAATTCCCTTAAACTACTCTCTTAAGGCAACCATTCAGGAAGATTTATGTGGCAACCTGCTTACTTGTCTACCTGTCTTCCAAGGGGCTGAACTTTAATTGCTAAATTAACTTAGTCCCTTTGGCATTTGGGGACTTACTATAAGGGAAGCTACATATTTTTTATTTCTCTTAGTATCTACTTCAGCCTATTTGATAAGAACTTCTATCCCACTAGAAATATTAGAAAGAAAACTTCAGCCATTTTTTGGACCCCCTTCTCTCTCTCTTCTACCTTAGAGAAGAACAGTAACTGTGTAAATTAAGGTAATGCTAACTGCTGTAACAAATCTTCAACTTTTAATGGCTTAGCTTAGCACAATAGAGATTTCTTTTTCACTCACATAACAGTCCCATGCCATTAGATCTAGCTGTCTTTCATAAAGTGGCTTAAGAATGTAGACCCCTCCCATGAATGGCTCCACCATTTGTTAGGGTCTTGAAAATGTCTACATCTAAGTACCCAGTGAGAAAAGGAAAGAGATGGAGAATAAGGTGCATCATGGTTCAGCACTGACATACATATTTTCTATTAATATTCCATTAGTGAAAAAATAGTCATATGGTTACACCTGGAGGCAAGAGGTGGACTGGAACACATAGCTTTTGGCTGGGAACCGGCTTTCCTGGGAAAACTCCACAATAAGGAAAGGTACACATTCTTTTATAAGATCCACCTTTTGGTGGATCACATGCACCCTGCCAAAGTGAGACTGTGGGACCCTGCCCTCCACTGGGGAGGTTAGATGGTTGGGTTGGATAAGTCTGTTTGCAGATGCTTTATGTCTCTTCCTCTTTGGTGCTTTGTTGTTGAAATGGCCCACCTGGAGTTATCTCTGTCTTGTGGATAGCCCTCCAGGGCAGACTAGAAGAACTTGCAGAGGAGGCTTGCAATTGTCAGTTTTCCAATTGGAGACTGGGTAAGTAAGTTCAACTCAGAGGGAAAGTGGAATAAAAAGCCCCTGTTTGCCTCAAATTCAAGCTTATTGTACCATTTAGCCTTATCAGCAATACATCTGAATTTTTTTTTTTTTCGATACAAGGTCTCACTCTATCGCCCTGGTTGGAGCGCAGTGATACAATCTTGGTTCACAGCAACATCTACCACCTTGGTCAAGTGATCCTGCCACTTCAGCCTCCCGAGTAGCTGGGACTACAGAAACGCACAACCATGCCTAGCTAATTTTCTTTTCATTTTTCTTTCTTATTTATTTATTTATTTTTTTGTAGAGACACAGTTTTGCCAAGTTGCCCAGGCTGGTCTGGAACTCCTGAGCTTAAGTGATTTGCCCACCTTGGCCTTCCAAAATGCTGGAATTACAGGCATGAGCCAACACATCTGGTTCACATCTGACAATTTTCTAAGTTTCTATTAGATAGAGGGATATAGATAGACAGATAGCTAGCTAGCTAGCTAGCTAGCTAGATAGATAGATAGATAGATAGATAGGAGAAAAAAGAGAAAAAAATCAAAGCTCCATAATTAAGCTGAAGGACACCCAAATTTAATTTTCTTAAAATGATTATTACTCTTCTTTGAGCTTTTTAAAGTGGCTCAAAGAAATTAAGCCACCAAAACTATCCTAAACACTTCAGAAAACAAAAAAATATATATTAAATCCTTAACCTTCCAAATAACCTGAATTCTTGACATTTAAATCGTTTTCCCAAGATAAACCTAAAGGCTCAAAAAGGAAATAAATGTTTAATGGGAGCATACTTCGATTCCTTTGAACTTGTTGCCAGCCATTGTTCAGCCTCCTTGTTGGGTTTAGGTTTGCAGGTTTTTGCCTATGCTCTTCAAATTTCAAACCTGTTTTTTCAGAGTGGCATTAGCCCCTACTTATGTGTGAATCAGACACAACTTCTTTTTTTGCCACGCCACAATACTGTAGTCAGTACTGAGTGGTCTTTTAAAGTGTTCTGGGTGGAATTTCAAGGGGGAAACGGCAAAGCTCTCCAAGGAAGTACTTGGGTGGCCTAGCATTGAAGACAGAGAAAGACTGCAGAGAGAACCAAGCAACCAGTATTTCCTGGTGATCCATTTAAATACAGCCACTACTTTAGTACAATAAGCCTTAGCCACAGTGGCACAGGGAGTTGGACTCAGCTCTCTGGCAGCTGGCACACAAGCTATATTGAATTGGCAGAGGAGGAGCTGGCTTGCTCACAGCCCAAATATGAATGAAGTATTAAGTGTGAATTAGAAAAAAAAAAAAACATTTTAAGACATGTGTGGCCTCTTCTCTCTCCTGGCTGTTTTAGAGTCAGTGTTTCATTCATGAAAACAGAATCACAAGTAAAACCTTACTGGATTTTAATTTCTCGATCAATATGGAGTCATTTTTGACATGAATGTGTAGCAGTTATTTTCTTCTCTTTATTTTTCTTCAATAACAACGTTTAAAACAAATTAAATGTAGATTTGAATACAGTCCCACACTGGTTACCTTCTTTGGCAGGAGAATCCTCAAACATAGTTTGGAAGTGATGTCTATACACATCAAGTTAACTAGACTATGGTAAGTAACACCAAATCATGGGTTTATCAAGAAAATTAATTAGAAACAGGTACTGATAGTGGTTGTTTAAACAGTGAGACACCAGTGAAGAAAGATAAAAATTAGAGATATAAGGGATTGCCTGTTAACTTTCATTTTATTATAATTTGTAAATTTCAAATAACCTGAACAACAAAACAGCCAACTAGGTTAATGATTTACGTCAAGTCTTCATTTCCAACAAAGGTAGTAGATTACTGCATGAAAACAGACTGTTGATGGAAACTGTTGGAAATGAAGTCCCTTAAATTTTTTTTTTTTTTTTTGAGTCGGAGTCTCGCTCTGTCGCTCAGGCTGGAGTGCAGTGGCACGATCTCGGCTCACTGCAAGCTCTGCTTCCCGGGTTCACACCATTCTCCTGCCCCAGCCTCCAGAGTAGCTGGGACTACAGGTGCCCGCCACCACGCCCGGCTAATTCTTCTGTATTTTTAGTAGAGACGGGGTTTCACCGTGTTAGCCAGGATGGTCTCGATCTCCTGACCTCATGATCCGCCCACCTCGGCCTCCCAAAGGGCTGGGATTACAGGCGTGAACCACTGCGGCCGGCCGAAGTCCCTCAATTTTTAAACAGTGGTAAGTTTTCATATTGTTATTTTAGGGGACCCCTTTTCAGGGTTATAGACTCGTGAGAATAGATTCATGTGAGAATAGATTCATGTGAGAGATTATGTAGGCTCTTCTTTATTTTCTAGAGTTGGCTATTAAAGCCTACTGCTGAGAAAAATGAAAGGGATACCTTATGCCTGTCCCATCTTTGTATTTTGGAGTCAGATAACTTGTTTTCTACAAGAGTCTCACTCATACCTGACTTAGATGATTTAGAAGATGAGATTTTGGACTTTATTTCTTTGAGACGGAGTCGCCCTCTGTTGCCCAGGCTGGAGTGCAGTGGCGCAATCTCGGCTTACTGCAAGCTCCGCCTTTGGGTTCACACCATTGTCCCGCCTCAGCCTCCCCAGTAGCTGGGACTACAGGCACCCGCCACCGCGCCAGGCTAATTTTTTGTATTTTTAGTAGAGACGGGGCTTCACTGTGGTCTCGATCTCCTGACATCGTGATCCACCTGCCTCGGCCTCGCAAAGTGCTAGGATTACAGGCGTGAGCCCGGCCTGGACATTTTTTAGTTAGTTGTACATGGAAGAGATTTTGGATTAGAAGCTGAGGCTAGAATGGGTTAAGACTTTGGATGGAGGTGAATGCATTTTGTACATTGCAAGAATATAATTTCACTGGACCAGAGAGTAAAAGGGTGTAGACTGAATAGCGTCACCAAAAAAGTCATGCCCTGCTGGATCCTCAAAATGTGGTCTTATTTGGGAATCAGGTCTCTGCAGATATAGTTAGTTAAGAGGAGTCCTAATGGATTAGGTTGGGCCCTAAATCCAACATGAATGGTTTCCTTGTAAGAAGACAGAGATGCAGAGGAACACTAGGAAGAAGACTATGTGAAGACAGATGAAAGGACTGGAGTGATGCAGCTACAAAGCAAGGGATGCCAGTAATTGCTGGCAACAGAAGCTGAAAAAAAGGTAAGGAAGTATTCCTCTCTAGAGCCTTCAGAGGAAGCAAGGTCCTGCTGATACCTTGATTTCCAGCTTCTAGCCCCCAGAACCATGACAAAATACATTTTTGTTGTTTAAAGCAGGGGTTCCCAATCCCCAGGCCACGGACCTTGTAGTATTCCCATAGGAGCGTGAACCCTATTGTGAACTGTGCGTGAGAGGGCTCTAGGTTGTGCAGGCCCATCCCATCCTACTCCATCCCACTCCGTGGAAAAATTGTCTTCCAAGAAACCAGTCCCTGATGCCAAAAAGACTGGGAACTGTTGGTTCAAGGGGAATAAGAAAAATCTCTATGAAAAGATATAAAAGTAGTTCCACTTTGGTGGCAAAAATGGAGATATTCTATATATATATGTGTGTGTGTGTGTATTTATATCTATACATACATAAACACTGGAAAAGTAAACCATAAGCTAAAGATGGGATGATGTTTACAGAGTTCATAAAAATGAGCTAGAAGAATAGGAGTGGCAGTGATTTTTTTGAGTATTTTGATATTTGAACTCTATATTAAAAATTTAAAATAATTAAATCTAAAGAATGACAAAGAAAATTATCAAATGGAGTATATATAGAAATAAGTGAATCCAACCATATATTGAAATGGCTGGTGAACTAGGCAGAAAAAAATTCATACAATTTTGGACATAATATCTGACTATATATCCAAAATAAATTACATGGCCAATTGAGAGAACTTAAATATGACTTATATATAAGACAGTATTATGAAAAGATTTTTAATTTTCCACATTTCCAAAAATTTCCCATAAACATTTCCAAAAATATTATTGTTTATTTTCCAATAGTGGTAATGGTATGTGGTATTTTTTATTTTATCTTATTTTTTGAGAGACAGTGTCTTGCTCTGTTACCCAGGTTGGAGTGCAGTGGCATGTTCATAACTCACTACAAATTCACCCTTCAGGGTTCAAGAGATCTTCCTGCTTCAGCCTTCCAAGTAGCTGGGACTACAGATACATGACAGCATGCCCAGTTAATTTTATAAAATGTTTACAAAATTTTATAATTTATATTTTAAAATTTTAATTCTAAATTTTCGTTTCTGATTTTATTTTTTTTTCCTTGGTAGAGATGGAGTTTCACTGTGTTGCCTAGGCTCATCTTGAACTAATTTTAATTTTTTTTTTTTCTTGATAGAGATGGGGTTTCACTGTGTTGCCTAGGCTCATCTTGAACTCCTGGCCTCAAGGGATGCTTCCAACTTGGCCTTCCAAAGCGCTGGGACTACAGAAGTGAGGTATTACACCTTTCTGGTATTGTTATTCTTAAGAGATGTATTTTATATTTTTTAGAAAAACATTGCCATAATGCCTACAACTTACTTTTAAATAGCTTATATACGTAGTTAACAATAATGTATATGTGTACACATAATTGTGTACTTGAAATTTGCTAAGATAATAGATCTTAAGTGTTCTCGCTACACACAAAAAGTAACTATATGGAGTGATTAATATGTTAATTAATTTGATTGTGGTAATCACTTCAAAATGTACATTTATCTCATATATCAACACATTGTATACTTTAATACAATCTTTATTTTTCAATCATACCTCAATAAAGCCAGAAAATATGCAATATGGGGAAAACATATAAATATATATAATTTTTAACTTTTGAGCTTGGCTTTGTTGCCAAATCTTATCAGTTATTCCATGAAAATACCAATATAATATAATGGTTAAGAACACAATTCCTGGAGTTAGAAAGTCTAGGTGTAATCCCAGCTTTAGCTTTATAATCTCAGGTAAGTTATTTAACCTCTGTGTGCCTCAGTTTCCTCAGCTGCAAAATGGTGATAGCAATAGTACTTAGCTCATATGCGGTTAAACACACACAAATAGAAAGAGGAAACTGTGTACATTTACATATAAATAATATCAGTATACATATATAATTAACAAATACAAAGAGATGTATGGCAATCACTGTATTCTTTATGCGTTCTATAGGCTTGAACATTTTCAAGATAGCTGGAGAAAAATTAATCAGCTTGGAATGTGACTGTTTAATAATGGAAAGTTACTGAATAATTTTGGAATCGGGTAAAGATAAAAAATTAAAGCCAGATATTTAGAGGAAAAAACGGTTTCTACTGGACATGGTTTGCAGCAGTTATTAAAAAAAAACAATCAAACCAATCCATGTTTGTACCCCAAAGATCGGGCTGTTCACCGTATTTATTATGCAGGGACCACCATCCCATAAAGTGGCTGCTTTAAAATTTTTTATCGACATTTCCTATATTATGTTCATCCCTGAAACCTTCACAGCAGCCAAGTCTAACTTTTCTTGTCAGTAGAGGAAAAAACAATTCAGTGTCATTAAAGAGTTTGAAACTGCCATTATAACTCATTCTCTGATGAAGGCAATATACTGGGAATGAATCGTCAAGGAGAAAAGAAACAAAGAAAATTGAAGGGAAATCTTCCGACGCTGGAGGACTATCTTTTTACTCTTAGCCTGCTCTGCACTGTAACTCAGAGGTGGGGGTATGTGTGGGGGTGGGAGTGGGACTGATGCTTGCAGGCTGCCTTTCCCAGGTTCCAATGACAGCTGGCTTGCAGCTGGTTTTGGCCAAAGGAAGACTAAAAAGGAAGTGAAGGGTAGAAGGGATGCAGAGAGAGGCCAGGGTCTTTATCTCCCTCCTGTGGTTGGGTGGGTTCTTCCGCAGCATCAGAGTCTCTGGCTCCAGCCTCCCCCAGATAGGCCTTAGATGATTCCAGCTTCTACGGTGTGAGCATAGTTGGGCTCTGGTAACAACTTAACTTATTCCCTGGAGCCTAGGGGCTTCTGCTGCCTCTTACTGCTGCCAATTTCAGGGCTTCCTCCCCATCAACTGCTGGCATCTCATCTTTTCTATTTCCTGTTTAAATAATCCCTTCATAAATTCCTCATGTTTCAAATATGCAGAATTATTTTTTCCTGATTCAGGATGTGACTGGGAAATGTGAAGTAAAAAGAAAATGAACTTCAGAACAGTCATATATGAAGACGTAGAAAATGAAGACAGAATGGCAAATATTCTGATACAATATTAACCAATGTATATTATTCTCTTCTATAGAACCTTTAACCTACTATTTTTAACTTTTGAACTTGGTTTTGTTGCCACATCTCATCAGTCATCCTATCACAACAGCAATATAGCATAATGGTTAAGAACATAATTTCTAAAGCTGTACAATCTAGGTTTAATCCCAGTTTTAGCTTTGTAACCCTAGGTAAATTATTTAATGTCAGTGCCTTAGTTTCCTCATCTGCAAAATGAGGGTAGTAATAATACCTATGCTATATGGAGTTAAATTATGTAAAAAGGAAGCATTCAGTAAATGTTATTTAATGCATGTGCCTATTTATTTTACATAGTAAACTTATAAACAAACTGATATTGGCAATGCTGCCTTTTCCATATTATAATTTTTATGTCAGATCACAGCTTTCAAAGTACTTTTAGATACATGACTTCATTCCACTTAACAATTTAGTTGAGGTAAGTAAAATAGGTTTTATTATCCCAATACAGATAATAAAACTTAATCTGTAAGAGATCACCAGCAAGAGAGAGATAAGCAAAATTAAAACAAGTCTGTTGATTCCTAGTTGAGAATTTTTCTGTGACATCATTAGTGAGTTATTTTTGGGATTCTACCATACTTACTTTTAACACATTCTCTTAACTTCACCTGGCCAAAATAATGTATAAAGAGCAAAAATAGTTGAGCGCCAGTGATTAAATATAATCCCATAGGTGGTTTTATTACATTTAATATTTTAATTTTTAAGAAAAAATCATCACATATTTATAATATCAAGAAAACAAAAACAAATTGGGGGGATAATCAATGATGAAATTAACAAAGTAGTTAATATAGAATTAAGAGATGGGTACTCTACAATTTGAAAGCATGTAATTAACCCTGAGTTATAAGAATCTGTGGGGAAGGTAGACAGCTTCAGAGATAATATACTGAAAAGACCTAGGAGAAAGAGAAACATGTAGGTGGGATATAATTCATGAGCTCTATTACCTCAGGTTAATTCAGTGTAATGAGTTATTTTATTCATCATTGTTTCCAAGGAAACAATGGTTAACTCATTTCATGGTTTAATATCTTGCAATCACATATACCATTTTACACATGACATGAACATAATGGTTCTTACTCTACAATTCATCTATGTGCTTAAAACGCCCACCTACAGTACACATTAAGAGCAGTTAAACAGTGAATGTAACCTGAATAATTACATAGTACTATAGGTATGTTCTCACTATATTCAATGATCTAATGTTAAAAAGAGACCACTACCCACACATTTATTCAATCGGGTAACCAGAATATATTTATTTGCCATTTATTATTATATTAACATAAAATATGTCATTAATTCTTTAAAAATGAATTTTGAATTATGAGTTATCAGTGCATGCCAGTCTTTTCAAATATCTTTCTTATACAACTCTCATGATAAAAACATAAACATAACCTGCATATATGCGAGAAAAAGAACAAACTGAAGATTTCCAAACTGGGCCACATGGAAACAATGTTTTTCTTCATATTTGTCACAAATGCATCCAAATTTTTAAGCAAAAGTTTTCTAAACTTTTAAGACACAGAATATTTAAAACCTTGTAAAAGCTTACATTTATAATGTTCAGTAATTCATTCAGATATTTGATATCTTGGACAGACACTATTAAATGAATAGGAAAACATTATCTAGAAATAATTACATTATAAAATTGATTAGCATCAGGTAACAGAAAGATAACATTAATGAGTTCAGTCTTGATAATGAGGACATATAGATTGCTAAGTAAAACTTAGAGGCACTCCAAACACAACACTGGCAGAAAAGAAGGACTATCAGAGAAAATATAATACAGTACAACATGACTGCAAAAGTAGAAAAAGAGGTCATTTGCAAGATTTCAAGTAGCTGCTGAAATACTTTAAAACATTGTAGAAAAATAAACACTTAAGGACAGAAAACTGCACTTTGGGAGCATGCATAGACAAATCATGGAAATTTCCGTAAATTGTTAATAAGTATTCTGATGCAAAGAGTTGACAATTCTAGTGGATCTCAATTTAGGATGATAATCCTGAGTCATAGTCATATAGAAAAGATCAGTAAAACTGAATTATTCAGTAAGCAAATATTTCCCTAGACCAGAACAGATGAAATTCTCAAACTCTACAAGCTAAAGATGTTTACAGTTTCTGAGAGGTGATAACAAATATTTTTAGAGCTCTGGCTTTGTTGATACCTACATCTGTTTATATCTAGCTAGCTGGTTAGCTTTTTTTTTTTTTTTTTGCTTTAAGTATATTTTAAATATCCTAAACAAAATATTAGCAAAGTGAATCTAACAAACATACTTAACATTTTGTTGAGAATATTCTTATAGAAAGAATAATACACCACAAACAAGTGGGATTTATTTCAGGGATGCAAGGCTGGTTCAACATTTAAAAATCAGTTAATGTTATCCATCACACCAACAAGCTAAAAAGGAACAGTCATATATTCATATTAATAAATGAAGAAAAAGCAGTTGAAAACATTCAACATTCAAGATTTAAAAAACAACAAATTAGGAGAGGACTTCCTCAACTTGTTAAGGAACATCTATAAAAAACCTATAGCTAACATCATATATAATGGTGAGAAACACAAATCTATTACATTAAGATCAGGGAAAAAGCAAGACTGTTCTCTGTCCCCACAGCTTTTCAACATTATATAGGAAGTTTAAGCTAATGCAATGAAAAAGAAAAGAAAAGGTAGATAAATTGGAAAAGAAGAAATTAAACTGTCTTTGTTTTCAGGTGACATGTTTACCTATGGAGAATATCCAAAGAAACTGACAAGAAAAAAACCCTGAAACTAATGAGCGATTAGGTTTCAGAATAAACGGTTAATGTACAAAAGACAATTACTTTTTTATGCACCATCAATGAAAAATGAGACTTGAATTGTAAAATACCGTATCACTCATATTAGCACCCAAAAATGAATAGAAATAAATCAAGCAACATATGTACAAGATCTATATGAGAAAAACTATAAAAATCTGACAAAATATATCTAAGAAGAACTAAATAAATAGAGTCCATGTTCATGGATAGAAAGACTAAATATTGTCAACTTGTCAGTTCCTCCCAACTTGATCTACAGACTCAACAAAATCTCAGTCAAAACCTCAGCAAATTATTTTGTGAACACCAACAAACTGATTCTAAAGTTTATATGGTGAGGCAAAAGATGCAGAATAGCTAATACAATACTAAAAAAGAGGAAATCAGAGTACCTATACTATGTAATTTCAAGCCTCATAATGAAGTCCCAGTAAGTAAGAAAGTGTGATATTGGCAAAAGAATAGACAAATAGATCGATAGAACAGAAATAGGTACACATAAATATAATTAACCAATCTTTGACAAAGAAGTAAAGCCAATACAGGCGTGGTGACGGGCGCCTGTAGTCCCAGCTATTTGGGAGGCTGAGGCAGGAGAATGACGTGAACCCAGGAGGTGGAGCTTGCAGTGAGCCGAGATGGTGCCACTGCACTCCAGCCTGGGCGACAGAGCGAGACTCCGTCTCAAAAAAAAAAAAAAAAAAGAAAATGAAAAGAAAACACATCTAAATTATGGGATGAATCTTAAATAGTTCTTAGAGTAATATTTATGGCAATATATATTAAAAGAGAAGAAATGATTCAAATCGATGACTCATCTTATATCTGAAACTAAAAAGTGATAAGAGAAAATTAAACCTAAAGTAAGCAGAGGAGAGCAAACAATAAGTCTGAGTGAAAATAAATGAAATAGAAAACAGAAAAAATAATGGAGAAAATAATAAAAGCATATATGGTTCTTTGAAAATATAAAATTGATAAACTCTAGCCAAACTGAAAATTTAAAAAGAGAGGATTAAAAAACACAAATTGCCAATATCAGGAATCAGAGAGGTTATATCCTCAAAGATGCTACACATATAAAAAGATAAGGGAATATGATGTACTACCCTATGACAGTAAGTTGACAACATATGGAATAAACAGATGGCCTGAAAGATAAAATAACAAAGCTTACTTATGAGGAAGTGGTAGAATAGCCTATCTATATTAAGTAATTTGTACTGGATTTATAGTTTAAAATCCTACCAAAAGTAAACTCTATTCACAAATGGCATGGTTGTATATGTAGAAAATCTAATGTGATCTTCAAAAAAGTGACTAGAAGAATGAATTAAGCAAGGTTCTGGAATAAAAAAATCAATATGCAAAAATTACTTGTATTTCTATATACTACTAATAGTAATGGCAATCAGAAGTTAAAATTTGAAATAGTATTTACAACAACTTCAAGGAAAATGAATTATTTATGGATATATCTAACTAAAATGATTAAAAATTGTACATAAAATCTATTACTAAAGTGAAAGAAGACCTAAGTAAATGAAGAACTATATAATGTTCCTAGATTAATATGTGGTTAATGGGGCTTAGATATCAGTCCTTCTCAAATTAATATATAGATTTAACACAATCTCAAAATTATTGGGCTTTTCTCTAGAAAATAAGCAAATTCTAAAATTTACATGGAAATGTAAAGGTCATGGTATAGCCAAAGTATCTTTGAAAAAAAATTTTGGGGGTGGCGGGGAACTTACTCTACCTGATTTGTAGACTTATTGTAAAGCTACAGTAAATAATCCAGATTGTATAGTATTAGTGGTAAGGTAGACAAGTGGATCAATAAAAGATATTAGAAAGTGAAACAGTAGATTCACGTATATATAGTCAAAGTATATCAGTTAGGAAGTAGCAGACTTTTCAAAAAACAGGGGTAGGACAGTTGAATATTTATAGCCAGAAAAGAAAAAAAATCTTTATTCCATCCTCACACATATAAAAATATTAATGTAAAATGATTTATAGATCTAAAAGTAAATCTTGAAATTATAAAAATTCTAGAAGACAGCATAGAATGAAATGATTGTGACTCTGTGTTAGGGGCAAAGAGTTAGTAGATACTCCACCAAAAGTATAATTCACAAAATAAAAAATAAATTCAGCCTCATCAAAATTAACAATTAGGCTGGGCACAGTGGCTCATGCCTGTAATCCCAGCACTTTGAGAGGCTGAGGCAAGCCGATCACTCAAGGTCAGGAGTTGGAGACTAGCCTGGCCAACATGGTGAAACACTGTCTCTAACAAAAATACAAAAATTAGCTGGGCGTGGTGGCACATGCCTGTAGTCCTAGCTACTCGGGAGGCTGAGGCAGGAGAATTGCTTGAACCCGGGAGGCGGAGGTTGCAGTGAGTCGAGATTGTGCCACTGCACTCCAGCCTGGGAGACAGAGTGAGACTCCATCTCAAAGTAATAACAATAATAATAATAATAACAATTAAAGACACTGTAAGAAACATTAAAAAACAAGCAACAGACAGGAATAATTACAAACATATTTACACATAATGAATCTGATAATGTGTATCCAGGCTATATAAAAATTCTCAAAACTCTATAGAAAAATTTTTCAGCCATAAAAAGTAATAAAAACCTGTCACATGCCACAATTTAGATGAACCTTGAAAACATGCTAAATGGAAAGAAGCCATACCAGAAATTATCACTATTGCATGAATTCATTTATATGAAATTTTCAGAATATACAGATCTAGGGAAACAGAGTAGATTGATGGGTTGCCAGAGGCGAGTGGAGGAAAAGATTAGGCATGATTGTTAATAGGTATGTGATTTCTTTATGGATTAATGAAAATGTTCTGGAATAAAATAGTCATAATTGTTGTACAATATTGTGTAGTTATACTAAAAACCACTGACATATACACTTCAAAATGGTGAATTATATTTCACGTGACTTATATCTCAATGTTAAACATTATAGAATGAAACAAAACTCATTAATAAGAAAACAAGCAACCCTATTTTAAAAAAACTGGCCAAGACTGTGAACAGATCCGTTTTAATAAAGATTTACACATAGTAAATCACCATAGAAACAGTTTCTGAACATCACAAGTTAAAAAACACACAGAAATACTAGTACACACACCAGTAAGAGTGACTAAAATTTTAAGACTGACCTTACCAAGTATTGTAAACATCAAAAAACTGGAACTCTCATTTACTGCAGGCAGGAATGTAAAATCTGATAGTTGCTTTTGAACAAAAATGTGGTAGTTTCTTAAGAAGTTAAACATAAACCTACCATTTGACTCTGTCATCCCATTTTTAGGTGTTTATTAAATTAAAACACGTATGTTTATACATGGACTTGTACATAAATGCTCACAGTAACATCATTAATATCATCTTTAAAGACTCGAAACTAGAAACAACCCAAATGTCCCAAATGTCCAATTGCCTAAATGTGAATGGATAAACAAATTGAGGTATATCTATAAAATACAGTATTTCTCAGCAGTTAAAAAGGCATTAAATAATGACATACACATTAATATGGGTGAATGTTAAAATAGTTAAATGAATGAAAGAAATTAGGCAAACATATGATTTCACTTATATAAAATTCAGTCATGCATCGTGAGAGCAGATAAAGATTGCCAGAGAGGAATCCAGAGAGGTGAGAGCTGGAAGCAAGAGGTTATAAAACGGCATGAGGAAAGCTTTGAGGATAATGCACATATTCATTATCTTCATTATGGTGGTGGTTTACTGGGGTACAAATAGATTATGTTTTACCAAATTGTACTTTGAGATATTAGCCATTTATAGAATGTCAATTATACCTCCATAAACTGTACAAACAAATTAATTTTAAAAAACGGAATCAAATAAACTGATTTAGTCTCTGGAGATACAACAGATAATTAATGTCAGAGTTCATGACATTTTAACCACATACTATGTGTAAACCAACATTATAAGGGTGCCAATTTTAAGATTTTCATTTTGGAAGTGAGGCTGCAGCAAAGAAAAGTAAAGCAATGTGCAGAAATATATGCAAGATAACTCATCTACAAAATAAAAGAGAAAGAATGGATCCCCAGTGATTTTGGTTCAATTATTGCCAAGCTAAACTTCGTTTCCTGAGATTCTCTTTCTTCGTTTGAGTTTCTATGGGTTCTTTTCATATTTTAAAACCAAACTATCCATCATTTGAATAGTCTTTTTATTCATTTATTTATTTTGTTTCTTTGTAGGCACAGGTCCTTGCTATGTTGCCCAGGCTGGTCTCAAACTCCTGGTCTCAAGTGATCCTCTCGCCTCTGCCTCCCAACATGTTGGGATTACAGGTATGAGCCACCACACTTGACCTTTTCTTTCAAGCCTGGAGCAAAAACAAACAAACAAACAAACAAAATGCTTTGTTGGTGTTTCTATGAATTAATAAGTAGGTAACTAAATTGGCAAATAACCTAGACTATTTTGACCAAGATTTTATTGACCAGTACCTTAGTTTGAGGTCCCTTTAGAAAGAGACACTGAAGCAAGAATTCAAGTAAAAATAATTTAGTTAGGAGGTGATCCTACACTTTAACTGATACACAGACACTCTAAACTAATAATAACAAAGGTGATATACTCAGGGCACTGATGTCATCTGCTATGCCCAAGTAAGGGAAACCAGGCAAAACATTACTGCTTATAGAATTTTCTTTAAGAAGAGTTATTTCCAGCTGGCAATGCTGCATTTTATACCTTCCCTTGTTTTCTTCCCTTATTTAACCTGGCTCCCTGTTGTATAAGAACCAAAGTATCTGTTGGCCTGAGGCACAACAGGCACCTCATCAGCTAGCCCTCACCTACTTCACCAGTGTCATCTTCTACATGATTCTGCCATAGATAACACATTGAACTACTTGCAGTTCTGCAAAGACACCGTAGTTTTGCATAACAGTATGAATTTAAACATGCAAACCAGCAACCTGAGATAGCTTTCCTCTGTGGTGACTGTTTACTTAATGTTTCAATATGCGACATAAATATACCAACTTTTACCTGAATTCTCCAAGTGTCTGTGTCCTGTGTCTCTGTGCATATTTCTGAGACAGCATTTATATTGCATTATATTGATTAATTCATTGCTCTATTCCAGTAGATCAGAAACTCCCTAGTGACAGAGATTATTGTATTCATCTTAGCTCCAGTGGTTGGCACAATGTTGTGCAGATTGAAAATGCCCAATAACTTTTATTGGATTGTTTATGATTTTAATAATTGAAAATAGCATCAATAAATTAGCTAAATAAGTGACAATGCACTTTAAGAGTAGTATATTATGCAGCTTTTAAAAAGAATTGACTAGTGGTACATATACTGTTATGCAAAGGTAACCAAAATATATAACAAAAGTTTAAACACAATGTTAAGTGAAAATAACAAGTTACAGAATGCTATAGAGTGATCCAATTTTTGTAATATTTTGGTAAAATACAAACTCTATATATAGTATTCATAACTAAATACATATATACTGTGAAGTGTCTGGACAAATCATATAGTCATGCATGACTTGACAATGGGGATATATTCTGAGAAATGCATCATTAGGATATTTTTTCTTTGTGCAAACATCAGGCAGTGTATTTACACAAACTGAGGTAATGCAGCCTACTACACAGCTAGGCTATATAGTATAGCCCACTGTTCCTAGGGTATAAACCTGTACAGAATACTACTGTACTGAATACTGTAGGCAATTATAACACAATGGTAAGTATCTGTGTATCTACACATATCTAATCATAGAAAAGATACAGTAAAATACCAGATAAAAGATTAAAGATGATACACCTGTATAGCATGCTTACCATGAACAGAGCTTGCAGGACTGGAAGTTGCCCTGGGTGAGCCAATGATTGAGAGGTGAGAGAATGTAAAAGCCTGGGACATTACACTACTGTAAACTTAATCAATGCTGTACACATAGGATACACTAAGTTTATTAAAAAGTTTGTCTTTCTTCGATAATAAATTAATATTGGCTTATTGTAACTTTTTGCTTTATAGAGTTTTTACATTTCCAAACTTTTTGACTTTTCTGTAATAACACATAGCTTAAAACACAAACATATTGTACAGCTAGCTATATAAGAATATTTTTTCTTTATATTCTTATCCTATAAGTTTTTTCCTATTTTTATACTTTTTAATTCTATTTTTGCCTTTTAAACTATTTTTTTAAGAACTAAGACATACACATAAAAGTTATACTAAGCCTACCAGGTGTCAGGAGCATTAATATCACTGTCTTCCACCTCCACATCTTGTCCTGAATGTCTTCAGGGGCAATAACACAAATGGAACCGTCATCTCCTATGATAACAAGACCTCCTAAAAGGACCTACCTGAGGATGTTTTACAGTTAACATTTTTATAAGTAGGCATACACTCTAAAATAATAACAGATAGTATAGTAAATACATAAACCATTATCTTAGTGATTTATTATCATTATCAAGTATAATGTAATATACATAATTGCATGTGCCAGGACTTTATAACTGGCTATACAGTAGGTTTGCTTACAGTAGCATCACCACAAATATGTAAATAATGCATTTCACTACAATATTATGATGACCACGACCTCACTAGGTGATGGAAATTTTTCAGCTCCATTATAATCTTACGAGATCACCATAGTATATGCAGTCCTTCTTTGACAAAATTGTTGTCATGTGGTATATGATCATATACAAAACTATTAACAATGGTAATGCCCAGGAGCTAGAATTATGAAGCACATACATTATGTTTACAACTCTATGTTGTTTTAATTTATATAATAATAAGGTAATTAGTTTTATAGGATAAAAATAACAATAATGATAAATATATAGAGAATGAGCTTTTATCATAATAAAACCTAATTTAGAAATAGTAATGTGAGAATCCAGTTAATTCCATTTAAATCAGCCAAGAAGCTTGATTTCCATTTAATAGAGTGTACTTGTAGATTCAAAAAGAGAGGTAGTGGGGAAAAGCATAAGGAGATGCTATGAAGGAAATTGAAAGCATTTTATATATTTTAAGCTGAGATAGAGAAGACTTGGTAAGGAACATAACCTGTCTTCAAATTCTTGAAGATTGTTTTATGGAAGAGGTCATAAATGTGTTGTGTTTTGCCCTTGGGGTTTTCCTAAGGTCAGTGTGTGAAACGTGTAGAGAGAGATTCAGATTTAGTGTAAAAAGAGACCTTTTGCATGGTCATCATTCTACAAAGATAGAAAGAACAAGCTCCATGGTTTCCTCATTTTCACAATGCCTGAAGTTATCCAAATACAATCTGGAAAAACACATGTCAGAAAAATTGAGCAGTAACTCCCAGTCTGGTTAGAAGGGAGGGTTAAATGCCCTATCTAGGCTCCCTTCCAGCCATGAGGTTATGATATTGTGAGATCAGAACTTTCCAAAAGAGCTTTGTAATTTTTAGGACATGGAAAGCATTTCTACAAAACAGTGATTCTTTTTTATTAAATTTGGTTCACATTACACAGTTAAAAGCAAAATGAAAAGTCTGGAGACATAGTTCTGTTCCAAACTTTCTAATAAATTCATTCATTCATAAATTCAAAATTTATCGAGTGCCTGCTATGTGTCAGGAACTTCATGAGAAAAAAAATAAAGGAAAAAAAAGGTATAGTCCAAGTAGTTTGTATTTGAATAGATGAGGAAAAATTTTAAGCAAACAATTACAGTGCAATAGTTGAATCAATAGAGGAACATAACCCAGTTCAGTAGCAGCAGAAAGAAGAGGAAGAACCTTGTCAAGGAATGCCAAGAGTTGTATGGGTAGGAGGGCATACAGAAGCATGCAAATGTGTGAACAAAGATGCGGATATGAAAAAATGTAGATGGTTTACTATTACTAGAACTTAGAACATCTATATTTTAAGAATATGAGACTAAAAAGTCAAAGCCACATTAAAGAGTATTTTGAGTACCATTCTAAAAAAAGGCAGGGTTTTCTTTGAAGGTAATTGGAAGCCACAGGAAAGACTTTAAAAATTAAAACAAAAAGAATACTAAGTACGTACTTTATAAAGTTTGCATCTGTCAGTTTCATGAAGGAAGAGATGGTGAAAATTTAGATAAGAAAAGGAAAGGCAGTTAATAAAATTTAATCGGCTTTTCAAAATGTGGCTAAAGAAATGGAGAGATAAGCAAAAGAAAGGAGGGCCAATAAGAAGGTAGAATCATCAGGATTTAGTGATTAAATGAATGTGGATATTGAAGGAAAAAGTAAAATTCACTAGGCCTACAGTGAGTCTGGTTTTTGAAACTGGGTAGATTATCCGAGACAAGGAACGCAGAAAGAGGAACTCTTTCTGGGAAAAATAAAAAATAAATACAAAACAATAAACAATAACATCAACACAAAATCTTCTCCTGTTTGATGTTATTAAGAGGACTAAATAAAAATGTCCTGGACACCCTGGAAGAGATGGACTGGAGCTGAATTACAAGATCCGAGCTACAGACACATAACTGGAAGTCCTTATGAACATATATACTTGGAAAGCTTATTGATATGGATAATATTCCTGGAAAGGGGAGAAAACAATAAGAGAAAGGAAAACTGACATCTTTACATCTCATATCTTTAAGAGAAAACAGCAAAGGTAAGAAAATAATTAACTGGTTAGATATCATGATTGATCCTCTGACTTGAAAGCAACCTACAATGCTAGATAATTTTTAAATCTTTTTTTTTTTTTTTTACTTTACTCTAAGTTCTGGGATACATGCGCAGAATGTGCAGGTTTGTTACATAGGTATATGTGTGCCATGGTGGTTTGCTTCACCTGTCAACCTGTCACCTGTCAACCTGTAATCTAGGTTTTAAGCCCCACATGCATTAGATATTTGTCCTAATGGTTTCCCCCACCTTGCCCCCACCCCCCAACAGGCCCTGGTGTGTGATGTTACCTTCCCTGTGTCCATGTGTTCTCCTTGTTCAACTCTCATGAGTGAGAACATGCGATGTTTGGTTTTCTGTTCCTGTGTTAGTTTGCTGAGAATGATGGTTTCCAGCTTCATCCATGTCCCTGAAAAGGATATGAACTCATTCTTTTTTATGGCTGCATAGCATTCCATAGTGTATATGTGCCATTTAATCTCATTTGCAACAGCTACAGATGAAAAAAAAACCTAGGAATAAACCTAACCCAAGAAGCGAAATATATCTACAATAAAAACTATAAAACATTAATTCAGGAAACTGAAGAGGACACACAAAAACTGGAAAGATATTCCATGTTCATGAATTGGAAGATTCAATATTGTTAAAATGTCCATACTACTAAAGGCAATCTATAGATTCAATTCAATCCCTGTCAAAATACCAATGGCATTCTTCACAGACATAAACAATCTTAAATTTTATATGGAGCCACAAAAGACTCAGAATAACCAAAGCTGGAAAAAGAACAAAACTGGAGGAATCATATTACCTGGCTTCAAATTTTAATACAGAGCTATCTATTATAACTAAAACAGCTTGTTACTGGCATAAAATACACACATAGACCAATGAAATAGAACAGAGATCCCAGAAACAAATCCATACATCTACAGTGAACTCCTTTCTGACAAAGTTGCCAGGAACATACACTGGAGAAAGAACAGTATTATCAATAAATGGTGCTGGGAAAACGGGACATCCACATTTAAAAGAATGAAGCTAGACCCCTATTTCTTACCATATACAAAAGTCAAATCAAAAATGGATTAAAGACTTAAATCTAAGACCTCAAACTATGAAATTATTACAAGAAAACAATGGAGAAAATATTCAAGACATTGGGCAAAAATTTCTTGAGCAATACCCACAAGCATAGGCAGCCAAAGAAAAAAAAAAGGATAAATGGGATCGCATTGAGTTAAAAAGCTTCTGCACAGCAAAGGAAATAAGCAACAAAGTGAAGAAGCCCCTTCTAACTCCCCCACCAAAAACTCCACCTCTCTTACCCTAACTGGCTCTAAGAATGCTGTCAATTAGGTCTTTACTCTCCAGACAAATGTGGAAATATGACAGCCTCAAATGAAAGACCTAAGATTCTGATATCAGAAGTTTGCCAAATGAAAGCTCCAGCCACATCATCCTACAATGAGGCTTATTGTCAACAGGCCTCAGAGGATTCCACTACTCTTAATCATGTGCAGACAACAACAAATGAGCACACATCTAGGGGAAACCTCTAACAACAGATATAGAGATGAAAGAAAACGTATAAGAACAAGTGCTTTGCAGGCTGTAGAGAGGATACATGGAAATAAAACTCTTTAATACAACAGTTAGTATCCTTAAAGAAAAAAGGAAAGATGGCAAACCATAAAGTAAGAACACAGTGATATAAGAAGGAATACTTAAGGGAATAAAAAGATCTCAGTAATTAAAAATATAATAGCAGTAATGAAAAACTTTGGAGAAGTGCTAAAAGATAGAGTCAAGAAAACGTTCCAGAAAGTAAAGCAAAAAATAATAAGTGTAAAAAGTATTAGAAAATGAATGCTGGAGATATAACTTCCAGATAGAAGTTCTAAAAAGAGAGAACAGAGAAAATTGAGAGGAAGTAATCTTTAAATAATTTCAGAATAGTGCCCACAACTGAAGTTTATGAGTTTCCACATTAAAATGATACTTTAATAACTAAATTTTAACTGTTATTGTAGGAAGTCAGTAAATGATACCTAAAACTGACCAATAATAAAAATGTATTATAGTCCTATTATTTAGAAATGCTGAGACAAATGCCAAAATAATCAGATAATAGAACAAAAAAATTATTTCTCAGGATGAAGAAATAAAAGGAGAGAGGTTCTAAGAATTGCATAGTTTGTAGAATCATTTGATTTTTTAATTCACACTTATTAATTAGATAAAATAAAAACTAAAAATTATAAATAATCCTGAATAAATAGATTTAATGGTAGATTCAACCAATATGGATGAAAAAAAAAACTAATTACCTCGAAGATACATCTGAGGAAATTAATCAGAATGTAGCATAGAGGGATAAGGAGATAGAAAATATGAGAAAGAGGCTAAGAGACTGGGAGAACATGTCGGGAGGCCTAGTATGTAACTAACTGGAGTCCCAGAAGGAGAGAGAGAGAGAGATAATAAAGGGGAGACAATACTTAAAGGAGTAATGACTGAGTTTTCAAGGACTAATGGAAGACTTCAATGCCTACCCTTAGAAATTCCAAAAGAAAGGTCAAAGATAAACCAGGAGGTGAGGATGTCATGGAATCTAAAGGAGTACAAATTTTCTATGATAAGAGCTGGATCCATATTTCTGGTTATTTTTCTATCCTGTCATCAGTTGACTAAAATAAACCTATTTGCTTACACATTTAAAGAATGTATTTGCCATGTACAAAATATTTCAATTTTGGCAAATCAGATACACACGTGTAGACACATATCATGTAAACTATTTAGGAGGGCTCTTTACTAGTAAACTCAACCAAAGTGATCAAACTAATTTGTAGGTATAGGCTTTATCTCATAACTAAAGAGAAAATCATTTTCCCTTAGACAGTCTCCCTAGGAAATGTGGCCTGAGATACAAAGGTAAAGTAGCTTGAAACATACGTAAGTGTTGTCACTATAATGCTACAAACAACTGAAGATAGAACGAAAGCATCAGGGAATCAGTTCTCTGTTTTGCTTACATGATAAAACCCAGTCTAACTGATTCAAAATATTAAATTAGTTATTTTGGCATTATGTAGACAAAACCTTGGTTATCTAATTAGGGAGTTCATTTCCTGTTCCTTTTCCTTAGCAATCTGGTTTCCATCTGTTTACTACCCAATCATTGTTAGTTTCTACTTGGATGACCAGGTATAATTTAGGCAGTATAAGTATCATTTCAAAATGGTTAACCCTGCATCACACTGTAATAAAATTCTTTTGCTCTTAAAATTTTATATGATTTTAAAAGTTAGTGAGCATGCGAATTGGGGTTTCACAAAAGGCACAGGCAACAGAGAAACTTTTTTTTAATGGATTTATTTCTTTGTTAATTTAAGACATTTCTCTAGGGGCAGCCACATGTGAATAAAGCATTGCCTTAATTGACAGTAAAAAATTTCTTCTAGAAACTAGTACAAACTGTGGAGAAGTGCAAAACATGCGAATATCTGTACTGATGTGTTTATGGAAAGGTAGAAGTAGAGTGAAGACAGAAAGTGGCAATAAGACCAGTGAACAAGTGACAAGGCTTTCTTGGAAAGAGCTTGGTAATTAAACACATTAACACTGTTCCCTGGCAGTATGTTAGTTTAGCTAAAGCTAACTTAGAGGACATTTTACAGAGTACAAGAGCTCATATGGAGCCTTTATTTAACAACTTTCAGATCATCACATCTAGGTTATAAAATAATAGTATCTTCACTTACAAGAGAGTATCATGATCAACTTTGTCTTGTAAATGTTCTTCCTGGCTGACTTATGTATTGACTTAGGTAATGCAAATATTTCCTGTGATATTTTTAGCATTAAAGGGGTCCTTTCATAGCTAAAATTTTAACTTTTATTATAGGAAGTAAGTAAATGATACCTAAAATTGACCAATAGTGAAAATGTATTATAGTTCCATTATTTAGAAATGCAGAAACAAATGCCAAAAAATAGTCAGATAAAAAATAATTACATATTATTTATTTTGGGTTTTGCCTTTCTTTTTAGTTGCTGAAAGAAACACAATTTCCTTCTGCTGTCTCTTTGCTTATTTCTTATTCTTCAAATAAACATTTTACGTGTAAATGGAAGAAGAAAATTACCTTTTTTTTTTTTTTTTTTTTGCCTCAGCTAGGTTCTTCCATGACACAGAATTGCTGAATATATAGCTCTAAAGCTAAAAGTAAGAAACATAGCATTCTGTCTGCGGAAAACTGTGTTGTATACCCTGAGGAAATGACAATAGACAGTTGAAATAAACATTGATAATGAATTTTGCTATTTATCTTTGTTTTGTTTTGGTCCAAATCAATGAAGACAAAGAGTCAAGATGGTGAGCAGTGGGTCTTGGCCGATTCTATTGAAAATCTAATTAAAAGATTCTTCTCATCTAAGATTATATTGGAATTCTAAACACAAAAGATGCTGCCACTAGTTAGAACAAGTGTAATTCAAAACACTCCTAAGAAAAGAAGTGGTGTTTAATTGTTTGTCAATAGGCTATTGTTTAATGTTACTCACCTCAGATCAAACTTGCTGAAAGACAAATGTTCATACTTTTATTAGCTGTACTCTGTGACATGACATTCAAATAAACTAAAGACTAATAAATCAAAGTGTAGGAATTAGTACCACAATATTTATTCTTTCTGGGTATCCGTGATATACAAAAGATTGCTTTGTGTTAAAATTCTCAATAAATAATATTGCTTGAAGGCATGAAATTAAATTAAGTTTACCATTACTCTGAACACACCACCATTTTCTAGTACTCTTTCTGTATGTGGAAAATTGGAAACCCTCTTTACTCTCATAATTTCCAGTGTTTATACATATGCCTGTCAAACAAACCCTCCCTTTTAAACAGAGATTATTCTTCATTTAATTTTGCATTCTTTTTCAAAACCAAGGGTTAATACAAAGCAATGACTTCCTAATGTATACACACTGGGTGAGTGAGTGAATGAATGTATATAGATAGGTGGAAATTTTGGAGGTTTGCCTCTCAGTGTCAGAAAGTCAGATTAGGCAGACCAGCATCTTTCTGTGGCCTCTGATATAGCATCTCACTTTAATTCTTATTTTCTCCTTTGTTTTGACGCTCCTTTGCCTCCTAATTTCTTCAGGCAAACAAGAATTTATGAAGCACCTTTTCATTGCAAATCAATTTAGGTATATGCTAATTGTACTCATGGTTTGTTCATTCAATAAGCTTCCTGTTCAGTATGGAAGATAAGAAAATTCAAATAAGAATAAATTTAAAAGTTATATCCTAAGAGTAAAGCAAATGAGGTTCTATGGCAACCTCCATTCTTCTAATGACACCATTAATTTACCACATTTCCTTCATCCTAAAACAGTATTGATTTTCAAGGCATATCATCAAATTGAGAATAGCATTTTGAGGAAATACATTATATTAAAATGTACATATTTAAAAACTACTTAACAGTAACATTCATTTATCCATAAAATTGCATGTCACTTTATTCATCAGTATCAGCATCTAAGCCATGACACAGTCCAAGTCTAAAAATTCTTCTGATAAATTTTGGCCATCAGTGGGTAAGCATATCATCATAGTGACCAACAGTGCTCACGATCCTAATTTCTTAACATTTTTAGGAGCAACAGTATAATTTAGAAACAAATCGGGTAATTCTAGAGTTTTTTTCTCCATTTACTATTTCGTTAAATTCTAGTTAACTTGTTTGTGTTTATGGCTGAAGTGATAGTCCCCCAGGACTCAAAAATTGGTCAGAGTTTTTATCTAGTTTTGAAAAATCTACAGTGAATTCCAAAAACTTTGGCAATACTACGGCCTTCATTATGCTAGATGGCAAAAAACAGGCGATCGTCTAGGTTCACAGTAACTTCTAGTTCTTCTAATGCTCCTTAAGGGGGTTATCTTTTTGTGGACATTTTAAATGACAAATGCAGATCCAAATATAAAATTCAACCACTGCTGATGGTACTAAGGCAAATAACCCTTCTCAAATAGCAGCCTGATAAAACAGAAGTCAGATGAATATACCTTTAATTTTTGACCATGTTACCATAAGCTCAGAAATGACAAGTATAATTTATTTCATGCATAGAAGGCTTTTTGACGTCAATGATGTTTACCAATTTCAGAAACATTGACATTAAAAGTTAAGTTGAATTTCTTAGAATTGAATTTCTTAGAATATTTCTGTTTGAATGTGACCCATAACTTCTGATAATTTAATAAAATGACATTCCCTATTTTTATTTGTGCCTTACATGCTGGGCACTTTACACATTATTAATGTACTTAGGATGTTGCTATATTCTGGTCAGTAGTGTTGCACCTCTAATTTCTACTGTTAGTACATGTATAGATCCCCTAGGTAAAATCACTAGAAATATAATAGACCTCTTAGGGCAATGAAGGAGGCTTAGTCTGAGTTGCTTGTTGTTCATATAAATCAGAAATGTACAAAGTCAAGTAGAAATGTAAAGTACCCAATCAACTAAACTTTGTGTCACTGATATCAACTTTCCAACCCACCTTAAGGTTTAAGTATAAAAGAAGGAAATAAAAGATAAATCAAACATAGGTACATAGGGGCTGGGGATGCCACTACAAAACAAACAAATCAACAAAAAACAATATTACAGGGGAAATTCAGTCCCAGAGGAAGATGATAAATCTAAATTCACATTTGTTGTTTGCGGGTAACAAAATAATATCCGAGGTAAAAATTTACATTGGTTATTTGGAAATGGTATAAGTTCTGCAATTAAGGAAGTGAACTGTTGGTAACCGTTTGGAATACAGTCAGTAATTGAAGCCCCAAAGAATTAATTGCTATTAAGAAATAATGATAAAAATAAATTAGAACTTGTGTTCAAACTTAATATTTTAATGTAACCATCGACTTCTATAACATACATATATTCCTTGAATGTGGCTAATATTATGAGGTCCACTCAATCCTATATTGGGAAACTTAGATGACACTAGAGTGAGTTTCTAATACCCTGGCATTGCTCTGAACTGCCAGTTCCTAACCTACCTTAAATCCTACAATTTTTTCTTCATCTCTACAGATTCTTACCATAGGGTTTCTCCCCCAACCCCATTTATGGCCTTGTTTCTGCCTTCAGACTGTAGGATGGATTCACTCCTATGTTCTGGCTTTCCATGACATCTGTACCTTATCTTTATTTTGTCTATAGCTGTACAGTCTTCTGCAGCCCCAGGTGAAGATCTGCACATGAGGAACAATCTCAGGATTCTCTGTCTCATTGCAGCCCTCCCTGAGTGTTGTCCTCTTCTGTTTTAGAATGGATCCCTCTAATGAGACCCACATCTATTTACTTAATAGGAGACCACTAGTTTCTACAAAGAATAAAAAAGGATTGAGCGTTAAAAACAAAGAGTATGTTTCTTGAGGGGAGCGCTAAAAACAAACTAAAAGAGCAAATTTAAATATAATAGGAAAATCCATAGGATAAAAATAAGTTGTTCTTAAAATTTTATGTTTGCTCAATAGTTTCTAAAGTACAATTGCTCTCTATTCATCAGTAAAGACTAACTTCTCCAAATTCTAAAAGCATAAAAAGTGCCAGACTATGAAAGATCTATTCAATTAACTCACACGTACACCATCTGCCACCATCAAATTTACAAAATGCATAAACTCCACAAAACAATTTATAACAATTTATGACAAAATCTTAAATCATGCATTTAAAAAATAAAATTTATATTTAAGTATGTATACATACAAACATATATTAATATGACTATGTATATATTAACCTAGTATGCACAAATAAGTAAAACAACCACATGTTAGCAATTATAAAAAGTACTGTCTTACAGAGCAAATCTTATGCAAATTTAGCAATAATTTAACTGTTAAAATTTCAAATTATTAGAACAAAACAGCTTTCTTTTTTTCTAAAATTTTTTTTTTGAAACTTCCAGCATAAGTAATAATCAACCCCAACAGTTTTCAAACAATACTTTTGTTTGAGTCCTGGGCTTCCAAGTTGAAAATGGCAAAATAAGTCTCCAGTAAATAAAATTATATTCCTTTTTTGAAACCTTTATATTACAAATGCTACTTGCACAATATTAACGTTAATAATCATAGATTTTAATTTCATTAAAAATGATATTTGTAAAAAATGCAAATTTGTGTTAAGAAAGGTTAATCTGGATCATATTTGGGGCAAGATTAACAAAAATAAGGTTGAATATTTTGCTCTGATCTCAAATCCATCCCACAGGATGCAAAATGAATTTGAAATAAAATCAGGCAGTTTTCACAGGCTCAGAGAAACTGAATTCTGCAACTAGTATTACCTACCACTAGTGGCCAAGAGTCCAGATGGATCCTGAAGTTAAACGTGGCTTATTCCGAGCTACTAGTGCCAGCTACCAGACAACTGAATATTCTGAGAGATAATCAGCCATTTGTTGAGAACCTCAGGCACATACCTGTGGCTTCAGGAGGTAAAGGAGAAATACATATTTCCAAATATCATCTCAGAATTATTTAGCAGCAGGCCTGGAATCACTTGATCACCTCTTAATTGAGTAAAATGTTCTTACCAAAATGATCACAGGTCAAAATGGGAAAGCATCTACCATCCTTCTTTTCTCAGATTTGTTTCCCATCATATACCTGGAAAATCCAAAAATAGAATATGGAATTTTGCTGCATTTTAAACCAATAGATTAATAACTGGTTATTATAGGTTGGAAGGTTGGAAAAGGGGGATATATATATATATATATATACACACACACACACATATATATACACATGTGTATATATACACATATATATTCACTTGAATGCTCTTGAACTCAAGTCTCAGAGGAGAGAGGCCCACGATGAAGTAGAAAGGGAAGTGAAATTTCATTAATTTGAACAGATCAAAAGGATTATAAAGATACATATTGGAAATAGATCCACAGGAGTAGTTGAGATTTTAGCAGGCTAAGAAGAATGAAATGGCATGTTTATCAGAGGGAATAACAGAAGTAAAGAGGCTATGTTTACGAAATAGCCATCGAGATGCAGGAGGGTAACAATACCTCTCTTTGATGTTTGAGAATTAGGTGCCAGGCACAGCCAATAGTATACACAGGTAGATCTAATGACTGTGGTCCAATATTCCAATAAAGTTATGGGAGTAGCAGTATTAAATTATCACCATTTTATTGATGACGACATTAAGGTACAAAGTGTTCATATAACTTACCTTCAAGAACACAGTTAACAAGTATGAGAGTTAGGATTATGAACTGAGGTGGAGCGACTGTCAAGCCAATATTCCTAATCACTATGCCATACTATATATTGAGGAAATAGGAGAGTGTGAACTGGTTAAGTAGATTAAGGCTATGTCGTGGGGACCTAGCCTGCCTCCTACAGAATTTGTTTAGGCATGTCTCCTGTTGTGTGAGTTTATGTGATATGAATTAGAGAGAACATGATTGAATAATTAAGGGGAAAGATTGTCACTACTCCAGCAGCTGTTGGAAATAATGTTATTGTGACTGGGAAGAAGCACCTTGCTCAGTGGAAAAATGCTATTGAGTAAACAGAGTAGGAACCCACACCTGCTTGGTTTGCAATAAATGGATGCTCAGCTGGTGTTCTTTCTTCTATTTCCTGCTGGAAGTTGTAAACAACACTAGAATTCATTTTGACAGTACAAAGTTTATTGATTCTTGTCTGATCTTACATGCTCTTCAGTAACTTCCAAGGGATGTTTTGGTTTATTTTTATTGGTTTTGTTTATTATTTGTCGCTTTCATATAATACTGCCATACCTAGTTTGAATAATAATTTCATCAAAGAAATTTTTGAATAAAATATAATTTGGTTATTGTGGTCTGGTATTATTTACTCCTTTCCTTACCCTCTCTTAACACATACATATTGAAACAATTGGTTTTATAATACAATTTTTGAAAATGTGAATTTTATTAGTAATATTGCTGTCATTAATAGCAAAAAAAAAGATTTAACTTAAAACTCAGTATGCAATGGGGAAGCATTAATGGTTTCTGAGAAGATAAATGTGATACAAAGAACCATGAATTAGATAGACAGATACTGGGTAGATGGTTTGCAGTAAGGGAGAGAGAAAAAACAGGAGAAAATAAAGATGAGTCAAAGGTGAATGTATTTCAAACCCATGTGTCTGAGAGAATAGTAGTAACATTAATAACCTCAGCCAAAAAGACATCAGGAGAAATGTAATAAAACAACAGTCTCAACTGATCATGTTTTGGAAATACATATTTTATAGGCATAATTCTCCTGCCATGAAATTTAGTTATCTGTAACAAATACAAATGTCACATTAAAACCATTTGTTTCCCCAAAGGCACATATCCCTGCCTAAGATGTTACTTATAAGAAACAATTAAAATCAATCTCTTAATAATTTATATTTTTCCACATATACCCCAATTCCTCTGTGTTTTTGAAAAGGCTGCACCTTTTCAAAGGTGAATAGACAATTATGTGCAATGCCTATTATAAGTGCTTCATGGTTAAACTAACATACTGCTTTCTGAGTTACCATGGAATTTAACTCTTAGTAATAGAGCATAAAAGCACTTCTAAAATTGAACTTAAAACCCATATACTTATTAGGAGTCTCTTTATTTCTTCTACTGTTAGTAGTCTCCACAAATATATTTTCAATAATCAAAATTATAATTCATTCAATAGCTGGAGGTCAGATATCAATTCTAAATCATTTTCTCACAAGCTCGGGCCTTTGAAAATTAAAATTAATTATCCAGTTACGATAGCAACAAATCAAAGTTAAATTCTTACATTATCACAAGGGGACCTTTGTCTTAAGATCTAATTATTGATCTATTTTCTAATGCAAAGAAGCATACCTAGTTATGTATAAATGTGTTTTTGATAGTTTTTCAGTGGAATTGACAAATTATGGATTAGCCTCACCTCACCTTCCTTAGATCAGCAAATATTTGGAAATCCTCCAAATGCATTAATCGATTGGAACATGTCTGATTAGTCTGACATTATCTCTTGACAAATGCCTTCATTCTCTTCTGAATCAGCACGATATACACAAACTTCAGTTTGTCTCTGTAGCAGACATTTCCTGTGAGGCGAAAACAGATTGCAGCATGAATACATTGTCTAAATTTATTTTGAATTCTTAACCTAAATTTTTAAATCTTAACAAAATATTACATTTGGTAAGGTTTATCATTTTCCAAGGCAGGAGTAAATTGAATTCTTCTTATATACCTCAACTGAAAGGTTAAAAACTGAAAGTATTTAATAAAATTTTACTAAGTAATCTGAATAGATAAATGTGTGGGTAGTTTTCAATATGAACACAAATATTTCATTGAACAATTGACAATTCAACAACCATGTTCATGCTTATTAATTTTTTTTTCACAGTTCTTTCTGCTATATCCAAATTGTTATTTGTGTTGGGAAAGTAGATCCAAATGCTTAAACATATTCCTTCCCTCTTTTCAATGAATACACCTGCCATAAAAAATGATGTTTTGTTCTGTGGTTTCATCTAAGTTTATGAAAGAGATCTAAAGGAATATAGCAATATCACATACCTCACGATTAAGGTGGCTCTGTTTCCAAAGATGAAAAAGCTGGTGGGAGGGATAGGGAAAAGAGTAATACACTTGGAAATACCATACCAAAAGATAGCTTAAGGATGGCCTTTACTAGAAAATATGACTCTGCCATGATAAGAAGTTGGAGTGGCCCTGGGGAGCTATCTGTCCATTGTAGAGAAACAGAGCTAATCTGATGAAGGGCTTTTGAAGCAAAGTGACCCTGGAGCATTTGTTGGCTGTGTGACAAAGCTGACTAGTCTGGTCCTCTGGGCCACCACTAAGCCTACTCTTAAAAACAACACCTGATAAATGCACTCAGCTACCTGTTATGCCTCTTTCCCTTAAACAAAACTTTACCCTACAAAACAATGTGTTTTTTTCCTACCTTGGATGCATATTAAATGCCTAGGAAGCTTTTAATACATGCCTTGGTCTCTGACTTATTCAAGACCCATAAAATCAGGATGTGGGTTGGAGCAGAATTTGTTTTTTAAGGGATCTCTGTGGTTGAGAATCAGTGCCTTAAGTGATCAGGCTACATGCATCCTCTTCTACTGGTCACAGTCACTTTTCCAGAGCTCAATTCTGCTCCAGGTGAATGCCCATGACCAACTCAAATCACATGCTGCCTGAGGCCCACATCGTAAGCTCCCCACACCTATCATAGAGTAATCTTCGTAAGATGCTGAGGCTGATGGTTGTGCTTTAGATACATGCATGCTAAAATCAGTCAAGAAAGGAGAATTTAGGAGAAGAATTAAAACATAGTCACAGCATAGGAGGACTGGAAATAAGTCATTCTGAAACAAAGAAAGCAAACAAATGCTAGAGAGTTCATGCATAATGTCATACATCAGAAATAAACCTTATTAAGGCAGTATACTGTACAGAGTGTAGAAACCAAAATCTTTACCCAGTCGTCAACAGGGCTCCCTCCATCTATAGCAATCCCTGAAGAGGCTATATAATGCAAGACTTTATAAGAACAGAGCTTAATTGAGTTACTGAGTGTGTTCAATGGAATAAGAATAATAGAGTTTGCTTCAAAGGGGCACACAAACAAACTACACATGCAATATAAATTTACTATTAACTGTCATTTTTAATTCTCTAACTAATACACTCACAAAAGCCTTTAACCCCATGAAAGTAAAGTAGTTGCTTCTCATGGGCCAACACTTGTAGGTAGATTAAAAATGGCAATTTCGAGTATATAGCCAAGGAGGATTGTTGAATCATGCTTGAGATTAGCAGGAAAGAAATGCCCTATTCAAACAGCATTGCCTGCTGTGGGTGCAGGAGCATGTATGCTGGCAACCTCACCTGCCTTAGCCATGTTCCTTATCTGCTCCTTCTGTATTGTCTTCCCTTTACCCTCTTATCTGGTTCTACTTAAATTGCTGATCTTTTTCTGTATGCAAGAGTTTTAACACTCCAACATTCTCTGACTAGGAGCAGGTAATTACTCATAGCTGAGTTTTTATAATAATTACAAAAATTAGTTTCCTCTTCTTATTGCTAAAAGTTTGCATGTGTGTCCTTAATGAATGACTTTTTTGCAGGGAAGGGTGGAGAAAGAGGGGGTTGTCTTCCAAGGGTCTCTGTTCTTAAAAGACCTGAAGAGTTTCTCTTTCTCTTTTTTAAAAAATATGTTCTGGAGAATGCCTGTCACCAATAACATATTTTCCAGAAATAGCCTTGTTTTATTTCTGTATAATGCTGTCTTTTTCTCTTTCTCAATCTCTACTTGGAGCTGACCTGCTGTGGTGGGAAGGGATTTCTATTCTGCTTTGGGTCTGAGTGGGAAAAAGCAACCTCCATTTCACGTCTAAGTGAAAAACACGCCTCCACTAGAAGCCAGGGACCCTGTGTGGCTTTATGACTGAAGCAAAAAAGAACTTCACTTTTGATACTTTCATAACCACTTTTTCTTAGAATAAAGTAAAATTATTGTGGGAATCATGACCTAAATTCCTCCAACATGTTTATTCAGCTATTTCATAAGTCATAAGACATAAGTAATTTCATACAACATAATTTCTTGTCTGCATTAGCATATTTCTCAGCCCCACACATAAAATGAGATGGAAAGCTTGATTAAAAACATAATAGAATGGATGAATTTAAGAAAATGTCTGTAAATTCACCATATAACCAAAAATGAAAACCAGGGCATAATACTTGGTATTTAAATATTCTATATCCTGTTTCCTATAGAATTTTTTGACTAATGTTTTTAGACTCATACAAATATACTGTCCAAGTAAAGAATTCCAAGTCTTCCGTATTCTCGATAAAACTTAGAAGAGTTTTAAATATATTAGTGATGTAGAATGAAGTCTTTCTTGATTAATCAAGATGCTACAATGATGGAAATATATTAAGGATCTGAACTTGTTATGAAAATAGACAAAACTGTGACAATATTTATCAAGTGAAAAAGATACAATGGGCCAAATGAAATAGAGTTAGGAACAAGAAAAGAGTTCATGGCTATAAACTGAGTAGAGTTTGTTTTGTTGTTTTGTTTGTTTGTTTGTTTTAAGACAGAGTTTCACTCTCGTTGCCTAGGCTGGAGTGCAATGGCGGGATCTCGGCTCACCACAACCTCTGCCTCCTGGGTTCAAGCGATTCTCCTGCCTCAGCCTCCACAGTAGCTGGGATTACAGACATGCGCCACCAAGCCCAGCTAATTTTGTATTTTTAGTAGAGACAGAGTTTCTCCGTGTTGGTCAGGCTGTTCTTGAACTCCCGACCTCAGGTGATCTGCCTGCCTCGGCCTCCCAAAGTGCTGGGGTTAAAGGCATGAGCTACCACATCTGGACTGAGTAGAGTTATTTTTGTTTTTTAAAGAATTATAAAGTAGTAGAAAGAGCAACTTTATGACAATTTTTAATTAAAGAGGTCATATCCTGGTAAATTATAACTATCAACACAGACACAAGAAGAAAGAGAAAAAATGTGAATTAATCCAGAACAATTTAAATTTGCTAAACATTTATTTCTCATGAATTTCTGTTTAACAGAAGGCATCATTAGGAACATAAAAATACAAGCCATAGAAAACAAAAGTGAAAAGGCAAGCCACACAATAGAAGATATTTGTATAAATATATCCATAAAGACCACAAACTGAAGCTATACATGTGTGTATGCATATGTATTTGTGTGTGTATGTGTAGATGATAGATATTCTTACAATTCTTTGACCAAGAAAAAAATAATAGAAAAATAGGGAAAATACTTGAACAAGAAATTCACAAGAAGATATCTACATGGTCAATAAACATATAAAAATATATTCAATTTCACTAGTGATGAGGAAAATGCAAATTGAAACCTCAATGCGATACCACTATGCATTCACTGAGATGGCTAAGATTAAACGACTGACAACACTAAGTATCAACAAAAATGTGAAGCAACTGGAGCTAATTTCCTGCTGGTGGGATTGTAAATTTGTTTGACTGCTAGGGAAAACTGGCAGTGTGCACTAAAGCTCCCATATGCCCTCCCTATGACTCAACAATTCTACTTCTAGACATATGCCCAAGTCTTTGTGTGTGTATTTGAATGTACGTATACAAAAACAGTAGAAGGAAGTTCATAGCGGACTACTTGTAAGAAAAAAACACTGAAACAATCCAAATATTCATTAACAATAATATAAATGAAGAAAGTATAATATATTCACATGAGAGAATACTATAAAATAATGAGAATGAATGTATACTCATTCATGCAGTTACAAATATGAGTCTCATAAATGTAATACTGAGCAAAAGAAGCCAAACAGAACAGCACACGCTGCATGATTTCACTATTATAGAGTTCAAACTAATCTATATTGTTTTAAAGAAAATTTTTGCTCAACTTTGAGCATGCACACACAATTGTGTATCCTGAACACCTTATGCTCTCTGGAATTTTACACAACCCAGTCTTGATTTGATTAAAACCAGGCTTTCAGTTAGCAGTGAAGTGAAACTTGATAGTGGCCTCTCACAAGGAAGAGTCTACCATCCACCTTAAAACCAGCCAATACCTGAACTCAAAAAGCTGCCTAATTTTATAATATTTCTCCTTTTTTGATCTACATCAAGCTCTTTCAATTTCTAAATAAAGAGAGACTGAACTTGTACTTGAATAATGCCTTGCCAGGCACGCAAATAAATTCAGCCTCATTTTATATTGTTATTTATTAGCCTTTATTTCTTTTCACTTAAGAAGTTGGTAGACGTTAGGATACTGGAGGCACTTACAAGGAGGAGATATAAGGTGTGCTTGTGGGGTGCTATTCCCTCTTGATTTGTGGTAGTGACATAGCTGTGTTACTGCTGTGAAAGTTTACTGAGATCTACCTTTATGATTTTATAGTGTACATTGCAACAAAATTCACTGGAAGAAAGACAAAAAATGTGTAGCCATTAAAAATATTTCAAACAAAACAAAAAACCACAATAAAGTGAAACAAACAAACAAAAGCCCTCCAAAAGCACATTAGGCTAAGATGATTTTACAGGCAAGTTCCACTAAACAGATAGGTCCTAACCTTGTTCTACAGAACAGAGATAGAAATATTGTGCCCCTGCTCATCTTTTTTGTTTTGGTTAATATAACCTTGATAGCAAAAACTAGACTGTACAAGAAAAGAAAATTATAGGCCAATCTTACGTATGAATATGACTCCAAAACCCTTTTTATAAATCAAAATTTAGAAAAGAAACTAGCAAACAAGGAACACAGATGTATTAGAGAATTAAAACAAATGGTAAATAAAATTCAGGTAACCCAAAATCAGTACATTTTATAGACAGGCCCTGTGTAAAGCTTCATATAATTTCGATTTTCAAGCTGGAGAAATAACTAAAGATAAGTAAATCTTACAGGACTTATTGTAAAGAAAGATTCAATTTCCCCATTATCCAATTAACCTTTTTCCTAAGAAGCAGCAAGGAGAAAGAACATGGAGGGAATGTTACAGGTTTGGTTAGATTCCATTTTATCTATTCATAATTCTCCTGAAGAAGGCAAAGCTTGTCAATGAAGCTGGCTGTTCCAACTCAGAAAATACAGGCTTTTGCCCAGGCACAGTGGTTCTCAAGGTGTGGGCTCAGACTAGTGTCATCAGCAGCATCTGGGAACTTCTTAGAAATGAATATTTTAAGGCCCCACACTGAATCATTAAGTCAGGAACTCTAGGGGCAGAGCCCAAGACACTGTGTTTCCATAAGCTCTCCAGGTGATTCCATGAACTTTAAAGTCTGGCAACTGCTGTCCTAGGGTAGAAGACTCTGTTGCAAATGGGCAAGTGCTGTATATTATGCTACATTCCTCTTTTTATTTACTCCAAGAGTCAAAACAAAACAAGAAGATGGAGGAAGAATGTGCTGAAAGGAAGTGTAACTCCCAACCAAATCAAAATGACATTTAAGCACACAGAAATGGAAAGAACTGAACCTTATTTACCCTTTAGCTTTTCTAAATATGGGAGAATATTGTGAGGTATTAAAATCAACCTGCAAAAAGTCATTCTGTTACTTGACTTGAGATATTTTCAATATCAACTTTTATTATTTTTTAAATTACAGAATAATAAATAGTAACTAGAAAAATATGACTGCAGATAAGCACAAAAAAGAAAAAATAAACTTGTAATTACATTATCCACAGATAATGTTTTAAAAGATTTATAAATTACTTTAATAATATGTTTTGATAACTGGTAGGACCCATTCTGCATAATTACTCATTTGTTTCATAATTTTCCTGACTATACTTATGATAATATATTTGCACTTACTCTTATAGATTTTAAATAAACAGTTTCATACAGGACATATAATTTTGTAACCTGTATGCTATACAAAAAAAAATGAAACTGTCTACATCTCTTTGTATATAAACATTTTCTTCTACAGCATTTTAAATGTGGCATGTCATTTAATTGCTTAAATGTGTCATAATGTACTCAATCTGCTATTGTCGAACAAGCAATATTCCTGATCATTTACTGTTACAAAAACTCTATAATGAACATTTTTGTAGGAAATGCTGCTCACATACTAAAAGTAGAAAGTTAATAAAGGTTTTTGTTTATTGTTACTACTCTTTTCTATCTTCTCTCTCTCCTCTTCTTTTTCTCTGTCAAACACATACACACACAGAATTGCTGTTCTTTTTTTGTGTATATATTACCAGCATTATTTGCATTTTTGCACCACTCAACAATGGGTGTTATTTCTTTTGATCTTTTCCAAGTTAACATAAAATAGAATGTAATAAAACTTTGTGTTCTATTTATGTAAATATAAGTATGGTTGAACACTTTTAACATATTCCTTAGCTCTTTTGTTTCATTTGTAACTTATACATATACTGTATCTATTTCCCTATCTTTTAAGTTGTATTTGTTTATATTGAAAAAAAAAACCGTATATATAGGTTTCTGCTTTTCTAAAGGTCAAACTGATAATAGATGTAAAATAGAAGTCCCCTGAATGCTCCTATGCCAACTTTAATCCAATTTTCTTCCCCAGAGATACCAACTATTTACAATGCAGTGTATGTCTTTCAATCACTGTTTTTAGTCATTTACACACATACGTGCATGTACACAAACATACGTTTATATACACATACAGGTTTTTGACAAAATTTTAACCACATTGTATACAGAGTTCTCTAAATTGCTTTTTTTTCTTTCTTAACATGTTTTGGGAATTTTCCCCTATCGGTATATGTAAATCATTTTTCTATGGCTTTATATTTTCAGTGGAATTTATGTATGATAATTTAAAAAATTCTTTTACAAATCAATGTTTCAATTGTTTTCAATTTTTTCATGTTATAAATAATGTCCCAATAATGTTTTACATATGATTTTGTTCATGTAACCAGTATGTTACATCATTAAGTTTCAGTAAAATCAGAACATTGTTTTCTGTCAATTAACTATACAAACCCCTTCTGATTTTACCCTATCCCTGGATAAAAATCTCTCTAAGCCCTTTAATATTATCTCTTGGACATTTAGTAAGTCTTCCAGTCACATAAGTTATCATAATACTGCTCCAATATGCATTCATGCTTAGCATGCACCAGGCAGCTTGCTAAGCACTTTCCGTGTATAGTCTTTCTATCTTTGTAACAGGCTGGGCGCTGTGGCTCACACCTGTAATCCCAGCACTTCTAGAGGGCCAGGTGGGCAGATTACCTGATGTCGGGAATTCGAGACCAGCCTAGCCAACATGGTGAAACCCCCATCTCTACTAAAAATACAAAAATTAGCTGGGCATGGTGGCATGCACCTGTAATCCCAGCTACTCGGGAGGCTGATGCAGGATAATTGCTTGAACCCGGGAGGCGGAGGTTGCAGTGAGCCAAGATCGCACCCCTGCACTCCAGCCTGGGCAACAGAGTGAGTCTCTTCATAACAACACAAGGAGGTAGGCATTTTAGATGAGGAAACTTAGGAACTTGGCTTACAGAGGGCACACATAGCTAGTGCAGTGTAAATATCAGAGTCGGTTATTATTTACAAAATAAAACCAATTATATGAGAAGAATTTATTTAAAAACACAGATGTCTGTAGTGATATGTTGCTTCATTTAAAGATAAATACTGGCCCATTGTGGTAAATCACTGTATGTTGACTTTTATTCTTTACTATGATCACGCAGGAGACTATGTGCATTTATGAACATTTATGCACTTCTCTCCCACTGTAGATGCATTTAGCTTGATTGTTAAGCACTGCTGTTACCTAAAGCACTGTCGAAGATACCTTAATTCTTAGTCCATAATTACAATACTTGGACCTCATCCACCGTTATACTGATATAATATTCACTAGTAATACTATTCTGAACAACACAGAAAATGAAACAAAACAAACAAAAAAAGCTCCTCTATACTTTAGCTTGTATTGATTAACTAAGAAGGAACATTTTCATTTCCATGGTAGGCAGGCAAGCAACATCTCTCTTGCATAATAATGTTTTTAGTCTACAAAGATTTAGCTGGCCCATATCCCTATACTGCATGAAGACACCTAATTAGCCCTTCTAATGCTACAACCCAAGACAGCTCTGCATGTTCTTCTGTATAAATAACACATATTATTCCTTAAATTCCTCAGATTAGCCCTTCACCTTCCAGCAAGGTCCATGTTTAAAATCTTACCAAAAAGTCTGGAAGGGGTAGTGGAATTAAATCTATCCCATGCTTATTAACTTTTAAAATATACACTAGAATAACAGAATGACCTGTCAAATAGTCAAAGGAACACTTTGGCTTTCTCAGATGCTAATTCGGTCAATCCTCTGATAGTAGAAAACTTAGAAATGCTTCTTCACTTTTGTCAGTCTACGTCTACTATTATTAGGTCATTTTTTTAAAATTTTATGAGTATATTGATTAGGAGAGAATTCACTCATCTTAAGATAGTTATCCATGTTTCTCATTTCAGACAATTATGTCTTTTTGATCAGGAAAAAAACAAAAGGATGAATATTTTCCCTGTTGATACTGCAGTTGCAAAAAATATAAAACAATATTTCTAACAAAATTACAAAGATGTCCACTTTCAGACTTTGTGGCTCTCCTATCTGTCTAATCCTTCCTGTTTACCATTCTTTCTTCCTTTTTTTCTTTTCGTTTGTGTGTGTGTGTGTTTTTTTTTTTTTTTTTTTTTTTTGAGATGGAGGCCCACTCTGTCTCCCAGGCTGGAGTGCAGCGGTGCAATCTCAGCTCAATGCAACTCCTGCCTCCAGAGTTCAAGCGATTCTCCTTCCTCAGCCTCCTGAGTAGCTGGGATTACAGGCACATGCCACCACACCTGGCTAATTTTTGTATTTTTAGTAAAGACAGGGTTTCATCATCTTGTCCAGGCTGGTCTCGCATTCCTGAGCTCAAGTGATCTGCCCGCCTCAGCCTCACAAAGTGCTGGGATTACAAGTGTGAACCACTGCACCCAGCCTCTTTCTTCATTTTTAAACATCAGAGTTTCACACTTCAGGCCACACCCTTTTCCTCTTCATTCCCTCCCTCTCTAATGCCTTCAGTCACCCCTTGGAATCAGTTTAAATCTCTCACATTTATCTCCAGGCCAGGTACCTTATTTGAGTGTGCAGATGCCTCACACACAAATATGTGACTCATAACCAGTTGTCCTTCATTGACACCACCTAGCACTCAACCCTTTATGCCCAAAACCGAACTCGTGCTTTGGCTGTGCTCAACTGGTTTCCTCCAAGCAAGGAACTGGAAGTCATCCTTAATAGGTCTGCTTCCCTCTCTGTATAAGTTCAGGTACATCCTAAAAAACTCTCAAGTCTTTCCACGTATCTCCACCACCAACACACCACCCCAGTCTAAGGACTTTTGTCTCTTTTGGGGAGACTACTAAAATGAAACCCTCCTGTTTTCCTGTGGGAGTATGCCATTAGTGTACACATTGTAGCCATTGTTGATATTTTAGAATGTAAATCTGATCATGTCACCTCCAGCCTTACCTAATCACCTTTGTGGCTTCCCATTGTTCTTAGAATAAAGGTAGAGTATACTTAGGCTTCCTATAACCTGACCTCTGCTCTCTTTCACTGTTCTTACTTTGAACTACTCTCCTTTTTTTACCATCTGCATTACTTTCCTTTCATTTTCAAGAATATTTTAATCACTAACTCACCTCAGTGCTTTCATACATGTCATCACCTTGGTTGCCACTCTGTTTTTACTTCACACTCCCTTAACTTATTTGTTGGCTCATGGTGACACAAAGATGTCACCCAAATCCTCTCTCAGGAAAGATGTGATGTCCCAGCTTCAATTGTAAGCCCCTGCAAGGACTACCTCAGCTTCAGGGATCCATCCACCTTGCCCAAGAGCATGCCCTTTTTGGAGAGACCCACATCCAGTGACTTACTAAGTGGAGCATCTTTGAACAACTTGAATGGACCAATGTAGTTACAGAGCTCCCCATGGGGTCCCCTGAGGCTGGCATCACAGTTTGACTTCTCCCTCTGCTGAATACTGTTTCTTCCCCTTCCTTTTGCAAATGTAGATCCTGATGGTTTTCTCTAATAAACTTTCTGCCCACTAAACTGTCTCAGAATCCACTTCCAACATACTCCTTCTCCAGAGGTTGGCTTAGATGTCACTTCCTGAAGGAAGCTGTGCATGAGTTTCCCAGGGCTGACAAAAAAGCATACCCACAAACTTGGTGACTTATAACAACAGAATTTTATTATCTCACACTTAGGGAGGCTAGAAATCTGAAATCAGGGTGTCAGCAGGGCCACAATGTCTCTGAATGCTCTAGGGGAGGATCATTTCCTGCCTCTTATAGCTTCTGGTGTTACCAGCAATCCTTGGTGTCCCTTAGCCTGGAGATGCATCACTCCAATCTCTGCCTCCATCTTCAAAAAGGCTTTTCCCCTGTGTTCATGTCTCTATGTCCAAGTTTTTCTCTTCTTGTAAGTACACTTATCATATTGAATTTAGGGCCCATCCTAACCCAATAAGACATCATTTAACTCAATTATATTTGCAGAGACCCTTTATTAGTCTGTTCTCACACTGCTGATGAAGACATACCTGAGCCTGGGTAATTTATAAAGAGACAGAGGTTTAATGGTCTCACAGTTCCACATGGCTAGGGAGGATTTACAATCATGGTGGAAGGTGAAAAGTACGTCTTACATGGCAGCAGACAAGAGAGAATGAGAGTCAAGCAAAGGGGAAAACCCCTTTGAAATCATCAGATCTTAGAAGGCTTATTCACTACCACGAGAACAGTATAGGGGAAACTGCCCTCATGATTCAATTGTCTCTCACTGGGTCCCTCCCAAAACACGTGGGAATTATGGGAGCTACAATTCAAGATGAGATTTGGATGGGAATACAGCCAAACAATATCAATCCTATTTCTAAATAAAGTTACATTCACAGATTTCAGAGGTTAAGACTTCAACACATCTTTTTGAGAGGCACACTTCAAACCATGAGCTATATGACTGAGGACGTATTTAGATGTAAGTAAGATAAGTTATAGTAGATATCTGTCATTCTTTTCAGTGATTAAACATCTTTAAACTGTTTTTTTGTGCTATTTAGGGATTTTCTTAAATCTAACCATAAAAGTCCATCTGTTTTCCCAGCCTCCTTTATAGTAAGGATAAAGGCACATAACTTCCATCATCAGAAGCACTTCTGCCAAACACCGAATTCAAAGTTAATGGTGCCAAAACAGCATACACTGTGAAGAATCTATTTTGGGAAGAAAGGTGACAGTGACATCTAATTTCCAGAGACAGCGGTGTTTGAGTTCAGATACTATCAACTACAAGCTCCCAATGTTTGTACTCAAGAGTGGTGGCCCAGTTGTCGTCAACAGACCAGTTATGTTGTGTGACTTTGAGTACTGATACTGGATAAGCAGTTTCTAAGCAGGGCTCTCTGGCCAGCCTGAAAATTCAGTAAGGTTAATATACTTTCAAACTGCCTTCTTATAATAGCCAGAGTTGGTATCTATTATCTGCAACTAAACCCATAGCTTATACAGAAATCTATCTAGGGTTAGTTACTTAAAGGAAGGAATGAGGATGAAGTAAGTAACTGTATTAGTTTGAATCTCCGTAAGGCTGTAGAGGTAGAGTTAGAATCTGGGACTCAAATGCTATTAGGACTTCCTATTGACTTCAGCTCATCACATCTCTGCTTTTCTCTGTGTGACAAATTTTTTCTTTCAGGCTGATTATGCCTGCTGGAACCAGAATCAGCAGCAGCCCCTATTCTCTCATCCTGGTTTTTGAGAGAACAGAGAAAAAAGGACTTCTCTTTGCCAGTTACAGTTTTAAAAATCCAGACAAAATCCTTTGATTAGCAATCTTGAGTCAAAATGCTCACTCCATGGATGAATTAGTATCATCAGGAAATTGAGTTACTATGAGTTAATTCTGTCTGCTGTGGCCAGAGAAGCAAGTTGTCAAAATCTCTTTAAGAATACCTACCACAGCAGAGAGTAGAAAGAAATGAACAGATTCCCCCTAAGCAGAAAGGTTTGGGGGTGGGAAGAGAGTGGGTGGCATAAATATGGCCACAGGAAAAACAATCACTGTGAGCCTGGCAACTACCTCAATTTGTGTCTACTGTGAATGTTTTCTTTCCTTTTTTTTTTTTTTTTTTGAGACCAAGTCTTGCTCTGTAGCCCAGGCTGGAGTGCAGTGGCACAATCTCATCTCGTCCTCCTGGGTTTGAGCGACTCTCATGCCTCAGCCTCCAGAGAAGCTGGGATTACAGGCTTGGCCCACCATGCCCAGCTTATTTTTGTATTTTTAGTAGAGACGGGGTTTCACTATGTTGGCCAAGCTGGTCTCAATCTCCTGACCTAGTGATCCACCTGCCTCAGCCTCCCAAAGTGCTGGGATTACAGGTGTGAGCCACCGTGCCTAGACACTGTGAATGTTTTCTATGCTTACAGATAAAGTTTTATCTATGCCTACAAATAGTACCAAGTACTAACTCTTTAGAACTTTAAATAAAATAATTAAATAGATCTTATATGCATGAATTTGAATATGGGCTTCAGGTATGCACAAATTCTTCTGCTAAACACTGCTGTATTCCCAATGTCTTAGGGACATAGCAAATAGAATATGGAGATATTGGCATTTATTATTAAATAGCCAAATAATTAAGGAACTATCTGATTCAATGAGTGAATCTAAACCAGATATTAGAGTAACCAAGGGGTAGCATGTGTTTAAAAAAAAAAAAAAAAAAAAAAAAGGCCTGGCCCGGTGGCTCACGCCTGTAATCCCAGCACTTTGGGAGGCTGAGGCGGGCAGATCACGAGGTCAGGAGATAGAGACCATCCTAGCTAACAGGGTGAAACCCCATCTCTACCAAAAATACAAAAAGATCGCTGGGCGTGGTGGCGGGCACCTGTAGTCCCAGCTACTCGGGAGGCTGAGGCACGAGAATGGCATGAACCCTGGAGGTGGAGCTTGCAGTGAGCCGAGATCGCACCACTGCACTCCAGCCTGGGTGACAGAACGAGAATCTGTCTCGAAAAAAAAAAAAAGGTTTGTGCCTTTTTACAATCTACTTCATATTTTATTTCGTTTCATATTAAGAGGTAATATAATGATAAAATTATAGGATTAAAGTAATTATACTCTTTACTAGATTTAAACAAGTTAAGTTCTCTATGATCAGAATTCCTCATCTAATCAAAGAGAATAATATTAGGACTAATGTCATAGGAGCCTTGCAACAAGTGTGATATTAAGTGGAATATAGGTTTCACTCCACAAAAGCTTACTTCTGTTATTCTATCCATCAGATCCAAGTGACTCCTAAACCACCTTACTACCATGATCACATCCATATGCCTCTGCCTGCTTTGACTCTCTATCCCAATGCTGTTGCTTTGTTCCCGTATATCTATACTCTCTTGAAAAATACTTAGTCTCTTCTTCAAAAAAAAAAAAAAGAAAGAAAGAAAAAGAAAGTAGATCTTCCAAAATAAAGACAAGAAACAAAAGAAATTTTTCTCTAACTCCATCTAACCTTGAGGTTGGAAGTGGAAAACAATGAAATGATTTCTTAAATAAATAACAAAGCGTTTTGTCTTTTTAGTGTCGTTTCCTTCCTTACAGCTTCTTTGTCGTTCACACTGAGTCTCAGGTGTAGCTCTCATTTACATCAGAAGGTAGAAGAAAGACCACTGGGAATTAGAGTAAGTTAAGTGAGAAAAAATATAGGCATAGTCCTCCACTTCTCCATTAAAACAGTCAGATACAATCTCAAAAAAAAAAAAAAAATAGAATCCCCAAAATATTTCCATGACAAACAAATTTACGGATATAATTAGCCTATGTATGATCATTATTTATTATTATATATCGTAATCAGAGTACAGCTCTTGCCAAGCTAATGTGTCCGCACTCCTAGAGAAAGAACTAACAATGAATGAAAAGGTTGACTATTAGTCTCAGATTTGAAGATATGATTAATGTAAAGCAACCAGTGAGCTTTCTCAGGCCTAAACACATTGATCCCTGGAAGATCCATTTTTTTTCTCCTTACTGATTTAAGGAAAGAAAACAAAACTAACAAACAACAACCAGAAAAGGTCAAAAACAAAAGCAAAAGACCCTAGAGGTCCTGCCCAGAATTTTCCTGTTTTTCTCTGAAAAGGAACAGTTTGGGTGAACCTAAGTATATTCAGACAAGAAATAAACAACAGGAAATGTGTAATTAGTTTGTGATTTTATAATTAGTGTGTTCATGATATTTTCCCTCTGTAGGATACACCAATAATAGAGACTTACAGGGCGAGAAATTTGTTTGAGTTCTTTTTGAAATATTATTTTAGGAGTCTAAAAAGGGCTTTAGGGTTCATCTAAAAGTGGTACCGTCTGTTCTTATTATGATTTCTCTCCACTGAAGACTATATTGTTTTATATAAAAGTACAATCTTGTCAGAGAATGAGTTATAAAATGTTAATTTCTGATCTAGCTCTCATTTTATTATGTAATTCTATATTTAAGCCAAATATATAATGAAAAAATTACTTCACAAAATGAAAAGCTTGCCTTATCAAATTACTATTTTATGGGCATTAAAAAGAAAAGCAGATTATATTTCTTTTGTTGAATATTTTTTAAGAGAGATAATTCTGCAAACTTCTTTGGAAAGATGAAAAACATTCCTATCCACACATCATCTGAATATGTACTTACTTCTTCTTACTGCAATGCTTTCAAATTTATAACCATAAAATAGCTTTCACTCTTGATTTTTAGAAGCTTTAGTTCTGCCATCTGGAAAAATCATACATTCATCCATACATCTATTTTTTCATTTATTCTGAAATATAATTTTATCACCAGTGGGTACTATATGCCAGGTATCAGCATGGTCATGTGAACAAGCTGATTCTCCATGATTACAACCAGTCTTGTACCAATTTCTTTAACTTTCTTGCCTCTCTATCTAGACCTTGACCTCACAGATATTAGTATGCCTGGTCTGTCCTCGTCATTCAGTTCTCAGCTCAAATTTCATCTCCTCAAAGGTATACCATTGGTCATAATATCAAAGGTAGTACATTCTCAATCTGTCATCCTACCTTACCTAATTGATTTTACTAAGGAAATTACCATCAGAATCTATAATATTCCTTCAGTTGTTTATATAATTATTGTCCATATCCGTGAGCAAGAATATAAGTTCCATGAGAGCAAGTGGCCTAGCCTATATTGTTCAGTGCGAGGTCTCCAAAACCTTGAAGAAAAAAAAATTAGTGAGTAAATAAATAAATCCTAGCTGGAAATGGGTATAGATATTTAACAAATAATAATACATAACCATAAAAGCTCAACAATGTTAAGTTCTACAAGATACTTGAAAATAGTTTTGCGAGTGTGTGTTGTAAGAAAGTTTAACCATGTCAAAGTCAGTTTGAAAAATACCAAATTAACCTAGCCATATGAAGGACTCTTACCCTTATCCAAAAAGTCCAAGAAAAGACTAGTTGAAACATACATTGTTAAGCTAAAAAGTTACTTTGGTTACAGTGTGAAACTGAGATCAGGGTGCGGATGAGTTTCTGGAGACTGGTCTACACTTCACACAAGAGATCAAGGGACAGTAGTGCAAAAGGAGATCAGAAGAACAAATTTGACAAGGATTTAGGGGATAAACATTAGCTAAACTTGGCCATGCATTGTATATGAAGACAAGAGGGTGCAACATACAACTCATCTGTCCTAAACAACTGCATGGATAGTGGTGATGCTCAGTGAAGTGGGAGACTCTGGAAGAAGACCAAGTTTAGTGGGTAAAAAGATATGCTGTACTGAGTTTGAGTTTGAGACATTCTTGAGATATCTGAGTGGTGATTTTGAATAAGCAGTTGAGTATATAGGTCTCTAGTTCAAAGACAAAGTCTGAACTGGAGAGCTAGACTTTGGGGTTATCTATAATGGAAATCACAGATGTGGGTGACATCACCTGGAAAAATGAGTGTTTTTACTTCCTTTCTCATCCAATTTAGATGGCATTCTCTGTCATTATAACCATTCTTGTACTTTTTTTTGTTTTTGTTTCTGTTTTTTTGTTGTTGTTGTTGTTTTTTACTTTCTTGCCTCTCTATCTTTGTATGACTCTTGCTGAGGGAATTCTAGATAGATTAATCTGTTTCACTTCTTCATTCCTAAATAATACTGGAGAAAATCAACAACCTTGCAGATTGTTGCCTTTATAGATTCATGGGTATTTAATATCAATTGACCTTTAATGGTAATCAACAATTCTTCCTTTTGCTCCACTCAAGTATGTATCTAATTTTCTACAGAAACTATGTTAAGCCTTCAGCATTTATACTAATCCCATCATTTACCACTCTCAATCTCAGTAAGTAATGCTGTTTCTTGAGTTGCAGGGAAATCAACAACTAAACATTGAAATCGTTGAGCAGAAAATTTCTTAGTCTCCTATCACCAATTTTACAAACTCTTAGATGCAACATAAGACAGAACTTAAGAGTATAGGCTTTAAATCCAGACAGCTGGTTATTTTTGGAAAAGTACATAAAATTTCTGTGCCTCAGCTTTTTTGTCTGTGAAATGTACACAATCCTAATATCTAATGTAAAAAGAGATTGCATGGTTAAATGTACTAGAGCAGTGGTCTCAGACTTGCACGAGTATCACAGTCACCCAGAAATCTTGTTATAGCAGACAGCCTCATTCTTAGAATTTTGCAGAATGGCCTTTCTAACAATTTCCTAGGTGATGCTGACATTGTAGCACAGCAACAAAGAATACAGTTTCAGAACCACTGATCTAGTACATGTGAAGATTTGGAAATGTGGTTGCACATAATAAGCATTCAAAAACTTTTGCCATCTGTCTATCTATACACACACACATACACATATATACACACACATACACACACACACTATATATATATGCCTTTTCCTCCTTTTGTCTTGAGACAGTGGGGAAAGCCTCTCTCCTCTCCATAGCTGATCTCTCAGCTTTGTTCTCTGGGACCCATGAATTTCTCTTTCTCAGGTAATTTGATCAATTGATTATTACCTATAATTATTAACCTTCATCCTCTTTCTCTCTGCATATTTTATCTCATTTGAATTACTAAACTGAAATTTAAGCATGCTCCTTCTATATCAAAAAGTAATCACTGTCAATATTACGGAGTCTTTTAAAAACCACCCTAACCCTTTTCTCCCTACCAAGCTATACATTCCAAAATAATTGTTTTTAAACATTCACTCATTTTCCAGATTTTCAACATTTACCAGCCCCCCAGATAATTGCTTTCTGACTTATTTCCATACTGCTTTCCTGATATTGTTATAAAAATATCAGCACTAACCTCACTATAGCTAAACACAATGGATATTTACCACCTTTGGGAGCAATTGGCATTGCTGATCACACCTTTTATCCTGAAACACCTGTTCTTTTTTAATGCACACTCTCCTGGATTTTCTTTTATTCGGTCACTGCATCTCTAACTCTTTTTTTTTTTGAGACGGAGTCTGGCTCTGTAGCCCAGGCAGGAGTGCAGTGGCGCGATCTCAGCTCACTGCAAGCTCCACCTCCCAGGTTCACGCCATTCTCCTGCCTCAGCCTCCTGAGTAGCTGGGACTACAGGCGCCCGCCACCGCGCCCGCCACCACGCCCAGCAAATTTTTTGTATTTTTAGTAGAGACGGGGTTTCACCGTGTTAGCCAGGATGGTCTCAATCTGCTGACCTTGTGATCTGCCCGCCTCGGCCTCCCAAAGTGCTGGGATTACAGGCTTGAGCCACCGCGCCTGGCCTCATCTCTAACTCTTATAAGATTTGCCCTTTTGGGGGCTTCTGTTCTAAATCTGGCTTTTTTGGTTCAGTTTGTATTAGTCTGTTTTCACGCTGCTGATAAAGACATATCCTATGCTGGGAATAAAGAGATGGTTAATTGGACTTACAGTTCCACATGGCTGGGGAGGCCTCAGAATCATGGCGGGAGGTAAAAGGCACTTCTTACCTGGCAGTGGCAAGAGAAAATATAGAAGAAACAGAAGGAGAAATTCCTGATAAACCTGTCAGATCTCTTGAACTTATTCACTATGACAAGACTATCACAGGAAAGACCAGCCCCCATGATTCAGTTAGCTCCCCCTGGGTCCCTCCCACAATACATGGAAATTCTGGGAGATACAATTCAAGTTGAGATTTGGGTGGGGACACAGTTAAACCATATTAAGTTTGTTTGCTTGTTTTTTTAAGTCTTTTTCACGGACATTTTCTCTTCTGACTCTTCTTTCTGACCGAACAAATATGTTGAGAAAGGAATACTAATATGAAGGTATAGTATATAATACACACTTATAAAAATGTATTAGAAATAGTGAGTAGAAATACAACATTTAAAGTCAGTGTATTCTAAGAAATAAATATGTCATCAGGATTTTCATATTCAAAGGAAATAAAATTGATAGGTTGAAGAGATATTTGTATTTCAATGATAATTGCAGCATTACCCACAATCGCCAAAGTATAGACTCAACCTAAGTATTCATCAGTGGATGAATGGATAAAGAAAATATCACATATACATAATGGAATACTATTCATGTATCCTTTATAGAGAAGGAAATTATATCATGTGTGACAACATGGATGAAACTAGAGGGCATAATGCTAAATGCAATAAGTTGGGCACAGAAAAGACAAATACCGCATAATCCCACTTATACGTGGAATCTTAAAAAGTTCACACTCATAGAAGCAGAAAATAGAATGATAGTTGTCAGGCGCTGGATGGCAGGGAGCTGTTGATCAAAGGATACCAAGTTTCAGTTAAATAGAAGGAGTACTTTCTGGAGATCTATTGTACAGCATGATGGTTATAGTAAATAATAATTTATTATATACTTGAAAAATATTAAAAGAATATAATTAAAAATTCTCACCATAAAAAAATGATAAGTATGTGCTGCGGTCCAAATGTATGTGTTCCCCCAGAGTTCATATGTTGAAACCCAGATTCCAATTTGATAGCATGAAGAAGTAGGGCCTTTTGGGAGGTGATTCAGTCAGGAGGCAGAGCCCTCATGAAAGGGATTGGTGCCCTTATGAGAAAGGCCCAAGGCAGCTTGTTTGTTCCTTCTGTCATGTGAGGACACAGCAAAAATGCACCATTTGTGAAGCAGAGATTGAGCCCTCACTAAACATGAAATCTGCCAGAGCCTTGATCTTAGACTTTCCAGCCTCCAGAACTATAAGCAATAAATCTCTGTTGCTTATCAATTACCCAATTTAAGGTATTTTGTTATAGCAGCCTGAATGGACTAAAACTATATGTGAAGTAATGGATATGTTAATCAGACTGATTCAATTATCTCACAGTATATACCTATACCAAAATACCATGTAGTATGCCGAAAATATATACAATTTTTATTAGTCAATTGTACTTTAGTAAAGGGAGAGGGGCTTTTATAGATAAATAAACATAATAGAAATGGGGAATTTATAGCATGTTTATGTATTTTTACCACAGGAAAGAGATGAGGTAAGAAGTGAAAGTGTGCAAGTGAGACTCACCTGTGCATTCACCTCACCCTGGATTCCCTTTGAAATGGAGACAATTGTTTAGGCTAATAATATGTAATGGACAAAAAAAAAAAAAAGTGCACCACATCAATGTGATATATATGAAAAGCAAAGAAACTCAAGGTCTAATTAGGTTCACTTTGGGAGAAAGTCTCAGGAGGAGTCAAGTTAAGCTATATAAAAATGAATTAAGTTAGCCCAGAATACTTCGGAACTCCTGGAAACTGCCTATGTATTGTTTCTAACAACATTTGTTTTTAACTAGTGCTTATAAGCATATAGTTGCCTATCAGCTTATGTCTTTAATTCTTCCAGTCAACATGGCTACCTGGGAGAAATATGGGACTGAAAAATAGAACAAGTTCATTGGCTGGGTGATTACCATTATTTAAGTTACCTGTTACTTTGATTCCTTTTACTAGGAAGGTTGGGTCCCGTTGCACATTTACGAATCACAGATTTGTGATTCACAAATTCACGGATCCTGTATGGTTTCAGATTTGCATATCTAACTGACCTCTATTAACTCCGCTTGAATATTTCAGGCACTTTAAATTCAATATTTACAAAACTGAACTCACCATGTTTCCCTACACCTGCTTTCCTACTTTTGTTTTCTATCTTAGTAAATGGAAACTTCCCCAACACAGTTGCTAGTATCAGAAAACAAGACAGTAATTTTCTTTCTTTCCTCTTCCTCAATCTATAATCTCTTCATCTTATTAATAATTAATATATTCTATTGAGTCTACCTCTTACATTTTTAAATCAATTTAGCCACCATTTACAACTTGCTTTTCCATGCTATCACCATCCTTCCTGTAAAAGAAGAGATGATATTGTCTGACGTGGACATGCAATTGACAAAAAAAGTCCCACATTGCCATATTGTTTCTGCATAATGCTTAGGTTCTTTCTGGTAGATAGTAATAGCTGTCAAAGAAATTTCAGGTATCAAGGATTAACCATTCTCCTATTACCCCGCTGTTAACTTTTAATAAAAGCAAGTATCAGGCCAAATTCTGACAAATATATAGACATTTATTAGACAGATAGTCTTTAGCAAAACCATAAACTCAATTATTGCCTTTAGTTGGCACCACACAATCAGAAATCCTCTAAACTAATGCCTGAGTGGAGAAACAATCAAGGTTCAAACCTCAGACACCATCCTTAATTCTTACATCCTGTCAGGTAAAGTTTGAAGGTGTATAAATTTTAGTCATTCTACGTGTCTTTAAAATATTTAACTTAACAAATGATATTCTCTTTCTAGCATTCATCTTGCTAATTGACAGGTGTCTAGTTATATCAATAAGCACTATTTTTAACATTCAGTATGCTATTTATCAAAGAATTGGTTGTTGTTGGAGATAGGACTAGAGAAGGGCTTTCAGTGGTAGCCCCTGGGATGTGGCTGTTTTTGATTTGAGGCTAGTTGACCACCTTCTTTGGCTGTGCAATCATGATGATGTATGTTAGATACCTAGGCCCAGATCTAAAGCCTAAACTAACTGGTATATATATAATATTACATTGACTACTCTAAAATCTTGTAATGTAATATACAGACATTCTAGCAGTGCTTTTAGTCTTTCCTTCTCTGTAACCTTAAGGTACTTCTTAAACTGGAACTCTGATCATATTTATTTCTCAAAACTGATCAGTGGCTTCCCATTGTTCTGATTATAAAATAAAAATTTCGCCTCATCTCACACTTACCTTTCTATCCTCCTCTCTCACTATCACCTTCACTCCTTGTGATTCCCCCTAAATATCTACTGAAAATATACTTTCATTCAAATTTTGAACTTTTCATATACTCTTCCATTTGCCTGGGAAATATTTTCCTTCTTCTTCACCTGTTCACCTTGTATCTACCCTTCAAGAGATGGGTTACACATCAGCCTGTCACTTCCTCAAGAAGCTTTTCTTTTTTTTTAAAGTCAGAGAGTCACACTCTGCTCTGTTACCTAGGGTGTAGTGCAGTGGCATGATTATGGCTCACTGCAAGCTTGACTTCCCTGGATCAAGTGATCCTCCCACCTCAGTCACCCAAGTAGCTGTGACTACAAGCATGTGCCACCACAGTCAGCTATTTTTTTTTTTTTTTTTTTTTTTTTTTTTTTTTTTTTTTAAGGAACAGGGTCTCACTATGTTACCCAGGCTGGTCTTGAACTCCTGTGCTCAAGTGATTATCTTGCCTTGGCCTTCCAAAGTCTTGGGATTTCAGGCATGAGCCACCATGCCTGGGCACAAGAAGCTTTTATGGACTGCAATTTCAAAAAGAAAATATGTTCCCACATTAGTCTGTGAAACATCTTTCATAACACTAATTACACCAACTTGAAATTCTCATTTCCACTTTGATTTGCTTGTTTCTATTACTCATTAGATCAAATGGAATAACTTACAATTCTTAGCACAATGCCCAGAACTAACTTGTTTCAACAAATGTAATAGTCCTTCTCTTTTATTCCCCATATCCCCAACAGTTCTTAATATCAACTTTAGATTTTATCTATAGAATAGTTTATTGCTAGAAAGATTAATGAGTTGAAAATGTTTCATTTTATAATTGAATTTATGTAGGAAAACAGTAGCAGGCAAAATTATACTATTTTTGAGTCTTTTAATTCAAAAGATGAGTAGTACAATGCAAAATGCCTTGATTTGGTGTTTATATATTTTCTTTCCCATATTTTAAAAAATGCTCCAATTCTTAGATCTCCCAAAACCTTGCATTACAAAAGCCAAATTTAACCCATTTGTGATTGTAATATAATGTTCAACTGTTGTATTATCTATACAACTCCAAAGAATGGATTGACCTCACCCCCTGTGCTCCTGCCTACAAATTGCCATTTACTTTTATTTGGGACATTTGTATATAGTTTTATCTATGTTTCATTATATCATTAGCAGTTTATACCTTTAGAGTCTAAAATCTTTGACTCAAGAGTCTATGGAAAAATGGAGAAAGATTTATATATTAGGTTATTATCAACTAACTCTTCATAGTTGGCTGAAGCCTTAATAACAATAGGTTAGTCAGCATTTGAATAATAATTCTGGAAAAGATTAGGAAAACATAAATTGTGTTTACACGATTGTGCTCATGCACTAGCTAGTACCGAACAGCTGTAGTGAAAATCTTTTAAATGTAAATTGGCTCAGCTACCTGCACATGTGTGACCACTTTGAAATCAGCGAAATGCAGTATAGTGAGATCATCCTTGGAATTCCCGTCCCCCACGTTGAAGGCTGGTCACAATGCTCTGGGTCTATGGGCATTGGATCTCACAGAAACATTGATGAAATCATTTTTGCTTACGATGTTTCATTTAAAAAATGGCCTCTTTAGAAAACTTAGACCTAGTTTGAGTGCCTGAACTCTGTTTATCCTTAGGGTAACTGTTTTACCTCTGGCCATTCAGGTAGATCAGGTTGTCAGCTGCAAATACCCTCTTCCCAAAGTATAAAGAGTACATCCTCATATTTATCTGTACTCACAAGAGGAGAAAAATTTCTTAAGAATTATATTTAAACAGATATTCTCACCTGCCATAAACAAACAGGTTTAAGTATGTCATATTATTGCAAAAAGCCTTTTTTTTTTTTAAATGGAAAAGCTAGAGACAGTCAAAAAAAATAAAGCTAATCAAGCGGGCCCCCATTTTGGGTGGTAGCCCAGAACAGCAGAGGAAGCAGGTTTAGAAACACAGCAGGCAGAGACACAGATAATCATCATCAGAACAGGCAAGTGCAGATTTACCCTGAAGCTAATGATGCTTAAACTATGGAGCCCTCCTATCTAACTGCTGAGAGCGCAGGGAGTTTCTGGAAATTGTGGGAGGTTCTAGGTAAATAGAGTAAACAACATTGGAAGCAACTCTGATAAATAACCTTGAAATATCTTGGATGAAATTAATCTCTATCTCCAAAGCTCTAGTAATTGTTGATTCTAAATATTTACTTTGGAACCTCATTATGAGTTTGTAGTTATATATTTTTTTCTTAGAAAACCTCTACCTCAAATTATATCAGTTTCAGGCCTCACAGAATGTGGACCCTTCCTTACCAAACAGAAAAGGCTAAAGGAGTTTCATTCCATTTCCTTTTAGTTCCTATTACTGATATTTTCACTTGTAGCTTGGAGGTCACAGTCTGTGTTTTGGGAGCTACCGTTAGATATATGGGCTTTCTTCACTAATTTATTGGTATTTCTGTTCAAGAATCAATAGTAAGATAAAAATAATCTGTAAACTTACTTGAAATAGTGGAATTTAATTTGACTGGGGGGATCAGTCCTAACAGTGTCATTTTAGAAAAACATAATTATTTTCACATTTTATTCATATAATAGATGAGATGTGAAATGAGCTTCATGGATGATAAACACACTGATGGCTGCTAAGTTTTACACTGTATAAACAAGAATTGAGCTGCTGCTATAGAAAACCATAAAATTTTAGTTTAGATGCTAGATATGGAGACAATAAAAATACTCTAAATGAAAGAAGGTTATTAATCCTATAATGAGATCAGAGTATCATATGCGTTTATGTACCTGTAAATAGAAGAAGAAATGAGTTTGTCTCCACACACAATTAGAGGTATATGCCAAACTTATATTTTAAATATTAAAGTCAATTATCCTTTGGGAAAAATCACTTGTAAAGGATATCATAATTATAAATAGTTTTATTTTTGTGACATGGAAATAATTACATCTTCTAAGTCATGAAAAATACCAAATAGAGAATACTGAACTTCAATAGAAGATACAGAGGCAAAGATCAGTTGTGATTTTGCACATTTAAAAAAGAAATAAAAAGAAATGTGTTTATTTGAAAATAGTTCTAAACAAGAAAAGATCAGAACCCCACAAATTCTAAAGCATTGTACTAGTCATTAGCTTCAGTGGAAATATAAACTGGAACTCTGCAAAGACAGCAACAAGAGACTGTAGAACATATTTAGATATAGAATACATTAGAAAAGTGACTTGGTCAGGCTCGGTGGCTCACGCCTGCAATCCCAGCACTTTGGGAGGCTGAGGCAGGTGGATCACTTGAGGCCAGGAGTTCGAGACCAGCCTGGCCAACGTGGTGAAACCCCGTTTCTACTAAAAATACAAAAATTAGCCGGGCATGGTGGTGGGCACCTGTAATCCCAGCTACTTGGGAGGCTGAGGCAGGAGAATCACTTGAACCAGGGGGGTCGGAGGTTGCAGTGAGGCAAGATTGTGCCACTGCACTCCAGCCTGGGAAACAGAGTGAGACTCTGTCTCAAAAAAAAAAAAAAGAAAAGAAAAGAAAAGAAAAGAAAAGAAAAGTGACTTATTTTGCCCATTTAAGAAAAATGCAGATTAGCATTTATCTTCCTCGATCTCATATGACCACATGCTCCTCATATGTTATGAAATTCCAGGAGATAAAAGCAAAATGCGAATATCACTTCAATGTTTTCATTGTGGTAGATGGGTATGCCTAACGTGGTGTTAAAGAGTTCTCAGTAGTGTTGTAGATGATCTCCAAGCCCCTGTCTATCACTGGGATAAAGACTACCTCAATAATAAATTTTAAAATGCATTAACTTGAATGTATGATATACTATTTTCATATTGCCTAAAGGATTTGACTTCTGCTGTCAATTCTAATTAAAATTTAAAAATTGGGAAAGATGCAGATACTGGTTTTGATAAGCCACAAGATGAAAGCTATAATCCTCTCATCCTCATTCAGCTATCCAATTAATAACTGGATTACAGTTTCTCTGAAAAAAATGCTCCCATTGTTCACATCTTTCTGGACAGCACACAGCTTGTTAAACTACCTTGGGAGCACTGAGTTTTAAATATATATCAGAGAACAACTATGTAGAGTATCTGATATTCACTTTTTCAATGTTGTATCACTAAAAATCATTTATCTCATACCTGCATAAACTATATGAAAATCTATTATATTCCTCGAGGAATTCATATCATCAACTTGACACTATACCAGATGCAAAAAGAGACAGCTTCTAAGATTGGGTCTTTTTAAAAAAGGTCTCTCTGCCCCAGTAATACCTCTTAAAAATTCTTCTGCTTTCTTTTCGTACTTTTTATTTAATTAGAGGCAGAAAATTGAAAAAAAGAAGACAAAACAGAAACTCTAATCTGATTTAGAAATAGGAACATTTACTTATTTTGTTCAAGAAAGCAATACAATTATTTCTCTTCCTTGCTTCTCCTGAAAGCAGTGCTTATATTTACCAAGCTTTTATAACGAAACACAATTAATGTCTGCTGCTATATGTTTATCCACTGAACCACACAGCCAACATCACCATAGAAAACTGGTCATGTAATCTTAACGATATTAAAGAAAAGTCATAGTTTCTTCTGTAAAATTATCTTAACATAAGCTAATTCCATAAGCTAAGCCACGTTGTTCTTTTTAGATTTACAGAAAACTGTTGAAGTTAACACATAAATAGTGTACCCAGTTTCCTCTGCATTACATTACATTAATGAAGCAATATTGGCACTTCATTATTCATGAAGTACATGCTTTATTCAGAGTTCTGTAGTTTTTAATTTCGTGTCCTTTTTCTCTCCCAGGATCTCATCTAGGGCACTGCATTACATTTAGTCATCATGTGTCCTTAGGTTCTTCTTGTCTGTGAAAGCTTCTCAGACTTCCTTAGTTTTGAAGAGATATGTACTAGTCAGATATTTTGTAGAATTTCTCTCATGTGGGCTTTGCCTGCTTCTTTGTCTGGACTGTATTTATTTATTTATTTTGCTTTTGAGTGTTTTTTCACAATTAGACAAACATACCAGTTTTGGAAAGAAAGACCACAGAGGTTTGTATCATTTTCATTATATCCTATGAAGGAACATACTATCAATATGACATCACTATTGACGTTAATCACTAGAATGGGGTACTACACTATTTTTGCTTTTGTAATTTTCTAATTTTGGTTCTGTTGGTTAGTAGTGTTAATAACAGCAAAATCAAAACTGATTGTTTAGATTTGCTATATTCCCTGAAATCTTAAACTCAATCAGTTTTTTCTCAAATATTCAAATTAACATTCAAAAGAGATGCTTTTTAAAAGTCATATAAAATCCTTTAAATAATCTGTTATCTTGAACACTTTAGGATTCTCAGGATTTTTCCCATTGAAAATGTTTCTAATTTACTGTGTTCATATATGTGAACATGTTTTCTTTTCTATTAAAAAAATGCATGAATAGAAATGTACAAAACAATTTTCAGCTGTATTAAAGGGATAATGATTAAACTAAATAAAAAGAACTAAAAGAAAATGTAGAAAAATAAGAAATAATATAACATATATTATTCCCTTTAAGAAGAGAAGTCCTTCTTAAAACAAGACCTACTTTAGAATAAATAATAAAGCAATTATCAGCTTGATTATTTAAATGTTAAAACGTTCTGAACAACCAAAAAAAGTGCTATAAAGAAAGTTAAAATCTAATGAAATGAAAGACTGGGAGAACATATTTTCAATATGTGTAAATTATCAATAACCAGAATATTGTCAATCTTTATTAAAAATTAAAAGGAAAAGACAAAATCAAAATAAGAAAAAGAACAAAGAATTAATTTTTAGCCAATTACCAGGTGGCAAAATACAAATAACTGATAGAGCTATGTAAAAATGTTTACTTGTACTGTCATATCAAAAATGTAAAGTAAGCCAATAATGAAATACTTTTCCCACTAATCCAATTGGCAAAAATGTAAACATCAAATGAAGAAATAGTTCTAAAGCACATGCTTTGTGGAAATGTAAATTTATACATTTTAACATAACAATTTTATAGTATATACTTACATTTTCAGTGGCCACACCCTTTAGCTTAATAATTCCATGTCTTACTATCTAGCCTAGATTGTACCTCTATACAAAAATCTGTTTAGAATTAGTATTGTTACAGAATTGTCTGTAATAATAAACAAAAAACTGCCTGTGTCCATAAATAATAAAATACAGCCATATTTTTATATACGTAACAATGAAATTAAAGAAAAAATAGTAATATCTAACACTAATTCACTTCCTTGATTAAGTTTTAAGTGTTTCATTATTTTTGTTGCTGTTGTAAATGGGATTGTTTTAAGAAAATGAAGAATACCCATTTGGTTTGTTGAATAGTTTGTTGTTAGTGTATAGAAACACAACTTATTTTTGTTTGTCAATTTTGTATCCTGAAACTTTACTGAATTTGTGTACTCATTTAAACAATTTTTTGTGGGGTCCTTAGAGGTTTCTCCATATAAGATCATTTCAACTGCAGAGAGAATTTTATTTCCTCTTTTCTGATTTGGATGCCTTTTATTTCTCTTTCTTTCCTAATTACTCTATATATTATTCCATTTTCAGATTGCTGTCAGAATGCCTGAGACTGGGTAACTTGTAAAGGAAAGTAGTTTAATTGACTCACAGTTCCATATGGCTGGGGGTCTCAGGAAACTTACCATCATCACAAAAGGGTAAGCAGGCATGTCTTACATGGCAGTAGGTGAGAGAGAGAGCAAGAGCCGGGAAACCTGTCTTATAAAACCATCAGATCTCGTGAGAACTCACTCACTATCATGAGAACAGCATGGGGGAAACCACCCTCATGATCCAATCACCTCCCACTGGGACCTCCCTCCACATGTAGGGATTATGGGAATTACAATTCAAGATGAGATTTGGGTGGGGACACAAAGTTAACCTTATCACTCTAGCTAAGACTTCCAGTACTAGGTTGAATAAAAGTAATGAGACTGGGCATCCTTGCCTTGTTTATAATCTTTGAGAAAAGGCTTTCAATTTTTCACCATCAGATATAATGTTAGGTGTGGGACCTTTTATATATTGCTTATTATATTGAGGTAAATTACTTCTTTACCTAGTTTGTTGAGAGTTTTTCTCATAAAAGCGTGCTCAATTTTTTCAAATGCTTTTTTGCCTTTACTTAGATAGTCATGTGACTTTTTACCCTTCATTTTGTAACTGTGGTATATCACATTAATTAGCTTGCCTATCCTGAACCCTCCTTCATCCCAGAAATAAATTCCCCTTGGTCATGGTGTACGATTCTTTCAACGTACTAGTAAATACAATTTCATAGTCTTTTGTTGAGGACTGTTATACCTATGTTCATCGGGAATATTAGCCTATAGTTTTCTTTTTCATTTAGCCTTTCTGTCTGGCTTTAGTATCAGGGTAATGATGGCTTCATAAAATGAGTTTGGAAGTCTTTGTTGTTCAATTTTTTGGAGGAGCTTTAAAAGGGTTGGTGTTAATTGTTTTTGAAATGTTCATAAAATTCACAAATGAAGCCATCTGGTCCGGGGCTTTTTTTGTTGTTGTTTAAAAAGTTTGACTGCTGATTTAATTTTCTTACTTGTGAGACACTGAATAAAGATGGCAGGTAGGAGGCAGGACTAGCTTGCAGCTCCCACTCGCACAGGCAGAGCAGCGTGTGGCGACTCGCATTGTGAACTTTTACTCCAAGAAGTACCACAGCAACATACCAGGAAAGCTGAGAGAATCCACAGACCCTCTGAAGGAACTGGATCACTGCTGCAGGCTCCCTGAGATGCTGAAAAACTGAGTCTCAGCGGGGAGGCTGGTGGTCTGAGGCAACTTCTCAGCCCTGGTCACCGGAAATATACTCTGTGCTGTTGGTGGGGCATGGTGGGAGTGAGACCAGCCTTTAGGACTGTGGGCTGCATGGGAGTGGAGTGTGGCATGTGACTGAAGGCTTTCCCCTACTTCCCTGGTGACCTGTGTGACTCAGCAGAGGCAGCCGTAATCCCCCGGGAAAATACCTCCATTGGCCTGAGAACCACACCCCCATGCCCCATATCAGCTGCAGTAAGCCCTGCCCAAGGAGACGCTGTGCTCAGACATGCCTATCCCTGCCCCCACCTGGTGGTCTTTCTCTGCCCGCCCAGGTTGCCTAAGACAAAGGACACAATCTCTTGGGAGCTCTATGGCCCTGTCCACCACCTGAGAAACCTTAATACTTAACCAGGCAAGTTTGCTTCCTTCCTATAGTACCACAGCCAATGTGCTCTCGAAAGCATCACCTCCTGGCTGGAGGCCGACCAACACAAAACCAGCTCACTAAACAAAAATACAACCAAGGACCCTCAAAGAGTCCGCTTCACTCTCCTGTTTCCTCCACAGAAGCTGGTATCCACAGCTGAAACACCTGAAGATAGATCACATCACAAGACTCTTTGCAGACATTCCCCAGTAGCAGCCTGGAGCCCAGTAGATCTGCTGGGTGGTTAGACCCAGAAGAGCAAAAACAATCATCACTGCACTTTGGCTCTCAGGAAGCCCCATCCCTAGGGGAAGGGGGAGAACTCCATTTCAAGGGAACACCCTGTGAAACGAATCTGAAAAGCAGCCCTGGAGCCCCACATCTTCCCTCTGATATAGTCTACCCAAGTGAGAAGGAACCAGAAAAACAATTCTGGTAATATGACAAAATAAGGTTCTTTAACATCTCCAAAAGATCACACCAGCTCACAAGCAATGTATCCAAACTAAGACAAAACTCTTAATTGCCCAAAAAATAATTCAGAAAGTCTATTACTAAGCTAAGCAAGGAGGCACTGAGAAAGGAGAATTCTAACTTTAAAAAATCAAAAATTTGATACAGATTAAGAAAGAAAAAATCTTAAGTGAAATAGCAGAAATAAAAGACAATCACAACTTCTGGAAATCAAGGACACACTTAGATAAATGCAAAATGCACTGGAAAGTCTCAGCAATAAAATCAAACAAGCAGAAGAAAGAACTTCAGAGCTCAAAGACAAGACGTTCAAATTAACCCAATCCATGAAAAACAAAGAGAAAAAGAATTTTAAAAAATGAACAAAGCCTCTAAGAAGTTTGGGACTATGTTAAGTGTCCAAACCTAAGAATAATTGGTTTTCCCAAGGAAGAAGAGAAATCTAAGTTTGGAAAATATATTTGAGGGAATAATCTAGGATAACCTCCCTGGCCTTGCTAGAGATCTAGACACCCAAATATAAGAAGCTCAAGGAACACCTGGGAAATTTATCACAAAAAGATCATCACCGAGGCACATAGTCATCAGGTTATCTAAAGTCAAGACAGAGGAAAGAATCTTAAGAGCTGTGAGGCAAAAGCATCAGGTAACCTATTAAAAAGAAAAAAAAAACCTATCAGAGTAACAGCAGCAGATTTATCAACAGTAACCAAGCTAGAAGGGACTGGGGTCCTGTTTTTAGCTTCCTTAAACAAAATTCAGCCAAGAATTTTGTATCCAGTGAAACTAAGCTTCATAAATAAAGGAAAGATACAGTCTTCCAGACAAACAAATGCTGAGAAAATTTGCCACTACCAAGCCAGAACCACAAGAACTGCTAAAATGGGCTCTAAATCTTGAAACAAATCCTCAAGATACACCAAAATAGAACCTCCATAAAGCATAAATCTCATAGGACCTATATAACAATAACACAATTAAAAAAAGGTATTCAGACAACAAATAGGACAATGAATAGAATAGTACCTCACATCTCAATACTAACATTGAATGTAAATGGCCTAAATGCTCCACTTAAAAGATACGGAATGGCAGAATGAATAAGAATTCACCAACCAAGTTTCTGCTGTCTTCAGGAGACTCACCTAACACAAGGACTCACGTAAACTTAAGGTAAAGGGGTGGAAAAAGATATTCCATGCAAATGGACACCAAAAGCAAGCAGGAGTAGCTATTCTTACATTAGACAAAACAAGCTTAAAAACAACAGAAGTTTAAAAAGAGAAAGAGGGACATTATATAATGATAAAAGACTATCCAAAAGAAAAATATCACAGTCCTAAATATGTATGCACCTAACACGGGAGCTCCCAAATTTATAAAACAATCACTGCTACACCTAAGAAATGAGATAGATGGCAACACAATAATAGTGGAGTATTTTAATACAGTCGTCCCTTAGTATCCATGGAGGATTGGTTTCAGGACCTTCCTCAGATACCAAAATCTGTGAATTCACAAATCACTGATATAAAAATGATATAGTATTTGCATATAGTATGCACATCCTCCCATATAGTTTGAATCACTTCTAGATTACTTATAATACTTAATACAATGTGAAAGTTATGTAAATAGTTGTTATACTGTATTGTTTGGGGAATCATGACAAGAAAAAGTCTGTACGTATTCAGTAGAGGTGCAATTAAAAAATATTTTCAATATGAGATTGGCTGAATCCATGCATACAGAACACACGGATAGGCAGGAACATCTGTATTCTCATTTGCATTACTCTTACATTGCTTGCCACTTTAATTTCATTTCCACAATGACTGGATATTACTTATAAGAGTATTTCTTAATTTTAAATTAGGTAAGTTTTTTTTTTTGTTTTCAAAAGGTCACCTTTTAATAATTTATTTCTATTTCTTAATTATGATCATGTCTAAAATTTAGATATATATTGTCCATCATTTGTAGTCCATAAGTGTCTCTGTATATCTCTTTATTGATATTGCCTATGCATACAAATATATGAAATTTATTGAATATATTATTCAGTTACCTTATATTTTATCTATTTTTTGCTCATGATATCTATCTAATCTTAAAAGAAATATATTAAAATCTTTTAATCTTTAAAGGTTTTTTATTGCATTACTAGTAGCATTGGCTTTGAATATATTCAGCTGCTATTTATTTCAGTGCCTAAGAATTTTTTATTATAATATTTCTTTCTTAACTTGGAGCTCTTTATTAAATTCTGCACCTCAATATTCTTTATTGCTATTAACCTAAAATTCAACTCTTTATGTTATTTATACTGCCACTTTCATTTTGCTTTCCTTGTCTTGTCTCTCTTTGATCATATCTTCATTTTCAACCTCTTTCAATGTGCAATTTTAAGTGTTTCTTAAAAACAGAAAATAGCTAGGTTTGAAGTTTTACTCTAGTCTTGCTATCACTGTTTTTTAGAATAATTGAGCATGCTCACATTTAATGCAGAAACTTACTTATTTCATTTTATTGTTTTGTCCCATTAACATGTGCAATTTATTTTGCTTTATTACTTCATCTGTTTTTGTAATTACTTATGCTGTTTTATCCCTTGTTAACTTGGATATTTGTGTATATAGTTACCTTTCCTTTCCCCAAATTCATGTATTTCCCCCTTCAAGAGGCTCTGCTTTCTGAAGGGACAGCCTCCTGAAAATTTCAGAATACATAGTCCCCCTCCTCCTCCTGTCCCAAGTGTTGCTGAGATAATTTAGGACTGACTTTTTTTGGTATTTTTAAATATCTTACTTTATTTTATTTTACATTCTGGGATACATGTACAGGACATGCAGGTTTGTTACATAGGTAAACGTGTGCCATGGTGGTATGCTGCACAGATCAACCCATCACCTAAGAATTAAGCCCCACATGCATTAGCTATTTATCCTGATCCTCTCCCTTCCCCTACACTCCCAACCCCAACAGGCCCCAGTGTATGTTGTTCCCCTCCCTGTGTTCATGTGTTCTCATTGTTCAGCTCCTACTTATAGGTGAGAACATGCGGTGTTTCGTTTTCTGTTCCTGAATTAGTTTGCTGAGGATAATGGCTTCCAGTACCATCCATGTCCCTCAAAGGACAAGATCCCATTCCTTTTTATGGCTGCATAGTATTCTATGGTGTATATGTACCACATTTTCTTTATCCAGTCTCTCATTGATGGGCATTTGAGTTGATTCTTTGCCGTTATGAATAGTAATGCAACAAACATATGCATGCATATATCTTTATAATAGAATTATTTGTATTTCTTTGGGTATGTACCCAGTAATTGGATTGCTAGGTCAAATGGTATTTCTAGTTCTAGGTCTTTGGGGAATCACCACACTGTCTTCCACATGGCTGAACTAATTTACATTCCCACCAACAGTGTAAAAGCATTACTGTTTCTCCACAGCCTCACCAGCATCTGCTGTTTTGACTTTTAGTTTCATTTTTCTCCTTGCAGTACCTCCCTTCCATGTCAATCTTTATCTCTTAACTTCCTCATTCACATTTAGTCTAAGTTTTTTTTACAATTAACTATACATATTGCAAGATTCTTTGCTTACCTTGTTCTCTTTTTCACTTAATCTTCTGCTATTTGATATTCCTGTTCTGATTCATTTGGTTTGAAGAGTTCTTTTCTAATATTTTATTTAAAAGTGGTGCTTGGTGATATATTCTCAGAATCCTTGCCTAGCCTCAATTTTTTTTCCATCATGATGATAAATGATACTTTGGAAGCATATGGAGCCTTTGCATTGTCATTATGGCAGTGGTCTGCATTACACTATCTTCTAGCTTAATAAATCCAAAGCCACCATTTATGCTCCTGTGACTCCATCTCATACAAATAAAAGCACCAGCCGAGAAATACATATGTATAAATATATCAGTTGTGGAATCATTTATAGAATTAAGAAGCAACTGCTGGTAAAAATTGTATAAAATGATAAGGGATTTGGTGAATTATTATGGTACAAGTATACTTGAAATATCATTTGGAATTTTAAAGGAATGAATTAAGGCTCTACTAATGCACTTAAAAGAATTTATGTGAGCATGGGTTAATTTTTTAAAGCCAGAGAAGAGAAGTAATATGAGATCATTTTTGCATAACAATGACAAATAAGTCTTATATATGACTGTGTGTTTTGTGATTCAGTTGTTAAATAAACATAGAGAAGAGTGTGGGAAAATGTGCAAAAAGTTATTGATATTGCATAGATGAGGTAAGGGGAATTTGGAAAAGAGAAGGAAAGATGTATTAAGTAAAAGAATAAAAGGTGTGATAAAGGCAGTGTATGAGGTATGATAGTGCATGTGTAAATATTCATATGTGTCAGTATGTGGATGTCTGCATGTTTGTTTATATATTTGAAAGGAGAATCACCAAACCACTCATGGTGGTTTCCACAGGGTGTTGAGATTTAAGGTGGTTTTTATTCTCTTCCTTATAATGGTATATTCTGTTTGGTATATACATTGAGAATTACAAATTAGTCAATCTAGTAAAAGAAAGCTGTTTACATTTTGTTAAAAAAAGAAAGATGTCATATAAAATAGTGAAAACATCTTATACATATCTACTCATCATGGTATTTATATAAATGCAACACCTATGATCATGAAAAGTATAACGCTGAATTAATATAATCATCCATCCATCTATCCATCCAGAAAATAATTCCAATGGACAATTAGGAGGTAGAATGAATAATTTATACAGTATCACAACCACAGAGTTAGATATCTATACAATGTATACATTTTTGATATATTATCAATCTGTAATTTATCCAAATATTATTAATAAAACATATGCTATGTTTTATATTAACAAGAACATCTATCAGAATGTTTTTATGAACATATTTCTTCTGTTTTAATGTATTCATTTTTAAATATTTATAATCACCCTCTTCAAATATTCCAGCTAAACTCTCTAGAGGTAGAGCTCTGTCACTATTTATAATTTTACACAGACCCTTAATATTTATAGTTTTATATGTCTTTGCTTTCATTTTCTAGAATAATATAGAATATATATTCTATATTAATAAATCTAGCTCGGCCATGCTTTTCTTTAGGTGGCAACCTGAACTCCATTTTAGAGTAGTCAGACAGATTTGTAGATTCTAGAGGAGGAAACCTCGGTGTTGTTGGATTGGAGTGAACAAGAGAAAAGGTAACAGGATATGAAGCAGAGAAAAAATGGGAATTTTAACCATAGAAGACCTTTAAGGTAATTTTCAGGACTTTGTTTTTTACTTGATTAGAATGGGGACTCATCACACCATTTTGCATAGAATACTGACATGATCTGACATAGATTTTAAAGAATCACTATTCTGTGTAGTAAAAAATGTAGAGAGCAAAGACAGGAGCAAGGAGAATATTTGTGAGACTCTGGCAATGATTCAAGTAATAACTAATGGTGGCTTACACCAGTGTGGTAGCAGAGGAAGGAGTGAGAAGTGGTTGGAGTCTGGATATACTTTGAAAGGATATATAAATGGGATTCCTAAGAGACTTAATCTGTGATGAGAGAAAAAAAGAAACAGTCAAAGATAAATGTACAACTTTGGCCTGAGCCACTGAGATTGAAAGACGGTGGGAAAAGCAAGATTGTGGTGGAGAATGAGGAAATCAGGACTTGTTTGGGACTTGTTTGCGACTTGTTGTGTTTAAGATATATATTAAGATATGTATGTTAAGATATACATATATATGATTTTTGAATTTTAAGACATACAAGACTTTTCAGATAGATATATATGACTTTTGAATTTTATGCATAATTGTTTTTAATCACTACAAGAAAAAATTCTTAGATACTCAGATCTGTTTAATTCTAGGTTAGAGTCTAGCTTCATATCACTTAAATCACCTGAAATAATTATTGTCCAGGGAAACTTCACAGTGGCCACTTGGCAGCCATTTTCTGCTGCTCTCCTGCAGTGTCTTCTAGATAACTATGACATACCTTATGGTCTCATGACAGACAAACTTAGAAAATGTTTCACTCTTTCAACATTTTTCTATTTTTACATGGTTGCCTAGAGCAAACAGTCTCACTTCTAGTATGACTAGACATTGTAGTTTTTATTTCATCACATTTTCAAATTATATCACTTTTGTAATGTCACTTGTATAAGTTCTGTCTCATCCTAATTTCCATCAGTGTCTCATCTCATGTTTTATGAAAAGAATAGCCACTGTCACCTACTCTTCTCTGAATACATTTTCCCTTCATAAAATTTCTATTTTTTTCTTTTGAAATGTTTTCTGGTTGATCTAGGGAAATTACAGCCAGAATCTTGTTGTGAAAGAGCATCATTTTCTAAATCAAAGAAAAAAAATAGTCCTGGAAACAAGATGGAAGATTCTCTCATCCAGAATGAGTGCTGCTGAAGTGAGAGGGACAATTCTGAAGTCTACAAACAGTGAGGCTCCACTTTTTCAGAGGCAGTTCTGATGCTGTGCTCTACAAAGAAAGGTGATTGAATCTCTTCATAAGGACTCATAAATTTCAAGTGTAATCATTCCATCAACCCTAAACTCGCTAGCATCTGAATGAATGACAAGAACAGTGAAAACTCTTCAAACCAAAGATGATCCCTTAAATTAGGAAAAGTTTTGAATATTATTTTCTAGTTAATCATGGTTCCAGACATATTCTCTATAGAGTATTAATTCTAAGCAATGGAAGGAATACTGATACAAATAGTGATAGATTATAGATAGGTAGATAGATAGATAGATGGATAGACAGATGACAGATAGACAGATATCATATATTGAGCCCATATTAACTGCCAGAAACTCTGTTAAATGATGTTTATTTCATTTAATCCTGAAAGTAATCTATAAGTAGAATTTTTATTTACATTTTACAGATAAATAAAATGAGGCTTAGAGAAGAAAAATAGTGGTAGTTATTGGGCCAACGACAGGTTTGATTCCAAACCCAATACTCATGAACACTACACAACACTGTTTACTGTTTATTGAGCTGATACTGATGATATTTAATCCTAATAAATACTATCATTCCCATTTTATAAATGTGAACATTTGGCCTTGAGGAGATTAAAAAATTGACATAATAAGTTGCAGAACCAGGATTCAAACACACAGTGGTCTGACCCCAGTGTCAGTGTCTTTTTCACTGTTCTGTGCTCCTGAGTATCAGCAAGACCCTCCAAAATTTTATGAGTTAATCTGATAAAATCAGTTCATAGGAGATGCAATAAAACCAAAAGAAAAAACCACCCTAGGAAGCAGAGTGGCTTCCAGTTTACAAACTGGCTACTAGGCAAAATGTTGGTAGTATTAATACAACAAGCTCAACTATGTAGCTCCCATGGCAGCCAAGTCCCAGTGATGACAGCAGATGTATTAGATTATTATAAGTTGGCACTTTTGCTATTTCAATCATGCAACAAGTTCATCTTGTTTTGACTCATTGCTCACCAAGCAATGAGTCAAATTCTGATTTTAATTTGGTTTACTTTGTGGCTTTCTACCGCAACACTAACTAGTTCCTCTGGTATCTATGACAATTGTATTTCTCATGTTAATTTAATGACTAGGCTACTTAGTGAACAGATCATTTCCGTTTTGAATTTGGTAATATAAGTCTCCTAGAGTCACTTAGTAACTAACTGACCAACTTCTGGTGATGCACTGGAGTGATCAGACCCTGAACTACAAGGATTTTCTAAGGTAATGCTATTAGGTGAATTACTCGGGGCCACACCCCAGTTACTGATTGTGAACCCATTATCCCACTGTGATCCTAAAACTACAGCAAAGAAAAAATCAATTTAGTGATCCATTATTGGTCACTGTGTATATACATACATGAATAAATGTTTTTTCCAATTTCTTTACTACAGTTTGTTTCAGTGTTCCAATGCCAGTAAATAAATATTAGGTTTGGATTCCCAAAGATTAGTTTCCTTTCAATATTTACATATTAATATTTATAACTAGCACATGTGTGGCTTAATATAATTCATAAGCTATTTTTCTCCTTTATGTTAGTGTATTGAGTTAGGTATATTTTTATATTGTGGTACATGTTTTATACTTACTGTTTTAACTATGGCATATATTATTTTCTCCCATTTCATTCTGAAAATTGTGGGAAAATGAGGATTCTGTTTGGCTTCATTAGCCTTTTTGGAAATATAGCACAACTATATATGGTGTTAAAGAATTAGATTATATTTCAGCACAAGAAAATTTATTTTATCAGGCCTGAGTTCCTAAGGAATGCAAAAACCCCTGCCCACTTGTTCCAAACTATCAAATGAAAAAGGATTAATATTTAATCAAAAGAAATATCATTCTGTATTATTATTAGGTAAAATAATTTTACTTTGCACTCGCTGGTGCTTCCTTTATAAGCCATGAAAATGTTAACTTGATGCTCCACTAAGTGTTTTGAATTATCAAAAATATTTGCCAACTTCATCTTTCTGAAGCTAATTCATCAATAGCCTGAATATTTTTCCAACTAACAAAAATATGCTTATAAAAAGATAACATTCAAGCCATAACCTGAAAATGCCAATTCATTAGAAGTATAGCCAGAAGTACTGTCTACATTCTTAGGCTTGTTTTTTTCAAATTTTTTTTTTATCAGAAATGAGGTCCTATGTATTAGTGGAAATGTACCAAATATAGTATCAAGAATTACACTGTCCAATCAAGCCATTCTGACTTATAAAATGCTGTAAAAACACTCCTTAATATTCAAGAAACATAGACTTTTTAAGGATAATTGAAACTATGTTATGAGTACTTTATATCAAGTCACCATATGTCACTGTGTCAGGTGAAATTTTAACTCCATAAAAATGAGAAGTAAAAAAGATTTGAAGTGGATTTTTTTAAAAACTGGAAAGAAATTGTTTTCATTGTCTAAAGATTATACAACTCTTTTCCCTAGCCCCAGCAATGTTGAAACTTGATATACATCACAGAAAAATAATAGCAATCACAAGAAATACAATAAATTATAACATGACACAGAAAAATATTGAAAGTTTCTCTCTTGTTCAATGTGGGAACTCTTACTCTACACCTTCTGGTTTGAGCAGTACTTGTAGGCATTCATGGAGTTTATGCAGATAGTAGAATTCCATATGCTTTTCCATGTAAAGTTTAGTATTTCTGAAAAAAACAAAAAAAGCCTCCACGTTGGTCTTTCCATTCCTCCAGACCTTGAGAAAAATTTCTATGGCAGTGTCAAAATGTTGCTTGGAAGTAACACTTAGCAGATAAGAGCTTTTTCTATGTGTAAAGAAGGTCACAATGTTGAGCATGTCAACCGTTTTTTTTTTTTTTTTTTTTGAGATGGAGTTTCACTCTTGTTGACCAGGCTGAAGTGCAGTGGCACGATCTCGGCTCACTGCAGCCTCGCCCTCCCAGGTTTAAGCAACTCTCCTGCCTCAGCCTCTTGAATAGCTGGGATTACAGGCATGTGCCACCATGCCTGGCTAATTTTGTAGTTTTAGTAGAGACAGGGTTTCCATGTTGGTCAGGCTGGTCTCAAACTCTTGACCTCAGGTGATCCGCCCATCTTGGCCTCCCAAAGTGCTGGGATTACAGGCGTGAGCCACTGTGCCCAGCAAGCATGTCAACTCTTATAAAGCCTTCTCAGCAGTGTATGATGTGCAAGTGGTATATTCAGATTGTTTTAAAGAGCAACTAAATCAGCAGGCAAAGCATATTTTTAAAAGAGTGCAGTTTCTCTCCCCACTTCACAGGGATTTGGGGTTATAGACAGTAAATTAACTCCCTGAAGAAATGCTTCCCGTTGTGTCATGCATTCCAGATTCCTAAATATCTTCTGAAGACGTTGCAGTTCGCCAACACCTTTTTTACTGTGGCCTGCCATCTGATCCAACCGTCCAACAGCAGTTACTTGTGTGCTTGCTCTATTAACCTATTCCAAAACGCAGTTGCTTTTGACAACCACATCACCTTCTGGCTCCTGGTGACCTTATAGCCAGGTAAACCTTGCAGGTCTTAGCAAGAATCACTACTAAACCAGTGAAATCCACTTTGAACTACCTTAGGAAAATAAACAAAACAGTGAAACTACTGCCCATTGTCCATCAGTGTTATTAGTGCTTTAAAAATCAAACCACCCTGAGTCATCAAAGTGGAGAAGGCACTATTTAGCCCAGAACTATGAATTCCCGGTATAGTCATTAAGTGCAAATGTCCTCTGACGCTGCTGTTCCACTAGGCTTATGCCTTAATGCCAATAAGAAAATTAACCATGATGGGTACAGTAAGATGCTTTCAGAGATGAAAGACCTCTCAAAAGGAAGTTTCTGTTATCGTTTGTATGGTTGACTACCATCAAGCACATAAACACATGGAACACGCAAAAACTGGGATCTTTAATCCTTTCTGCTTTTGTTCAAGAAAGTGATTGAAGGAAAAACAAGAGAGGTTAGGACTGCCATGTTTCAGTGAGATGAAAAAGAAAGAAGCCTGTTGTGTGTGTCAACATCTTGATATTTTAAAGAAAATGTAATCATTTCAAAATAATTATATCACTTTCACACCATAGTTTCAGGAATCAAGAAAATGGGCAAAATGTTTTAAAACTAAAATTAACTGAGAATAACAGTGACAGGGCTAGGGAGCAATAAAGACCTCTCTATCCATGAAATTCAGCACAGTAAAAGTCATCTGGTTTATAATTTTCCACCTAATGTTTTCTATGTGATTCCTGGTACAAACCCCATTCTTATTAGTGGACTGGCAGCACCACTATTTATAAATAGGCTATGATCCAAAACTCATTTATCCCTTAGAAAATGCTACAAATGGTTAGGTTTCTTGGCTATTGCACAAAATACATTTAACCAGGTAGCCGAATTACTGCAGCTTTCCAGTTTTAAAATAGATTCATATGCAGTTGTAATAATAAAACTAAATGAAACCAAAAATGCAAGGTTTTAGTAGTAGCTTTAAAAATGTATTTTCAATGTCAGTACTAGCAGAGAGGTTTGAGGAGAAGAGGAGGAAAAGGTAAAACCAAAACATCTCTGGAGAGTCGAAGGTATCATCTTTGACTTTCAAAGGTATTAGGAGAGAGTGACATTGTTTTTTGTTATATGTAATTTCACTCTGTATATCAGGATATGCTAGTTCATATTCAGGACTATTACTGCATTCTAAATATCATTAGGGCATTTTGTGTGTTTTTGTTAGGGAGGGAATGTTTAGTAAGTCTCAGCTAACAAATTGAATGATATAAAGAAAACTGGAATGGAAAATTTTTTTAAATAGTAAAATACAAAGATGGTTATTAGGAAGTCCCTGGGAAAAAAGAAGGAGAATAAAGAGAAAAGGTAAATAACTATTGACAAATTTAATTGATTCCCGAAGGAAAGGTATGGGTCCAGCTTTCACAAGTTGATTCCATTTTTGTTCCTGTAGATGCTGTATTATGAACTCAGGTTTAATTTCTGAAAAGACATTTTATACAAACCAAGAGATACCAAAAAATGATTATAAAATTAATGCACAAAAGTAAAAACAAATACATAGTTTACAGACATGCAATGTAGCCACCTGACATGCTACAAAAGCTACATTATGTTTGTTTGTTTGTTTTTTAGTATAGACCAGACGAGCTGAGACTTCTTAAAATATTTATTCAGTGAGCATTTATTGAGCACCTACTTCATGTTGAGCACTGGTATAGGCACTTAGGATACATTAGAGAGCAAAAATGACATCTCTCTCGAGACTCTTTTCATAATCCAATGCTCTTGCTTTCAATAAAGCATTCATTGCTAACTCCTCTAAAAAAAAAAAATCTACATATCTGCTCTGTAACCAGAAGTAGGCCCTTCTTTCCTTAGGAATGCAGTATTGCTAGTGTGCTGGCTTTCTTAAAAGTCTTGTTTCATCAGTTTTAAATACAAATTGCAAATACCTGCCTTCCCTTTTAATTATCCAAACAAAATTTTCTGAAAATGACTTGGCTACTTCTATAGCCATGTTTCAAGTTTTCCCTTAAATGTTGGTGCTAGGCCAACAATTTATTTTTTGCAAGTAATCAAGCCATTCATTCCTTTGTGTCAAGCACCTTTCCTAAAATTCATTGTTTGGTTTAGACTTTAAATTTTATCAGCGTATGTATTCTCTGAGCAGGCATTCACAGAGTTGCACGTGTTCCCACCTCATCATTCAGCCAATGCTTTTTCATGCCACCATTGATTGAATTGATTTAACATTTTTTTCTTCAAACATTTTCCCTTGTTCTAACAAATTATACTCAGACCCAAAGGAGACAATTTTAACTTGGAATTTAGTTCATTCAGCTTTATTCCAGCCTTTGTATCTGAAGTGAGCTTTTTCTTCACTTTTGTGTGATTTGCCATTCAGTGCATCATATCTCCTTTTCTAAGACATGAAGTAGAGGAATTTTATTTTAAAAACTGAAGAAAGTACAGAAGTGAAGAGCAGTATCAAAAACCATACCTGCACTAAGTGCAATCGCACACCCAGCCAGCTGACTCACTACTGCTGGCAGTCCGCCCCTCAGTGCCTGCACTGGATCTGCTGAGGCATCCACAAGAAATAGGGGCCGGCAGGCAGCTCGGATGCAGTGCCATTGGCATTCATAAACTGCACTGGGGGTGTGCGGAATGAGAGGTTGTATGCTAGTGCTCTCATAATTCCAGGATCATTAAATAAAATGCTAGTTTCAACAGTGGTATTAACTGCTGTAAGAAATGAAAGGCAGAAGAAACACAAAGGTGAAATAAAGAGGAAGCCCATAGTGATGTTTTGGAAGTGAGGTTTTTATATCTCTGACCTGAATGACTGACTGCTTGCATATCTTTCTCATCAATTGTACATAATTACCAAGGATCATCAGTAGTAGGTCTCTAAAACGTAAATGAGACTAAAGTGATAATAAAAGAACATAGTTGGAAACACACCAACTTGAAATGATTTAGACAAGCTGTCCTATAAATCTAAGGGTGGTTACTACAGACTATTTTCACTATTTTTGAAATGCATTTGGAACTTCTTTTAACCATTAGTGATTCAGGTTTATAAAAGGGATATGTCAGTTTAAAGCATATTACTATATTTATTTTTATAAGTATTAGGTTTATGGATTGCACTTAGAGGCAGCAAGTTTCACATGTTTTACAAATTACTCGTAGTAAAGGCTAGTACTTTGGTTTTTATCTTTTATCTTTTTTTTTCTATTTCTTAAAAATGCCCGAATCTCCCAGAAGTTAGAGTCATTCGGCAATGCATACTGCATAACTAGAATTCATCAAGATACTTCCAGTTGCTGTTGTTGTTATTATTAAGTGTTTTAAAATACTAGCATTAATTTGCAAATAGATGTCCAGAACCTTTCAAGGTGATTGAAGTTTGAACCTACTATCATTATCTCATCCCACACAGAGCTATTCATCTTTCCTGGGAGGTGCCAGGATATTAGAAATGCATAAGTTCTCAAGGAAAAATGCTGATATGAGCTAAGCACATTTTAGGAATTTACTAAAAGATCAGAAAGCTTATACAATTTAATAAATTCAATTCAATCATGGTTGAAAATAAAAGAAACCTCTGTATGGTAATACAACCTTTCCTAAAGCCTCAATACAAATCACAGTACTGTAAAATGTATAGAATTAGTTTGAATTTTTTTTTAATGGTGGAAACAATCTAAGAAATAATTCCCCAGATTCCAGAAAAATAGAAACATTTACAATTAAGTATAAATTAGAAGTACTTATGTTAACAATATCTTGCCATGTATACTTTAGGTTAGGTCAACCTACCTAATCATTCCCTTTCCAAAGGTGACCACAAAGTACCAATTTCAAATGATACATGGTATTCAAAGCCATAATGTAAGGTCTATTCCCTTCATTGATTTGCTTCTAAGCTCAATTTTACCAATTCCGGTTTCTCTGATTTTTAACGTGTTAGTTCTAAACACTATTGTCACCTCAGTCCTGCTTCCCTCCTCCAAAATCCATTTGATATTTGTCACAATGCATGATTTGTTTCCTAGGAATATATAAATTTTAAGTAACTATTCGAGATTTTTAGCAACTGATATAGCATGAGCCCCAACCTATCAGAACAGATTGCTCATAAACATTGGGTACTTCCATATCATTACGTACCTGTCTAAGGGTACCCTGGCTCCCCTATATTTGGATCTAATCTCTCTGGTTGGAGTTATGTTTTTCTCACATTCTGGCCCTAGCATTTGTCTCTTATGAGCTCAGTCCCTGTTGCAATTCTGAGCCATAAGGAATTTTGTCCCCATAATTAGGTAATTCCTACTTGGATCAACCCTCAGCCTTTCTCAAAGGACAGAGAGTGGAAGAGAGGTAGCAGAAGTTGAGGAGCAATGAGTCAAAGCACATTCCCTTTTTATTATTAATATGACTCTTCATTTAAATGTCTCCTAGATGAGTCTCTTTCAATCTGTGATTGTCTTTCATTTGCTATTGAGCAGCTGTATGGTTTGTAATAACTGAAATGCCAAAAGCTATTCTTGGGCATTAAAGGTTCTTAATGAAACCCAATATCGAGGAATAATCACACATATAGTTATGATACTTGATAAGAATTTCTGTCATTTATTTTTATTTTTTGTAACACCAATCTAATTCAAAATAATTTGGCATTATGTATGTGATTGCTGTAATAAATTACATACCTTCAACACATACCATTTACATTAAAGTGATAAGAAAACAAATGATTTTCCCATTAGCCAAGCTATTATATTATTGAAAGTTGCCCAGGCTGGAGGGCAGTGGTGCGATCTCAGCTCACTGCAACCTCCACCTCTCAGGTTCAAGAGATTCTCCTGCCTCAGCCTCCTGAATAGCTGGGATTACAAGTGCCCGCACCACACCTGACGAATTTTTATATTTTTAGGAGAGACGAGGTTTCCCCGTGTTAGCCAGGCTGGTCTCAAACTCCTAACCTCAAGTGATCTGCCCACGCCAGCCTCCTGAAGTGTATATTTAAACTTTATAAGAAAGAGGTAAGATTTTTCCACCAACTAAAAAGGAGAAAGGAAAGAAATTAACATTTATTTAGTGAATAAAGTATGCCAGGAAGTGTAACAAGCAAGTACTTCAATTATACATTGTCTCAATAAATTTTCACATACATTCTGCAGGTAGGTGTTATTAACTCCCTGAATTCTACGCTCTGCTGTAGCCACAGGTCTTTTGCTGTATAGCTCCAGGAGCCAGATAAGTATCTGTTGATTGAATAGATTCTTATTTAGAGATGCGAAAACTGAAGCTCAGGGTTAAAAAAAAATCTTACTCAATGTAATAATCTTACTCAATGTAAACCTTAGTCAATTTCTAATAATTACTAATATTTATGGAGTACCCACTATGTCACAAATAACTTACATGAATCCTCTCATTAATCTTCAGAACAATCTTCACAACCATTGTTCCTATTTTACATGTAAAGGAACTGAGTCTCAGAGAGACTGAGCAACTGGCCTCCAGTTCACACAGCTAGGAAGCAAAAGAAATTCCAGATTCTGGACCAGGTAATGACATTTTAAAGGATGCATGTTCAGCCACTGGGCATATTGTCTACTAAGCAAGGATGGAGATTTGACACCAGATATGGCAAATGCCCAAACCCAGGTTCTTACATGATTCCAAGTCCATACTGAAAGGCACAAACAATCTCAGCCTTTTAGTGACTATATCTCCAAGGCCAACATGCTTTGATCAACTAATCAAAATACCCCATTCTTCTAGACAGAAGTGACAATTCTCACTTATCCTTATAACATGCAAAGTAAGCTTGAAATTTTCTTTCTCAAATTCTATGTTTAAAATAGAACTTTTTCATAAGTCTTTATGTATATAGCAATCAAAAATTGAAAGAAACATCTGAAATGTAAGAATTTCATTTAAATAATGTAATAATGATCCAGTAAATTATAATCAAAACTTTATTTTAATTTAGATCTATCAAAGTCTTTTGATTTACATACTAATAGCTTGGATCATGGTTACTAAATTATCCTTTATGTAAGGCCAAGTTACCCGTGCAGAGCATGTGCAGTCTCTGTAGCCCACAAAACATTGTGGGGTCCACGAAAATGTTTTGTTTTAAAATCAGAAGAAAAGTAGAAACATTTCATGTTCAAAATTATATTCATCTTTATACACACATAAATATAAAATATAATTTTTAATACTTTGTACAGAGAAAGGGGTCCACAAAGCCAAAGTGCCTAAGATCCATGCAAGTCTTGCAACAGCCCTACCTTTACAAGTGATTTTATTGCTTCCAAGTGTGTTGAGGTGGGTCTCCCAGACAGATAATGAGGTACAGATGTGTTGTTACCTTAGCTCTCAGCTGCCCCAGTGACTCTGAGATTATCTTTGGGTGGTATTAGGTTCCCAGCTTGCCTGATGCTCCAGTTGCTATGATCTTGTTTGACATTGATTTACATCTGTGCAGAGACATTCTTCTCAAAGACTTGATCCTGTGTAAAGTGTCTTTTAAATTTTTTCTGTCCAATATGATAGGCACTAGCCAAATGTTGACTATTTGCATTTAATTAAAATTAAGTATATTATAAAAATTCAGTTCCTCTGTCACACTACCCACATTTCAAACACTCAGTAACTACCTATGGCTAGTGACTACTGCAATGGGAAATACAGATTAATGAATATCTCTAGCCTCCTAGAAAGTTCAGTTTGACAGTCCTTTTCTAAAGGCTTTCACATCAGCTTCTTGTCTTGTCTCAAGATAGTGTTAAGGTTTTCCAATGTAACAGAGAATATTGGGGATTCATTCTTCATTGCAAAGAATGCCACTGAAATTCAAATGATAACAGTCCTGTAGATATTTCATGTTACCTTTTAATTAAAATAATAGAGAAAATCGGTATTATGGCTCCAAATTGTGATGTGGTAACCCCCTTGTTAGAGCCATAAAGTTGGAAGACAAGAAAATCCCATGCAGAACTACAAATAAAAGCGCATAGTCCACCAAAATGTATGGTGCCATTATTCACGTCAGGGCATCCATTGCATCCATTTCTCAGAGATTCTCAGAACAGCCATATCCCTTCTTTTAAATTTCTTAGAAAATGACTGGGCCCACACCATTATATTGTCATTTGAAATCCCATCTTTTCTCCTCCTCAGATGGTACACTGCTTTGTCAAGTCAAACAACCCATTTATTTTTCATGGATGTGGCTGGAATAAACGTTCATCCCATGTAGGTAGAAGAGAGAATACACATAAGTTACTCAATCTTGCTGAGCCTCAGGTTTAACCTTCTCCAGGACTATCAAAATTTACATTGTTAAGTTTGATCAATCATAATTCTTGTATGTTATTCTAATAAGGCTCTGTTCTGTCTCCTTTGTCCCTTTTGAGATACATCACCTCTCTTTCTGTTGTATGGATATAGAAAATATGTGCCAAGTCTAACTATTTTTATTAAAAATATGGGCTATTCATTTTTTGTAATATTGTGTAGAGTTTTAATACTCCCAAATAAAAAGTAAATATGTTCTGTTTCCCCAAAAGATACAATAGAATAATTTAGAATATGTTATTGAAATAAACATTTCAACAGAAATATTGTAGTATTGTAGGCTGTATAATAGTCTCCCAAGGATATCCACATCCTAATCTCTGAAAGCTGTGAAAGTGTTACCTTACGTGGCAAAAAGGACTTTGAGAAAGTGATTAAGTTAGAGACTTTCAGATGGGTAAACCCAATGCAATCACAATGGTCTCTGTAAGATGGAGGCAAGAGGATAACAGTGAGAGAGAGAGAGATTGAGAGATGTTACACCTCTGGCTTTGAAGATGGAGAATGGGGCTGCCAATCAAGAAATGCAAGGAGTCTCCAGAAGCTAGAAAGGGGAATGGATTCTTCCCTAGAGCCTCTAGAATGGAAGAAGCCCTGCTGACATCTTGAATTTATCTCACTGAAACTGGTTTTGGCCTTCTGACCTCTAGAACTATAAGATAATACACTGCTGTTATTTCACACCGCTCAGTTTGTGGTCACTTGTTACAACATCAGCAGGAAACTAATTCATGTAGTTAATCTTGAGCTAAATCATTTAATTGTTGGTAAAGCATGAGAACTAGTATCAGAGACATTCATGAAGGAGATTTCAGTGTTGCCATTTAATCTGTATAATCTTAGCTAAGTAATTTATTCTCTATGAACCTTATATTTTCTCATTCATGAAATAAGTATGATAATAGCTACTACCAAAAGTTGTTATAAATATTTTGGTCTGGAGGCACCAACCTCTCCTCTCTAATGTTCTGCCTAATAGTATATACACAAAAAGATCTGTAACCAAATAAGTAATAAAGTGCAAGTACATGTTCAAGTTCAGAATATCAATTATCTCTACTTTCTGCAGATATGAAACTGTGGAATGTGACAGAGGCAGCTAGCTATCTTTTAGCTTTCAGTTCTATAATTTCCACTGAATAATTTCCTCCATTTCAGTGCTGTTCTAATTTTGGCCCACAGGTTGTTGCTGGTCAGAAAACTGTTATTGATCCCCAATGAGGGAAATACAAAAATTAAGGATAAAGTTCTGTATGTTGTAGTTGTAATGATGAAATATATTTTGTTCCTTGGGCATTATCATCTGTAATTAAAATATTCAGTTCTGTATTTTCATTTTCAATCCCACAGCTACCAACTAGAACTGATGCACGCTTGGTTTTGAAAATCAGTTCACTTTGGCTTATCTGAAGTCTTAAATCATCAAATTTCTGAACAAAGCTCCAGCCATGAGTAGGAAAGGAAATATTTAATCTGCAGATAAAATCCAGATTCCATATCTACTTTGACTCAAGAGCAGGACTTAAAACCTGCCACACAGCTCTCGCATAGTTTAATTCTGGAGGAAAATCCCCTTGTGTTCCAAGTCTACTCCCAAATGCTGTATTCTGTGATTCTGCAGCAACCATTCACAATTAAACAAGATGGTATAATTGTTATATAATGGTGATCTGAAGTAAAGAGTGTCTCAGAATTACTTTTGAGAATGATGGTTAGGTAGAAGAGCATTATAACCAGGTTATTAGGTCTTCTCAGTGTACTACAAAAGACATGATGAAGCACATGCTTCACACTGTCTGCTTACTTAAAACAAGTAGTAGTGTGAGTGAATACGTGGCCTGACTCACAACCTCACCTTCATAATTTTTTAATTGTTATTAACTGAAGTCCATACTTTATTCATAATTCCTTAGTTTTTATCTAATGTCCATTTTCTTTTTTTTTTTTTTGCACAGATTCTGTGAAATTTTATTTTTTGAATTGCAAGTATCTGGAAAACAGATGCAGATTTTTTAACGAATTTTTTTTATTTCTTCTAAAAAAATGGGATGAATGTGCAGAATGTGCAGGTTTATTCCATAGGTATACATGGCCATCATAGTTTGCTGCACCTATTGACCCATCCTCTAAGTTCCCTCCCCTCTCCCCCAACCCCCCAACATGTCCTGGTGTGTGTTGTTCCCCTCTCTGTGTCCACCTGGTGTGTGTTGTTCCCCTCTCTGTGTCTATGTGTTCTCAACGTTCAACTCCCACTTATGAGTAAGAACATGTAGTGTGTGGTTTTCTGTTCCTGTGTTAGTTTGCTAAGGATGATGGCTTCCAGCTTCATCCATATCCCTGCAAAGGACATGATCTCATTCCTTTTATCCCTTTTTATTTTCATTCCTTTTTAGGGTTGCATAGTCTAATGTCCATTTTCTGTTGCACGAGTCTATCCAAAATATCATATTGCATTAGTTATCATGTCTTCTTTTTTTTGCCTTTTAATTATACTTTGGAAGAATCCTTTTTGTTTTTTAATTTCAGAGCAAAATGGTTATTTATCCCTTTATTTATATGTCAGTCACCTATGTTTATTTTTTATTTCCATAGGGTTTTGGGGAACAGGTGGTATTTGGTTACATGTGTAAGTTCTTTAATGACGATTTGTGAGATTTTGGGGCACCCATCACTGAAGGAGACATCTCCCAAGTTTCATCTATCGCTGTCTCACATTTAAAGTGAGCTTTTGCAGCAGAGATAGTAATGCAAACTTCATTCCACGTGTTCTCTACATTTCTTTCCTTATTGCATTTAGGCAGGACCACATGACTTGTTCTGGTCGATGCACTGTTAGCAGAGAATGACCAAATAGTAATGAGCAGGTGTGAACCTTCTTCTCATTCATAGGAAGCATAGAGACCAGCTGTTGAGATGGCTGAGCCATATGGTCAAAGAGATTAGACCTCTGAGTCACCACCTGAGATGGGGGCACTGAATAACTATTTGGTCTACCATCTGTATGGGGAAATGAATAAATTTCAGGTGTTAAACCCTGCAATTATGTTTGCTTGGTACTGAAGAATAAGCCTATCCTACTCTGTCTGTGGCATCATTAAATTGTCAAGTAAAATAGTTGTGAAAGTCATAAGTAAAATGGGAAAATATACCCAGTCAAAATTCCAAAGTCTCAGAATCATGTAAATAATTTATGTTTTATTTTATTTATCCATCACAAAACACAATTTTATTTTCTAAGTAAAAAATGGTAAAATTGCACCAAAAAAATCTCTTGAGGTTTCCCAAACATCAAAAAGATTAAACAACATTTCAAAAAGTTAACTACAAATGAATGTTAAGTACACTGCACTCTGCACTTAGCTTCTCCTTTAAAGAGAGTTTAAACCTTAAATGTAAAGGTGTTGACAAAATGCATTTTAAAAGATTAGAACATAAATTGGAAACAAATGGAGATTGTAAGGATAATGATAAAACTCATGAGAATTGGCACACAAATACATTTTTAACCGTGTCACATATCACTACTTTGGAAAGTCTCTCTTTTCTTATTTTTCATATTTGACATGTGAATTGGCAATCAAATATACCTAGATGTCAGAGATACTTAAAAAGTGTTTTCTCTTGTAAACAAAAAAAAACTGCTGAAAATGTGTAGACTTTAAAACTGTTTATACCTGTTGTTCCTGATTTTTAAAATGTAAATATATTAATGAATTATTTAGGGGAAAATGTTATTTTTAATGAATTCAATATCACAATGACAGTATAGTTTAGTCATAAGTGAGTCACAAAAAACATACCTGTTTTACTCAAGATATCATGTCCCAGATATTTGATCCTTGGTTCTATTCCAGTGCAATATTTTTAAAGCCAGAAAGCAGCCCCTAAAGCCTGGAGCAAGGGAAAGAAAATTTCAAAATAAAAACAAGAAATATCTAATAGTATTCAAGGCTGCCTAGCCACATTTAATAATCTATTGTATAAATAAAACTTTATTGACACTCACTATGAGACAGTTGGACCCTTGTACCTTCTCTATTGGATTTAATTGGTAATATAAGATTTCTACCTACTTCTGGGGATGTCTTCAGCATTATTAGGTAATAGACAGAATGAGCACCATATGCTAGCAATGTAAGAAGAAATGAAAGTGTGTGTTTGGCAATTTATAAACAATGAGCAGTGAAAAAGAAAGGAGGCAACATATGAGGAAGATCAAGATTAGTACAAAGATAAAGAGAGAGAAAGAGCAGTGTAATGAGGGAAGGATAAGTAATGAAGCTTAAATAGACTCATTCCTGCTTATCAAAGTGAAAGGGCTGAGTCAGACCTTAGAGCAGGTGTTTTAAATCCAGGAAGTCCTGAAGGAGCATCCGCTGGAGATTCAGGGGACAGTAAAACCTCCAAACTGAAGGTAAAATACTGAGTGCATGTGTGTATTTTTCTAGAGAGGGGAATGTAGTTTTAATGAATTTTTTTCAAAGTTTAACTGGGAGATTGGTTGTGGTCTGATGTCAGTCTCAAAAAAAAAAAAAGGCTCAAATGAAGTATAACAAGGTGGAAAGCTCATCTGAATGTGGCTGAGTCTCCAGAGCCAGTAGAAATCAGTGCAAGGTCAGCTGCACTGGCAGAGAGGAGTGAGGCCCTCCAACCAATCCGCCACCAGATAAAATCCCAACTGTCTTTCAAGGCCCAAATCGAATAGCACTATCTCTTCACAAATGCCCTGTAAGAGTTCACAGTCTACTGGTAGAAAGAAATATGCAAAGAAATTAACCAAATCAACGTTGATAAATAATAATGAATTTGTCCAAAAGAAAGGGTTACTAGAGGAATTAGAAACTTCATGCACTGTTTGTTGGAATCTAAAATTGCACAGCTTCTTTGAAAGACAGTATGGTAGTTTCTTAAAACATTAAATTTGGAATTGCCCATGATCCAGTAACTACACTTCTAAGTATATAGCAAAAAAAAAAAAAAAAAAAAAACCCTGAAAGTAAGGTCTAAAAGAAATTTTTGTACAATCATGTTCATAGCAGAATTATACACAATAGCCAAAAGGTGGGTAAACAAAATGTGGTACATATGCTCATCCTTAAAAAGGGAGGAAATTGTGGCACATACCACCACAAAGATGAACCTTGAGGACATTATGCTAAGTGAAATAAGCCAGTCACAAAAGACACACACCATATGATGCCACTTAAATGAGGTATTTAGAGTACTCAAAATCTCTACAGACAAAAGGTAGTATGCTGGTTACCAAGGACTGGGAGATAAGGGGTAGGAATGGGAAGTTATTGTTTAATGGGTATAGAGTTTCCATTTTGTAAGATGAGAGTTCTGGAGATTGGTTGCAGATTATTGGCTATTAATTATGTGAATACATTTAATACTACTAAACTATACACTTAATGATTAATATGGTAAATTTTATGTTATCTATATTTTATCAAAATTAATTTTCAAAATGTTATTTTAAAGAAATGGATTACTTTAATATCTTGACCTAGGGAGGTGTTCATGACGTATTATTAAGTAAGAAAAGCAGATTACAAAATGATATCTCACAATACAATTTTTGAAAAACAAGCAAATATGAATTTATATTTTTAATGGATTTATACAAATTTATATAATTACAAAGAAAAGTATATTATAATACACATCAAGCTATTAACAGGTTATTTCAAGCAGGTGATGGCAGTTGATTAGCTTTCTCTTTTACATCTCTATATTTTTTCACTTCAACAATGAGAACGTGTGCTTCAATAATTAAAAATTAACAAAGAAAAATGGCAATATGGTAAGAACTCAAACATATATAGATATCAAAGTCTATGTGCATGAAGGCAGGACCAAATTTCTGGGCCTGGAGTGTCTCTGAAAGGCCTCACAGCTAGGATCACATGGGAGCTGGATCCTAAACTCTGAGTGGCTAAAGGGAGTTGGCCCAGACCCAGAATAACCCCAAATCAGGAACACATGCTTGATGGTATCTGACATCGTTGCTAAAGGAATCCCATGCATATCAATTGTACACTGTTCATCTCATGAAGTTTGTGAGCAATATCAGACTAATATTCAATAATGACTGACATTTTAATGGCAAATAACAGAATTAATAACTTTAAACATTTAACTCTTAAGCCTGCTTTTCTCATTTAGCAATATATTATGAACACTACAGGACAATGGCTGTAATTTTAACATATTCTTTTTCACAAATTCATAAATGTTTAGGAATAACACTCATAAATAAAAGGAAAATCGATGAGCTCAGCTTTCAATTGAATAAATTGAAAAGCAAAATTTAAGAAAAACAAGGGGAAAATAAATTTAAAAATTAATAAATTGATTAAATTGGAGATGAGTGGCAAAATTAGTATAGTAGAAGACTTTACAAAACTCTATATACAAACATTTAAAATTCAGGTAAAGTAGAATATTTTTAGAAATACATAAATTACTGAAATTGATCCCAGAAGATAGAGAAAACTGAAATAAATCAATTTCCATGAAGTAAATTGAGAAATGTAACAAAGTGAATAAAACTCATGATATGTCAAGTGCTCAGAAGTCACAAGAGTTATTAAAAATGCGGCCAGGCACGGCAGCTCACATCTGTAATCCCTGAACTTTGGGAGGCAGAGATTGGAGGGTGGCTTGAGCCCAGGAGTTTGAGGTTGCAGTGAATGATGATTGTGTCACTGCACTCCAGTCTGGATGACAGAGCAAGACCCTGTCTCTGAAAGCAATAAATAAATATACTAATAAAAATGAGAAGATGAGGAATGACATCAGCAAGATGGCTGACTACAGCTGCCTAGCATTTGCCTCCCCAACAACAAACAAATAAAAGACCAAAGCAACTAATAAACAGCTAAAATTTGACTAGAGTGTTGAAGGGAAAGTGCTGGAGTGTAGTGGGGGAGTGGAGACACACCTGTAGTGGCTGGAAGTCTAGGAGGCAGTGTGGAGATCTCTGGCTTCTGCAACCCCATCCGCTGACCTAGATACATCTGCTTGGAGTCAGGAGGAATTTCCCATTGCAGGGGATAAGGTAAACAGAAGATTCCCACCAGCCACTATTGCCACCATAAACATCTATAGTCTTTGCAACAGGAGAATCCCATAGTCTTCACAAGTTCTGAACCCTGTTTGGAGAGTTGCTGGAAACTCGTGCAGCTGCTTTGGCCCAGAGTAGGAGCACAAGGTATCCACTCCCCACACCTATCCTCAGTGAGCAAAGTTGCTGCAGCCCAGTGCAATCTTGAGACCAGAGCCACCTCTGGAGTGTGCCTTCCTCTGCGGTCAAAAGCCACTGCCCTTCTCCAGCACTGGGGCTCCATCTCCATTCCACCAAGCTCACATGGATGGCTGAATCCCACAGTCCCAGCTGTGTGAATCCTGGACTCAGCTTCAGCTGTGACTCTGGTCCTGCACAGAAGGAAAGCCAGACCCACTCCTCACCCACCCAATGCACTTCTAGCCAGAGGAACAGTCTGGCAGTCCCACCCGGATCACACTGCTGCAAACCCTGCCCAAAGTGGGAGAGACACCTGAGCAGTGGTACACCCCCAGGCCAGCAGAAGGGCTACATGCCAATACTCAGGACCTAAGAAACACTCCTCAAGCACCCCTGCCCCCACAGATATGCCCACGCATGGGCCTGCACAACAACTCTGTGTCTGCAATCAGGGAGTAAGAAACAGCCCTGCAGGCCATCCTTGACAGGGATGCCCAGAAGACTGACAAGCATCAAAGAGCCCATGTCCCAGATCTGAGCAACAGTTCTGTTTCTTAGTAGGCCACACTTGGCAGACACACCCCCCCAGGCCAGATGAGCAGTCTTGCACCTTAATCCTGGGCCTGAAAAAGAGCCCCATTGGCCCTTCCAGCAAATATGCCCCCAAGCCAGCCAAGAAGCCTCATTCTGGCATTCCAAGCCTAAGAAGTAGCCCTGTGGGCTGCTCACAATATATACACCCTTAGGTCAGCTGAACAACCATGTGCCTATGCTCCAGGCCACAGTAATAGCCCTGTGGCCCCAACCTCACAAGCCAGACCCTATGTTGGCTAACCTATCATGTGCACACACATGCCGCTGACCTGAGAAATAACCCAGTGAGCCTACCCCCAGCAAGGCCATACCACTACTGCCACAAACTCTGTCACTCTATTCCACTGAGAAACTCTCAAATGCCACTAATGTGTATTACAGATTTAAACACACACACAAACACACACACACATACACAGAGAGAGAGATAGACTACACTACTGCATCCACCTGGAAGCAAAGCCAATGCATCCCACCAAATAGACACCCCAAGACCTATTTAGATGAGTAAGTCTTTCCCTATGAAATCCTCTCCATAAAATTGGAAGAGGGGATTTTTCCAACAGATGCATAGAAATTAATGTAGGACACCCTTAACATGAAAAATCAAGGAAACATGACACCTTCAAAGGAAAACACTAATTCTCTAGTAACAGACCTCAATCATAAAGCAATATATGAAATGCCAGAAAAATAATTTAAGATGATAATCTTAAAGAAACTCAATGAGATATAAGAGAATACTGATAAACAATTCCATGAAATCAGGAAAACAATTCATAATTTGAATGAGAAATTAAATACTTGCCATAAAAAAAAAACTAAACAGAAATCTTAGAGCTAAATAATTCAATGAATGAAATAAAAAAAATACAATCAAGGGACTCAACAACAGACTAGGCCAAGCAGAAGAAAAAAATGAAGTTGAAGATAAATCTTTTGCAGGTAAATAAAAGAAAAAGAAGAAAGAATACAAATGACCAAAGAAAACCTTCAGGATTTATGGGACATCATTAAGCAGACAAACGCACTATAGACCAAATAGCCATAACATGCATTTATAGGATATTTCACCCAACAGCTATAGAATACACATTCTTTTCATTAGCACATGGAACATTCTCCAGGAATGACCACATGTTAGGACACCTAATAAGTCTGAAATGAAAGCTTTTCATCTAAGAATCGGAATAAGAGAAAGATGCCCCTTCTCATCGTTCTTACTAAACATAGGATCGGTAGTCCTTGTCAGAGAAGTTAAACAAGATAATGAAATAAAGAGAATCCTTGTTAGAAAGGAGGAAGTCGAACTGTCCCTGTTAGAGATGATATAACTAATGATGCTACCTGAAAACACTGAAAACCCATAAAGTTGCACAATACAAAATCAGTATGCAAAAAAGTAACATTTCTATACACAAACAACAAACTAGCTAAGAAATAAATCAACAAAGAAATTCCATATACAATAACTACATAAAAATTAATACCTCAGAATAAATTTAACCAAGGAGCTGAAAGACCTCTACAAGGAAAACTATAAAACACTGATGAAAGGTATTGAGAAAAGATACAAATAGAAAGACAACCCATGCTCACAAGTCTGAAGAATTAATATTGTTAAAATGGCAATATTACCTAAAACAATATACAGATTCAATGTAATCCCTATCAAAATACAAACATTCTTCACAGAAATAGGGAGAAAAATCTTAAAAGTTTGTGTGGAACCACACACACAAAAAAACCCTGAATAGCCAAAGTCCTGACCAAAAAGAACAAAGCTGGAGACATAACACTACCAGACTTCAAAATATACTACAAAGCTGTAGTAACAAAAACTGCCTGGTGCTAGGCTAAAAAGAGACAGATAGACCAATGTCACCAAACTGAGAAACCAGAAATTAATCCATGTATTTATAGTCAACTGATTTCTGATAAAAAGGTGCCAAGAACACTCATTGGGGAAATGGCAGTTTCTTCAATAAATGTTGCTGGAAGAAGTGGATATCCATATGCTCAAGGATGAAACTTATTACTCACTCTACACAAAAATCAATTCAAAATGAAACAAAGACCTAAACGTAAGACCCAAAACTATAAAACTGCCAGAAGAAAACACAGGGGAAAAGCATCAGAACATTGCTCTGAGAAAAGGTTTTATAAATAAGAAGACCTCAAAAGCAAAGTCAGCAAAAACAAAAAGAATGAAACTGCAAAGTTTCTGCACGGCAAAGGAAATAATCAACAGGATGAAAAGACAACCTGTGGAACTGGAGAAAATATTTGCAAACTACTCATGGAATAGGGGATTAATGTCCAGAATACACAATAATCAAATATTGCAACAGCAACAACAACTAAAAAATCTGATTAAAATAACTAAATGATCCAAACAAACATTTTTAAAAAGAAGGCATACGAATGGCCAATAAATATATTTTAAAATGCTCAACATCAGGGAAATGCAAATCAAAACCACAATGAAGTATCATCTCACACCAGTTAGGATGGCTATTATCAAAAAGTAACAAATGCTTACAAAGATATGTAGTAAAGGAAACTCATACAGTGTGGGTGGGACTGTAACTTAGTACAGCTGTTATGGAAAACAGTATGGGAGTTCCTCAAAAAAAAAAAAAAAAAAAAACAACCTACAAATAGAACTATCATGTGATCCAGCAATCCCAGTACTGGGCATTTATCCAAATGAAAGGAATCAGTGTATTGAAGAGACACCTGCATCCCATGTTTATGGCAGCACTATTCCAAATAGCCAAGATATGGAATCAGCCTAGCTGTCCAACAACAAAGGAATGAATAAAGAAAATGTGGTATATACACACAATGAAATTCTATTCAGCTATTAAAAAAATGAAATCCTGTCATTCATGGCAACATGGATAGCATTATGTTAAGTGAAATAAACCAGGAATGGGGAGTCAAACACTGAATGTTCTCACTCATATGTGGAAACTAAGAAAAAAAAATGTTATCATAGATGTAAAAAGTAGAACGGATGATAGTAAGGACTGGGAAGGGTAGGGGGAAGGGAGGATAGAAAGAGATATGTTCAAGATACAAAATTACAGCTTGATGCGATGAATAAATTATAGTGTTCTACACCACAGTAGGATGACTATAGTTTATAATAATATATTATTTAATACATAGTTTCAAATAGCTCAAAGGAGGATACTGAATGTTCCTAATAAAAAGAAATAATAAATGTTTGAGATGATGGATATTCTAATTACCCTGATCTGATCCCTATACATTATATGTATCAAAACATCATTAAGTACTTCATGAATATGTACAATTATCGCTTGCCAATTAAAAAATTAAATTACAATAAAATTAAATAAATGGAAGGATGAGATTCATGTATAAACATATCTTACCAAGGATCCCAGTCTCTAGCATTTGAGTATTTTTTGGTTGTGTAGTGGCCATTGACATGGAGAAAGGCATTTGTAATCCTAATTATGTGTTTAGATAGAAAGGCAACAGAGAAAAGTATTCTTTCCTATTCTCAATCATCTATACCAACACTATTAGATAGACTGAAAAAGTGTCTGACTAGCTGTCAGCCCCACACTGCAAAAAGAGCCCTAGGCAGCTCCTCATATTGGTGATCTTTTGTCCCAAATGATCTTCCCATTACTGATGGAAACAAGGATGGATCCTTTACCTGAATAAAGGATAGAGAGCATATAATCTGATCAATAGTCTACGAAATTTTATCAGCCAATCACAAACCCTTTAGACATTTTAGTAGTAGCAAATGTAAAAACAGTTGTTCAGTGAATCACAGAAGCTGTAGCAGATAAAGCATAGCCAAATCATGTTAACAGCTGTTTCATATTAATACTATAGAAATATTAAACAAAAATCCACAAACTCAGTTGCTTGGTGGCAACATGATAATCCACCCGCAGTGGCTCTGGATCTGAATAGCTATTCAGTAGCCATCCCCCACAAGTCTGGGTTGACTGGAATTCTTATTCTTCTAATGAGGTCCAATGGATTGCCTTCCTTCATTTCCCACTAGGCTTAACAGCTTGGTTGGAATTCCTGGCTTTTTCATTTCCATTCCCATTGGACAACAAATTGTTTTCTCATTTAGTTGAGAAAGTTCTGTTCTAAGCTTTAGCCTAAGAAGCAAACCATCCTCAGAAAACACTTTAAATTCCTGGGCTGGTGAAATAAATGAAGTTTTGATTTAGAATTTTTGAAAGATGAAAGGAATTGGTCTTTTCTAAGGCTATGAGGAAATTTATTAATGGCATTCAAGAAAATGATAGATTCTTACATAGGTGGTACTGACCAGCTGTTCTTCATCTCTACTGAGAGAAGAACAAAGAAAATGGTGTTAAATTGCAAAATTAGGGATTGTGTCCATTTAATAAATCACCCAGTCCTCATTCTCTCATCTCCCACTCTCTGTCCCAGTTGCTAACCTTTTCAGCTAAGTGTTCATTGCTAGGCATTTCATTTTCAATTCAATTTATTCCCAAATAGGAGGACTTGGGCCCAGTTCTTTGATTTATGGAAGTACAGCATACTGCACAAGTTCTCTTCAAATCTGCTTCCATGATGAAGCAATGCCTGTCAGAAGCACTATGCTGAGCAACCGAATGAGAACAAATGCTGACACACTTTTCAATTCTGATCACAGTCTGCCTCTGATGCCAACCACACAGAGGCACACTATTTCCCACTGTTGTGTTGTCTATTTCCTTCCAAGCATACATATGGTCATGGGACACTTTACTATCAGTTCTAGGGTAGCCCTGACAGCTAGAATTTTTAATATTACAAGGAGAATTTAATTCTATTAAATGAATCTAATGGAAGTAAACAGGCTTAGCAGAGTATAGGGACCAAGAAACAAACAGAGGAGATAGGGAACCTGCCAATGGGGAATCAATAGTGCTTAACAGGGATGGTAACACTGACAATAGTTAAGACATGTCAGTGATATCAAGTACAGTTGTGTTGAGGATTTTAATGCTCACTTCCCCAATACCTGCCCCCACATACTCAAAAAGCAGCCTTCTTTTGGGACTGGGGAGAGTTGTGGTCTGCTGATATCCCCAGTGCAATAAAACAAAAAGACCAAAGTGTGTTCCACCCAGAGGAACCAAGTAGCACAATAAGACTTTAAAGGTGAACACTGGAATTTTAAAAATAGGTTTATATAGAAAGAAAACTGCATGGAATATTTCATTGCTAAAGCTTGAGAATAAATGCTAACCCATTCCATGACTTTACACCACACCAAAGTACAGAGAAGGTGCTTACATGAAGCTTCTAATGTTCTTAGTTTGATCATTCACATAGGATAAAAACTGCTTTCAATGAAGATATATTAATCTTCCAGTGGCGGTGACATCAAATATCTGCCCACAGATTATTAAAAACAATAAAAAGTTTGTGTTTTTACAAACACCATCAGCATCTCAGTACCACTCAATTCATTTGGCGTCGATTTTGTCGTTTTCTCAGATTGTGAAAAGCAAAATAGTCATATGGATTTACGGCTCTGACACCACTATTTTCAGTAAATAAGCACACTCCTTGAAAGACACAAACACAGAAGGGAAAAGGGTCAATGTGAGGCGGGCAGCTCTCTTTACAGTACTTAAATTCTATTAGAATTTAACTGCTTAGTAGTTTAACTTATAAACTACTAAGGTTACAACATTGCAAGCTTAATAGTTTAACATTGATTTTTGAACATGAGAGCATCAGAATGAAATACCAAAAAGAAAGCCTTAGACCTTAGACTCTAAGGGCATCTTTCTCTCACTGTGTTTAGGTATTTTATTAAAAATAAAAATGATCAAGCAATTTAACATTTTTATTATTTAAACCTATATATCCATTTCCTCATATATATGAAAGAATTTTATATATAAATATATATAGTGTGTGTATATATATATATACACACACATATATGCACACACATAAAAACATTGTTTCTTCATTTTGACTATTTAAATCAATATTTGATTCCATCCTCTACTACAGATCTATATATGAAAGATATCGGAGTAGAGGATGGGGTTAAATATTGACTTACCAAGTCAAAATAAAGTCTGATTCTAGAAAAAACAGATATCTCACATTTATTGCCTGTTATAGTAAATGCTAATAGGAAAATCAAAATATATGAAAGACGGTTTTGGACCTTGGAGCTCTGAGATTTAGGTAAAAGATAAACTGGGCATATAACCTATGGTTAATTTGAAATATGCCCATGCTGAGAACTGAACAGTGCCTGCACACTGCATGCCCATCTCACGCTGAAACTGCCTGAGAGCCTTAGTGGAACATCCTCGTCAAAGTTTCCCATATTTTAAAATTATCAGATAAATGTTTCAGGACTGATATAAGAAATGTCCATGTTTTCTGGGCCATGAAACTGACATTGGCTTCAAGAGCTCATAAATTATTCCTCAGAGCCTTTAAACGTGACAGGCTGTAAATTTGCTTACTTTGTCCTACACTTACCTCCAGCCTCATAGCAACTTTTTCAATTTGGCAAATTATCTTTTGCCAGCCATTAGAGTTGACAGGTAGGCAAAAGGGGATGAGAAGCTCTGGCGGCCTAATTATCCCAGTGACCTAACTACTAAAACTCTGGAGTCTGATAAGAGAGAATATAAATGCAAGGCATTTATATATCTCCTTGCTGATGTGGAGGAATGTCATTATAACCTCTAGAAGTATACTTAATGAGATAGCTTAAATACTTTTGAAAGAAACGGGCTTGATTACTAAAACGGTTGACATAGTTAAGAGAGCATTTATTGTGGTTTTATGTATCTAAAATGCACTTTTCGTACATAAGAATGGAAATCTACTGGCTGATAAACTATTTTAAAATGAAGATTCTATCATCTACTTAAAATCCCTTGGAGGATACTGAGTGTTCCGTATGATAACTATTATAATTATAAGCATTTGTCAAGATGGTTTAAAACACTCTTATCACAAAAAGCTTGATTGTAACAGTGGGCTGACGTGGTTAGCAGCCCTTTCATAGTGCTTGTGGATAACAGCCTACATAGTGCATTTATGAAATGGAAGAATGGTTTTTGTGTTAAATGCTAAAATTCTAAAAAAGCTTCATTTGCGATTTAAGCACTCTGAAGAAGGATAGAGAGCTTAGACATGGGCTTTGAGGCCGAGGCTGAATCTGCATGATGGGTCTCACAAGATTCATAATATATCTGTGCATTGAAAAAGGTAGTGACAGGCTGAGCGCAGTGGCTCACGTCTGTAATCCTAGCACTTTGGGAGGCTGAGGCAGGTGGACTGCCTAAGCTCAGGAGTTGGAGATCTGCCTGGACAACACGGTGAAACCCCGTCTCTACTAAAATACAAAAAAATTAGCCGGGCGTGGCGGCGTGCGCTTGTAGTCCCAGCTACTCGGGAGGCTGAGGGAGGAGAATTGCTAGATCCCCAGAGGCGGAGGTTGCAGTAGGCCGAGATCGCACCAATGCACTCCAGCCTGGACGACACAGCGAGGCTCCGTCTCAAAAACAAACAAAAACAAAAAACAAACAAAGAAAGAAAAAGGTAGTGACGGAGTTTGACATTGTTCTCAATGGCTGACACCACAGATTTCAAGGAGTTTGAGAACAGGTCAACATATCTGGGTGTTACTTCAATCAAAATCTGATGCAGTAATGAGGTGTACTGAATTACATTTTAAATAGTTTCATATTCACTATAATCTTTAATGACTCAATAAACCAAATGAGTTTCTAGGCCAAGTTTCAAGTTCAGTTGTTACAATCATTTCAGAAGATCCTCTTATTTATTTTCATTCAACTCTAAATCACAATTAAAACTCCTTGGAATATACTGAAATTTCGTGGAACAGTTGTACTGGAGCAGTACAGCTGGATTTAACCAACAGTCCTTTTATTTAACCTTCCAAATTCTTCCTTGAACTAAAAGCAAAGAGCAAAACAATAGAAACATATAGATTTAATAAAGTGCTTATCTACAAAAAATTAAAACATAATGCTATTTGATAGACAAGCAAATCTGTGGAGATAAATAATTTCACAGGCAAACACATAGTTTTAGGAGATATAAAATGATCACTTTTTGCTTAAAAGCATTGGAAGCTTCCCAGGTAACTATAGCTTATACTCGCAGAAGCAGAAGAAAGTAAATAATTGAAAGAGCATGATATCACTTCAGGAACCGCCCAAGTTCAACTTAATGAGACGCTATATCACCTCTCCATATTCACTTCTTACCCAGAGGGGGAAATGGTACAGAGACACATCATTACATTGTCATCTGCTCTCTGACTACTGTATATTTAAAATTCATCAGCCGATGAAATATGATGGAAAACGTCTCATGTCATCTTGCCTGGAAAAGTAAGTAGTTACAGAAAAAACAAATGAGGAATCTTACAGTTCAAACTCTAAAAGAATTTTCAGGTTTGAAACTCCTAAAACTACGGGTATCAATTCTTCCAGCTTCATGAAGAGTACTTACTTTTAAAATGTCACCTAAACTATCTCCTTGATATTTTTTATTACCTTATATTTTGTTACTACATCATTATATTGTTATTATTACTATTATATTTATTTGTCTAACTCATCTCCAGGACTAGTGAACTCCAAAATCTTCCACAGAATACATGTAGAAATTACACTCCATGTGCACCTCACACTGGTTTAAGTTGAAGAGGTTGCTTGGGCTGCCCTGAGATCTAGGGCAGGTCTCTAGCTCAGCTTGCGGGTGACCCATTCATGAATCACGTGAGAAACTCTTCACTAGATTCTGAGGTCATTGAAATCAGGGTATTCATCTTCATGTACACGGCTCCTAAAACAGTGCCCTCAATAAGCAGATAATTTAAAAAAAATTCTGTTAGTTGGATTACAAAGCTTTTCATAGCCCTGGCTGTCAGCCAAGCCCTGTATCTGGGCTGCTTTATCTCTAGCCACTCATCGTCACTTGTACCTCATCCTGGGTTCTGAAACATTTACAAGTTTATGTCATAGCCCTGCACTTACTAACTTGGAACATTCGACAAAGAATTCTGAGAAAGTTATCTCCAGCAGAGAAATGCCAGGATATTGCTGTCACAGATCCTCCCGCATATACTGCCAGAGACCAGAATTAACACAACCTCTTTCCTCTCCTGCCCCAACATCTAGTCAAATGCCAAGTCCTGTTGTCTCATCTTCTAATGTCTCTCCAATCCATCTATTTCTCTCCATTTCCAGGATCACCATACCACATAAGGTTCTCATCATCTCTCATTTAGATGATTTTCATATCCTCCTAATCTCTCTTGAACTAACCATCCACCTTTCTTCTCACAGCATCCTAAATGAGCTTTCAAACATACAAATATGATAACCTCAACTAAAATTTGTCCATCACTGATCGATGCTCTTAGAATTAAAAAAAAAAATTTAACATGACCTTCAGTGCATGATCTCACTGCCAGCTGATCTCACCGTGCTAATCTAGCAGCCTTACTCCCTTTCCTGCTTATTTCACACCCATACCATTTTCTGTTAGTTCCCTGAATACAACAAACGTACTGTCACATTAGGACACACATGTACTCTTTGTTTGGGATGATTTTCACGCCCTTCTTTCTTAAACTAGTTAATTTTGACTTATCATTTAAATATAGATCAAAAGTGAACATCTCTAGAGAATTTTAACCAACATTAATTAAGTACCTAATGTATGTTCTCCTCTGTCCTGGGCTTCAGAAGCAAAGGGGTAAACAAGATAGAGAAGGTTCTTGCTCTCATGTAGGCTAGTAAGCAAGATTTCATTTGGCAACCAGCAACTAAAAATCCTACTATAATGACTTAACTATGTAGTATTTATTTCACAAGTACAGGAAGACCACAGACAAGCCTTAAATTGATACAATACAGCAACTAAACAATGTCATCAGTGACCAAGGCTCTTTGCTTATTTTTACTTCTTATCTTTAATGCAGAAATTTTGATGTATCCATTCCTATCATTCTCAGTCATAAGGTGATTATAATTCATCTAGACTCTAAAGCAACACTGCAGAGAGAAAGAGGTGACCCTTATTACAAGGAAAGCAAAATTTCTGGAAGAAATATTCAATGGTGTTTCCCTTGTAACTCATTGGCTGGAAGAGTGCCACATTATGCCTCTGTACTGGCATGGAGAATAGGACACTGGATTTTATTAAATGGGCAATTGTCATACTAAATAAAACCAAGATGTTGGTATTTGAAAGATAAGAAGAGTGGATACAGGTTCTCCTGAATAAAACTTCTAGGCTTGGGGAAAGAGACAGTCACTGTGGTGAACAGAATAATGGCTTTCCAAAGATGTCCACATCCAACTCCCCATAATCTGTGAATATGTTAGTTGCATGGCAAGTGGGAATTAAGGTGGCAGATGAAAATAAGTTTACTAATCAGCTGACTTAAAATGAGGAAGTTATCCTATGATATTTACATGGTCAGTATAATCACAAGGGTCTTTGAATATGGATAAGACAACCAGATAGATGAAAATAAATAATAAAATGGCAGGAGTATGTCTCTACTTATCAATAATAACATTAAATGTAAATAGACTGAGTTGTCCAATAAAAAGACACAGAATGGCTGAATGGAAGAAAAAACAAGACCTAATGATCTGTTTTTATAACACACTTCTTGGAAGTGTGTTTCTTCCTATAAAGATACACACAGACTGAAAATAATGAGATGGAGAAGGATATTCCATGGCAATGGAAACCATAAAAGAGTGAGAGTAGCTATACTTATCAGATAAAATAGATTTCAAGACAAAAAATGTAAAAAGAGATAAAGAAGGTATAATAAAAATATCATGATATATATATCATTATATAATGATAAAGGAGTCAGTTCAGCAAGAGGATATAATGATTGTAAATATATATATATATCCCCTCAACACTGGAGCACCCAGATAAATAAAGCAAATGTTGTTAGAGCTAAAGAGAGAGATAGGCACCAATACAATACTACCTGCAAACTTCAACACTTCACTTTCAGCACTGGGCACATCTCCCAGACAAACAATCAACAAAGAAACATCAAGCTTAATCTACACTGTAGAACAAATGGACCTAATAGATATATACACATTTAATCCAACAGCTGCAATATACACATTCTTCTCCTCAGCTCATGAATTATTCTCAAGAATAGACCATATTTTAGGTCACAAAACAAGTCTTACAACATTCAAAAAACGAAAAAAATATCAAGCACCTTCTCTGACCACAATAGAATAGAACTAGAAATCAATAACAGAAATTTTGGGGGAAAAAATGGAAAAGTATGCTTCTGAATATCCAGTAGGTCAATAAATAAATTGAGAAGGAAACTGAAGGCCCGATGTGTTGGCTCACACCTGTAATCCCAACAATCTGGGAGGCCAAGGCAGGCAGCTAACTTGAGGTCAGGAGTTCGAGACCATCCTGGCCAACATGGTGAAACCACGTCTCTACTAAAAATACAAAAAATTAGCCAGGCGTGGTAGTGCATGCCTGTAGTTCCAGCTACTTGGGAAGCTGAGGCAGGAAATTTGCTTGAACCTGGGAGGCAGAGGTTGCAGAGAGCCAAGATCACACCACTGCACTCCAGCCTGGGAGACAGAGAGAGACTCCATCTCAAAAAAAAAAAAAAAAAAAGACATTGAAACATTTCTTGAAACATGTGATAATAAACACACAACATACCAAAACCTATGGGATACAGTGAAAGCAGTACTAAGAGAAAAATGTATAGCTATAACTGCCAGCATCACAAAAGAAGAAAAACTTCATATACATAACCTAATAATTCATCTTAAAGAACTAGAAAAGAGCAAACCAAATCCAAAATTAGTGGAGGAAAAAATAAAGATTAGAGAGGAAGTAAATGAATTTGAAATGAAGAAAATAATATGAAAGCTTAATGAAACAAGAAGTTTGGGGTTTTTTTGTAAAAATAAATAGAATTGATTTCTTTTCCAGACTAACAAAGAAAAAAAGGGAGAGACGACCAAAATAAATAAAATCAGAGATGAAAAAGAAGACATTACAACTGATACTGCAGAAATTCAAAGAATTACCAGAGGCTACTATGAGAAACAATTAATATTGCCAATAAATTGGAAAACCTAGAGGAAATGGATAAATTCCTAGACACACACAGCCTACCAATATTGAACTAGGAAGAAATCCAAAACCTGACCAGACCAATAACAAGTAATGAGACCAAAGCCATAATAAACAGTCATCCAATAGAGAAAAGCCTGGGACCTGATGGCTTCACTGCTAAATTCTACCAAACATTTAAAGAACTAATAACAATCCTACTCAAACTATTCCAAAAAAATAGGACAAGTACTTATAAACATATTCTATGAGGTCAGTGTTACCCTGATACAGAAACCAGAAAAAGACACCTCAAAAAAGGAAACTATAGGTGAATAACTTCATGAATATTGATGCAAAAATCCTCAGCAAAATACTAGCAAACTGAATGCAACAATACATTGAAAGGATCATTCCTCATGACCAAGTGAGATTTATCCCAGGAATGCAAGGATGGTACAACATATGCAAATCAATCAACATGATACATACATCACATCAAGAGAATGAAGGACAAAAACCACACAATTATTTCAGTTGATGCTGGAAAAACATTTGATAAAATTTAGCATTGCTTTATGACAGAACCCTAAAAAAATGGTTATAGAAGAAACATACCTCAACAAAATAAATGCCATATATGACAGGAGCATAATTAGTATCATACTGAATGGAGAAAAACAGAAAAGTTTTCCTCTAAGGCCTGGAACATGACAAGAATGCCCACTTTCACCACTGTCATTCAACATAGTATTGGAAGTCCTAGCTAGATAAATCAGATAAGAGAAAGAAATACAGGGCATCCAAACTGGAATGGAGGTGGTCAAATTATCATTGCTTACAGATGATATAATCTTATATTTAGAAAAATCTAAGGACTCCACCAAAAAACAAATTAGAACTAACAAACAAATCAGTAAATTTGCAGGATACAAAATCAACATATGCCAACAGTGAACAATCTGAAAAAGAAATTTAAAAAGTAATCCTATTTAAAATAGCCATATGTAAAATTAAATACCTAGGATTATCTTAACCAAAGAAGTGAAAGATCTCTACAATGAAAACTATAAAATATTCATGAAAGAAATTAAAGAGGACACAAGAAATGGAAAGATATTCCATGTTCATAAATTTAAAGAATCAATATTGTTAAAATGTCCATACTACTCAAAGCAATTTACAGATTTAATGCAATCCCCATCAAAATACCACGACATTCTTCACAGAAATTGGAAAAATAATGCTAAAATTTGTATGGAACCACAAAAGACCCAGAAAAGCTAAAGATATCATAGCCAAAAGAACTGGAAAAATCATATTACCTGACTTCAAATTATACTACAAAACCATAGTAACCAAAATTGCATGGTACTGCATAAAAACAGAAACATAGACCAGTAAAACAGAATACAGAACCCAGAAACAAATCTACACACCTGTGGTGAATTCATTTTTGACAAAAGTGCCAGGAAGATGCACTTGGGAAAATACAGTCTTTTTAATAAATGACGCTGGGAAAACGGGATATCCATATGCAGAAGAATGAAACAAGACTCCTATCTCTCATCATATATAAAAATCAAATCAAAATGTGTTAAGAACTTAAATCTAAGACCTCAAACTGTGAAGATACTACAAGAAAACATCAAGGAAACTCTCTAGAACACTGGACTCAGCAAAGATTTCTTGAATAATACTCCACAAGCATAGGCAACCAAAGCAAAAATAGACAAACAGGATCACATCAAGTTAAATAGCTTATGCGTAGTATGAAACAAAAACACTGAAGAGATAACCCACAGAATGAGGAAAAAATATTTGCAAACTATCCATCTGACAAGAGATTAATAAATAGAATATATAAGGATCTCAAACAACTCAATAGGAAAAAAATCTAATAATCCAATTAAAAATTGGCAAAATGTTTGGACATTTCTCAAAAGAAGACATACAAATGGCCAACAGGCATAAGAAAAGATACTCAACATCATTAACTATAGAGAAATGCAAATGAAAACAATAATGAGACATCTCACCCCATTTAAAATGGCTTTTATCCAAAGGACAGTCAGTAACAAATGCTGACCATGATGTGGAGCAAAGGGAATGCTGATACCCTGTTGGTGCAAATGTAAATGAGTACAACCACTATGGAGAACAATTAAGAGATTCCTTATAAAAACTAAAAGTAGAGTTACCATATGATCCAGCAATCCCAGTGTTGGATATATACCCCAAAGAAAGAAAATTGGTATATTGAAGACATATGTTTGTTGCTGTGTTTTTCACAGTGGCCAAGATTTGAAGGCAACCTAATGTCCATCAAAAGATTAATGGATAGGCCAGGCACAGTGGCTCACGCCTGTAATCCCAGCACTTTGGGAGGCCGAGGCGAGCAGATCACAAGGTCAGGAGATTGAGACCATCCTGGCTAACATGGCGAAACCCCATCTCTACTAAAAATACAAAAAGAAATTAGCCAGGCGTGGTGGAGGGTGCCCCTAGTCCCAGCTACTCAGGAGGCTGAGGCAGGAGAATGGCTGAACCCAAGAGGCAGAGCTTGCAGTGAGCCGAGATTGTGCCACTGCACTCCAGCCTGGGCGACAGAGTGAGACTCCATCTGAAAAAAAAAAAAAAAGATGAATGGATAAAGATAATGTGGTACATATACACAATGGAGTACTATTCAGCCATAAAAAAGAATGAGATTCTGCCATTTGCAACATGGATAGAGCTGGAGGTCATTATGTTAATTGAAATAAGCCAGGCACGGAAAGACAAACTTCATGTGTTCTCACTTATTTGTGAGAGGTAAAGATTTAAACAGCTGAATTCATGGAGATAGAAAGTAGAAGGATGGTTACCAGAGGCTGGGAAGACTAGTGAGAAGGTAGTGGGCTTGGGGGCAGATGGAAATGGCTACTGGGTACAAAAATAATAGTTAGAAAAAATTAATAAAACCTAGTATTTGATAGCACCACGTGGTAACTACAGTTAATAATAATTGAATTGTATATTTTTAAATAACTAAAAGAGTACAATTGAATTGTTTTTAACACAAAGGATACACGCTTGTGGGAATGGATACCCCATTTTTCATGATGTGATTATTACCCGTTGCGTGCCTATATCTAAATACGTCATGTGCCCTGTAAATATATGCACCTACTATGTACCCAAAAAAATAAAAAATGGAAAGTTAAAAAAAGAAGTCTTATTCTTATATTTCCTCCTTTAACTATCTGAAAGAAAGCTCTCCTATCCTCTTAACATGAAGGTAAAGTCCTTTCTACCCTGACCTTTGGTAGTGACCTTTGGTAGAGCAGTCTGTACCACTGCTTCTTGTCCACAGCAATTCTCTCTGTTTCACACTCTGGGATTCATGTATTTTAGGCCAAATACAAATTCCATTCAGTGCCTAGTCTCAAGTAATCACTTCTCTTTTAAAGGCCATTGCAAACTGGTGTCTACAATTTCAATGTTCTTCCCACTCTACAAAGCAGAAATCAATTTAGGTAAGCCATTGACAAGAAGTCTGTGGATACCAGTACTGTATTTATCAATTCTCTGCCACTACTTAGATTTGCCTGGTGTTTGCATTGACATTGCCAAAGCTGTCAATCAACCCCCAGCCATCTGGTATTCTAGAGACAAGCCAGAAGACTCAAGGGTAAGAGAAGGAATTGACCAGTTGTATTTTTCTATGGACTCAGAAGATTAGCATAAAATGAAAATAATTGTGGAGACATCTTATGAGCCATAAACTCATGGTCAATAACCTAAATAAAATAGTCATAATGCAGGCCTATGCATAAGATATCATTATAATCAAGACTAAATTCAGGGTCATTTTTAACTAAATGTACATCTGGAGAGGATGGATGCAGTAACAAACGTATAAAAATTTATTTTGTCTCTACCTCTTTATGTCTTACTTATAGACAGTAAAGATTAGTTGTAATTTCCTTGATATGTTACATACCTTAAAACATCTCTCAGGCCATCATAGCATATATAATATGTGACATTGCAGTATGGGGCTGATTACACCCCGAATAAAATAAAATTTAATTGAAATATTTCTTCAATTTCATGGAGAAGTGTGATTGAAGCTCATTTTAGAAACTATCACTACTAAAGTATCTAGTGTAAACTTGTCTAAAGTATCTAGTGTAAACTTGTTTTTGCTTTTATTTTATCTGAAAGAGAAAGCCAAGCCTGAAGTTTTCACTATAAAATTGAAGAGTTGAGATTATTTAGGTTTTGTGGTGAGCCACATTTTTAAATATTTGAGATTTAATCTTTCTCTGGGATAAAAATATTAATAACTGGCATAATGGTCAGGCAGACAGCTCCCACCTTTAACCCCAGCACTTTGAGAAGCCAAGACGGGAGGTTTGCTTGAGCTCAGCAGTTCAAAACCAACATGGGCAACGCAAGGAGACCCCATTTCTACAAAAATAACAATAAATAAAAATAAAAACATAAATAACCGGCAGAAATAAATTTCAATACAAATATCATATTAGGCTAAATCAATTGGTTTTGTTGTTGTTAGGCAAGGAGAGAAGAGCACAGACTTTCTACCAGATATTGCTTGACTGTGCAAAAACACAGTGATCTCTGTGGTTGTCCACAACCCTACAAGATTATAATGCTAAGACTGACACACACTCTTCTCCCATTAACATTCACATCTCTTTGTTGGCTCATTGTTCTCTCAATGCTTTATTTTTCACCTGCATATAAAACCTTTAGGTCTTGTTCTTACTCATACTGATAACTTTCATGAATGCATCACCCACTCTGTTGTGCTTTCTTGTCATTTGTTATGGATTAAATTGTGTCTCCTCAAACTTCATATGTTGAAGTCCCAACCCCCAGTAACTCAGAATGGCCTTGTTTGGAAATAGGGTCATTGCAAATATAATTAGTTTAGATAAGGTCATTAGGGAGGGTCCTGGTTCAGTGTGACTGGTGTCCTTGTAGGAAAGAGAAATCTGGACACAGAGACAAACATGTATAGAGGGGAAACGTTGTGAAGAGACACAAGGAGAATATGTGTCTCTGTAATTCAAAGAGGTAACATCTCCTTTCCTCATCGCCTTCAAAAGGAACCACTCCTACAGATACCTTGACTTAGAACTTCTAGCCTCTAAAACTGCGAGACAATAAATTTCTGTTGTTCAAGCCACTGAGATTGTGGTACTTTGTTAAGGCAGCCCTTGCAAACTAATATATTATTTTTAAGCATCATGGTATTTCCTAATTAAATCTAGAATTCTAGAACTTTATTCAAGCCATATTGCATTCAGTATTCAAATCATTTTTCCAGATCAAGGATTTCTTCTTTTTAAAAAAGGATAAAGTATATGCTCTTCTAAAAATCTCCTCCTATCTTTGGTTCTTGTCCTTACTTATATGTGTCCATTTATGAACACTTTTCAATTCCATTTCTTTAGGTACGGCAACCAGAACTAATTGCAGAGTCCTATGCTTTGATGAAAGGATAAATCACTTCGTAACTCTCACTTTCCTCATGTGTACAATGCACTAGAAATTATCCTACAGTATTGTTTTGAGAATTAAACAAAATAGCACCTATGGGTATTTGAATTACTACTGATGTTTCTGCTTCATTTGCAGCAGCATCTCTGATGATTCACAGAATAATAGCAACTATGTTTGCCACCATAGACTTCAGGTGGAGCTCTCCAGAAAGAGAAGATAATAATGACTCACAAATCCTTATTATGTGTCATCACTGATGCTCAAGAGTCATCATCACATAAATATGGTTTTTTTTTCTTATTCTACCACATTCACACACCCATAGTGCTGTTCATCTTCTGAGTCCTGACCTCACACACAAGCAGGAAAGATTTTTCTGCAGTTTATTCTTATCAGCTTGACATTTAATTACCCAGAGAAGCTTAGTGTCATCTGTGAACTTGAAGATTTTACAGGGTACTTCATCTTTCAGGTTTCTTATAGAAACTTTAAATGAATCCAGTCCTGGCAATAATCCCTCAGGCATAGCATCCAGACCTGAGTGTTGGGAATGGGTTACAGAAGTGCCAAGACAGAGATACCCTCAGCTCTTGGAGTAGCAGGTGTCTCCATCCATGAAGAGTCTTTTCTATGTACATGAGTGAATTGTTGACAGCATTATCATTTAGTGGAAGAAAAATTAGGCAGTGGTGTTCTAAAGATATATTCTGTTAAAATCCTTTTATTTGTAAAAGTAGTTGGTTGTTCCCTTGCCTTTTTCCCGTCAATAAGCCAGGTGTTTAGCCATGAGACCACATTCTCTTGAATTTTTAGGCAATTTGCTGTGTGTGTGTGAGTGTGTTTTCTATATCTGTTTTTAGTAGAATTCAACATAGAGCATTTTCAGATGTGTTGCAACGGTGACAACTAAGAACCATGGGAAAGACTGAATCCAAAATTATGTGCAGAATCAGTCACAGTAATAAATAATTCAGAAGTAAAGGTCAAAGGGCTTGTGTGAGGTATTGCCACCAGATCTGAAAAGGCAAAAATATTTTGTGCTTACTATGTGGAACTGCACTGATATGGAATCCACATACATTGAGAAACCGTCTAAATATTACCTTTATTAAGTTTACTGGATATCCCTTGCTGCCATTCCTAAAGGTCATCACAATTAATCAGTATTTTGTTTTACTTAAGCCTGGGCAATATAAAGCTTTCTGAAGATAAGTAGTTCCTTTTCCCCTAGAGGACCCTTGGGGGAAAAGAGAAGTGGTAGTGGGGTGAGTCGTTTAGTGGGAGAACAGGAATTCCTAGAGTAAGGGTGAAAGGGGAGACACCTAAGCAAGGCTGGGAGAGCTGGTAGAAGTCTAACAGCCTGAACAGAGAAGTGGCAATCTCGTTCCATGCCTTGGAATCTAAACTTCCCATAGGAAGCAGTGACCTAGTAAGTAGCTCAGAAACAAATAGAAAAATAAAAAAGTAATAGTGAGAGAGGAAAATAAGAACAAAAATGAGAGTGACAGCAAAAGCAAGAAGTAATGAGAGAGAACCTTAGCCTAGGCAAGGCAACCCAGCTTATGCTGTGTCATTATTTTTCTGTTTTACATTGTATAATTAGCCACAGATTCAAGTATGTGACCTCTCTAAGATAGGACTCAAGGAGAGAGATTAAAGAGAAACAGCAGTACTGAATAACTTGTGAATTAATGTCCCTGTCCTGTGAGACTGGCATATGTCCCAACCTAATTTTTTCACTATCTGCTTTTACGGGAGTCTTTTAGATTCCTTTGCTGCAGCCTCCTACTATATACCTGTAATGCACACGGTGCCTGACTGATTCTAAGACTTGGATCCCACAACAATTCAGGCCCTGGATAGACTATGTCACCCAAGAATTGTTTTGGATTAATTTCCTTTCAAAATGCTTCCAGGAAGGCTCCCTCCAGCCTAGGTGGGTTGAGATGGGGGCTGCCTTGTGACTCCTTCCACTTGACTTAAGGTGTAATAGGAATCCATTCTCCTCTTGCCCCTGGAAGAAAGAATGCACAACTGTCTCCCACATTCTCTAAAGGAAGCCTTCTCCATTAATTTTCTTTCTCCATGCTTTTAAGGTTGGAGGTGGGTGATCACTGCAGGCAAAATCAATTTAGCCATCTCTTAGCCCATCCTGGTTAAAAGAGCTAACACCTTTCTTGGAAACTTCTGGGAGAATTGACATCTGTTGCATTATTACCAGTCTTGAGGGCTTCAGACAAAAATGAGACAAAATGAGTTCTAATTATTAGGTTGCTCAATTTTAAATGGCTACTTTTGAGTTTAATATGGTCTATATCAGCAATTTCATATGGCTCAATCTAATGAATCTTATTGCGTCAGTTTTCCCTTTCATCCTATTACCATTCACTTTTGTCAAAATGTAACTTGTTAGGCAGCTATTCTTTGTCATCCAGCAATTTTTTTAGTGACCTATGAAAAAAATACACAGTCAACTCTTTCCTATAACCTGAAATAGTATTTCTTCAAACAAATGAACAAAGCACATACTTCACTCAATGTTCTCAAAATTACAAGCTTCCAAGGTCTCTTTCATTATAAAACAATGAAACAAATAGTTATTCACTGCCCAGCTTGGAAGTACCCCACCAGATGCCCTGGGGAGAAACAAATTTTTTGTTAGTACTCACTGAACGAGATGTGACTTTTTTGGCTGACTGAAGGAACCCTGCTTAGAAAACCATAATGGTGCTAAATAAAAGGCAGGTTCTATTGTTAGGATACAGCTAAATAATGACAGTCACAGCTGCCAGCCTATGACTTTTACCTAAGCGTAACTACCTTCAAAAAGTGTCTTTGCTACTCTGATGTCTGTAAATTTTATTTGTTTCTCTCATTTGCTAAAAATAAAAGATATAAATATGTTGTTTTCCCTCTTTGACTTGTATTGTAATTGAACTATCATGTTGATTTTTTGTCATCTGATTTCTGTATATCCCATGCTTCTGTACCAAGGTGACCTGTAGTACATTGGGGATCAGTTCTGTATTGCTTTTCTGGCCTTTACACAGTGAAGAAACTCAAAATATGCATGTTACATGAGTCAGAGTGCTACTGGTCTTGAATACAGCATTTTCAATGTTTGCATTATTCTATTTTAGCCTCAATATCAATTTTTGAGATCATTCAAATAAATCTATCAGAATAGCTGGAAAAGGCCACCTTTTTACACTGCTGGAAAAGTAATATGTGTTATGTTTAACTTTAGTAGCAGTTATTTGATTTATTGTTCTGACCTTTTAATTCCTTGCAAAGATGGGATCCTTTAGAAATATTAATCTTAGGGTAAAATCAACAAGAGAATTTGCCTAATATTTAAGCTCAAAGAAAATGGAAGTCTTATATAGAGCTCAGTATGATCATCTAAAAATTTCTTTGTAAGCCCAACATATATAAAATGTTGAATAATCATACCAGAATGCCGAAGAAAAAAGAAGTACAAGATTACATCACAGCTTCTGCAAGATAAACTATTCCAAGAATATGGAGGAACCATTGTTTGTTCTCTTCTTTTTAGCTGTTATGAAAGGAACAATTTGAAAAGCAAATAATACATTGGTAAATTCCAAAAGTTTATATCATACTCAAAGTAATGTGTTCATTTAGAATCAAACTACACATTTTTAAAAAATGAATAATCACAACTTAGAAAGACAGACAATCTTATAAAAAGTCTAGATTAAAAACAAAATACTTCATTCATGGTAGATAGTAATTTTTTTAATAGGTGTTCATTTTCCTCTGGAACTCAAAATTGCCTTATCTGTATGTTTTTAAGTGACATTTACTGATTGAGTTGATGATGATATTTTCAGGAATCAATGAGCATTTGATGATGTAGATCTCAAACAGCATCCTCTTTGCAAAAACCCCAAGAATTCATATAATTCTTTACAGAGCATCTGTGCTAAGTGAAAATAAATTATGAAGGGGAAAAATGAAAGAAACATAAAACAAATATTCACGGATGGATGATTTTTTATAATTGGCATGTTTCATGGGACTGTTAGAAATTTGCTTACATTTAAAAAAAAAAAAGCTATCAAGAAAATTGAACATATGACCATTGTCTTTATTACCCAGGCAACACCTACTATTATCAGTAAGTGGAAGTCAGAAGTCTGGAAATAAGGGAAATGTCTTGGGGGAGTCTCACTGTCAAATCCACTCAGAGGAGATTAAGCAGAGATAAGCAATGTTACATAAAACAAACAGAAGTTTTTTTTAGACCCATAAGTCCTATTATAACCATGAACATATATATATACACACACACATATACACATATATATATGTGTGTGTGTGTATGTGTGTGTATATATATATTTATACAAATATATATAAACATATACACAAATACATATATATACATATATTTGTACAAATATATGTATATATATATATATATATATATATTTGTGATTCTCCTGCCTCAGCTTCCCGAGTAGTTGGGACTATAGGTGCGTGCCACCATGCCCAGCTAATTTTTGTATTTTTAGTAGAGATGGGTTTTCACCATGTTGGCTTGGATGGTCTCAATCTCTTGACCTCATGATCTGCCTGTCTTGGCTTCCAAAAGTGCTGGAATTACAAGTGTGAGCCACCACGCAGGCCTGATATGAACATATTTTTAAAATGTAGATATCAATCAAAATAAAGTTGGTAGTAGCACAAGCTATGCAAAGAGAGAAGCATGAAGGCAAACATTCAAAGAAAATATTAAGTCAACTGCTTTCTAGTATGCAAGGCCAATTGGCAACAGTATTTTTATCATTATGTAAATAAAATAATTGGGATTAGCTTTAAGCCATTACACATTTAAATCATACAGCAAACTGTCCCTATTCTATGTTTACAAAGAAATCTACTTTTTGTTTGTTTGTTCTTTCCCAGAATGGGCTGGTTCTTCCATCAATATTGTGGTCCACGCAAGAGTTAATTTGCTTATTACAAACAAATCAACTGATTTTCAATGGTTATTTACCAGTTTCAAGGACTCCTGTGAATTTGCCAATATAATATATGCTCCTTGAAAACCAGGCAGCAGCCTTCTCCTGGCTTTTGCAAGCCTTTCCAATAGATTATGGGGAAAAAAAACAAGTCTTTTAGACATTGAAAGTTCTACATCTGCATTTTAGTCTAATCAATCAAAACCCACAATCAGTTGTCTATATAAAGTGAAAGTAATTATAATAAATTAATCATTCTAGTGTGCCAAATTCCATGTAGGTATTATTTTACAGCTCATCTGAGAACCATCATACACCATTTTCAGAATCTAAAACTGGCACTAAATGAAAACATTAACAAACTTTGAAATGTATCCGCTGATTTGTGAACATGTTTTATATGGTGGGGGGAAGAATGTCAAGAGCAATTCAAATTCATGTGTCGGTTTGTTACACATTAACAAGCAAAATATGTTTGCAGACTATAAGTGCATGTTGTCAACAGGGCATGTATAAAATTGGAATGCCTTTAGCGTTTATTATAACTTAGAATACAAGTTCATAAAAGATGGAAAGACTGCTAGGTATGTCTTCCCCAAAACAACCAACTCATAAAGAGTATTCATGAAGTAGAAAATTATTATTTTTATTGAAAGTCAAATTTCATTTCTATGTGAAAAAAATTGAAGAAAACTTAAAGTTCAGTTATGTAATATTTGGCACAATAGAAGTATCACATCATTGAACAGTAAAAAACCAATATTTGCCTAGGTGTGGTGGTTAATGCCTATAATCCTGCCACTTTGGGGGCCAAGGCGCAAGGACAGCTTGAGCCCAGGAATTCAAGACCAGCCTGGGAAATATGACAAATTTCTGTCTCTACAAAAAATACAAAAATTAACTGGGTGTGGTGGTGCACACCTGTGGTCCCAGCTACTCAGGAGGCTGAGGTGGGAGGATTTCTTGAGTCTAGAGAGGTCAAGGTTGCAGTGAGCCATGATTGTGACACTGTACTCCAGCCTGGGTGACAGAGTGAAACCCTGCCTCAAAACAAACAAAAACCTAACATTTGAACATTGTAAAACTCTGTTCTGTCCATGCAAATTGCATATACTAGTGAAGACTATTGAAATCACGAACGATTTTGACAAGCTTGAAGAAGTCTCAAAACTGTTCTGACCATGGATAAATAAGGATAGCTGGGATATGCTACAATAACAAACTCAAAAACCTCAACACAGGAATGTTTTTTATGCTACATCTATTGTAAGTTGGCTGGACTTCTGTTCTGCATAACTGTCTCACTTACTCTGTGGCCCAGGCTGATGGAGCTTGTATTCCCAGATGGCATCATAGAAAGAAAAGGGCACATAGTGAAGTATTCACTGATGGAAAAGTAAAATCCTACCCTGTGCCCAGAAGGAGAGAAGACAAAAAATTAACAATATTTGTTAATAACTTTAATGACTATCAAAGGTAATAATGATAGGTACAATTATATATAGCAATTTCAACAGAAGTCTGTTAAATTGGGAAGAGCTCTAGAAAAGCATAAAGACAACTATTGTTTAAATAGAAATAAAATGCGAATGATGTTTTTCTTGATGTAAAACAACTTATGAAGTGAAAATTTTATACTAGGTAAAAGGAGAAAAAGGAAAAACAGCAGACTGTATATGTGTCTTAGGGCCAGCTGAATGTAGGGCTATCTATATTATATGTCCAAGATTACCCTATGATTTATTTTAATTGCAATAAGGTATAACTTCTAGGATATCAAGAGACAGCTTCATGGTTTCCCTCTGCTTTTATTTCCTAACACATAAAATGCCAACATATTCTCCTTTCTGCTGAAATCTTTCATCTAAGGTGGTATTCACTGATCTTCATAACTGCCCTTGATCCTGAGTATGTACCTTGCCGGGGACAGAAAACACATAAGGATATTGTCTGACGTCCTAAAACAAGCCACTGCCAGGTCAACCCTTCAGCAACAGAGAAGAGTAGGTGTTCTGACCCTTATTCTTCCTTCTGTCAGAACTGAAATAAGTGGCTTGTAAGTAGCATCCAATTATATTTTATTTTTGTCTTTATTTGAGATACAAAGGGACATGTGTCTCCCCAGTTCTTTAGGGGAAACAAAGCAAACAAACATAATTTCTAGACAAAGGGACTCTCTGTAAAGAACTTACAGATGGTACATATTCTCCTCCCTTAGGCAAACACATAGCCTACCTCTGGGAAGGAGCATGTAGACTTTTACATATCTAGCTAAGATAATAGACAATACCCAAAGTTGAAATGTATCATCTACTTCCTACAAAAATAAAAATAAATAAAAACAATTGTTATATGATAGTGTTAACTCTCAAATCTCATTTATAGAATTTTTTCCAAGGGTCTTCCTTAATGCACTTCAGGCAAATACAGTCAGCTATAAATGGAAGACCTCAAAAATGTTCAAAAGATGGCCAAAGACTGCAATGTTGACAATGTCCATAAGTCAACTGCAATATTTAGAAAATGAGATTATTTTCTATAATGGATCCCTTATAGGGGGGTTTTCTATATTTTCTATAAGGGATATTACACAATCATAGAACATTTGCTGTGAGTCCTTGTTTGCATATTAAGTGCACATTTCTATTGAGCATGTACTTGGATGTGGGATTTCTGTGTTACAAAGCATGCACGCACATGTTCTATTCAATAGCATTACAGCATAGCAGCACCAATATATCTCCTTCCAGTAACAAGTTTCCATGACTCTACATACTCATGTACATTTGGTGCTTTTGTATTTACAATAGTCAAGAAGACCATTGCTGTTTACTGTATACAGAATTCTAAAATCGTCCCATAATGTCAGCACTGGTGTTGCTCCTATAATCTTATTATATTACATGATCAAAAGTATTTGGCAGATGAAGGTTACTAATCAGTTGTCCTTTTAAGATTAGCCACATGACTCCCAAACTAATCACATCAGCTCTTTAAAAGCAGACAGTTTTTCCTAGGTGGTTGTAGAAGGGAAATTCAGAGAGATTCAAAATATAAGGATTCAGCTGGGCATAGTGGCTGACACCTGTAATCCCAGCACTTTGGGAGGCCTAGGCGGGTGGATCATCTGAGGTCAGGAGTTCGAGACCAGCCTGGCCAACATGGTGAGACCTGTCTCTACTAAAAATACAAAAATTAGCTTGGCGTGGTGGCAGGCATCTGTAACCTGAGCTACTCAGGAGGCTGAGGCAGGAGAATCACTTGAACCCAGGAGGCGGAGGTTGCAGTGAGCTGAGATTGTGCCATTGCACTCCAGCCTGGGAGACAGCTTGAGACTCCATCTCAAAAATAAATAAATAAATACATACATACATACATACATACATACATACATACATAAATAAGGATTTAACATGACAGATATTCCACTGTTGGCTCTGAAGATGAAAGGCACCTAGGGAAAGGAGCTAAGAGTGGCCCATAATTACTGAGAATCATCCCTGACTTAGTGCCAACTAGGAAATGGGAACCTCAGTTCTACAACCACATGGAACAGAATTCTGCCAACAATCTGGGTGAGCTCGGAAGCAGATTCTTCCCTAGAGTCTTTAGGTAAGAGCCCAGCATGACTGACATTTTTATTGTGGCCCTGTGAGACCCTTAGCAGAGATGCCACCCATGAAGTAGAGAAAAATTACTATAAACTTTTGACCTATGGAACTGTAAGCTAATAAATAGATAATGTTTTAAGTTATTATATTTATGGTAATTGGTTATGTATTAATGGAAAACCAACACATGATCTTTGACTAATCAGGTAGAACAGAATCCATCTGAATGAACCAGTCTCTACTCAGCTCTAGTTGATTGTTGTCATAGGAATGGGTGGTCACCATTGCACCATGTTTCATCTTTTATGAGATGTTGGAAATTGATATTTTTCTATTGGATTTCTAATTCTTTTTTAATTGCCAACTAATTCAATTTCAGAAAAATGGAATTTATTCAATTTTCAGAAAAATTACAAAATTTAATTAATTTGAAGCAGAAAATAAATCACTTTGCAGGCCAAATAAATAACATCTGAGGGCAGCCAGATTGAATTCTGGCCTAGATAATAATTAATTCAGTCCCTTTCAATTCCAGTGTTCCATGGATCCACTAAATAAATATTATAAAGCCTTTTCCTTTTTGTTTTAAATAATAAATACTGTAAATGTTGTAATATTCTGAATGGCTTCCAGCTTTTTCTTTCAGATGAAAGATTTATAACTAATGCACTATTTTTAACTATTTTATGAGATTTCTTCTTGTGGAGGGAATTACAGGAATTGAAGTTTATATTGAAAATTTGCTATAGTAAATCATTAGACAAATAATTTTAACATAAGAAATATGCACTTTGACATATGATCTTTTTTCTTTTAATAAAAATATGTAAATACTGTTTATTAAGAAGAAATAACTATTTTTCTTCTCATCCACAGAGGTAGTAATTAAGAGTGTGACCTTAGACAAGTTGTAAGAACTTGGACAAGTTTCTGAATCTCTATTTGTCTACATTTCTTGACTTTTAATGTAAGTTTATAGTAATAAGTGATTAATAGGGTTTTTGTAAGGATAATATGAGTCAGTACAATTGCAGCACTTAGACTGTTGACTAGAACAGAGTGTTCAACAAAGATTAGTGATTTGCAGACAGAGGTATGGGAGTTCTAAAGCATAGCGATCGTGCCTTGGCTATGGCCAGGAATATTCAGTAGCTTAATGTTGCTTCCATCCTGTTTTGTATTGCCTTCAAACCAGCCCAAGTCCATATTTCAGGTCCCTTGTGTGCTTTAGTCCAACTTGACTTTATAGTCCAACTATCTGACGCTCATTTTCTTACCTCATGATATGCATTCCTTCTTGTTTAGATCTCACAATTTGGAGTACCAAGAGTCCTACTTTCCTTTGTTTGCCCATCCTAAAAGGCAAAGTAGATTACTCCTTCACAAAACCTCCCCAGATCCTGCCAGAGAGGCTTAACTGCTTGTTACCATAGTCATTGTTTAAACTTCAGGTACATGGCTGATACCTTGCATTAAAGTTATTTACATATTGATCTATATCATTTGTGGATGATTAATTTCTTACAAAAAGCAAATTTATTTAGTTGTGTCCCTACAGAACTTAATATAATGACTTTTACATTTTAGAAACTCAGTAAATGTTAATTGCATTGAATTTAAAATTTAAAAGTAGCAGAAGCAATGCTTCAATAATGCTAAGCAATGAATGTAGAAAAAGGGATTTCTCTATCATTAATATTTAAATATTATAAATTTAAACAGGCTTTGGTCTGGTATTTTTTAGAGTTTTGTTTTTGTTTTAGAGTGTGTCGGTATGTGTGTGTTTACTTGAATATTAGCTTTTTAAGCTTAAAAGCAAAGCAGCTGTTAGGATAAGAAGCATGTCAGAAATAGGGCATTCCAAACAACATAATTATGTTTACATTGTCCTGAATATAGAAAAAATTCCTATTCTTAAATAAGGTAGATTTCTATCATAGTACAATAGCCTAGAGCTCCATTTATAAAACACACATAGGCCTTTGACAACAGCAGGGCCCAAAGGGAAAATTACAACAACAACCAGTGAAAGCAAGCAGGCCCATTTATTTAAGAGGATAGTTTCTATTATAATGCAAAACGATGCATTTATTGACAACAGATCAAACTAGAAAGGGTTTCTTTGGCATGTAGACCCACTGTCTAGGTAGAATCCAAATTCTAGATAAGTCTTAAAAAAAAAAGAAAGAAGGATTTGAGTGGAAGTTTCCTTTCTACCTTTCTCAAAGACAAACCCATCAATCTTTATTTAACTTGGGATTCTAATATACTATTTCATTTGGCAAAGAGCTGCTATTTCTCATGGTCTGCAAAGCAATCAGATGGCAAGACAGTCTGAAAATTTAGACAGTAGAGGCTCACATACAAATTCTCTCTTCTCTCTACCCTCTCTAGACACTGAACTTATCCGATTCTCATTTCTCCAAAAATTATTCCAGCTTATGCATTCCACTAAATGTATAAGCCAGTGCTGGTCAAGGGAACTCATCACAGGTGTGCTAGGCTTCTGGGAAAGATTTTCATAACCAATACATAAGACTTATTTCTGCTCTTGTATGTGTTGTGTGAGGATATGCATGTTGCACAGTGGTTATTTTATAGCTCTAAGAATGAAAGAGGGAAAAAACAGGAAAACACCCTGGTCCTTAATAACATCTTGACAGAAGTTAAAACCCAAACCAACCAACTCTGTACTTCTTTTTATATCAGATAATAGACTTTTTATTTAATTCACTTTCAATTGGGTATTCTTTTACTTGGAGCTGTAAACCTTCTAATAGATACATAATTTGTCTTTGTATGGTCTATATCTCAGTCAGTTTGAGCTGCTATACCAAACTACCATGGATTGGGTAGCTTAAACAGCAAACGCTTATTTCTCTCAGTTTTGAAGGGTAGAAGTCTGAGATCAGCTGCCAGCATGGTCAAGTTCATGGTGAGGGCCCTCTTCCTAGTTTACAGATGGCTGCCTTCTTACTGTATCCTAACATGATACATATAGAGAGACCTTGTGACTCATCCTCTTTTCATAAGGGCGTTAATCCCAACATGAGAGCTCCACCCTCATCACTCACTTCTCTAACTCTAATTACCTTCCAAAGTCCCAACCTCCAAATTAGGGTTTTCTTTTTTTTTTTTTTTTTTTTTGGCGGGGTCTCACTCTGTCGCATCTGTCACCTAGGTTGGAGTGCAGTGGCACGATCTCTTCTCACTGCAACTTCTGCCTCCTGGATTCAAGCAATTCTCGTGCCTCAGTCTCCCAAGCAGCTGGAACTAAAAGTGCGTGCCATCATGACTGGCTAATTTTTGTATTTTTAGTAGAGGCAGGGTTTCATCATTTTGGCCAGGCCAGTCTTGAACACTTGAACTCAGGTTATCTGCTCGCCTCAGTCTCCCAAAGTGCTGGGATTACAGGCATGAGCCACCGCACCCAGCCAGGATTAGGGTTTTCAATATAAAAATTTGGAGGAACCTAAGCATTTAATCTATAGCAGTCTAGATCTTGCCATAAGAATACCAAGTCCAAAGTACTTCCTGAGTGGCATAGTATTCAACATAATCACAGCTGACTAAGGCTTTTGTAATTCTGATTTTTTTTTCTATAAAGTCTCGATTAACAGCAAGATTCAGTTATAATAAAATGATGACTTAAGGGACATTTAAACTGAAATTATGTGGCTGTCTTTATAAACTGTAATACTTGGAAAGATAAAATTAATGGTAATCTTGTGCTGTTAAACATTAATATCTTGCTAATCCTGGACCTCCCCTGTGATTTACAGCTGAATGAATTCTGCTAATAAATATTCTAGTGTAATGCATGTCGATAATACGTCTGTGTGAGAAGGACTACTGTGTCAGCTTGCTTCCAAATGAAATAGCAAGACATTTGAGCTAGAAATCTTTTAACTTTTTTATGACAAGAAATTAGAGACGTTTCTATTTCAAAACTCAATTGATGTGTATTGCTTAATTTGGGATTGTTTGCCCTGAAGACTTATCCAGTCAGTCTAGAAATATGTAGGTCATGTCTTATGTATAGAGTCATGCCTATACATTCCTGTTAACTTCAGGTGAATTAGCAAGCCTCTTCACCTTCACATTCCTATAAACTAGGGCAGATACCACCCTCCTATACCAACACAAAGCACAAGAATAGGAGAAAAAAAATATAGAGATCTGGTTTAAATAACAGAAAATGCACATTCTTTAAGATGCATATATACTTAGCAGTATCAGAGTTTGCTATTTGTCTATTTTACCTATTATCAGACCTTTCCTTTTTATAATGAAAGTTACACAACGCTTGGTATTGGTACAACGGGGGCAAACAGTGGCTAACCACATAGTATAGAGAAAGTGGGATGTATGGAGTTTATCTGTTTCTTTTGGAAGAGATGGACAATGAAAAATGTAATTTCTTATTTGGTAAAAGAAGGTAAATTGATTAGAACTCCTGTGATTTTACATGACAGAAATCTCAATTTAGACGGGCTTACGCCAAAAAAGGAAACCTATTGGCTCAGGTGTCTGTAGAGAAGAGAGCAGGTTGTGGTACAGTTTGATCCAAGGACTTGTTCAATGCCATCTAAACTTGGTTTCTCTCCATCTCTGCTTATTTCTCCATTGGGTTTATTCTCAGTCTCCTCTTATTGTCTCGAGTAGTTCCAGGCCCACATCTTCCTGATTACTAACGTGTTCAGGAGAGAAGAGTCATGCCTTTCTTTCAATAGTTCCAGAAAAAGATCTCCTTGAATTTTATTTGTTTAGATTGGATTCCTGTTATTCCTGAGTGAAAGTGAACAAAGCAATGCAGTTCCAAAGGGCCAGGAGCCAAAAGGGGTGATTTCTGCACTGAACTCTATGGACTAAGAATAAAGGAGTGTTGTTCGCTAAATAAAGCTGTGAGTTTGTTACCAGGAGGACAGACAGAATGAGAGCTGAGCAACAAAAACAGAGACATTTAATATCATCTTTTCTATTTTAAGTAGCATAGAAATAAAACTAAACTGACACACATTGCTTGAATCCGCAAATAAAGAAAAATTATTTGTCAAGTGACTAAAATGACTTTAAGATTGATCGAAGTTGTACTTTATTCTCAAATCTCTCAGTGTAAAATGAAACACATTATATATTTTACACATAGTACTTAATTAATTTAAATTTAACATATTGATAATAAATAAATTTAAAATAAATTTTAATCAAACAAAAATTAAATATGTGATGTGGTAAAGTCTACCATGACTTCAACTTATAAAGGTGATTTCATAGTGATAAAAAATAAAACATGATTCCAGACACCAAATTAGCCTGATAGGGAGAAAAGACTTACTTATATGAAGCAATGTTAATCAGTGGAAAGACAGATTAAATAATGTAACATTGTGTGTTCTTGCTGTGGAATAAGTGGGGTGGAAAAAGGAATTTTAAAGATAATTAAGGATTGAGCTGAATCTTAAAGGAATGTTAGGGTTTAATTAGATGAAGTCAAAAGGTAATCTAGTCTCAAGGAACAAAATCTCCTTAAAAAAACACAAAACAAAACAACAGTGAATAAAATAAAACTAAATTTCAGTGAAACAACAAGAATGCCAGTTTCATAAAAACAGAATAATAAGTCAGAAAGTTCTATGTCAGAAAATTGTAGAGTCCTTAAAATCAGGTAAAGAATTGGTAGAACATCACAGAGATGTGGGTTCTGGAATCACACAGACCTGATCTTAAGTCCTTGCTTTGCCGTTCACTAGGTGTATGGTTTTGGGCTGATTAACGCATCTTATTGTGCCTCCGTTACCTTATCTGTTATTGAAGGTTAATGCAACCTACTTGAAAAGATTGTGAGAACTAAATGAGACAACATATTTGAACTTAGCACAGTTCCTGATAGGTGGGGTACTAGTAGTCATTGTCAGTAGTTATTATAGGTAAAGCATCCCTAATCAAAAATTCTAAAATCCAAAATTCTTCAAAATCTAAAACTTTTTGAGAGCTGACATGATGCCATAAGTGGAAAATTTTATGTCTGACCTCATGTGACATGTCATAGTCAAAATGCACAAAACATTGTTTACTTCATATGATGGTTAATATGGAGTGTCAACTTGATTGGATTGAAGGATGCAAATTATTGTTCCTGGGTGTGTCTGTGAGGGTGTTGCCAAAGGAGATTAACATTTGAGTCAGTGGACTGGGAAAGGCAGACCCACCCTCAATCTGGGTGGGCACCATCTAATCAGCTGCCAGCATGGCCAGAATAAAAGCAGGCAGAAAAATATGAAAAGACTAGACTGGTTTAGCCTTCTGGCCTACATCTTTCTCCCATGCTGGATGCTTCCTGCCCTCAAACATCAGACTCCAAGGTCTTCAGTTTTGGGACTCGGACTGGCATCCTTGCTCCTCAGGTTGCAGACGGCATATTGTGGGACCTCACCTTGTGACCATGTGAGTCAATACTCCTTAATAAACTCCTCTTTATATATATATCTATCCTACTAGTTCTGTCCCTCTTGAGAACCCTGACTAATACACTCCACATCTTCAAGAGAAAAAATACTTCCCAGATTCCTTCAGTTGTGATATTTCTTTGCTCTGTATGCCCAGTTTCTCCCACACAAGCATGCCCACAAAGGGTAAAGAATGGCACAGGTGCATGTTGGACGCACCAACAGCAAGTTTCCCATGATGCTCCACATGGATCCAAGCTATTTCTGTGTTTTTGTTGTTGTTGTTGTTTATTCTCTGCTTCGTGGTATAGAAATAGTGTTGGAAATGTCAAAAAGACCTGAAGGTATCCCTGTGGGTACCAGCAATAAGAAAAAGAGGAAACATTTATATTTGTCTGTAACACAGAAAGTCAGGATGTGTTATGCTCACCCTGCTGCCTGAGAAACCAGACACTGCTGGTTTCTGCTGTCTGAGAAATCAGACAGCAGTGTGAGTACGAAATGTCTTATGAAGAGTATGCTGTTGGAATGACAGCATATATGACCTGAAGAAACAGAAGAATACATTGTTGAAGTTCTATGTTGAAAGTGATGAACAGAAGGTAATGTAGAGAAAGACTACATAAAACTAAAAGTGAAGATCTTGATTATGTATTGAAATAGTGAATCCATTAGCATTGTAATGAACACACGCCACTTAATGGTACACTGATCAAGAACCAAGTAAAGATTTATCACAATGAACTGAACATTGAAGGGAACTGTTAGTATTTAAGAAGCTTATGGTGAACATTTAAGAAAAGACATGATATTAAATTTTTGAAGAGTTGTTGTGATAAAGCATCCACTAATCATAAAGCAGCAAAGAAATTTATTGACAAGTTTGCCAAGGTTATCACTGATAAAAATCTGAAGCCGGAACAATTCTATAATGCTGATGAAACAACATGCCAGGAACGGTGCTAATTGTGGTGTAACTGCCACAGAAAGACAATGATGGCAGTTCATGAGACAGCCCCTAAGTATTAAGGATGCCAAGAACAGGATAAGCTGTACTGGTATGTGCTAATGCAGCAGGCACACATAAATGTAAACTTTCTGTGATAGACAAAAGCTTCCATCCTTGCTGTTTTCAAGGAGTTACTTAAGTTCACTATTATACTACCAAAAAGGCATGGACCACCAGGAGCATCTTTTCAGATTTATTTCACCAATATTTTGTACAAGTGGCTTACGCTCACTGCAGGGAAGCTGAGCTACATAATAACAGCAAGATTTTGTTTTTCCGTGGCAACAGTTCTGCTCATCCTCCAGCTGAAATTCTCATAGAAAATAATGTTTATGCTACATACTTTCCCCCAAAAGTAACTTCATTAATTCAGCCAGTTTAACAGAGTATCTTTCGATCAATGAAGACTAATATACAAACATTTTCTTGAATAGCATGCTAACAACAATGAACAGAGGTATGAGTGTGGAAGGTTTTCAAAAGGAAGTTAGCATGAAAGATGCCACATATGCTGTTGCCAATGCTTGGAACACAGTGACCAAAGACATATTTGTGAGTGCCTGACACAACCTCTTGCCTGTGATATGACTATGTTCCATGATAATGATGAACATGGTCGTGGCTTTGAAGGATTCCATATGTCAAGTGAGAAAAAAAATTGATGTCTGACCTTCTTATATATGCAAAATACGTATCTTCAAAATCCATTAGTAAGCTGAAAGAAGTGAATATCAAAAAAGCTTTTAACCTACATAATGAGGCTCCAGGTTTTTACTCACTGACTAATGGGAAAATAGACAAAATGGTTCTGAATCAACATGATACCAGTGATGATGAGGAGGATGTTAACCCTACAGAAAAAGTGGTGCTGATTATGATATGGTGAAAATGTGGGATGTGATGGGCTAATTAAAGGATTAGAACAGTATGCACTCATAAGAGAAGAAGAAATTGTCAGTCTAGAAAATCAGAGAGTAACTTTTTTTTTTTTGAGACGGAGTCTCGCTCTGTCGCCCAGGCTGGAGTTCAGTGGCGTGATCTCGGCTCACTGCAAGCTCCGCCTCCCGGGTTCACTCCATTCTCCGGTCTCAGCCTCCCGAGTAGCTGTGACTACAGGCGCCTGCAACCAGGCCGGGCTAATTTTTTGTATTTTTTTTAGTAGAGACGGGGTTTCACTGTGTTAGCCAGGATGGTCCCAATCTCCTCACCTCATGATCCGCCCGCCTCGGCCTCCCAAAGTGCTGGGATTACAGGCGTGAGCCACCGCGCGGGGCCCAAAGAGTAACTTCTAAGACAAAAACCATTGTTAATGAAGCAAATGAGCGTAGAGAAAACATTTTCAAGAGCCATCAAGCAGAATGCTTTCTCATCCCTAGAGAACCCATTTCCTGGTTCCTCAACTGCTTCTGATAGTATGTTTTCACCAAAGAAAAATAAAATGCAGTGTATATTAACCTTTTAATCAAAATACAGCATAATAGAAAAAAAATAAAATCTTCCCATTGTTTGTTGATGTTGTTTAAGAGCTTCTATAGGTATTCTGGTGAGGTGACTGTGTTGCTTAGTTACCCCGAACACATTGTTTTTTCACTGTATTAATGGTACATTATATATATATTTTTATTGTTAAGTATTCATGTGTGAATAAGTATGAGAAAATAATTGCTTATTGGTAGCATATAATTTCACAGTCAGGAATGATGGTGCGGCCAAACACAGATATTGTTCCTGTGGCTGGCTGAGGCAGTGACGCCTTTACTTTCTGATGGTTCAATGCATGCAAACTTTGTTTCACGCACAAAATTACTTAAAATATTACATAAAATTACCTTCTGGCTACGTGTATATGGTATATCTGAAGTATAAATAAATTGGTGGTTTAGGTTTTAATCTTCTCCCCAATATATCTCATTATGCATATGCAAATATTCCAAAATCTAACAATATCCAAAATTCAGTACAGTTCTAGACCTAAGCTTTTCAGATTTTCAGCTTGTATTATTATTATACGAATTAATGCAATAAAAAGCAAAGATCTTGTGTTGTGATCTTTCAGGGAAAAAAAACACAACCTTACTCAAATTCTTCAACTAACATAGTTGTCTTTTGTTGTCTGTATGTTTTTTCAGAGTAAACATAGAAATGAAGATAATGCATGGCAAGATCTCCAAATAACCCAGGAAGCATCAAAAAAGAAAAAACAAAACAAACTGAAGTTGACCTGGCTTCACAGTGACCAGATTATCATACCTGAGTATGGTTCAGGCCCCAGGGCTCTGAGGAAACAAGAATACTATATCATAGACTCAGTAACAAGAGTTAAATGTGCTTCCTTCTCATAACTCCAGCAATTGCCATGCTCTGATTAATATTTTTGTGACTATCTCTACTGCTACTCTTTCCTGCTCTGAGTTGGCTTTTCTTACATGGCCAAATTTCTGAGAGAGAAGTTTGGTTTGGTAAGTCACTCTTTAGATAGAGCCACCTGTAGATTGGATATCCTTGGATAAGATGCCCATCCACTTAATATCTGCCAAAGAGAAGACTGAAATTTGGGGATCATGCAGTCACAACACGAAAAAAATTTGCAGAAGGAATTTTGTAGACGGAGACTGTGCATAGAAATTGGGGCAGAAGATGTAGCAGGTTATCTGAGACTTAGCCTATATGGGACACAAAAATTTTTAAAAATAGCTGAGATATTGAAAATAAAAGTGATAATTTAAAATAATTATTTAGGCGTCAATATGTTGAAAGCATCAAACAGAAGAATCATTGTATAAGTAAGGCAGATAGAAGCAAGGATGTTATGTTTATTCCTGTTTGATGTTTAAAGACCTGAACTGGGACTAAGGGATTGGGACTTGGCAGAACTGGACCTGAAATATCTAAACAGCCCTAATACAGCTTGATAAATGACCAGTCATGTGGTAAAGAATCCTTTGGGCAGAGTAGTTAACAACACATACTCAGTAGCTTTAGAGTCTGAAAAAAAATCTAGTTTTGTGTTTCCATTTTGTCACTTATTAACTGTCTGACCAGAAGAAGTTGTTTATCCACTTCACACTTCAGTTTTTTCACCCATAAAATAGGGTTATTCACAGCAGCAGGTGCATAGTGTTGGTGTGAGAAGTGGATTATATCATGCCTGTGAAATGTTGAGCATAGAGTGTCACTTAGTAAATACTCAGCACATGTTACCTGTCTTTAATAACTCTATAAGAAGAGGAGTCCGAGAACCCCATGAGGTATAGGTTGAATCCACTGAATCCCATGAAAGAGAAGCCTCAGGAGGGAAATTGATCTGCAGGCATCAGAGATTGGGTTCTGCTTTGGAGGTGTTGGGTGGTCTGTAGTACAAAATAATCTTCAGCTGGAAAGGCCATAAAAGCACTGAGTGCATGGAAGGTTATTAACTTGGAAGAAGATAAGAGACAGAACAAGAGAATGGCATCTAGGAAGTAAAAATGATGATGTTGAAAGAGCATAGGTGAGTTCTCCAGAGAAAAGAGCAAGGAGACCAGCAAGAAGAGACCACACTCTGCCCCCAGCTAGAGATAAAAGAGGAAATATGCTAAGAGAATAGAGAAGTCTCTGTGAGAAAGTCTCATGGCTCATTTGTAGGAACATGCAGTTTAATATCATTTGAACTATGTTTAACATTTGTTATTGGCCTTTTATCTCATTGCAAAAACATACTATTCTTCAGTTAGCTAAAAATTTCAATAAAATTATTTTAATTTATATAAGGTATTCTGTAAACACTTTCTTTCAAAATAAATCATACACAAATAATGTTTCTTGAGCACTGTACTGTAAATAAGAATACTTAAATAAATATAAAACAGTGATAAGTATTTTAAATTTACTTACTTTCATATTTTGTGTCATGCAATAGCATAAAAGAAAGTGTGATTCTCATTGGAATCTATCGGTAATTCTTTAATATTTGGTAAACAGCCCTGCCTTCCACCTAAAGGGTCCTTTTTTTTTTTTCCTTTTTCTTTAACTTTCATTTTAGGTTCAAGGGATACTTGTGCAGGTTTGTTACTTGCATAAATTGCGTGTCACTGAGACTTGGTGTATGAATGATCCCATCACGAAGGCAGTGAGCATAGTACCTGATAGGTAGCCTTCTAACCCATGCCTCCCTCCCACCCTTCTATATCAAGCAGTCCCTACCATCAATTGTTCCCATCTTCATGTCCATGTGTATTCAATCTTTAGCTCCCACTTATAATTGAGAAAACATGGCATTTGTTTGTTTGTCCCTGTGTTAATTTGCTTAGGATAATAGCCTCCAACTCCATTCATGTTGCTGCAAAGGACATGATCTCAATCATTATATGGCTGCATAGTATTCCATGGTGTATATGTACCACATTTTATTTATCCAGTATATCATTAATGGGCATCTGGGTTGATTCCATGTCTTTGCTATTGTGAATAGTGCTGCGATGAACATACACATGCATGTATATTTACAGTAGAATAATTTATATTCCTTTGGGTATATGCCCAGTAATAGGACTGCTGGGCTAAATGGAATTTCTGCCTCTAGATCTTTGAGGACTGACCACACTCTCTTCCACAATAGTGGAACTAATTTACACTCCTGCAAACATGTAAAAGTGTTTCTTTTTCTCTGCAACTTCATCAGTGTCTGTTGTTTCTGGACTTTTTAATAATCACTATTCTGACTGGCATGATAATCTCATTGTGGTTTTGATTTGCATATGTCTAATGATCAGTGATGTTGAGCTCTTTTTTGTATGTTTGTTGACCGCATGATTGTCTTTTTTTTTTTTTGAGAATGTCTGTTTACATTTTTTACTCACTTTTTAATGGAGTTGTTTGTTTCTTCTACATTTCTTTAAGTTCCTTGTAGACTAGACATTAGACCTTTGTCAGATGGATAGATTGTAAAACTTTTCTCCCATTCTGTAAGCTGTCTGTTCACTGTGATGATAGTTTATTTGGCTGGGCAGGAACTCATTAGTTTAATTAGATCCCATATATCAATTTTTTCTTTTGTTATAATTGCTTTTGGCATTTTCGTCATGAAATCTTTGCCTGTGCCTATGTTCTGAATGGCACTGCCTAGATTTTCTTCTAGGGTTTTTATAGTTTTGGGTTTTACATTTAAGTCTTTAATTCATCTGGAGTTAATTTTGTATAAGGTGTAAGGAAGGGGTCCAGTTTCAATTTTCTGCATATGGCTAGCCAGTTCTCCAAGCACCATTTATTAAATAGGGAATCCTTTTTCCATTGCTTGTTTTTGTTAGGTTTGTGTAAGATCAGATGGCAATTACTCCAAAACTTATCACATAATTGGAAGTAAAATACTCCTCAGCAAATGCAAAATAACTGAGATCATAACCAACAGTCTCTCAGATCAGAGCACAATCAAATTAGAACTCAAGACTAAGAAATTCACTCAAAACCACACAACTACATGGAAATTGAATGACATGTTCTTGAGTGACTCAGGGGTAAATAATGAAAGTGAGGCAGAAATCAAGAAGTTCTTTGAAACTAATGAGAACAAAGAGAAAATGTACCAGAATCTCTGGGACATAGGTAAAGCTGTGTTAAGAGGGAAATTTATAGCACTAAACGCCCACGTTAAAAAGCTGAAAAACATCTCAAATTAACAACCTAACAACACAACTAAAAGAACCAAAGAACCAGGAGCAAACTAACCCCAAAGCTAGCAGAAGACAAGAAATAACCAAGATCAGAGCTGAACTGAAGGAGATAGAGACACAAAAAGCTCTTCAAAATAATAATAATAATAATAATAATAAGCAAATCTAGCGGCTGTCTTTTTTTTTGAAAACAAATAATAAAACAGACTGCTAACTAGACTAATAAAGAAAAAAAGAGAGAAGAATCAAATAGACGAAATCAGAAATAAGGGGGTATCACCACTGACCCCACAGAAATACAAACAACCATCAGAGAATACTATAAACACGTCTATGCACATAAACTACAAAATCTAGAAGAAATGGATAAATTTCTGGGCACATACACATTCCAAGACTGAACCAGGAAGAAACTGAATCTCTGAATAGTCCAATAATAAGTTCCAAAATTAAGGCACTAATAAATAGCTACCAACCAAAAAAAGCGCAGAAACAGACAGATTTACAGCTGAATTCTACCAGAGGTACAAAGAAGAGCTGGTACCATTTCTACTGAAACTATTCCAAAAAATGAAAAAGAGGGACTCTCCACTGATTCATTTTATGAGGCCAGCATAATCCTGATACCAAAACCTGGCAGAGATACAACAAAAAAAGAAAACTTCAGGCCAATATTTTTTTATTTTCTTCTGCTAACCTAGAGGTTGGTTTGCTTTTGTTCTGCTAGTTTCTCTAGGTGTGACATTAGGCTGTTAATTTGAGATCTTTCTAACTTCTTGATGTGGGTATTTAGCACTATAAACTTTCCTTTTAACACTGGTTTCATTATGTCCCAAAGATTCTGGTATATTGTGTCTCTGATTTCATTAGTTTCAAAGAATTGTTTGATGTCTTTCTTAATTTCATTCTTTATCCAAAAGTCATTCAGAAGTAGCTTGTTCGACTTCCACATTATTGTATGGTTTTGATAGATTTTCTTGGTACATATTTCTATTTTTACTGCACTGTGGTCCATGAGTGTATTTGGTACGATTTTGATTTTTTTTAATTTTTTGAGACTTGCTTTATGGCCGAGCATGTTAATGATCTTAGAGTATGTGTCACTTGCAGTTAAGAATATATATTCTGTTGTTGTTGAATTTTTCTGTAGATGTCTATTAGGTCCAATTGTACAAGTGCTGAGTTTAAATACGAATATTTTTGTTAGTATTCTGCCTCAATGATCTGTCTAATGCTTTCAGTGAGGTGTTTAAGTCCTCCAGTAATATTGTGTGGTTATCTCAGTCCTTCACAGGTCTCTAAGAACTAGTTTTATAAATCTGGGTGCTCCAATGTTGGGTGTTTATATATATTTAGAATAGTTAAGTCAGCCTGTTGGTTGATGTAATGCCTTTCTTTGTCCTTTTTAATCATTGTTAGTTTAAAGTCTGTTTTATCTAATATAAGAATGGCAACTTCTGTCCTTTTCTGTTTTCTGTTTGCTTGATAGATCTTTCTCCATCCCTTTACTTTGAGCCTATGGGTGTCGTTACTTATGAGATGGTCTCTTAAAGACAGAAAATACTTGGACCTTGCTTCTTTATTAAACTTTCCACTCTATGCCTTTTAAGTGGAGCATTTAACCCAATGACTTTCAGGGTCAATATTGATATATGAGGATTTGATTCTGTCATTGTGTAATTAGCTGGTTGTTATGTAGACTTGATTGTATAGTTGCTTTACAGTGTCAATGTGGTATGTGCTGCAGTTTGTTTTTGTTGTGGCAGGTATCCTTCTTCCATTTATATGTTTAGCACTTCCTTCAGAATCTCTTGTAAGGCAGGTTTATTGGTAACAAATTCCTTTAGCATTTGCTTATCCGAAAAGAATTTCATTTTCCCTTGTCTTACAAAGTTTAGTTTGGTGATATATGGAATTCCTGGTTGAAATTTCTTTTTTTAAGGATGTTGATAATAGGCCTCCAAACTCTTATGGTTTGTACAGTTTCTGCTGACAGGTCTGGTGTTAGCCTGATGGAGTTCCCATTGTAAGTGATCTGCCCCTTCTCTCTAGCTGCCTTTAAGATTTTTTCTTTCATGCTGACCTTGGAGAATCTGACGACTACGGGTCTTGGGGATGATCGTCATGCATAGTATCTCACAGGGGTTTTCTGAATTTCTTGAATTTGCATGTGGCCTCTGTAGCAAGATTGGAAAAAATTTCGTGAACTGTATCCTGAAATATGTTATCCTAGTTGCATGCTCTCTCTCCTTCTGTTTCAGGAATGGCAATATGTTGTAGATTTAGTCTCTTGACATAATCCCGTATTTCTCTGAGATTTTGTTCATTTTTAAAAATTTGTATTTGCTTTATTTCTGTCTGCCTGTGTTGCTTCTAAAGAGTGGGCTTCAAGCTCTGAGATTCTTTCCTCAGCTTAGTCCATTCTGTTGTTAATGCTTTCCATTATGTTTTGAAATTCCTGTCATAAAGTTTTCATTTCAAGAAGGTCAGTTAGGTTCTTTATTAAAATGTTTATATTGTCTCTCAACTGCTGGATGATCTTACTGTTTTCCTTGGATTGGGTTTCAATCAATTCTTATATCTTGATGAACTTTCTTGCCATCCAGTTCTGAATTCTGTCTTACATTTCAGTTATTTCAATCTAGTTAACAACCATTGTTAGGAATTTAGTGTGGTTATTTGAAGGTAATAAAATACTCTGACTTTTAATGTTACCAGAGTTCTTGTGCTGGTTCTTTCTCACCTGTGACAATTAATGTTCCTTTTTCTTTTGAATTTGTTGTTCTTTGAATGGAGCTTTTTCTTTTTATGATCTTTATTGCCCTTGAGGATTTGACTGTGGCACACAATTCATGTATAGTTGAATGACTTCATTTCTGGATTATTTCTGAGGGCCCAGGCTCAGCTCCACACTCCTGGGCTTCATGCTGTAATCCTGGGTGGCTGGGACCAGGTCTGCAGCTCTGTCCTCTGGTTCTTCAAGGTCAAGCCCCACCTGGGCTGGCAGGACCAAGGTGCTTCCAGACCACTGACAACAGGACTCCATCAGGCCTGGCAGGGAAGCTGTGGGCACAACTGCTCAAGGGAAGGCTGCTGGGGTGCCATAGCTGGGAGGCACTCTGGTAGGGGTGCCACAGGCAGGAAGTACTCCATGGGATACATCACAGATGAAAAGTGCTCTGGTGGGGATGGCAGGGGTGGCAAAGATGGAAAGTGTTCCAGAGGGGATCTGGGGGAACAGTGGGCAAAGACACTTCAAAGGGACAACGACAGCATCACAGGCAAACACTTTCTGCTGGGAAGCTGCCAGTAAAAACGCTTCAGTGTTATGACTGGGGCTCTGGTGAAAGCACTATGGTGATGAGCACTGACAAAAGCACTCTAGGGGGTTGGGTGGGCAGCTGAGACAGCACTGTGTACAAGCATGTTCAGGCAGAAAATCTGAAAGGGGATAACAGACAGCAGGGTATACAGATCAGACTCAGCCCAGTTCCATGGCAAAGATAGCCCTGCTCTCTTCAGGTCCGGCAGCTTACACAGGTCAGAGCCACCCCTTCCTGAGGAAATTTTCAGAGTCTGGAACATGTCCTAGCACTTGGCAACCATGTTTGGGTTTTCAGCTTTTGTCCCATTAAGCCCTGGCATCTGAGTTATCTGTCAAAACTTTCTCAATGCGTTCTCTCAGATGGTCTGCTCAGATTATACTGGTTTGCTAGATATTTTGGTCTGTCTCAGTGGGAAATGTTCTTCCTGGCTGTGGCAACTCAGCCATTGTTTTGCAGAAGGGCAACAGTATTATTTTCACCAGTATTTGTATTTGCATAGCAGAAACCCTGCAGTTGTGATACTGTGTCTCCACAAGATGCTGGCTTTCTTATTTGTTGATATGGTTTGGCTCTGTGTCCCCACTCAGATCTGATCTTGAATTGTACTCCCATAATTCCCACATGTTGTGGGAGGGATCCAGTGGAAGATAATTGAATCATGGGGATGGCTTCCACCATACTGTTCTCATGGTAGTGAATAAGTCTCACGAGATCTGATGGTTTTATCAGGAGTTTCTGGTTTTGCGTCTTCCTCATTCTCTCTTTGCCTGCTGCCATCCATGTAAGATGTGACTTGCTCCTCCTTGCCTTCTGCCATGATTGTGAGGCTTCCCCAACCACATGGAACTGTAACTCCAATTAAGCTTCTTTCTTTTGTAAATTGCCAAGTTTCATGTATGTCTTTATCAGCAGCATGAAAATGAACTAATACAGTAAATTGGTATGAGTAGAGTGGGGCACTGCTGAGAAGATACCTGAAAATGTGGAAGTGACTTTGGAACTGGGTAATAGGCAGAGGTTGGAACAGTTTGAATGGCTCAGAAGACAGGAAAATGTGGGAAAGTTTGGAACTTCCTAGAGACTTGTTGAATGGCTTCCCCAAAATGCTGATAGTGATATGGACAATAAGATCCAGGCTGAAGCGATCTCAGATGGAGATGAGAAAATTGTTGGGAACTGGAGCAAAGGTGACTGTTGTTACGTTTTAGCAAAGAGACTGGCAGCATTTTGACCCTGGCCTAGAGATTTGTGGAACTTTGAACTTGAGAGACATGATTTAGGGTATCTGACAGAAGAAATTTCTAAGCAGCAAAGCATTCCAGAGGTGGCTTGGGTGCTGTTAAAAGCATTCAGTTTTAAAAGGGAAACAGAGCATAAAAGTTTGGAAAATTTGTAGCCCGACAATAAGACAGAAAAGAAAATCCCATTTTCTGAGGAGAAATTCAAGCTGGCTGCAGAAATTTGCATAAGTAATGAGGAGCCAAATGATAATCCCAAAGACCATAGGGAAAAGGCCTCCAGGGCATGTCAGAGGTCTTCACAGCAGCCCCCTCCCATCACAGGTCCATAGGCCTAGGAGGAAAAAATGGTTTCATGGGCCAGGCCCAGAGTCCCCAAGCTGTGTGCAGCATAGGGACTTGGTGCCCTGCATCCCAGCCACTCCAGCCATGGCTGAAAGGGGCCAACATAGAGCTTGGGCCATCATTTCAGATGGTGCAAGCCCCAAGCTTTGGCAACTTTCACATGGTATTGAGCACAGAAGTCAAGAATTGAGGTTTGGGAACCTATGTCTAGATTTCAGAACATGTGTGAAAACGTCTGGATGCCCAGGCAGAAGTTTGCAACAGGGGCAGAGCTCTCATAGAGAACCTCTGCTAGGGCAGTGCAGAAGGGAAAGGTAGGCTCAGAGCCCTCACCCAAAGCCCCTACTGGGGCATCATCTAGTGGAGCTGTGAGAAGAGGGCCACCATCCTCCAGACTCCAAGATGGTAGATTCACCAACAGATTGTGCCATGCACCTGGAAAAGCCACAAACACTCAACACCAGCCCATGAAAGCAGTTGGGAGGGAGGCTGTACCCTGCAAAGACACATGGATGGAGCTGCCCAAGACTATGGGAATCCACCTCTTGGATCCTTATGATCTGGATGTGAGACATGCTGTCAAAGAAGATCACTTTGGAGCTTTAAGATTTGACTGCCCTGCTGGATTCTGGACTTGCATGGGCCCTGCAACCCCTTTGTTTTGGCCAATTTCTCCCATTTGGAATGGTTGTATTTACTCAATATCTGTACCCCCATTGTATCTAGGAAATAAGTAGCTTGCTGTTGATTTTATGGGCTCATAGGCAGAAGGTACTTGCCTTGTCTCAGATGAGATTTTGGACTGTGGACTTTTGAGTTAATGCTGAAATGAGTTAAGACTTTGGGAGAGTGTTGGGAAGACATGATTGGTTTTGAAATATGAAGATATAAGATTTGGCAGGGGACCAGGGAGGAATGATGTGGTTTGGCTCTGTGTGTCCACTCAAATCTCATTTTGAATTGTTCTCCCATAATTCTTATGTGTTGTGGGAGGGACCTGGTGGGAGATAATTTAATCACAGGAGCAGTTTCTCCCATACTGTTCTCATAGTGAATGAGAACAGTTCACTATGCTTCCCATAGTGAATAAGTCTCACGAGATCTGATAGTTTTATCAGGGGTTTCCACTTTTGCATCTTCCTCATTCTCTCTTTGCCTACTGCCATCCATATAAGATGGAACTTGCTTGCCTTCTGCCATGACTGTGAGGCTTCCCAAGCCATGTGGAACTGTAAGTACAATTAAACCTCTTTCTTTTGTAAATTGCCTAGTCTCAGGTATGTCTTTATCAGCAGCATGAAAATGGACTAATACACCTGTCATGTCTGAAATTTGATGTCTCCCAGATGAGCAAGAGTCCAGAATCTTGTCACAGTCTGCTTGGGGTTGCCATGCTTATGCTTGTCCTCCAGGAACTTGGTGTACCCTGCCTCTTCCCGCCACCCTTTGTCTTTAACTTAAGCTACAAACCTAATCTTCCTTTATTCTCAATGATCCCATCCAATAAACACACATACCACATACATACCAACACACAATTAACACCAAGACTCATTGCTTCTATTGCTGAATTATCTCTTGGAACTGCCCACACTTCTGGATAACCACTGTCATTTCCCTAATCCAAGCCATGTTGCTATGTAATATATGCTATGACATGTACTACGTCTTCCTTCAGGACCACTGTCATGGCCTATAAGCCAATACCAACACTTCCACTCTTGTTCTTCTCCAGTCCTTCTCTGTGCTATTATCCAGAGACAGCACATAAAACACAAGTATAATCACAAACATCCACTACTTAAAACTCAACAATTGCTTCCCATACGCCTTAGATAAAATAAAATCTCTTTGACACAACTTACGTGGCCCTCCATGTCTGGCTCCCCACTAATTCTAAAACTGCGTTTTCGACTGTTCTATAGTTGGTTATCTATGCCCCAGCCATGTTGGACTCATTTCAGTTTGTAGCTCATTCCTAGTAATCTCCCTTACCTCCTGGCCTTACATACACATAAAGACAACTCTAAATGTTCTTTTAGGCATTCTTCAAGTATAAACTTCTAAATTTTCCTTTCTCCAGGAAGCCCTGAATTTGAAATTAAGATAGGTCTCCAGTGCCACTCATTCCACTATATTTTTGCTTCTCATGACATCTATCTTATTTGTAATTACTTTCTCAATGTCTATTATTCTCATTAAGCTGCATATTCATTGAAGGCTGGGACCATCTCAGTTTTGTTTGTAGCTAAAGCTGTAAGAGTAAATAGTTAAATCTATTGTATAGAAGGAACATAATAAATATTTATTGGATAAATTAAATTTTTGAAAGACTACTTATCAAAATAAACAGTAGTAATCATTTAATTTGTTGAGTAATTCTATCAATCATTTCAATTATTCATCTATAAAGCCCATTTACATCATATAATATGACATATACTACAAAACATAAAGGGCTTTTATATACATGCACTTCACATCAGTTAATAAATATTTATATTCTTCAAAATGCAGATATATCTTTTTAAGATTGTGATTATATGTTTTCATTAGCTTATAACCCTTCATGTAATTTTAGAAATATGCAACTGTTTTCCATAAATATATCCTCTTTGTTACTATTTTCTTGGCAAGATAGAATCTGGGATTTCCTCTGGATTCTCTTCACAATACTTCTCTACAATCCAAATACTCTATTATCATTAAATTAATATGATTTTTGTCACTATAGAAGTAATTTCCTAGGAGGAAGCATTAACTATGAGATTTGGCGCTTGGACATTCCCACTAAAACTAGTGAAATGGAAATGGCAGGAGAATGTCAAAAATGCAAATAATATGAGCCAAGTGGTATGGTATGACCAGCATGAATGTTTGAAGCTCAGAGATACAGGGATTTCCAAGGAAATACATACCCCAGATATTCAAAGGTCATTCCAATTCAATTCTAAAATAATGGAGCCTAAATTATTAAGTAGAAGCTGTCCCAGACACCCAGAATTAAACTGAAGCCAATTAAGTGCTTAATGCTATTGGGTATCATGAACTAATTCTCCCAAACTCCAGGGACAAGTTTCATTCCAATCCGGTTCTAAAAATAAGAAGCCAGAGACAGCCTCAGAATATTTTATTTCATCTCAGGTTATTTATTGACTTGAGACTTGTCCTTATGTGTGGTTGAGGGCAGTGAAATGCATTCTAAAGTAAAAAGACACTTACAATTAAAATTATAATTTATTCAGCAAATTGTAGAGGGTATTTTAGAATCTTTACCTCAAAAATTAAAGTTCAGTAAATTTTCTTGGTTGATGTCAGGAAAAAAAGAGAGAGAGAGAGAGAGAGAGAGACTCCATTTTCTCCAGTTCATGACCACTGCCACCATGGGCCAGGAGCAGGATCACCACAAAGTTAGGTATTCCAGTCAGCAAGGTTTTCAGATTTGAACTACAGTGAAATTCTGATTTAATCCATGGTTAACCCTAAACATCCTGCAGAGTGACAGACCAAGTCATCATCTAAGAATAGGGAACCTATATAATCTTCATCCCACAGTTCTGAACTCATGTTAGGGAAGCAATCACAAAGTCTCACCCTTGTTCATTAGAATAAAATTTTTAAAAAATAGAAAATGCTTATTCTTGTTTTACTTCAGAGCACCTGCCACTGATGCACCCAAGTGTTGCTTTTTCCTGTTATCAACTTTAGGCCCAGCTGTCAGGTCCTCACACCTTTCCTCATTGTGACTCAAGGACTGTGGTGTTTTCATGTATTATGTTAACTCTGTGGTATTTTTAGCTCTGCCAGCTGAAGATGCCGGCCTTACTCATCCCTTCATCTCTCTTCCTAGTATCTACATTCCACCTCCTTTTTTCTGAAAGGAAACATAGGTTGGGCACGGTGGCTCACACCTGTATTCCCAGCACTTTGGGAGGCCGAGGCAGGTGGATAACCTTAAGTCAGGAGTTCGAGACCAGCCTGGCCAACATGGTGAAACCCCGTCTCTACTAAAAATACAAAAAATTAGCTGGAAATTGGCAGGGTGTGGGGGCGGACACCTGTAATCCCAGCAACTCGGGAGGCTGAGGCAGGAGAATTGCTTGAACCCAGGAGGCAGAGTTGCAGTGAGCTGAGGTCCTGCCATTGCACTCCAGCCTGGGCAACAAGAGTGAAACTCTGTCTTAAAAATAAATAAATAAATAAAATAAAAATAAAAGGAAATATATCCTCTCTCTTTAAAAATATAAGTTGTCTCTACTTTATTTTGTTCAGCTGGCAACTTCACATGAAAGCTGAAGTCAAGCAAAAGCAGAGAAAAACTGGCACCCTCTTCTAAAAGGTCTGGGCGGGGTGGGTCTGCTATCACTGCTGGCCAAGGATTCAAGAAAAACTATCCTCCCTATATTCCAGAAACTGTTCTTACTAAGGCTGACAATGATTCCCTAATATCAAAACCAAAAGATTCTTCTGGGCTTTCATCTTCCCAAAGATGACTGGTCACTTAGCACTGATGACCAGTACCTTCCTCCTTTGGTCTTCTTGACCACACACCCTTCTGGTTCTCCTTTTGCCTCACAAAACAATGGATCACTTATTCTCTGTTGCATGTAAAGATGCTTCCTGTCTAGCCCATAAATGATCCTGAGGCATTACACTGGCTTATCCTCTCTTTTTAACTAATATACTGTCCCTTCATATATGTTATCAGTTTCCTATAATAGCTAAAGACTTCCTCATCTCTATTTTCAGTCAGACCTCTTTCGAATGCTCCATGCTTGTATGCCCAACTGTCTATTCAATCTATTTGCATTCCAACTTTACCGCAGGAAATTTAAGCTCAACATGTCCAAAACTAAGTTCACCTCCTTCCACACTTTCCACTTTAAGAATGGTATCACTTTCTACTACCAAGAAATCAAAAGTACTATTAGGATTTCCTCTTTAAAAAAAAATCAAATCCCATAGATTCCACCTCCTAATGTGTCCTTTGTGACTTCTCCTCCTCTCTCTCTTCTTACTAGTATTGCACTTGGGCATGTCTCCGTGGTCTCTTGATCATGTGTCCCTGAATGGTCTCCCTTCCTCTCATCTTTTTTCCTTCTAATCAAACTTTACTAATATAATATTTTAAAAGACAAACAACATATTATTACTCAGCTTAATGTCATTTTGTGGCTTCTCTTAGCCTAGCAGTTCTTAAACCTTAGTATGCATTAAACCACCTCAAAGCCTGGTTGAATCACCGATTATTGGGCCCCCTTTCTTAGAATGTCTGAATCAGTAGGTGGGGTGTGGGCCTGAGCATGGGTATTTCTAAGATGTTCCCAGATGGTTCCCAGGTGGTTCCCAGGTGTTAATGCTGCTAAACTGAGACCACACTTTAAGAACCACTGTGTAGCCTACAGTATATATTTCAAACTACGTGGCATGGTGTAAAAGACGTTGTCAACCCATCTCTCCAGCCATATCTCCTGATCTCTAAATATGATAAATGAGCTCCAGATGAATGAAAGTGACTCACTCCTTCTTGCCTCTATGTTTTGCTTAGCTATTACTCCTTTCTATTTTTTCATTTGCCTGCCTATTTAACATCCATTCATGTTTCAAGCTCCAGCTCAAGTGTCACCATCTCATTATGGTATTTCCCAACATGGCCTCCTCCCCTCCTACTACATCCACACACTTGCTGGTAGAACTGGCTACTCCCTTCCTTACACCTCACATATGAACTGGAGTCTACTCTTGTCACAGAATATGTATAACTTCATAACACTTAACTTCCCGTTTTCCCATTTAAATTCTAAGGTCTTGTGGGTAGAAACTCTCTTACTAGAATGTACACTTCCAGTATGCGGTAGACATATATTTTTTGTAGACATTTAATATTTTGTTGTTGACTGAAAACAGATAAATTTGTGTTAAGTCATTTTTAAAGTCTGTTTTATTGTCCCATATACATTATTTTGTTAAACTTTGCATAAGGGAAACATGAATCTGAAAAAAATGCAAGAGTACTTTACCGTTTTAGTGTAAGATAAAATGTGGACAAGATTAACAGAGAGGATTAAACCTTCTTTTTCTTCTACATAATGAATTTAGACACTGAGAATAATTTGGCTAATGGAATATCAGGTCGTATAACTGACTGCATAGCAATTCCATAAGAAAAAAGAGACTCTAGTAATTCTATTGCATTCTTGGCTACATTGAGCAACGCCAGCATTAATTTATGATGCAAGTACCATGCTTATATAAAAAGGATCTAGGCCGTCTTTAAAATGAAGAGAAACAATTCACTCTAAATAGGGCATGGAGTGGGTGGAAGGTTTGGCTCTGAATATAAATTATTGAATTGCCAACCAAAAGAAAAACTTTATATTCCTACTGGGCCAGAGATACAAATCCCTGGATGTATCACAGCATATTACGAAATGTTTTGTATAGTTCATTTATTTATGCATTTATTATTTTTAAAATATCACACAAACTATAATTGCCAATAACGATAGTGTAAGATACTGTGCTAAGCACAGTGGGGAATTCAAAGAAGAGGTCAACATCACTCTTGTCCTATATCTCAACAGAGGCACTATTGGTATTTGGGTGGGACAATTCTTTATGGCCCAATGCATTCCAGGATGATTAGTATTCCTGTTACCCATTCACCAAATATTGATAGTATCCCCTAGGCAATGTGACCAAATACCTCTACATATTCTCAAACACTTTCTAGGGATAGTAGCAGCCACAGTTGACTAGACCTACTATGAGGAAGGGCCCACTGTAAAAAAATTGTGAGTCTCTCTCAGGACATCCCACCTCATTTTTAAGGGAATAAGGAGAAATTGAGAAGGAATATTTCAAATTTTCCTTGTTATAGTTTACACTCATGTGTTATTCATGTAACCCACTAATTAACAAGCTTATATGTGAACGGCAATGGTAATATCTAGTAATGAGTTTTTTCTTGAATTGATATCAGCTATTGTAAATTGGAGAATAAATTATTATCTGGTCTAGAATCAAACAACAGGCACTGAATAAAATGTTTAATTTTCTATCAGTGCATAAGATATTCAAATATGCTATGGCTATAGATAACAAGTTTATACTTATTTATGTAAACAAACTAGAAAAGGTGAGTAGGCTTTGCCTCCTGATTTGGGTTATTTATTGTGTGATAGAAAATTTATTTTACTCGGTATACTCACATATTATTAAAACTTAACTTGTTTAATCAAAACAATATTAAACATGTTGATAAACCAGAATGTCAATTTGTTAATTTACAGTGGAGCCTAGATTTTGTGTTTATGTCTTCTCCTCACGGCGATTTAATAAGCCAAAGTCATAATTAAAAGGCTCCATCTCCACTGCTTCCACCTTTGGCCTAGTCTAGCCTGCTGTGACTGCATCTTAATCTGGCTCCCTGCATCTTGTTCACCCATCTTCAATCTGTCCTCAACTATTTGTCCTTGTGATGAACGATCATAAACAAATCAAATGATGATTTTTACTTCCTTGCTTAAATCCTTTTAAGCTAGCCCATTGCTCCTAGGATAAAAGGCCATGAAGATTTTTTTTTTCCTGAAAATAAACCTAAAGACTTAGTAGCTACCAGACCAGAACTCTAAAAACATCTAAGTTTTTCAGACTGAAAAGAAATGATAACAAATGGAAACTGAAAGCAACAAGAAGAGATAAAGAATACTGAAAATGGTATGTGAGTAAATATAAAACCCTATTTTTTGTTTATTTAAAAGATATTAAATTTTTTAAGCAAAATATAAAAACATTACATTGTATGTTTTTTATGACACATATAGGAGCAAATTATAGGATAAAGAGATAAATGGTATTGTACTTTTGTAAGATTACTTGAGCCTATATAATGTGGTAAAATATTAAATCCAATTAAACAGTATTTTTTCATAGAGCAAGCAATTGAAAAATAAGTACAAATTGGTATAACTAAAAAACTGACAATTAAAAACCTAATGATAAAACAATGTTTACATAATAAAAAAGGAAACGGAAAACAGAAAAATTAATCAAATAAGTGAAACAGAGAAACAATGGAAACTAGACTAAAATGTATCGTATCAATAGTTACATTAAATCTAGATGGAGAAAATAATTATAAGTCAAAATTTGTCAGACTACAAACAGTAAGAGACAAGTATATTGCTATCTATCAGACTGCAGACAGAGATAAGTTAGAAGAAAATTATAAACCATCAAACAATAAGAAAGATAGTAGAGTTATAGATATATCAAACCATATAGATTTCAATAAGGAGATTTTACAAAAAATTATACATGAGATAATTTGTCAGAAGCACATAATAATCCCCAAAGTGATGCGCTTAATTATAATGCAAAGTACACAAACAAAATCTGACCAAACTAAAGGAAGAAAACTATAAATCCAAGTAAACAATAATAGTCAAATATATACAAACCCTCTCTCATTAACTTTTGAAACAAGTAGTCATATAATAATGATAAGGCTACAGAAGAATTGAACAACACCATCAACCATGTGGACCTAATTGACATTTATAGAGTATCACTCCCATTCACTGTAGAATAAATATTATTTCAAGTGAACATGAAAGTTTCATCAGATTTATCATATGCTGTGCAAAAATACTACAATAAATTTCAAAAGATAGAAATGTTAGATACTTGTCTAGCCAAAATGAAATTAAATAAGCAAGAAATAACAATAAATATTTGTTATTTACAGATCTGCAGGTCAAATATTTTTAAATTAACAAACATTAAAACTATGAATCAAAAAAGAAATTTAAGAAAAAAATTAGAAAAATTTCAAGCTGAAAAATAAAAATAAGCATCAAAATTTGTGGATTGCTGCTAAAGTAGAGGAAAACTTTTAGCTTTAAATGCTTGTAGTGAAAAACGTAGGCAAAATCAAAAATCTAAGAGTCCACCTTAAGAACTTAATAAAATGTAAGCAAATTATGAGAAAAAATGAAGAGCAGAAATCAATGAAGTATAACACTAATAATAGAGAAAATTAAATATAGTAGGCAGAATGATGTCCCCAAAGGTATCTATCCCCTAATCTCGGATATCTGTGACTCTATGACCTTGTATGATAAAAGTGATTTTGCAGATATAAGGACAATGATAGACCTTAGAATGATGAAATTTTCTTGGGTTATCAAGGTGGGTCTAATTTAATTCTTGAGACCTTAAAAACAGAATTTTTTTTCCAACTGGAGAGATGTGGCTAAGTGGAAGCCAAAGAGACTAGAGGCTTGAGAAGGACTCCACACATCATTGCTGATTTGAGATGTGCAATGTGACATGGAATGCAGGCACACTTTGGAGATTAGAGAGGTTTCTCGTAACAGCCAGTAAATAAATAGAGGATCTCAGCTAGATAACCACAAGGAACTAAATTCTGCCAACAAGCTAAATGAGCTTGGGAGTGAATTTTTTCCCAGAGTCTCTGGAGCAGAACACAGTCCAGTCAGCCCACAGATTTGAGCCTTGTGGAACCAAGCTGTGAACCAGGTTAGTCATGCTGTACCCTGATTTCTGATCCATGGAAACACAGAGAAAATAAATGAGAGGTTAAGCTGTTATGATTGTAATAATTTATTATGGCAGCAATAAAAACGTAATACATGAGACAAAAACAAACTTTGTTTTTTTTAATAGCTTTTGTCATACAAATGGCAAACACCTAATGGAAGACTGACCAAAATTAAAAAAACACAAAATGTCAATAGTAAATATAAAAAGGGGACATTAATGTAAATTCTTTGAACTTTATAGAATAAAATTCTTTGTAAATAAAACAACTTTATAAAAATAGTATGCCAAGAAATTTTAAAACTTAGGTGGCAAGCAAGAATTCTTTGGAAAGGACAACTTGGCAAAACTAATATAAAATATATATGTGTGTACACACATATATCTCTATTTCCACTAAGGAAATTGAACTTGTAACTAAAACCTTCCCATAAAAAACTCCAAGCCAAGATAATTTCACTGGTGAATTACAGTAAATATTTGAAAAATAAATAACAATCTTACTTGAACCTTTTCAAACAATAGAGAAGGAAATAACACTTCTCAACTCATTTTGTGAAATAAGGATCAACCTGAAACCAAAGACTGACATAAAACAAGTCAAGGAAAAATATTATTAATCTCTACTTTTTTATATAGATGGAAAATCTTAATGCAATATTAGCAAATAAAATTTAGCAATTTAAATAAACAATGTACACAATGACAAGGTGGGGTTTCTCTCAGGAAGGCAAGGTGAATTAGCATGCTAAAATCAATAGGTAATTTACCATATTAACAGATTAATTAAAAAAGAAAAACCATGTTATCACTTTTATATATGCAGAAAAAGTGTTTGAAAAAGATTGAACATCCATTTAATTTGGCACTCCACCTCTAAGACTGGGAAAAAGGAAAGGATATTTCCTCTCACCACTTCTGTTCAACATTGTACTAAAGCTCCATCCTGTTTTTATTCAGAAATAACATGAGTACCTAAAAATCTCAAATAATGAAAGAAAAATCTGTCAGCACTAATAAACAAATTTAGCAGTTACACTATAAAGTGCCAATAAACAAAAACCAATTATATTTCTATAAGCTAATAATAGTTTAAAAATGAAATTAACAAAATAATATCAACAAAATCATAAAATAATGAAAATAAACTTAACAAATTACAGGTAAGATCTCTTCTGCACCAAGAACTCCAAAACATTCCTGAGACAAATTTTAAAATACTCAAATGTATGGAGAGTTCTATCAGGTTCATGGATCAGAGGAATCAATATTTTAATATGTCATTTTTTCTCAAATTGGTCTACAGATGTAATGCAAGCAAAATTCCAACAAGTTTTTTTTTAATCTGTAAGCTGACTATATGGAACTCAAAGGATTTAGATGAGCAAAAAACATTTTTTTAATTTAAAAAATAATAAATGGGAGAACTGCTGCTACCTGATTTCAATATATATTATAAAATTACAGTAATAAAGATAATGCAGTATGGATATGGGAATAAACAGATCAATGAAACAGAAATGAGATTTCAGAAATTGACTCATAGATACGGTCAATTATTATTAAAAAAAATACAGAGGAATTTCAATGAAGAAAAGGAAAGTCTATAAATAAATTTTGGCGGAACAAGTAGATATATGTATGAGGGAAAGAAAAAATTTCCCTAATGTTACACCATTCTCCAAACTGATGTTAAGCTGATCATTGACATAATGAGCAATATAAAAGTTAAAAGAATCTTGACATAGGCAAAACTTTCTTAGTAAGGATGTAAAACACTAAAGATAAATGAAAAATATAATCTGGATTTCATCATATTAAAAACTTCTGTTTATCAAATGACACAAAAATGAACAGTAAAGTGCAAATTGGGAGAAAATACTCTCAGCACAAGTGACCAGCAAAATACTTGCACCCAGAATACACTAAAGAACACTCACAATTGAACAAGAAAACAATTTAAAGATGCATAAAATACTTGAACAGACATTTTACAAAGTAAAATATGTAACTAGCCAGGCACAGTGGCTCATGCCTGTAATCTCAGCACTTTGGAAGGCCAAGGTGGGAGGATTGCTTGAGCCCAGGAATTCAAGACCAGCCTGGGCAACATGGCAAAAATATCAAAATTAGCTGGGTGTGGTGGCTCAGGCCTGTAGTCCAAGCTACTCAGGAGGCTGAGATGGGAGGATCACCTGAGCCTGAGGAGGTTAGTGAGCCATGATTGTGCCACTGCACTACAGTCTGGGCGACAGATTGAGGTCCTCTCTCTCTCTCTGGCTATGTGTATATATATATACATACACACACACACACACACACACACACACATATATATATACACACATACATATATATGAGAGAATATAGACAGAGATGTCAATATGCTAATTAGGCACAATGAAATTCATACCTATATTCTTTTGATGCACTATTCCTTTGGGGTACAGCTAAACGTATATTATCTTTTAAGGTCTATTTAAAAACAAAGATAATAAACATTCCTTAAAGAGGAACATATCTGTTTATGTATTTATTGACTATTTACCTATATGTAACATTGAATATTAAATATTTATATATATAGAATATTTACACATGTGTAAATATTCCAATATCAATATTTGCATATAAGTAAATAGTCAATAAGTACATAAACAGATAATATATTTATTCTTAGGAAAATGAAAATTAAATTCACAATGATAAACTACTTTACACACTATGAACACCAAATATTCACAACGATGTGATACAAGTGAAATGTTAACACATTCAAGCGGAGTATAATATCATTCAACCAACTTGGAAAATTGTAAATTTGTTATAATGTTAAACATATATTCAACATATAACCTGAAAATTCTAGTCCTAAATATTTATACAAAAAGATTTGTAAAAGAACTTTTATAGCAGCTTTAGTCATAATAGCCAAAAACTAGAAAAACCCATAATAGCCAAAAACTGGAAAAATCCATCAACAGGAGAATGGATATACAAATCATGATATATTTATTCAATGAAATGTTTTACAGCAATTAAAAAAATTAAATTTTGATACATGCAATATCATGCTTGAATATCACAAACAGATATTACATAAAATAAAGCAAAAGAAATAGTGCATATTTTATGATTCCACTATATGAAGTTCAAGAACAGGCAAAAATAATTTATAACTATAGAAATCATAACTGTGGCTGCCTATGGGAGCCAGGATCACAACTAGTGGAAAAAGTAATGGAAATGCTCTAGGTCTTTATTGGGATGATGGTTACATCTGTCAGAACTCATTATTACACACTGAAGATTCACACATTACAAAACATTTACCCCAGTAAAAATATGTTCCTTTGGAAAATCCAAAAAGAAGCATGAGGAGTTATCTTGTGAAATGTAGTAAAACTGAGAGACAATGTTTACGGTCTATTTGAAGACAACGATAATAAATGTTTAGCTGCACTTCAAAGAAATAGTGGGTCAAAAGAATATAGGTATGAATTTCATTGTGGCTAATTAGCATATTGACAACTCAGCTGACCCTGCAAATACATATAGTAACCTGGTAGGATGTTTACAGTCCTGTGACTGATATGCTATGATTTATAAATTAATATATAAATCAAATAATTTATAAAGTAATATATACATCAAATAATTTAGAGTATGACTTCGAATTAACTTATTAGTCTTATAAGAGTTTGGATAACAGATTAATATAATCCTAAATGCCAATGTCTATCAATATTTTGTTAATGTTTCTACTCTAATAAATATATTTCTAAAGTTTAATTCTAATGTTGGTATTACTGTTGTGTATTCATAGAAATCTGGACAAATGATAGTGTCATGTACTAATCCATAAAATACAATTCATGTTTTAAGTTATTGTGCAGCTCAACTTGCAAAGCATTTGGGATATTTTACAACATTGTGCTAATGAAGCATGGGTCATAAGAATAAGTTTAACAGTGTTATTTATTTCAATATATACTAACTCAAGATTTTCTATTTCTGAATATGATGGGTTAGAATAATTAAAGAGGTGTATGAAATAATACTTGCCTTTTGATCTGAAAGATTATATCCATGAGAAACATTTTAGGTGCTGATTTATTTGACACATACGAGTGAGAAACAGCTGTACTTGAAGTAGTGAACTATGCAAAAAAAAATTGTTATATAAAGGGTTAGCATCCTGCATAGGAAACCAAACAGTTGAATTATGGTAATCAGAACCAAGACTGGATGAACTTTCACTGTGGATGGGATCACCTGAAGCACAGACAGTCGCCAGGACTCATTAAGATCAAAATTTGCTTTTTCTCTCTAAAATCTCTCAGTCTTAAACAGTACTATAGAACACAATAACTCCTCAGTAAATGGATGATGAATGAACAAACACATGAGATAAATGGGATAGGGATAGGGAATAGTAAAAAATGGGGTGCCACAGTATGACTCTGGGCAGCTGAAAGAATGGCCACACCAAAGAGAAACCACTGACTTGAGGAGAGACGCTGGAGGAGAGGTTGGCAAATTCTCATAGCATCAAGCAGTAAGCATTGAAATTAGAGATCTAGCCCTTGCCTTCAGAAGACATCAATAGAATGTCCTTTCCTAGAGTTGTCAGGTTGAGAATATGTGGGAGATTTTATATCTATGTCATTGGATGTTACAGCATCAGAGTTGCAGTCGACTGAGCTGGTAGATCCTCCTCAGAGCTCAGTGTAAACAAAGTTTCTGATGTAGAGGGAATTGATATTGGAATAATGAAATGGACATAAATAATCAACCAATAAAAGAAAAGGACAGGAGGGCAGGCTCGAGTTCTAATTTAAGGATATGTATTTTATATGTGTTCATTATTTTTGAAGCATCTTGCAGACTGACCATTCATCTGTGCAGCAGAGGAAAGATGTGGGGTCAACATTGTCCCATAAATAAAAATATCATTTTCTGAAAATTCTGCTGTATGAAATATCTACATATTAAAAATTTTAAACCAACTAAATATTTTTAAGTGAAGCAACTCCATCTCTCTCAGTAGCCTCCATCTCATCATACTACTGTTTTGTTTCCTAAAGTAAATCTTCAGCTGTGAATTATCCTAGAACTCTGAAGTTTGTGTGGTATATCATAATTTTGTCACAAGAAAATTAAAAAGGCATTAGCAGTATGCAAAAAGTTGTGTGTTTTCAATCCACGCAATAAAAATAAATCTAACCTCTTTCCCTACGTATTTGTTATTGCAATACCCCATCAATCAGTAAGAAGGAAAGCAGACTGACTAATGAACCATAGTGTTCAAAATGGAGCCTACTCTTGCAGGCCCTATGGGGACTAGTAAGTATTGCTGACCCACAAACACATTCTTCAGAAACCATGAGGGTGCTCACTTTACATTCCTTCATGAGTTAGTTCAATATATAATTAATCTAGTTTTTCATTTCAATTTCATTTACATGGTATTATATGGTGCTAGAACTTTTGGGGAACTGTATAAAATAACATTTCTTTCCAGATTCCTCCAGACAAGTCTTTTTTTTTTCCAGCTCAGAAATACATATTTGGGAAAATTTCAGTTTGGGTATAGGCTGACAGAGTAATGGTTTCATCCTTTAGAACTAGGACCATATTCTCCTTTACATCATTTGAATATTAATTTTGTTTGTAAAAGAGTATGCAAATTGAAGGGAGTTCTTATGGTCCCTCTGAAGTGATAGCTACTCCTCAATAGAGATGTCACTTGTGTTTACTTTGAGAAAATGACTTACATATTCTGCATTTTATTTTTCTCCTCTGAAAAGTAGTATCATTGGAATAGAATGGCATTTCTCAAAGTAGGTTCTGTGGATGCTAGCTAGCTGTGTGTGCCGGTGTAGAAAAACCTACTGCGTTGTGAGAATTTTTTTAAAAGATATTGCCATTTATAAGACCTTATTACAGAGGCAAGAAAAAGGGTAATATTTTTCATCCGAAAGTTGGAGATTCTATTCTCCAGTTCCCTAACATATCAGAATAAGGATTTCTCGCATATGTGAGTATAACCTTAAACATTTGCATTGCAATCAGCAGGGAGGTGGGAACTCAACTCTGAGCAGCAAAAGGGAAGACGGATTTTGTAATCATAAGTCAGCAAATTACAAAAGACTACTTGGAAAGAGTTTTGCCAACATACATGTGAAACGGGGCCCAATATTTATACAGTAAAATATTAATCAGCTCATGATGTGTTTCTAGGGGAAAATAAGCTCTTTGTTAGTTGAGATTTTAATGTTTTGAATATGTGACATGAAGTTCTGTTGATTTTGGAAACCACCTATCTCTTCAGTGATTCTTTAAGCATGAAGGGTCCAGGGTCAAAGAATTCTGGCAAACAATGGTTCCTAGCCTTGAGAGGTTCACAGTGCACATTAGCACATTGAAGGTTCTCTGTAAACTGTTTAACTCCATGCTTCCCAAACATATTTGACCATGCAACCTATAACATGTACTTGCATCCCAGGTCTCCTTAGAACAGTATTTGGGGAAAACCTCTGATGATTTCTAAAATCTAATATATATATATATATATACACACAAAGTCCAAAGTCCATTCAGGTTTAGTCTCTTGCAAGAATATGTTAACATACATTTTTACGTTATATATTATGTATATAATGTTAGATATATAATATTAAATTATATTAAATTAGATATATAATATTAAATATTAGATATATATCAATATATAGTAGATATATTCTTACAAGAGACTAAACCTGAATATACTCTGATTTGCAGCCTTCCAAACTAGTGCAAATATATCTGAACAGTATTTCGGTGGTTTCTTTTAGTTTTCATATTACTCTCTCAAACATATTTCAATTGATCATCACAACTCCATGGTAGTTATTTTATAACCAAGTTTTACAATTCCAACTTGACACCAGGAAGCCAAAATACTCCAAAGACTTCTGCAAGTGATTTCAGTGAAAAATCATCTGACACCAGAAAAATAGTCATAACTGCTCAATTTGCAAGATCTTCTCTGGCCAGCACCACCTCTCTGCTTTCATTTCCCCAAGATTTTCATTCTTTGAAGGCTGAAATCCAAAATGCCCATGTTTCCTACTCAGGTCTTATGCAATAACTACCCTTCGGCTCCAAATGACTCTTGTTTATCTCACTTTTTCAAGACATTAGAGAAATGTTGTATTATGGAAAGAACACTGTTTAGAGTTAGACACTCCTGAGTTCCAATTCTGGCTCTGAGAGTCATGAGTCTGAGGGCTTATGCAAGTTGCTTTCTGTAATCTTATTATTTTTCTTGAAAAGGGAACGATAACCCCTATGACTCCCAGGGATAATAGTGACTTGATATAGACACACTCAGTACAAATTATTTTCCCTTTACACCTCCCTTTCATTTTCTTTCTCATTATCAGAATTGTAAACAATTAAACATTGACATTATTTAGGTATTTATTGATATAAAACTTGAATAAAACAAATGATTAATAGCCTAAGGAAAAGAGCAATCATCTCAGTGCAACCATTATGCTCAGACCTCTCTGCAGGGTGCGATCTTCACTCTAGGACGCAAAAGCGGTGTTTTCCAAGATTCTGCAGGGCTTTTGTGTCTACAAGGGGTACAGCAATTTGCAATGGATTCTCATTTCTGAGACAGAGAAGTCTTAAGATCTTACTTGAAAAGGAGTTGGTAAATGAAGAGAAGGCCAAAAATCCACACCACTTCTTAGTGAAGCCCAGTAGCATTGCATGGTAGCATTTTGAAAAATAAAGGTACTCACTCATTCATTCATTCATTCATCTAAAAACATTTATTGACCACTTACCAGGAGTTGGGAGAATGAAAGAAATTGTGGTTTGTTCATCTTTATCCTTCAGTTACTGCTAACTCAGGAGGATGCCTTCCTGTGTTACAGGGGGACAATGGAGTGTACAGTGAAAGCTACTTATGTAGCAGCCAGAACAGCAGAGGAGCATGTGGACAGGAATGGATGTGAGAAAACCTACTTCCTTATTGAATAAACTAGAGGGTTAATTATTCTCCCATAAACAGGGGCTTACTAACCCAAACTGATTTAAAAACAGCGAGTCTGGGGCGATTAATGTTTAATGAGAGACTCCAGAAAGCATCACTCATGAACTGTGCCTTATTTAGCAACGTACGACCACATTTTTATATATTGAATATATATTGGAAAGGATATATACTCTTGGATATATGTTACACTTAAGTTTAGCAAGTAAACAAGAAAATTATGTGGCATGGCACTGCATATTAAATGTCAGAGAAGCAGAACTATATGTATTATGTATCTCAAACTTATTTGTCACCAAAGCCAATTTCTGAAATAAAAGATTCATAGTTGTTTCTTTTGAAGTTGCATAGAAATAACCTTTCCCAAAATTATGGGTGGCTTAGTGTGTAGGCAGTGCAGTCATCAGTGCTTTAGTTAATGTATGGTTTGTTTTGCAAAGAGTTTTCAACATTTAAAAGGAATGTTCATGAATTTCTAAATGCTATGTTTGCTGTAGCAAGACACTGAGAGTAATCATTACCTCCAGCTGTGATTTCCATCTTCCCCACCACTGCCCTCCATGTGTACTTCTTTTAAAGTTGACAGACATTCTGCATTTTAACCTCCCTGACAACAATTATGTAGTTGGTGAGCAGCAACCATTCAGGTTAGGTGCATTTACTTTCTACTTAGTCCCAATTATATGATCATGAAGCACTTCAAGAGGTAATACAAAGTAAAGCATTATGACAATATAAAACTGAGAATTTAAGTGCAAAAGAGGAAAAATTTATTTTCAGTGAAATAGAAGATGAAGCACATCTTTTTATGGAGGTTCTTTTTTAATATAATAAAGTGCTTTGGAACAAATTATTCAAAATAATTTATAACATTCCCATTAGAAAGTATATATAAACCATAGCAAAACCTTCTAAAATGTTAACATCTTCTGAATATTTTTATTTCTTAGCTATTAAAATGTTTTAACAATATCATCCCAAAACAGAATTACTGCCTAGAAACTCCATGAAGATTTTTTCTTTTCCTGTAGGAACTCAGAGTGCAAATTATCCCATTTTAAGGCACCATCCAACATATCCTTTACAACGTTTATTTTTTTCTTCAGGAATAAAACAAAATTAATGCAAAATTTTACCTAAATATATTCTACTCAAAATATGCAAATAAAGTCAGAAGCTTAACATATTAAAACTACACAGAAATGTCTTCAGCATACACGTTATATATGTATGCATATATACACAATTTATCATATATATTAGGTATGATGGACACATATATTTCTCTTCCAAAATATTCCACCACTCCAAGGTCAGTAAGATGGCAGAACTAAATTATTTCTCACTAAACCCAAAGTTAACAATTTGGAATTTGATAACTAAAAAAAGTACTACCTATTGTTTTCTTATTAAGAATTTCCATAGAAATAATGATTAATAAGGTCAGTTATGTGTAGCTCACAAAAATGCGAGCTCAAAAAAAGTTTGACTTCATTATATAGACTACAGGTTTCATATAATTCAGATGTCAATCGGATAAAGTCTATGTATATTTGTGTGTGTGTGTGCACATGTGTGTGTGTGCATGTGTGTGTTATTTTTTAAGACATTAGGATTACAAAGACAGCTTCAAAAAAGGGATGGAAAATAGAAAATAATATCTTGATATCTTGGCAGTTTAAAGTAGTAGAGAATTTTCATAGGAACAAATGTGGTTTTGAATTGTGTATTTCTATTAAAAGTAGAATATACATTTTATATGTGTGTGTGTATATATATATATATATATATATATTTAATCTCAGGTGAAGACCAGGTCAGAACACAAAATGAAAAAATGCTACTTTGTTTTGTCTCATTAGAATTGTACAGGAAAGACCTAAACTTGACAATGACTGTCTTCATAATTAAGTTAAATAGGAAAGTATATTACCTGGTCAAGATATTATAACATATATGAGAAACATGGAACCTCTATATGACAAAACTCATTATTTACTGGGCACTTTCCCAACCATACTGCTGTGGAATTTTCCTGAGCCTCTTCTCAATGGCTACAAGGGAATTGAGCACATAGAAAAATAATAGGAGAAGCCAAAATGGGATCAAATCCAAGCCATTATTACTGAACCTTTTTTTTTTTTGAGATGGAGTCTCACTGTGTCGCCCAGGCTGGAGTGCAGTGGCATGATCTCGGCTCACTGCAACCTCTGCCTCCTGGGATGAGCAATTTCCTAAGAGTATCCAGTGTGTTATCCTTGATAACCTTATCATTGATCCATGTTGAAGATCTCTTCATGTCAACAATCTTTACCTCTTTTATTATGTGTGTTTTGTGTATGTGTGTGTGTCTATATATATATATAACTTTTCTAGAATCTACTTATAATTGCCTTGCAATTCCTTTTAGATATGACGAGTCCTATTTTCTTATTAGTCCATTATATTTCTATTATGACCTCATATTTTTTAGTTATTCCTTCATAAGCAATAATTGCAATTTAAAGCATTGTAAGTTAAACTCTTTTCTCCTAGAGTTACGTTGTAAGTGGGAGGGTTCACTCTTAGAAACCTACTTTACACAGGAAAATACCAAAACTGGTTACCAACAATAATAGATAAAATAGATTAGAAATGTAAGGTTTATAAATGTTTTTTCAAATATGTAAAATCAACTCCATATGTACAGTGGTCTCGCTAGGGCTGTCTCACCCAGATATTCCAGGAGCATTTCCATGAAGAGTAATCATCACCAACTTTGTTGCAGGATAGCCCAATATTTTCAGACACACTAGCAGGCAGGAAAAAGGAATCAAAAGGCAAGACTCAGGCTACACACTCCTCTTTAGCCTATTGACAATGTCCTCAGGTTTTCATGGTTACAGACCAGGGCTGGTAGAATCTATGTGTATGTAAAATTCAGACCTAGAATGCTTTCTTTCTTTTTTTTTTTTTCTTATCAATCTCCATAGAGTAAGTAGTAACATTTTTTATTGCTTTAGTGTGTATTCCAATTTAGAGATGGCCCTCTTGAATTTTCTATTGTTGATTTCATGGGCATAAAAACCTCAGAAAATCTCTGAATGCAATATTGCAGAATTTAGTTTCTCTAGTGTCTTTTGTATAGGGTAAGAGTGAATGTGTCAGAAGTCACTGAGAGGTCGGCTGTGAATGTTACTTGGGAGAGAGAGGTAGTTACATATACAGCCTTCAAAATGCAGACTCACAAGTCAAACTGCCTCAAGTCTGTACATGTATTAAAACATACTCCCTGGTTCACTGGGCCCTATTTCAGAACTCCTCAGATAAAACTTAATGTCAAGACTTTAAAACCACGTAAAATGTCAGTTTTCACCCGAATGTATGGAGTCCAAGGAAAGCGCCACTCAGTACATGTGGGTTAGAAGTCTATGTTTCTCACTGTGGTCTCTCTAATACTATCTCAGTCCATGAAGAGAAATCATTACCAACTGTGTTGCAGGATAGCTTGTTATTTTCAGACACACTAATAGGTAGGCAATGAAAATGAATCAAAATGCAAGATTAGGGCTGCATACTTGTCTTTAGCCAGTTGGCATTGCCCTTAGGCTTTGATATGCACAGATCAGAGCTGGTGGAATCTAGTTGCATCTTTTATCTTACAGAAGAGCACGTTCAGATTCCCATGGGGAAGCGGCCTTCCACTTGATACCAAACATTTAATTTTATCCAGTACAAAACTACACCTAATCCCTCCTTGGTAAACATGTGTTCAAGTCAGGGAGAAACATATACTCAGTAGTAAACTCAGTTCTACTCAAATTTATCTCCTGTTTAGAAGATAAGTAGAAGTACAAGTTTTGAGGGTTGCAATGACTTTGTCACTTACACATTTTAATTTTTCCATAATATTTTGTTAGGGAAGTTTTTAATTTGTTCATCCTACAGAAAACAAGCAGCTATGTTGTTTAAATAGAAACTTAGATAAAACGTGTTTATTTAAAGCTAAATATTTAATAATCCAAATGAGGAGGACAGGCAATAAAAACATACTTGTGGGATGTATGTTCTATTTCCTTCAGTTTTAGAATGGAAACTCTTACTTCCAATAAAGTACCAAAAGACTATGTAGCAGTTCTTGTATTTAGACCCTCTTAACCAGGCTTTCAGAGAAATAACGGATCAGAATGCTGGCTCTTATCAGTAAAATACATTTCATGGTAAATTCAGAAAGAAAGCATTGAGTGGAACAGATGTATGCTCTTTAAGGACCATTTATTCCACCAATCCTATTAAAAATAATAATGCAGCTTCTCTCTCTTTATAACATTTTGATCCTTCTTTTGCTATACATAATGCCATAAGTTAATACTTTACATGAAAACCTATTTCCAGGGAAATCCTGTTGGGCGGCTGTACTACAGCAAACTCTAATCTCTGGAAGAGAGGGCAATAACCACAAGGGATAACATTGTCTACATTTTAAATAGCGGTTGCTGCTTTCTTTGTGTTTAGTACAAAAAATGAAGGAATAAAGGAAGAGGGCACTTTCAAAAGACTTATTGGGAACTAAAGAAAATATTAAAAAGAAGGATAATTCCCCTAAATAGACAATCAAACCACCCAAGCCCAGGTTGGTGAAAACTGATGTTATTTTATTCAACTGAATAAATAAACTCTAAACATAAATATGGCATGTAATGAACATGGAATTATAGTCTTAAAAACATTTCAATTTAAGGCAGGCAGTTTATAAAATAAGGGCATACATATTCATGCAATGCAATTATTTGTCAACATTTTTACAAATAATTTTATAGCTTCCTCCCACACACACATTCAGAGGGCATAGATGAATGAGGAACCACTTCAAAGGAGGAAAGACTGTTAGAAACCGTGGTAAATGTGGTTTTCTTCTTTCCCACTATCTTTCCCACCCCAACTCTTCTAAAAAGAACGAACAAACAAAACCCTTTCTAGAAACAGGAGCCCAAGAGGAAATCTCAGTCTGCATGCTAGCTGCTAGGGGATGGAGACACAATAATGAGCATAACACAGTTCCTCCCTTCAAGGAAATTATCAGCCAGGGGAAAGAGAAATCTACAGGCTATTATAATGCAGCACACCAAATTCTCCCCTCTGAATACTGTATTTTCTGACAGCAAATCAAACTGCTAAGAATGCCTGGAATTTGAAAAGACACAAAAGGTTTGGGTGTGGAAGGGGGGATAGGGTTGGCATAAAGGTGAATTTCACATATCATCTGAGATCAGGAGATGGATCAAGATATTCTACAACTACCTGTCTCAGTGCCTTATCTCCACTCCTGCATTTCTCACACCCATTCCCTCATTCAACCTCATTTGTTTGTGTTTTGCAGATAGTTCTTCAAAAATAAGCAGATAAAATCATTGGGAAAATTTTCACTACAGCATGCCTGCAAGGTAGTATTTCCAATAGCCTCCTCATCACCTTAAACCAGTATCACAGGCTATTAAGTAGAAGTTTCATCTGAGACATTAGGATAATTAGACAACAGACCAAGACAAAATGCCATACCAACAAATATATTTTCAAAGGAAATTGCCAAGTAAAATATAAGTTTAGAAGTGTGTTTTACTTATATCCACATTGAGAATCTGAAAGAATCAGGAGCGAATGCTGTGGGAGAATTCTTAAGAAAGATTTCCATAGTAAAAGAAATTCTACAGGAACCTTCTACATCCAGAAAGGGAGATAGAAGACTCTTTCCTCTTTAAGTCAAAAGGGATGAGATTCAAAGGGAACACACCTTACAGTAGAGTGATCCAGTGGACTAGTACCTGCCTTCCATCTAAGAGGCTCGGTTAACCAGAGAGACGGGCTGGAAAACTGCTTCGGTGGTGGAGAGACTGAGAGTTGCTTCTGTATTGGGCCTGGGCTATCATTCCAGAGTTTGAATAGTTAAAGAGTGCACAAGAGTTTCCTGTTGATCAGATGTGGGCTCATATGAAAGAGAAATCCAACTTGGAAGTATTTAAAATTGCTGAAAAGAACTAGCCTGAGAGATACCATCTGGGAAGGCATTCAAACTCCAACAGAGAGAATCTGGGTAGAAGAGACTTCTGAAACACTAGAACTTAGGAGCCAACAGTAAACGAGAGGAAAAAGCAGCACTCACATCAGGGAAAGGGTGACCATACCTAAGCAGTGGGGGCCTCTGGAAACCCAGAAAATAATCTTTCAAAGAGTCAACTTTGAACAGTTGCCAAGTCCACAGAGAGCATGCCAGCTTTTGACACTACCAATCAAGTAAAAATTTCCTAACTTCTTCCTCCTCTTCTTTCCCTCAGCCTGCAGGGTCAGAAACCAAATAGAGCAAAAGAAGGAGAAGAGGAATAAATAAAAATCCTGGAGGCTGGGGGCGGTAGCTTATGCCTGTAATCCCAGCACTTTGGGAGGCCGAGACGGGTGGATCACCTGAGGTTAGGAGTTCGAGACCAGCCTGTCCAACACGGCAAAACCCTGTCTCTACTTAAAACAGGAAAAAAATTAGCCGGGCATGGTGGCGGGCACCTGTAATCCCAGCTATTCGGGAGGCTTAGGCAGGAGAATCGCTTGACCCTGGGAGGCGGAGGTTTAAGTGAGCCGAGATCGCACCACTACACTCCAGCCTGGGCAACAAGAGCGAGACTCCATCTAAAAAATTTAGAAAACAGGGCACAAAATGACTGCATGTCCTGTCAGTGTTACACTGGAACATTATCTAAAATGTTTACTGAGGAGGAATGAATCCTTATTTGACTTAGCTATCTCTCCTGATTACGGGTCAAACTCTGGAATTTGAAATTAACTTACAGATTTCTGTCCAGGAAAAAATATAACCTGAAATGGTTCAATTCAAGGGCAACAACTGCTTAGGAAATTAGAAAACTTAATTCAACTTTCTTTCCTTAAATGAACATGTCTATTCCTCAATATTGTTAAACTAGCTTTATCATTCTGTTGACTCCCTCATTAATAAGTTACATGCAGTTTTGAAATGTGCAGACTTTATAATTGCATAAGAATCATGTTTTAAACTTTTAACAAAATAATTTGACATAGAGACAATCTTTCTCTGTCTCTCATTGCCAACCATCAGCCTGCAGCAGAAATCCAGCCAAGGAAAAGGAGAAGATCTAGTGATAATTCAGTTCCAAAGTGTTCATTTCTACATGTGACTGTCCTTCTAATTTCTGAACTGCTAATTTAATGAGCAACAGAAAGTGACTTTAAAAGTTTTAGTTACCTGAAAGTAATCATAAATGTCATACATCTGTCAAACTTACCGTTCTAGAGATGGAGGAATACTTCCTTAAATGTATTATTTTTTTAACTAAAGGAACAAGAAGAGATTTAACAAAACAACGTTACTTTTGATTTGAAAAATCTCATTAGTTCTGTTTCTTCTACTTACATTTAACTCCTTATCTCCTAAACTAAAGAATGACAGAGGAGTTTACATGATTTACTAAGAAAAAACCAGAACAGACATTTCTTTGTTTTTCTCTCTTCCCTGATGTTTCATCTTGGTGAAAAAAAAAAAGTTTTTGATGTAATTGATACAGCTTTCTATCAAATATAATATATTTGAATTCACAAGCACTATACAAGCTAGAAGATAGATTGAATTGGGTATTCATAAAATATCAAAAGCAAGTTCCAAAAGCAATAATGTACATCAGGACAGTTTCTTGTGAATTCCACTTCATCCAAGTGACACCAATAATGCATATATCTTGAGCAATTATAAAAGCAGATGGGATTTTATTATATATTTCAGCATATCAACAAGAAAGATGACAATAACCAAAGTTGATATAACCTATAAAACCAGGCACAGGTTATGCTGCAGAAGATGTTAACATTTTAATGCCCCAAACACAAAAAGTCAAATAAAATAAAATGCAGAGCTACAAAAAAAATGAAACTTGATAAGATACCCTTTCATTAAATATAATATTTGAATATTATACAAAAAAAGGACATTTAATTTAATAAAAGCCGCAACACATAGGTACTTTATGATACACGTGACTTACAGTTCACAAAGGAAGAAGTATAATCCTTGGAATCAAGTCAGAAATTTGGAGTCAGAAGATATACAGAGATTCAAGTTCTATAGCTGTGGAACTTGGAAGGTAAAAATTACTTCAATTATGTTAGCCTCCATCATAATACCTATTGCAATGTTTTTTGAGTATGTAAAGTTCTTTATATGCTTCTAAATACTGTGCTCATGTTAATAATTATTAAAGTTTCTGTTTCATACATATTTTTCACTCTTGGAGAAGGAGTGTCAGAGTAATATGGAGCATTTTTCTGGAGGTTGTAATTGATTATGAGGAGAAGACATAATGTACCATCTTTGAAAGCTCCAATCTGATTAACTGAGACTTTTAACTGCAGAAATGAAGAAGAACATGGAGAGCTGTAAATGGAGGGCTCTCTGCTGCTGCTTCTGTACACAGCTTCTGCTCATTTCTGGCCAGTGAAACACAAGGAACACAAATCACTCCCAAGACAAGAAAGAGCCAAGTGCAGCAGCTGTTACCACCCATGAGCACTAGCTCCCAGATAGCAGCACTCCCAGCAATACACTCTCTGGGTCCAAAGCAGGCAAGTGCTCAGAGTTCTGGACCTCATGGAAAGCACTTCTTCCCTCCTTCTGTTTCCCTGAACCTACTGAAAGCTAACGACAGAAGAAGCAGAAATTTAGGGATTGAAGTCCCATCATTCCACAGGACCGACATTGCTGAGGTGACAGAGTAGCCTTTGCTAATATTTAGCTCGAAATGGCTGATGAGAACAAATAGATAACATCTTACTTTTCAAACTGCGGCTTCTTTGAGTTAAGTAGAGCACAGAAGATAAAAGGAGAAAGAAGCTAAAAATCAGAAAGAGACAAACAAGGAACACAGTTTCCAAAGATTGTAAGAAAATATCTTGTTTTTTTGAGATACATTTTAGAAAAAAAAGATTTGAATTCAAATATTTCATTGCATAAGAAGATATTCTGTAGCTTGTTAAGTAAAAACTGAACAGCAAAAAAGAACAAAAACCAACATATGTAATCCTATAAGCAGCAAACAATTTTTGACCATTAAGTAATTCACTGTGTTAAATTAGTTTCTCCAGACCTTTCCTGTACAGTCCTGAGAAATATAATATCCTGAAAGGTAAACCCAAAATAATGTATCAGATAATAAGCACATTGCAGATTTATAACTGCTGTTTATACTTTTGGATAACAGTGAATGTGCCACTTACTCAAATGTGTGTTATGTCGTGTTCAAGGTGCCAGCTCTATGCTATGGAGCAAGCTTTTCAGCTTTGGAGGATGACTATGCAAATTACTTAAAGAGCAGCTAATCAACATTTTTTTAAATGTCCACATAGTATCTAGCAGTTTCTACATTTTTGACATAAAACAAAGTAATATGAAAGTGATAAATTCCGACCTGTAATGTCTGTACTAGTAAAGTTGCCAATGATCAGGTTCTACCTAAATATATCTACACGGATTTCTGTTACAATTATATTTACCCAGGTGACATCGATTATATTAAGAATTGAAGGTCATTTCTTCACACTCCTACAAAAAATAACCCAGAGTAAATTTTGTTTTTAACAAACCCTCATGTGTATTAACGATGCCTCAGAACAGCACTAGGATTTTAGCCATTTAACAAGACAGCTTCCAGATCCTGACTTGAATGTGTCCTCCGAATTCAACTGAGGAAACAAAGGTTTTTACTGCACAGCAAGATTAATGTAGAATTTTATTTTTCACAATCTTGATGATCAATATTTATTAAAGATATGTTTGACCAAACATTTGTTCATACTAATATCCATAAACCTAAAGCAAACATGTTTTTTTTTTTTCCACAACAATGACACTTTGTATTTATAATGACATCTTCTTTTGTTCTTGTGAAGGGATCAAGCTTAGGATGAAACATCCTGAAGACAATCATAATAAAAATAGCTACAGAATATGGAAATTGAGACTCCACTTTGCAGGCAGTTAAAGCATCTATAAAACATAACAAGGTAGGAAGAGCAATGAGCTGGGTCAGAATGCCAGCACTGCCAGTGAACAGAGGCCTGACCTGCTGTGCGTCACTTGATGCTTGGAACCTCTGTTTAGCGACCTGGAAATATAATTTGGATGTTTATCCCATCCAAATCTCATGTTGAAATGTGATCTCCAATGTTGGAAGTGCTGCCTAGTGGCAGGTGTTTGGTTTCATGGGGTAAATCCCTCATGAATGAATTGGTGTCATTCCCTTGCTGATGAGTGAATTCTCATTCAGTTAGTTCATATGAGAGCTCGTTGTTTATAAGAGCCTGACATCTCTTCTACTCTTTCTCTGGCTGTATGATATGTCTTCTCTCCCTTCTCTGCCTGCCATGATTGTACGCTTTCTGAGGCCTCACTGGAAGCAGAAGCTGGCACCACACCTCTTGTATAGTCTACAGAACCATGAGGCAAAATAAACCTCTGTTCTTTATAAATTACTCTGCATCTGGTATGCCATTACAGCAGTGCAAAATGCACTACCACGCTTGGAATCTGAGGTCATTAAAAGAGGTAACTACAAAAGTCTTCATAGTTCTAAAGTCTTATATGGAGGTATGTTAAGTTATAAGTGGCAAAGTAGCAACAACCCCATTTCCTCCAAAAATCAAAACCTTTACAATTGATGATTCCTCTCTCAGTAACTCACCTTCAAAAATAGGAAGGCTGCACATCTAAAAACAAAAAATCAAACCTATAAGTTTTAATTACATCTAAATTTATAACATATGCATAAGAACAATTTTTAAATCACATTAAAACTACATAGTAGTTTGACATATTTGCATATATAATTTGTTAGTTACGTGTATATACATTATGTATAACTATCCCATGTTATTGGTACATTTGTTCATTTCTCCTAGATATGAACCTAAAGTCAGACGTTAAAATTGAATGCATGTTTATCTAATGAATAATAGATGGCTGCTAGGCATATATTTCATGTTGCAGAATATAGTATCCAAGGCAGTGACCCACAACTATTTCAAAAACATTTTCTATTCAGACATGATACAAATACCTCTTCTTGTTCACAGGACCTACCATCTTATTATGAGTTGTAAACCTGCAATATTTAAAGTCTAAGCTGTCTGCATTTCAATAGAAGACACAATCAGAATAACTAAGTGCATCAACCATATTAATTTGCAATGCTGGTAGGTACTATAAACTCAGAGGAAAGTAATCAATTCACCATGGAAATAATGTTGATCTCTTAGCCTTATATCACTTTCACCCTGGAATTATTCCACTGCCATCAATCAGAAGGAGAAATACAGCATATGAGGAAGCAGAAACCATCAAGCATTCATAAATAGAAGCAATCTCTGCATATGGTTTTCTAGAAATAATATACTAAAGTCCTGAACAGTAAGAGTCAGTACAATCAAATGCAGTAGCTGAGTAAGTGAGTTACCACACAATGTGCTTGCCAGTTCAGCAAATGGAATAAAAGTTTTATCTTGGTCTCTCACTCTCTCTCTCGGAAAAAGAAAGGTTACCTGTGATGCTCTATAAGTTACTACAACAGAGACTATTTCATTTGCCCATGAAATGGAATTGGGGACTTACTTGTTTGCTACATCATTCTCCCCTCCTCTGCTGAGACCATCAGTGAACTGAAGCATCCGTTTTTCCATTTATACAAATATTGTGCTTAGTGACTGTGGGGCAGGTGTCCTGCTGGAGGGAGTCGGTAGCATTGGGAAATGATGGAATCCACTGTAATAACGTAACATGAGGGGTTCACAGCCTTCCCATGAGAAGCAGGAGAGGAACCAGCCTCATCTAATCCTTTTTAATTACATTCCCTTTGAGGATTCTCTGAATAATGGCCTTCAGGCTACCTACCACATTTTCGTCAATATGCAGCATCTTTAGCAGGAATCTGGAGATATTTATCCTTCAAAAAGCACATATAGGCTTTGACAGAGTTGAGTTGAGCTTTAAGAAAACAAAGACCATATTCCAAAACAAATTTAATGATTAGTAAATGGCATCTGTGATATGGACTATTTATTGAAAAGGAAAAAAAAAAAAAGACCAAAAAGTGATGAAGGCACATTTCCCAGCACTTGACTTATTTTTAAAGGATGAAGGTGAAGACCAGATAACTTGGTATTTCTACATAACTGTGTTATGAAGAAGAAATAAACATTGTTGGGGCCAGGTGTGGTGGCTCACACCTGTAATCCCAGCACTTTGGGAGGCCAAGGTGAGTTGGTCACCTGAGGTCAGGAGTTCAAGACCAGCTTGACCAACATGGTGAAACTCCAGCTCTACTAAAAATACAAAGAAAAAAAAATTAGCTGGGCATGGTGACAGGTGCCTGTAATCCCAGCTACTCAGGAGGCTGTGACAGCAGAATCACTTGAACCCAGGAAGCAGAGGTTGCAGTGAGCCAAGATCGTGCCATTGCACTCCAGCCTGGGAGACAAGAACAAAACTCCGTCTCAAAAATAAATAAATAAAATGAAATTAAAATTTAAAAAAAAGTTGTTGGATGCTGCAGTAGGCAACACAAAATTCAAGACTCAGTTTGCCTTGAATTCTTCAGGAATATGCTGAATAATCTATATATTGAAGGTTTAGAACAGTGTAATGATGCATTTGATTAGATTTTGACTAATTCAACTATTCACTTATTTTCAATTGACTCATCTCAGTTCATACGAAGCATGAGAGGAAGGAGGGGGAAGGAGAAGGAGAGGGAGGGAACAGGGTGAGAGAGAGAGAGAGAAGGAAAATAAATCTTGAATCTTGATATAACATGGATTTTTCTACTTAGGGCCTCAGTGAACCAGAAACTGGAAAGCTGTGCTCTTTTTAAATTTATGGTTTTAAAAGATTTGGGATGCCTGGATCCTACAAAATGCATGGCTACATGAAGAAATATCACTCAATATATCTGAGAAGGAGACACAAGGAAGACTCTTCCTTCATCAAAATTGTAGTAATTATCCAATCCATTAATGAAAGAGCTGCCTAGAAGCAGAGAGAGAATGCAATCAATCTACTTTGCCTTAAGAGACAGGCTTTCTCTATTGTTTTCTTTTTCTTGTGCCAGTTGTTTCTTGTCATCACTAATGAATGATATTGGTACAATGGTAAGAATTAGGGTTGAGGTTAGAGTTTGAGTTCGGGATCAGAATAGTGGTAAGAAACTTACCTTAAACTTATATTGATTTCAATATCTACAAGTGCCTATAGGACATTTTCATGTGGGTGTCCTACTACCTCAGCATTCTCAAAGCCTAACCCATGATCTTCCTGAAACACAGACCCTTCTTCCAACTTTACATAAGAATTTCACCATTACTTTGTCTTCCAACTTATAAACACCAGTTGTCTTATCTCCCTCCAAAATTTGTCTCTAAATCCTGTCAGTAGTTTGTCTGAAAATTTCCTAGTCATATCCATACCATCAATTTTTTTTTTTTTTTGAGACAAAATCTCACTCTGTCACCCAGGCTGGAGTGCAGTGGTGTGATCAGGGCTCACTGCAGCCTCTGCCTCTGGGGCTCAAGTGATCCTCCCACCTCAGCTTCCTGAGTAGCTGGGACCACAGGTGTGTGCCACTACGCCCAGCTAATTTTTGTTTATTTTTTTGTAGAGACAAGGTCTCGCTGTGTTGCCAAGGCTGGCCTTGAATTCCTGGGCTCAAGTGATTCTCCCACCTCAGACTCCCAAAGTGCTAGAAATCCAGGTATGAGCCTAGCCTCTTTCTAATTTTTAAGGTCTTTCTCAGCTCATCCCCAGGACAACTAAGTACAGACTTGCACTATCACAGCATGCACTGTGTCAAAAGCTGCTAAATAATCTTTGTTTTCCTCATCCAATTTATTCTACACATGGCCAGTAAACAAAAGGTCTTGTTTATATCACATTTTTGTTCATAGGCCCATACCACCTCCCTGCTGCTTTTGAACCAAAGTTAAATCTCGCTTGGTTTTGAAGCTCTTTACAATCTGCATCTCCCCTTCCTATCAAAAATACAAGTGCTCTCCATATCCTTGTCATCTAAATGCATCCTAGGCTCGAGAAAAACAATCTTATCATAGCAAAACCACATACCTGTTGATATCTGTGCTTTGACTCATGCCATTCCCCACATGGAAAGGCTTACTCTTTATGCCACCTAGTACACCCAACTCATTCAACTAGCTTCTGCTTAAGTCACCTTGCATCTATTGTTTTCTTAGATTATCATTACTTCTTAGAGTCTGTCTCTTTACTGGGATTCAACTGTAATTACAGTCTAAACCTGTCCACTTAGCACTTAATATATGTTCTTACTGTAATTGTTGCCTGTATATTGATATCCACCCACACAGTAGCCAGTTCAATATGTAGAAGTCACTAAATCTATGCTTAAATCATTAATCTATTAATACCAAAAGTGCTCTAATATATACTAAAGTCGAGGCCTGAAGTACAGGTAGAAATGAAGAAGATTAATGAGTGTTTACAAAACTGAAATTCTTTTGAAAGTGAAGCAAAGAACATTTACATTTTTCCAATTATATTTTGGCTAAGTACCTAGTATGTGTAAGAAACACACTGAGTCAATGGACACACACTGATTAAATGATCACACTGTCCCCTATTTAATCTTCACAACTACCATGCTAGGTAGGTAATTAACTAGCTACATTTTAGAGCAAAGAAAATGACTTCAAGAAAAGCTATCTGACTTGCCCAAGACTGTCCACTGGTAGATGGTAGGACCAAGATACATCTCAAGGTTTGTCTCACTCTAAGTATGGTGTTATTTTTTCTGCCTAATTAGACAGGATTTAGAAATATAGGAGAGAATAGACTTTTAAAATGGAGAATACATATAAAAATTAGAGAATGAAATACTAGCCTCTGTTATCCTTTTCATGTAGGAAAGGAAACCAGCCATTATCTTTTTCAAGCACAAAGACTTTCACCTTGTCACCTACCACTCCAGGATTTATGCCTAGACAAAAGAAAGTGTGGCTTCCCAGCTGCCAGCTGATGACCACTTCTCCAGAAGAACAGTAGAAGCTGCTTGGAGAAATGACATCTCTACTATTTCCAAATCAGTGCCCCTTACAAATATGTAGGCAATTTTTTTCTTTCTTATTGAGGATTTCTTATCATTTTAAAAGAGGAAGTCCACATATGGATTAAGGGTCCCCAATTCCTAACATTCTATATCATCTACCCTGTTTTCAGGCTGGTTCCAGGAAGTGAAGAAGAGAATGTCACAGAGATGCTAGGGAACTAGGTACATGGAAGATTAGGAGGGGGAGGTTCTGGAGAGAAGGAGTGGCTTTTTAGTCCCAGGCTGAACAGTCTGGAATTTGTTTGATAGGCAACCGGGAAATATCCAATATATTCTGCAGGATGGTAACATTATCCTAAAGAGATGCCACAATTCTCCAGGTAGCCATGAATAAAAATAAATAGTCTATTCTTGTTGCAATCCAATATTATAGTTGAATAGCAAATTAGATCAAAACTTTACATTTAAAAAACATCATATTTAATTACTATGTATTTAACATAAGGTAGGACACATAATTAAGACGCTGATGTTCACATTTCCACATCTTAAACATGCACACACTCAAACACACATACACAAAGAATGACAAAGTATCCCTCACATTCTAGGAAGGAAAATGTGGAAAATGTATGAAATAAGATATGCAAAAATATTATGTAAAACAAATTTATAAGCAGTGAGACTCCACAGAAGGGTATTTTGTATGCCATTTTTATTATGGGCCAAATGGAAAGAAACAGTACTGAAAAGTAAAAAAAATAAATAATAAATAAAAGAAAGAAATCTCAAATTTTTAGAAATACTGTGATTCACTATCCCTGACATTCAAAGATGTTCATAGTAATTTATTCTCACAACCAGAAGGGTCTTCCTTATATCCAGATTCCCTAATGCTACAGTTTTTATCCACTTTCCAATTTTCTCACTTCCAACAAGTTGCAAATGGTTATCATTTTCTGTATAATAAGCTATCTCATTTTTTAATAACTTTATTAATAACCTTATGCTTCAAAGTCTCAATTACTCTAGTCTCTTTAGTCTTTTCTCATAATACAACATTCTATGGTCTTTGTAATTTGCCTAATCAGAAATTAGGTTAAAAAAAAAACTTTTTGGTTACCTGATCACTATTAAAAAAAAAGTAGAGAAAGTTGGAAATCTTGCTAACACATGCACATATTGATTAAATGCAGATGAAGCCTATGGTATTCATTCTGATTAATCATGAATAGAAATAATGTATTACATAGTTACTCTATACAACCACCAACACTTTAATATTCTGTGTGGGGTTTTTAAGGATTTCAGTGATGAAGGGAAGACAGCAACACTACGAGGACAAAGAGCACTCAGCTGAATCTAGAGAATGTTTTGCTGAAGTTGCATGCATTGTCAGAGCAACACCTTCACTCATAGGCTGCAGCATAGAATCTGTAATGAGCTTCATCTACTTTTCAACCAACTTTTTAATTTGTTTGTGCCTAAAGGATAATGTGTCTAATTCTTTTTTAGGTTTTGCTCTCTGTTATTCCTCTCTCTACTTCCAAATTCTGCTGTTAGCTTTAAAACTTATTTTCCTACAAATGTGGCCATTACTTTGTCCTAAATTTCTGTCTTATGTGTGCACCACATTGCAGTTTAGGTTGCTTTCCCTTTTAAATGTTGATTACTGCTTTTAAAATTTAAAATAAGATGCCACTAGTCTCTGTCCAGAGTCAAGGGGTCTGAATTCAGTCAACTGATCTCACCCAAGCGCAAGAAGAATGATGCTCCACTTATCACTAGGAAGCCAGGCCACCACTCCATTTTCCTTCGATTTATTGGTGCCCTTGAACTGACTGAGAAGTAAGCAGATAGGAACTGGGCCAAGTCAAAAAGTCTATGCAGTGGAGTGCTAATAAAAATGGCCCCAGTTTTCCCCCTCCTTTAAACTAGCTCTTAATTTTGCAGCTCTTCCCATCAAGTGGCATCTATTTCCCCACTTACTGAATCTGGGCTGAACTTCTGAGTTGCTTCAACCAATAGAATGTGACAGAATAGGAGTTTGGACCTCAAAATGCCTTGTGCACTTCCTCTTTTTCAGCTTCCTGACATTGCCGTGAATACAAGCATGGGTTAGCTCACTAGAAGATGAGAGACCACATGGAAAATATCTGATTTATCAAAGCTGAGGCCATTCTAGATCAGCCATCCCTCAGTTGACCTACCAACCCACTGCAAGTCCATGAAGGAGACCAGCAGAAAACCGAAGCCCAGCCAACCTACACACTTCTGAAAAATAATAAACAATGGTTGTTGTAAATCATCAAGTTTAGGGATGATTTGTTAGGCAGCACTATTGCAGCAATAGCTAAATAATATAGTATGGATGGGTATCCTTCATCCTAGAAATTCAGGAAGTAAAGTGCCATATGCTAAGTGAAGTTTTTAATGAACAATAATAAGAAGGGCTCAAACTCTGTAAAGTGTTTGCTTTAGTGAAGGCTAGTAATCTGGAGGTTATGTCTCAGTCCTACTAAGCTGTAGGGAACTTGAACAATATACCCCAGAACTTTTCTTCCCAGAGCTCATCCAACTAGTTTTCCTTGGGTCCCTTTCCTATCTTGGAAGCTCCTTGAAAAACAGCTCCCAGGAGACCAGGGTCCACCTAGTGTAGCTCTCCTCCTTAGGACTTCTATGTAGAAAATTATTTCCCTTTCTTTTCTTGAGAAAGTAGTTCTTTCTTTCTTTTATATTCTTAGGTCTATGCTTTTCTAGTTCTTTCACAGTAGGAGTTGATGGCCCAATAATGCCAGATCCCAAATTATTGGAAACTCAAAAGAGCAGGGAGGTATAATCTCCAGATGTTGGGGTTTTAGCTAACACAGCAAAGAAAGGAAAGAAAAGCTTTCGTATTAATATATTTAATGTTCACATTCTGCCAGTTGGCCTTCAAAGTTGTCCCTCAGATAATATATCAAATAACTCTAAGATTACATCACAAAAGTCAGTCTTCTTAACTTTGCTTGGCATACTCCTGCCTTTAAGATTTGAATATTGGTCATAACATTCCTCCAGGATAACTCTGAACCACACAATACAAACATATTAAATATTCACTGTGATCCTGAGACACTTGGTTTATACCTCTGTTGCACTCTTATCTTCTTGGATCATCATTACAAATGTCAGTTTATTTATCCCTTGCTAGTTTGTAAACAGATCAGCATTAATTCATTTGGACATCCTTAGTATTCAGCATATAACCTAGAACACACAGGTGCACAAAGGTGCATTTCTGTTCAATGAATATGTTAATTTGAAAAAGTCTTTAATTTCTGGTAGTGACCCTTGTCAAATTTGTTCATTCTCCAGTAAGCCCATTTATTTGATGAGTTTTAATTGTCCCCCTCTTTACTATTCTTGTCTTGCATGATACTGTACTTTTTTTCCTCCATAATTTCTTTTTTTTTTTGAAGCATCCTGGAGGTTTTAATTTCTAATAAGGTAAATATTGATAACTGTAACCCATATCAATAAAAAAATCCTCTTTGTGGTCCTCAAAATATTTTCTTTAAGAGTAAAGAGTTCTTGAGACCAAAGCATGAGAAAGCCACATAGATTATCCTCAGCCTTGTTACTAGGCTTAGTTCTTCCTCATAAGGAACCACTACTTTGGAATTCCAAGCATGTATATAAGTCCCTGGCTTGGCTGAGGTTACTGGTTCTTCTTGCTCTTTTTTCTTTTATTTTTCTAATTTTTAAGTTCTTTTTTACTCTGCATTTCCTTTTCAGTTTGTTGCTTTTGCTTATTTGATTTTTGTCCAGCATTGTGTTTTGCTTCCATTATAGAGATCCGTTCTTCAGGTGAACTATGCAAGTGATTTTCTTTTCAGGTGATTTGGACCAAGCTTCTCACCAGCTTTTCCCAAAATTAAGCTGACCTGGGACACCTCGACTCCAAGCCCAGTAGTAAGTCCCACATGCTGCAGGGCCTCTCAGCCATCTCTGTTGAGGAGGGACCCTTACTGGCAGCTAGGATCCTTGAGACCATATTTTAGTTATATAGTTATAGACCATAACTATTTTTTTTTGTTTTTCCTCTGTACTTTCAATTAGACTTAATGTACCTTTCCTTCTCCTTTTGATCATTCCTACTACAATAATTCTTTTTTAAGGATTCTGACAAAGTTAGTCTCACTCAAAGAATTTTATACAGTGTCTTATGAACCTGTCGGGACTGAGGAACACACATTTTGGACAAAAATAATATGTTTTCAAAAACACTGATAGATGTTATCTTTGTTACAGGACTTTGCAGATGCTTTAGTTAAATTCACATTGTGAATCTTCCAAAGGAGAACATGGTATGTACACTTTCCCAAATTATGAATAAGATAACTTCTGTTATGCAATATTTTATAAGTCTTGCTTCTCGGAATGAATTCTAAGTTTCACTGATTTTAACTGTTTATTTGATTAGTTGTCTTAAAGTTACATTCAGAACTCCAATAACAATGTCTTCTTTTTCAAAAACGTATTCCTAGCACATTTCTTTGTACCTCTGCTGTGTCCTTCACAGCCTCTGGTAACCATCCTTCTACTCCCTATGTTCATGAGTTCAATTGTTTTGATTTTTAGAACCGACAAATCAGTGAGAAAATGTGAAGTTTGTATTTCTGTACCTGGCTTATTTCTTTATGTCTTTTCTTTTCTTTTCTTTTTTTTTTTTTTTTTTGAGACGGTCTCTCACTCTGTTGCCCAGGCTGGAGTGCAGTGGTGCAATCTTGGCTCACTGCAACCTCTGCCTCCTGGGTTGGAGCAATTCTCCTGCCCCAGCCTCCTGAGTAGCTGGGATTACAGGTGTGCACCACCATGCCTGGCTAACTTGTGTATTTTTAGTAGAGATGGGGTTTTGCCATGTTAGCCAGGCTGGTCTTGAATGCCTGACCTCAGGTGATCCACCCACCTCAGCCTCCCAGAGTGCTGGGATTACAGGTGTGATCCACCGTCCCCAGCCAGTACCTGGCTTATTTCAATTAGCCTAATGATCTTCCGTTCCATCCCGGTGGTTGCAAATAACAGGATCTCATTCTTTTTTTCTGGCTGAGCAGCACTCCATTGTGTATATGTACCACATTTTCTTTATCCGTTTATCTGTTAATGGACACTAGGTTGTTTCCAAATCTTAGCTATTGAGAATAGTGTTGTAACAAACATGGGAGTGTAGATATCTCTTCAATATACTGATTTCCTTTCTTGTAGATATATACTCACCAGTGGGAATGCTGGATCATATAGTAGCTCTATCTTTTGCATTTTGAGGAACCACCAAACTGTTATCCTTAGTAGTTGTACTAATTTATATTCCCACAAACAATGTATGAAGGTTCTCTTTTCTCCACATCCTCACAATCATTTGTTATTGCCTGTCTTTTGGATATAAGCCATTTTAACTGGGATGAGATGATATCTCATTGCAGTTCTGATTTGCATTTCTCTGATGATCAATGATATTGAGTACCTTTTCACATGCCTGTTTTCCATTTGTATGTCTTTTTTGAGAAGTGTCTGTTCAAATTTTTTGCTCATTTTTGATTGAATTATATTTTTTCCTAGATTTTCTAACAACAAATTAGATTTGTTTGAGCCACTCATACATCCTAGTTATTATTCCCTTCTCAGATAGACAGTTTACAAATATTTACCCCCATTCTGTGAATTGTCTCTTCACTTTGTTGATTGTCTCCTTTGCTATGCAGAAGCTTCTTAACATGATGTGATCCCATTTGTCCACTTTGGTTTTGGTTGCCTGTGCTTGTGGGTATTGCTCAAGAAATATTTGCCCAGACCAATGTCCTGGAGATTTTCCCCAATGTTTTCTTATAACAGTTTCATACTTTGAGGTCTTAGATGTAAGTTTTTAATCCCCTTTGACTTAATTTTTGTATATGGTGAGAGATAGGGGTCTCGTTTCATTCTTCTGCTTATGGATATTCAGTTTTCCCAGCACTATTGATTGAAGAGACTGTCTTTCCCACAGTTTTTGTTCTTGGTACCTTTGTGAAAAATAAATTAACTGTACATATGTGGATTTGTTTCTGGGTTCCCTATTCTGTTCCATTGGTCTACATGTCTGTTTTTATGCCAATATCATGCTGGTTCGATACAATAGCTCTGTAGTATAATTTGAAGTCAAGTAATGTGATTTCTCCAGTTTAGTTATTTTTGCTCAGGATAAATTAGGCTGTTTGGGGTCTTTTGTTGTTCTAGATACATTTTGGAATTCTTTTTTCTATTTCTCTAAAGAATATCAATGGTATTTTGACAGGAATTGAATTGAATCTGTAGATTGCTTTGGGTAGTATGGACATTTTAACAATATTGATTCTTCCAATCCATGAACATGGAATGCTTTTCCATTTTTTAGTGTCCTGTATTTTTCATCAGTGTTTTGTAGTTTTCATTATAGAAATATTTCACCTCTTTGGTTAATTCTTAGGAATTTAATTTTATGTGTGTCTATTGTAAATGGGATTACTTTTTTATTTATTTTCAGATTTTGCACTATTGGCATATATAAATGCTACTGATATTTGTATATTGATTTCATATCCTGCAACTTTACTGAATTTGTTTATCAGTTCAAACAAACTGTGGAGCCTTTAGATTCTTCCAAAAGTAGGTTATATTATCTGCAAACAAGGATGATTTGACTTCTTCCATTCCAGCTTGGATTACTTTTCTTTCTCTTGTCTGATTTTTCTAGCTAGGACTTTCAGTACTATGTTGTGAAAGTGAACATCTTGTCATGTTTCAGATCTTGTAGGAAAGGCTTTCAGTTTTCCCCCATTCAGTATGATACTAGCTATAGGTCTGTTATACATGGTTTTTATTATTTTGAGTTATGTTACTTCTACATCAGTTTCTCCAGCGTTTTTATCATGAAGCGATGTTGACTTTTATCAAATGCTTTTTCAGCATCAGATGAAATGGTTATATGACTTTTATCCTTAATTATGTTGATACAATGTATTACATTGTTTGATTTGCATTATGTTGAACCATCCTTGCATCCCAGGAATACATCTCACTTGGTCATGTTGAATGATCATTCTAATGTATCACTGAATTCAGTCTGCTAGGATTTTGTTGAGGATTTTTGCATCAATTTTTATCAGAGATATTGGCCTACAGTTTTCCTTTTTTTCTTTTTTGATGTGTCTTTGATTTCAGTATCAGGGTAATATTGGCCTCATATAATGAATTTGAAAGTATTCCCTCCTCCTCTGTTTTTTGTAATAGTTTTAGTAGGATTGCTGTTTGCTCTTCCTTAAAGGTTTTGTAGAATTCAGCAGTGAAGTCATTGGGCTTCAGGCTTTTCTTTACTGGAAGACTTTGATCTCATAATTTGTTATTGGTCTATGCAAGTTTTGGACTTCTTCCTGGTTCAATCTCAATAGGTTGTATGTGTATAGGAATTTGTCTATTCTAGATTTTCCAATTCATTGGCACATAGTTTCTCATAGTAGCCTCTAATGTTCCTTTAAATTTGTGCAGTACTAGTTGTGTCTTGTTTTATTATTACTGATTTTATTTATTTGTATCTTCTCTCTTTTCTTAATTAGTCTGGCTAAAGGTTTGTCAATTTTTATTCAACTTTTCATTCCACTGATTTTTGTGTATTGTTTTCTTCATTTCAATTGTATTTATTTTTGCTTTGATCTTTATTATTTCTTTTCTTCTACTAATTTTGGGTTTGGTTTGCTTTTGGTTTTCTAGTTCTTTAAGATGCATCATTTGATTGCTTATTTGGTTTTTCTACTTTTTTGATGTAGGCACTTGTACCTATAAGTTTCCCTCTTAGTACTACTTCTGCTGTTTCCCATAGGTTTTGCTGGGATGTATTTCCATTATCATGTGTTTCAAGGAATTTTAAAATTTTCTTCTTGATTTCTTCATTGATCTACTGGTCATTCAGGAGCATATTGCCTAATTTCCATGTATTTTTATATTTTCCAGAATTCCTCTTGTAATTAATTTCTAGTTTTATTCCATCATGGTCAGAAAAGATGGTTGATATTATTTCAATTTTTTGCAATGATTTCAGACTTGTTTTGTGACCCAACATATGGTTTATCCTTGAGAATAATCCATGTGTTGAGAAAAAGAATGTGTATTCTGCAGCTGCTGGATGAAATGTTCTGTAAATATCTACTAGATCCCATTGGCCAATAGTGCAGATTAAGTCTGAAGTTTCTTTGTTAAAGTCCCCAGTTATTATTGTCTTGGACATATCTCTCACTTTAGCTCTAATTATATTTGCTTTATATATCTGGGTGCTCCAGTGTTGGGTGCATATATATTTACTGGGAGCCAATATATGGCTGAATTGATCCCTTTATCATTATACAGTGAACTTCTTTGTCTCTTCTTACAGTTTTTGTCTTGAAATCTATTTTGTCTGACATAAGTATAGCTACTCCTGCCCTTTTGTGGTTTCCATTGGCATGGATTATCTTTTTCCATCTCTTTGTTTTCAGTCTATGTGTGTTTCTACAGGTGAAGTATGTTTCTTGTAAATACAGATCAATGTGTCTTGTTTATTCATCCATTCAGCTACTCTTATATCTTTTGATTGGAGAGTTTCACCCCCTTATATTCAAGGTTATTATTGCTAAATAAGGACTTAATCCTGCCATTTCATTATTTGCTTTTTTTTTTTTTTTAATGTAGTCTTGCTCTGTCGCCCAGGCTGCAGTGCAGTGGCACGATCTCAGCTCACTGCAAGCTATGCCTCCTGGGTTCACGCCATTCTCCTGCTTCAGCCTCCCGAGTAGCTGGGATCAGCCTCCCAAGTAGCTGGGACTACAGGCGCCCACCACCATGCCTGGCTAATTTGTTGTAGTTTTAGTAGAGACGGGGTTTCACCGTGTTAGCCAGGATGTTTTCGATCTCCTGACCTTGTGATGCACCTGCCTCAGGCTCTCAAAGTGCTGGGATTACAGGCCTGAGCCACCGCACCCAGCCTTGTTATTTGCTTGCTGATTGTGGTCTTTTCCTTCTTTCTTTCCTTCATGTCTTCCTTTAGTGAAGGTAATTTTTTCTGGTGATATGATTTAGTTTCTTGCTTTTTATTTTTTGTGTATTAGTTGCATGTTTCTTGAGGCTACCATGAGGCTTGAAAATACTATCTTATAACCCATTACTTCAACTTGATAACTACTTAACAGTTTACATAAACAATCAAATAAATAAGAAAAAGAAAATCAATAAAAACTCTATGCCTTAACTTTATTCTCCCACTTTTTAACTTTGTGTTGTTTCTATTTAAATCTCATTGTACTGTCAATGTCTTGACAATTGTTATTATTTTATATTGGTTCATTGGCTAGTCTTTTCATTTGGAATAAAAGTAGTTTACACATCACAATTACAGTGTTATAATTTTCTGGGTTTTTCTGTGTACTGTTACCAGTGAGTTTTATACCTTCAGGTGATCACTTCTCATTAAAGTCCTTTTCTTTCTGATTGAAGTACTCCCTTTAGCATTACTTGTAAGACAGGTCTGGTGTTGATTAAATACCTCAGCTTTTGTTTGTCTGGGAAAGTCTTTATTTCTCCTTCACGTTTGACGAATATTTTCAACAAATATACTATTCTAGGGTAAAAGTTTCTTTCCTTCAGCACTTTAAATATGTCATGCCACTGTCTCATGGCCCGTAAGGTTTCCACAGAGAAGTCAGCTGCTCCATTGTATGTTATTTGTTTCTTTTCTCTTGCTGCTTTAGGATCCTTTCTTTATCTTTGACCTTTGGGAGTTTCACTATTAAATGCCTTGAGGTAGTCTTCTTTGGGTTAAATCTGCTTTGTGTTCTATAATCTTCTTGTACTTGAATATAGATATCTTTCTCTAAGTTGGGAAGGTTTTCTATTTTTATCCCTCTGAATAAACTTTCCACCCCTATTGCTTTCTCTACCTCCTCTTTAAGGACAATAACTGTTAGATTTGCCCCTTCGAGGCTATTTTCTAGATCCTGTATGTGTGCTTCATTGTTTTTTTAATAATTTTTTCCCTTTTTCTTCTCTGACTGTGTATTTTCAAATAGCCTGGCTTCAAACTCACCAATTATTTCTTCTGCTTGATCAATTCTGCTGTTAAAAGACTCTGATGCTTTCGTCAGTATGCGAATTGCATTTTTCAGCCCCGAATTTCTGATTGATTCTTTTTAATTATTTCAATCTCTTCATTAAATTTATCTGATAGAATTCTGAAATCCTTCTCTTTGTTATCTTGAATTTCTTTGAGCTTCCTCAACACAGCTATTTTGAATTCTCCATCTGAAAAGTCACATATTTTTTGTTTTTTTCCTCCAGGATTGGTCCCTGGTGCCTTATTCAGTTCATTTGGTGAAGTCACATTTTCCTGGATAGTGCTGATGCTAGTAGATATTCTTTGGTGTCTGGGCACAGAAGAGTTAGGCATTAATTGCAGTCTTCACTGTTTGAGCTTGTTTGTACCAATTCTTCTGGGGAAGACTTCCCAGATATTTAAAAGAATTTGAGGGTTGTGATCTAAGCTGTATCTGCTTTAGGAGGCACACTTAGCCCAGTAATGCCATGGTTCTTGCAGACTCATAGAGGTACGCCTTGATGGTCTTGGACAAAATCTGAGAAAATTGTGTAGATTACTAGGCAGAGACTCTCGTTTTCTTCCCTTACTTTCTCTCAAACAAGCAAAGTGTCTCTGTGTTGTGACCTAAACTAGGGGTGGGTGGAGTGACAGAATCACCCCTTTTGCCACCACCACTATGACTGTGCAGGGTCAGACCTGAAGCTGACACAATACTGGGTGTTGCCCAATGCCTGCTATAACCACTCCCTGGCTGCTCCCTTTGTTTGCTCAAGGCCCTGGGGATGTAAAATCAGCAGGTAGCAAAGCCAGTCAGGTCTGTGTCTTTCCCTTTAGGGTGGTGAGTGCCCCCAGCTCCCCGGTGGGTCCAGAGGTGCCATCTGGGAGTTAGGGACTATGGTCCAAAGCCTTAGAAATCTGCCTGGTGTTTTATTTTACTGTGACTGAGCTGGCATGCATACCACAAAGCACAGTCCTTTCCAGTCTTCCCTCCCCTCTCCAAAGGTAGAGGAGACTCACCCCATAGCCTCCACCACTGCAGGTTATGAAGAGTGCTGCCAGACTACCACCAACTTTCCCTTAAGGCCCAAGGGCTCTTAAGTCAGCTTGTGGTGAATGTTTCCTGACTTGGGACTCACCCTTCAGGGAGTGGGCTCTCTTCTGGCCCAGGGCAGGTCCAGAGATGCCATCTAAGAGTCTAGTCCTGGATTTGGGGACACTAAGAGCCCATTTGGAGCTACACTTCTCTGTAGCCATGGTGGTTCCTAAATCCAGCAATTCTCAGAGGCTCACTCAAGGCCCTTGAAGTAGCACCTGGGTATCACTGCTTGTTATTCAGGGTCCAAGGGCTCTTCAGTTAACAGATGATAAATGCTGCCAAGACTGGGTCCTTTCCTTTGAGGCAGTGGGTTCCTTTCTGGCCTACAGTGTGTCTAGAAATGTCATCCAGAAGCTAGGGCCTGGAACAGGGGCCTCATGACTCGACTGGTGCCCTATCCTGCTGTAGCTATGTTGGTATCCATGATGTAAGACAAAGTTCTCCCCTGTCTTTCTTCTCCTCTCCTCAAGTGAAAAGAAGGGATCTCTTTGGGAGCTGCATGCTGTACAGCCTGGGGTTAGAGGAGGGGTGATGCCAGCACTCTCTTAGCCACCCTACCTAGTGCCTCAGCAGATCACACGCTCTATCCCAGTCCACTGTCTCTGGGCTCAGTTCAGCCCTAGGACTTGCCTATGAGTTGCAGTCCTTATGGCCTATGCTGGCTTTCAAAGTTATTTGGAGCACAGATCACTATAGCCCATGGCGACAAGGTTTGTGGAAACTGAAGTTCAGCCTGCTGGCACTGGTGATTCCCCTCTGGCTAGGGCTGGTTTAAATGCTCTCTCCATGGGCAGGCATCAGCTGAGTTAGGTCTGGTTTTCCTTTCTGCCCTAATAGGATAGCGCTGAGTTCAATGCCTCACAATTGCTGTGTTCTACCTCCCCCAGAGCCCAGAGATGCTCTCTGCAACCTGCCACCCTTGTCAGGGGGTGGTAGGGGTGGTGTCAGCAATTCAAGACTGTTTTATCTACCTCTTCAGCACCTCCTTCAGAGACACAGAATTAAAATCAAGTGCTATGAGTCCTCATACCTGACTTTTGGTTCTAATAAATGTTATTTTTCTATGTAGATAGTTATTAAATTGGTGTCCTTGTGGGAGTGTGGGGAGAAAATTGGTGAAGACTTCTATTCTGTCATCTTGCTCTGCTTCCCAAAAAATTGGAGTTTTTTTGAGATATAAGATGAACTGCAACTAAGATTATTTAAACTTTTAATAAATTATTTTTCCTATCATCCTTTATTGTATTTCTTTGTCTAAATAGAATACCTTTTTTTCCCCATTGGTGCATGCCAATATAGGGTTAGATCATCTGTCATCAGCCATTTTCATCCTACTAATATATTATTTTAATCTTACTAGTAATGAATGTGGTATTTATGGTACAATATACATTGTGAGAATCCACAGAGACTGACAGTAGCTATTTCTGAAGACTATTACTAATTTTCAAGAAACTCATCACAAATGTGTACAAAGAGTGGCATTTTGCAAATAATGTATTGCCCTCTTTAATACAGAAATGACCTCTATATACCCAAGGGTCCCAGTTCTTCAAATAAGCTTCTCTCCATGCTTGAGAGCTGGGCATTTTATCAAATTAAGAAATTGATTTAATCTATGTTTAAATTGCCCTGAATTATTATCTGCCAGCTTTGTTTTTATTTTTAAGTGTTTGAAATGTAATTTTATTTCTTTTTTTCTTCAGAAAAAGAGTGATACTTCACAGTTCCTCTGCATTTTTAAGCAATTACTTTTATATGATCCCTATATTTCTGAACACCCTATCAAAAAATCAGTAGAGTCTAATAACTAAGTCATAATTGGTTATTTTACAGTGTATAATTTCATAATATGTTTTAATTTTTTTAAAATAGATTGATTTGCTATTAGATTCCATTTACAAAACCTTTCATACAGTTAATATTGATCCTGGTGTTATTGTGTTGGCGTCAGTACCTGCCATTAACTGTCCACATTTTTGTCTCATACCAATAATGTATAAACTACTTTGGATGACTTAATGGACTTCAATGATTTTTGAGCTTTGACTTCATCTTGCTTTTGTTATAGAAAAGTATTTTCTTCCTGCTATAATGTCCTTATTTTAGTTTTTTTTTGTTTGTTTCATAGTTGTTTTTAAGCCATGCCTCTGTGTGTGTTTTTATCTACTTTAAAATTCTTAAAAATTACTTCCTACAGTCTCAATACCTTCAGGGACAAGTATACTTCACCAAATCATTTAAAGTAGCCAGTAGCAGCAGTTAACAAAAGAACTAAATGAACAGCCTCACGCTGCCACCAAGTTCAGAAACCAGACCAGTGAGAAGCCAGGAGAGACCATGGAGTCAGGGATACATAAGCAAAGCAGTCACTCACATGGTTGGGCAAGGAGAAGTTTTACCATGATGTGAAAAGAATACCTTAATATCTAGTCTCTTGTCCCTGAATATTCTCTTTCAGAGGCTTTGGCATCCCAAAAATTTGTGGTGAGATATTTTCTCTCTCTCTCTCTTTTTTTTTTTTTTGACAAGTTCTCTGTCACCCAGGCTGGAATGCAGTGGCACTATCATAGAAAACCAGTCTCACTGTCTGGAGTGACACCTGAAGTTCATTGTCTCATGGCCACAAGGATCAAGGACATGGACACACAAACAGTGAGGTTAAGAGCAGAAGTTTAATAGGTGAAAGAGAGAATAGCTCTCTGGTACAGAGAGGGGTCCTGGAAAAACAATTGTCGATCTGCCATGAAATGCAGGGGGCTTAATAGATGAGCTGGTGGGGAGGCAGTGTCTGATCTACACAGGGCATGAAAAACTGGTTAGAAACAGGTGTGTCATTTGCATAGGGTGAGAATTTCTGGCAGCCGCCACCACAGTCTTTTATTATGCAGGTGGGTTTTCAGCCTGAGCTGCGCCATGTTGCCCATTTGTCTTACTGTACATGTGCTAATGAAAAAGGGAAAATGGAGCTTCCATGGTAGACATGCCTGGCCCCCAGGTAATGCTTTTCTATTGATGCAGCTGCCAACATTCCCCATGCAAGATTCCAGCTTCCTGATCTATGTTTGCAGCTCAATCTTTCAAGATGATTTTGTTAGAAAAAAATAATTTTGGGCGCTGCTGTTTGTTAGAAAGGAAGTTCTGCTAAGGAATCTTTTGCCCTCATTATCTGCCTAAATAATTTGTTTCTATCTCGTGTATCAATAGCTCACTGGAGCCTCGAACTACTGGGCTCAAGCAATCCTCTCACCTCAGCCTCCCAAGTAGCTGGGACTACAGGCATGCAACACCATGTCCAGCTAATTTTTTAAATTTCTTGCTATGTTGCCCAGGCCTGTTTCAAACCGCTGACCTCAAGCAATCCTCCTGCCTCAGCCTCCCAAAACACTGAAACTTTAGGCATGAGCCACCATGCTCAGCCTGTGAAGAGATATTAATAAAGGAAAAGATTCATTAATCCTGAAAATCTGTAGGCCACTCAGATGAGTCATTCTGAACTACACAGAATTTAAATTTAAATTTAACAAGGTCTTGTTGGTCTCTCAGTAACAAAAGCGAAGGCATTTTTCATTTCTGGGGGAGAAAAATTGTTTTTATCTACATAAGTAGACTAATTTCATCAAAAGAGTTGAGGGCCTAAAACTATTCTTATAAAACTCAATTTAAAAAAATAAAACACTGATTTTGAATCTGAGGCTGTTTTTTGTGAAGGTTTGTGGGGTGGGGGCCAAGAGAGGTTGCCTAAGATACAGAATACAAAGTGCAAAGAAAAACAAGAAAGGCTTCTATAAAGCAACTGAGAACAGAAAAGAGAGACTGGAACCATTTTAGCATAACCATCCTTAATAACGCTAAGAAAAACTGGCATTAAAACCAGCAGTGAAATGTAGGATTGTCTTGGAGACAGCAGACTTTGAGGATACACTCTTAAAGGGAAGTTCCCTCAAAATACCTTCTCCAAATGAGAGGATTAGGAGCTCTCTCGAGAACAACAAGAAGGGGGTTGTAGAGGGGAAGAACACAAACTGATAGCACAGAATTTGTTCTAAAGGAGGAAAGAAGACAAGATCAGCACTCTTTGAGAAGACATTGGGGCAGTGGATGGGATGAAGGAGACCTGACCCTTGACCAACCCCAGGTGTACTTTGGATATATATTTATTATTAAATTAAGAAGAGCTTTGCTGCATATTGATTGGCTAAAAGTAAGACAGACTTTTTAGATAATTATCTAGTCCTTTCTCGTTAATCCTGAGCACTTGATAAGGACATTACTTCACCTCAGATTCATTATGAGAAACTAAACAAGTGAAGAGTTGAGAATGCTAAACTTGCTTTGCACACTCCCTTGTCCCTTGGTTTCCCTGATCCCTCAGAGATCACTGCAATTATCTGACCTAGTCTTGTCTTTTCCCTTACTCAGAATCACATGCTTACACCAGTCACATGTCCATACATTTGGGTTGCTTGGTGTGTGTGTGTGTGTGTGTGTGTGTGTGTGTGTATGCTTCCTGTGACACAAGTGGGATGCTGAGGTGGCTGCAAGGTCCAAATAGTCTTAATCATATAGCTGAAAATTGATGCTGGCTGCCAGGTGAGAGCTCAGTTGGGGCTGTCATCCAGAGCACCCAGGTATTTTATATGTGGAGCTATCCAATGCAACTATTAGGGTTTCCTCATAGCAAGGCACCTGGGTTCCAAAAGGGAATACTGCAAGAGGAAGGAATAGGAAGCTCTCTGTCCTCTTAAAGCCTCTGGAATGCTACTTCCACCACACTTTGTTAATCGGAGCAGTTGCAGAACCAGCTCAGAATTGCAGGGAAAAGAATTCAGCTGTACCTTTGGAAGGAGGAGTGGTTTTCATGCACAGACACAGACAGAAGTGATGGCAGTCATCTTCGGAGGCTACCACCCAGGCTTAATTTCATTCCACTTCTCAACAGGTTAAGAAAAAACAGAAAAGCTTTCAGAATTTCTCTACACTATGGTAGTTCTGTAAATTTCAAGTCAATACAACACATCTACTCCTTGCGCAGTTTGTTTATGTGTGTATTAAGCAGTCTTTTCATTTAGTTTTTGAAACTAAAAAGCATTACACATTTTCTTTGATTTAGCTGTATTATTTTGTGGCAAATAAATCATTTAAAACATTTCCTAGTGTGATGTTATTTACTATTTTTATTCTTAATGTTACTATATCACCCACCAATAATACGTTGAGCAAAAATAACTTTTAAAGATTTGTGCTGAACATAAATGAATTTAGACTGAAAAATGAATTTTAAAGGGAACAAAGTTACCTGAAATGTTGACTCTGAAAGAGAAACATTTACATATTACCATAGTCACTATGTGATTATCAAAAATTGCAGCTTAATATTTTATGTTTTAGTCACACTTTGAGACTGAAAGAAATGTCTCTTTGAGCTAACATAACGCGGTGCAAAAAGCAAGAAGAGAGAACTACCAAGTAAAAGGCTAGCAGAAAAAAAAATGAGGCCAAAATTTTAAAATACAGCATTTCAGAGAGAATCTTAAGCATCAAAAAATAATTGAAGAATGTTTATTCATTAGTAAATCACTGTTTTATTTACCCAAAAGAAATATGGATATTACATATGTCAACTCCCAATTCTGGTGAGTTAAATATGCCCAAAAAGATACTTAAGAAATTAAAAAGATGCTGAACTATTTGTCTTATTTATTAGTATTACAGTTTGACGTGGCACATCTCCAACTGGAAGAAAATTAAAAAGCCACTTACCAAGGTGCCAGACTGAGAAACATATGGCACTTCCCAATAACTACTGCCTGGTTATTTGTAGGTGGGAAAAATCTATTTGGGGGCCTCCTTACAGCTTGATAAGAAAAAAAATTGTATATGTTTACTCTGAGGAGTTTTCAGTAAGAAGAAATTTTAGATTTATTTACAGCATAGAGGAAAAGGTATTACCTTTATTAATGAAATGTGAGGACTTTATGGAGACTGGAGGGAATTCTTTTAATGCATTTTTTTAGAGAGGGTTGGCAGCTAAGAGAGAAAACTTTGTGGGGGTTTTAAATATTTAATATCCCACTGTTGCTTTACAGCTTAAGGAAAACTTGTGCTTCTTTATTGGAAAATATTTCAGAGCTTATCTCAACATGTATGGAATTAAAAAAAAATCTTTAATATTCCTAAACTCTAAAGCTAGGTGGAAAAAAAACAACTTAGGGCAAAAATATAGTTCTTTCTTTGCAAAATTAAAAACCTTAATATTAAAATGTTTACATCAGAAAACTGTACAGCTACATAAAAATGTTCTTGTTATTGGGGGCTTAATTAATTACCTTCTAAGTAATAGTTATTGATTGCTCATTGTATATTAATTATTTGAATTAAAGAGTTTGGGTGAGTCAAATAATTATGTGGCCTCTGTAGTTAACAGTGAATAATTTTGTAGATAAACAATGCTGTTAGTCAAAAGATAAAAGTGATAGGCCTAATGGGGAATTCAGCATTATACAATGATGGAGACAGAGATAACTACACTGGGGTGATCATAGAAGTGTTAAAAAAATGCAGGGAAGTCTCTCTTAATGGCCTTACCACACAATTTGAATCACATATATTATTAACTTCGTTAAGTTAGGTCACTAATAGTATGTATTTCTTGGAAGATGAAGCATATTATTTACTTTACATCCCATATGTATGTGTTATATATTAAATTATTTATACTGTAATCCCCATCTACTATCAGAAAAAAAGATTATCCAAACAACAGGTGATAAAAAGCATAATAAACCAAACACCGCATATTCTCACTCATAGGTGGGAATTGAACAATGAGATCACATGGACACAGGAAGGGGAACATCACACTCTGGGGACTGTTGTGGGGTAGGGGGGAGGGAGGAGGGATAGCATTGGGAGATATACCTAATGCTAGATGACGAGTTAGTGGGTGCAGCACACCAGCATGGCACATGTATACATATGTAACTAACCTGCACAATGTGCACATGTACCCTAAAACTTAAAGTATAATAATAAAAAAATCAATCAATCAATAAATAATTTTAAAAAGCATAATATAAGGATATTTCTAAGTTATAATGTAATTTTTAAGATTATATATTTAGTTTCATAAATTCAGTAATGGCAGTGGCTACAGACTATTTGGACTTACATTCTTCTTCTTCTAGTACTTAATAGCTGTGTCTGTTATGTCTTTGTCAATTTAATTAAACTCACCTTGGGTCAAATTTCTCTTCTTTAAAGTAAAGATATACTATATTTTATCTAAGGCGCCTTTGATTGTAAGACACACCATTATTTTTCTACTACTGCAAAAGAAAAATCACCAAAAACGGGGAGATAAAGAGCAAACCCTTCATAAAGTACATATACCAAAGGACGATGTCCACAATGCATGGAAAATGAGAAAAAGATCTGACCCACAGAAAATGTTACCAGAAAACTTACATGCCTCCACTTTGGCCCAGAATGGCGAAAGGGAAAATTTATGTTCCCTGATGACATGAACAACAGCCAGTAGCCATGTAGTTCTGCAGGCTAAATTAACACTGCTAGTGTGGTCTGAAAAACCTCAAAAGAAAATTGAGGTTGATCATGCTACAGGTGACTGGCAAAAGCAAATCCCAATTGCCTCTGGAAGAATTTGATGAAAATCCAGGCTGAAGCCACTCCAAGACAATATTAATCATAAGACCAATTTTAGAGATGCTACAATGGGAGGAAAAAAGGTGTGTGGTAGATGAATTGCAATCATGGCCCCAATTCTTCCTGTCCCCAAATCCATAGATTTCGCCAGATGATGTGCAGCTCCTCCCATCAAGACATCTACTTCTCCAACGCTTGAATCTCTGCTTGTTTCATGACTTTTTTGTGACAATACAATGTGCAAGCTTCATTGTTCACCCATTCCAAAACTAGGCTTAAGAGGTCTTTCACGGTTCTGCTTGCGGTATTAGAACTCTGCTGCCTCCAGGAAGATAAACGCCAGCTAGCTTGCTGGAAAGATGAGAGACCATGTGGAATAGAGCCAACTAATCCTAACCAAGGTCTTGCTAGGATGGCCTATTCCCCAGCCTACAGATAGCTAACCACAGTTATATGATCAAGCTCATCTATGAACACCCGAGCCTATCCAGATCAACAGAACCACCCTCTAGCCTCATGGAAAGAATAAATGCTTGTTATTTTAGGGTACTACATTTGGGGGAGTTTTATATGCAATAATAGGTTACTGGAACAAGATATATCTTTAAATAAGTGAAATACAGTAGTAATATCTAACTTACGATATTACTACTAGCTACAGTAGGGAATTAATACCTGCAAGGCATTTAAACTCGTGCCTCACACACAGGAAGTTTATATAAATGCTATATAAATTATTGAAATTCTACCTTATTCAACAGAGACTCTACTGTTTCCAACTTGATTCATACATGAAATGAGAGTCCTGATTTGCAGAATGATTATAAAGATCAAATGCAAGTGGAAATATTTTACAACTATAAGGTACTACCTGAAATGTGATTACAACTATAATTACACATGAACAAATATCTAAAATACAATGAATTATAAAACAGGTGTAAGCAATGTTAAGCCAGTAAAAAAAAGGCAAATGATTGTGTCTAGGAGATCCAGGAAGGACGTCTTTATCGAAAAGATGGCATCTGAATTGAACACAGAAGAACAGGAAGGATTTAATAAGGTAACAGGTTATTGTAAAGCAGAAGGTGGAAAGCATTCTAGGTTAAAAATAACTACATGTGCAAAGGTCCAAAGATGTAAAAATGTCTGCCATATGTCAGTCTTGCCTGCACGATGTGACTAGGAAAAGGGGGAAATGGCCAGATGTAAAGCTAGGAAAATAGATTACGGTGTCTTGTTCAGCAAGAAAGGATTTCTCATTTAAGCAATAGATGTCACCAGAAGTTTCTACAATGGCCAGTGATATGACAAAATCTGTATTTTAGAAATATAATTCCGGTAATAATAAAGATTAGAAGGAGAGAAACAAACAACTATCAAGGTAAAAACATAATTAGGGTCTGATCCAAGTTCTATGGAATCCAAAAAACTAGAGACACATTTGAAAGACAACTAAAATTCTTAAGTGCCCTGCTATGTGGCAAAACCTGAGCTAATTGATCTCACATCCACTATTGCATCTAATTCTTCCAAATGCTTTATGAATAGCACACTGTCCATGATAACACAGATAGAAGTGAAAACAAGTCAGCCTGACTCCAAAGCCCAAAGCTTTTTACTCTTGTCTTGCTTACCAAGTTACAGAACAATGAAAACAAAAATCAAATATATCAAAAGCCTAAAGTAACATATTTTTGTAATTGTTTATTCAGTTTATTTCTTGATACCAAATGAAACTTCTATAAAGCGTAAATAACTTGAGTTAATTGATCAAATTATCATAGAAATGAGTTTTAACAAATGAATCACAGTCAGATAAAGCTTCATTTGATAAATTTTAAAAAATCACTACTCAGCCGTATTAAGGATTCTCAAATAGCTAAAAAATTTTGTGAGTAGAGTAAAGCTAGAAGGAGGGAAGTTGTGAGAAGAAAATGTTGGTAGTCCAGGAGACAAGGTATCCGGATGCTAGATTATAATATAATTCTTCAGGAATGTTTAGCCCTAAAAAGAGAAAGAATGGAAAGCAAACTTCAAAATGTATAAACAGCTGCCACCAATTTAATGGTCTGCAGTAGTCGTGAGGTGTTGCAGCATTTGGAACTAGGAGTAATGAGTAGAAATAAGGGTGGCAACTTTTGACTTACTAGAAGAAAATATTTTCTATTATCTAGAACTATTCAACTATGAAATGAGTTTATTCATGGAGTTCTGATTCCTAACTCTGAAAATATCCAAATATAGTTCACTTAAAAAAAAGTTAATTGAGCAACTAAAATTGTCCTAGATTCATGTTAGGCATTCAGGAACAACTATGAACAAGATGATCTATCAGAAATTATTTCAGAAGGAGATTCTTTATTCTTTATTTAATAGACCCTTATTCAGTGCTTACTGTTTTCTAGGCACTTGAAATTCTTGAATGTTAATTTATGTAATACCCATAACAACCTTACAAATGGGGAAACTGAGGCAAAAAGGTAACTTGCTCAAAAGCACACAAGTAGTGAGGATCAGCACTGAGATCTAAATCCACATGGTCCAGGTGGAAGGTCTGTGCTCTGGGCCACTATGGCTGCTGCCTTCCCCTGCCCCCATGGGGTGGTGCTGGGCTACCTGGCTAATAAGGTGCTTAACACAGCCTTACTCTCAGAAGACTCTAAGAAATTCCATAAACTAGTAGAAGACAATGAAGTCAAATTTTGACAAATTTAACATGTTCCCAGGGACTAGACTTGATTAGGTCTTGTTGTCTTCTTATTTCTTTCAAATATGGGCAAACACATCAACAAAATGCATTATACCATTATTCTAATTTTTTTTTTTTTTTTTTTTTTTACTTACCCCTCAGGAGGAAGTCTGGGTGTCTACAGGAAAGAAGGTTTGGAAATTGATTTTGTTATACAGAATATATTTTAAAGAATCTAAATAAACCTAAGAGTTCTTTCTTCTGGATATGAGATGGGGAAGATGAGAATCGGGATACAAAGGTAGTGTTTACCTTTTAGAATTCTGTACTGTTTGCTTTCATATGAGCACGTTTTATTCTCTTAAATGCTTATGTGAGATTTGTGTAAGTAAAAGTTTATTATAAAACATGAAAAGAATGTCTCTCATCTTCTGCTTATCTAGAAATGAAAGCAGAATTGTGGACAAAATTTATGAGAATGACTCACGTAATTAGAGCACGTCGGGAAAGTAGCCTGAAAAAACTTATTATCTCACCACCCTATTTTACAAGTTTCACAGATCATCTGACTCTATGAAACTTGCATAGAGTCAGAAAGTAAACTAATTAAAATGCACTGAAAATCCATTGAAACTCTAAAGCACTGTACAAATGCAAGCTTTGATGTGATTGATGCCAGAGCCAAACCTAGAACTGATTAAGAGGTTGGTTCTTTGGAAGATGATTAGGCTATAAGGTGGGGCTCTTATGAATGAGATTAGTGCCCTTATAATAGGATTTTAGGACACAGCTTTAGTTACTTTCACCCTTTCACTGCTTCTGCCATGCAATGACACAGCAACAAAGCACCATCTTGAAGCAGAGAGCAAGCCCTCCTCACCAAATACCAAATCTGCTGGAGCCTTTATCTCAGACTTCCCAGTCTACAGAACTGTGAGAAATAAATTTCTGTTGTTTATAAATAGCCCAGCCTAATGTATTTTGTAATGTATTTTGTTAAAGCAGACCATCTGAACTGACTATGATATACCATTTTGACTTACTGGGGTATCAGAGTAAGGGGGCATAGAACCCTGAGTAACTTACTTAATCTTTCTGAGTCTTCACGTCTATGGAATGATAGTAACAATACCTATATCATACTGTTGTTCAGAGGATTGAATAAGAAAAATCATGTGAAGCATATGGCCTGAAAGAGAGTTAGCCTACAATAAATGTTATTGTGATTATTATTTTTATTATCATTAGTTACTAGTCACTTAACATTTGCTGCAGCTGGCTTCTCATAGCAAAATTATGCTTCCCTTTCATCAGAGTGGTTATATATTTTTCAAGTGTCCTGGTGACCTTCACATGATAGAGTTGAGAACATGATAGACTTTGAAATCAGATAGATCTGAGCACAAATGTCAGTGCTACCAAATATTAACTGAGGGATTAGTTTGAGGCAAACTATTCAAATTTCTAAGGTTCACTTTTCTCAGTGAAAAACTGTCATAATTGCCTTGTGGAGCTGTTTTGTAGTTTAAAGGAGAATGCATGGAAAAACAGTAGTCTACTGGCACTTATTAAGACCTTCAGTAAATGACAGCAATCAGGAATATTTATTACATCTTATATTATTGTAAGTTCGGAATGATTTTTAGTTCCTATAAACTGCAGAATGTGGAGAAAGAGCCCAAATGTCAGCAAGATTGCTGCCCCTGAGCAATAGGTTTGTTTTATTTTATTTCCATATATTTGCTTTCTATTTAGCTATTTGACTAACAGGGAGTGTGGGGATGAAGTAACTAAAGGGATAGATCAAAAATTAATAACCTTTCCCTGGGAAAGAAGATGTATGTTCACCCAGGGGCTTCATCTTGTTCATTGGTCATTCCCAACCCATGTGTTATAGTCAAGAGGAAGAACCAGGAAATAGCCAAGTGTCTTATCCACTATTTTGTGAAAACATTAGATTTTGACCTAAAGAGAGTTCCTGGGTAAACCCAGGATAATTATTCTCAAAGATATCATTAAGAGGCTGCAGGATTGAGAAACATTGGGGAAGCCCAACTATATAGCCAAAGGGGTAGGTGGACGCATGTTGAAGGGATGGAGAAAGAATCTGTGAAGAGCTAAGGTGGCAAAAATTGATGAGGCTTTGATGTCTTGCTAAAGGACACCACTATTTATTTAAAGTGATTGAACTGAGTGAGTAGAAAAAGATAAATGGCCAGGTGCAGTGGTTCATGCCTGCAATCCCAGCACTTTGAGAAGCCAAAGCTGGAGGATCATTTGAGCCCAGGAGTTCAAGACTAGCCTGGGCAACATAGGGATACCCTGTCTCTACAAGAAATAAAAGAAAAAATTGTTGGGCATGGTGATGCACACTTGTGGTCCCAGCTACTTGGGAGGCAGAGGTGGGAGGATTGCTTGATCCCAGGTGGTCAAGGCTGTAGTGAGCCATGATCATGCCACTGCACTCCAGCCTGGGCAACAGAGTGAGCATTTGAAAAAGAAAAGAAAGGAAAGGAAAGGAAAGGAAAGGAAAGGAAAGGAAAGGAAAGGAAAGGAAAGGAAAGGAAGAAGGAAGAAAGGAAGGAAGGAAGGAGAAAGAAAGAAAGAGAGGAAGGAAGGAGAGAAAGAAAGAAAGAGAGAGAGAGAAGAGAAAGACAGAGATAAAGAAAGAAAGAAGAAAGAGGAAAGAAAGAAGAAAGAAAGAAAGAAAGAAAAGAAAAGAAAAAAGAAGGAAGGAAGGAAAGAGAAAAGATTTATTTCATGGAATAGAAAAATGAAAGATTAAGAGTAATTTTAATTCATTCAATGCTTCATTGGACTTAAACAGATCTCAAAATGTGATCTGCAGACCAGCAATATCATTTTACCTGGGACCTTGATAGAAATGCAAATTATCTGCTCACTCCAGACTATTGAATCAGAAATCTTGGGGGTTGGGGGACGGTAGCGGTGGCTTTAGCAATCTGTCACCTCTGAGTGACATTGTTGCTTATAAATTGTGAGAATCACCAAATTAGAGAAGTTTTCTCATCATCCTTTTTACTTTTTATTACAGTTTACAATTTCTTCTTCTATCTTACCCCATTGAACCAAAAAGTAAAGAAAGCTGGGGCACAAGGGCTAAAAGACTAAGACAGACGTATTTAAGTAATTTGCAACTCTGGGATTAACTGATTTATAGTAAAAGTGAAGGTTAATTTTTATTCACAGTCATTTTAATGCCATGCATGAAATTCAAAGAAGAATAGGCATATTAAGGCCAATGGACTAATTAATAAGATTAGAACAATACAGAACAGTATTTGTTAAGTGGAAAGAAAATGGCACTTGATGGGTCGCAGAATGAACTGGGGATGAAATGTCCTAGATAAAATCTTCCACATCACCACTAGCTCCTGCCAGATCATTTCTACCCACATCACTGAATGATATTATTTGCCAAAGCCCAGTTAATCGCAGACAAACAGGACAATGCAGTATAAAGAGTGAAGTCTTGTAACAGCTCTAATTACTGCAAAAGACTAGCATTATCAGAAAAGTCCCATAGAGGAAGTAAATTTAAGAACAAAGCAAATCAACAAAAGCCTGATAATTATCTTGAAAGAAAAGACACTACTAGAAGGGCATTGGAGTGAATTTTTCTGCCTATCTTGCCTCACTCATTACCACCTGACAAATTTTGCATTATTGGTATAAAGCTTGTCTTTATTCACCTTAATCAGTGGTATGCTCTTCACATGTTTCCTAAGTTGACCCTTGAACAACACATTTGAACTGTATGGGTCAACTTACATGTGGCTTTTTTTCAATCGAACATGGATGGAAAATACAGTAGTTACAGATACAAAACCCGAATATACATGGGTTCTACAAGACCAACTGTGGGACTTGAGTTTGTGTGGATTTTCGTAAATGTGGGCAATCCTGGAAGCAATCCTTCACATATACCAAGGGAAAACTGTACTTAAACTTATTGAATTTAAAATAGGCATTTTAAACTTATTTTATGCATTACTGAGCATCCCGTTTTATATAGTTACCAAAGCCCTTAGTAAGGGCTAACAGGAAGTGCCAGCTTGGGGACGCAAACTTTCTAATCATGCTACATTTACTGTGTATTCTGTAAAGCCCCACAGAATCATCACATTCAAAGCAATCTGAAAATATAAAGTGGTATTTTTGCATTCTGATATTATAACATATAGTTCCTCTCATTCACATTTGTGGTACTTTAAAAAATTAGTCTATAAAAATTTCATGGTAGCTTCAAAGCACTCAACTCTAGGTAATGGAATGAAATGGCTTGAAATGTAAAATAGTTGTTGAGATTATGCCGATGGCACAAGTAAAATTTAGAGCAAAGAGCTAAGAATCAAGGAAGGAAAATACTTTTTAAAAGTTTCTGTAACCATCTCTTCAAGTATAATGGCAGTGATCTAATGTTCTATTAAACACGTGGCAGTCCTGATATGCAAGTCCACGTGTAACCAGGGGAGGGCATACAATTTTTCTCGGGTGGGAATAAGGACTTTTTGTTGGACCCTCTCTGCCTATAGCTGATGATTTTGAATAGAATGGGAGGCATATTTGCCCTAAGCAGTTCCCAGGTTAAAGGCGCCCAAGATATTTTCCTCTCACAGCTGTTAGCTTCTTGGTCAAGATCAGGGATTACCTGGCACAGGGTTCTCACTTTCTCTGGGTTAGCTGGAGCAAAAAGTAAACAGGTTAAAAGTTTTTAGCCGAGGAGGAAACTAGCAATCAGTGCTGGGGTTGAGGCAGATTTGCTTTTGGGAGAAAGAAAAATAAAAAAGTTGATGAGGAAGGAGTCTGGAGAGGAAAGAAAAAGAAGAAAGTGAAGCCATCTGGTCACCAACAGTGCTAGAATAGAAGAGTCCAGTTCCTCTGCTTATAAACTCTCTGGCCCCCTATCTGAATGATAGCCACAGGAACCACAGCATCAAACAAACATGGTTTATTTGATAGAAGTAGAATCAGCAGACGCCAGAATTGTCAAGGTCTGCGTGCCTCCCAGATCCCATCCAAAGCCTATGTTTTTAGCATGTGTGCTGATTCTAGGGCAAGGAGTCCACACTTTGAAAGAGAATAGATGAGACGTAGGTGAAATGTCATTATATATTAACATTGAAACTTCTTCCAGACTCTTCTTTTTCTCATGCATGGTTTTCTTTGATGACAGGAAGATACTCTAATATAGATTTTTCACAGAAAAAGCTTTGAATGCTCAGACAACTTTCTCGGCATTTGTTTTAAAGACTCACTGCAGCTGTTTAAAGAAAGAAGGACAAAATGCATATGACTTTTAGTGCCCAATCTCCCATCTACTGTAAATTTACTTTCCTAAGTAAATGACCTCTTTGACTCACTCTCCTGGCTTTAAAAATAGAAATATTATCAAGCTCATAGTATTGCAAATTTCTGTTAAGCAACAGACCTACGTATTCGACTATTTCTTTGACATCACAACTTAAAGAGGCCTCAGGCCGCTCAAATCATGTTTTCTTAACAGACTTCACAATCTTTCCCCAAGCCTGCTGTCCTCTGCAGGTTGATGATGCTACCACAAACCCTTAATCCTTCAAGTCAGAAGATAAAAACCTTGCTGGATTTCTCCTAGTCACTTAGTTTAGACCTTCTGCTTCATTGGTATTTCTCAAGACTGCTCCCTCCTCATTCCTACTGACCCTGTCCTCATTGAGGATCTCATCACTTCTTACCTGGGTTATTGTAACCACAATCATTTCTTAATTGACCACCCTGACTCCAGTCTTGCATTCATCATTCTTCCCTCTCCCCAAAAAGAAAACGTTATCTTTTTAAATATACTCACTGGAGGGAAGAAACTAGAAAGAAGTAGAAAGAGAAGCAAGTGGAGGTGATTAGACATTGAAGGCAGGAAATGAAAATAAAGTTGGTTTGGGAATGTGTTCTTTTAGTTTAAATTCATTCTTTCATTTGATTACTGCAAAAAGAATGTTATTAAAGACCAGAAAAAGAAAACAGCTTTCTTAATTCATTCCAAAATATCTAACACTTTATCTGTCAGGCATCATCAAGAACAAGACAGTTATTCCTTTTGTTTTGTTTTTTTAAACCCAGATATATTACTGGTTGTGCATAAAATGTTGCTCTATCTCACACTTGTATGTCAGTACACAGTAAACTTTAAAAGCAACAAAATCACCCTCTGTTTTGCAGAGGTGGTGAAATGCAGTCTTGCCCTCTTCATTTTGAACTCAGCTGGCAGACACAGTGATCTCATATACAACTATGTGGCAATTCTATTATGCATGTCACTTGTCTCAGCAAACTAAGTTATAAACTCACAAAAACTACCTGGCTGTGAATGGAAGTCTCAATACTGCCAGCCCTTAAACCTAAAGCACTGCAGATTTTCTGAGAATGTGTGCCCTCAAATAAGGACAAAAGACAAACAGGGACTTTATTTAACCTAATTCACCAAAAAGAAAAAAGTGACTAACAATGCAGCAAACTCTCTGTATCTGTGGGTTCTGCCTCTGTGGTTTAACCAACTGTGGATCAAAAGTTTTTTTAAAAAAAATTAAAAATAACAATACAACCATTAGAAATAATACAAATAAAAATAATACAGTGTAACAACTATTTAGATAACATACATAACATTTACATTTTATTAAGTATTATAAGTAATCTAAAGATAATTTAAAGTATACAGGAGGATGTGCATAGGTTATATGCAAATACTATACCATTTTATACAAGAAACTTGGTCATTAATGTATTTTGGTACCTGCAGGAGGCCCTGACACCTGCAAATAATGTATTTGGTACCTTGCAGATACTGTGGGACAACTGTAGATGGTTTCTCAGTTCAGCAAGAAATGAGCGGCTTCTGCCTTTGTGAATATCTAAAATACTGCAGGCCTGACCCCTAAAGTAGAATCATGCAACTTGGGAGATAACAAACACATTAGAAAAGCAAACTCCTCATTTTAGTAGAATACCATGTTGAAGCTCAGAAAGCTGGAGTGATTTGCTAAAGGGCAATCAGCTGAGAGTGAAGCAGATGTGAGGCTAGAGCCCAGGATCTCTAATATACAGTAGACCAGTCATTTGCTTGTTTCATAAGCAGCATATACTGAGAAGACCACTTCTTTTCTAATTCATGACAGATGCTGCATTCTCTCAGCTTCCCAAATGTGAATCACTTTGAGGAGATGCTAAGCCTACTAGTTAAAACATATAGAAGATGCACCTCCAAGCATGTCTTATCTCTAAAATAATCCTGTGTCTAGTGGCAGAGGCAGGAATATCTCAGTTTAAAACAGGACATGATCTTGAAACTAATAGTCCTAAAGTTATACCACCACAACATTTAAGAACTATTACAAGGGTGCTCCCTCTTACCACTTCTACCAATATAGTACTAGAAGTCCTAGCCAGAGCAATTAGACAAGAAAAAGAAACAAAAGACATCCAAATTAAAAAGAAAGTAGTAAAAATATCCTGTTTCCAGATGACAATGAGTTTAGAAATCATAGAAAACCCTAAAGATTTCTCCCCAAAATTGTTAGAACTAATAAACTATTTTAGTAAAGTTATAAGAGATAAAATCAACATACAACAATCAGCAGCATTTCTGTACAATAACAACAAACTATGCAAAAAAGAAATATAAAAACAAACCCATTTATAAAAGCATCAAATAAACAAATGAAATACTAAAGAAAATTTAATCAAGGAGGTAAAATGTCTACACACTGAAAACTATAAAACACTGATGAAAGAAACTGAAGATGACACAAATGGAAAGATATCAGAATATTATTAAGAAATCCATACTACCCAAAGCAATATATAGAGTCAAAGTAATCTCCACCGAAATTCCCATAGCATTTTTCACAGAAATAGAAAAAACATTTTTTAATTTGTATAAAACCATAAAAGCTCACAAAAGATCCCAAGTAGCAGAAAAATCTTGAGCATAAAGAATAAAGCTGGAATGATGCCAGCAAGTTGAAATGGGAGGCAACCTGGTTATTTCCCCACAACAAGAATTCTGTACCCATCCACAGACAAAAGTCTCTCTGTGGGAGTTTCAGGATTCAGGTAGGAAGTTGTGAAATTCCAGTGACACCCAAGACCTATGAAGGACATTTGGAATGCAAGAGCAGCATCCAACTAGCAGACCCACTGATCATTCTTCCAGGCTCAAACCCAGAAACAGTCCCATTTCTAAAATAGCTTGGCTACAACCACATTTGTCCTCAAGCCTATAATCAAAACCATCTGCCAAGAGGTCCAGCAGTAATCACAAACACTAGTGCCTCAGTGGAGAATTTCAGGTGCCTACTGACATTTGTCTCAGCAGAGGCCTGAAAGTTTTCCTGTAGCATGGCTCCAGACCTCTCAGTTGAGGTCCTAGCTTAGAACTGCTTGCCAAAGGACCCATAGGTAAACTTGACCATATCTCAATGCCTGAGGGTCTGAACCTCTGTGACAGGCTCACATATCTCCATTCCACAGCATATCCTTAGGGGATCCAATCTCAGCTCTGGCCAGTCTTACTGCAGTCAGAGACCTGCCCCACCTGTGCAGGGACATACTGAGAGATGTGTACCCATTTGAGAGAGGGGATGGGTTCATTAACCTCTGTCCCAGAGCAGTTCTCAAGGGGGGCCAGTCATAGCTCCAGCCCTTCATGCTACAGTCAGAGACCTATCTTGCCTGTGCAGAAACATGCTTGAAGGGGCACTCCCATTTGAGCTAATGAGGTAGGCTCACCAGTGTCCATTCCACAACAGATCCCAAGATGCCCAGTCTCAGCTCTGGCCCCTCTCACTGTAGTTGAGGACTCTTATGTAAGGACCTGCTAAGAGAGAAGTACCTGCTGAACCAATGAGACAGGATCACCAGCCTCCATCCCACAGAAGATCCGGAGGGAGCCGAGTTCTCAGCTCTCCCCACTCTCATTGCAGTCAGGAAACTATCCTTTATGTACAGGAACCTGTAGGGAGATGTCTACCCAGCAAAACAAATGAGACAGACTAACCAGCTTCTGTCTCATAGTATACCCTGAGGGGGCCCAGTATTGGCTCCAGCCCTTCTTGCTGCAGTTGAGGAACCATGCAGTGTGTGATATGGTTTCTTGAATTCTTACATGTTGTGGGAGGGATCCAGTGGGAAGTAATTGAATCATGGGGTAAGTCTTTCCCATGCTGTTCTCATGATAGTGAATAAGTCTCACAAGATCTGATGGTTTAAAAAAGAGGAGTTCCACTATACAAGCTCTCTCTCTCTTTGCCTGCTGCCATACATGTAAGACATGACTTGTTCCTCCTTTCCTTTCACCATGATTGTGAGGCTTCCCCAGCCATGTGGAACTGTAAGTCCATTAAACCTCTTTCTTTTGTACATTTCCCAGTCTCAGGTATGTGTTTATCAGCAGTGTGACAACGGACTGATACAGTAAATTGGCACCAGAAGAGTGGGGTGCTTCTGAAAAGATACCCAAAAGAGTGGAAGCAACTTTGGAACTGGGTAACAGGCAGGGGTTGGAACAGTTTGGAGGGCTCAGAAGAAGACAGGAAAATGTGGGAAAGTTTGGAACTTCCTAGAGACTTGTTGAATGACTTTCCCCAAAATGCTGACAGTGATATGGACAATGAAATCCAGGTTGAGGTGGTCTCAGATGGAGATGAGGAACTTGTTGGGAACTGGAGCAAAGGTAACTCTTGCTATGTTTTACCAAAGAGACTGGTGGCATTTTGCCCGTGCCCTAGAGATCTGTGGGACTTTGAACTTGAGAGAGATGATTTAGGGTATCTGGCAGAAGAAATTTCTAAGCAGCAAAGCATTCAAGATGTGACTTGGTGCTGTTAAAGGCATTCAGCTTTATAAGGGAAGCAGAGCATGAAAGATTGGATAATTTGCAACTTGACAATTCAATAGAAAAGAAAATCCCTTTTTCTGATGAGAAATTTATGCCAGCTGCAGAAATTTGTGTAAGTAACAAGAAGCCCAATATTAATCCCCAAGAAAAATGGGAAAAATGTCTCTAGGGCATGTCAGAGGTCTTCATGGCAGCCCCTGCCATCACAGGCCTGGAGGCCTAGGAGGAAAAGATGGTTTTGTGGGCTGGGCCCAGGGTCCCCCTGCTGTGTGTAGCCTAAGGACTTGGTGCCCTGCATCTCAGCCACTCCAGCCATAGCTAAAAGGGGCCAACAAACAGCTCAGGCTGTGGCTTCAGAGGGTGCAAGCCCCAAGCCTTGGCAGGTTCCACATGGTGTTGAGCCTACAGGTGCACAGAAGTCAAGAATTGAGGTTTGGGAACCTCTCTCTGGATTTCAGAGGATGTATGGAGATGTTGCGATGTTCACGCAGGAGTTTGCTGCAGGGGTGGGGCTCTCATGGAGAACCTCTGCTAGGGCAGTGTGGAAGAGAAATTCGAGGTCAGAGCCCCCATACGGAGTCTCTGCTGGGGCACCACCTAGTGGAGCTGTGAGGAGACAGCCATTGTCCTTCAGACCCCAGAATGGTAGATCCACCGACAGTTTGCACCATGCACCTGAAAAAGCTACAGAAACTCAATGCCAGCCCATGATAGCAGCTGGGAAGGAGGCTGTACCCTGCAAAATCACAGGGGTAGAGCTGCCTGAAACCATGGGAGCCCACCCCTTGCATCATTGTGATCCGAATGTGAGACGCGAAATAAAAGGAGATGATTTTGGAGCTTTAAAATTTGATTCCCCCACTGGATTTTGGACTGACATGGGGCCTGTAGCCCCTTCGTTTTGGCCAATTTCTCCCATTTGCAATGGGTGCATTTATCCAATGCCTGTACCTCCATTGTATCTAGGAAGTAACTACTTGCTTTTGATTTTACAGGTTCATAGATGGAAGGGACTTTCCTTGTCTCAGATGAGACTTTGGACTGTGGAGTTTTGAGTTAATGCTGAAATTGAGTTAAGACTTTGGGGGACTGTTGGGAAGGCATGATTGGTTTTGAAATGTGAGGACATAAGATATGGGAGAGGCTGGGGTGGAATGATGTGGTTTGGCTGTGTCCCCACCCAAATCTTATCTTGAATCCCCACATGTTGTAGGAGGGACCCAGTGAGAGGTAATTGAATCATGGGGATAAGTCATTCCCATGCTGTTCTCATGATAGTGAATAAGTCTCACAAGATCTGATGGGTTTATAAAGAGGAGTTCCCCTGCACAAGCTCTCTCTCTCTCTTCACATGCTGCCATCCATGTAAGACATGACTTGCCCCTCCTTGACTTTCACCATGATTGTGAGGCTTCCCCAACCACATGGAACTGTAAGTCCACTAAATCTCTTTCTTTTATGAATTTCCCAGTCTTGGGTATGTTGTTATCAGCAGCATGAAATCGGACTAATACAGCGTGCTACTGAGATGCATGCCCATTTGGGACACTGGGACCAACTGGTCAGGTCCCAGACCAGCTTTCTCACACAGCCAAGGTACTGTCCTTAGGTCTTTCTCAGGTCTATATGAGCTAAAAAGCCACATCAACCTCAGAATCCCCAGAGACTCATGTCAATCCTGGGCTTAAATCCTCCTCTAGCTCTGAGACAGCTGTAGTGGTCACAAACTCAGGGAACATAACAGCTAGTCTGCTTAGAATCTCTAGAAGGTCCTCTGAAGAAGGACAGGCACAAACAAAGCTAGACTGTGAAGACTGGAATAAATACCTAATTGATCAATGCACAAACAACACTACATATCCAAAAGCATCATGAACATTCAGAGAAATATGACCTTACCAAATGGACAGAATAAGCCTTCAGCGGCTGACTATAAAGTGATGGAGATGTGTAATCTATCAGACAAAAATTCAAAATAGCTGTTTTAAAGAAGCTCAACAAATTTCAAGAAAACATACAGAAAGAATTCTGAAACTTGGAGAAATTTAACAGATCAAAATAATAATAATAAGTCCTGGACCTGAAATATTTGATGAATGAAATGAAAAATGTGAGAGAGCATTAACAGCAGAGCTGATCAAACAGAAGTTAGAATAAGTGAGCATGAAGACAAACTGTTAGAAAATAAGAGAAAAAATAAAGAAACAAAAAGCCTATGGGATCTACGAAACAACATCAAAAGAGAAAATATATGGGTTATTGGAGTTCAAGAGAGATTTCAGCCATAGTGGCATGCATATGTAATGACAGCTACTCATGAGGCTGAGGTAAATGAATCACTTGAACCCAGGAATTTAAGGCCAGATTAGGCAACATAGTAAGACCTGTCTCCAAAAATAAAGAGAAGAGAGTTCAGAAAAACAAAGGTGTACGAAACTAATTCAAAGAAACAATAACAGAAACTTCCTTCAAACAAAGAGAAAGATATAAATTCTTAAGTACAGGAAGGTTAAACCTTTTAAACAAAGGTTTAAAAAAATAAACAAATTCAACCCAAATAAGACTACCTGATCACAGATTGCAATGAATTGCTCAAAGGTCAAAGACAAAGGATTCTGAAAGCAGTGAGAGAAAAGAAGCAAATAACATATAAGGGACTTCCATACTCCTGGCAGCAGACTTCTCAGAAGAAACACTGCAGGCAAGAGGGAGTGGGAGAATATATTCAGCATACTGAATGGGAAGAAAAAGACAAAAATACTGCCAATTAAGAATGTTGTACCTAAAAAAGCTGTCCTCTGGAGATAAAAGCAAGTTCAATACTTTCCCAAGGAGACAGAAGCAGATGAAATTAATTTCAACAAGACTTGTCCTACAAGGAATGCTAAAGGAAGTTTTTCAAACTAATGAAAAGAAAAAGATTCTAATATGTAACAGGGAAACATCCGAAAGTTAAAAACTCATTGGGAAAATAGGTACACAAACAAGTTATACTTAATTTAATACTCTAATACTGTAATTGTACTGCATAAACCACTTATATCTTAGTATGAACCCTAACAGGCAAAACTATTAGATACAATTATATTAACTCGTTAATGGATAGCCAATATGAAAAGATGTAAAATGTGACATCAAGTATACAAAATGAGGTGGAATGGAGTTAAAGTGTAGAATTTTTATCTTTTCTTGTGTAATGAAAGTTAGGTCATTACCAAATTAAAATAACTTATTTTAACGATAAGGTCTTTTTGTAATCCCCATGGTAACTACAAGGCAAAAGTTATAATAAATCCACTAAAAGTAAAAAGCAATAAATCAAAACATACTATTGGAAAATCACTTAGCCACAAAGACGGTGAAAGAGAGAAAGAAACAAAGAAAGAAAGAAACAAAGAAAGAAAGAAAGAGAAAGAGAGAGAGAAGGAAGGAAGGAAAGGAAGGAAAGAAAAGATCTAAAAAACAAGTCACAAAATGACAGGAATAAATTTTTACCCAAAAATAATTACCTTGAATGTAAATGGATTAAATTGTCCAGTAAAATTCATAAAATGGCTGAATGAAAAAAAAGAAAAGCAAGATGCAACTATATGCTGTCTACAAGAAACTCACTTCACCTGTAAAAACAAAATTAGACCAAGTGAGGACGTCTAAAAAGATATTTAATTCAAACGAACACTAAGAAAAAGCAGAAGTACCCATAGGTACATCAGATAAAATCAATCATACATCAAAAACTGTTAGAAGAGTCAAAGAAGGCCATAATATAATAATTAAGGAGGTAATACAGCAAGAAGGTATAACAATTATATATGTACTCAACACTGGAGCACCTAAACATATAAAGCAAATAGAAATAGACCTAAAGGGAGAGATAGACTGCGATATTATAATCGTAAGTGATTTTAACATCCCACTTTCAGCAACATACAGATCATCCAAATAGAAAATCAACAAAGAAACATTGGAGTTAAACTGCACTCTGGATCAAATGGTCCTAACAGTTACCTACAGAAAAGTCCATTCAACATCTGAAGAATACACTTTTTTTTTCAACAGCACAGGGAACATTCTTCAGGACAGACCATATGTGAGGCTACAAAACAAGTTGTAACAAATTTTTAAAATCAAAATTATATCAAGTATGTTTTCTGACAATGGCCTAAAATTAGAAATCAATAACAAAAGAAACTTTGTAAACTGTAAAAATACATATAAATTAAGCAACATGCTTTGAAACAACAAATAGGCCATTAAAAAAAAAGAGAAGAAAAGTTTTAAATATTTTAAATATCTCAAGACAAGTAAAAATGGAAATACAACATACCAAAACCTATGGGATACAGCATAAGCAGTTCTAAGGGAAAAGTTTATGGCAATAAATGGCTAAATTTAAAAAAAAGAAGTAGAAAGAGCTCAAATAAACATCCTAATGTTGAACCTAAGGAAATAGCAATATAAAATAGTAAAATAGAAATAGTAAAAGTAAAGAAATAATGTTCAGAGCAGAAATAAATAAAATAAAGACTACAATAATACAAAAAAGATATAACAAAAAGTTGGGTTTAACAAAATCATCAGACATTTAGCCAGACTAAGAAAAAATGAGAAGACTCAAAATCAAAGATTAAAATGGAAACATTACAACTGATACCACAGAAATATTAAGAATCACTAAAGACTATTTGTAACAACTATATACAAACAAACTGAAAAACCTATGAGAAATAAATTCCTGTAAACATACAACCACCAGATTCATACTTCTTGAATCATGAAGAAAAACAAAACCTGAAAGGATCAATAAAAAGCAATAAGATTAAGTAATGAAACATCTCCTATCAAAGAAAAACCCAGGATCTCGATGATTGAATTTTAGAAAACATTTAAAGAATAACTAACACCAATTTTTATTGAATTATTCCAAAAATTAAGGTGGAGGGAATTCTTCTAAACTCATTATATGTGGCCAGCATTACCCTGATATCAAAAGTAGAATAAAACATAGAAGATGAAAAATACTGGCCAATATGCCTGATAAACATAGGTGCAAAAATCCTCAACAAAATACTAGAAAACCGAATCCAACAGCTCATCAGAAAAGATTGTTTACCATGATCAAGTGGGGTTCATCCTGGGGATATAAGGATGGTTGAACATATGCAAATCAATGAACGTGATACATCACATCAATGGAGTGAAGGACAAAAACCTATCTCAATATACAGGAATAAAAATATTTGATAAAATTTAATATCCCTTCATGCTAGAAACTCTCAACAAATTATGTATAAAAGAAACACATCTCAACACAGTAAAGGAGATATTTGACAAACTCACAGTTCAATACTGAATGGGGAAAAGTTGAAAAAGACAAGGATGGCCACTTTCACCAGTGTTATTTAACATAGTACTGGAGGTCCTAGTCAATTAGGCAAGAGAAAGAAATAAGGAGCATCTAAACTGGAAACACAAAAGTCAAATTTTCCCTATTGTCAGACAACATGATCTTATATATGGAAAACCTAATAGACTATAAAAACTTATTTGAATAAATGAATTCCATAAATTTTCAGAATACAAAAATCAACACACAAATCAGTAGCATTTCTATATGCCAATAATAGTGAACTATCTGAACTAGAAATTAAGAAAGCAATGCCATTTAGAATAGCTATCAAAAAAATAAAATACTTAGGAATATACTTTACCAGAAGGTGAAAATCTTTACAATACAAAATACAAAACATTGATAAAATAAATTGAAGAGGATACAAACAAGTTGAAAGATATCCTATGTTCATGGATTGGAAGAATTAATATCATTAAAATGTTCATAATTCCCAAAGTGATCTACAGATTCAGTGCAATCCCTATCAAAATACCAATATCAAAAGTAGAAAAAAAAATCCTAAAATTTGTATGGAATCACAAAATACCCTGAATTGCTAATGCAATCTTTAACAAAAAGAACAAAGCTAGAGGCTTCTCACTACCTGACTTCAAAATATAGTACACAAAGCAATAGTAACCAAAACAGCATGTTACTGGCATAAAAAACACACATGTGGACCAACAGGTGGAATAGAGAGCCTGTAAATAAATCTAGGCATTTACAGCTAATTGATCTTTGACAACGGGGTGAAGAACACACAATGAGAAAGTTTCTTCAATAAATGATGCTGAGATGGCTGGATAGCTATATGTAGACAAATAAAATTTGACCCTTATATAACACCATTATACAAAAATCAACTCAAAATGTGTTAAAAACTTAACTGATGCTGAGATGACTGGATAGCTATATGTAAGTCCTGTAACTGTAAAACTACTAGAAGAAAACAGGGGAAAAGATTCTTGACATTGTTCTGGGTAATGATTTTTGGGGGTATGTCTCCAAACACATTGGCAACAAAAATAAAACTTAAAAAATGGGATTGCATCAAACGAAAACAATTCTGCACAGCAAAGGAAATAATAAACAGAATGAAGAGACAACCTACAGAGTAAGAGAAAATATTTGCAAGTCAAACATCTGATAAGGAGTTAATATCCAAAATATACAAATAATGCAAACAACTCAATGATAAGAAAACAAATAATCTGATTTAAAAATGGGCAAAGAATCTAAAGACAAATTTCTCAAAAGACAAAGAGCCAACAGGTATATGAAAAAATGCCCAAGATCATTAGTAATTAGGGAAATACAATTTAAAACCACAATTAATTTTCATTTCACACCTGTTAAAATAGCAACTATCAATATGACAAAAAGTAACAAGTTTGGCAAGGAGATGGAGAAAAGAAAGCCCTTATATATTGCATATATTGCTGGTGAGAATGTAAATTAGAATAACCATTATGGAAAACAGTGTGAATGTTTTTGAAAAAATTAAAAATGAAATTATCATAAGACCTAACAATCTCATTTCTGAGTATATTTCCACTGAAAATAAAGTGAGTATATAAAGGGTATCTGCACTTCCAGATTCCTTGCAGCATTTATGGTAGCCAATATTTGGAATCAAATACACACACACATACACACACACACACACATACACATACACATACACAAGGAGTCTTCAAAAAGTTCATGAAAAATGTATATTATGAAAAAACTATACATGGACTTCAAAATTGTTTGCATCAAAATATTTTTGCACCAAAATAAACTTGTATTAACATGTTTTTATTTTTCTATTTTCATTTCTTTGAGACTAAGTCTCTCTCACTGTCATCCGGGCTGCAGTACAGTGGCATGATCACGGCTCACTGCAGCCTAAACTATCCAGGTTCAGGTGATCCTCCCACCTCGGCCTCCCAAGTAGCTAGGACTACATACATGCACTACCAGGCCTGGCTTATTTTTGTATTTTTTTATAGACATGGGGTTTAGCAATGTTACCCAGGCTGGTCTCGGACTCCTGGGCTCAAGTGATCCACCCACCTTGGTCCTACAAAGTGCTGGGATTACTGGTGTGAACCACCGCACCCAGCTAATATTACCATATTATAACAGGATCTAGTTTGGAGTACTAACAAGAATAAGACATCAATTTGAAAAAAGCTCTTATCAGAACATTATGAATTTTACTAAAGTTGAAGTAAGAGAAATCACCAAATTTATAGTGAATCTTGGGTGGAAGAATGGTGAAATCACTGATGCTTTACAAAAAGTTTATGGGGAAAATGCCTGAAAGAAATTAGTAGCTTACAAATGGATAGCTTGATTTAAGAAAAAAAAAATGAGGTGATGTCAAAAATGAAGCCTGCAGTGGCAGACCAATTAGGAATACAACATAGTTTTAATCATACAAATGGGCCAAAGGCAAGTAGATATTACTCTTTTCTTGCAATGGGTGACAGTTTGGTTGGACACTGAACTGAGCCCCAAATTTTCTGCCAGTTAGAACACAAAGAATAACATGTTGAACCACATTCTTTTCATTATCTAACAAACAAAAGTACACAGATTTGTCTCTACAGTCTGTGTTACTTCCTGGAACTAAACTCAAGCAGGAATTTATGACATGAAAACACGCAGAAGGCACATCAGAACACATCGCTTCAATTATGTGATTAGAAAACACAAAAATTCCATTCAGACCACCCTTTATAAAAACAGCAAGCATAAGGTTAAAGCAAAATTTAACGAAAGCAGTTGGTTGGGGAAAATAAGACAAGGTGGTCTAAAGACTGACATTCACAGGATCTGAATTAAGATAGGGGATCATTTTAAATAGTGAGATATTGAACTTATCAGTTAGATTCTTTCAAACGTCAGATTCCTTAGGTTACACTGGCAGAGGCTAAATTTTTGTCAGTTCATGATTAAATCTCACAAGAAACTGCAGTATAAATATTCTGAGTTGTCAGTTAAAATGAAACTTCCTTGCTTTAGTTATTAGTCAGGACTTGTCACTTTTGTCAACCACATTTGTTCTCATCAAAAACAAGTGGTCTTACTGCAGGAAAGATGCCAGCCTAAGAAAACTGTTTTTCTTATGATTGGCCCTGTACAGGTTCTCAGAGAAGACTCTATCATCTATAACTTCTAATGTAGGGAAAAAGAATGTACTCTAAAAGAATTGTCTTTGAAGCATAAATTATTTGTGTTTGATTTTTTTGTGTGTGTGATTGGTTATTCTCATCCATAGAAGGGCTTTAATGTAATGTCTCTTAAAGTCGAAATATTAAAAATTTTACCTTTTAATATTTATAATTATGTGAGAACATTTGACCTCACCAAAATACGTTACGATACTGATTCTGAGTAGATGATAAATAGGTCATATTTACCCTCTCTAAGTAGAGGGTAAATAGGTCATATTTCCCCTCTCTAAGTAGTGGGTAAATAGGTCATATTTCTCTGACTGTCTATTGAAAATATTTTTAGTGGAACCAAAATTTGAATTCACACAAACCAGTAATACTGAGAATTGACACATTGTCACTGAGAAGTGACAGAATGGAAAGGTGGCCTGTGTGGAGAGAACAAAACCACTGTTTTATTAGGATCACAACTTTTTCGAGAAGGATAAAGGGGTATTACTTTATTTTACAAGGTGCCCAGATCCCAGTTAGCCTTGTATCTGTTTAATTTTGATGAATTATTAAGCAAACATTTTTAAGTGAATTAATTATTAAAAACTATTCATTTTCATTTAGCCATAAATGTAAAATTGTCATTAAAATTTTTGGGTCATTTTAACTATTTTAAGCTGTATTTTCTTTAATGTTGCTTACTATCTTAAAAACAAATCAATAAATTTCTCAATTTTAATGTAAAAAAGATTAAATATTAATAATAACACCAACCCAAAGACATCATTAGTATAAGTGAGCTGAAAAATGCACCCTTATATAACTACCTAAGCTCTACCTATTAGTTGGGTTAATCTTGATTAAATATTGATGAGTATACAACAGATTATTTCAACTTATATTAATATTTAATTGATTCTGAGTTTTTCCTTTATGTAAAAATTAGCTGTAATCTTTCTTTTAAGATCTTTTCTGATAAAAATAGTAAAGTGAATAATCTAGAACTATGAGAAGTTTTCATTTTGTAGATAATATAATAGAACCTGCACAAAGAACTCCTTACAAGTGCCCAAATACAATAGATATCCACTAAACATGAATGAAATGAACAGTATTGTGATAAAGTTTATCTACATTTTACTTAAGGAATATATCTGTTAGATTTCCACTCTGGCCACAAGGTAGTAATTCAAATCAGCTTGCTTCCCACCAAAACCAACTAAAAATTTAGACAAAATTATACCAAATAATTCTACAGATATTAGAAAACATACAAGGTAGGAATGTTATTCCTGAGAGAAGAAAAAAGAATGAGGTTTTTGCCTGGTGGCACTTTCTGACTGCAGTTCAGAGAGGGGTTATTCCAAATGAAGCACAGTAGGCTTTTCCAGTTCATGGTAAATACAAATTCTAATAGCTGAATCACTATTTCATGCCAACAGTTAAATTTTTAACTTTTAATATAATCTAATGGGAATCTAAATTCTTCAGATGATGTGTTGTGGCAGAAGAATTTGAACTTGGTAAGACTTTCAAATACAAATAAGTTTACAAGTAGAAAATCTATTAGAGACAACAAATCATTTTTTAAAATAAAGCAATTGATCAGTTCAGCACAAATAGAAATAACATTTTAAAATTCTCAAATAAATCTTTTATTTTAACAAACTGGACATCAAGAACTTAGCAAAGTGGAAATAGAAAGTAATTATGGAGCATGATAAAGAACATCCAAATCCACTAGTTAATAGTATACCAATAATAAAGCACTAGAGGTCTTCTCATTAAAAGCAATAATAAAATACAAATGCTTCTATCACATTTGTTACTTAATGTTATTCTAGGATGAATAAGATGTCTGATGATAGGAAATTGGTTAAAAATGCATGTATTTGTATATATATGAAATAACTATCTAAAATTGTGTTTTAAATAATTAAAAAGGAAATATCTGCATGACTTTTTAATATTTCACGATATTCCATTTTAAAAATGCAATATCATGTATCTTATTGTTCAATTGTTCAGCATTTCTAGAACATAAAAGGTTAAGGATAAAAAATAAAATACAGGAAATTTTAACAGTGATTATTTCTTAGTATGTTTTTCAAAATAAGCATAAATTATTTTTATGGTTACATGATTACATTTTATTTTTAAAAAGAAAAATACCTACATCTGTGTAAATACTCTTATAAAAATATAAAATATAGAAGACTATGCAAAAAAAATTGTTAATATTGGTTATATTTTGAGTTGGTGGCATGGAAGTGTATAGATGGGAACAGAGATCTCTACATTATTTGAATTGTTATAGGAACATGTGAAAAACATGATAAAATAAATTCATTCAAAGAACTATCATAAATAAAATAGAAGAGAAATAATGACACACCATTTGCAAAATATGATGTACTGCATTTTTAAGCTGTAGTTAGCAGAGATAATAATAAAGATGCAATATGTGAACAAAACTGTAAAAATGGCAAAATCAATATCACACTGAATGGTCAAATGCTGGAAGCATTCCCCTTGAAAACTGGCAGAAGACAAGGATGCACTCTCCCATCACTTCTGTTCAACAAAGTGTTGGAAGTTCTGGCCAGGGCAATTAGGCAAGACAAAAAAATCAAGGGTATTCAAATAGGAAAGAGGAATTAAAATTATCTCTGTTTGCAGGTGACATAATACTATATCTAGAAAACCCCATCACCTCAGCCCAAAAGCTTCTTAAGCTTAAGCAATTTCAGCAAAGGCTCAGTATATAAAATTAATGTGCAAAAATTGCTAGCATTCCTATACACCAACAACAGGTAAGCAGAGAGCCAAATCTTCACATTTGACATAAAAATAGTTAAAAAAAAAAAACAAAACCTAGGAATACAGCTAACAAGGGAAGTGAAGGACCTCTTCAAGGAGAACTACAAACCACTGCTCAAAAAAATCAGAGAGGACACCAACAAATGAAAAAACATTCCATGCTCCAGGATAGGAAGAATCAATACCATGAAAATGGCCATACTGCCCAAAGTGGTTTATAGATTAATTGCTATTCCCATTAAATTACCATTGACATTCTTCACAGAATTAGAAAAAACTATTTTAAAATTTATATGAACCAAAAAAGAGCCCTAATAGCCAAGACAATTCTAAGCAAAAAGAACAAAGCTAGAGGCATTATGCTAGATGACTTCAAACTATACTCCAAAGCTACAGTAACCTAAATAGCATGGTCCTGGTACATAGTACATGGTACATGATACAGAGACACATAGACCAATGGAACAGAATACAGAACTCAGAAATAAGACCACACACTTGCAACTATCTGATCTTCGACAAACTGACAAAACAACCAATGGAGAAAGGACTCTCTATTTAATAAACGGTGCTGCAAGAGCTGGCTAGCCATATGCATAAAATTGAAACTGGACCCCTTCCTTATGACTTATACAAAAATTAACTCAAGATGGATTGAAGACTTAAATGTAAAACCCAAAGCTATAAAAACCCTTGAAGAAAATCTAGATAATACCATTAAGGACATAGGCATGGACAAAGATTTCATGACAAAAATGCCAAAAGCAATTTCAGCAAAAGCCAAAATTGACAAATGGGATCTAATTAAACTAAAGAGTTTCTGCACAGCAAAAGAAACTATCATCAGAGTGAACACACAACCTACAGAATGGGAGAAACTTTTTGCAATCTATCCATCTGACAAAGGTCTAATATCAAGAGTCTACAAGGAACTTAAACAAATTTACAAGCAAAAAACAAACAAGCCTATTAAAAATGGGCAAAGGATATGAGCAGACACTTCTCAAAAGAAGACATTTATGTGACCAACAAACCTATGAAAAAAAGCTCAACATCACTGATCGTTAGAGAAATGCAAATCAAAACCACAATGAGATATCATCTCATGCCAGTCAGAATAGCTACTATTAAAAAGTCAGCAAACAGATGCTGGCAAAGTTGCAGAGAAAGAGGAACGTTTCTACACGGTTGGTGGGAATGTAAATTAGTTCAACCATGTGGAAGACAGTGTAGCCATTCCTCAAATACTTAGAAGTAGAAATACCATTTGACCCAGCAATCCCATTACTGAGTATATACCCAAAGGAATATAAATCATACTATTATAAAGATACATGCATGTGTATGTTCATTGCAACTCTATTCACAACAGCAAAGACATGGAATCAACCTAAATACCTATCAATGATAGACTGGATAAAGAAAATGTGGTACATATATACTATGGAACACTATGCAGCCATAAAAAGGAAAGAGATCATGTTCTTTGCAGGATCATGGATGGACTTGGAAGTCATTATCCTCAGCAAACTAATGCAGGAACAAAGCCAAACACTGCATGTTCTCACGTATAAGTGGGAGCAGAACAATGAGAACACATGGACACATAGGTGGAACAACACACACTGGGGCATGTTGGAGATAGGTAGGGGAAGGGAGAGTGTCAGGAAGAATAGCTAATGGATGCTGGGCTTAATACCTAGGTGATAGGATGGTCTGTGCAGCAAACCACTATGACACACGTTTGCCTATGTAATCTACTACTACGTAAATTACTAAACAGACCCTACTCAAGTTTTACAGTCGGTATAAGATTGCAGTGTTAACTACAGATAGGAACTCCATGGGACACACTCCTCTTGCCCAAGAAACCAATAATCATACAACTTAGTGATTGCTCATGCTACCTTGGCAGCCTCTGTAACATCATTCAAAGGATTTAATTCCCTGCCATTTAATAAAGATTGCTTTGCCTCTTATTTCCTCTATGTGTAAAATTAATTTTGATCAGCAAAACTTATTATGGATGTACCTTCATTAGCATTAAAGATCCACTGATGGTTAACATTGTCCTCATTCTTGAATTACTCACTGTTTTACAGAAGCTCATTGCTTACACCTTTATGATGTTGATATAAACACTTACTGCAAAAATAATTTAGGTGGAAGTAGAACGGTAACAAGAAATGCTTAGTTTCAACCAGCTAACTTTTAAATTTTTGTTCTTTATTTAAATCTATTAAGTTAATCTATTGGCTAACAAAATGCATAATTTAAAACTAGTTTAATAAGCAAAAAGTGGATCATTAAGAATTTCTTTTTCTTTTTAAAACTTCAGGTGTATAGTTGAGTTAACCAGAGTCCTTCTTTCCTGGGCTATTATCATCTTTATAAATCCCTCTTCTATTTTATTTGAATGTGCTTGTTTTCACTTTCATCCCTCCCTCCAGCCCCATTCTCCCCCTTGGACCACTGTAATATATTTAACTCACATCTTTATTGTATGCACATCTTCTGAAATATATGGTATTCTTATAGGTGACATTTAATTTACACCAAATTGTATTCTAAATATCAGTTCATTTTTTTGCACACCCGGCACTGCATCTTTAAAACATATTCATGTGCTGTGTCTAAATCTTGCTCATTTCTTCTGATACAAACATGTTGAGTTCCATCATGTGCATACACAATATTTTTCTTATTCTCACCCCTACTGAATGTCTAGGGTGCCTCCAACTTTTACTACTACAAGTGACTGCTATAGTGAATATCTTTTCATAGGCCAGCTAAACTCATAGATCAGCCAAACTTTTCCTCTGACAGATATGCCCTGGAATTGGATTGGTAGGGTAAGGTATAAGCATATTAATTTGTCTAATTACAGCCAGGTTGCTCTTCAGAACGGCTCCAACAGTTTGCCTTCTGACCATGAGGACATGAAATGTCCTATTTCTTCCCATTTTCTTAAATATCTAATATTATCTAACTTCTAATTTTTGTAAGTCTAATGGGATAGAGAAGAATTTATTCTCATGTTTTAATTTCTCCAAAGTGTAAAGTGAATCTGAACCTTTTTTTTCCACACACTTAGTCATTTGGGTTTCCCTTTCAGCAAAGGTCAAGAGCAAGCGGAAGTGCTGAGTGAGTCCCATGCACTAAGAACACGCCTGTCAAGGCCTCCTACCTTTCTCCTGTAGGGGTCAAAAGAAGGCCAGTGTGTTCAAAATTGCAATGCCCCTCTCCTAGCCATTGCTACCCCTTGGTATGCCCACCAAGTCTAATCTCATTATGCTGTTATTCCCATTTAGGCCAGACTCTAATTCCCAATGGCTCTGCATTGTGCTCTCATCTCCCGTCCTGCCCCAGGACCTGAAATTCTTACTCTCTGATCTCCAGGATTCACAGTAGGTCATCAGAAAAATTCCTATGTCTATCTTAAACCTCATCTCTCAGTGTGTTCCTCATCTTCTAGCTCTAATTGAACCCTGGGATCCTTCAGAAGACGTAACTTCCCCTGCAGCTCTCACAACATCTCTTCATGTTAAAAATCCTCAACAAACTAGCACTGAAAGAACTTCCTTCAAAATAATAAGAGCCAATCTATAACAAACTCACAGCCAACATCATACTAAATAGGCAAAAGCTGGAAGAATTCGCTTTTGAAAACTGGAATAAGACAAGAATGCCCACTCTCACCACTCCTGTTCAACATAGTACTGGAAGTCCTACCCGGAGCAATCAGGCAAGAGAAAGAAATAAAAGCCATCAAAATAGGAAGAGAGGAATTCAAACTACCTCTTTTGCAGACAATATGATTCTATACCTAGAAAACTCCATAGTCTTTGCGCCAAAGCTCCTAGATCTGATAAACAACTTCAACAAAGTTTCAGGATACAAAATTAATAGGCAAAAATAAGTAGCATTTCTATACACTAACAACATCAAAGCTGAGAGCCAAATCAGGAATGCAATCCCATTCATAATAGGCCACAAAGAATAAAATACCTAGGAATACAGCTAAGCAGGGAGGTGAAAGATCTCTGCAGTGAGAATTACAAAATACTGCTGGATCATTCTTGAAAATACACTTACGTTATTATTTCTCCTGTGTATGTTTTGAAATAAAAAATTCCCTGCATAATTTCTCTCTCCAGCTGCTGTCCTATTTCTCTATTTTTGGTTATAGCAAAACTCCTTGAAAGAACTGTCTACTCTTGCCATCTTTAATTCGTCTCCCTCCTATTCTCTCCAGGCAGATTTGTCCCACCATTACCCCAAGGCTTTTCTTGTCAAGGTCAAAATGGCTCCCATGTTGTCAATGGTCAATTTTTATTCCTCACCTTTCTGCAACTATCAGCAACATTTTGCACACTGGAGCACTTCCTAAAATGGATTCCTTCCACTGGATTTCTAAATACCACTCTCCTGGTCTCTGTTTTACCTCAACATTCTTTCTCAGATTTTTAGCTGTCTTCTCCTAACATTCCTGGACACTACAGTTACTTAATCTCTCTGAGCCTGTTTGTCATCTACCATGCATAGATGTTATGAGGATTGAATTAAATAACATGTGTAAACAACCAAAAATTAAGCTTAGAACACAGACATTCAATGAATAATAGTTATTACTTTTAGTAATAGCAAACATGATATGGGGAAACAATTAGAATTTTCATTGAAGGAATAACAAAGATAATGCCTGCAGTGATTCCTAGTTAGGTTTCCCAGGAGTGGGTAAAAAATAAAAAGTCACAGTTTAACTTTTAAGAGAAATATGCATGAATAAAATAATAACTAATTTTATTTCTCAGTATGAAAATCCCCTAGTCAGAAAACTGAAATACTAAATTTCATCTTAGACAGAAGATTCTAAACACACAAATTTTAAGAATATCAATGTTACATTACACCAACTTATAAAACAAAAATTGTTAAAGGCAATTATACAGTTTTTAGCTTAGAATGTTCATTATGAAATTTTGGGATTTCAGACTAGGAGAAAATGACATCAGGAAAATGTTATTAGTTACAATGGGCTAGTTTATGCTATAAACAATCCAAAAATTTCAAAGGCTTACAACATCAGTTTGTGAAGATTTTCCTCACCCTGTCACATGTCATCACACATGTGGCTCTGCCTCATGCTGTTTTGACTCTAGGACACAGGCTGATGAAGGAGCCACTGTCTGGAACAGTGCCCATAACTCTTATGGGAGCTGGGGGTGGGAAATACAGCAAAGTACATAATAGCTCCTTAAAACTGCCCCCTGGAAGAGATACTCATCACTTTCTTCACATATCAAAGATTAACACGAGTTGTTTAGTCACATATAATTGCAATTGGATTAGATCATGTAACCCTTTCATATGCTGGGAAGAGGAAAGAAATTGAATATTTATAAACAGCCCTGGTATCTATCACTCTTGAGATCCAACTTCAGAGTTCAGTACCCAGTTTCTTTGACTCCTTAAATAGGAAGAATCCCTCAACCCTCAATGGTCCTTATAAAACATACAGACAATTTTTCTAGAATTAGAAAACACATCCATACTTTGAGTAGCAAATCTGAACTTAGATCTGCAAAAGAGAGATTCCTTAGAGGGAGCAAACTATAAATAGTTTGGCGCTCGTATCAACAAGTTTGGTAGGAATTGGTATTTCTCTCTAGGCATTACATCTGATCTCTTCTATGGCCTGCGGCAAGTTGTGTAATAACACCATCTTTCAAGAAAATAAGGAGACGTAATGAGTGATTGATGGTGGAACATTTCTGAGCAAAGTAAGGATGTGATTGAGATTAATAGTGAAACCTTCCCATCAGATGGAAGCCTAAACTGTTGAGTGACTGACACTGAAGAAACAAAACACTGACATGCAAAGTGCTTCAAATCCTATGTGACGGGCTGTCTATATTGTAAAGAGTTATTATATATGAGCATGTCATATTTCCTTCTTGGTTTCACACTGATGGAAAAAGAAAACCCATACACTCAAATCTGGCTCTGAATTTTCCCTGTGGTAAAACAGGCATTATCAGGAACTAGCTACATAATATTATATTTATCACATATCCCAATGAGAATGTTTGCATTACCTAGTAAAGAGTCCCAAGAGAAGGAAGCAGAAATAATTCCTGTAGAGACAAACGATTTCCTATGTAAAGGTTGTAAATAATGACACACTGAAGCACACATTGTTAGTAATAAGTTGTGATGCTTTCAGTGATCACAACTCAAACTCTACCAGACCAAAATATTTGAACAAAATATTTGGACAATTATAATTTTTTTAAAAAAAGCATTTCAAAACACAGGCATTATGCAGCATAGCACAATATATATTTTACAATTCATTTTCCCCATTTTATGTTCTCTTTTTTCAACTATATAGGTTATAAGTAATTTCTCAATGTAACAGTTCAAGCAATAGAAAAATTTATAGGATAAAACCTCAACATTCCTCTTCATTCACCCTATCCCGACAGGAGGTGGTAACCACTAAGTTGACAAAAATCGTTTGATTTATATGATAATACACACACATTTGATTAATTTTTTAACACGAAAGAGATGAAAATCTATATATTAAAATACAATTTATTTTTCCCTTAATAATGTGATTCACCAAAATTTCTGTGTAAATACATATACCTTTATTCTATCTTTTAACTGGTTGTATAGAATAGTTATGCATAGTTATTTACTTAACATTTCCCCTGTTGACAGTTGTTTAGTTCATTTAAAAAATATTTATTATTGAACATATAGTACAATATTAAAAGAAAATCTGTAAGGCTAAAATGGCTTTTATCCAAAAGACGGGCAATAACAAAGGTTGGTGAGGATGTGGAGAAAAGGCACCCTTCATATACTGTTGGTGGGAATGTAAATTAGTGCAACTATGAAGCAGAACAGTTTGAAGGTTCCTCAAAAACTAAAAATAGAGCTGCTATACGATCCAGCAATCCCATTGCTAGGTACATATGTAAAAGAAAGAAAAATCAGTATATTGAAGAGATATCTGCACTCCCATGTCTGTTGCAGTACTGTTCACAATAGCTTAGATTTAGAAGCAACCTAAGTGTCCACCAACAGATGCATGGATAAAGAAAATGTGGTACATATGCACAATGGAGTACTATTTAACCAGAAAAAAAGAATGAGTTTCTGTCATTTGCAACCACGTGGATGGAACTAGAGGTCATTATGTTAAGTAAGCCAGGCACAGAAAGACAAACATTATACATTCTCACTTATTTGTGGAATCCAAAAATCAAAACGATTGAACTCATGGAGATAGATAACAGAGGGATGGTTACAAGTCTGGGAAAGGTAATGGGCAGGGTGGTGAGGATGATTAATTGACACAAAAACATAGCTTTTGAATGAATGAATAAGATCTAGTATTTGATAGCACACAGAGTGACTGTAGTCAATAATAATTTAATCGTACATTTAAAAATAACTAAGAGTATAATTGGAGTGTTTGTAACACAAAGGATAAATGCTTGAGGTTACGGATACCCAATTTTCCATGATGTGATATTACGCACTGCATGTCTGTATCAAAATATCTCAAGTATCCCATAACTATATACTGCTACTATGTACCCACAAAAGTTAAAAATAAAAACATCTATAAGGTAAAATTTTGGTAGTGAACTTGTTAAATGCTAAACTTTTAATAGATTATGCTAAACTTTAATAGTTAATGCTAAACTTTTGATAGATATTGTAAAATTGCTTTCCTAATAGGCTCCACCATATTGCACTCCTACAGAGTGTATGAGAGAGACTACTTGCCTGGCAACATCAACAGCTTGTGCCAATCTAATGTGTAAAGATATCTCATTTTTAATTTACTTTTTTCTAATCAACTATATTAGCTTGTTTTTATTATCTACTTTGATGAACTGAAATGTATGTTTGTGACATTTTTCAACTGCATAATTTTTATTTTTCTTACTATTTTATAGCAACTGTAGATATTCTGGATAGCAACGTGTTGGCAGTTGAATATGTTGTAAATATATTTCCAGTATAATAAAACATATTAACTTTATATTTAGTGTATTTTGTAATGCAGAAGTTTAAATTTTATGTATTCAAATCAGCCCTTTTTCTATATGGTTGCTATCTTTGTGTCCCGCTTTGGAAAGAATTGCCCCTCTCCAAGCTAACTCAATTATTATCTTATTCTTTCTTCAAATCCTATCTTTTGAAGCCAAGTTAATGAGGTATTATTTACAAGAAGTAAAATTTATGTTGTTAGTGCACAGGTTTTGACACATGTATGCAGTCATGGTACCACTACAATAATCAAGATCCAGAATGGATCCATCACCACGGAAAACATCCCTCATGTCATTTCATAGTCAACCCTTGCCCCAGAACCCTGGCTCTGGCAACTACTGATCTTCCCTTCTGTTTCCATAGTTTTGCCTCCTCCATAGAGTCAAATAAATGGAATCATACACTATGTAGCCTTTAGAGGCTGGCGTCTTTCACTTAGCATAAGGTGCTTGAGATTCATCTGATTGAGGATGAAGGTACTAGAACATGGATCCTTTTTTACTGCTGAGTAGTATTCTGTTATGTGGATACATTACAGTTTGCCACTTACCAGTTGAAAGACACTTGAGTTGTTTTCACTTTGGATGAGAAACAAAACTGCTAAAAATATTCACTATAAGATTTTCATGTAAATACAAGTTTTTATTTATTTCAGGTAAATATCTAGGAGTGGGAATGCTAAATTATATGGTAAATGTATGTTTAACTTTTTTAAAAATGCTAAACTGTTTTTCAAAGGGGCTATATTATTTTGCATCCTCACCAGCAGCTTATGAAAGTTCTAGTAGCTCTGCGTCTTTGCCAACTCTTGGAATTGTTGATTTGGTTTTTTGATTTGTTTTGTTGCTTTAGCTATTCTAATAAGTGTGTAGTGATAGCACATTGTGGTTTCAATTCCCTTTGTGGCTAATGATGTTAAGCATGTTTTGTGTGTTTATTTGCCATTCACATATCTCCTTGGGAAAAATATCTGTTCAAATAATTTGTCCATTTTCATTGGCTTTTTAAATTTGGTTTTGAAAATTATTTCCATATTCTGGATACAGTTCTCTATCAGATGTGTATATTTTCTCCAGTCTGGGGCTTACCTTTGCACTTTCTTAACAGTGTCTATCAAAGACCTCACAGGTTCTTAACTTTGTGAAGTCCAATTTATCAATATGTTCTTTTATGAATCATGCTTTTGGTGTCTTCTCTAAGAAATTTTTGCCTAACTCAGAGTCATATATATTTTCTACTATATTTTCTTTTAGAAGTTCTCCAGTGTAGGCTTTATATTTAGGTCTATGATATATTTTGAATTATGAATTATATTAGTTTGCTATGGCTGCCATAACAAAATACCATAGGTTAGATGGGCTTTAATAACAGAAATGTATTTTCTCACAGCTTTGCAGGCTAGAGGTCAAGATCAAGGTGTTAACAGGGTGTTTTTCCCCTAAGGCCTGTCTTCTGGGCTTGCAGATAGTCATCTTCTCACCATGTGGGAAGATGCTGTTTCCTCTGTGTACACATATCCCTGGTGTCTCTGTGTAGTCTAATCTTTTAAAAATTGTCTTCGTTTGTTTGTTTTCTGACTTATATTCTGGGTCTTAAGGAAGAGGTTTTCTAAGTGATCTTGTTCTTTCCCTAGTGATAGGCTATTTATAGGCCCAAGACATTTTTCTGCCCCTCCCTTAAAGAGGGAGGATTAATAATAATCATTATTATTCCCAAACAACAGTGAGATTTCACTTGTGCCTGGGGTCATCTTTGTTTGCCACCCTTCTCTAGGGGCTTAAGGCTTTTGTTCCCTAGGAGAAAAGGACAATGAATTGCTTCATGCTTTTCTCACAGCAGCAGCCACTATCTTTATACAAACCTGCCCCCGCTAAAGTAAGCTTTCTCTAGTCTCCTACCCTAGAAGTACTGTTCCTCTTGAAAACCCCGTGAAATACTCTAAGAAGAGCCTCCAAGTGCATGCAAACTCATACTTAATGCGTGGGAATTTTGTGAAAGCTTAGCTGAAAACATCTTACCTATTTTTTATGGTGGACCTGTTTTCCTTGTTCTACAAGTGAGACAGTGGTGACATCTTCATGTTTCCTGGAGATGCCTTTCTTTCCTTAGATTTCTGGCTTGCTAGCTGTCCTGAATCTCATTTGAGTCTCATTCTTGAACTCATGGTTTTGAGAAAAATTATGATTTTGTAGATTTTCTGGCTTTTTCTTGTTCTTAGGATGAGAGAGACTTTTTTCTAGCTTTCCATATCCTTTCAAAATTCTGCAATATTAGTTTAATTTTTCTACTTATGTATATATTACTTATTAATTAAGATTTCCTTTTATATAACTCAGTAAAGTTGCATTTGGAAAATCGTATTCTTAAATATAATATTTTAAAAGATTTGTTTCTTGGTATTTTAGAATTTTTACTATTGTTTATTTTGCTGGTCTTAGCTGCATTTTATTTTCTTATAGCTTTCAATTGTTATCACTGGTGTATAAGAAAGTGAATGATTGTTGTAAATTGACCCAGTAAACTTATTGCATTTTTAATCTAAGTGTTTCAGTTGATTCTCTTGAATTTTCTAGTCTAATGATCATAATCACTGTAAGTAGTGACAGTTTTTTCTCTCTTTTCAATATCAACAATTAACTTTTTACATTAATTACAAATTGTTACATAATTTCAAATATTAGCAGTTAATAGCAGGCATCTTTGTCCTCTTTCTAACTTTCTGTAGATATATACTCTACATCAGATGAAAAAGATTTCTTTCTATTCCCAGGAGATTGATGTTTGTTGTTTTTGTTTTTTAATCTGGAATGAGTATTTAATCTTATTTGTCACATAATAAGATAATATTATTTATTTTCCTTTATTAATCTTTCAGGAGGGGAGATTAACATATTTTTAAATAATGTACTATCTTTACATTCCTGAAATACAACCTAATTGGTCATGTTCAATTTTTCTTTAATATAACTTTGAATTTGTTCTGCTAATATTTAGGGTGTTCCCGTATTATTCATTAGTGCTATTGTCTCACAGTATTTCTATGTGTACACGGGGGAAGGATGAGAACTTCGTTAGACTTTGGAATTTGGGTAATGCTAGCCTCATTGAGTTGGAAAGTTTTCTGTCTATTACTATGCTCTATAACGATGGCCTCCAGCCTTTTGGCACCAGGGACACGTTTCGTGGAAGACAACTTTTCCACGCACTGGAGCAGAGGTGGTTTCAGCATGCAACTGTCCCCCTCAGATCATCAGGCATTAGGTAGATTCTCATAAGGAGCGCACGTCCTAGATCCCCGCATGCGCAGTTCACAATAGGGTTCCTGCTCCTATGAGAATCTAATTCCGTTGCTGATCTGACAGGAGGCGATGCTCAGGAGGTAATGCTCACTTGCCTGCAGCTCACCTCCTGCTAGTTCCCAACAGGCCACAGACCTATAGGTTCCAGGGGGTTGGGGACCTCCGCTCTAGAACATTTTCTCAAAAATAGAAGTTATATCTTCCTTGAAAATCTGATAGACTTTGATAGTAAATTCATGTTGCACTGATACAGTTATTAGGAGTAGAACTTTGACTACTAGTAAAAATGTTCTAAATAGTATTGATTTAGTCAGGTATTCTTAAAAATGTTCTAAATAGTATTGATTTAGTCAGATATTCTACTACTTCTTGAATTATTTTTGGCAATTTACATTTCCTTAGGAAATTAGCCATTTTATGCAGATTTTCAAGAGTCCTCGCATACATTTATATTTATAATTTTGTAATAATTTTAATCACCTCAGTAAATTTAGTTATTTTCGATTCTTTAAGTTGCTCATTTGAGTCTTCTTTTTGTTGTTTGACCAACTCTATTCTGAAGTAAAAATTCCCACTATGAGACAGGTGAAAAGGGAGATGACACACAGTAGTTATTACTCATTAGCCAGTAGGCAAGCATTTTGAAAACTCTATATCCTGGTAGTATTTCCTTGATTAGAACCTGATTCTTCTCTTATCCATTACTGTATGTGACCCCCTAGCTCAACTGTGCACAAGTTTCTTCATTGTTCATTATTCTCCATGGATAGAGTAGACATTGTGGAACATGATCTCATTACATGCTGTATAGGTATCACTGCACAACTCTTTTTGATGTGAGTTTGAGTTCCTAAGGATGTTTTGCAATCTCCTCAAATATTGTGAATTGTTGCATCTAGCCAATTTTACGTACCTATAACTACATTCAAATGTTTTTCTGAGGCATAATTTACAAATTTAATCTCTTCATTCTTTTTTTAGGCCTTTCTCTCTCAACAAAAAGGCAGTTCCCTAAAGGTCATCAAAATAATAGGTTTGGAAGGGAAGGAAACTATATTAATTTAGATCTTAGTTCATTTGTTTAACCGTGAAGTTTTAATAGGCTTGTATTGCTCTGTGCCTTTTAAAAAGTGTTAACTCTTAATATGTGGGGTTAAAAAGCAATAAGCTCATCCAACTCTAAAAGGCCCCAAATTTTTAGCTGTCTAGGTATTTTTTGTTTGTTTGTTTGTTTATTTAGTATCTGTTCTCAAACCAGTCAATTTTTGCCTGAGCTCACCTCTTTCTCATAATACCTTAAAAGGGATAACCACCACACCTTACTAACAATCTCTTTTCCAACCTCTTCCCATAGAGCTATAGGCCTGGTGGACACTTTGCCTTTCATTTGAATTATTGCAGGCAACTGTTTTGTCACATGTTTCCATACTACATACTATAAGTCTTCATCCATCTTTTCATTGCCTAATACCTGTTTACTCACCGCCCACTCATTAATTTTCAACCCTCTGCTACATATTTTAAAGTGTTTGTAACAGAAATGTTCCAGTTAAAGGTGATAGTTTCTTTCACAGATAGGGTTACAAAGCCACAGGAAAAAAAAAAAAAAAAAGCTTTGGTTTGGAAATAATCCAAAGTTTTAAGGAATTAATACAATAAAAGTTCACTTCTTGCTCATGTAACAGTACAACTCAGAATTTCCTGGTTGTTGAGTAGCTTTACTCCATAGGATATTTAAGAAACCCAAATTTCTTCTGTCTTGTTGGTCTGCCAATTCATAGATACTCAGAGTCTTTTGCAGCCAGGCAGAAGTGGAATTAAACCATTAGGGACAGCACATTGGACTCTTACTTACTCCCTTACCACAAAAGCGTCACCCATCATTTCCATTAACTTTCCATCACTGAAACCACAGAGAGGCGAGATGAGAAATATAGATGTTGGCAAAGTTTTAGGTAATAAGAGGGAGAACACAAGGTTTTTTAGTAGACACTGAGCTGTTTGTCATTGACTTTGGTTATGATCAGTTTTCTTTAATCAATTTTTAAAATCTAATAATTGTAAATGTACTGGTCATTTTTCTATATCTAAAGATTTAGACATTTAAAAATACAGTTGCTCCTTAAACAATGCAGACATAGGGGTACCAACTCCATGTTCAATCTAAAATCCATATATAACTTTTCACTCGCCCAAAATGTAACGGCTAGTAATAGCCTACTATTGACCAGAAGCCTTACCAATAACATAAACAATTGATTAGAAGGCTTACCAATAATGCAAACAATTGATTAACATGTATTTTGTATGTTATATGTATTATGTACTGTATTCTTACAATAAAGTAAGCTAAAGAAAATGTTTTAAGAAAATCATAAGGAAGAGAAAACACATGTGCAGTACTGTACTGTATGTATCAATACCGTAAGTTTATGTTATCTGCTGGCAAGATAAATGGTCTTTCTGAAATGGCAGGCAACCACAGCTGCATGCCTCAATCTATAGTACATACTGAAGTATTCCACTTTTTCTTGTAATGTCATGACTTCTCTCTGCTTCTTGGGAGCACCTCTAGCATCACTAGTGGCACTTCTTATGGGGCCTGTGATGTTATTAAAGGTTTATGGTATTGCACTAAACACAATGAAAAGTATGCAAAAACTGCGAGAGATCACTTTTTACTGTGGTACACAATTTACTAGAAAGATGAAATACTCAAGCAGAAATGATTAGCGGCTCACGCCATTTTGAGTGGATAATTGCAACAATTGAGCACAATGCAATTCCAACCAACAGGTGTAGCTATGGAATTAAGGTAGTAGAGTATGTGCTATAATGTTAATGTAGTTATGATTTAAAACTTCACCTTTATGTTTGTTTACATTTCTGTTGAGTGGGAATGGCATTATATACAGTTTTATGCAGTTTGTGTGCATAAGTTTTGATACATTTTAATATTTTAAATAGATTTATGTATATTTTATGGTAGTAAATGATAAAATAGACTGGTATTTACATATATTTTATGCGTTTATGAAACACCATTTTCTTAATTTTTTTATATTTTCAAGGCTATATGGTTCATCTGAGGTTTTTCAAATTGTTGCAAACCTCCAAAAGATTTTTCCAATGTATTTATTGAAAAAAAATACACATAGAAGCGGATCTGTCCAGTTCAAACCTGTGTTTCTGAAGCCTCCCAAGTTGTTTGGGATATTTTATTTTTATATTAGGCATCAAGAGTACTCAGATTTAGAATTAATTGTATAAATTTTATTTCTTATCACTTTGTATGTGAAGTCTTTCTCGTTTTTGTACTTATGATTACATTTACTGAATACCTTCTTTAGGTAATTATTTCAGAAAAGGATTACAGGTGATAAATTGATTTCCATTTGAAGGTATTTTCACTCTGCTTTCCTTCTTCAACGGTGTTGAGTAGAGGATCTTAACTTTGAAGACAGTACTTCACTAATTTCTTTCTTTAGCTCTTAAGTTTTCTTATTATTTCTTCGATTGTTCAGTGTCCTCTGAAAGTTTTACTTCATATGGCTGTTGAAACTTCTGAATCCATTCCTTATGTCTCTTAACCTTTGTTTCACATATTTGATCTCATGGCTTTATTTTATGTAGAATTCATAACCTCTGTCTTCTATATCACCACATTACTTTTCAGCTATGTTCCTTCCTTGATAATTATTTTTAAATTTTATTCAAAGCCAAAAGTTTAATTTTTTTCTGTATAATGAAAAGACTGACAATATCCATATATTTACTATAAACTTTATTTTCTTTATCAACTTTGCTTCCTTGGATATTCATTATTTAATTGAATGTGATACTTCTTTCATCTTGTCACTTTGTCACAAATGCTTATTGAGTCTGTATTTCAAAATTACTGTTTGCTTGTGCATGTGGTTTACTATAGTCCACTTTCCATCCTATGAATAAGAGCTTGACTTGGGTGGTAGGCAGGATGTGCCAGTCCTCTGGATAGAGAGGCTTTGTGAACCTCTTCAGACTCAGAAACTACCTATAATATTATCGTATGTTTTTATATACCATACTATTTTATATATGAAACTTCACAGATCGTTTCCTCTGCTTTAGTGGTTAAATACTGCTTTCAATTTCTACTTAGCAAAATTGGAATAGCAGAGGGGGAGATATTATTATCCAAAAGCTCTAAATGTCGATCTCTAATTATTAACCCTTAAAAAAAGTACCCAATCTTCCTGTCTATTTTTATATTAACTTATTCATGGTTTGTAGTAACGAAATAGCTACATATTCTATTCTCATAACAATATTCTTATATGTGTTTTGGATGTATTTTATCTTATATATTTTTGTCCATAGATCTGATCTTATGTTTTCTCTTTCAGAAACTTATAGCTTGTGTATGGCACTCTCTTGTTTTCCTATGCTTGTATATAATTAAAATTTTTTTTGTAATTTTATGTAATATATTTCTCAGTATGGTAATTTGAACTCAATCCTTGTTTGCTTTCAAGTTCCTCTTCCCCCACTAGATATTTTTCCTTAATAAAACATGTTTCCAAATCAGGCATATTTTGGAAAAGTATGCACATAAGGTTTTTGAAAACTAAATCACATTTTAAGTATAACAGGTAAATTTAGCATTTCATAGTATCTTGCAAACTGGGTAATTAGTTTTTAAGTACAAACTAAATTAAAAAAATAACAATTTGAATACCTAAAGATAGTATCCTTTCTATATTATTTTCATTAGGATTTGGTATCCAGATAAGTCAAAACTCATTGGTTTGAGTTGGTTGAGTTTGGAATTTTTCATTATTTTTATTTCTGAAAATTTTTATCTAATATGGAAATGGTATAGCCCTTACAGTTTTGTTAGACCTTTCTAGGAGTATTAATTTGCACTAGCATCAACAATAATTTTCAATAGTATTAGTCTATCTGGATGTTTTGACGTTTTTCAGTTAATGTTAACTAAATTATTTAATTTAGGTTTTCAAATTTCCTGCATAAAGCATTTCATATAATTATTTTATAATATTTAATTGCTTCAGTTTCTGCAGCTATTGCTCATTCTCTAATTTTTCTATCAAACTTGTCATAAATCAATTACTTTTAAAGGGCCAGGTTCTGACTTTTAACATTTCTAAAAAGTTTTCTGTTTCTTTAACTTAAACTTTTAGGTTTAATAATTTCTTTCTATCTTCCTTGAATTTATTTTGCTGTTATAACTTCTTGAATTGAGCATTTTTAATTCATTTTCCTAATATGTATATTAGGAATCTCTGTAGATTCACTGTAACCTCTTCTCACAGGTTTTATGCTTCCTTTATCGTCATTTATTTTTAAATTATTAAAGAACTATGTTAATGGGATAAGAACTGGCTAGTGATGGCACTTGATGGCATGTTTGTGTGTATGTGTTTCCTTTGCTATTTTTTTAACTTTTATAAAACAGTTTACATGGCTTCTGCTTTTTAAATCTTTCTTTTATTAAAATTTTGTTTGGAAAATATTCAAACCGATAGATAACATCTTATGTATTTAAAAATACAATGTGGGTTAGATGCAAATATCTCTTAGAGTCACTCAATGCAAAAAACAGGTAAGCAACACCAAAAACAGAAACAACCTTGTTTGATATTTTTATGACAGAAAAAATTGGGATAATCTCATGGCAAGTCAAATAGCATAAACAATGAGAAATCAGAAAAAGTGCCTGAAAAGCATTTTAAACGTGTTGTTATTGTAGCCTCCACCCTCTTCAAATAGATGTGAATAGGATTTTTGTGGTTTCTCTTTTTTTCTTTTATCTGTGGTTTTTGATTTTCTGTTTTGGTTTATTTTGTCTTTGCTGGTGAAAATTCACATGATCTTATTTCTTACCATATCTTCTAGGTCTGGTGGCACAGGAAGCATTAGAAAAGTGGACACTTTTGTCATAGAAGACAGAATCCATGCAAATTTGGGGGATCATATAGAATATGTGTCAATCACATGATATTTCTTTGGAAAACCATGCACATTATTTGGTAGCACATAATTAAGTTATCCCCAAATGGGATAGAGAAGGCTTTATAATGGATTGGTGATTTTTCTTTTTTACTCACTAATATATTTATATCAACAACATTAATTGAATAAGGAGAAAAATCAATTACTTTGAAGTACACAAAGAAGTTATTTCCATTTTCTCAGACCACACAAACCTGAAGACAGAAAAAGAGTGTTAGGATTACTAACAACCAGCATTATTCTGTCGTTCGATCCCCAGCCTTGTGAAGATACCTTTCAGAACTTGCAGTCACTTGCTCTCTTTCCAAGTCTCTAAGGACCAGCACAAGAAGGCTTACAGTCCCTTCTCTCAGTAGCCACTAATTCTTCAGGCCTCAGCTGCTCCTAGTGTTACAAGAAGTAGCCTCACCTGTTATTCAGGAAGGAGGAAAGCCAGCAGATCACACCAAAGGCTGAGTTCCTCTCATCCCTTCAAGCCCCTGGTTTTCTCCTGATACTGATCTGATGTGGCTAAGAGCCTCTGCCACCACTGTTGTGCTGGAGTCCTCACTGCACCTCACATGGGTTATCTGGAGCTTCAGTTCTCCCAAGCCAAAACGTTTCCCTTGCCAAGGTGGAGGGTTTCTCTCCCTCATCCTTTACTGCTATGTCTATTATCCTAATCCCAAAGAAAAGATGCCTTTTGCTCCTAACATGTTGAAGAGATTTTGTGTAAAAATATAATTATTTATTGTTTAATTTATGATGCAATATCCCCACTAAAACTCAACAGTGGATACGTGATCATTGGACTAGCATTACACACAATTAATGCATTAGTCACCTCTCGTATCTGACAGCAAAGACATAGCTATGTATTAGACCAAGCCCACGTACTCAATTCTCTCTTGCCAGGTTGAAGTTTTCCCATAAGGCCCCTCAATTCCTAATGCAAAGATATCCCTGGCAGCCATCTCATTCTTCCAGTGGTGCCCAGATAGTTCTGAATCTATATGGATTTGTAGCTCAGATAACTGAGGCCTTTCTTACAAAATACAGACTACATTTAATCTTCTGGAAAATTAGCAAAGAAAATATGTAATATGTAATAATACTATTCGATAAGCATTCAGTGGAAATTTACATACCACAAGGATATGAGGGTGCACAAAGCAGTGATTCATTTGCAAGGCTGGCTGATGTCATAAACCAGAAGAGGCGAGGAGGAGAAGTTTATGGGCAGTAGCAGTTCCGTCTGAGTAAATTATGACTGTGTATTCATTCTGGGACATTTACTACTTTCCCCCATAAATACAATTAATGTGCTGAATTTATTTTCAAAGCACAAAGCAGAGTTATAACTTATCTTAAAGTTTTTCAGTGGAGAAGCATATAAAACAACTTCAAAGGAAATTCTTTAGGGCTGGCTTATTGAAAATTTAACCAACATCTTCATTTTCCTTTTGGAGACTGTGGCACACATAAGCAGAATTTTCTTTCAGGATGTGGCACATTTTCAAAAGCAACAGACAGAAATTGGAGGCTCAATTCCTCTTTTCCCTTTATCATTCCTGTGTTTCCTCAAAAATCTGAATTTGACTCAAGAACGGTGCTTTTATTTTTGAAGGAGCTTGTCATCATTAATAAAACATACTTATAAGTAACCATAAGCCATGGAAATTTACTTAAATTAGTTTTCAATTATCTAAAAATACACAGTTGAAAGGGAACATTCACAGGGGTTTACCTGAAGCCTACAGGAATTTTCCAAGTTTATTTTAAACTCTAGATATTCACTAAAGTGCCTAACTTGCATTAATTTTATATTTTATAGTTTTCTTTAAAAAAAATAAAAACTCATTGTTCAATTCCCACCTATGAGTGAGAGACGAGTTAGTGGGTGCAGCACACCAGCATGGCACATGTATACATATGTAACTAACCTGCACAATGTGCACATGTACCCTAAAACTTAAAGTATAATAAAAAAAAAGAAATGAAAAAAAAAAAGATAATTGCCATTTTTTAAAAAAAGAAAAAAATAAAAATAAATAAAAAAATAAAAACTGTGAATTGTTTTCGCCAATTGAAAAGGTAAGAATACAGTGAAAAGAATGTCTTACAGATTCAGTCTCCCTTTCCCAACACACATTCTCTTTTCTTTGTCTTTCATACAAACTCAGTGTTCACTTCCAGTGTTTCCATAAAGAGGGGGGGAAAGTAGCGCAGGTGGGGAATGGGTCCATCAAGCAGGCAATGGAGCATGCAGGCAGGCCACAGACCAAGTACTTAAGCATCCACACAAAACCACATGGCTGTAAATTACTGTCATTACTTTCCAAAAGTTCCCTGGATTGTGCAGGATTGCCCATGCAATCATAATTACAAAGCAAGCTGTAGTAATCATTAAGCAAACACTGCAACTTCTGCAGTCTTAAGCTAAATGCCTGTTTTCCTACCTAATGATCATGTGCAATGTAGAAATACCAAGTGGGAGGCAACAGCTCACATTTGGTTCTTAAGATGCAGAGGGTATTATGCTCTCTATGTACCTCATCTTTCTCAGCAGTGACATTTGGCATGGTCATAACTCACCAAAGTGTTGAAACAAGAAAGAAATCAAAGTAGCTTTGGGGGACTTTCTAGTAAAAATACCCAAAGCACAGAGCAAGAGTTATCCATAGGATGAAGTCTTTACTTGGCACACTACTTGCAGGTGATATTTTAACTTGGTTTTCATGGAAGAAAGCCGAGTTTAGAAACTGGCATTAATGAATGCTTATCATGTGACAGGCTGCAAAGCTTTATTCATATGTTACCTTTTTAAAATCTTCACAACCCCCTACAACAGGTTAATTGTCTCATTTTATAGAAGACAAAACTAAGGTTCAGTGTGGGGCAATTATTTGCCATTTTCCATCATAAGTATGTGCAAGAATCATGACTCAACCCCAGGACTGTCTTTGAAGGCAGTGTTACTTTCACCTGTCCTATGCTGAGGAGAGAAAATCTAGGAGAGAGCTAAAGGAAAATAAAATGTCAACCAACTTTTTTTTTTTTAAGATTTCATTTTAGAGACAAGGCAGTTTGCACAACTCCAATAAAACTACAACTATTATACAAACGAAAGACAATCTAGCTAACACCTGGAAGAACACAGATGCAGAAGTCTATCACAGGTGAAGACAAAACTTAACTCTAAACACAACATTTATTTACACGTCTTTATTGAGCTGATTTGCAAAGCACTCTTAAATGTGAGTGGAATGAAGATGAATAGGGTATAGCCCCTGCACTGCTTGAGTTCGGTGGATGGTGGAAAAGAACCAAAGCAGAGAAAAATATAACTGGTATAGTTTTCAATTTCTCAAGAAGAACCCCTCACCTGCACTCTTCCTGCCCCTACAGCCCTGCTCCCCAAAAGGTGAACAAGCAGGCACTGTACCCTTGTGAAAATATCAAGTTGTAAGACATGGTGACAACCTCATGTTCAAGCTTCTGGGTGGATCCAAAGCAGCATAAAAGAGGAGAAGGATGCAAAGTACAAGCTAGTAATGAAGCGCATCTTCAAAAATGTGGCACTGGATGCCAGCCTGCAACAAGACAAAACTGCCCCTAAGAGTCAAATCTCTATTTATTCCTTCCCTAACCAGCCCAGAAAGCAATTCCTGATCCATATGCTGTGAATCTCAGTTGGAGAAATAACTTTTGGCTTTCCTAAAGTATAAATGTAGCCACTTTCAGCTCATGCATAAGCCCTCACTCCGTGGTAATACATCTCCTGGATGCTTGGCCAGCCTCCTGCCCTTTGCTAGCTACCGTATGTCCCAGTGCCTGCAATACTGAACCTCCTGATTCCCCAGAGAGCATTTTATATACTGTTATCTACCTGCGTGTACTCCTAGACCCTTCTGTTTCCATCTCAGTGTTTAAACCGCATCTCCAGCTTTAACAAGGCTGTTCTAATTCCTCTGGGGGGCGGGGGGTCTAGGTGTCTAGGTATCTGTGTTATTTTATTCATGATTGTCTTCAAAACACATTTACAAACACTGAGGGCTCAGCAGTGTGCAAGACAGTTTATTTGTTTATACTACAAATATGCAGACAAGATAATTGCAGACACAAGTCCTGTTAGAAAAATAAAACAAGACAATATAATCCAAGGTTTAAAATGTGGAGGGAAAAAAAAATGGAGGGCAAGGGGTAGTGGTGGCTTGTTTCTCCTGGAATACTTTTCAGGGAAATGAAAATTCAGCTGAGCTGTGAACTACAGGAGCTTTCCCCCTGCCCACCTCCCCCCTAAAAAAAAAATGGAAAGTTGGTTTTCAAACAATAGGAAAAGCAAGTTCAAGTGCTCTATTACAACGTTTCTCAAACAGTACTCTAATTGCCTCCCTAATTACAGACTGAATTTTTTGTGGGGATGGCCCATGCCTTATTCATCTTTGCATCACCAGCATATACCCTAGTACCTTGTAAGCTAACATTCAAAAATGCTTGCTAAAAGAAAAATGACAAAGACTTTCCTAGCCTTAAGAAAAAATTTACATGACTGTCTATATATGAAACATTCAACATTGAAATGGGCATACAATATTCTAATTCTACAAATGTAAGAGTGTGGGGTATCTTGGCAGGACAGGGTCGGTAATGGTCTTGGGTGCCCCAAGTTAGATACGTTCATCCTACATTTCCTACATTTACATCTACTAACATTTGGATGATTGCATCTACTGATGTGTATTGGGGATGAGAAAACCTTCTGGAGGGAAAACAAAAAAAGCATTCCACCACAAACACCACAGATGTTCAGACATACCAGCCAATCTAATGGGCCAGAAGGGCCCAACCTAAGCCAGACTGTAGAAAGAGCCATGAGAGCTTTGAAAGAGAACTTACTCTAAGAGGAAACGAAATATGGCTCCCAGTACCCAGCCAACGCATGCATGTCCAAGGGAAGTGGTGGCTTCCGGCCATGAAAATCTGTCCTCAGCCAACAACTCTAGGGACACACAAAAGGAAGTGTTATACATATGAGCTGAAAGGACTCTTTCACTGAATTCTGCATTTTGTGACCAAAACACTCAGATATGGCAAATCCTAACAGTATAACAAAGAGTAGAAACTTCTTCTCTACATCTGTGAAAGCTAGGGGAGCTGCAACAGTATTATAAAGATTAAGAATAGCAGTGGGCCACAGTGACACTCTAGTAGAACCAGAAGTAACTTAGTTAGTTGGAACTGAGCTCCAGCCCAGCAATGGTGACAACCCTGCTATAGGGCATTGGCGATGGAGACCTGGCTTGCTGGGTGCCACAGCAAACAACAGGAGTACTGAATTTGTAAAGGTATTTTTGAGTCTTCCAAAAAATCCCAGAAATTTTAGGAGGGAGAAAGCTATGCAAAGTATGTCTTTATATCCAAGTACATACAAATTTGTGAATATCGAAGATAATATTCACATTGAAGATAACCTTTACACGGTTCTGTAAAGGAGACTGACAGAAGGAAAAGTCAGTTTAACACAATATAGTTATTCCTAGGCTATAACATATACGAGATATTTCTTGTGTTCTAGCTTAATAAAGAGTTGAAATTTGGAGTTTAAATTACATTTTGACTTCTTAAATTAGTATTTCTCAGTGAATGGCAAATCTATGGAGATATATCTAAATCACCTAGGGAGCTTTTTCAAAATACATTTCCTCAGTTCTCCTTTTGTCTACAATTCTCAAACCTCATGATTCCAATATACTTCCCTTCCCAAAGCGCTGAGATAGGATATTTGTGTGTTTGTAATATCTACCTAGGTGATTCTAACTATACATTTACCCCATCGCCACCCATCTCCTGAATTGAGAACTGCCCTAATTGCTTGCTTGCTTGTTTTTGTTTTTGTTTTTGTTTTTGACTAAGTCTCGCTCTGTTCCTTAGGCTGGAGGGCAGTGGCACAATCTCCGCTCATTGCAACCTCCACTCTCTGGGTTCATGCAGTTCTCCTGCCTCAGCCTCCTGAGTAGCTGGGATTACAGGTGTCTACCACCATGCCTGGCTATTTTTTTTGTATTATTATGATGATGATGATTAGTATTAGTAATAGTATTTTTAGTAGAGACGGAGTTTCACGATGTTGGCCAGGTTAGTTTTGAACTCCTGACCTCAAGTGATTCACCCACCTTGGCCTCCCAAAATGCTAGGATTACAGGCATGAGCTACCATGCCTGGCCACTAATTGCTTTCTAACATCAGTTGCCTCAGCCCAGGCTTTGAATAAAACCATATAGTAAACCAGAATTGGTACCATTAGTATACACTTGAAGGGCAGGTGAGTTGAGCATGTTTCTGGCTGCAAGTAACAGAAAGCAAAATTGAAAATACCTTAAAATCAAAGGGTATTAACTATTACACATTAAAATAAATCTGAAGATAAAGTGGTTCTAGGCCAACAGCATCAAGAATGCAGACTCTTAACCTTCATCTAAGCCATCCATAGCACATCAACTCATCTTCATGGTTTCAAGACAACTGTGACAATTGCAGGTACCACATGCAAATGTAATATCATCCTAAGGAAGCAAACTATTTCTCCTTATGGACTTCTTTTTAAGAAATGTCACTGAGAAAAATCATTCAACAAGCCCTCTACCACATATGCCTTAATGTCTCACTGCTGGCATTGTAGCACAAGTACACCCACAGTACTGGTAAGGGAAGAGGCCCCATGACTGATACAGCCAATCCTGACTGCTCAATCCTGACTAGGGTGCCAATCACCAAAGATTCTAATTTAGTTAAAATAGCATGGGGCTTGGGTTCTAGATGTGCCTGAGTTCCCCAGATGACCCTAGGCCATAGTTAGTGCTGTATCAATCATGATTAACCTCTGGAATTAAGGCTTGTGATACCTCAAACAGCTGCCCGCACAGAGAAAGTAACTGAATAAAAGCAAAGCTGTGTTAAGAAAGAGAAAGAAAAAAAATGACTATTAGGTGGGCCACAAGAAATACCAAAGGCATTCTGAGTTGTTCTTTGTAAAAAGGACCATGAGAGAGATGAGAAACTGATTTTTTTTAATTCTAAAAGATAAAGGATTTTTTTCCATTCAATTTCAAGTTTTTTACATTTCTAATAACTGAAAGACACCCATCATGAAATGAATATAGCCTCCTCAATGAAGCCTTTTTCAAATAAAAATATTGGGCCAGGCACGGTGGCTCAAACCTGTAATCCCAGCACGTTGGGAGGCCAAAGCATGTAGATCACGAGGTCATGAGTTCAAGACCAGCCTGACCAACATGGTGAAACCTCATCTCTAACAAAAATGCAAAAATTAGCCGGGTGTGGTGGCACATGTCTGTAATCCCAGCTACTCAGGAGGCTGACGCAGGAAAATCGTTTGAACCCAGGAGGCAGAGGTTGCAGTGAGCTGAGATCATGCCAGTGCAGTTCAGCCTGGGTGACAGAGTGAGACTCCATCTCAAAAAAAAAAAAAAAAAAAAAAAATCTAATCTGCCCTTCCCCCCAAATAAAATCAAACCTTTAAATATTTAACAATATTTTTGATATCTGCTTCTGGCAACCCTAGTAGATGACCTATGGCCACCATTTTGGTGATCTCTATGGGTAGCTCAAGTTTCCCCTTTGCAATCCCTATCATGCCCAGGGAAAAACGATGTTTTAAAAAGGTGTCAAATTAAAGGAAGAGTAGAGGGTATTGAACTTTTGGTGCTAATAGAAATGGTTTAAGCTTAGGACTGTGTGGAGGTAGTTTCTCTATAAGCTTTAATTTCATCAACTATAAAAATAGGGATCGTAACAATAGCCTTATTAGATTATAATGAGGATTAATTTAGATCAGTGGCTTTCAAACTGAGCACACATAAGGATCTCCTGAAGGGATAGTTGAACCACTGATTGCTGGGTCCCACCTCTAGAGTTTCTGATGCAAGAGGGCTGTGAGTGGGCCCTAGGATTTGTATCTTTATCAGTTTCCCAGGTGATGCTGATGCTGCTGGTCTAAAAAACAGACTTTGAGAACCACTGATTAAGATAACACAAGCAAGTTACTTGGCATAATTCTTGTTACATAGAAGAATTTACTTGGGAATAGAAGAATTTACTTGAAAATAGAAGTACTGAGAAGCAAGTAGTAAATATATTTTAGCTGTTATTATTAAGCTACATTTTCACTTATTCTTAATGCAAAAAAAATTATATTTTAGTTTTTTAATAAAGCATCTATTATATCATCTTTAATTCTGGCAGAGGGTTTGCCCTGAAGTTAGCCAGTTATCTTTCATAATGTAATTACAGCTCCATGTCAAGGCATGTAGGAGGTTTCACTGATAAGAGTTTTCTCTTATGACATATTTTTTTCAATAGTATATGAGTAAGTTGCTAAACCTATACTTAGAGAATTCTTGACTTTTTCCTTGCCCTGATTATTTTTGTATTTAAAAAAAACTAAACATTGACTTTACTGTTAGCCAACAGTTAACAGTTTATTAAATAATTGGACACTTCAGTACCTATCTCAAGCACTGATCAGGTATTCTGTGAAGAATCCTGGGAAGTGATAGTCCTGCAGAAAATGAACTGCAAAGGAATCACATTATTTTGTCTGTTCAATAATAATTTATCCCTCTCTTCAGCAGAGTTAATTGCTCTTGCAGATTAATTAGTTTCAAACGATACTTCTACAACCTTCAAATTACTTTCAAATCCATGATTTTATGTGATCCATACAGCCTTATGGCTTTATCATCACTCTAGCTATCTCACAGCTAAGAAAACAAAGAATTGAACTGCTTGTAATTTTATAATAAAATTTTGTTCAACAGTCAGTTGTAGAACGAAGGATGAAACTTAGGTCTCTGAAAGCCAATACATGTGTACAATGTGTACTCAGAGAGAGTGTTTCTTAGAACTTTTAAAAATCAAACGTCAGATTAAATCTCTTTGAGCATTTCACTTTACATTTGACAGCTTAGTTAAAACTGAAAAAACAATATCTGTCTATTATTGGAAAAATAATTGAATAATGAATACCTATTATTGAAAAAAATTAAAACCATACCCAATTCTACCCACCCAAAGAGGACCACTCTAACAACTGGGGGAATAATCAATCCCTTAAACTCCCCTCTCCATCATACTACATGAGACTAAACTGTTATGCATTTGAAGTTGTAGTTATTTACTAAGATATTATGATCATGTTTCCATGTTAAAAAATGTGTTTGTTTTCCCCCAGCATAGTGGTTCGTTGTTTGAAAGCACAACCAACTGAGTGTTAGGTAATTCCCAAATTTTATTTTTTCAAAGAGTGCTCTAGTGAGTATTCTTGGAGCACAGTCTTTCCCACATCCTTAGTTATGTCCTTGGGAAAAATACCCGAAAGTGAAATTACTATGTCAAAAGGCATGCAAATTTCAAGTCCTTTGATACATTTTGCCAAATTGGCCTCAAGAAAGATTGTACTAAATTGCTGGCTGGTCTTCAACTCATGAGCACACTACTTCCCCTTTTATTGTTATTGCACACTGTTTATTTGGCTACTGGTGGATTTTCCTTGGCCAAAGCATCTTGTATTCTGTACTTCCACAAAAAAAGCCTTGAGTAGCTCAATAAGAGCACCTAAAAATCTCTTCCCATGAATAAAATTTTGGTATTGTAAAAATAAAATTGGTAGGGCTCTTTCATTTAACCCCATCATTTAAAAGCTCCACAAATACTTTCCACCTACACATTCCCACCGATAACCGCCAAACTTTACAATGGGTCACACGTTATTCTAAGTCCTATATGTGTGTCAAATTCTTTAACCCCATAATAACCTTTTAAGAAGAGATCCTATTGTTATTTCCTTTGTACAGATGAGGAAATGGAGGCATATCTTTGCCTGAGAACACATAGAAAGTAGTAGAATTGAAATATGAACCGAGGTTTTCAGTCATCATAGTAACAAAAAATAAGAAGAAACTGGAGCAAGGAAGAGGAAGAAGGCAGAATATGGGGGGAAACAGAGATGCTATTCCCAAATACAGAATGAACAATCCTGATAGTGCAAAATGAGATAATGAAAGTAAGGTTTGTATTTCTTGTTCTTATAAAGATATAAAGAAAATTAAAATAACATGGTCCAAACTGGAACTGAAGGCACTGCTTAACCAGTTTCTAAAGCATTATTCATAAGCCTTGTAAAAAAGAAAACCAGACCTACTGGACTCAAGATCTTTTCATCAGAATGAATCATTTTAGGAGCCCCAGCATATAAAGGGACCGGTTTCATTTCTCTGTCTCCACCAATTTATGGCTCAAAGTGGGCAGACTAAATCACTTAAAGCTCTGATGGACAAAACTTATTTTCTTGACCAGTCATGTTTTTCAGGTCAGGAAACAGAACAAAATAAGTCATTATTTAAAAAATATCAGACAAGTTATTATGTCTACATTCAAATTCCTGCAGGAGACTGCAAAAGACTGCTCATTAATTGTGGCGCTGAAATTATATAGATTATGCTAAGCCAAATATAGCTAACCTTTGGGAACTTGAGTGCATTGCTGAGTAGAAGCACTTCTTGAAAGAAAATAAATAAGCAATGTAGCCCTGTGTTGAGATTTTACTGAGTTGCGTGCTGCTCAAAATTTGGGATAAATGAATAGTATGACTCATTAAAGCAATTTAGAGCATTATCAGGTCCTTTGCAAAAAGAGATTTTTGTTCAGAAACAGCAGATGCTACATGTTTTCTCCTTGTCATGGTTTGATTCTTCCAGCCCTCACCCAGTGTCAGCACACTTTTTTCTCCAAAAGTACTGTTTTCCACTGACTTTTTCCCGCCCAGACCTATGCCTTCTAAATTGGAAATGCTTTTCTACTACTTCCTAATGGCACAACATCACAGCATTAACTAGATTTGGGGACGATTAGAAAGGTAAAGAGGTTAAGTAAGGTAAGAAGATTTTTTTAAAGAGTAAACACCGTTTTCTGGTTTTGTTTTTCCTTAAACTTAAATATGCCTCAGGTTTCTCCAGATCGTCCTCTCTTCTTCTTAGGGCTAACTATAGAAGGCAGTGAGAAAATAGCATACCAGAATAGGAGTGGCTGACAAAACAGAAGGTGTTTGTCCTGATGGATTCATTCTGATGCAGGAGAATGGCACATGTGTGGGCCCTGCCCCTGAAGAACATGTTGCTTACATGCATAGGTTCCTTTGGGGAGGGGAAAGTTAGACTTTCTTATCTCCTTGAAAGAAGTAGGTCATTCTAGTTTCTGATCTTGTTGCAGCCTCATTATTCCTCCTTAGTCTCATTCTGAAACAGCCTTTCTAATTTTTTTTCCAGGTTTATTTTTTCTGCCATGTTTTCAAGAGCCAGTAACATTCTGAAACACACAGAAAATGTAAACCAGATGTCTGTTTAAGGCTACAGGCAGAAACATACAGTAAACTCTATTTTTTTGCTTTTTTTTTCTTTCTCTCTTTTTTCTTTTTCCTTTTTCTTTTAAGCAGCCATAGACAACAAACTCAAACAACACCAATGGAAATGATGGAACAGATGACAGAATGGCATAATATTTGAATGCAACATTCTTCCTTTCTTTTAGTTGAAGAATTATTCCAGCTAGTTTTACCAGGAAGCTTTGCCCCAAAGGAGAAAATAAATAAAAGCTAAAACTTCACATAAGCCTTTCTAGGATAGTCACTAAAATGGCTTAGAATATAAAATAAACAAATATTGAAAACATGCTAAAGTGTCGTGTTAAATGCTTGTGTATCCATTGTGAGCTTTCCAAAGTAAACACACTGTTCAATACAAGCCTGTCAATTCCCAGGATCATATTATTTGTTGTTTTTACCAAAACATCTTAAATAAATTGTGCTATTATTAACATCTGTTTACAAAAATGTTTCCTTTCAAGAGGAATCCTTCAAAGATACCTAAATAATTGATGAATCAGGTTCCACTAACGTTTGACTTGGGCCAGACACACAAGCTTCTTGAGCATCTTTGAAATGTCTAGGAGCTTAGTTATGAAATACAATAAGACTTCAGTAACATTGTGTGTGGAAAGGCGAATGCATTTAAATTATAAGGTTTTTATTGAAATTTAGTTTTGTTATCACGAGACATGATGTATGCATGAATAGTTATCACCATGTCAAAATATTGCCAGCTTTTATGAGGTCCATTTTAACTGTGCAATTATTTATGGGGTTCAGTTTAGGTTCTCCCTTTCTTAGGTCTCATTTTCACTCAGTGAATAAAATCTACGTTTTAGCCTGAGTAACACAGAAAGTTGTCATTTTATAGGAAAAAGATTAAAAAATAAAATGCTATAATATCACGGGTTCTAGCCAAAAGGTCAACTTATTCACATTCATATCTGCCTCTCTCATGATTATTACATGGAGAATATAATCAGCAATAAAATTATAAGATGATTCCCCACCTCTTCGATGCAAAGGCTTTGAGGGGCAGGCATGTTAGGGTCTCATATCATCACCTGCATTATTACACTAGTGGATTGAGGAGAAAGATATAACCTAAGTAGCCTTAGAATTCCAGAAGATTGTAATAACTTCAAGAAGTGCTCATCACTCAAGAACTTCAAAAGCTAAAAGTGAATTTTCATAAGCAGGAATTTGGATATCAAGCATCATCACCAAACCAAGTCTGAGTCAAAAATATTTCTTTGTTAAGCATGTTAAAGTAAGCAATATTATTTTGCATGCTACACACGAGCAAAGGTGGAGGTACAATTTACACGTCTATCTTTTGAAGCTACTTGAAACCAAAGTGGCTACTTAAAACCAAAGATCTTTCAGAATGAATAAAAAATAAGCCTATTGAGGTTCTTCAAATAAATTAGCGCAACATGTGACCTTTAATGAAAGATAAACTATTGCCAATAGTGAAATACATGTGATTACTTACAACTTAGAAGAGATAGAAACCTGGCTCAGGTTACGTCTGCCTTTCAGCAGATATCATATTATGAGAATGCTTGATAACTGCAATTAGTTATTCAGTTTAAAGAATTTTGAACTGCCCAACCTAATCACCTTCTCTGTTTGGAGAATCTGTCAATAGTGTTTCCCACATAGGCCCTGTGTAGAGGAGGTAGGCCAGAGACCCCAGGGAATGATAGTGCCATGAAACTCTTTCTTAAGTACATATCGATTTTTTATTTTATTTATCGACCAACATAATACTTGCAGAAAAATTATATTTTCATTTAAGAAAAAAGAGAACTCATCAAATTTTTCTGGAAATGTGTTCTTGAAGTTAGACATGGAAAACTAAGAGCAATACTAACAAATATGATCATGGAATAAAGGGAGTCATTCCAATGTCTTAAGAGAAATCTTGCCCTTTCAGAAAGGACCAGCCAGGTACAAAAGAGCCAGACCAAACTGGCAGGAAGGGTTTTTGTGTTCTGGGATAGCCAAAAAGTGATTATATTCTTGAACAATTTTATAGCTACATGAAACTTTTTCAACCTTCTTCCCATTATCTTTGTCCCATTACTTTAACTTCATTGTTCCCTTGTCACTGGCCAAAGATCAATTGTTTATTGCCTTGAGAAGAATTTGGAATGTGCAACTGAGTTTCATATTTGGAAAAGAAATTATATGAGCAAGGAAGTCAAGGGAAATGTGATACAGAAAATTCTCACCAGTTTGGCTTCTGCCTTATAGAACTTCCTGGCTTGTGTTTTAGAAACTGCAAACCCACATACAAAGGTGTAATTGGCTCTGCTCTAAAGATAAGTTTACCTTCCCAAGCATACGACCCAGAAAGATTATTTCCAAAATTCTTAGCTCTGGAAAGCAGAAAAATTGTTGTAAAGAGAATGAATTTAATATTTAATGTAAACAGCTCCTCCCTCAGGATATATATTTTCATAAAGACACAGGAAGTCATGCATATATGTAGCAAATCCGTATTTACTCAACATTAAGAGGTAATCTGTCATATTTCTTATACAGAGTCTGACCCCAATAAGCACCAATGCTTTTTTAGCCATTTGTTTAAATAGCTAAATGTGTAATATGTTTATATTACACACTTTCCTACCTTCTAAAATATAAATTTTCTTGTCTTTTTATTTTTTAATGTCTTTGTCATCAATTTTTCTACATTGACATGTTAGAGGCCATTGAAGAGTGTAGAGTTAGATGCCTTTACACTATATATCCCTGGAAAGCAAAGCAATGTTGTTTTAAGGATTTTCGCACTCAAAACAGCACAACTACATGGAAACTGAACAACCTGCTCCTGAATGACTACTGGGTAAATAACGAAATTAAGGCAGAAATAAGTAAGTTCTTTGAAACCAATGAGAACAAAGACACAACATACCAGAATCTCTGGGACACAGCTAAAGCAGTGTTTAGAGGGAAATTTGTAGCACTAAATGTCCACAGGAGAAAGTGGAAAAGATTGAAAATCGATACCCTAACATCACAATTAAAACACTAGAGAAACATGAGCAAACAAATTCGAAAGCTAGCAGAAGACAAGAAATAACTAAGATCAGAGCAGAACTGAAGGAGATAGAGACAGAAAAAATCCTTCAAAAAATCGATGAATCCAGGAGCTGGTTTTTTGAAAAAATTAACAAAATAGATAGACCACTAGCCAGACTAATAAGAAGAAAAGAGAGAAAAATCAAATAGACACGATAAAAAACGATAAAGGGGATATCACCACTGATCCCACAGAAATACAAACTACCATCAGAGAATACTATAAACACCTCTACGCAAATAAACTAGAAAATCTAGAAGAAATGGATAAATTCCTGGACACATACACCCTCCCAAGGCTAAACAAGGAAGAAGTCAAATCCCTGAATAGACCAATAACAAGTTCTGAAATTGAGGCAGCAATAAATAGCCTAACAACCAAAAAAACCCCAGGACCAGACGGATTCACAGCCGAATTCTACCAGAGGTACAAAGAGGAGCTGGTACCATTCCTTCTGAAACTATTCCAAAAATAGAAAAAGAAGGACTCCTCCCTAACTCATTTTATGAGGCGAGCATCATCCTGATACCAAAACCCGCAGAGACACAACAAAAAAAGAAAATTTCAGGCCTTCTCTAATAGTAGTTTTTTTTTTTTTTTTCAAATCACCATACAGGCCAAGTTGTAATATTTCCTTTACTATATGGGCATCTTTCTTGACTCTGTTAAAGTATAACAAACCATTCTCTTTCTAATTGGTTACTTTTGATCTGCTGTAATCTAAGAAATCAGATTAAAAAAACTGGTAAAAGTAAACTTAAAGAATAAATAGATGCTATATAAGAAGGTTTTTTTGTCTGTTAGTTTTTTGTTTTGTCAAAGACCATAATATTTTGGTTGATCAGAAGACTTTGTAACCCTTACCTTTAGCTTATTGACTATTCCTTGATCAGTAGAATGTGTCATTTAAGCAACTTGGATATAAGTGAGATGTTGTGTGGCCTATATAAGTGAGAGTTGTGTTGTTACTTGAAACAAATTTCATCATTCCAGTAATTTTTAGTCTTAAAGAAATCCAGCAGCAGATCTTTCCAATCATGTTGCACATATATTTCTGACTCCAATGACCTTCCATCAGCAAACCAAATTAACTTGAAACAGAACACATGTAGTATGGATGAAGCGAATGATCTCACACATTCAAAAAAAGCCAATGTCAATGTTTACCTTCAGGTCATACTCTGAATTGATGTGTGGTTAATCCTGTGCAAGTTGAGCACATAAACACACTCACATCACATGAACACACTCATGAATGCACTGACCCTCAGAGGCCTGTGTGGTTTGTTATTCCTAGCAAGTAAATCCAGTTTCCTCTCCTAACCTGAGTACACTCAAGACTGATTCTCCTCACTTTCAACATTCTGTGCATAATATGTTGTCTAGACGTTGCTCTGTTATTGGATGTTACTATGAAAAGCAGAAGATTCCTGAGGCTAACAAATAGGTGGTCCTCTCAAAGCATTTTGGCAAAATGAAGAAAGCAAAACAGAGCAGTGTTTTAGACAAAAAACAAAAACAAAAACAAAAACAAAAAACAAAAAAACTATCTATTATTCCCTTGAAGAAAATTCAAAATCTCGCTCTCAGAATGTATTTTTACTGTATTCCTTATTACAAACAGCTCCTTTTTCACATTTTCCCCTTTCTTCTTCATTTATTCTTTTAAAAATATTTATTTTTAACCATTTGAGCATCTTGCTACCTTCCAGCCAATACTAAAAGTAATTTCAGTTAATGGGATGATTAGCGACTACATCATTACTCTAGGGAAAAAAGTCAAAAACATCGCACTGGTGATTATTATCATTCCAAAAAAGGAGAAAACACACTTAAAAAACTACTGAGTTAGGCTATAATATTTATTGCTTAGACAGTTGCTGTCCAAGCAGAGATCTGCTCATCTACTTTTTTTCAATATATATTAAAATCTTCATTTTCATTTCCAAAGATTATGTCTAATCAGTAACCATAGAAGACAGATATAATCCATCTCACATGCTTATCATTAGGCTGGGATTGGTTTTCATCTGTTCCAAACTACTCTTGTGTACCTCTGAGATGAGGAGGAGACATTATCTCCACTGATGAGAGAACAAATGGATTTCAAAGCTCTGAAATACTTGGAAGCATGTAGAACTAACTCTGGGTTACTCATAAACATTTTAATATTATCATAGATTTCATACACTAAGAGATTCAATATCTGCATGTAGACACAGAAACATTCTGGGTACTTTTCACATCTCCCCTCTCTCCCCATTTCTATCCCTTCACTCATCTACTAATATGACTAAGACATAGATATTAACTTTGGAGGCTTAAATTTTAAACCTGAATTTATAGAATATCAACTTTTTCTAATGCTCCATTCATTCATCAAACATTTATCAAGAACAAAGCATACAAACTCAAGAAAATGGTTTAGAGATGTTGTACATTCTGCAGTAAAAGGTGGGAATGACCCAAAAATGGGATCGACATTGGAAAATGTTTCAAAATAGGCTTTTTCCTTTTGTAGTCTCCTCATCTTACCTGATTTTCTCATTATATATATTACCCGCTCTTCACCAAATACTTATTTATCCTTTCTTTAATAAATATGTTTCCTCTAAAGCTTTTGCCCAATATTTAATTTCATTAGACCAAAATGTTATGCTCACCAACTGCCTCTTCTCTTGCTTTCTGTTGCTCTTTCTTAACTTTCCACTTCTTTGTCCTTCCCCTTCTTTCCCATTCACTGTGTCTTCCCTTGGTATCTGTCTCTCCCTTTCACTCTGTTTAATCTCTATTTCTTTTACATCTTTGGTAGCAAGACAGAGGATCAGCACATAGTGGGAAGACTTTTGGAAGAAGGAAGGAGAGAGAGGAAGGAGAGAATCAGCTCAAACTTAACCTGAATTTTTCAGCCCAGGATGTCTTAATTCCTAGACGCTTTGCTTGCAGCCCAGCTAAGCTGCAGGACACATAGAATAAAAAGAATGATGTATCAGGAAAGTGAAAGTATGATAAAACAGTTTTTGTGATATTGTCTTTTTCTGCTCAGAAAGTGAAAGTATGGTAAGACAGTTTTTGTGATATTGTCTTTTTCTGCTCTTTTGGGGTTTAAGGAAGTAGAAGACAGAAGTCATAATTTTATGACTGTGCTTGTTTTGTAAATGCAAGCTTGGAATGGAAATGGACCAGCTCCCATCATCTTGGAACTAATTAGTCTTTTTGGTTTCCTTTTATGTGGGATCATCATCATATTCATCAAATATTTGAGTCCAGATTCCTCCACAGTGACTGTATATTCCTTTTTGTCTATTTTTCAAAGAGCCACCTTTTATTTGTAAGCCCTGCCAAAGCTCTCTCTTCTGGATTCTGTTCTCTGCGGCCAGATCCCTACAGATAACCTCCAGTGCAGGTCCCTCCTGTGATGCTTTGGCCTGACAATGACTGAATGGTCCTTCAGCATCCAAGGTCTATTAATATTATTTTCCCCTTCCCTACTTTCCTTTCTTTGAAATTTGCCAGTTGTTTTGAGTCAAGAAAGAAGCTACTAATACAGCTAATTGTGTTCATATACCTCATAGAACTAAGAAAATCACAGTGTGCTTCATCACCTCAGAAACAAAAATTATCAAGTTGTGAGATAAATTAATACAGTTAATAATCCCAATAGCTTTGATTAAGGACATTCACTAACAGAGGCATTTCCTTCTACTTAATCATTTTTTCTTTGCATTAGTATGTTATTTCTGGCAGGAAACCCAAGGATTAAGTTGCTGTATTTCCCTGCTTAATTTCTTAAGTATTTCCACCTGGACTGGATTTTTTGAAGATTAATACAAAAAAGTCAAAAATACCTTGTCTCTCAACAAAATATTTGGATCCAAGAATGGACTGAATTTCTGAATACAGCATTAGAGAAACTGAAAGTATCAGCACAATATTTTTAGAGCCATGTTCATTTTAATCTTCTGTAAGTCTAGCTACCAGAAACATCACGGGAGCCAGCCCACCAGCCTTCCATAGTGCCAGTGTAACTTAGAACTGGTTCTACTAAATTGCTTGTCACTCTGCTTTATCAGGATGAGATAAAAGGGAAAACTGTTTCACTGCTTAACTCCAAAGAGGAAAATCACTTATCAAAGAGATGGTCAATTTAGGTCAATTAGGTGAGAAATTACTATAGCCTACATTTTTTCTCCTATTACTAGTAATTGTGGGTATTTTGTCAATTGTTAATGAAACTGAGATTTGGCTTCTTAAATTTGCTTGTGCTGCATTCTAAAATATTGTTTGAGGATTTGAAGAAATCCTTAAGAAAATTAGAAGTTTCTTAAGAAAATTAGAAGTTACTCTTATTTGAATGGAGAACAGCTCTGTTTAATTCAACAGTAATTCTTTATAATGAACTATATTTCCATTAGTGTCCTAAAATAAATCTTAATTAAAGATTAGTCAAAATAGACCAGAATCCTTAAAAGAAGAAGGATAGACAAAGAAGGATACTATCTGTAACCACAATCTTTTATATCTCTGAACATTACAGTAATACTAAAAGAGAAGGAAACGATTAAAGTTGCTGACTGAGCCTATTCAACTTCCTCTGAATATATAACTAGCTACATACTTAAATAAGCTCATATGTCAAAAATCCATAATAGCATGACTAAACAAGAAATATTGTCAATAGTGAATCAGAAATTTGGATAAATCTGTGAAAAATAGAAAACAAGATAAAGCTGGGGAAAGAAACCATGGCTCAACCACATGCAGATGGGGACTGTGAGGCTGGCTCCAAGGACATCTCAGACTTTGTGGTACTATTGTCAGGGATTCTTAAGAGGGATGCAGCACAATTATTGGAAATGGGAAGTATAGAAGTAAATGTGCTGCTTGGCATCTCTCTCCTTCAACATTTGTGTTGAGCAACAGGTAGCAAAAGCACATGTTCATAAAGCAAAGCAGTAAGGATGAGAGTATCACACTTAGTTTTAAACTACCAGAAGGCAAGCTATGGGTAAAACCCACACATCATAGCTCTCACCCGACAAACACCACATTCACTGTAGACAACCACAGGGAATCAGAAGAGCTTCCATCAACTGAGGAATAGAGGGTCTCAAATACAAAAAGAAACAGGCGATTGAGAGTCACCACGTGGCTCAGGAAAAATAACACAATGAAAGACAAGCGCAAACAAAACAGCAGACACAAGAACACTGCTCCCTGAAAAGTAGCAAAGATACATAACAACAGAATACTTTTAAAAAAAGAAAAAGGTAATTGATATCTTCAGAGAGAGTTGAGAAGATAGTGTACTCAAGAAAAGAGAACAATTAGAAATGTTAAATTTTTAAAGTATATTTATCAAAAGTGAAATTAGCAAATGGACTAAAGAGCAGAATAGAACAAAATCATAAATGGAAAGCTAAAAACTATAAAACATTGATGAAAGAAATTTTAAAGGATACAAAAAATTGAAAGCTATTTTATGTTCATGGATTGGAAGATTGAATATTGTTAAAATTTCCATACTACAGAAAGCAAGCTACAGATTCCATGTAGTCTCTATCAAAATACCAATGACATTCTTTCTAGAAATAAAAAAAAAATCTGAAAATTTATATGGAACCACAAAAGACCCAGAATAGCCAAAGCTGTCCTCAGCAAAAAGAACAAAACTGAAGGAATCAAATTACCTGACTTCAAATTATACTACAGAGCTGTGGTAACCAAAATGAAACAATACCAGCATAAAAACAGGCACACAGACAAATGGAACAGAGTAGAGAACCCAGAAACAGATCTATAAATCTACAGTGAACTCATTTTCCATAAAATAAACAAACTGGGGAAAGGGCAGTCCTTTCAATAAATGGTGCTGAGAAAAAACAGATATGCATATGCAGAAGAATGAACCTAGACCCCTATCTCTCAACATATGCAAAAAGTAAAATCAAAATGGATTAAAGACTTAAATCTAAGACCTGAAACTATGAAACTACTACAAGAAAACATTGGAGAAACTCCCTAGAACACTGGACTTGGCAAAGTTTTTTTGTGTAATAACCCACAAGCACAGGCAACCACAGCAAAAATGGACAAAGGGAATCATATCAAGCTTAAAAGTTTCTGCATAGCAAAGTAACAATCAATGAAGTAAAGAGACAGTCCACAGAATGGGAGAAAATATTTGCAAACTATGCATCTGACAAGGGGATCATAACCTGAATATGTAAGAAGCTCAAACAACTCAGTAGGAAAAAAAATCTAACAACTGAATGAAAAAAAAAAGGGTAAAATGTCTGACAGACATTTCTCAAAAGAAGACACACGAATGGCAAGCAGGTGTATGAAAAGGTGCTCAACGTTACTGATCACCAGAGAAATGCAAATCAAAACTAAAATGAGATACAATCTCACTCATCTAAAATGACTTTTATCCTGAAGACAGACAATAACTAATGATGCTGAAGATGTGGAGAAAAGCGAATTCTCATACACTCTTGGTGGAAATCTACACTAGCAAAACCACTATGGAGAACACTTTGGAGGTTCCTTGAAAAACTAAAAATAGAACTACCATATAATTCAACAATCCCACTGCTAAGTATATACCAAAAATAAAGGAAATCAGTATATCAAAGAGATATCTGCACCCCCATGTTTGTTGCAGCACTGTTCACAATAGCCAAGATTTGGAAGCAACCTAAGTGTCCATCAATGGACAAATGGATAAAGAAATGTGGTACATATACACAATGGAGTGCTATTTAGACATCAAAAAATAATGAAATCCAGTCATTTGCAACAATATGGATGGAACCAGAGGTCATTGTGTTAGGTGAAACAAGCTGGGCACAGAAGGACAAACTTTGCATGTTCTCACTTATTTGTGGGATCTGAAACTCAAAACAATTGAACTCATGGACATAGAGAGTAGAAGAATGGTTACTGGAGGCTGGGAAGGATAGTAGGGGTGGGGAAGGTGGGCATGGTTAATGGACACAAAAACATTGTGCCTGTATCAAAATATCTCATGTACTCCATAAACATATACACCTACTATGTACACATAAAAATTTTTTAAAAGAAATTGATGAATCAAATAGATAAAAAATATAGACTTAGATTAAGAAGATAAAGTTGATTTAGTAGAGATAAATAAAACTCTCTCTTAAATCTACTTAAAGGTAAATATATTCTAAGGGTAGAAAGAAAGAAAAAAATTATTTGCTTCCTGAAGTTTTGCAATAATTTCTAATGATCCAATGCCATGCCCCTCAAAACCAGAAACATCACATTAAAAATATAAAAGTAAACAAACATGAAGAAGCTTAAATTATAATTAGTATGATCCTAGAGAATAAGGAAATGACAAAATAATCTATCCAAAATCCTATGTTTGAATGGCTCCTCCAGGGAAGAAAATTTGCATGAATGTGCACACACAGACAGGTTATCTTTTCTAAAACATCCCTCATAGAACACAGTGTTATCTTTGTTATGTTTCTATTTCCTACATGAAAAGAAAATATTGCCACAAACAAAAATCCTACATAAAATCAGAATATTTATGATAAAGCAAGCCACTTAGAAAACAACCAGGTTTTCTGGCAAAAGCAGGAACAGAATAATGGGTGATGATACAACTGACATGTCTGGTACGATTTATAGCCCCAAACTGCCCCAGCACGATTGATCTGGACTCTTTTTTTCCCTACAGCAGGATTTGAAGTGGTGAGATCTTATCAAAATTCCAATTGTGCAAGTTCTTATTGAGGTCAGTGGATATTAAAGGAGAAATTCAGAGAGGTAGTCGGGAAATAAACAAACCTAGGACTCCAGCTATTTATATTAGGTCCCCCTGATTGGGTCTCCTTCTCTAGGCCTCCCTGGGGGAAATGGCTCTGTAGCTTTACAGGGCTTCTGCATTGTAGGAAACAGAGACCTTGAAATGTATGCACTACCAGAATGATCTAGCAGGAGGCTCATTGATTTTAGGTCAGTGTGAGGGAAAAGAAATGGGATGCACTACTGAGGTGGCTGGAAGAAGTTGCTTGCTTTACAACTGCCCAAGTTCCTTAGCTCTTATGGCTTTTGTCAACTAGGTTGCCTAGAAGAGTTACAGGTGCAGCAGTTCTCTTTAAATCCCAGATGACAAAACAAGACCATAAAGACTGGTCAGATGAGTGTGGATGGCAAATGGGAAAGCCTTTGCTTGTGGTGATGTCTTTCCACACAAATACATAAGTTAGTTGCAGATGCATTTGATTTTAAATTCTCAATCAGTTAAAAATATGAAAGCATTTTTAAAATTCTGAGTTGGTTTTAACATAGTAAACAGAAGTATATATGATATATGCATAATACATAATATAGTAATATTAAGTATGTACACAGTTTGTTTTAATTATGCCACAGGGATGAGAAGTAAGGACAACCTTGTTCATAAAGGCAATCGATTTAAAGCAATGCCAAAAGTTGTGGAGTACTCACTGGGGTCTCTTCAGGTGAGTAGAAAGTTCAGTCACAATAGAATAGGCTTGGAAAAGCCATATCTCTGCAATTGTACTAGCAGTTTTATGAGAAACTTGAGAATCTTTACTAATTATGAACTTGTCTCAGTTTCTCTAACCATAAGATGTATAACATAATTCTCAGAATCAAGATGAAAAAAAGTTTTAAAATACATGGGAAATGTAAATAAATACTAATAATGAAGCGTCATTAATTAAACCATTATCCTTAAGTGAAATCACCAAGGAATAACTATAAAACCCTTTGAGCAATGTCTGTTTATCAGGTAAGAGTAAAATCCATTCATATCATTGATATTTGTGGTTATTATATTAGCTTAAATTATACCAGGAAAGGTTACTGTGTTATGTGAAGAAAAGCATGAAAAGAATACTAATAATCCAATTTGGGGACTTATTAAAAGGAGAGATTGAATAAAGTATAGAAGCATGAAAAAGTATATAGGTAAAGCCTTAGTGTAAGTTATCAAGAATTCACAAAATTCACATTCAAATATTTCAACAAAAATAAAATTTGTGACTAGAAGAAATATTTCATTGAGACACAAAAGGAATATACCCAGGAATGGCAGAAATGATAGGCAAAATAATCGAATACAAAATGAAAAAAAACTGTAGAAGACTATAATTTGGTATATTCCAGTCAGCTTCAGTCAAATTCTAGAAAGTCTGGGTAAAGAGAGTGATCTCACACTGAAAGGAAAATCTTGAGAGAAAATAATTTGCTATGACATGTATAAAGTGGAATGCTACCAGAACAGGAAACATCTCAAAGTAGGTTTCCAACATTGATCTTCCTATTTTCTTCTTTCCATAGTCATCTAAGTTCCACTTTGAAAATTCAGTGATATATCATGGCCATAAAAACGGGAGACTGTTTTCCTAGAAAGAAAAATCAACACTTCTTCATTCTTGCAATTGGATTCATTACTCTGTCCCACAATTTAGACAGAACAGACTGGCCAGCTGCAACCATTCCTACCAGCAGCATCACTTCTCCCTATTACATTTTTGTTCTCTCCTTCCTTTAATACGAGATACATTTTGTACAAGAAATGTCACCTGTGACCTTACCTTAAGCAGCTAGATGATTCCATTTCCCCAACTCCCCAGACTTCTACTTCCCTCCCCTAGCCCCCATGTGATGGTGTGCTCTACACACTCCAGTATGTTTTACAAATGTTCTTTATTCTGCAAACCATGTTGATCCATGTTAGAAAATACCACACTGTTCTTGTCAAGCTTCAGCTGTGGCTCCAACACCAGGGTTAGCATCATAAGATTTTCTTTTAAAATGATGTGAGGTAGGGTAAGAATCGAATGGAAAGTAATTAGCACAGAAATTTGTCATCTCTTCTACTCTCATGGAGACTCATTCCCATCCCTTCACAGGGAGCTGCACTGATATTCTCCACACATATGAATCCAGTACTAGAGCAGCTAAATAACTGGCCAGCTCAATGCTTAGGGCTTTTGTTTGACAAAATCAGGGTGTTTTACTCTCTTTTGGAAAAAGAAATTGTCCACAATCATGTTTGGTATCTTACTTTTACTGCAGGGATAAGGACTGGAAGTTAGGATAAGGTAAGAGTAAATGTTAGGCCAAAGGAAAAATGAAAAACAGAAAACAGAATATAGTGACACTCTGCAAACTGCTGGCCCAGCTTACATGTTTCTTTCTGTTTTCACTTAAACCCATTACTGATAGCAAAGATTGGAGTAACTTAGAGAGAAAATAGTGAGTAGCTTAGAGAAAAAATAGGAATTGTTCATGAAGGAAACCTTAGGTAAAAGGCTCCCTGGTTTATTCAGAATGGTATGGTTTTCAGGATGAAAAACTGAGTGTCAAGAATTTTGAAGAGTATTTTCCATCGTACCGGCTAAATATACTAGCTTAATCACTACATAGATAAACTTTAGTGTATTTTTCTTTCATTTACAAGAGAGAATCCACTTTGAGCATCGCTTTATGAAAAGAACTGAAGAATCAACAAATTTTTTTTCCATAATGACATAAGACATTGCTGCACACAAAGTGATTAGAATACTATTTAAGTAAAATAGGATTCATATTTATACTCCAACTTTCTGTATCCAAGTTGGTAAACCTGAAAAATATTAAGAAAAATTTCAATTCATAATTTCCTATAATATTCAAGATCTATAGTCAGAAGAGAGACTAAGGAGACCTGAATAAAATAGCTACAGTCGGTGTTTGGGGGCTGTCAGCCTACAGTAGATTTCTCCTTCTGGAAACTAGTTCCATCCATGAGGGAAGGACTTCACTAGTCACGCTTATAATATGAGACCCTGCAACCCTGGTCACAGATGATTGGAATTAGATAAGCCCCTGATCCCAGCTAGGCCTAATTCTCTCTTCCCCCAAAATTTGTACAAAGGTGATATAAATTTAAGAGAAGTGAACCACTCATCTCCACCTGACATGTGCATGGGAAAGGAAGTAAACAATATCTTGAAAAAGAAGAATGAAAACATACAAAGACTGAAGAAAATACTTGAAAGGAATACAGAAAGAAATATACAATACTCTTTAAATTTCTGAAGCTGTCCATGTGCAGATTTCAGATCCTTGAAATACCTATTTACTTTTGGGTTCTCTTTTTTTTTTTTTTTTTTTTTTTGATGGAATCTCGCTCTGTCACCAGGCTGGAGTGCAGTAGCACTTGGGTTCTGTAACTTACCTCAGTTTAATAGTTAGTATTCCTTTTTTTCCTTCCTTACTGTATTTAACCACAGTCAGAATTCTTTAAGTTGCAAATAATTGAAACAACAAAAATTAGCTTAAGCAAAAAAAGTGTTGGTTCATATATTTGAGAGAAACATAGAGAATAAGACTGGGCAACATGGTGAAACCCCATCTCTCCAAAAAAATGACAAATTAGCTGGGCATGGTGGCACACACCTGTAGTCCCAGCTACTAGGGAGGCTGAGGCAGAAAGATTGCTTGAGCCCAGGAGGTTAAGGTTTCAGTGAGCCGTGTTAATGGAATGTACTCAAGTCTCAGTGGCAGTGTGAGATTCTGTATAAAAAAATGACAAGAAAAGAAAGAAGGAGGGAGGGAAGGAAGGAAGGAAGGAAGGAGAGAAAGAGAGAAAGAGAGAGAGAAGGAGAGAAAGAGAGAAGAAAGAAAGAAAGAAAGAAAGAAAGAAAGAAAGAAAGAAAGAAAGAGAGAGAGAAAGAGAGAGAGAGGAAGGAAGGAAGGAGAGAAAGAGAGAAAGAGAGAGAGAGAAGGAGAGAAAGAGAGAAGAAAGAAAGAGAGAGAGAAAGAAAGAGAGAGAGAAAGGAAGGAAGGAAGGGAGGGAGGGAGGGGGAAGGAAGGAAGGAAGGAAGGAAGGAAGGAAGGAAGGAAGGAAGGAAGGAAGGAAGGAAGGAAAGAAGGAAGGAAGGAAGGAAGGAAGGAAGGAAAGAAAGGAAGGAAATTGAAGGACAGTAGGAACCAATGACTAGGAGGACTAGAATTTAGAACCTAGTAATGGCAAAGATGCCCTCTCTGTTTCTGCTTTCATCTCTGCCTGGTTTTATTCTGCTGCCTGGCTCCTTCTATCTGATGGGGAAAATGGCTGTTGATGGTACCAGATATAAACCCTTCCAGCTGAGCAACCTTAGCAACAACGGAACCTCTTTTCTGACATCTGGGTTATCAGTTTAAGATGAGTATTCTGATTGACCTGCTAAGATCATTTGATAGACACTGAACCAATAAATGTGTTTAGGAGAATAGTCACTGACTGGCCAAGAATGAATTCTGTATCCACCTCATAGTCCTGAGTGGAAGAGTGAGACAAAAAACTTATAACTTGAAAATGGAGAGTGGAAGAATTCTTGCTGGGCAGCCCAAAACAATAGCTACAGCCAGTCAACATTCCTGGTTTCTTTCCATTTATAAACTCTTTTCTTTCATATTGTTTGTGTTTAAGGTAGCTCAAGTTAGTTTCTTTTGCTTCCAATCAAAACAATTTTAATTAAGACAGTATTCCTGGGAGTCAAATGGCTTGAATTGTATAGAGTGTGGCTAAAATATTTATCATGAATTATCCTACTGTTAGTCATTGGATAAATTTGTAGCTGAGTTTGAAGTCACATGGTTTTGAGTTTATCTATGAAATATGTATGTAGCTTTTCAGGCAGTCTTCATTGATTCTCCTTGGGAAAGTCAATCATGCATATTGGTTTCATATATAAAATGAGAAGGGGAAAGTACTAACTGTTATGTTCCTTTCCAGTTTTACCTTTCTCTGAGCCTATAATTCTAAGTAAATGGTTCACTAGTCCCAATAAAATATGATTTTTTTTCTGGCTGCCATTAATTCCTTTGGTAGTTTCAGATTCTCAGCAAATTTCTCAGTACAGTAGTTTCTCTATCAACAAAAGAAAACTATAGAAATAAGGAAACAGAGTCCTTAATTGTTATACATGTTTACAATTGAATATTATGCAGCTATTTTAAAACTTTATGATGCCTTATAATAAAATATCAAAATTAGGATTCAAAAATTATGTGTATAATGGAATTCCATATGTTCAACTCATTTATTTATTTACCAGATATTAAGTGCCCAACATGTGATTGGTACTATTCTTAAAAGCTGGAATACAATAATGATAACATAAATTTTATATCTTCATGGAGCTTACACTCAAGCAGTGCATATAGACAAACAGAGAAGCAAAATGATAAACATATAATACAGATGATTATGGAAATATGAAGCAGAAAAAAAGAAGTCCATTCATTCTTTCAATAAATTTTTGTGAGGATTAACTCTCAACCAGGTACTTTTCTAATCTCTGTTATAATAAGACTTACGGGTACTACTTAGCAAATGAGACACTGCCCCTAGGTAAGTTCCCTTTGGGTCCATAGTGTTCATGAACATACCCAGTGGTGACTTCAATGATCAACAGAGTATGATTGGAATATACATGCTTATTAATTGTCAGAACCCCGATATTGGTTTCTGGATATTGAGATAAACTCTTATAATGAAAAATACGAGGTGGAAATCTCTGAAACTTCCTACTATAAATCAAGAAGACTATCACATTCTAGGGAGAAAGATTAGTGCCACACTTAATGACCTAAAAAATTCAGTATGCTCATCCCCCTCATAACTCTCTGGGCTATTATCTGGCCCACATAGATCCTGAATGACACTACCCCACCCTACCAAAAACTCAACCTAGTTGTAGAATAACTGGAGGGTGCTGTGACAAATATGTAATCTTTTCTAGAGAGGATCAGTGCATGCTTGGGTACATAATACTCAACCATTGATTTGATAAATATATTCTTTTTCATTGCTATAAGAATGGAAGATTAGAAACATTCATGTGATAGTGACAACAGTATATATTTATATGCTTGCTTCAGGAATATGTTAATCCTTTTCTCATCTGACATAATATAGTCCAAAGACACCTGAACCATTGTAATACTGTAAAGAACTTATTAGTCTACTCTATAGATGACATCATGCTACTTAGACTAATGAGCAGGAAATAGCAACTGAATTGGTGGCCTTAGTAAGACACACATCGTCCAGAAGATTGGAGATGGACTGTACAAAGTTGCAGAACTCTGCCTCATTAATAAAGTTTTTGTTTCCTGTGCTCTGGGATATTCTGTGATATTTCTTACAAAGTAAGAATAAATTATAACATCTTTCAACTCCCACCAAAAAAAAACCCCACAACATCTGATAGAAATCTTCACATTCTGGAGGCAACATAATCTACACCTGGAAGCACCTCTGATCCATTTACCAGTTGAAATGAAGGCTGCCAGCCTTTAATGGGGCTCGGAGCAGGAAAAGACTTGTAGGTGATGCTACCAGTGGCTTTATCAATTGGACCACACAATCTGGAGTGCCCTATGATACTAAAAATATCTGTAATGGGAAAAGAACCAATTTAGAGATTGTAGCAATTCCCAATAGGTGAACCATCATGTAGACATGTAGAGTATTTTCATAAACTGTAACTACACGTCAGTCCTCATCAGGCTAGCCAGACAGCAGTGGCGTAAATCTTCCTAAAGTACAGAATTAGGACAGTGCATTTAGTGATTATCTACTTTTATTGAAAAATGAATGTGCCAAGGTCAGAATATTTACAAATTCACTGAAAGAGGCAAACAGCTCAGTTGGTTGGTCAGAAGCCTGAAAAAGAGAAATACTGAAGTATCAAAGACAAGTAATTCTAGGAAAAAGGAATGTGAATGAGCCTATGTGAAGATCCTTATATTTTTGTATTACATGCTAGTGCTCATCAAAATTAACCTCCTTGGAAGAGGCAATAAATAACAAAACGGACGGAATGGTTTGGTCAACTGAAAAGTGCCTGCCTCTGGGATGATAAGTGTACAGACATAGCTCAAAAAAATATGTTCAGTAAGTCAGAGTGGCAAGAAAGGAAGCTATGGATAGGCCCAACAGCATGGAGCCCAGCTCACCAAGGCTTGTCTAGCTATTTTCCCTCCTGAATGTCCAACATGTTGGCAACAGAGACCCAAACTGGGTCCACAAAAAGACATCATCCCTTTATCCCAATCTGCCATTTAGTAACAACTGTACTACACGGACCACATTCTACTCTGTAAAAGGCAATGAATCATCCAGCTTGACTGGAATCAATACATATTTTGGGTATGGGTTTGCCTCTTCTGTCCTCAAGGCTTCATTTGGCATCACTATCTAAAGCTTAAAATATTTGGTTCATTGACCCTGGACTCACACATATCACCTCAGATCAGAGGAACCAGTTCTGTAGCAAAGGAGGTGTAGCAATAGACGTAAAATCAGGGGACCTACTGGTACGACCTAGAAGCTGTCAGTCTGATAGAGCAATGGAAGAGCCTAATGAAAGCATAGCTAAGGTATATATTGGGGAAAAAATTTCTGGTTCCCAGTGGAGTAACATTTTCACCAGGAACACGGTAAAAGGACATTCAAGTTTTAACTACAGCTTTTGCTCAGTCACTTCAAGTATTGTTGCCAAGAGACCAGCAGGCAATGAAAAGAGCTCCTTACTGGCAAGAGTAATTAATTCAAATGATCCAAAGGGGTTAAAGCTGCTATAATAGGGTCAGAAAAACATATTCGGCCACACAGATTCACTGGATAGTCTCTGTACTCTCTTCTGAAATTTTGACAGTAAATAAACAAGTGCAACAACCATGCCTAAAAGCAGCATAACTAAGGACTCAAAGATAAGGGTCTAGACTACCCCACCCAGTAAGCCACCTAGAAGAGCAGAAGTGTTAGCTGATAGTAGAAAAGGATGGCAATGGGCCTGAAGCTTAATTTTCTAACCTTCTTCTTGTAAGCTTCCCCTGAGTGAAAGAGGCTTACCCCATTGTCTTGAAGGAGCTGTTCCCATTCTGTTGCCAAGTAAGTCACACCAAATAACACAAGAGTTAGACTATCCTTGCAGCACACTGCCCCCAGCACCCCCTTCAGGACTGAAGCACTAATTACCCCAGAACCTGCAAGAAAGATTGCTCCCAACCTAGATTTCTTCTGGAGCTTGCCCTGGGCTGAAAAGAGCCACTTCATGAACAATTGCACCTCCGCTTCTGGGCCTATATCCTCTACCTGGCTGATGTCTGGATACGAGGGACCAGTCCCATTGTCCCAATTCAGGATAACCCTGGTAGATCCATTCCTTTCCTCCTGCAGAGTTGTGGAATCATCTGAGAGCTTTGATGTATCTACCTTGAAGCCCATTTTCTCATGCTGACAATCCTGCTTCCTTCTTCTTCCACAAGTATTGTTTTTGAACTCACTCCCTGTTAAACTTCCTGCACACAATTCTCCACCTCACAATCTGCTTCTCATGAGAACAAAAACACAGATTTACAAGCCTCCAGGTATTATTTTACCCACTGTTTACTATGAAACACAGATACATCAATGTCAATAAGCCCTTCATATCTGATGTTATTACACAGCCTATGTATTATGTTTTGAAAGCATAATAATCTTAATATGCGAGGACATTGTAAATCACTTGGGAGTGTTCAAATTTAAAGAAATAATGTGCTGAAATTATATTTTAAAAATTAATGAGAAAATTTACATCTCACCTTAACTCCCTTTATTAGCTTAACCACATGTCAAAACACATACAATACTATAAAACATAGCACCTGGTAAGGCTTTTTAAAAAAAACGAATCATCTATCTGTGAAAACATTCCATCAGAGAATATGAAGTCCCCGACTTTATCTGAATGATGGAACAGTTTTGAGTTTTTAAGAGTGTAAAAAATCTAATAGTTTCTTTGTTCTTCTCTGGGCAATAACAATCTTCCCTGAAATCTGAAAGCTTGGAGAATTAACATATTTTTCAATTCAAACCTTGAAAACATCCATTTATGTCTCAGTGATAGGAATATATTGTGGCAGAAAATTTTCTTCCACTATCAAACACACTTTTTATAACCAAAGGAAAAAGTCTTAAGGATATATCAAAAACTCATGCAGTTCACCAAAATTAATACTTTTACATTTTATTACTAACCAGGTGTACATTAATAGACCTTAAATGGGCTATGGTTATCAAAAATACTTTGTCTTTTTGTAACTTCTTTCTCCTTGAGGGCTCAAAGAATTTTTTTTTTTTGCAGAATTAAAACATTTACAAAGCTTTTAATACAGGTTTTCTTTTCTGTAGGGACAAAATACTATTTTAATATTCAATTCTTTGATATATTATTGATGTCTTTGATAAGTTACATCGCGGTTGAAGCTATGAATACCATTTAAAATTACTATTTTTCCTCTAGCATTTCATGAGATAAGGGGGTCTAATTAATATTTAATCACCCTAAATGTGAACATAAATCTATAGGAACTAAAGTATTGTCAACTTTAAGTATATCTGACCCTCATTGTAATAGGTCAGTGGTCAACACATTTATTTCCTGTGCCAAGTGTCCAAAACAATAGAATGCCCTAAGTCAGGATAATATTAATGAGAATTTAATGGGGGACATTATTTCAATTTTCTATATCTGAAATTGGTTAAAGCAAGGTATTATAAGAAGAAAACTTGTAGATTGTTCTGAATTCTTTAAAAGTCTTTTTGTCTGGAAAGCATATTAACAAATTAAACCCAATAACTGAAATGTTGATGCACTTTCAGCCTTTTAGCTGAAAGCAGGGCAATTATTGGTAGTGAAAGCTTTATCACAGCTTTGCAGTTTCCTGGCCTTTAAGCCTGAATCTCGATCAGTTTCTGAATGAGGTGTCATTCTAATAGTTACTTGTCCACTTAAATATCATCAAATCAATTGTGATCATTGCCTGCCAAGTTGTTCTATTGCTTTTCTCCTTCCCAACCATAGTGTTCTTTTGACAATTGTTCTGGATCTTTTCTCTGGTTGAGAAAAACACTGCCCTTGGCAAAGATGTGGATTTCTCCACTGCCTTTCTCATTGTTATGTCCTCTTCCTGTTTGGATTGCTTTTTCCAGGGTAGAATTCATGTTACAATCTTGCTTTATACTGACACTGCTATGACCTATACTTGACAACAGACCAGCAGTTAATTGCCATGGTCAAGACAGAAAATATTGAGCATACACTTGTCTCTGCACTGGTAAAACACTGGTTCTTGCAACAGAACTCAACAGGAACCTTTGTGTGATGAATCTTTTAACAAATGAGAGATCTGTATACTGTAGATACAATTACTCAATTTAAGTCATTATAAATAAGAATATATTGCAAGGGAGCTGAAGCCTAAACCTCTCTCATAATGATCCAATATACCAATCTTTCATGTCTGCAAGACCTGTGATCACCTCAATTCATAGGTCATAACCACAGGGGTTACCCCAAACACCCTAATAAAACATTACATGTCTGACATGATTTCTCTCAATTGAAGCCATCTGACAATCTAGTTTTTGAGCCAAGTGTTTTCATATTTGGAAGAGCATATTCATCTAAGTGATATCTAGAGTTATATTTTATTATAACCAGAGCTTAAATATAAAATAGTGTGTCATTTTTTATTTCCATAGGATTATATGAAACAGCAGATAACCATCTTCTCTTTTCTCCCCAAAAGAACATCCCCCCACACACATATGTAAAGGCCAAATAAAAATAAATTATTTCTGTATGTAAATAGCTTTAATTTTTGTACTGAGTTTTGAATATTTATTTTAATTACAAATTCAACTTTTCAACTACTGTTTGTTCGAAAGAAATACCTTGAAATTCAGTTGTCATTGATCCTTCATTATTTTCTTAGTGTGAGCAATGTTTAAATTCAATATAATATAGAAATTTTATCCCTGCCTTTCAGTAAAGTGAAGTACCAAACTTGCTAAATTGTTAGATAGCTCACTGAACTCATCTGACAGCCATTATGTGAATATTTGAACATTTGCTGGTTATATAGTTTGAATGCTTTTCTAGTAAAACAAGGGGAAAGTTCTCCCCCATGAGAGAGACATTCTCTACCTTTATAGATCAAGGAAACAGTGCATGGACTTGGTCCACTCGCCCATCAATTTTCCTGTAACATCATAACTCATTTTCTATCCTACTATCTTTAAAGAAAAATAAAATGAGTGGAGAGTCTATTATTTCTCATCAACCTCTCCAGATAAGCAACCATTGCCAACTGTTTCACTGACTTAAAGCATTCCTTTATTTCTCTTGTCAGATTTATTGTCTTTACACAACAGTTTCCAGAGCATGTTATGAAGCCCTGGAGGCTCACGCTCAGACGGAACAGCTGCTCCTGCTGAAAAGAATCTCTTATTCTCAACATTTTCACCATTGCTCCTGGGCAGAGTATCACACAGTGAGCATAGCCTTCCACACATCCGTGGAGTTAGGCCTTCCTCTGGCCAACAGAGCATAATTCTGATGAAACAGCCATGCTAAAGTTTAGCACTATTCTTCAACTTCACAATCACCTTCCACTCAATACTTTTTTTCATTTTAAGAAAAAAATGTTTATTGTACAAAGTTTGAGAAGCACAGATAAGAATAAAAATAAAAGTCACTAATAGCCTGCTACCTGAAGATGACCTCTGGAGTTCATAACCTTAGGTTTATCCTTCCAGCAATAAAATATACAAAATCTCTTTTTTTTGTTTTCAAAATTAATGCCATACTATACCACAGTTTTGAAAATTGCTTTTGTTCATTTAATGATTTTTTTATATTTGTCAATGCATTTGTAGTGGTCATATAATGTTTCATTGTACGGATGGTCAATTTTACCTTAAAACCTTCCCTTATTTTAGAACATACAACTTTTTCTTAAATTGTTTGATGTTATAGACAGAGCAGAAATTAGGCTGCCATTTGGACGTCCACCAGCAGGGAAGGAAGGTTTCTACAACTCATTCTTTGAAAATATGAGGACTTATAACTTTAAAGATAATTTTTGCCAAATTGATTGGTGATGGATGGTACTTTTAGTTCTGTTTGCTTGTATTCTCAATATTGGCCACACAGGCCTTTGGAGAAAGAAGGAGAGGTAGAAGAGTGTTCTCTCTGTGCCAAGTTCTGCTAAAAGTTTTTCACACATTAACTTATTTAACCTTTACAGTAACCCTTGACCTTCTATTTTTAATTATGCCATTTTAAAGGTGGTAAATTTGAGAAAATATAGGTTATTAGCACATATTGTACATAGCTTTAGGGTTTTTATAGCAAAAAGCTGTACATGATCTTGGAAAATTTGTTTTGCTTCTCTCAGACTTGACTTTCTCATTTTTGAAATGAGTGAGACATTCAGATCTCTCACTTCAAAGAGCCTAAAATTCTAGATTTAACAATAAGAGATGCCAACAGTACATTGCAGGTATCTCCACATTCCAAAAATATAAGGGCACTAGACCACTTATGAAAGGCTTGAAAAAGGAGAGGCCAAAAACATGCTCGGCAATTGCCAGCCAAACACACTTTGAGGGATTACAAGAATACAGAAGAGTCTCAGTGGAGAAAATCATCAATGTGCTGCAGCAGTTTCCCTCACATATCCTTTCCATTCTACCTATACCATTGCCCACCTTGTGGAGGGAACAAGAGGGGAAGAGAGTAGAATCTTTTTCTCTGGCCTCAGTCACATGAGAAGAGGCACTTCCTGGGGACTATTCAAAGTAGCCCTTCGGAATTTAGGTTTTACAGTAAAATGGTGTCTCAGTTTTGAAATGGTACTAGCTAAAACCCTCTGTGACAATAATAAAGAGGCAGTAACTGGGAACTGTAGGGGTGAAGGGAAAGCTTCTCCTTTTCCCTCAAAAGGTTTGCTGAAAAATCAACTCACGAAGGCAGATTAATTGGAAAAAAAGGCATAAAAATTATAATTAATGTGTGTACAGCAGCCTTCAAAATGAAGTCCCAAAGTTGCAGGGGAAATTGTCCATTTTTATGCTTAGGTTCAACAAAGTATGGACAGCCATGTAGAAATATGATTGGATAAAAAGAGTAAGATCTAACAGATTGAGTGGGGAAACCCAGGATGGCCTGTCTGGCTAGATTCTTCTTGGCCTTCTGGGAATGGGGCAGCATTTTCTCTGGAATGAAGGTCTTATGATCTAAAATCAAATAAGGTAAGTCAGATAATTTTCTTTATGGCCAGTTTTTAACACAGAAACATAGAAGGGAAGTTAGGGTGATATTTTTAGGTTTTATGACTGATTTGGGGGAAAAGGAGTTCTAGTTTCTATGACTAGCCTTGAGGAAGACAGGTTCTAGCTTCTACAGCTCGTTTCATGGGAGAATGGGACTGAGAGGCAGATGAACAGAAGGAGATCAGAGAAAATATTTTGCTTCTGAGGCTGTTTCTAAGGCCCTCATCTGGGGGTATTATTTTCTGATTTCCAACAAAACACTGACAGCAGATCAAAGCGGTGCGTGTGTGTGTGTGTGTGTGTGTGTGTGTTTGTGTCCAAATCCAAATGTGGAACCCACTAAAGGGCTGGCTCCTTGGGCACCAAGCCAGAAGTAGGGCTATTTTGGCAGAAGGAACACGGGGCATAAGTAAACAACCATTCGCAGGAGAGGTTCTCACCGTGTTAGAGATTTGCAGTCTGGGCATTGAGGAAAGATGCCCACAGGTGCTCCTGCAAGACAAAATTTCAGCTTTAAATACCTGACAAGGTCAAGAGAAATAAATACCAGATTTCCTTAGTACCAGCCAAAAACAAACTTTCTCAGCCCTTACCTCTCCTCCCTACCTGCTGGCAACCTAGAGGAAAGAGTGGAAAAGAACTATTGCCCTGAGCAGGTTAAAAGAGGCAGATAGAGAGAAAATGAAGTTGCTTTACAGTTGTACTGTATAGAGTCTCACCTCTTCCCATAAATAGATTGATTCGGAATGTATCAAAGGGACACAAAACCTCCTCAACTTGAGCATAAATATGCCTAATGCTAGTTTCAAACTGGTTTGGGCATCCCTGGTAAACTGGTGAGGTGGCCCTGCTGTGGTCTCTGCTAGGATGCTCTCAGGAAGAGAAAACATTTTAAAGGAAGAGGAAAAAGGCCAGGCACAGTGGCTCATGCTTGTAATCCGAGTACTTTGGGAGGCTGAGGCAGGCAGATCACTTGCGGCCAGCAGCTTGAGACCAGCCTGGCCAACATGGTGAAACCCCATCTCTATTAAAAAAAAAAAAAAAAAAATATATATATATATATATATATATATATATATATATATGGCAGGCATGGTGGTCACACCTGTAATCCCAGCTACTTGGGAGGCTGGGGCACTAGAATCGCTTGAACCCGGGAGACGGAAATTGCAGTGAGCTGAAATCGTGCCACTCATTCCAGCCTGGGCTATAAAGCAAGACTCCGTCTCAAAAAAAAAAAAAAAAAAAAAAAAAAAAAAAAAAAAAATCGTAAAGGTAGAGGAAAAATAGAGCCAATGCAAAGCTCTGTATCTCACAGTAAAGAGGTATTTCTAATATGGTGTTTATCAAAGGGATTTTCTCCTGCCTTCTCTAGACTCATGTAGCATATAAAAAGACAGTGAAGGAAAGACATAAAAATGAAAGATTTGTCTCCAAAATGTATTTTTCCCTGTCCTTGCCATGGCTGACTATGACTAGAGTATACACTTCTTGGCCATGTGACTTGCTTGAGCTAATAGTATGTGAGCATAAGTTGCAGTGCATTCTGAAGTCTTAAGGGGTATTATCTGTTTCCACTCAGTACTCTTGAACTTCTGCCATTTGTCAGAAGCACTTACCCCAAGTAACTGTTGAAGCTGAAGTAGATGATTTAGGGAGTAATCTGAGTGCAACCTGCAGCCTACAAGCTTAGTCCATCCACCCGAGTCCAGCAGAGCCATAGCCAATCCATGAATCCATCGTCAAAATTAAATGCTGATTTTTGTAAAACACACATATGTTGGTATTGTCTGTGGGACAGCATTATCACAAGAAAAACAAAAACTAATACAAGCAATTTTTACAAAAATATTGTCAAATGAGAGGGTACACAAAACACTAAAATTAGAAGCCGATATTCTCCCTCTACTTTGCTGCTGAACACTCAGAGCTTTGGCACCCTGGGTGATTCAGGGAAATAGCAGTAGCAGGAGAGCCTGGGAGAGACCACAGCATGGGAAAATTATAGGCTTCAACCACAGCAACATCCAGGCCTGGTGCCTGGAAACAGATGGCAGTGGCCGTGCTCTTCGGGGTACTGAGTGACAGAAGAAGTGAGAATCTGTGTATGTGGATGCTTAAAAGACATATAGAGGTGGGAAGCTGGGAGGACAACTCCACGGATGCCACATGGTGGCTGACTATGCTTGTGTATGATCAGATCTGATACATATCCTGCAATCTTCCCAAAAGGCATGTGGTCCTAAAATGCCAGCCAGAGCCAGAAGCAAAGAAAGAGTAACAAGTCCATAACTGCAATGAACTTTTACCTTAACAATCAAACCCTTGGATAGAGACAAAAGGTAAACCTAAACCCAATGCATTTATATATGACTCAATTAATGTTGGAAAAGCTGATATTTTTGATAATGAGATTGAAATTCTGAGGTTTTAAAAGGGTGAAAAGATGGGATAAAGCCAACAAAATGAAATATATAAGCATAAACTTAAATTTTTGCATTTAGATTCAGGAAATCAGATAACCAAATGCAAATGAAGGAATGTAAGATTATAAGAAAAATGTCAGGAGATATTACATTATAAGTCAATGTGATTTGTAATAAAGCTAATGCAATCTTATGTTGTATTAATAAAAGTGTAATGTCCAGATGAAAGATGGACCCAGCACTGGATATAGTATGATGCTTGGTTAAATTAAATTCTCTCGGCATTTATCCATCTGTTTTGTACAAGTTATTCTGCTAGATAAGGCATTTTGAGAGTGTATAGTGACAAAATGGAATGACTCCAAAGTAATACAATAGGGAAGGTAAGGGGTCTGGAACATACAAAATAAAAGGAATTGTTGAAGAAACAAAAGATATTTAGCCTGAGAAGAGATGACTTTATGGGGAAATTAGAATTGTTTTCAAATATTTGAAAGGCTGTTCTTTGAAAGAATGAATAAACTTATTTTGTAAGACTCCAGAGAGTAGACCCAAAGCCAATGAGTGGATGCTGTAGAGTCAAATTTTGATAAGACTATTGAAAAATTAAGTTGGCTCACTAACAAAAACATAAGCTTACAGTCTTAGAATATGTAAACAAAGCAAAAGTAAAGTGGTCACGTTGTAAAGGGATGTCTGTTTTGGGTTCTCTCTGTTACTCTGTCTCCAGACTCTATCATCCTGTGAAGGCTTCTGAAAATTTATTGGCTTCCCAGCAATGAAACAGTCTTCATAGAATCCATCTACTTTATCATCCAGAGGGGCATATGTGGGAAGCAACCCATACGAGAATTTTCCCACATTTACAAGGAAGCCTAACTTGCCCACACCATATTTTCCTATGTGCTTTCTGGAGAAGCGAGCTCAGGAACAGTCAAGGAAGGGTTATGTGTATGTGAGTTTGCCCTTACTCAAACATATAGTTATACTGTGTATATGGATGAGTGGTTTGATAAAGAGAGAGATGAATAAAGAAGGGAGAGAGAAGAGAGAAAAATAAAGATGAGAATATCTGTAGCCAAGAAGGCAAAAATTGCCATTTAAAGCTGCACCTGACTAGAGTCCCCATCTCCTGGGAGAATGACATGTTTTTCTCCCTATGATATGCTGTGGGTTTAGAAAAACTGTTTTCCAAATACGAAAGGTGAAGCACTCAGGCACAGTCCATCAGTCAGATAAGTTAGTCAAAGAGAACTGAATGATTCAGCAGAGAAGGTAAGAAATTTAAGTTTCAAGGGCAGGGACACAATAAAGGATCTAGGCAAGAGAGGGAGAGGGAAATGCCCAGCAAAGTAACTGAATGCCACGGCCATCTGTGGGTGGAGCTGGTCATCTGTAGGTGTGCAGGGGACAGGGATGTGCCAAAGGCAATCATGGCAGTTATAAAATAATTATTCTTGAGTTACTCCCAAAACACCAGTAAAAGTTGGCTGATCATGCAGTCTTGTGAGGATGGTCCTTTGGAAGGTGAAACGATCTGGACAGTATCCAGTATGGGATAATGGTAGGCAGCAAAATAACAGAATGCTCAAAAGTTGGGAGCTCAGTAGACACAGAGAAGTAGAACAAGAGGAGATAATAATGAATTTGAATCCCACAAAGATCCCCTGAAATATTGAGATGGAAAAGGAATTTCTCACAGGGTTTCCTAGTCTCATTATGGGAGTTGAAGCAGCTTTATTTAAATCCAAATGGTCAAAGTCATCACTGCAGGCTAGAAGACTTGGAACAAGTCAGCATTTGAGAACTGCATTTAAGTATGGGAAAAAACAAGAAAGTACCAATATTTGCAAGTGGGTTGCTGAGTCTGTCAGTCTTCTCTAAACTAAATGAGTAGATGAATGAGAAACACAATAGTCAGCATCTACTTTGAAACAGAGTTTTCAGTACTGAACTGATTGTTAATGCATTATTAATTAGAACTACAATTCAGTGGATGAAACCCAATAAGCACCTTTCATATTTTTGAGGACTTTACTGGGTAAGAGAATTACAAAAAATAAATGAATGTAATTATCTTATGGATAACTCTATATTTTTCTTGATTATGGATAGTATAAGCAAATATTTAAAATTATTTTGATTGTTCTTGACTATTTCTTGGCTAATGAACAGTAATAATTTAAAAATTTGTATGTTGTGTCATGACTGTATTATTTTTTAGAAAACAAACAACTGTTTAAAATGTAAACATTTATAGAGTATAATTTTGCTTTTTAAGAGGCTTTAACATCTATTATTTTACAAATTATCTTAGAGCTTATTTTATTAATGGTTCTTATGATAATCTTATGCTGTTCACTTTAAAGTAGAGGCAACATATAAAATATAAAACAATTTGAGGTTTCAAATAATAAGTCAGTAGATGAAACTTTGTTATGTATATATAGTCATATTTTTTGGTTAATCTTTGTTTCAATGTCTTTTTTACAGTGAAATATTTATGGGTAAGGCAATATTATGTTGGGGTTTCCTTAAAATACTCCAAAAAAAAACTGGGCAAAAATGGAAACAAATGACAGAGTGTTGTTAATTAATGAAGTTGGGTAACAGGTACTCAACTTCATGGCATTATTCTCTCAACTTTTGAGTATGTTTGGAATTTTCCCTAAAACAACTTTTTAAAATAGAAAAATAAATATCTGTTTATATGACATAGACTCTTGCTCTGTAGTTTTTTGATAACTGAAAATGAATTCGAGGTTTACTGTAATAAATAAACCACAATTTCTTTTTCTGACATTCACCATCTTATACCACTTCCACTATTTGTAAATCCCTAAGGATAGGAGGTTTTGTTGAGCATTTCTTTGTAGCTCTAATAATCCATTACAGATAAAAATTACTTAGAATCAGGGAACCTGATTTTTGTTTAAAAGCTGTTCAAAACCACTAACAGAAATCCCTGCAACAGCCTCAGATCTCTGAGAGCCCAAAGAAAGGGGCACATCTGACTCACAGAATTTATAAAATGTGATTAGTCTTATGATGCTCACCAAAGTATGAGAACAGATAATATTGGTACCTCTGTTTGAGAGAAGGGTACTCTACAGATTTTCTTAAGCCAAAACTTTCTCTCCCATTGCAACACTTGAACATCCTTCCCCACATGTGGTATTTGTCTTACTCATAACCCCTACATCCTATCATAAGCAAGAGACACATTTTATGGACAAAGCTTGCATGCCAATATGAGCTTCACCAGAAAGTCAGAAATATTTGCCTTTGTGGTCTCATTCATGGGCTTTTGTGATCAATACCAGATAATTTATTTCCAACTATTAGTCTTCAGTAAGATACACAAGAATTACTTGAGCAATTTTGCTTAAAAGAGATTTTTATACACGATCCCCTCAAAATTGCAATTTGTGGACTTGAGTTAGTTAAGGTCTGATATTGTGATTTGTTTTTCTTTCTTTCAACTTTTCATGTGATCAATCTGCAAAGCATCTTGGATGGATTTATTTATCTATAAATAAATCATTCATTTATAGCCTTCACCAAAACCACGAGAAAACTTCTGAAGACCCAGCCTCTCTATATGTTTTAGAACCAAGAGTGTCTCTTGGAATTTCTCTAAAGATCCAAACCAAAATTAAACAGTCTATATATAGTCTAAAGGAAAAATGAAGGGCAAACACTTTGAGACAATAGGGAACAGGTGAACTCTGATGGCTCTGCTTAATAGAAAAATAAGCGTGTTAGAGGACTCCAACTAGGTTCTAATCTAGAAGAAAACAAAAAAGGACATAGTAGACAGGAAAGGCATGACTTTAGAACCTAATCCTTCAAAGGGGAATGCAATCCAGTTCCAACTTAATATTCTGTTTAAGTTTCCTTCAACGATATATTTGAAAATACTTCACAAAACATAATAGTCTCTTCTGTAAAGCCCATTTATTTTATAGGAGGAGCTGAGGATGTGAGGGTATCTTTTTTCTTTTTCCCCCTTAAGGTCATCCAAGGAGGAAGTGGCTTTAGAATTGGTAACTTAATATTCTGCAAATGGTAAACAGAATAATTCACGAAAAAGCAATGTGGACTTTGGGCCTTCAGAGTGGTAGTTTTCCTTTTTTCTTTCTTCCTTTCTTCCTTTCTTCTTTCCTCCCCTCCTTCCCTCCTCCCAATCTTCAACTATAAAAGTAATGTGTACTTGACAAATATTCAAACAATAAAGAAGTATATGCTGGAAAAGGGAGAATTTCTCCCTCTTCCCACCTCATCTTACAGATAGTCATGCAATAGAGTCTATCCGGAATCCTATATTGTCTTCATCAGCTCAGGTTGCTATTAAAAAAAACTATAGACTGGGTAGCTTAAACAACACTCATTTATTTCTCACAGTTCTGAAGGCAGGGTGCCAGCATGGTTGAATTCTGATAAAGGCTCTCTTCCTGGCTTGCAGAAGGCTGCCTTCTTGCTTCCCTCATATGATGGAGAGAGAGAGCTCTAGTCTCATCCTTTTCTTATAGGGGCCCTAATCCCATCAAGGGACTCCATCCTCATGATCTCATCTAACCCTAATTATCTCCCAAAGGGGGTTAGGTCTTCAACATATAAATTTTGGAGAGACACAAATATTCACTCAGTTCATAATACATGACTTACATGCACTTACAGATTTAATTATATATATATATATATATATATGAGGGTTTCTTTAACAAAAACATAGGAATATGCTCTACATACACTTCAAAAATAAGGGTGTGTTTTTTGAACTTAAAAAGTTGGCCACGAACATTTTTCCGCATCAGTCCTTAGAGATCTGTCTCACATTTCAAAATCGTTCTATGATATTCCATAGTATGGCATTTCCAAAACATACATAACAGTTTTCCTATTAATTGACATTTAGGTTGCTTTTGATTTTTATTTATTACAAACAATCTTACAATTACCATATACAGCCTTATGTGTATATGGTAATATTTCTACAGCATAGATAGAATGTAGTTCTAGTAAAGCAACAAGGAAGAGGTGAGCCATTACAGGACACATGCATTTAAGATGCTGATAACACCAACAAATGGCCCTTCTGAGAGGACTGTACCATTTTTATTCTCATCCACAAGCTCTTCCGTTTACATCTTTGTATTAACAATCTTTTACATTTAAAATGTTTATTCCATTATCTGACCCATTATAAATACTCAACAAGTAGTATTTGATAATAAAAATTTGTTATAAAGATTTAATCTAAAATGCATTATGCTAGTCAATATTTTACTTTATAATTAACCGTAGTGGTCCTGAGTTAAATGACTGTTCACATGAGTTTTTAGTAGAATATTATGTGACACCACCCTAGTTACTAGAAAACATGCAGGAATTTCTTTCTTTTTTTTTTTTTTTGAAACCTTATTCTTTTTTTCAATCCATTAGCTGGATTTAGTCACATTTATAAATTTCTTTTTTTAAAACTTTTTTATTATACTTTAAGTTTTAGGGTACATGTGCACAACGTGCAGGTTTGTTACATATGTATACATGTGCCATGTTGGTGTGCTGCACCCATTAACTCGTCATTTACATTAGGTATATCTCCTAATGCTATCTCTCCCCGCTCCCCCCACCCCACAACAGGCCCCAGTGTGTGATGTTCCCCTTCCTGTGTCCATGTGTTCTCATTGTTCAATTCCCACCTATGAGTGAGAACATGCGGTGTTTGGTTTTTTTGTCCTTGCAATAGTTTGCTGAGAATGATGGTTTCCAGCTTCATCCATGTCCCTACAAAGGACACGAACTCATCATTCTTTATGGCTGCATAGTATTCCATGGTGCATATGTGCCACATTTTCTTAATCCAGTCTATCATTGTTGGACATTTGGGTTGCAAAAGAAACTACCATCAGAGTGAACAGGCAACCTACAGAATGGGAGAAAATTTTTGCAATCTACTCATCTGACAAAGGGCTAATATCCAGAATCTACAAAGAACTCAAACAAATTTACAAGAAAAAAACAAACAGCCCTATCAACAAGTGGGCAAAGGATATGAACAGACACTTCTCAAAAGAAGACATTTATGTAGCCAAAAGACACATGAAAAAATGCTCATCATCACTGGCCATCAGAGAAATGCAAATCAAAACCACAATGAGATACCATCTCACACCAGTTAGAATGGCGATCATTAAAAAGTCAGGGAACAACAGGTGCTGGAGAGGATGTGGAGAAATAGGAACACTTTTACACTGTTGGTGGGACTGTAAACTAGTTCAACCATTGTGGAAGACAGTGTGGCGATTCCTCAAGGATCTAGAACTAGAAATACTATTTGACCCAGCCATCCCATTACTGGGTATATACCCAAAGGATTATAAATCATGCTGCTATAAAGACACATGCACACATATGTTTATTGCGGCACTATTCAGAATTGAAAACATGCAGGAATTTCTAAAATTCCCAGGAACATGAGGAAGAATGAGAAAGTCAAGGAGAGCTGGAGGTAACCAGTTAGGTCTTCACACTTCAGAACACACAAGAACTCAAGTCTTTTCACATATTCCTCACATCTCATGGAACCAGAAGAGATAATTCATTCCCAAGGTAAAACTGAGTGTCACCTGGTGAATAAAACGGGTAAAAAATATTAGCATGAAGTAACATCTGCTGCTATCACAATGAAATAGTGGCACATAGATTATCTTAAAGTGACATAATACCCAGGAAAATGAAACTAATGTGTGGACATAAGCTCTGAGTAACTGCCTCTATGTTCCTGTGCCCTCTTTAGCTGCTTGCTAAAAATTGTTAGCCCAGACCTGTGAATCACTGGAATTGCTGCAAAAATTGCCAAAGTAACCTCTGAGAAGCAGATGGTTATGAAGGCTTCCGTCCAGATGCCAGAATCCCATATGCTTGCCAATCTGTGTTTCCAGCATGCACCATTATACTTAAAATTATATTTTCCTTTTCCTGCCCATGTTCACTCTACCATAATTAACAAGGTTCTAATACTTTTTTAGAAAAAAAGAAACATCACAGCCTATTTGCCTTCTCTTAATAAAAATAAAGGTAAAAAAGGCAGTGTCAGACACCTTCAAACCTTCAACCTAAGCTACAACTCCAGTATTCGGTGCTTAAGTAAGTGATTGTCATCAGTCTTTCTGCAGTTTTTTATTTCAACTGTGCCATTGTCTTGTCTGGGCACCTCAGTACTGAGAGAATCACTCTCTGATTTCCTTTCCAAGTCTACTAGAAAAAAAAAATATATATATATATACATATATAGTTTCTGGAAAGAAACTAGTCACACTTTTTTTTCCAGAATGGGAAGAGAGAATGTTAAACAAGCAGGTTTTCCACTTCAGAACAATAGATTTCCCAAGCCAGCAATGCCAACTAATATACCCCACACATCATAACCACAAAACTTTTGGCATCCTCCCAGAACTTGCACTTCTAGATATAAACAACAATAAAAGTTTGAGTGATCAACATCCAAGGTTATATGTCACCAGGAGGATTGAAGTATTTGCCAAACTTAGGTTGACCTTTTTGGGAGCTCAGAGATGTTATGGTTCAGAGGTCAGTCTTTCTAATCATTGTTTTTTCTACTGACTTGTTTACTTTGTCTTTGCCCAGACTGCCCAGCCCCTCCAGGATCTGGCACCACTGGTTATGGAAAATGTCCAAAGCTTCACAACAAGTTGTGTATTTCTGCAAAAGTCAATTTAGCATTATATCCCGATGTAAGGCTCTGAGTGCCACCAATCATTATAAACAGCATTCTCTCACACTCCTTGCCCTATTTTCTCATAGTTTCAGTACAATATCTGCACGCACTATTAGAAAAGAAATACCCTTAAACATGCAACCATTCAACAACAACAACAACAAGAATTAAATTGCTTTCAATGAATATTTTGGAGTTGTAGAATAGTATGTTGATTGTATTAGTAAATCTAAAACAATGTGGGGCTTTTGGGTTTGGTATAGAGAGGTATGATGTTTAGAAAAAGGTTACATTGAGACATGTGGATTTCAATCAGCAATTTAAAAGTACACATGATGGCACTTTAATTACATCTTAATGATTAAATCTTAAAAATGATGCTAATTTCAGTCAAAATAACTTTTGAAGATGTTTTTCTTGCCTGCAGCTATCTGAATACATGATAGGCAGGAAATGGGAAAAGAGAATAAAAAGAGACAGTATTCTAACCACATAAAAGTGTAATTGGGTTTTTTGGGTTTTTTAAATTAAATAATAGTTGTACATATTTATACGGCAAATGCAATATTTTGATACAAGCATACAATGTGTAATGATCAAATCAGGGTAATTACAGTATCCATCATGTCAAGCATGTATTATTTCTTTGTGTTAGGAACATTCCAATTCCACTCTTCTGGTTATTTTGAAATACACATACATTATTGTTAACTATAGTCACCTTATTGTGGTACCAAATACTGAATCTTATTCCTTCTATCTAACTATATTTTTGTATCCATTAACCAGTCTCTCTCTATTCCCTCCTTCCCAGCTTCTGGTAAACATCATTCTACTCTCTGTCTCCATGATATCTTTTTTCTCTTTTTATTTAGCTCCCACATATGAGTAAGAATATGCAATATTTGTCTTTCTGTGTCTGGCTTATTTCACTTAACATAATATCCCCCAGTTCCATCCACGTTGTGGCAAATGATAGGATTTCATTCTTTTTATAGCTGGATAATATTCCATTGTGTGTATATATATCACATTTTCTTCATTCACTTATCTGTTAACGGACACTTAGGTGAATTCCATATCTTGGCTATTGTAAATGGCACTACAATAAACATGGGCACATAGATATCGCTTCAATGTCTTGATTTTCTTTCTTTTAGATATATACCCAGCAGTGGGATTGCTGGATCACATGGTATTTCTATTTTTAGTTTTTGTGAGGACCCTCCATATTGTTTTCCATAATGGCTGTTCTATGTACATTCCCACCAACAATGTACAGGGGTTTCCTTTGCTTCACATCCTTACCAGCGTTTCTTATTGTCTGTCTTTTGGATAAAAGTCATTTCAACTGGAGTAAGATGATAGTTCATTGTAGTTTTCATTTGTATTCTCTGATGATTAGTGATGCTGATAATTTTTTATATACCTGTATGCCATTTGTATATCTTCTTTTGAGAAATGTCTACTTAGATCTTTCGCCCCTATTTTAATTGAATTATTTGTGTTTTTTTCTGATTGAGGAGTTCAAGCTCCTTGTGTATTCTGGTTATTAATCCCTTGTCAGATGAATAGTTTGAAAACATTTTATCCCATTTGGTAAGTTGTCTCTTCATTTCGTTGTTTCCTTTTTTGTGCAAAAGCTTTTTAACTTGTTGTGATCCCATTTGTCCATTTTTGCTTTGGTTGCCTGTATTTTTGAGGTCTTATGCAAGAAATCTCTGCCCAAACTAATGTCCTGGAGTGCTTCCCCAGTGTTTTCTTCTAGTATTTTCATAGTTTCAGGTCTTAGATTTAAGACTTTAGTCCATTTTCACTTAACTTTTGCATATGGTGAAAGATACGGATGTAGTTTTGTTCTTCTACAGATGAATAACCAATTTTTCCTGCACCATTTATTTAATATATTGTCCTTTCCTCAAGTGTATGTTCTTGAGGCCTTTGTGAAAATGAGTTGACTATAAGTGCCTAGATTTATTTATGGGTGTTTATTTACCTTGAATTAGAGTTCATAACCATAATTGAAAGATCTAATCAAAATAGGCAACATTTGGATATGTTTCAGCACAGAGGACACTGTATTTGCCTTACAAAAAAATCAACATTGAAGATGAAAAAAATAGTAACAAAAACTCTAATATACACAGTCTGTCTGCTCGTATGCCCTACCTCCCACTGTCACGTAATCTTATGTTTAGGTTCTGTTTGGACAAAAAAAAAAAAAAAGAGAGAGAGGAAAAGAGAAGTTTGAAAAGAGTTTTCTCAGCAGAAAATTAAAACAGAAATTTGGGAAGAGTTGATGCAAGTACTGAGCTCTCAGTGCATTTTTTTCCCTCAGCATTTCCTCTTCCCAGAAGAAAGATGGAAACTATAGAAATATAAATGATAACATTGCTTACTTTAAAATGCTAATAATAATAATGAGTAAAAGGGAAAGGCTTCTTAAAGCACTGTACTTAAACATATTGACCTATAAAAAATAAGAAAGGGCTGAAATAGGTCCCTGGTATAGATTATCTAAAACAAATCAGAATAAATAAATGTCATGCTTCTGTTGGAGAGTTGTATTTTAATTACGGTATGTTTTTCATTGATTTTGTTATGGACTTTCTAATAATGTTTGTAATCTTTTTCCTAAACTTAAAGTTCCAACTACGCTAAAAATTCCAAATTTTCCAAAGCACATTACTGATGCCTCTAGGTCTTTGCACATGCTGTTTCTTCTGTAGGTTATTTGCATTCCTTACAATACATGGCAGGAAAAAGATTGGCCAACAATGAAGTTTCTTGTTCAGATACTTCCCAGGCATAAGATAATATTTTATCTTGTGAAAGTAGCAATTCAAATCATTACGCTAATTATTTAGTCCATAAATAGTATTTGAAGAATTTGCTATTTTTTTTGAAAATAAATAAACTTAGATTCCTGCTTCCTCCCTTATTCAAACCAAGATTCCAGGGGTTTAGTGATGTGAATATGTAAAATAAAACTATACAAGTGTTAGAATACTATTTAGGAAAAGAATTGTTATAATCAACAGGTACAAGGAGGAAATTTATGGACGAAAAGCAAGTAACTAATAAACATGAGATGAAAACCTCAATATTGATCAGATGAATATAAATTGGAATAGCTATTCTATACCAGTCATCATTTATCATAATATCTTATTAACAGCTGAGGGAGTGAAAAAAATTATTCTTGATGTTGTAAAAAAATTCACTTTCAATGTTGTTGGTGAGACTGGTAAAAATATTTTAAAGGACAATTAGAACAGTAACTCAAAATTTCAAATATGCATGAATACATATCAACCGAGAAATTTTAGTTTTGAGGATCCATCTTATAAAAACACTCCTACGTGTATACACACATATTCACAAACACACACACACACACACACACATTTTCATTGCAATATCATTGGCTAGAGCAGTAAAATGGAGAGGTAGAAGTCCATTAACAGGATATTGGTTAAATCAATCAGAATTTAACCATGAAACAGATAATCAGATCACTGTTAAAATGAACAAAGTACATCTGTATGTACCAAAATGGACAAATGTTCAGGATAAAATTTTAAGTCAAAAAAGAAAGTTTCAGAGAAATATATACTGAATGCCTTCATATACAATTACATAATGTTACTGTTTGAAAGTTTTACATGTATAGCTATATGTAATTACCCATGGATGCTTCAACCTGCTCATGTGTCATCTTTTGTTTTGACTCTTTTTTGGAGTCCCTGTGAATATGACCTCCACCTCTTAATATACTTCAACACTTTATGTATACAACTATAATTCCACTTCCATAATACCCTTGTAGTTTCCAATCAAATAAAGATTTTAAAATTTATTAGTAGACATAACTGCTAAACTTTCAGAAATACATGCTAATCTGCCACACCCCAAATGTCAAAACTGTGTTGGAAAAATATCAGAGGAAACCTTCCAAAAAATACTTGGAGCCTCAACTATTTACCTAACTTCTCTGAAGATAACAGGAGATGTGGAGGTAAGGCAATAGAGGCAGGTGGTATGGCCACATTCAGGGCATTCTCCACCCACTGAGAGCAGTCACTCAGACTCCTGGGGGAAGGAAGGGGAACACCTCCACTAAAAAGCCTGCCCCTTATAATGCTCCCTGATTTTTAAATCTCTCATCAAGTGCAGGCAAGTGGGAGCTGAAGAAGGAGAAAGAGTACAAGTTCTTGTATGAGCTCAAGCAAGGAACAGCGGGCAGCTCACATAGATGCTCCACAGTTATTTGCCTAACATCTGCTCCCATCAACCTAGTTGCCAGGCAGAATTTTACAGACATTAGGATTATGCTATTGACTATATGTTTAAAATTCTGTTAGGATTGAGGAGATGAGAAAGTATGTAATCTAAAGGAAAGGAAACAAAATATATACATAAGTCAATCCAAAGTAACTATTCACATATACTTGCAGTTTTATATTTTTACAATATCATTAATCTCAGAGATTAGAATATCTCAGTGATGAAACACTTTCATAAAATGATAGAATCGTTTAAGACATTTGATATTTTAAGATCTCCTATGATTTTTTTTTTTTACTAATTTTCTCTGCAAAGACAGTGATGGGTCACTAAGGTCAATTTGAGAGAACTGTGGTATTAAATCCTTAGAGATTTTCCACCAACTTGTAACCTTTTCCAAACCACCATCCCCAACTTCAAATTCAAAATTACTAAGCTATTTAGGAGTTTAATGGAATTCAAACAAATCCAGCATAAATTAATATTTTGATAGATGATAGAGATAAACATGTACTTAGATAGATGATAGATATAGATACTACATTATTATAAAAATATATATATCAGATATATGTCATGCATGTTGGTTGACATGTATCTATAACCCAAATGAGTGTGAAAATAATTGTAGACAGCATCTTGTAGTGACATTACAAAATGTTGAGGTCATTTTTTCTGATGAGCTTCACAGGAAAAAAATTAAAATCTTAGCCCAATTGGAATCTAAAATAAGGCAAAGAAATGGTTTAAAACATTTTTATTGACATCATCTAATGCAGTGGTTCTCAAAAATGTGGTCCCAATACAGCAGCATAAGCATCACCTGGGAACTTGTTAGAAACTCTGAGGGTGGAGTGGAGCAATATGAATTCAATGAGCTGTCCAGGTGATTCTGATGCCCACTCAAGTTTCCAAATCACTGTTCTAATGGGTTATAGTTTTGTGGGCTCTGATAAGCTCAACTTGGAATGTATTGACAATTTGTTTTTCCCAAGGTTTTTGTGTTAGTCCGTTTTCACACTGCTGATAGAGACATACCTGAGACTGGGCAATTTACAAGGGAAAGAGGTTTAATAAACTTACAGTTCCACATGACTGGGAAGGCCTCACATTCATGGTGGAAAGCAAGGAGGAGCAAGTGACGTCTTACATGGATGGCCACAGGCAAAAAGAACTTGTATGGGAAAACTCCTTCTTATAAAACCATCAGGTCTCATGAGACTTATTCACTACCACAAAAACAGCACAGGAAAGATCTGCCCCCCATGATTCAGTTATCTCCTACCAGGTCTCTCCTACAACATGTGGGAATTATGGAGGCTACAATATGAGATTTGGGTAGGGACACAGAACCAAACCATATCACTCTTCTTTCACAGAACATTTACGTTTGGCTTACTGGGTGAATTCTCAATATCTAAGAGTTAATTCCTTGGTCATTTTAGATGCTCACATATATTTTTAAATGAGTAAGTATTTGTATATGAGACATTTTAACAATGAAACATATGATCTATTTTTTATTTGTAAATGCTTACATGAAAATCATAAACTATTATAAAACTATGACTATTGAATCCATTGATTTATAGGTAACAAATAATCTCTATTAGGGAAAAAAAGTAACAACTGGGCCTATCCCAATATATTCCAATAATTTTATCTAAAGGAAAAGCTGAGCAGTATCTGTATTTATTATAAAAGACAGTCATTCATAATGTTTCTTCCTTGACTTCAACTCTACTTCTACCACTCGGTCTTTCTGCCAAAGTAAGTAGATGAATCTATTGATGCCTTTAAGTTATAACAATTCATGTGTGGATTGAAAATTAAATTTATGATGCAGACTAAAACCCAGCACCTTCTTCTTGCAGGTATGCTAGCGTATAATAGTCATCTACTTCCCATCACTGTATAGTTGAGTTTTCAAAGTCTTCGAACCTTCTAAATCTAAGATGAGTTTTCTATAAAATCACAGTATAAAGTCAATGCTCAAATATCTTCCTCAAATAGTTCAAACATGATTAATCAAGAAGATGAAAGGCATAAAAATAAATGTGCATATGATGAGCACTTGCCACTGAGTCTAACTAAATTTGAAATCACAAATAACCCAAATGAAGGCAACACAATAACTCTGATTATAGAAGAAACTATTTTTATTCTATTATCTCCAAATATTTTAATAGAAACACTAATTATATTGTAACTTAATTGAAATGGGTTAGAAGTTGAGATGATGGCATAGAGAAGCAAATAAAAACAAGAAATTAACAAAAGTTTTCTATAATTACTAGAGTGACTAGGACACAATGGACATAATTCTTATTTCTGATTTATCTTAAATCCCCATATTAATGTCCCTAAGATTAAGGCCATGTAATAGGACATTGGCTTAGCTGTCTACGTTTTAACTTGTTCTTTATTATATCTCTTCAATTTAGTCTTATTAGCCCAATACATATAAAATAAGCCATAAGTATTACAAGCTGTTGGGTTAAATCTCCATTTAATTCTCATACATATATCATAGGCCTTTAAAGATTCAACTAATCAAAATTCTCATATTCAAAATGAAATAATGTAGCCATTACAATTAAAATTTCTTACCATCAAATAGCAGTTAATATCTCAATTTAAATATCAAATCAAAAGTAATATGAATCTTCAGGAAAAGATATCACAAATTGAAATGTTTTGCATGATTGGGGATTACATAGATATTTGAATTCCTCAACCCCAAAAGGAAAAATATGATCTGTACCATATGAGTATACATCTCAATTTATTTTTCTTTTTGAGTAAATAATTTTAAAATATTATTTAATGCCTTTCTTATTAGCATTAGCATATATCTCCCTCTTTCTCATTCAGCAATGCCAACCCTGAGAGACTGATAGCAGTAAGAAGGGAAAAGCTGCCTTTGCAGTTTTTTTTTCTCCTCCTGGCTCCTCCAGCCCTGCCTCCTGTTTCCTTGCCCCTGAGCCTGACATAAGTTGCAGTTGTCACCGGCAGCTCAGGTAACAGACAGAAACCCCCAGCTGTTCTGAAACCTTGCAAAGAGAAGCAATTGTTCAGCACCGGTGGGTGTAGGAGTGTGCCTGGCACCTCCATCCGAAGCATTCTGAGTTGAAAGAAAAACCTCTATTAACGGTGCATACTAATGATCTTTACATTTTAATTAGAAGTGCTTGAGTTAAGATCACTTACTGAAACATTAATGAAAAAGGGAAGGTTTACCTCCTGTTCCTCTGCTTTTTGACTACAAGAAAGAAGCAATAAGCTGACCTGAATCAGGTTAGAGCAAGTATCAAGAAAACTCATTAGAATTGTGTGATTTCATCCAAGCTGGAAATACCAGATATTTCCATTTCAAAGCCAAGAAAACATAAGGTTAGCAAAGAGAATCCTCCTTGGAGTATCATGAAGTAGGAGTTTCTCAGGTCTCTACCTGTTTCTCTCCCTCCACTCATATACATACATACATTTTTATGTGATTTTTTCATACCCAAATAAATATACTGTTAAAGTGTCCAATGCCTTCAATATGCAGAAATCAAAAGCCACATGCCTATACAAATGTTCTAAGGACTCCACCATGTTTGAATATGTCTCTATGCAATTTGAAGTTTTTTGTTGGCTTTCTTTATCTAAAAGCATCAAATATCACAATAAATGAATTCAGAAAGATTCCTTTCTTATAATAACCAAAAAAGTTAACAGTTAATTTTTTTGGAAAATATTTTTTAAAAATTTCCCTTAAACTGAGGATTAATGTGTCCTTTTGAAAATAGAGAAACAGACAAAATCTAAGGGACTTTATTGGGAAAAAGTCCCATGAGGGTCAGGACCAACAACCCAATGATTTCTAAAGCACCATCATCATCATGGATGTTTTCACACTTTGACTCCATATAAAAAGGCCCTAAATATAATGTAGAAGAAAGTATCAAGCCCAAGGTCAGTGCTAGGAAATGGCACTGAGCATCTACTCAGACAGAAATACATGGGACCGGCATGGTGGCTCACACCTATAATCCCATCACGCTGGGAGACTGAGGTGGGCAGAACACCAGCCTAGCCAACATGGTGAAACCCTGTTTCTACTAAAAATACAAAAATTAGCCAGTTATGGTGGCAGGTGCCTGTAATCCATGCTACTCAGGAGGCTGAGGCACGAGAATCGCTTGAACCCAGGAGGCAGAGGTTGCAGTGAGCCGAGACTGTGCCACTGCACTCTACCCTGAGTGAGATTCTGTTTCAAATAATAATAATAATAATAATAATAATAATAATAATATGCAGAAAGAAGTATATGCATGAAGACAGGACAGTGGTGAGTGGCTTCTCTTAGCTTAGCTATTTCACTTCAGTGTAATTTTAATTAACCCAAATGCTGCTTCAATTCTCCTTTCTCAATATGTATTATAGATCAGGGTTTCCTCAAGTGACATTTACAGACATCTGGTGGTCCACAGTGGTTATTCAACGGGCCTGCAAAGAACATGGAAGCTTCAAAAGAAAAAATTAATGAAGTGATTATGTTAACAAACATTTCAGAAACTTATAATGTCAAATGTCAAATGATGTGATTTGCATGGAAGCCTTGTTACATGTTTAATAATCATCACCTTCTGAAAAGTTGTTGCAGGCCATTCTTCTTGCCTATTCTTCAGTTAACATAATGTATTTTTGTCTCTGCTGATGAATTTGTCACCATTTGCAATATATTTCTTATAATTGTGAATTTAGTATTTTCTATTTTAAGTATCATGCTGAGCTAATACTCCTAGTTGAAAATTTGGACCAATGGTTCAAAAAGCATTCAATGATGCATGAAAGTAATGAAGACAATAATAATAATTTCAATAAGTCAGAAGGTCATACAAATAAAAAAAGAATGGAACTCCATTGCAAATATAGAATATAAATTTTTATGTATTTGAATATGTGAATCTGCTGGTGTTACGATTTTGCATAAGAAGATGAAAAGTGAAGTGAATATCTGAAAATTGATGTTTGGGGGAACAGCAAATTGATTGTCTCCCAGCCCAATTCTATTTTCTGTAATGACATTTCTTCCAAATAATGACATAAATCCATAGAAGCTTTATTTCTAAAGAAAACAAGGTGACTTCTTATGAAAACAACCAGGCTTTTCAATATAAAATTAATTTTTCCACCTGGATAAGAAGAGACTAAAACTAGAGTGGCATTATTCACAGTAGCCCTTCTCATAAAACTAAATCCTTTATTTGTAATAGTTTAAGTCTCTTGCTCTTATACACTTGTTCATTAAATTCCATGATTTTTCCATTTACATCATCTTGTCATCTACAGATAATGACAGATGACTCTTCATTTCCAACGATTCTTCTTTCTTTTTTCTTATCAAAATTATTATTTGGGGTTAGTCCTCTAGCACAGTATTGAAGATTTGTAGCAATAATTAGCATTTTCTTATTCCTGAATGAGAAAAAGAGAGTAGGAGAGGAAAAGAAGGGGGGCGATGAGGAGAGGCAAAGGTGTGAGAAAGGGAGGGAGGAAAAGAATAAGAATCTTAGGACCATTTAGTAATAAATTAAAAGTCCTGTATTCCTATATATGTATATATCCTGAAGCTATCACTTGTTATCACAGCACAGAAAAATAGTTGATGTTTAAAAGAATTATATTAACTAATCAAGAGTGGGATCAATTATGATCAGAAAATAAGAATACTAATGAGAATTCTTATTTAAAATATGGCCAATCAAAATGTGATGTAAACATTTTTTAAAATGTGCTTCCAGAGAATTTCAGATAGTTCTGATTCTCTATCACCTGAAGAAATATTCTTGCCAGTTCTAAAAATATTCAAGAGGAACATTTCCAATTTGCTCTTTCTAGGTTTATACAAGAGGATAACTTAATAAAATTTGTATGAAGACAACACTTGTAGATGCATTAATTAATCATTAGATAAAATTATAGGAATAACTTCTGAAATTTATTTTAAGTAATTTGTTCACACTTTCTTACACTGAATTCAAGAGGCATTTCTTGTAATATTTTAAAAATAATCATAAACTAAGAAAAAATGTAGAAGTACAGCACAAAATCTTTTATTTTCCTAAACCACTTGAGAATAAATTGCTGATATCATGTCCCATTGTCCCTCAATCCCAAATTTTGTGTTTCCAGCAAAAAAAGGACATTATTTTATATAATCATATAACTATCAACATCAGGAAATTAACACTAATAAAATTCTCTAATCTGTAGACAACAGTAAGTTTCTCCAGTTGTCCTAGTAGTGTCCTTATAGCAAAGTGATCTAAGCATTCAGATTCACGTGTTGTGTTTACTTTTATGAATTTCTAGTCCCCTTTAGGCTGCAAGAGGTTTTCACTTTCTCCTTGACTTTGAGGACCTTGATGCTTTGCCAATCATAGGCCAGCTATTTTGTAATGTTCTCCAATCTGGATTTACCTGATCTTATACATTTCTGGTATTAAAATTGGGACATAATTTTAATTTGTCTCATTGATAATGGCATTCACTTTGATCACTAGATTAACATGAGACCTACCACCCATCTTTCTCCACTGTGAAATTCCTTTCTAACTAATTTTTTGTGATGATATACTTCTAAACTATTTAAATATCCTGTGATATAATTATCTTGTTAATTATATCACCATGGACTCCTGCTTTCTTGTTTTATCAGTGGGTTATAATCTATTAAAATCATAGTTATTTTAATATGCAAGGATAACATGGTTCAGCCAGTGGAAACACCTCCAAGAAGGTCTGAGTTATTTATTTTGCCACAAGATGACCTAGACCCACCAAACTTCCCCTGCTCCAGACCTGAAAGCAGTGTTTCTCAAAGAACCCTTGGGTCCATTCTTGTGGAAAATAGCTGCTCCAAAGTCTTCTCAGTGGACAGAGCAAGTGGATATATATGTGTATGTACATAACACATACAAAAACACACATACACCAATGTTCAGAGTGTTTATAAATACACAACTGTATTTTTTATCTATCTTTATCTATTTATATTAAAAATCATGAGTTCACACCAGTAGTGTTGAACCCAATCTTCAGGGTTCATCTACTCTTCTCCTTTGCTATATTTCCAACCCCTTTTACAATAGTAAGAAACTAACTCCCATTCTCTTTCATATATTTATTTATTTATTTAACCAATTCCTCTGTATGTAGCCAGATTTCCATCTCTGTCATCACCTATTCCCCATCCAAGGACTCAAAAGCCAGTTTGCATGTCCCCCTTACCCTACTCAGACTCTAACTCTTCATCTTAGCCCCTACCCCACATGAACACCCTCCTCAACTTCCTCAGACAATGACACCCCACCAAGGTCACCCACTCACATGGGTCTCTCCCTTACTCTGCTCAGGTTCTGCCTCATGCCGGGTCACCCTAATAGGCAGATGTCCTCCTCACCCTGTTAGCCTTCTAACTGCCAGTTCACACCAGACTCACAGTGACATGAACACCTAACATTATCAACCCCATCTGATTTATTTAGGAATAAAAAGAAAGCAGAAAAACGGTGTTGTATGGCATTCTATACTACATTGAGCCTTTATAAGCATTATTAAAAACCCAAGGACACTTTTTGCAAGTATGGTATTTATTTGTTCATATCAATTAATCAACAAGCGTTTATTGAACACCTGCTATGTGCTCAGTGATATGAGAGAAGAATGAAAAAGTTCCTGTAATATAGCTACTTGAAATTAGATTGCAAATTGAAGAAAAAGTAGAATAGTAAAAGTCCACTATATTTTCTATAGCAATAGAAACATAAATTGAAAGATACATAACTATTACAGTCTCAAATGGTCATAATAGTTTGCTTTGACATAACCTTTCTACACATGATGTCTATGCCTTTCCTTCCTACTTCACTGAAGCTCACCCAGCATCGAGCTTTCTATTAATGATTCAGAATGGATGATGCTAAGTTTCATTCTGTTAAATTACTGGAGCATACACTATCATAATTTTGATATCACTGTCATCAGGGTTAACACATAGCAGCCTCACAGCATAATGTAAAAAAAAAATCATCAGTTAAAAAAATAAAAGAAGAAAGAAATGTATTGCAGAGTAAAATTTAAAAAGAGTTTGCCATAGGTTAGTCTGACTCACGAATGCAATTTATATTTTAAGCATAATTTTCATAGAGGTCTACATTTCACTTTAAATGTGTAAAGCATAAAGCATGCCTTCATATTCTGGATCAGAGTGTGGATGTTATGACTGTGGAGCCATGAGGACCCTATAGGAGTATTAAAAACCAGAACAAGCACCCATGGGGAGAAGAAAAGACCAGGAGCCAGTGGTAACCCAAGAAGACAACAGTCCTGTTGGGAAGCCCTATAGGAGTGGTGAAAAAAGGAGGTAGTTGCTGCCAGTTGCTACTGTCTCCACAACTGTCATCATTCTTGATGGCTCAAAGGGAACCAATAATCATTTGTATCTAAAAAAGTGTTAGGCGTGGGTTAGTATTAATGTCATACCTGAAGGGTAAATACTGACTAATGTGCACAGCAAGAAATGTCAACTATTGTTAAAATCAGTAATTGCTGTTTTCAGATACTTCTTTTGTCAAGATAGAAGTGCAGAAATGGTGATGGAAGCAATTATTCATTCCTTTGGTTCAACAAGTGTGTTTGAACTTCATTCTTTTGCCTTCTACAACAGTGATTGAGACTCAGTACTTCCATGTAATGTCATTTATGATCAAGGCACAGCCTTTATTAAGGTACAAAATATTTATTTATACAACCTAAGAAATAAAAGCTAATTACTGAATGTCCTGGTTGTTCTCTACACTGCAAATGTGGTCCTATATTCCAGGGGCCCCCAACCCTCGGGCCACAAACTGGTACCAGTCCCTGGCCTGTTAGGAACCAGGTCACACAGCAGGAGGTGAGCAGCAGATGAATAAGCGAAGTTTCATCTGTATCTATAGCTGCTCCCCATTGCTTGCATTACCACCAGAGCTCCACCTCCCATCAGATTAGCCGCAGCATTGGATTCTCATAAGGATGTGAACCCTATTGTAAACTGCACATGCAGGGGATCTAGGATGCATGCCCTTTATGAGAATCTAATGCCTGATGATCTGAGGTGGAGCTGAGAGGGTGTTGCTAGCCCTGTGGAGTGACTGAAAATACAGATTAACATTAGTAGAGAGGTTTGACTGCACAGAGACAATAATAAATAAATTGCTTGCAGACTCATATCAAAATCCTATCAGTGAGCGGCAAGTGACAATTAAGTTGCATCTGGTAGCAGGCTTTATATGGCAAATCAGTTGATATACTTCAGTTGTACAGCTGCATCCAGTGGCAGGCTTTAAGTCTGAATCTGACACATTTTAGTCCATGCATGGCCCACCCATTATTTTATTTACCACTTCCATCCGCGCCTCATTCCCATACTGCACACTTGTCTCAGTCATGGTTTTGGTAAGCCCACAAGCTAACCCTAGCCAAAACGAGTTAAAAATAAACATCACTGGAGAGCTTCTTTGAAAAGCGGGAAAGACTCAATGATGAGACAGTAGAAGACTCTAAGACTGCCAATAAAAAGAAAACTGCATTTAAAAGAAAATAACAAAGGTTCCACTTAAATTACAGTTTCATTGCAACAGTTGATTCACATTCTTCAATCCCATTCTGTATAATATGTGGCAACCGGTTATCCAACAAAGCCATGAAACCTTCAAAACTGCTTCACAAAGAGACCAAGCACCCTGCATTAAAAGACAAGCTTTGGCCTGGCGCAGTGGCTCACACCTGTAATCCCAGCACTTTGGAAGGCTGAGGTGGGTGGATCATGAGGTCAAGAGATCGAGACCATCCTGGCCAATAATGTGAAACCTGGTTTCTAATAAAAATACAAAAATTAGCTGAGTGTGGTGGCTTGCGCCTGTAGTCCCAGCTACTCAGGAGGCTGAGGCAGGAGAATCACTTGAACCCGGAGGCGGAGGTTGCAGTGAGCCGAGATTGTGCCACTTCACTCCAGCCAGGCAACAGAGCAAGACTCCATCTAAATAAATAAATAAAATAAAATAAAATAAAATAAAGACAAGCCTTTGGAATTTCTAAAAAAAAAAAAAAACAATGTGAACATGAAGAACAGACACAATTATTGAAGGCAACCACTTCATTAAATGTATCTGCACAGAGAGTATCATTCTTAGTGGCTAATTGCACTGCTAAAGCTAAGAAGCCCTTTACTATTGGTGAAGAGTTGATCCCATCTGCTGCTAAGGACATTTGTCATGAACTTTTAGGAGATGCTTCAGTCTGCAGTTCAAAATGTGGCACATGTTTCTCTTTCAGCTAGCACCATAACTAGATGAATTGATAAAATAGCAGAGGATACTGAGGCACAATTGTTAGAGAGGATTAATGAGTCACCATGGTGCGCAAGCCAGGTTGATGAGTATTAGATTAGGCTGACTCAGGAATGCAATTTATATTTTAAACATAATTTAAAATGTTGAAAACAAGGCAACAATGCTTGCTTCTGTACAATATATTTTTCAGGTGGATGTGCACAGAGATATGTAATGTGCACTTTTGTTGCCAACCAACACCACAGCTGCAAAACTATTCAAGTATTTGAATGATTACATATCAGGAAAACTGAATTGGTTGTTTTGTGTCAGTACATGCATGGACAGAGCGGCTGCCATGACTGGACAGCTTTCTGTCCAGGTCAAAGACTAGTTGGGTCAAAGAAGTCACTGTGAGTCTATGCACTGTGTCATTCATAAAGAAATGCTGGCTAGTCAAAAACGTCATGTGAAGTTAACAATGTTTTGCAGAATGTGATTAAAATTATCAACCACATTAAGGTACATGCCCTTCACTCGTGTCTGTTCTTGCAGCTCTGTGAGGAGATGGACACAGCACACACGTCTTCTCTCATACACAGAAGTGAGACGACTTTCTAAAGATAGCTCACTGGCCACAGTTTTTCAGTTATGAGGGCCGATACTTCTTTTAGAGAAACATTCACCACTGGCAGCACATTTCAGTGACACAGATGAATCTCAAAACTTGCTTGTGTGACATATTCAACCTCCTCAGCAAACTCAATTTGTCACTTAAGGGGAGAAGGACAGCTGTGTTCAAGTTGAGGCAGATAAAGTGGCTGCATTCAAAGCCAAACTGAAATTATGGGGTCAAGGAGTGAACATTGGGATTGTTTGACACGTTTCAAACATTTGCAGAGATTTTGAAAGTGATATGGTTTGGCTCTGTGTCCCCACCCAAATCTCATCTTGAATTGTACTCCCAGAATGCCCATGTGTTGTGGGAGGGACCCAATGGGAGGTAATTTGAATCATGGGAGTGGTTTCCATCATGCTGTTCTCATGGTAGTGAATAAGACTCATGAGATCTGATGGTTTTATCAGGGGTTTCTGCTTTTGCATCTTCCTCATTTTCTCTTGCCGCCACCGTTTAAGAAGTGCCTTTCACCTTCCACCATGATTCTGAGGCCTCCCCGGGCATGTGGAACTGTAAGTTTAATTAAACCTCTTTTTCCCAGCCCCAGGTATGTCTTTATCAGCAGTGTGAAAACTGACTAATACAATAAATTGGTATCAGGAGAGTGGGGTGTTGCTGAAAACATACCCGAAAATGTGGAAGCGACTTTGGAACTGGGTAACAGGCAGAGGTTGGAACAATTTGGATTGGAGTATTCAGAAGAAGACAGGAAAATGTGGGACAGATTGGGACCTCCTAGAGATTTGTTGAATGGCTTTGACAAAATTGCTGATAGTGATATGAACAATAAGGGTCAGGCTGAGATGGTCTCAGCCTGGAGATGAGGAACTTGTTGGGAACTGGAGCAAAGGTGACTCTTGTTATATTTTAGCAATAGACTGGTGGCATTTTGTCCCTTCCCTAGAGATTTATGGAACTTTGAACTTGAGAGAGATGATTTAGGGTATCTGGCAAAAGAAATTCCTAAGTAGCGAGGACACAAGAGGTGACTTTGCTGCTGTTAAAAGCATTCCATTTGTAAAGAGAAACATACCATAAAAGTAATACAGAAAGAGACTGAGTTGGGGCCTTCTTTCTCCCAGCTGCTGCGTGATCACCTATCTCAGCTTTCAAAAGAGTTTGAGCATTACTTCCTAACCACACAAGACTCCCTAATTGGCAAGGATTGGATCCTTGGCCTATTTATGAATATGCCAGGGAAGTTGACTTTATCTGTGCTAGAAGAGGATCAACTTCTTGGGATCACAAATGAAAGTGGCCTTAAAAGTGTGTTTGAGACAGTGTGTTTAATACATTCTGGATTAAAGTCAAGGTGGAATATCCTGAGATTGCCAAAAAGCACTGAAAAGCCTGCTCCCATTTCCAACATCCTATCTTTGTGAAGCAGGGTTTTCTGCAGTGACAGCAATCAAAATGAGATTATGAGTAGCCTGGATATAAGCAACACACTTTGGGTGTCACTGTGTCCTGTCAGCCCCAGATGGGACTGTCTAGTTGCAGGAAGACATGCTCAGGATTCCCACTGATCCTACATTAAGGTGAGTTGTATAATTATTTAATTATCTGTTACAATGTAAAAATAATAGAAATAAAGTGCACAACAAATTAAGTGGGCTTGAATCGTCCTGAAACCATATCCTCCCACCCACCCTAGCCCGATCCATGAAAAAGCTGTCTTACACGAAACTAGTCCCTAGTGCCAAAAAGGTTGGGAACCACTGCTATACTCATTAAATGAGACATTTGTGAGTGGCTGTCCAGGTTCTATCCTTTCCCCTAAACCCTCTTCAGCAGTAAACTTCTAAAACCCTCTGTCCCTTTTGCCGCTCTTAGTTCAATTAGGGTGGATACTGACCTAAGCCGGAGTAATCCCTCCTATGAGGTTACAGTTAAGATTCAGTGACTCCACTCACTTATCTAATGACATTTAACTTTTAAGGACATCTAAATTTGAGGACTGCGGAGTCATGCCTCATGGTGATATATCTAGTCCTTGCACAAAGAAGCAGAGAAAAGCATCTGCCAACTAAATATAAGGTGAAGCAGACAGGCCAAGAGAAGAAGAGGGACCCCCTGTCTCTGACCTTTCCACCTGGATCCACCATCTGCCTTTCAGTTCAATGGAACTCCACTGGTTCTTCGTAAACAACGCCTACTTTCATCCTGCTTTTACTTAAGCTAGCTAACTAGCTTAAGTTAGCTTTAAGATAGGATAAAGTTGAAGAAACCTTTGCTTGGGGATGGTGTATCTGTCAGCTGCTTGTAAGCTACACCTCTTAGTGACCCTTGGTTCTTACTGGTGGCAGTCTTTGCATGGAAATATTACTGAAATTTTTATACACCTGGAGGTGGCTGCCAATGGATTGCTTAGCTCCCAAGGATCATGAACTTATTGTTTAATGTCTCCTTTCCACTCAATTTGATGCTATCAGCCCTGCAGCAGGTAATCAGGTAGAAGAGGTCCTAGATTGGAAAGTTGTATCAACAGCTCAGAATATCTCTGCTTGAGATATTTAGTAGAAATCTCAATATTTGTTTTCTATACAGATCTTGAAAAATCCAACTTATCCTATTAATGCTTATGAAATACGCTAATCAATCATCTAGTGCCTTAGCAACCTCTAGTTTATCTACGTCAGAGATGCTGTATGCAAAGGTTTTCAATGTTCCCATATAGTAAATGTGCAAAAGATTGCCTTAGTTAAGCTATGCTTTCTAGCTAAATTTTCCCCTGCCCATTTTTTGTTATTCAGGCCTTTTGTTTCATGTTACTTTTCAAGTTAGTTGATTGATGTTGTTTTTAAATTTTCTATTGTATCTGTGCCACTTATAGTGAATATACTCAAATTCCTCTTGAGTAGAATAATCAAAACATAACAGTGAAGTCCACCATGAAAGCAGAAAAATATTGTCAGGCTCATCCACTTCACTGGTACATCAGCCAAAAATGTTGAGGCACCATAAGCTGAAACATCACTAAAACAAGAGGCTTATAGACTCTACCATGTGCTCCATGTACCTGGACCTATTTCAGGGTCTTTTAATCAAGTTTACAATTACTGAGCATTCACTCTTTACATAAGAAATTGAAGTAAAGAAAAAAACGTTCCCTGCACTTGAGTAATTTACAGTCATTGAGAAATACAGGCATAAAGTCAGGTAGCAAGAATATAAGAACAAAATAAGCTCTAGGAACATAAGCACATTTTTAAGATAAAATAAAGGATAAGTAGTGGTGTCTTAGAGAAAAAATAAGGAAATGTTACTTGAATTTGGCCAGGAAGGATGAATAGTTTGAAAATTTCAAAAGGACATCAGGAATCTCCAGCAAAAGGAACAACATGAGCAAAGAGGTGGGTGCAAGTGACCTTTAATAGTGAGCGTCAAGTTGATTGGATGGAATAATACAAAGCATTAATCCTGGGTGTGTCTGTGAGGGTGTTGCCAAGGGAGATTAACATTTGAGTCAGTGGGCTGGGAAAAGCAGACCCACCCTTCATCTGGGTGTGCACAATCTAATCAGCTGCCAGCGTGGCTAGAATGTAAGCAGGCAGAAAAATTTGAAAAGAAAGTCTGGTCTAACCTCCCAGGCTACATCTTTCTCCCATGCTGGATGCTTCCTGCCCTCAAACGTCAGACTCCAAGTTCTTCAGTTTTGGAACTTGGACTGGCTCTCCTTGCTCCTAAGCCTGCAGATGGCCTATTGTGGGACCTTGTGTTCATATCAGTTAATACTTAATAAGCTCCCATTTATATATATATATATATATATTATATATATATATATAATATATATATATATTCCATTTTTGGAATATTTATAATATATATATTATATATATATTATATACATATTATATATATAATATATATATTATATATATATAATATATATATAATATATATATATTATATATATATATATATTCCATTAGCTCTGTCCCTCTAGAGAACCCTGACAAATATAGATTTTGGTACCAGAAGTGGTTCTAGGGAAACAGAATATTAAGGATGGAGTTCTTTCATTGATATGGGGGTTTCTGGAGTTGGCTGCTTAGTATGATTAGACCCAAAAATGTTAAGGAATTTACTCCTAATAATATGGAGAACACTGATAGTCCTTGGCATGAACTGTTTAGAAAGTTATGCAAAATAAATGCATTTAACCACTCCTGATTAATCACTCATGAGAGGCAAAGAGTTTAGTGACTCTTTACCTAATAACTTTGACCATATGTGAGAAAACAACATAAAGAAGCTGGTTGGTTACTCCTAAGTTCAGTGGACAAAGTGATGAAAGAAAATGATGAACTCGGGGATTCTATCTCCCAGCTTCAGAAGCAGATACTGATCCTCAAATCTGCTAAGATTGCCCTGAGTGAGAGTCTTATCTCCTGTATAGAAAGGGCTGCAACTGTGAAAAAACAGACACAAGCTCTAATCATGCAAGTGGCTGACCTGCAAGGAAAGGTGCATGCACAGCCTAACCAGGTGTGTACTGTTAAAGTGAGGGCACTGATTGGAAAAGAATGGGACCCTGCAACTTGGAATGGGGATGTGTGGGAGGACCCTGATGAAGCTGGGGAGACTGAGTTTGTAAACTCTGATGAACCTTTCTTGTCAGAAGAAACGGTTTCCCCAACCCGAGTGGTGGCAACAGCCCCTCCCCGACCCACGCTGCCATCCACCTTTCCATCTTTGTCTGAGGAGATAAACCCTGTGTTGCCTGAGGCAATAGTGATGGTCTCCCCTGAGGCAGTTGCCAGGCAAGATAATGTTGATTCTCCTTAAGAGCCACCCCAACACCCCCGTTTGCTTCTAGACCTATAACTAAAGTCCTGGCAGGTCCCTAGAGGTGACATTGACAGTATGACCCATGAGGAGGTACACTACACTCGAAAAGAACTGCTTGAGTTTTCTAATTTATATAAACATAAATCTGGAGAACAGGCATGGGATGGGTGTGGGATAACGGTGGAAGGAACAAAGAGTTGGATCAGGCTGAATTTATTGATTTGGGCCCACTGAGTAGGGACTCTACATTTAATGTTGCAGCTTGGGGAGTTAAAAAAGGTTCTAATAGTTTATTTGTTTGGTAAGCTGAAATATGGATTAAAAGATGGCCCACTGTGAGTGAGCTGGAAATGCCTGATCTCCCTTGGTTTAATGTAGAGGAAGGGATCCAAAGGCTTAGGGAGATTGGATGGTAGAGTGGGTTCGTCACTTTAGACGTACTCATCCCAGCTAGGAGGGTCCAGAAGATATACCCTTGACCAGTGCCTTACAAAATACATTTGTGAAGGCAGCACCTGCATCTTTGAAGAGCCCTGTAATTGCTCTTCTCTGTATGTCAGATTTAACAGTGGGAACCACAGTCACTCAGCTACAAAATTTAAATACAGTGGGAATAATTGAATCCCAAGGTGGCAGGATCCAAGTGGCGGCATTCAACCATGAAAGGCAACGTGGGCATAGCTGCCATAATGAACAGCAGAGGCAAAGTGGCAATCAGAATAGTTTGACACATGTAGAGCTCTGGCACTGGCTAATTAATCATTGTATTCCTAGAAGTGAAATTGATAAGAAGCCTACTGCATTCCTACTTAATTTACACAAGCAGAGAACTTCTAGGTTAAATGAATAAAAGACTAATTTGAATTATAAAAACAGAGAATTACAGCCCCTCAATCAATTTCCAGACTTGAGACAGTTTAAAGACCCAGAACCCCTTGAATGAAGGAAAGGCTGGGTCCCCTTGAGGAAGGACCCCACCACATTACCATCAATTTATGTAGTGAATCTTTCTCCCATCTTTCCCCAAGGAGACCTCCATCCTTTTACCAGGATAACTGTGCATTGAGGAAAGGAAAATGATCAGACTTTTTGGGGACTACTGGACACTGGCTCTGAGCTGATGTTGACTCCAAGGGACCCAAAACATCACCGTGGTCCTCCAGTTAAAGTAGGAGCTTATGGAAGTTAGGTAATTCAAGGAGTTTCAGCTCATGTCCAACTTACAGTGGGTCCAGTGGGTCCCTGGACTAATCCCGTGGTCATTTCCCCAGTGCCAGAATGCATAATTGGCATAGACATACTTAGCAGCTGGCAGAACCTCCACATTGGCCCCCTACCTGGTAGGGTGAGAGCTATTATGGTAGGAAAGGACAAATGGAAGCCATTAGAGCTGCCTCTACCTAGAAAAATAGTACTTCAAAAACAATATCACATCTCTAAAGGGATTGCAGAGATTAGTGCTACCATCAAGGGCTTGAAAGACACAGGGGTGGTGATGCCCACCACATCCCGATTCAACTCTCCCATATAGCCTGTGAGGAAAACAGATGGATCTTGGGAGAATGACAGTGAATTATTGTGAGCTTAACCAAATGGTGACTCCAATTGCAGCTCCTGTACCAGATGTGGTTTCATTGCTTGAGCAAATTAACACATCTCCTGGTACCTGGCATGCAGCTGTTGCTTGACACATGCCTTTTTCTCCATTCCTATACATAAGGTCCACCAGAAGCAATTTACCTTCAGCTGGCAAAGCCAGCCATAGACCTTTACTGTTCTACCCCAGGGGTATATCAAGTCTCTGGCTTTGTGTCATAATCTTACTTGAAGAGACCTTGATCACTTTTTGCTTCCACAGGGTATCACACTGGTCCATTACATTGATGACATTATGTTGATTGGATCCAGTGAGCAAGAAATGGCAAACACACTGGACTTATTGGTGAGACATTTGCATGCCAGAGGATGGGAAATGAATCCAACTAAAATTCAGGGAACTTCTACCTCAGTAAAATTTCTAGGGGTCCAGTAGTGTGGGGCCTGTTGAGATATTCCTTCTTACGTGAAGGATGAGTTGCTGCGTTTGACCCCTCCTACAACCAAGAAAGAGGCACAACACCTAGTGGGCCAATAGGCCTAGTGGGCCTATTTGGATTTTGGAGGCAACACATTCCTCATTTGGGTGTGTCACTCCAGCCCATTTATCTAGTGACTCAAAAGGCTACCAGTTTTGAGTGGGGTCCAGAACTGCTGTGCAAGCTGCTCTGCCACTTGGGCCATATGACCCAACAGATCCAATGGTGCTTAAGGTGTTAGTGGCAGATAGGGATGCTATTTTGAGCCTTTGGTAGGCCCCCACAGGTGAACCACAGCAGAGGCCTCTAGGATTTTGGAGCAAAGCCTTGCCATCTTCAGAAGATAAGTACTTTGCTCCTGAGAAACAGCTCTTGGCCCATTTCTGGGCTTTGGTGGAAACTGAACGTTTGACTATGGGTCATCAAGTCACCATGTGACCTGAACTGTCCATCATGAACTGGGTGCTGTCTGATCCATCTAGTCATAAAGTGGTCCTGCACAGCAGCATTCCATCATCAAATGGAAGTGGTACACACGGGATCAGGCTCAAGCAGATCCTCAGGGCACAAGTAAGTTACATGAGGAAGTGGCTCAAATGCCCACGGTCTCCACTCCTGCCATGGTGCCTTCTCTTCGCACCCATGGCCTCATGGGGAGTTCCCTATGATCAGTTCACAGAGGAAGAGAAGACTAGGGCCTGGTTCACAGATGGCTTTGTACAATATGCAGGCACCAACAAAAAGTGGACAGCTGCAGCACTACAGCCCCTTTCTAGGACATCCCTGAAGGACAGCAGTGAAGGTAAATTTTCCCAGTGGGCAGAACTTCGAGCAGTGAACCTGGTTGTACACTTTGCATGGAAGGAGAAATGGCCAGATGTGCGATTATATACTGATTAATAGGCTGTGGCCAATGGTTTGGCTGGATGGTCAGGGACTTGGAAGAAGCATGATTGGAAAACTGGTGACAAAGAAATTTGGGGAAGAGGTATGTGGATGAACCTCTCTGAGTAGTCAGAAACTGTGAAGATATTTGTATCCCATGTGAGTGCTTACCAACACATGACCTCAGCAGAGAAGGATTTTAATAATCAAGTGGATAGGATGACCTGTTCTGTGGACACCATTCAGCCTCTTTCCCCAGCTACCCCTGTCATTGGCCAATGGGACCATAAACAAAGTGGCTATGGTGGCAGGGATGAATATTACACATGGGCTCAGCAACATGGACTTCCACTCACCAAGGCTGACCTGGCTACGGCCACTGCTGAGTGCCCAATTTGCCAGCAGCAGAGACCAACACTGAGCCCACGATATGGCACAATTCCTCGGGGTGATCAGCCAGCAACCTGGTGGCAGGCTGATTATATTGGACTTCTTGATCATAGAAAGGGCAGGGGTTTGTCCTCACTTGAATAGGCACTCCAGATATGGGTTTGCCTATCCTTCAGACAATACTTCTGCCAAGACTATCATCCATGGACTCACGGAATACTATATCCACCATCAGGGTATTCCACACAGCATTGCCCCTAACCAAAGCACTCACTTTATGGTTAAAGAAGTGTAGCAGTGGGCTCATGCTCATGGAATTCACTGGTCTTACCATGTTCCCCATCATCCTGAAGCAGCTGGATTGACAGAACGGTGGAATGGCCTTTTGAAGTCACAATTACAAGGCCAATTAGGTGACCATACATTGAAGGGCTGGGGCAAAGCTCTCCAGAAGACTGTGTAGGCTCTGAATCAGTGTCCAATATATGGTACTGTTTCTCCCATAGCCAGGATTCATGGGTCCAGGAATCAAGGGATGGAAGTGGAAGTGGCACCACTCACCATCACCCCTAGTGATCCATGAGCAAAAGTTTTGCTTCCTGTTCCTGTGACATTACGTTCTGCTGGCCTAGAGGTCTTAGTTCCAGAGGGAGAAACACTTCCACTGGGAGTGTGTCCAGTAGAACAATGATTCCATTAGACTGGAAGTTAAGATTGTCACCTGGACACTTTAGGTTCCTCCTACCTTTAAGTCAATAGACTAAGAAGGGAGTGATGGTGTTGGCTGGGTTGATTGACCCAGGCTATCAAGAAGAAATCAGTCTACTACTCCACAACAGAGGTAAGGAAGAGTATGCATGGAATACAGGAGATCCATTAGAGCATCTCTTAGCTTAGTATTACCATGCCCTGTATTTAAGGTCAGTGGGAAAGTGCAACAGCCCAATCCAGGCAGGACCCCAAATGACCAAGACCCTTTAGGAATGAAGGTCTGGGTCACCCAACCAGGAAAAAACCACGACCTGCTGAGGTGCTTGCTGAAGGCAAAGGGAATACAGAATGGGTAGTAGAAGAAAGTAGTCATCAATACCAGCTACAACCACATGACCAGCTGCAGAAATGAGGACTGTAATTGTCATGAGTATTTTCTTCTTTTGTTAAAAACATGTTTGTGCTTGTATTCACTTGTACTAAGAAAATATCTTCATTTTATCTCATTGCTCCTTTATCATGTGACATAAAATTTATTGACTTCACATCAGTATTTAAGTATTGCTAACTTTATGTAATCGTATTTGAGTTGGGGATTGGTGTGTTTCTGGTTGTATGAAGGATAGTTGTGTTATGTTAGGTGTAATTATGACCTTATTATTGTGTTTATTTGAAGATTATGTATGATCTGAGGAGATGTGTGTGGGATCAAGTTGACAAGGGGTGGACTTGTGATGGTTAATACGGAATGTCCACTTGATTGGGTTGAGGAACACAAAGCATTGATCCTTGGTGTGTCTGTGAGGATGTTGCTAAAGATTTGAGTCAGTGGGCTGGGAAAGGCAGACCCACCCTTCATCTGGGTGAGCACAATCTAACCAGCTGCCAGTGTAGCTGGAATATAAGCAGGCAGAAAAAATATGAATAGAGAGGCTGGCTTAGCCTCCAAACCTACATCTTTCTCCCATGCTGGATGCTTCCTGCACTCAAACATTGGACTCCAAGTTCTTCAGTTTTGGAACTTGGACTGGCTCTCCTTGCTCCTCAGCCTGCAGATGGCCTATTGTGGGACCTTGTGATCATGTGAGTTAATAATGAATAAACTTTATATATATATATATGTTTATATATATATGTTTATATATATGTTTATATATGTTTATATATGTTTATATATATGCTTATATATATGTTTATATATGTTTATATATATGTTTATATATGTTTATATATATGTTTATATATGTTTATATATATATATATAAGAATATGTATTCCATTATTTCTGTTCCTCTAGAGACCCTTGACTAATACAGTGCATAAAGGTTCATCTTTTGTTTGAAAGACAGTGAAAAGCCAATTAGGAAAATCTTGACTTGTTAGAATTTGTTAGAAGATTGATCTATTTAGGAAGCCACATAACAGATTCCTGACTTAAGACATATCAGATAGCTGAAGTAGGAGGATCACTTGAGCCCAGGAGCTTGAGACCAGCCTAGAAGATATAGTGAGCATCAGTCTCAAAAAAAAAAGATATATATATATATATATCTTTATGTATATATATACACACACACACATATATAAGATATATATACACACACACATACACACACACACACACATATATATATACACACACACATATACATATCAGATAATAAACACTTTACTCATAAGGCTAAGCTTTTATTTCAAGTGCTCCTCAAATTTAAAAAAATTCATTTTGAAGAAACTCAAGCTAGGAGTTTTGGGATTAGAGATAAAGAAAATGTACTTACAGGCTTAAAAAACTAAAACCTGCTATTGTTGCTATTGTCAAGAGCAAGAGTTGAATAGTTCAACCAAGACTTGAATAGTTTCATGCTCTCTTGGGCTAACCAGCTGAAATTTGTATTTTAAAAATGACCTAGGAAGTGCCAAGTTTCTGGCTTCTGGCCAGAGGCTACACTTCCCAACTTGTCAGAATGGCTACCCCGCAGGCTACAACCCTTTATGAGAAATAAGGCTCTCCTTTCCATATTTGTGACCCTCATTATTCTTCAGTTGATATGATTGGTCTATAAGGATAGGATACCTGGAGAACCCCAGGTTCCACGGCATGATCGAAAGTCAATGCACCGATGTCCACAGCTCAACTGTTTCCTCATCCACACTAGGAGGAAGACAGGACTGACTCTGGAATTGTGAAGAGCTGCTGGATTTTGAAGTGCCAGATAAACAACTCTCACTTTACTGTCAAAGAGCTGCTTTACTTGTGGATGGCAGTTCCAAGGTGAAAGGACAACATCATATTTGAAAGGCTGCTACTCTGATTGTAAAGTACACTTTCGTGAGCAGTTTACCATTTTCTCTACCTGAGTTCTCCAAAATTTGGAAACTATTCATGAGAATTCTTATTTTATGGTAATATAATTATTTGCATAAGTTCAGTAAGAATATTTTTTCTTTTGTAACAGGACACAAGGACACAATTGGAGACACTGGTTATTTTACCAAGGCTTTGTCTGGAGTAACATATTTTAAAATTAAGTTCTAGCAAAACCAAACACCGCACGTTCTCACTCACAGGTGGGAACTGAACAATGAGAACACTTCAACACAGGGTAGGGAACATCACACACTGGGGCCTGTCGTGGGGTGGAGGGAGTGGGGAGGGATAGCATTAGGAGAAATACCTACTGTAAATGACGCGTTAAGGGGTGCAGCACACCAACATGGCACATGTATACGTATGTAACAAACCTGCACGTTGTGCACATTTACCCTAGAACTTAAAGTATAATAAAAAAAATTAAGTTCTAGCAAAGCCAACTTAAAAGGAGCGTATATGGCCAATCTCCTTGCTGCACTTTATGCAAATAATCTGGCCAAATATAATAAGACTAAAACTTATTTTGCACACAGATTGGCCTTACTATAATTTCTCTTTATAAAAGAGAATATAATTTGTATTTATATTGTATAAAAGAGAATATAAAAAGAATATAAAAGAGAATATAATTTATCTTTATATTATATAAAAGAGGGGAATACAGAGTAGAAATTATGTTTCAAAGTAAAATTATAACATATCTATTACTAGAATCCAGACCTGACCTTTCTTTTTGAGTTGCCTAATAGAACAGCTTCTTTTTTCTGTTCTGACACACAACTTATCTTTTGATTGTCAAATCATTAATGTTAGTTATCTCTTGTTGCTTTACTTCTTCCAAGAAAATCAGAATCATGGTATTCTGAAAACTACAGATGATTTGAAAAAGCCTGCGAATGTTCCTCATTTGGATCCCATTGAACCCAATCTGCTTTTTGTTGCCAACACTCTGCTAAAACTACACAAGCACCCACTTTCTAGGCTCAGGGACTATCATGAAAGAGGAGGGCATATGAAATTGTAAGGGCTGGTTTTGAGGGACAGAATTAGTTCAGACCCTCCAAATCAAAGATGGATACAGAAATGCTTAAATAGCTGGCAAACTGAGGGTCTTTGTCTTCTGGGCCATTATGTGGCCCCTTTCCATCTATCCCAATCATGGAAATATTCCAGATTCCTATAGAATTAAAAGAGAAATACTGACTGGACATCAAGATACCCTGTGACAGAGCCTTCTGGGTATAATTGCCCTGTGCTTGCCATCAGATGTGTCCAAGGTAACCTAGCTCTTTGGTGTGCCAGATAATCAGCGTATGTCTGTACCAGCAGCACACTATGGTTCTTAACCTTTCTAGAGTCATAGGCCTTCTGAGAGTACAAGCAAACAGAAACACAAAGAGAAATAATTTCTTTTGGTAAAGCACAGCATGTGCAAAGTCTTATTCCATAATTGAGATAGGTTTTAACACATCATTATTTTCACCAATATTTCATATGAATCTGTGCAAAATTAAAATATTTTAATGGATAAAATAATCCATTAATTTTTTCTTTAAAACCTCTAGTTTCTCATAAATTACATATTAAAACATTTTTTACATTATCTAGAAGTGGGTCTTGTCCCAACATGAAACACATTAACTCAAAAATCATTTATAGTTGTCCAAACAGCTATTAGACTTCTCTCCCTTTCCTGGAGGATTTTTATTTAGCAAACTACATTTCTTCTTGCCAGTGTATGTGTGACAATATGCTACAAGGAGAAACATAACTAAAACTGTCAAAACAAAGCTACTGACAGCACAACTGCACAACAGGGCAAATCATGGTTGACATACTGTGATAACAAAAGCAACCCAGTCAAAGGGCCACAGGGCAGTACTCTAACACCCAAAAGATGGTATCATGCAGTAGCACAAGGCAATTCTTACACGTCAAAATGAACCCACGGTTTTTAAAGGGAGATTATGTGATGGTCTTACATTGCAATTTTTTATGTGTACTTATTTAAAGGATACCTTTAATTGTATAAAATAAGAATTGGAAGAACAGGAGGAGGGGAGGAGAGCAGAATTCTATGTCAAACAACTGGAAAGACTAGGTAAAAAATTCAGGGCAAAGGCATTTGCTCTTCAATCATCTCACACTGTCCTCCAAAACCTTCCCTCCCACTGCAGCCACAGGAAGCAGACAGCCACGTCTGCAAGGAAAATCAGTTTATGTGCCAGCAAACTCCTTGCCCAGGAGCTTCATGTTTAGTGATTATCATTTGTTTTGTTTTGGAAACCATGGTGAAACAACAAGTATTAATCTTATCTGCTGGAAATCAGTGTCATTTTCACCCTTTTTAGCACCTTCACTTATAAAGCTGGCTTTGATCTTCATGAAAAAAAAATAATTCTTAAGCAGGAAACTTTAGAGAAATTGATTGCTAAACTATTTGAAGGCAGATATGAAGAAATGCCAGTTTTTACAGAGAATTTGTGTGGTAACTCATTTATGATATACCCTCATGAAGAAGAAACTCCTGTCCAGTCAACCAGAGATTGCAACAAGATGAAAACATAACCTTACAATAAAGTACTGTGAGACCTACTGTTCTCCTGCCAGCTTGGCTGTTACCTTCTCCCCACTGAGGATCCTGGGAGCCATGGATGTTCCAGGGCCAGCCAAGGGCCTGACTAAACCAGATCAGGTAAGAAAATGCTTTGCCTATTGTCAAACCTGTTATCAGTGTCACTAGGCTATATGGAAATCCCCTACCCATCATTCTTAACCCAAGACTCATTAGGCATAAATACAAGAACATGTCAGCTACAATCTATTATTTACATGTGTGGGGTTTCTCCAAGTTTATCAATGGAGGCACCAGATGCTTACTAAACCCTCTTATCTCTGAGCTCTTCCACAGACAATGAAGCGGCTGACCAGCAAGTAACATAAAGTATATAAAAGTATATAATCACCATCTCAAGCCTCTGACAACCAGAATTCCAGCCACTCAGTTATTGGAAAAAACTCTATACCTGTATGAAACAATAAGAGGTTTACAAATGAAGAAAAGGCTCAATTCCTTTCTATATGGGAGAGGCAGTGAAGCTATTATAAATGTTCCTTTGATTAGAAATGATTGATTTAATATTTTGCATAAAATTAAGGTTATTCATTTAAGATGTTAGATGTTTATTCTAAGCACTCCTATTCTATCCACCCTAACAGAGAAGCACACATTAGAAATGGCCAAGGTTGACTGAAGCAGAACCAATTGAAGTAGGAAAAAATGTTATCTGAGAACTAGAGGCAAGAAGATAAACACTCAAGCTTAGTAGATAGGAGTGTAGGATCCAGAACCAGACTTCCTGGGTTCAAATCTGGCTTTGCTACTGCTGCTTTATGAATTCAACAGATATTTAACTTATCTGTACTTCAGTTTATTCAGCTATAAAGTGAGGATTGTAGTGAGATGTGCCTTACTGGGTTGTTGTGAATGACTTTAAGTGAGTTCATAACTGTGAAGTGCCTAGAACTATATTAAGCACAGAGAAAGCCCTTAGTAATTATTTTCCATTTGTAAAGGTAGTATTAGGGAATCACAGTGGCTAGCAGTGTTTGAGTAAAAGCAGATGATCTTACATATTAGAATAGGCCATGAGAAGATCACTTAGTTATAGTGTGTGACAAATAATAGTTGGTATATATAATAGGGGTCCTGATATCTTTTGTTTAAAAATAAGGTAGCAAGCTGCACATAGTGTTGTGTGTAATCTTTTACAATCTGTTTTCTTAACTTACTGTTTAGTGAACATTTTCCTGTATAACTAAACACATAATTTGTCCTATGGAAATGTCTTTTATTTGTTAAATTTCTTATAATCACACATTTAAGTTCTTTTTTACTTTTTTGCTATTAATAGATGTAGTAAAAAAGAAAAATATCAGTATTTAAAATTTAAAAAATAAGTATAGTTATATTTACATATATTAGTGAAGGTGGTTTTTTATTTAGGAAAATATTTAGAACAGCTTCTTTGGACATGAAAAGTAAGAGTTCATGTGTGACTTGAAACAAGAGGAAATTAAAAAGAGAAACGTGAACTTCCCTGCATAGTAAAGTGAAAGGAATTTTGTTTTTCCCTAGGTTGCCAGAGTAGAGTATGTGAAGCCGTGGGAATGGAGAGAAGAGAGAGAAGAGAGGCCCCATAGTTAGAATGGTGTGACATGTGCCGAGGCTCTATGGAGGACATGCCAGTAAGAAATCTGCTAAATAATTTTCTAGCCATAGTAAAGTTTGACATTAATATTAAAACTGTTTCCAACACTATACTATGCTTTCCACTAATGATTAGACTTAATTATCTCCAAACAAAAAATTTGCATCAATGATAACTTAAGAGAATGGAGGAAGATAGATGTCTAGTTTGAAGAAAAGCAGGTCACCAAAAATGATCAACATAGTAAAGCCAAAGATATTTATAAATACACCACACTAAGGTAGCAAGGATGAAGCAAGTTCCAACCATTGAGGAGACTGTACATCTTTTCTAGCAGTAAGATCTTGAGAAAGTACCAAAACATTCTGAGCCTCAGTTTTCATCTATAAAATGGTGGTAATGTCACTATTTCATATCGTTGCAATGGAGATTAAGTGAGTGAGTAAATCAATGTAAAGTTTAAGTGTTTAGAAGACAGCTGGCAATAGAATGTGCTTCATAAACATTAACTATTCAAGTCTATACACATGAATCTTCTACACATCCATGATTGAATGGAGTCCCAGCTAAAGTTACCAAAAGAATTTCAGATCGGAATAAAATCAGCATTGTATTGTTCTGCAGATAGACGCTGAAATGGAGGGTCAAGAATACAAGCTATACTCACTGTAGGCCTTCGGTAGGGCTCAGAGCCATGCTGGCTTCAGGTGTGACCCAGCACATTCCCAGCTGTGGTGGCTATAGGGAGAGACCACTTCTACTTCAGGAAAGGAGAGGGAAGAGTAAAGGGGACTTTGTATTGAAGTCTAGGTACCAGCTCTGCCACAGTAGAGTAGAGTAACAAGTGGGCTCCTGGGGTTCCTGATTCCAGGCCTTGGCTCAAGGACAGCATTCCTGGACCTGCCCTCGGGCAGAGGGAAGCCAACTGCCCTGAAGAGAGAGATTCAGGAGTGGTAGCATTCACCATAAGCTGACTGAAGAGCACTTGGACTTTGACCAAGAGCACTTGAGTGAATATCAGTGGTAGCCAGGAAGTACACACCATGAGCCTAGGGTGGGTGGTAGCCATGGGTAGAGACTCCTCTGCTTAGGATAAAAGGAGGAAAAAGTAGGAAAGACTTTTCTGTGGCTTGAGTACCAGCTCAGTTGCAGTAGAACAGACTACCAGGTAAATTACTAAGGTTTCAGACTCTAGGCTCTGGCTCCTAGACAACATCTCCAGACCTGCCCAAGGCCAAGAAGAACTTGCCTTGAAGTGGAGGACACTCAGCTGATTGTAGAGCCCTTGGGCCTTGAGTGAACATAAGTGGTAGCCAGGCAGTTGTCAAAGTGGGCTTTGGGTGAAACCCATTGCTGTGCTGGCTTCAGTCCTAACCCAGTGCAGTATTAGTCATGGTAGCCACAGGGGTGCTTATATCAATCCTCCTCTAGCTCCAGAGAGTTCAGCACAGAAAGAGAGACTCCATTTGTCTGTGGAAAAGTAAGAGAAGAGAATAAGAGTCTGCCTGGTAATCCAGGGAATTCTCCTGGGTCTTATCCAAGACCACCTAGGAGGTGCTTCAGCCAGTCTGCAAAATCCATAGCCTTACTGGGCTTAGGGTGCCTCCTAAGGCAGACAAGGCTGCAATGACCAAATACTAGATCACAATACCCAAGTTTCTTCGAATATCTGGAAAGCCTTCCCAAGAAGGAGAAGTACAAACAAACCTAGACTGTGAAGTCTGTAATAAATATCTAACTCTTCAATGCTCAGACACCAAGGACATCCACAAGCATCAAGATCTTTCAGGAAAACATGACATCACCAAATGAACTAAATAAGGCAGCAGTGACCAATCCCAAAGACAGAGATATAAATTCAGACAGAGAATTTGAAATAACTTTTTTGAGAAAGCTCAATAAAATCCAAGATAACACAAAGAAGAAATTCAGAATCTTATTAAATAAATTTAACAAAAAGATGAAATAATTGAAAAGCGTCAAGCAGAAATTCTGGAGCTGAAAAATGGAATTGACATACTGAAAATGCATAATTATCTTAAACAGCAGAAATGATCAAGCAGAAGTAACAATTAGTGAGCTCAAAGACAGGCTATTTGAAAATACACAGAGAAAAAAGGAAAAAAGAATAACAAAAAAATTAAGCACACCTACAAGATCTAGAAAATAGCCTCAAAAGGACACATTTAAGAGTTATTGGCTTGAGAGAGGAGATAGAGAGAGAGAGAGAGACAGAGAGAGAGACAGAGAGATTAGGGTGGAAAGTTTATTGAAAGGGAAATAACAGAGAACTTCCCAAACCTAGAGAAAGATATCAGTATTCAAGTGCAAGAAGATTATAGAAAACCAAGTAGATTTAACCCAGAGAAGACTACCTTAAGACATGTGATAATCCAACTCCCAAAGTTCGAGAATAAAGGATTCTAAAAGCAGCAAGAAAAAAGAAACAAATAACATTCGATGGAGTTCCAATGCATCTGGCCATAGGTTTCTCAGTGGAAACCTTACAGGCCATGAGAGAGTGGCATGACACCAAGTGCTGAAGGAATAAAGTACTTAAGTGCTGCTGTATATTCAGCAAAAATATCCTTCAAATGTTAAGGAGAAATAAAGACTTTCCCATACATTAAAAAAAACTGAGGGATTTCATCAACACCAGACCTGTCCTATAAGAAATGCTAAAGGGATTTAATATGAAAGAAAGAATTTTAATGTGCAGGAGGAAATCATCTGAAGGTACAAAACTCACTGGCCAAACAAAGTACACAAAAAATACAGAATATATTACACATATTATTATGGTATGTCAGCTACTCATATTTTGAGTAGAAAGACTAAGAGATGAACCTATGAAAAATAATAACTAAAAGTTTTCAAGACATAGTATAATAAGATATGAATACAAACAACAAAAAGTTAAAATGCAGGAGGATGAAGTTAAAGTGTAGAATTTTCATTAGTTTTCTCTTTACTCATCAGTTACTTTGTTTATGTAATCAGTGTTGTCATCAGTTTAATACAATGGGTTATAAGATATTATTCACAGGCCTTATAGCAACATCAAATTAAGGAACATGCAACCAGGCCAGGCATGGTCGCCCATGTCTGTAATCCCAGCACTTTGGGAAGCCAAGGCAGGCAGATCATGAGGTCAGAAGTTCAAAACCAGCCTAGCCAACATAGTGAAACCCCATCTCTACTCAAAATACAAAAATTAGCCAGATGTGGTGGCTCACATCTATAATCCCAGCTACTCTGGAGGCTGAGGCAGGAGAATCACTTGAACTTGGGAGGCAGAGGTTGCAGTGAGCCAAGACTATGGTGTTGCACTCCAGCCTGGGCAACAGAGCAAGACTCCATCTCAAAAAAAAAAAAGAAACATGCAAACAATACCCTGCAAATGCAATACAAGAAACATGCAACCAATACACTGCAAATACAGATACAACCAATACAAAGCAAGAAATTGAAACATACCTCCTGAGAAAATCAACTTCACTAAAAGGAAGTGAGAAAGAAAGGAAAGAAGGAAGAAAAGAACCCAAAGCAACAAGAAAACAAGTAACAAAAAGTCAGGAGTAAATCCTTATTTGTCAAACATAACATTAAATGTAAATGGACTAAACTCTTCAATCAAAAGTCATGAAATGGCTGAATGAATGAAAAAACAAGATTGATAATATGTTACCTACAAGAAACACACTAAAACCTATGAAGACACACATAGACTGAAAATAAAGAGATGGAAAAAGACATTCCGTGCAAATGGACATCAAAAAAGAGCAAGTGTAGCTATACTTATAGCAGACAAAATAGATTTCAACACAAAAATTATAAAGACACAAAGAAGGTCATTGCATGATGATAAAGTGGTAAATTCTACAAAAGGATACAACAGTGGTAAATATGTATGCACCCAACACTGAAGCATTTGGATATATAAAGCAAATATTGGTTGAGGTAAAGAGAGAGATAAACCCCAATACAATAATAGTTGGAAACTTTGTCACCGTACTTTTAACATTGAACAGATCATCCAGACAGAAAATCCACAAATAATTATCAGACTTAATCTGTACTGTAGACCAAATGAATATTTACTGAATATTTCATCCATGGCTGCAAAATGCACATTCTTCTCCTCAGCACATGGATTATTCTCAAGGATAGACCATATGTTAGGACAAAAAACAAGTCTTACAACATTCGAAAAAACTGAAATAATATCAAGCATCTTCTCTTATCAAAATGGAATAAAACTAGAAATCAATAACAAGGAATTTTGAAGATGATACAAATACATGGAAATTAAATAATATGTTCCTGACTGATCAATGGATCAATTAAGGAATTAAAAAGGAAATTTAAAAAATTCTCACAAAAAAATGAAATGAAAATACAACATACCAAAACATATAGGATATAGTGAAAGCAGTTCTAAGAGGAAAGTTTATAGCAATAAACATCTACCTCAAAAAAGGAAAAAAAAACTTCAAATAAACAATCTTATGATGCATCTTAAATAACTAGATAAGCAAAGGCAAACCAAACCAAAAATTAGTAGAAGTAAAGAAACAATAAAGATCAGAGTAGAAATTAGAACAAAAAACCCGAAAAATTAATGAGACAAAAAGTTGGTTCATCAAAAGATAAGGAAAATTGACAAACCTTTAACCAGACTAAGAAAAATTGACAAACCTTTAACCAGGCAAACTTAATTGACAAACTTTTAACCAGACTAAGAAAAATTGACAAACCTTTAACCAGACAAACTTAATTGACAAACCTTTAGCCAGATTAAGAAAAAAGAAGATATCACTGAAATAAGTAAAATAAGAGATGAACAAGGAGACATTATAACTGATACTGCAGAAATTCAAAGGATCATTAGTGGCTACTATGAGCACCTATAAGCCAGTGAATTGGAAAACCTAGAAAAAATAGATACATTCCTAGACACATACAGCCTACCAAGATTGAACCATGAAGAAATCCAAAACCTGGGCAGACCAATAATAAGTAATGAGATCAAAGCTGTAATAAAAAGTTTCCTAAAGAAAATCCAGGACACAATGGCTTGACTGCTGAATTTCCCCAAACATTTAAAAAGAAAGTAATACCAATTCTACTCAAACTATTTTGAAAAATAGAAGAGGAGGGAACACTGTCAAACTCATTTTAAGAGGCCAGTATTACACTGATATCAAAACCAGAAAATGACACATCAAAAAAGAAAACTATAGGCCAATATGCCTAATGACCATTGATGCAAAAATTCTCAGCAAGGCTGGGCGCGGTGGCTCATGCCTGTAATCCCAGCACTTTGAGAGGCCAAGGCGGGCAGATCACAAGGTCAGGAGATTGAGACCATCCTGGCTAACATGGTGAAACCCCGTCTCTATTAAAAATACAAAAAATTATCCGGGCACAGTGGCGGGCACCAGTAGTCCCAGGTACTTGGGAGGCTGAGGCAGGAGAATGGTGTGAACCCGGGAGGCAGAGTTTGCAGTGAGTCGAGATAGCGCCACTGCACTCCAGTCTGGGTGAAAGAGTGAGACTCCTTCTCAAAAAAAAAAATTCTCAGCAAAATGCTAGCAAATTGAATTCAACAATACATTAAAAAATTATTCATCACGCCCAAGTGGAAGTTATTCCAGGAATGCAAGGAAGGTTCAGCATAAACAAATCAATCAATGTGACATATCATATCAACAGAATGATCAACACATTATTTCAACTGACATTGAAAAAGCATTTGATAAAATTCAGCATTCTTTCATGATTAAAAAAACCTTCAAAAAAACTGGTTATACAAAGAATATACTTCAACACAATAAAAGTCATGTACAACAGACCCACAGTAGTATCACTGAATGGGGAATATCTGAAAGCCTTTCTTCTAAGAGCTGGAACAAGACAAAGATTCCCACTTTCACTACTGTTTTCCACTGATACTGGATGTTCTAGATAGAACAACCAGACAAAGAAAGAAATTGTAAAGGAAGAAGTCAAACTATTCTTGTTGGCAGATGGTACAATCTTATATTTGTAAAGACATAAAGACTCCACAATTAAACTATTAGAACTGTTAAATTCATTAAAGATACAGAATACAAAGCCAACATACCAATTTATTAGCATTTCTATATGGCAACAGAAAACAATATGAAAAATATAACATATACAATACCAGAAATATAATAAATAAAGTAAAATAAAAATAAAATAAAAAGATACCAAGTACAATACCACAAATAAAATAAAATAGTAAAATATTTAGGAATACACTTTAGCAAAGAAGTGAAAGATCTCCACAATGAAACTATAAAACATTGATGCAAGAGGACACACAGAAAAATTGAATCATATTTCATGTTCAAGAATTGAATTAATATTGTTAAAATTTCTATACTACACATAAAAATTTATACATTCAATGTAATCTTTATCAAAATACCAATGACATTCTTTCCAGAAATAGAAAAAATTATCCTAAAATTTATATGGAACCACAAAGACCCAGAACAAAGTTACCCTAACTACAACAAAAAAAGTGGATGAATCATGTCACCTAACTTCAAATTATACTACAGAGCCATAGTAAGCAAAACAGCATGATACTGGCCTAAAAACATACACATAGCCCAATGGACCAAAGAACCCAGAAGTAAATTCACACATCTACAGTGAATTCATTTTTGACAAAGATGCCAAGAACATACATTAAGGAAAGGACAGTTGCTTAAATAAATGTTCCAGGGAAAACTGTATATCTATATGCAGAAGAAGGAAAATAGACCCCTATCTCTCACCATATACAAAGATCAAATCAAAATGGATTAAAAACTTAAATGTAAGTCCCCCAACTGTGAAATTCCTAAAAGAAAACATTGAGAATGTTCAGGACATTCAACTAGGCAAAGATTTCTTGAGTAATATCCCACAAGCACTGGCAAGCAAAGGAAAAATGGACAAAGGGAATCATACCAAGTTAAAAAGCTCCTGCACAGCAAAGCAACAATCGGCAAAGCAAAGAGACAACCCACCATATGGGAGAAAATATTTGCAAACTACCCATCTGAGAAGAGATTAATAGCCAGAATATACAAGGAGATCAAACACTTCAATAGGGATGAAACAAATAATCCAATTTAAAAATTGGTAAAAGATCTAAATAGACATTTCTCAAAAGAAGATACACATATGGAGAATAGGTATATGAAACTGTGCTCAACATCATCAATCATTAGTGAAATGCAAATCAAAACCACAATGAGATATCATCTCACCCTAGTTAAAATGGCTTTTATCCAAAAGACAGGTAATAACAAATGCTGGAGAGGATGAAGAGAAAAGGGAACCCCTATACACTGTTGGTGGGAATGCAAATTAGTACAATCACCATGGACAATAGTTTGGAACAAAAAAACTAAAAATCGAGCTACCATAGGATCCAGCAACCCCACTGCTAGGTTTATACCCAGAAAAAAAGGAAATCAGTGTATCAAAGAGATATCTGTCCTTCCATGTTTATTGCAGCACTATTCACAATTGCCAATATTTAGAAGCAACCTAGTTTCAATCAACAGATAAGTAGATGAAGAAAATGTGGTACATATACACAATGGAGTACTGTTCAGCCATTAAAAAAGAATAAGATTTTGTCCTTTGCAACAACATGGATGGAACTGGAGGTAATTATGTTAAGTGAAGTAAGCCAAGTTCAGAAAGACAAACTTCGCATGTTCTTACTCATTTGTGGGAGCTAAAAAATTTAAAATAATTGAACTAATAGAGACAGAAGATAGAATGATGGTTACCAAAGGCTGGAAGGGTAGTGGTGGGGTGAGGCAATAGAAACGGGGATGGCGAATAGGTACAAAAATATAGTCAGATAGAATGAATACGATCTAATATTTGGTAGAAGAACAGGATGACTGCCAAATAATTAAATAATTATTGTACACTTTTAATTAACTAAAATAGCATAATTGGTTTGTTTGTAACACAAAGAAAGAATAAATGCTTGAGGTCATGGATACCCCAACTACCACCTTATGATTATTACACATTGTATTCCTATATCAAAATATCATATGTACCTTATAACTATATATACTGACTATGTAACCACAAAAATTAAAAAGAAAAAATAAAATTCAATGTTAACACAAACACTGGAAAAGATATTTGATTAAATATAGTATATAATCTTTCCAAATTTCTTTCTTTAAGGAGGTATCCATGGAAGATAAATATTGTGGAAATAGATAGGGAGAGAATCCTACCAAGCACCATTCACATTCTATACATTTCGTGTCTGTGTCTTTTGGTTACATATGTTATTTTTGTAGCCAAGCAAAAATTACTCAGAATAATACCCCTGAAATTTCTAGATCTATATCTCCTTTAATTGTTTCTAAAATCCTGTTTTTACTTATAAATATTCAGGACAAGGTTAAATTATGTGTAATATATAATTCAGATAAGTAAGGCAACTTTTTAAAGAGCGCTTACTCAAAAAGCAAATATATGCTTTGAAGAACAAGCTTCACTTTTTAAGAAAATGTGATTGACTAGAATAGACCATACCTTATAAATGCCGGCCAACTTATGTTGTTTACTGCTCTTCTAATATTTCTGCACTTTATTAAACATGAAAAAACTTGTAAAGTTTTTTCAGCCATTTATGCTTTCACCAACTACAAGTATTCGTGCATCCATTCATCATGGGGCCAAGAAATATTTATTATATACTACTACGTGCCAGGGACTGGGCACTGTGTGGAATATGTTCTGGTTTCAGAATGTTTCGTTTGACAGAACATGAGATTACATATATATCCTGCCATCTTTTGGTCATACAGGGTGCGTTCCCTTTTGCGTGCCAGCTGTCATGAAGAAGGGCTTGAAAAGATTTCCACAACTTCACACAGAATGGACTGAGGAAAAGGTTTCAGTGAGGAAACTTATAAGCCAAGCCTGGGGTTACAAGAAACGAAAAGCCATAGGGACTCTATTCTTTCATCTTCACGCAGGCGGATGTGTCCAGGCCAAGGCACTCACACACCACGCATGATGGTTCCAGAGGAGACTCCCTGCCATTCTGTTGATTAACCTTTTTATAAGGCAAACATGCAAACAACCAGTCAGAGTGTGTGTGTGTGCGTGTGTGTGTGTGTGTGTGTGGGTGTGGGTGTGTGTGTGTGAGAGAGAGAGAGAGATTGAGAAAGAGAGAGAGTGGTGATAGGGAAAGAAGAAAGAGTTTGGCCAAAGTGAAATTGTGGTGATCACCAGAATACTGGGAATCAGGCAAACCAGGCGAAGTTTTAGAGGTTTCCACAGTAATCTGGGAAAGCCAATTGTTCAGCTCTTAGAGCTCATGGGTAATTTGTTTCAAGCATAGGTCCTCCTGCCAGAGGGAGGAAGCCTCCAGTGTTGTGGAATGCTGAGTTTGGGTGCAGGCATGCCTATGGGGAGAAGTCACCCCTTCTCCAGTCTGACACTTTTTCTAAGTAAACAAGAAATAAATCCCAGGGTAATTTTCAGACAATTTGAGGACTTCTGTGTGCCAGACATTGTGCTAGGCATCAAAGACATCAGAGTAAATAAATTGAATAAAAGCCCCTGCTATCAGCTAACTTACAGTCTAGTGGGAGATTGAGACTAATACAAGTAAGGCCATTGTATTAAATATTATCTGAGCATAATACCAGGGCTGTTTATTAATATAATGCACAAAAGATAACTTTACATTTATTTTAATGTGTAATGAAGCAATATAACTAGTGGATTAAATTTTTGCAAGTATTGCTTTTAATAAGGCTAAAGAGCATAAATTTTTTAAAACATGAGGGAAAGAGTGTTGATTGTTAAAATATTATGTAAATAATAATACAAATAGAACCCACATAAAGGATTTTTTAAAATCCTCATATGGTATGTAAATAACTGTAGTTCAGGATACACCACTTCCTGCCACTGAATCCCTACAAAATCCTGTGAGGTAAGTAGTAATATATATTACTGTCAGAAAGTGGACTGAGAAAAATCTAGACTATGCCCTCAGGACCTGAAGAACGGACTGCCTGGCTCCACAGCCCATATTCTTTCTATGGTCCCTCACTGACATCAGAAACACCAATGATCATCAAAAATGCTAATCCATTTAGGATTTTCTAGAATGCTAACCTAACATAATCAACTCTCTATCCCACAGAGCAATCTGGAGCCATCATGCTGTGCATCATGAAAGAAGTTGCAAATACAAACACAATTCTTTATTTTTCTCTCTAGGTATCAGTAGCTCAGTTTTAGTAGCATTTCCTCTACCTGTATCTTTGCAACCCAGAAACTTGAAGGTAGTTACCTCAAAATTCAGGAAAATGTCTACTGATAACAGGTTGCCCCATGGAGAGGTTTTCCACCAAAGGAAAAATCAAAGAGAATAGGAACTAACTGTGGACTGAGAAAAAACTGCTGAGCTGGTTTCTACCGTGAAAGTCATTAACCAAGTTGGATTAGTAAGCCCTTCCAAAGCCACATCTGCCCTATTAAAGCTTTAAGGGCCATATGCCAAAGTGAAAATTAAATAAAGCAACAAAAAGACTGTGCCCAAATGAATTTGGTTTTATTTTTACTACGCAGAGTGAGGTTCTGCACTATAAAGCAACCACAGAGAGACTTTGCCAAGTTGTGTTGGTTTCCCAGAATGCATTAAACACTCAGGAAGTCTCCACCATCTCTACTAATGATGTTTGCTACTGGATCATAAAATGACTTCAATTCTGACTTTTAGGGAAAAGCCCACTTGGTGACAATTTCATCAAGCAATGTAAAATCTACCCATCAATTTCAGTATAGTTTGTTAGGTATGGCTTAACATTGTGCAACAATAAAGGTTTTCAAATGCCTGTTGTAATCAAAAAGCCTTATTCCTGTCTTAATTGACTATTTTGCTTCAAATATTACTAAGTATTTCATCATATACAAAAAAAAAGATATCTTAGCATTGAATTTAGTAAAGGACAAAGGAGGATACAGCTGCATGAAAATAGATGATATATTCAAATGCTACTATGTTTGCAAAGGACTGTTTCTATTCTGTTCATTGGTAGCAAGAGGCAGCATTGGAAAAAATTTTAGGATAAAATAAATTTTAACAGCTGTCTTAGTCCATTTGTTATTGCTTATAACAGAATACCTGAAACTGGGTAACTTATAAAGAAAAGAAATTTTTTTTTACAGTTATGAAAACTAAGTCCAAGGTCAGGGGGCCACATCTGGTGAAGGCCTTCTTGCTGATAAGGACTCTGCAGAGTTTGGTGTCAGTGTAGGGCACCACATGACAGAGGGGATTGAACCTGCTAGCTCAGGACTCTCTTCTTACTTTTACAAGGCCAGCAGTCCTGTCATCATGTTAACTCATTAATCCACTGGTCCATTAATTCAGGAATGGATTAATCCATCCATGAAGACAGAGCCCTCATGACCCAATCACCTCTTCAAGGCCCCTCCTCTCAATTGGAGATCAAATGTTAACATGAGTTTTGAAGGGAGTAAATATTCAAACCACAACACTAGCCAAGTTGTTTCAAGTGTTGAAGTTGAAATTATTTTAAAATTATTTTCCTGTCTATGGCAACACCACCCTGAATGCACTCAATCTTCTCTAATCTCAGAAGCTAAGCAATCTGGCCTCATTGTTACTTAGATGAGAGATCACCTTGGGTACCGAGGGCTGTACACTTAATAAATAAAATTATTTTCTTGGTATAACTAAAACTTTGTATAACTTCAGTGATTTGGATGGGTGATAAATCATAATTATGGAATATTTGTTTTACCTTGCTTTGTTTCTTGCATCTTGGCATCTTTCTTTTGAGCATATGAAATAACTGAAATCAGACCAAAAATATTTCTAACAATCTATTTCAATAAATATGAAAAATAAAATTATTTTCTAATTTGTATAACAAATATACTTATTTTCAATTGCCTAAAATGGTTTACTGGATTACAAAGCCTTTTTTTTTTAAACAAATTAGCTTTTCTAATCCTTTTTTTAATAATCCATAGAAAAACCAAACTGGTAGACTATTACATTAAAAACTTCTAACATTTAGAAAAACTAGATAAAATATAACATATTTTGTTTTTGACACATAATTTAACCTGAGAAGAAGGTGGGAAGTGGGAGAAATCTCAGATGTTAAACATCAAGATGGTTCTGAAAAACAATCTTATGTGCATATCAAAGAACACTGAAGGTACCCAGAGAGAAAGAATCAGTACTATTAATCTAGAGACTTGGGTTTTAATGTTCATGTAGGGACTGAAAAGTAGCATTGGAACCATACCACTTGAGACCCCAGAAAAATTCCATAATACTTGAATGGCTGTGCCTAAGGAGAGACCTGATTTCAACTCACGCCACGCAAGACTAATAGAGAAAGCAAACCTTGTTAAAAGTTAGTTTGCAATAAAAGTTAACAAAATACATGGAAAAAAAGATGTACCTAAGCAAGATTCAGGAGACATGACAAACAGGAGTACTTGTTGATTCAGGAGACATGACAAACAAGAATTTTATGTAATAGGACAATAACCTAATTATAGGTAAGCTAGAGTAGTTTGTAGCAGACTAATATTCCTTGTGAAGACAATAGGAAAAGCTGAATAAAAACAAGAATTACATGTTTGGAGGTGTTATTGGAGGACAACAGAGGCAATAAAATCCAAGGGGTCTGGAGTTTGGAGACAGTGGAGCCATGAGCTGACATTTTGCAGCTGCTTCTTTCTTTCCTTCTTTCTGTCTTTCTTCCAAGACAAAGTCTCACTGTGTTGCCCAGGCTGGTTTCAAACTCCCAGCTTCAAGTGATTCCCCTGCCTTACCCTCCTAAAGTGCTGGGAGTATAGGCATGATCCATTGTGCCCAGCATGCACTACTTTCTTCTTAGTCCAATTGCTGATTTAGGAAACAGGGCAAACGGCTAAGAATTGGTATTTTTATATAGAAAGAAAAATCCTTCTAAGAATAGAAAATCCAGCATAAATTTTTGGTGGTCTAAAAAGATGTAAAAATAAAACTGAAGGCATAATGTTTCTGTAGTTGTGTTTCATGACTAACATGTTCATATGCCCACTGAGTCATAACATACCAATACACTGAGACAGCAGGATTTGCAGCAGAGTTTAATGATCACAAGGCACTGAGAGAGGAGATGGGAGGAGACCCCCAAATCTATCTCCCTGAGGAGTTCTGGGCTGGAGTTTTTAAAAGGATCATAAAGGGGCTGGAAAACTGGGGTGATTGATTGGTTGTGGTAAAGGGGATGAAATCAACGGGATGTAGAAACTGCATTATTTGGTGAGTCAGCTTCTCTTGGGGTCCTTCAGACTAGCTGACATCAGTAGTTTCACTGGTATATACCACCTAAAAGAATATCTCAAATGAAAAACTAATATTTCACCATGTTCAAGTTATTACCTATAGAGCAGTTAAGGAGTGACATGGCCTATGTGATTCTGGGGCAAGAAGCAGTGTACAACTATGAGAAAGCAGATCAGAGAGCAAGATAAACTAATGATTAATGCCAAACATGCTGTAAGCTTTGTTGATTTTCATTTCTCCCCTTCTCTTCTTCCCTGATTAATTTTATAAATTTTATAGGAATGGTTTCAGCTGGAGACTTGATGGTTTTCTCCTCAAGACATTTGCAAAGTTCTGAAGCTATGCAGGCAAGGATGCTGAAGGTCTGCCAAGTGAGGAAATGAAGGGCTCAGAAAAGCAGAGTAGAATTTTCTGGAAACCACCATGCCAAGAAGACAAGGACTAGAGTTCTGATCAGGTTAACATCCTTCACCTCAACTGATTCACATAGGAGTTAATCCTCTCTGGAGGAATATAATATCATCTGACCTCTACAATTTGATATGCATGATGTCCACCATTCAATAAAAAACAATGACTTTTCTAGCTTTTAGAGGCTGCCCTCATTCCTTGGTTTGTGGCCCTTCTTCATGTTTGAAACAAGCAATTGAATCATTCTCACATCTGCTTCTGTCATCACATCTCCTCTGACTCTTCCGCCTCTGTCTTCCATTTTATAAGGACCCGTGATTTTATTGGCTTCACTTAGACGATCCAGAATAATCTTCCTATTTGAAAATTTTTAATCATATCTGCAAGGTCCCTTTTGCAATATAAGATAACATATTTACAGGTTCCTGGAATTAGAATATGGACATTGTCAGGGAACCATTGGCCTGCCTATCACTGGAGTAAAACAAAATTTAAAATGAAAAAATGCTATTATACAACAAATTAGAAAAAAATGTATATGTCAGTTATCAGCAAGTATTAGTGAAAAAATAGCAGAAAGGAAACTACACACTTCTGGTGAACATGTAGAATTTTAGTTACTTTGGAGACTATCTGACAATACCATTTCTTGGTGTCCACTGTAGAGATAATATCACACATACACAAAGATACAAGTTTGAAGCTGATACTACAACACTTAGGAATAGTGGAAAAGGGAAATAATCTGTTTCTTAGTTGTTAGAGAAAGATAAATAACCATAGTTTATTTACATAATGAAATCCCATACCTTAGTATTAATGAGTGAACTAGATGCATATATTATAGATAAATCTCAGGAAAAAAATAGGAGAAATATTATTGCTAATTTATAGGTAAATTTATGGACAATTGTTGTGGTGAGGAAGATGGAAGTAGGATCCAACTCTAGATTTATATTTGCAAGGAGGCATGTATATATTCAAGTATACATAATAATATAACATATTGTATATTGACACATATTATAGGAAGTAAATACCCCAAAATGTCAGGTTAGTGTTCTCAGGAGAGGGAGTAGGCTGAAGGAATATAGAAACGGCATTAGATATATATGTCATATTTTAAAAATCTGGAATAATTAATGAAATATTAATTTACTTAATCTTAAATGAAATTTGAGTGTTTTATCATTTTTCTAATGTTCTTTATATTTACATTTTTAAATAATTAAAGGTATGTCTTAATAATAAGTCTCATTCTGTTCCATATTCTAACTATCGCAACTCTAAAATAAAAGGAATCATATTAAAGTAAGGATCAACAGAAGAAGCTGAATTGTATGTATATTCATGAATAGGCCATATAATTAAATATAACAGCACAAGTGATAAGAAAATAGTCCTAAGAAAAGGAGTTAAGGAGTTATCTAATCTGACTGTGTCTCATAATGCTAGATGTTTTTATCTGAAGTACTGCTGAAAGTTTATGGCACTACTGCAGAAAACCTATCTAAGAATGGAGGTGCAAAAGTTTCATGAATCTTTATATCCACAATAAGTTAACAATTTCTCTAGAATATAGTAAAATAGTTTGAAATCTACCATGCTATTCTACCCGGATAATTTACAATGAGCAATTTTTTTTTTTTTTTTTTTTGGCTGTCAGAGAGCCACCAGCTGACTCGCTCTCACTCATGAACCTCTCACGGCCCTTGTTCCTGAGACTTTATTTGCACAGTTTATTTTGTTTATGGCAAAACATATGAAGGAAAATTTATTGACAAATTAATTATAGAATGTCAGTGCTAACTAAATTGCTTGTTGCAATCAAATTGGCTCTCACAATACTGTCCTGGATCACATACAAGATTGACACACTCTTTGAGCCTGCCTCTACTGTCAAACTGCCCCCATTCTAAGATGTGCTTCTAAAGTTGGTTGATTTTTCTTCAAGCTCAAATGTACCACTGCAAGTCCCGATCTGGTGCCAGCTTCTTTTTCCTCAATACAGGATTTTCTAGAAATTTACCCAAAAAGAAACAATAGATGTAGTAGTCTGTTTGTGCTGCTCTAACATAATACCACGGCCTGAATAATTTATAAAGAACATACAAGTATTTTCTCACAGTTCTTAAGCCTGAGAATTCTGAGACCAAGGCACCAGAACATTTGGTACCTGGGGAGAGCTGCTTTCTGCTTCCAAGATACCCTGTTTATCCTCCAAAGGGGACATATGCTGTATCCTCACATGTCAGGAAAGAGCAGAAGAGAACAAATCCATGTCCTGAAGTGAGTTTTATACAGACCCTAATCCCATTTGTGAAGCCTCCACTGTGATGACTTCATTACCTCCCAAAAGCTCCACTTCTTATTACTATGACATTGGCAATTAAGTTTCAACACACAACTTTTCAGGGACATTCAGTCCATAGCAATAGTAAATTAAGTTATACTCTTGTTGAAGGAAAGAGTCAAACTCTGTAAAATATTTCAAGAGATTTATTCTGAGACAAATATGAGCGACCATGGCCCCATGACACAGCCCTCAGGAGGTCCTGAGAACATGTGTCCACGGTGGTCAGGGTTCAGCATGGTTTTATATATTTTAGGGAGGCATGAGACATCAATCAAATACATTTAAGAAATACATTGATTTGGTTCAGAAACGTGGGACAACTCAAAGCAGGGGCTTCCAGGCTATAGGTAAATGTAAACATTTTTTGGTTGACAATTGGTTGAGTTTATCTGAAGACCTGGGATTAATGGAAATGAATGTTCGGGTTAAGAAAAAGGATTTAGAGGACCAAGTTTTATTGTGCAGAGAAATCTCTCAGACAGGAGACTTCAGAGAGAGAGCAGGTTCTAAAATGTTTCTTATCAGACCTAAAAGAGTGCCTGGCTCTTAGTTGATTATCTCCTGGATCTGGAAAGAAAGGACGGAAAACAAAGGGAGAAGCGGATTCTCTATAGAATGTGGATTTTTACCACAAGAGACTTTGCAGGGCAATTTCGATGTATGGCAAGGAAATATATTTTGGGGTTAAATATTTTTTCCTTGTCTCATAATGTTATTCTAGAGTTAGACTGAAAAGTAAGTCACAATATATAAGGCCAAATAAAACCCATCTGATGAGAATTTATGGTTTCTAGGGCATGGCTCTCTAGACATCTTAGGCAGGAATTTGGGCAAGATAAAAAATCAGAGCTTAGTCCTCACTCTCAATTGTAATAAACGTTGCTTTCAAAATCCAAGTTACAGTAACTTTCCCTTTACCTTTACAGAGATTTTTCTTGGAAGCCGCTTACTGCTGGAACTCAAGTTTCAATAAGGGAGTAAGCCTTTCTGTTTCCATGAAATTGATCTCCTGTCTTTTGACATGTATTTTGTCTTACTGATATAACTTGGTAAAAAATTTGCTTTTGGTTTTCAGTTAGTGAAAGGGGAAACTTGAGAGACTTCTACATGTTTCTGTTATTGTTGTTGTTTTTGTATCATAATATCTCTCACTCAAAAGCTTAGGAAGAAAGTCACGGTAAAAATTCTACCATTTGCTAAGTATATTAACTAAATAGACAGAAGGAACTTGGAATATAGCCAGATAAAATGGTTTCACAGTGCCACTGACCTACCCATGAAGTCAAATTGGGTAAAAATCCCTTTTATTGCACTATGTAAGCACTTGATTAATGAACAAAGGTTATGTTCTAGGACTAAGGATTTATGTCTGTTCAAAGCAATTTTCAACATTTTTTTTTCACTAGTTCTCTTTCCCTAGCACCTAGTTACTCTGGCAAATGGCCACATAACGTTTTGGGAGAGACTTAAGTGGTTTTCTGTACATGTTTGTGAGATTTTTCACCTGATCTTTCCTCAAAAAAGCCTTCCCTCTTTTTAGTAACTCTAGATGTGGAAATAGATGAAGGTTTGAGATTTAAATAGAAAGCTAAGACTCTCAAGTCAGACTTCAGTTCACCAGATTTTGTTTTTTAAATTAGAAAAGTCAAGTAGGATCCTGGTGGATTTCTCATCTTTTTACAGCCTAAGAAGCAATGACCAATTACCCATAACCATAAATACCTGTGGGTTAAACCATTATAATGACCACACCTACCCTTTTACCAACTGCCACACTTAGGTCATGCCTTTCCTTTTTTTTTTTTTTTTTTTTTTTTTGAGATGGAGTCTCGCTCGGTCACCCAGGCTGGAGTGCAGTGGCACGATCTCAGCTCACCGCAGGCTCCAACTCCCAGGTTCACACCATTCTCCTGCCTCAGCCTCCCAAGTAGCTGGGACTACAGGCGCCCGCCACCGCGCCTGGCTAATTTTTTGTATTTTTAGTAGAGACGGGGTTTCAGCGTGTTAGCCAGGATGGTCTCGATCTCCTGACCTCATGATCCGCCCGCCTCAGCCTCCCAAAGTGCTGGGATTACAGGCGTAAGCCACCGTGCCAGGCCATGCCTTTGCATTTAAGGGCTGCTCTGGGGAACTGACCACTCCAGTACCTGGTCCTTGCATTTAAAAATGAAACATCCCATTTCAACAGCAGCGTCTCCTGCCAGCATCCCAAATGAATAGAGAACAGTTGTAGAGCACTTTTCAAAGATGATGGGGCTGCTGTCATCTAAGCATTATTGAAGAGAGTCTTTTTTGAGGGCCCTTTTGGGAAACACAGGGGGTAAATGAACACGCTATATGTGAGCAATCCATTTCAAGTTTATATGTCCCTAAATCTAGATTTCTTTCCAAAGTCCTAACTTTCACATAAGAGACCTGACAAGGCAGTGAATTTAACTGAGAAATAGTGGCAGCTTCAGGATCAAAATTTGAATTTGATTTTTATGTATTTCAGCTGTACGACACAATTGAGCTAACTTTTTTTTAATACAGAGCAATTCTATGGTTTTCTTTCTATATATTGAACCCAGAACCTCAGAGTTTGAGTATGTGAATCTTTTTAAGTTCCTAAATCTCTTTAGAAGTAAGCACTCACTCTATAGTCTGAATTTCTTATGTCCCTACATAGGGCTCTGGCTGTGGTGCTGTTTCCCTGAAAGACTTGCCTTGTGTATTCATTGCAGGTGACCACAGATGAGAATTAGAAGACTGTTTCACATTGCTTGCCAAGAGGCTTTATACTGGTTGAATTTCAGAGCCTTCAGCCTGAATCAGATCAGATAACCAATTTCAGATACCTCCTATTTGCCTGAGCTTCTGTTTTCTAAAATGATTTTGGGAATCTGTCGATATCAATCAGACAGCAACAAAAGAAGCTAAGTTTGATGATTTGAGCAGAAAATGAGTTTATTATAAAGATATGGAGAGCTGGAAAAATTTTGAGAGGGATGGAGGAACAGGCTAAAGGTTAAGATTCCAGAATTAATGCCCACAAGCACATCGTAGTACTGGCCCAGTGAGGGAATAGCCATTGCTACCAACACTGAGCACTTTGGAGTAGAATTTACAGGACTGCCAGTGATAAGACTTCATTTGCATCTAATACTGATAATAATTCTGTGCCAGGAATTCAGTCTTGGAGGCAATCCACCCCTGAGAGCAAACTGCTTAAGTACTATACTGGTTAGCATGGTTAATAAAATGGATTCTTCATGGAACCTCCTTTCTAATACTGTTCACTTCTGGACCACAGTTTAATCAATTTTGCCTAGCGTGTTTTTGCCTTACTGCAAGAGACACTGACAAAAGGAGTATTTTAGTTTCTACTTTGAGGAGGCCAAACATGTAAGTAGAAAATTCTCCAAGCATAGAAAAGTTTTCAAAAATAGATAACAAGAAAATATAACAGATATTCACTATTCCTGATGTGTACTCCTTTATTTTTAATATTTCCCTGTGAATCACTTTGTCTTAGGTGTGTTGGATGCAAATAGCATAGTTTTCTTTTGTTGATGTTGCTGTTGTTCTTACTTGGGTTTGGGTTTTTTTCTTTTTTCTTTTGCTTTCTTGCTTTATTTCTCTTCTCTAATATTGCTATATGACTCAAGTTGTCTCAACACTTTTTTCTCAAGTGATCCACCTGCCTTGGACTCCCAAAGTGCTGAGATGAGAGGTGTGAGACACCCTGCCCAGCCCTCATTCCCTTTTAGAGTTGCGTAACACTCTACATTGTGGATGTACCCATAGTTATTTTCAATGTTTACCTTTAAGTTAAATTAACTTTTTTAAATTGAGCTTTTATTTCTCTATTAAAATAAAAAATGGAAAAGAAACTCGTGAATTTCCCATCAGCAGGATAAGAAAGTTAGCTTATGTGTATTTGTTTCTTTTATTCCACACTCAACTCATGGTTTTTGTGTTCTAATTGTGTTCTCTCTTTAAAATTAACATTTACCACATATTTCATAATTATTTTTTGCTACTCGATTTTCTTATATAATGTAGGTATTTATCTGGCTTCATTTATTAAGTAGCTAGAGAAGATTTGTCAGCAATTTTTTCAGGAAAGCTATTTGGTTTGTCTACTTTCCAAATTATTGCCTGTCTAAAATTTATTTATAAAGCTTTAATAAATATAATTACATAGATTATAGAATGCTTTGGTGGCAATAATCTTCTTAAAACTTTGAAAAAAAACTATTCCAATATCTCTTGCATTTAATGTTACTGAGAATCTTCAGTAGTCGTGTGTGTGTGTGTGTGTGTGTGTGTGTGTGTGTGTGTGTTTCCTAACTCCCTGGTAGGTAACCTATTTTAGATTGATAAGTCCAAGAGGGAGGAAGTTTCCCACCTGCAAAAAATGTGTGCAGATTTTCTTTCTGTCCTAAAAACCCAAATTTTGCTAAGATATATTCTAGATGTGTCATGGTTGTTAGTTTTGCCTGCTATTAAAATCTGAACTTTGACAAGATTATCTATCAATGAGGCCAATGGGAAACCAGGCTCTCTCATACATTGTTCATATGAATACATAATATATAACTTCTATGGCAGGTAATTTGTTCCTATCTAGTAAAATTATTTATACATTACCTTTTAACCAGCAATTCACTTCTAAGAATTTTCCCAAAGATATGCTGGCAAAAATATGAGGTCATTTACACAAAGCTATTTATTGCTAGATTATGACCTGGTAGAAACCCAAATGTCCTTCATTTGAGCTAATTATATTAACTATGGGTACACCCACAAAGTAGAGTGTTAGGCAAGTCTAAAATGGGATGAGGGCCAAGTGCAGTGGTTCACGCCTGTAATGCCAGCACTTTGGGAGGCTGGATCACTTGAGGTCAGGAGTTCAAGACTAGCCTGGCCAACATGGTGAAACCCTGTCTCTACTAATAATACAAAAAGTGGCTGGGCATGGTGGTGCATGCCTGTAGTCCCAGGTACTCAGGAGGCTGAGGTAGGAGGATCACTTGAACCCGGTAGGTGGAGGTTGCAGTGAACCGAGATCGTGCCACTGCACTCCAGCCTGGGTGACAGAGCAAGATTCCATCTCAACATAAATAAATAAATAAAATAAAATGAGAAATATTTCTGCTTACTAATATGGAACGATGTCCAAGATAAATTGTTAAGTTAAAAAAGCAAAAACAGAAAAAGCAAGGTGAAGAAAATTGCACATGGAATGCTATCAATTAGCACAGAATGGAAAGATATGAAGACAAATACCTATTTTTTGTCTTAAAAAGCAAACAATAGAAAAATAACCATAATAAAAAGAGTAATTTCCTTTAAAAGGAGAAAAAGAATATAAAGAAACAGGAAGGAATAGAATCTAAATTTCTTTGGATATATCTTGTTTATTTAAATTTTACATAAATCTAAATAAAATGATTTTAAAGCAATCCTTAAAAAATGAAAATAAAAGCTTTAAAGTAAACTTACTGTACATTTAGTTGATGGCACAATGTTGTTCCAAGTAATTTTAAGGAACAGTAATTTGATTGTAGCTCCCTAGAAGGATATACCCAAAAGTTAAAATAAATTTTAAAAACATTTTTAGTAATTATAAGTGAATTGTTGGTATTATTAGTCTGAATCTGTTGTGGGTATATTTTCGGGCAAAAATTATGAATACTATGTGATATTCTAATTCTATAATTCCCTTACGTTTTTGAGAATGAGAATTCTCAGAATAAGTAAAAGGAGATGCAATTGTAACAATGAAATGGTTAAGTAAAATCCCTCATAATCTTTCATTTGAATTGAAAGCGATAGTGGCAGGAGACAGACAAATTCCTAGGCAGACAGAGGTGAGTCCCCAGTGAAACCCAACCTTCAAACCAAAAAAAATTTAAAGCCTGAAAATCAAGCTGCAGTTCCGGATAGAGTCCGTGATTGGAGTGAGAACTTTTTTCCCACTCCTTCCTCATTGGTTCTTTTTGAATAATGTTTTTTAACCAATCAAATGTTGCCTCTTCCAAAGCTACCTACAACCTGCGCCTCCTCATTTCAAACCTATAAAAACTCTTGACTCAGCCACACAGACGAGCTACCTGCTTTCAGGCCCCTTCTCACACAGGGGGCTACCCACTTAAGGTCCCCTCTCACTGTCAAGGGCTTCTGTATTGCTCAGTAAAATTCTTCTCTGCCTTTCTCACTCTCCAGTGTCTGCATATCTCATTGTTCTTGGTCATGGGAAAAGAATCCAGAACCCATCCAACAGTGGAAGCAAAAAGGGGCTGTAACATGCTCCTGGCCAGCTCGCGGAGCTGCCTGTGGTGTGAATGCAAAGAGCTGTAACCTGCTCCCATTTGCCACACATGGGAGTGAAGAGCTGCAACCCTTCTGGGGGCTCAGACCTCAGGACTCCTCAAGCCAGAGCTGTAACACGCCCCTGTTTGCCAAGCCATGGGAGGAGAGAATGGACAAGCTATAACATGCCCCTGTTCACCAAGTTGCAAGCGGCGGGAATAAGAGACAGAACTGTTTCATTCCCTAGCTGGGACTCCCTGAGCAGAAGCTGTAACACCTCTTTGGGCCTCCGTGGTTGCTGATGTCTCCGAGTTTTTGGGTTCCACTGCGTTCCCCTTGCCCAAAAGCTGGCGCTGAAGGTGGAAGCTAGTCACGGACGCTCGGACCAGCCTCCAGCCAAGCACGGTGCCATAGCGGGTGCGGGATCCAGGTTGCTAGGATGAGCCAAGCACAGACTGATGGACCAAGTAGGTGGAGAGAGCCCAGCAGGCTTGAGTGAAGACCGGGCAGAGGCAAGGCCGGCCATGGAGATTTCCGGCCGGCAAAGCTTCACTGAAAGAATCCTGTGTCAAAAAGTACCAGCGCAAATTTATGATGAATTTTCCTTTAAAAAATAAAAGTATTTCCTAACTCTGAATAAAAAGAAAAAAAGCCAGGAAGAAAACGACCAACCCATTCATAGTGTACACTCTTTTTTTTTTTTTTTTTGGTTCCTACTTTTTTTTTTTTTAAAAATATATACTTTAAGCTCTAGGGCTCTTAGCATCCAGCTGGTGGTCACCACATGCTATTATCCACTGAAAGGAATCAGAGGCCCTGGAGAAATGGCTGGCTTCAGGTCTGGAGAAGAAATTATATAAGGTAATCAAGTGTACTTTGCCATACCATGTGGCAAGGAAACTCTCTAATACTACTAGGGTTCAAAAGAACTTAGGAGTCAACCCAAAGAGGCGATGTACATCAATGATAAAAATTTTGAGCATTAATAAGATAAATAAGATAAATGCTTAGATCTATAAGTCTGTATGATGTAAAAATAAGTATATGGAATATTAGTGAACCAACTCATAATTTTGAAAACTAGTAAATAGGGAAAAGACTCATGCATCTACTCTGCATTTCCTATATAACTGTACCACTAGGTAACCAGATAACAATGAAGGAAATTTTCTTTTAGAGAAGTATTCTAGCTAATAACGAATGAGTGATAGAATCAGAATACCACCATTTTTCAAACCATAATGAATCTAGGCATTGATGATCAATTGTATTTTATATCACAAAAAGACAAAAACCCAGACATTGTATGCTTTCTAATAGGAGCATTTATGAAGCAGCATTGGCAAAACAAACAAACAAAAATGCATCAATCTTTTTCTGGTCAAGCCTTCAGGTCCATATTAACCTTTAAGAAATACAAAGATTATAAGATCTTTTTATTCAACACACCAGGGAGGCAATTGACAGACTTCATAATGAAAAACTCCAGAATTAAAAAGCACAGTTTCTCCAACAAATAATTATAAAAGCAAAGAAACAGAGAGGAAACCTATAAAAGGCACTTAAGACACTTATCAACCAATTTCTATGCAAGGGCCATATTTGGATCTTGGTTCAAACATATTGAAAAAAATATATAACATTGATGAGACCATTAGAAATTCAAGCAATAGACTTAATATTTGACGATAAGAAGGAATATTATCAATTCATTTTTTGCAAATCATAATGGTTATGCTTTTTTAAAGTTTTTATTTGTCTTAGAAATAAATACTAAAATATATACAGAGGAAATAACAGGGTACCTGGAATTTAATTCAAAACAATTTGGGAGAAGAAAATTGGTTAAGATGTAGATCAGATTGGTTAAAGGCTAATAATTATAGCTGGATGATGGGGGTACATAGTACATGAGGACTCATTAACCTATTCTGTCTTCCTTTATTTAGGTTTACTTTTTTATAATAAAAAGTTGAAAAGTATCTGCAACTTAATGAGTCCTATAATTCTGAAGACTCAAATTTGTATTTGAAGTCGACTAATCTGTTACACGTTTATTTTTTTCTATTCTGTCATCTTAGTTCTTGCCTTTTGGAATTCCTGTTTCATGGATATGGGACCTACTGGATCTGTCTTTGTAATCTTTTTGACATGGAATCCACCTTTCTTCAACTCCCACTGATTCCTCAGACAGCTAATCTATCTTGCACCACTTAAACTCCATACAATTGCTTTTCTCGAGGTCACCAATATCCTGTGTATTGCCAAATCCAAAAATTACATTTATTTCTTCATAATTCTGAAAATTTTAGCAGTATTTAACATAACTGATCACTTATTTGTTCCAGAAACACTCTGTTCTTTTGCCCCATGACTTCATACTTTGCGTTTTTTTCCCCTACCTCTCTAGCCATTTAATCTTACTCTCTTTTGCAATTTCTTCTCTTCCATCTAATCTATAAATACATGAATTGCCCATAACTCACACATGAGATTATTTCTAATTTTTGTAAAGCATTTTCTCATTAGTTTATTTCATGCTTTTCAATGGCCTTAGACAGCTTCCAGATGCTGAAAACTCCCAAATTTATGTCTGAGCCTAAACTCCTCTTTTGAACACCATGTTCTTATCTGACATACCTACTTGACTACGTTCATGGGCAAATTCTTCATTTCTACTGTTGGCTCCTTATTAATTCTAACAGCCATTCCTTGCAGATGCAAAGTAAAGGAACTCTCCCAATGACCCTATTCCATGTCACTTTCATTTACTGTATTACCAACATTAAAAAAATTCTGAAGTAACCTTAATTTTTTACATTTACTTGCATTTTGTTTATTTTCTATGTGACCCCTAGCATGAGCTTTATGAGAGTAGAAATTTTGTTTTGTTTACTGTTTTATTTTTATTACCTATTTCCAGACACAGAGTAATAATTTAATAAATGTTTATTGGATTAAAGAATAAATGCTGTCTTTCTTTGACTGGTTTTCTGAAAAACAAGCTGAAATATACTCAAAGGTCCATTAATTATTAATAGTAATTGCTCACTTACTTATGCTGCTTTACATTTTGTAAATATTTTCATTTAAAAAATCTCATTTAATGATCATAGCAACACTGGAGATAGGGATTATTTTTCTTATTGTAAAAGTGAAGAACATTGTGACTGAGAGGGCTTATTGTAAATAAATAAATATTGTAAAGCTGAGCTTTGACTCCAGGTTTTCTAATTTCCACACTGATATTTCTATTGTACTGTTATATCCATCATTTTTGCCTTAATAAGCCAATTGGCGACGGCAATTAAAAATGCATTCTTTAGAAGAAAAGAAGTCCCATTGTAATCAATCTGCTACCAGATAGCTGGATGGTCACAGAAGTATAAAACTGTATGAATGCCCTAGGTTAGTAGCTGCTCTCTGGTAAATGGGAGTCTCAATAGTAGAAATAGGGACAGCATTGGCGAGAAGTGTGTGTTCTTGAGCCTATGATGAAGTATATCCCACAAATATAACCACTTTCTTTAAGAACTCCTTTAAAAAGCACTAGGATAGCCTTGGTAAATGACTACAAAATCAGAGTAAACATCCTACCCACTTGATTATTAAGAATAGTCTTTACAATGACTGAGGTGAGCACTGGGGGCTAAGTTTGAGAGATTCATCTAGATTTTTATTCTAGATCTTCTTGCCACTATCCCCCATTGATACTCCTTTCAATTTTCCAAACACGTGGTGAAACCATTAGCTAATGCTTAATATTTATATAAATCCCTACATTATGCCATCATTCCTTCCAAGCAAAGTAGAGCACTGTGATGCTGGTTGCATAAAGAATAACTGTTCAATGGTAAGCTGGTTATTTCTGGGAAGAGATGATTGTCAGGCAGCCACAAGAGCCAAAGGGTTGTGGTAAGTATTTGCTGAGCTTTTTTTCCTTTCTGTATTTAACTCCCTTTCTAGTATCACCCCAAAAATCTCCTTGAGGAGCTAGTTCCAATTGAATTATTTGAAATAAACTTTTTAAAATTAAATTTTAAAGCAAAAGAGCAAGAAAGATATGGTAGTAGCCTTGCAATTTTCTATTTCTCATCTAGCTTGTTTTGGTAAGACAGTGCATGTTAATTTGATGGAGAAGCTCAAATCAGAAATGAAGAGTGTGTATTTGACTACAGCATCTCCTGTATTTTACTAAGAAATTCAAGAATAGCAATTGGCAGTTGTACCACACCTACTTTACAAAAATAACCTTAAATTAGACAAAATCAGGAGAATGGAACTCTAAAATCTGAGAATTTGCTAACAACCAGATTACAAAAATAACTGCCTTTTCTACAGTATGATGTTGATTCTTAACTACCTTTGTCCACTATTTTGCATATTTTTATGCTTTATCACTTTAATTATTTTCTTGAAGATAGGAATAAAAAGTCTTGAATTCCAGCATGGGTGACAGAGTGAGACCTCGCCTCAACAAAAAAAAGTCTTGAAAATTTCACAGTTCTCATAGTTTTCTTATATTTCCAGAAATTTATGCATAAATTTCTATTCTTCTTTGACATTCAAGTAAATTATGTTTCTAGTTGTTCTAAGAGCACTACCATGTTTCTGTGAATTTTAGTAAGAGCATTAGTGAACTTTTAGTTTCTAGTTCCAACAGTGCACTTGAGAGAAAAAGTTTCTTTGGGAAGATAAGTGATTGAACCTTTATAAAATATGCACTGCATTATAAATCATGATTACCAATGAGAGTGTATTATTAATCCTACATAAAAGATGCAGCAGTTATTATGGCTACTGTGCATTCAGTCCTTTCTGTAAGAACGTAGTTGAAATTTCCAAATCACACATATAATCTTTCAGTCTAATGAACAGATTTTTGTATCTGTCATTTTTATATTTATCCTCATCTTTTATAATTATGTAATATTAACTTTCTTCTGGCATTAAACCATCTACCGTAAAGTTAGTTTTACATTCTAAAAATCTTGCAATGACTGTCTTTATTATATATTGCTGGAACTGCTAAAAAGAAATTATATTTTCACTCCTTTTCCTTTTAAGATTTGACCCGTTTCTAGAAAGGTGAACCATTTTCAAATTCTCAGTGATTTAGATTTATTCCTTCATTCTGAAATAGCTGTGGGTAATAAAAATGGGGAAATTTTAAACCTGCAAAATGGTAGCACTTAACCCTGAAAAAATTTTAGCATGCATGAACATCTGATTTTGTACATGAACGCTGACAATTTAAAATTTTCAGATAGGCTCAAATTAGTAAATGGCCAACCTTTAGATCTCCCTTTTTAAATTAAGATTTAATTTACACTTTAATGAGAGTCATAGAAGTTCTCAGGTTAAGAAACAAAGAATATACCAGATTTATAATGAAAAAAAAAAGTTGTCTTCTCCCTTATTTCTTCCCTCTCCCAATTCTGCCAACAACTGATTCTCACTTCTAAGAAGCAACCACTGGGCCAGGCACAGTGGCTCAAGCCTGTAATCCCCAGCACTTTGAATGGCAGAGGCAGGTGGATCACCTGAGGTCAGGAGTTTGAGACCAGCCTGGCCAACATGGTGAAACCCCGTCTCCACTAAAAATACAAAAAAATTAACGGGTGTGGTGGCAGGCGACTGTAATCCCAGCTACTTGGGAGGCTGAAGCAGGAGAATCACTTGAACCGGGGAGGTGGAGGTTGCAGTGAGCCAAGATAGTGCCATTGCACTCCAGCCTGGGCATCAAGAGCAAAACTCCATTTCAAAAAAAAAAAAATGAAAGAAAAAAAGAGAAGCAATCACTGCTTCTTATTAGTGTTAGTCCATTTTGCATCGCTATGAAGGAATACCTGAGGCTGGGTGATTTATAAAGAAAAGATATTTACTTGGCTGGCAGTTCTGCAGGCTGCACAGAAAACTTGGTGCTGGCATCTGCTCAGCTTCTAGTGAGGCCTCAGGAAACTTTTACTCATGGTGGAAGGCAAAGGGAACCAGCATGCCACGTGGAGAGAAAAGGAGCAAGAGAAGAGAGGAGGAGGTGCCAGGCTCCTTTTAATAATCAGCTGTCATGTCAAGTCATTACCATGGGGAAGGCACTAAGCCATTCATGAGGGATCTGCTCCCATGATACAAATACCTCCCACTAAGCCCACCTCCAACACTGGGGATTCAACATGAGATATGGAATAAACAAATATCCAAACTATATCAACACCGTCATCTCTTTTAGTTTTTTCTTAGGGTGTTTACATGTATATGTCATAATAACATAATTAAATTGCTAGTAACTAATTCTCACACAGAAGAGGAAGATTAGCTTCTGTATGTGCTGTTCCCCATACACAAACACACACATAGCTGTACATACTTCCTCATCCCCATCTTCCAAATATGGTTATACCATCTTTTGGGAGGCCAGGTAATATGGTTTCCAGTTAAACCACTAAGTATGCTCTCATATTTTCTCTCTTATATAAACCTTTGCTTCTCTGATGGTATACTTGCCTTCTATTTTGTATTTGATTTAAAATGTGTGTGTACCTCCCACTAAGTCATCTCAAGGGCTTCAACTCTAAATGTATTTTTCAACTATTCTAGCAATATTATTTATCCATCAGAATATCCCTACTAAACCTTCCATCTGCTAGCCTCAAATTATATTGTTTGCTCTACAGATTTCATCTTGAAATTTGTTTTAATCAATTTCCCTGCAAATCCTCTTCATCTCTTTTAGTAGCTTTATGAGAAACAATGTTCAAGAGGTAAGTGTTCAAAATTTTACATGTCTGAAAAGGCCATTATTCTACATTCATAATTAATTTTTAGTGTGGGTGGTAACAAATTATCAGTTGTAAACCGTATTTTCTCATAATTTTGAAAGCATCACTCAGTTATCTTCTTATTTAGGAAATGGCAATTTTTTTCTATAAAGAGGAAGATATCAAACTTTTAGGATTTGTGGGCCATCTGCTCACTGTTGAAACGACTCAATTCTGCTGTTTTGGCTCCAAAGCAACCATAGACAACTTGTAAACAAATAAGCATGGCTGTCCTCCAGTAAAACTTTATTGGCAAATACAGCTTCCCAATCCCTGCTCTAGGTTCTCACATTACTGTAATGACATTATGATTTATAATCCATTTATATGTGACCTTTTTTTCATTTTAGAATCTTTTTTAATGTTATTCACTTTGACCACGACATTCTGAAATATCCAGATGACATACATTAGTAGGAACTTAATGTTTCTTGACAGAATATTGGTGGGCTCTTCAAACTGGGAAATGTTCTTATAATTTGATAATTTCTTCTCCTTTCCTTTCTCCGTTCTCTCCTTCTGGAACTAATATTAGTTGAAAGTTGGGCCTTCTGAGTTTATGATTTTTTAACTTCTACTTTTTGGAAGGTCTTTTACAATTTATCTTCCAGCCTTCTATTTTAATTTATGTTACCATTTTCTTTTTTAATGTGTAAGAGCTCTTGTTATCTGACTGCTCTTTATTTTATGTTCCCTCATTTTTATTTTATGTATTCAATCTCTATGAGAACTTTAATTACCATATGTGTGGGAGGGATGTCTGTGTGTGCAAGTGTCTATGTGTCTGTGTATGTGGTTTTGCCTGCTAGCTAATTGCCTGTTTCATCTGACTTTTTTATCCTGCTCTCTCTTCCTCCCTCTTTTCCCTCTCTTCCACTTTTCTGCCTTTCTTTCTTATAGAAGTTTCCCTGAAATGTGATTTTTAACTATTCTTTAACTTTTGAGAACAAGGCACTGAAGTGATGACTAGAAGCTCTATATACAGTACATGATTGAGCTTGACAACTGGTGAGCTTTACTATAACATGATCAAATTAAAACCTAGGGGTGGGTGCGGTGGCTCACACCTGCAATCCCAGCACTTTGGAAGGCCAAGGCAGGCGGATCACAAGGTCAGTAGTTCAAGACCAGCCTGGCCAACATAGTGAAACCCTGTCTCTACTAAAAATACAAAAATTAGCCAGGCATGGTGGCGCATGCCTGTAGTCCCAGCTACTCGGGAGGCTGATGCAGGAGAATCACTTGAACCTGGGAGGTGGAGGTTGCAGTGAGCCAAGATCATGCCACTGCACTCCAGCCTGGGTGACAGAGCGAGACTCTGTCTCAAAAAAAAAAAAAAAAAAAAAAAAACTAGGCATTTCATTGGGGATCGCAAAATTAGTGTGTAGAAATTTTCTATTAGGCTAGTTAGTTTTCCCCCAAAAAAGCAATTTTCCATCTCCTTCCTAGAGACATCACGCAGCTGAGTTCATTCTAGGAACCAAACAGGGAAAAGATGGTATAAGGATCTCACAATATAGTATGTACCTTTCACTTAAATTCTGTGGTTTCAATATAGCTCATCACAGCCACCCCCCCAAATCAGAGGTGTGTTCAGTATTCTCCAGATCAGAACTTGTCTGATTCAGCACCTGCAGAGAGAAAACTTTACTTCGGTCTTCTTAATGGGTTAGAGAAAGAAAATCACTTGGAGTCAGGGAGGGGGATCTGGTGTTCTGATACTTTCAAGACTTTTAACTGATCTTCCTGCTTTCTGTCCAAGCCTATGTTCTTCATCTTGAGGTACCTGGTATCACCAACTCCTCAGCCTTTTTAGGTATCTATAGGACAAACTGGCTTGGTTCTTTGCTCTCATATCAGCAGGCTTAGATGTAAGAGTTACATAATCTGATAAGTCAATTATGACTTATCCACTACCTTTCCGGCACTTAAAAAAATTGGTTTATATTTTTAGTCTGCTGTAATCTTCTCATTTTTCTTTCTTTTCTGTGGGTTTCTAACTTTCTAAAATTCCTTTGGTGTAATTTTAGTAGGGTTTCAGGAAAGACCAGAAATAAATGAACATATTTAATCTAACACATTTCATCTAGTTGTATCCCCAATTTTAGAAAACTCATACCTACACCAGCTAGTTAGAATTCCAAGTGATTTACATAGCAAGAAGAACCGAAGCTTCTTCTGATAGGCAAGGCTATAAACTCCTTATTGTTGAGACTATTAATAATTCATCTCTTTGTCTGCAACATATAGCCTTCTACTTGGTTCATTGTGGATTCACGTATAATATTTGTTTAATAATTAAGTGATATTAATGAATAGGTTTTAAGAAATAGCTTCTACTTAAAATTTAACCCCAAAATTGACATGAAATTTTTTTTTTTTTGAGACAGAGTTTCGCTCTTGTTGCCCAGGCTGGAGTGCAATGGCATGATCTCAGCTCACTGCAACTTCCACCTCCTGGGTTCAAGAGATTCTCCTGCCTCAGCCTCGCGAGTAGCTGGGATTACAGGCGTCTGCCACCATGCCCGGCTATTTTTGTTTGTTTGTTTGTTTTTTGTATTTTTAGTAGAGACAGGGTTTCACCATGTTGGCCAGGCTGGTCTCGAACTCCTGACCTCAGTTGATCCACTTGACTCGGCCTCCCAAAGTGCTGGAATTACAGGCATGAGCCACCGCACCTGGCCAATATGATCTTTTTAAGCAGCTAAAAATAAAATATTTTTCAGAAAAATAAGTTCATCATGTGGTAATGAAAAGAAGACTGTAACAAAATAGAAAAAAATTGATCCATGTAATACATATTGAAATGGAAAGTTCACAAAAATATCACCATGATAACAACTAGAAGTCATGCCATGCTGTCCCAAATCCCACCACCATGTCGGTTTACTCCTTGGCAAAGATTATTAGATTGGCATATTTAGGGAAATAATCTATTTCCATAAATGTCATTGGGATTTTTTTTTAGAGACTCCTCACTCTGTTGCCCAGGCTAAAGTGCTGTGGTGTGATTCTAGTGCACTGCAACTGTGAATGGTTGGGTTCAAGCTATTCTCCTGCCATAGCCTCCTGAGTAGCTAGGACTATAGGTGTCCCACCATGCCAAGCTAACTTTTAAAAATTTTGTAGAGACAGGGCCTCATTCACTTGCACAGGCTGGTCTTGAACTTCTGGCCTCAAGCAATCCTCCTGCCTCAGCATCCCAAAGTGATTGGGTTACAGGTGTGAGACACCATGCCCAGCCTCATAAGGATAATTTTAAGTAAATAAGTGGATTATCTTTTCATCCTCAGTAACAGGTAGGAATGGTAAGAGTTGAGACTAAAGAGCCTTAAAAAACAGTGATATTTAGAATACAGGAGTAGATGTCGCTAAGCTATCACTTCACAGGAAAATTACACTGCGAAAAAATCCTGTCTCTGTTTTCAACTCTCTGTCACTTATCGGCCAGTTCATTACCTCTGGTTGGCGAAGCATCAACAGTCCCTCTGGGCATATCTAGCTTATTTACATAGGCCAGTTGTCCCAGGCTCAATGGTCTCATGTTAAACCAGCAAATAGCTAGAAGAAAATTAATCCCTTACAACACTTATAGTTCAGAGCCATATTTTTTTCTCATGTTGATGAGAATGAGAGAGCAATGCTTCCCAATTTTGTACTAGATGCCTAACATTATGCAGCATCAGTCAGATCACATTATATTGAGTTACAGAGCAGGTCAGCACAAATGGCCGTGTTCAAAGAAGTCTCTGACTCTTTGCCAAGTCGTTTGGCACCAATCAAGTTGTCATCAATTTGAGTTACTTGTAGATCATTTCAGGAAGTATTAAGATAATTATTGGCTGTTTTCATAATAGTAGGAAGCCAGGAAAGCACTCACTGAACCTCTGTATCCATCTATAAATTAAGAAACAGACACTCTATATCTAAAAACAATATAATTCATGTCATGTTAATGTATGCACCATTTCAGTTTATATTCTATTATCCTACTCTTAGATTATATATTTGAGTAATTTATCCACATGATATTAGAATACACTCAACCTTGTTGTATCTAAGATGTTTTCTCTCAGCGATTTGCGGAGTTTTTTCATGGAATAATTTATTAGATAATATATTGCACCTGATAATGTTACATTAAATAACAAATTAGGCTTTAAAATTTGCCTTTAAATATATATATATATACACACAATAACTGATATTACTAAAATATCATTTATATTTATAGTGAATTGCATTCCAAAGTTCATTCAAAGGCTGCTTGCCTAAAATGATATTTCACATAGAAACAATATAATTGTGGACCCACAATCTGGTGATCGTTCAATACTGTATTGATAATAATGTCTTATTTACAATGTTGGTGCTATGAAGAAAGTCATTCTATCCTGGAGAAAGCTCCAAGACCTCATCCCCTGGCATGATGTTCTAACATGAAAAATATTCCATTTTTACACCTTCGTTGACTTCTGGAGGTGCCAGCAGAAGTATAGAGAGTAAAGAATCTCAGTTACCCCAGAAACTCAAGCTAAATAGAAATAAGATGGAGACTATCTACTGGTAAAGGTAATTCATATCAAATGTCAGTGATCATTACAGGAAAAATGGAAACGGCATGTAACTACTTAATTTATCTCTTAACTTTAACCTTATTTCAGTTTCCCACTCTATCCCCTTGATATGGTTTGGCTTTGTGTCCCCACCCAAATCTCATCTCAAAATGCAATCCCACATGTTTAGGGAGGGACCTGGTGGGAGGTGATTGGATCATGGGGGTGGTTTTTCCCTTGCTGTTCTCATGATAGTGAGTGAGTTCTCATGAGAGTTGATGGTTTTGAAGTGTGGCACTTCCCCTATCTCTTTCCTCTCTCTCCTCTCTCTCCTCCTGCCATGTGAAGAAGTTTCTTGCTTCCCCTTTGCCTTCTGCCATGGTGGTAAATTTCCTGAGGCCTCCTCAGCCATGCAGAACTGTGAGTCAATTAAACATTCTTCTTCATAATTACCCAGTTTCAGGTAGTTCTTCATAGTAGTGTAAAAATGAGCAAATACACCCCTTGAGCTGCATCCTCCAGTCTTTGCTGAGTGCCCATTTTAGTTTATAAAGGAGAGGCTGTACTGAGGTTAAAAGCACAGAGACTAAAGTCAAACCATCTGAGCTCAAATTATGACTCCATGTTGGAAAACTTTTTCCATGGATAGCTCATATTTCTGCACAACCTGCTAGCAGAAGCACATATAGCCTTTATTTTGGAATATCCTGCCAAAGATATTGGTATAGTGAACAATCCTGGACAACAGAGATATTCCAAGAGAGCATGTTGATGTGCTGTCTAGTATAATTAAGATGATGCCTCCATCCAAGACAAATGTTGAATAAGTTTGCACATAGCTCACTAAAAGTTTGAAATTTCCTAAGCTTGGGGTTTGTCTTAGTCCATTTGTGCTACTATAAGAGAATACCATAGACTGGATTATTTGTAAAGAACGGAAATGTATTTCCCAAAGTTCTGGAGGCTGCAAAGTCCAAGATCAAAGCACCAGAACCTGAGGATCTTCTTGCTGCATCCTCCACAGTGAGAGGTAGAAGGACAAAAGGAAGCAATTGCTCTTCATCAAGACCCTTTATAAGGGTACCTGATCCCATTCGTGAGGAAGGAGTACACATGGCCTAATCACTTCTTAAAGACTTCCATTTTCAATACTATCACAGTGGCAACACCTGAAGTTTGGAGGGGACACATGCATACTATAGCTTAGCAATTTCCTAAGCTTGGGGTTGCTCAGCTATGATGCAAACCCCATTGCATGCACAGCATCCATCTGGATCTACCTGTAATTTACCTCTTTGACCCTTTGGGGGCAGGAGTAACAACAGGAACATGAAACTCATGCTGCCTGCTGTCTTTTGACACCTTTGGGACCAGGAGTCTCATATATTTTGCCAGCATTCATAAAACTGGGAGAAGCTAACATGTTAGCTTATGAGTAGGGTAAAATCTCAGACTTGACACCTTGCCACTTAATAGGTATGTGACCTTGGAAATAAACAAATCTCAGTATAACTTTAGTGTTCACATCTAAAAACCGAAGTTGACAATCATCTTCACCTCACAAAATTGTGACATTTAAACAAGAGAATGCACAAGAAATGTAGCATAGTTTCTGGCTGTAAACACTCAAAATCAAGTGAACTGTTGAGTTTTTGTTGGTGTTGGTTTAACATTTCTGACCTTTAAAAAATTTTTTCCTCTTATCTGCACAATTTGTCTTTTTGGAAATACTTACTCATCTTTTTCTTTTGTTTTAATCATGTGAGCACATGTATGGAAGTGGAAAGTAATAGTATCCAATAAAATACAATGAAACCCGGGAATTGTATATCTGAGCACCATCCAGACATTTGCAGAGACAAGAAAAGGAGTTTACTGCATTTGCTCTGGGGGATCAAAGCTGTGGTTTTAGCTGTAGATATGAATTAAGGGGAAATTGCTATCTAATAGTGAAAAATTCCAGACCAGAAAAATCAGAGGACCTTAGGATGGGGCTCTGAGCGCTGACAGCATCTCCAAAGTCCCCCAGGTGACAATAACGTTCAGCTGGGTGAAACTACTGTTCTGACCAAAAAGATTTGTCTTTTTTATTCTGAGGTACATGTTGAATCTTGATTGAAAGCACTTGGAGACCTTTAAAACAATACCAAGGCCCGTGCCCCATTCCCAGAAGTTGTAATTTATTTGTTCTAAGTGAAGACTGGGTATCAGGGAAGTAAAAACTACCCAGATGAATTCAATCTGCAGTCAATGTTCTAAGAGAACAGCAAAGAGCAAAAAGCTTCTCCTTTTAAATATTCCAGGGAGATAGGGCAAAGGATTTAATAAAATCACAGAAAATTAAGAGGATAAATCAACATTTTCTCATCCTTCAATGTTTTTTATGTCCAAAATCAAGTTGAAGTCTTTCAAAATCATGAATCTAAATCAACTGGCTTTGCTTTTAATGAGGTCAGAGTGGTCCTGCAATTCCTTCCCAAACACAACAATTAGATTGTAGCACATTGTGAAGTCAGCTTATATATGCGTATGTTGATGATTCAAACAATTTTTGTGGCCAAATATGCTACAGACATTAGTCAGGCAGGTTGTATAGACAAGTCTGCAGTTGATCCTCATGATTCTCGGGAAGGCTATGTTTGTTTTGGATGAAAGCACCTCTGTTGTTTACATAAGCATGTTTCACTCATATGTTTGTAAAACCTGATACTATTCAGGGTATGAAAGTCCAAACAGGATTGTTACTGAATTATCTGCAAAATAAACAGTTTCATTTAAAACAGTCAGCTTTAGGCCACACACGAAAAATAACTTTACATGGAACCTTCAAGCTAAACATGAATGTTTAAACTATAAAAGTATAATTTAAAACCAAATGCTATTTAAAAACTAGCAACCTGTGGGAACAATTTAGAAGAAATATTGTCTAAAAATTTGATTGGTGAACAAATTCTCAATCTTCTCTTCCAAAATCAAAATGTAGTGATCAAGATGAATACTTCACTTTATTGCTTAAATAAACACTATTTAAGTGATATCGAAGGAAAGGATATTAACATCTGAACAGTTTCTTCTACATATGTGAGACAGTTTACTGTCATCGTTTTATTTTCATGCACACAGCAGCCACCTCAGACATATGCTATTATAATTGAGGCTCATGGAGGTTAAATTGCCCAGTAGCTCAGCCCCTACATGGTGAAGGTGGGGGTAGATCTTGTCAGTCTGGTGTAGAAATCTTACTCCTTCCCATTACATCACTCAGCATTAACAATGGAATTACCAAACAAATGAGCCCTAATGAAAAGAAGTGGCTCTGTAATTCATTTCTAATCTAGCCTATATATGTCTGGAATCATGAATTGCTGTATAGCGAAAAAAATCTCTGGACTGGGAGTTGGAAGATCTAATACTTTCTGCTCAGCGTAACAGCAATTGTGGGCATGCCAAAAGTTCTTTGAGCCCCAGTTTCCTCATATGTAAAATAGAGATTCTACTATCTTCTTGATCTACTCCTCTAAGTTATAGTGGAGACAGAAGTACAGATGTTTTATAACTGTAAAGGACTAAACAAGTGTAGGGAAATATCACCAGCAATACTCTCTATATATGACAGGTACCTAGAAAATACCAATTTCTTTTAAACAGGCAAGAAAAATATTTATGGTATCAAGACATTGGGTAGAAATAAAATCTACTCAGAATAGATTTCTGAAATAGATTTCTACTCAGAATAGATTTCAAATGGCCTGTCCTAGCATATAAAATTAAATTTCACTGTCAAGTGATGACTCCCTAGATAGACTCAGCAGACTTCCCAGGGTTTCCTGATTAAGCGACTGTAGGTGTACAAAGTTAAAATCCTTCATTATATATCACCAGATTTTACATTCCCTTATTAGTCTTCCACCCAAGGGAATTCTCCTCTGTGGCATACTTTAGTGTTTTGTTTCTTTTTTCTAAGTGCCTGAGAATCAAAAGATCTTCATTCTTATTCTAGGCCAACCACATTCTAACTGTGGACACAGGCATGTTTAACCTCTGCAGATACTAGCCTCTTCACCTACAAAGTAGTTAGGCAATGTTTAGGGTTGCCAGATCAAATACAGGAAGCCCAGTGAAATTTGAATTTCAGATGAACAAAATTTTTATAGTATAAATATTTTCTGTATTTTTATCTGAGAAATTTGGCAATGCTAGCTGAATGAATTCTCAGGCCCCTCAATCTCAGCATGGTCTTACTTCAGAAGATACAACTAACAATAACAATCACAATAGTTGAATTATTTAAGATTTACTCTGAGCCAGGCACTATTATCAGTGCCCTAACATATATTATCTAAGTTAATCTTCTACAACTCCTACAAGATAGCATGAATTTAGAACACAGTTAATGTGATTTAGCTCTGTGTCCCCACCCAAATCTCACCTTGAATTGTAATACCCATAAACCCCACCTGTCAAGGGCAGGACCAGGTGGAGGTATTTGAATCTCATTATCACAAGAACAGCATGGGAGAAACCACCCCATGATTCAAATCTGATGGTTTTATAAGCGTGTGGCATTTCCCCTGCTTGTGCTCACTCTGTCCTGCCACTCTGTGAAGAAGGTCCGTGCTTCTCCTTTGCCTTCTACCATGATTGTAAGTTTCCTGAGGCCTCCCCAGCCATGTGGAACTGTGGGTCAATTAAACCTCTTTCCTTTGTAAATTACCCAATCTTGGGTAATTCTTCATAGCAGTGTGAGAATGGACTAATACAGCAGTTCACAAGGCTGCTCTCATCTCTGACATCAGTTGAATTCACCAGTCCTCAAGATTACCCTTAGGATCACTAATTCACTAGAAGGACCCACGGAACTCACTGAAACTTTTTATACTTACAGTTACAGTTTATTATAGCTAAAGAATAGAGATTAAAAGCAGCCAAGGGGAGAGGCACAGTGTTGTGGACAGTGTAAATCCTGGCAATCATATGTGACAATACACAGAGAGCATTGCTGGATGGGGAAGCTCACCTGAGCTCTGGTGTCCAGAGTCTTTTTTTTGGGCTCCATTGTCAACTACCTATGCAACCAATCTCAATTTCCAGCCCCTTTATAGGTCAAGCTAATACCAAATGACTCAAAGCCTCACCATAAATCACATTGTTAGACTTTCTGGCATAGTCAATGCCCCCAGGTAAACAAAGACACTCTTAACAGGCAGGACATTCCAAGGGCCTAGAGATAATCTCCAGTAGCTAAGATCAAAGTCCAGACCTCCCTTTGGGCAAGGTTAAATAATTTATTGCACAGATAGGTAACAGTAGTTGTTCTCATTTTAAAGTTGAAAATAACCCTGAGGTACAAAGTCAAATGACTTCTCCATGGTTGTATAACTAGTCAGTAGCAGAGCTGAGATTCAAATTCAGAGCCTGTGCTTTTAATCACTAAACTGCGCCAGATTTGATTTACAGAGAGATCTAGGACTGAGTCCCAAAATTGATTGATTCTCCAGCTACTGTTATTCTCAAACCAAGTCATCAGTTCCTTTCAAACAAAGCCTTATTCAACTCAGGTTATTATAATATAGTCCTTGGTTTCAATTTTCTAATTCCCTGATTAGGGAAACAGCCAAAGATGACTTTTTTCAGCTGAAAAGACACAGCACCCCAGGTTTGTCAATTACCACTACAAATGTTGAACATCCACCATGCACCAGGCACATGCAGAAGAGGTTACATTGCACACTGTACCAATGTCATTACTGGATCCAGGTAGAGGTCAGTAATGAAAGACTTTAAGATTGTTCCTTCCCACTATCATTTCTGAATGGTCAATGGTACCAGTGTTGTCAGATTCTTAGTCTCTCTCCTCTCAGTCCCCCTCCCTCCTTTCCTCCTTCTCTCTCTCCTGCTCTCTCACTGAGGCAGGTGGCCCAGCTGCTGAGTGTTTGTTGGATTTCTCTTTTACTCCTTATCCTCAGCTCTGTTGGGTAAGAGAAGCAGGGCAATGCTTAACGGAATAAATAGGCAAAGCCAGTTCTGTTTTAAAATTCCTTTGACCTATTTCATGTTAAAACAAAACAAAAAACAAAAATGAGAAAAAAAAAGAGTCTTTCTCAGGAGTCAACCAAATTCTCATAAGAACTGTCTAAATTTGGCGACCAAAGCCATTGCTAATTTTATCTATGTTTGCCATTTTATTCTTGGTTTACATTCTGTTTGTTTCAAATGTAGAGCTATTAAGGAGAGAAAATGGTTTAGATTTAAGAATTCCTATACCTTCAGTCAAAATAACATCATTATTAAAACACAATAGTGATCATTTACACACACCATACTGCCAAAAGAAAACTGAGGACCAGGCAAGCTACGTGGGGAGGCCAGAGTCACACAGAAAGTTAACGGCCAAGTTAGAACTGGAACCAAGGTCTCCTAATTTAGAACTCAGCAAAGACTATGTCACCTCCTCTATGGACAATCAGAGAAAGAGAGCCGGGCGCGGTGGCTCACGCCTGTAATCCCAGCACTTTGGGAGGCCCAGGCGGGCAGATCACGAGGTCAGGAGATTGAGACCATCCTGGCTAACAAGGTGAAACCCCGTCTCTACTAAAAATACAAAAAATTAGCCGGGCGTAGTGGCGGGCCCCTGTAGTCCCAGCTACTTGGGAGGCTGAGGCAGGAGAATGGCGTGAACCCGGGAGGCGGAGCTTGCAGTGAGCCGAGATCGCGCCACTTCACTCCAGCCTGGGCGACAGAGCAGGACTCCGTCTCAAAAAAAAAAAAAAAAAAAAAAAAAAAAATCGGAGAAAGAGAAAGTGTGAGGAGGAAAGAAAGGAGGGAGGAAGAACAGAGGGAAGGAAGAAAGGTAGGAAAACAATGGAAGGGAAGAAAGAAAGTCTGCTCTAAAAACAGTTCAACCAATAGATTACATGCAAGGAAAGACACTGCCCTGACAGCCAAATATATGCAGTACCTAAAAGTTCAACAGCTTAGAGAAGATTTTCTGAAAACAACAGTAGATATTTAGTGTTTTGCTATTCTTGTTTGTTTGTTACATTTTACAGTTGTCTTTAGACAAATATCAATACATTGGTCTCCAAAGGAAGTATTTTGTGGTTTGGATTTGATTTTCTGGTTTTGTTTGTTTTTGGTTTTGGCTTATTTATTTATTTGTTTGTTTTTTGAAGATATATCTAAAAAGTAAGAGGAGCAGAATTTGAAGTAGTAGAAGTTAGAAAATGAAGAGGCTACTCAGTTCACTTTTTTTCCTAGCATTGAAATAGTCTCATGACATACAACTACCTAAGGATAATATTAACAAATGTTTAATTACTAATACACCAAGGACACCAAATAGGCACAGACATCAACCAATCAGTCCAGATGCTAGTCACAGGTCACAGGTTTTTATAAATGAGATACTGGTACACACTGCCTGTCAGTATTTTATGACTCATAAGTCCCAATATTTAAGGAGCACTTATTTTGAATTGGTCACTATTTTATAAGCATATTATTATACTTAGTCCTTCTAACATCTCATTTTACAGATGAGAAAACTGAGGCCTAAGAAGTTTAAATAGCTTCACAATATTTCGCAACTAGTAATTGGCAAAGTTAGAACTTTAACCCAGGTCTGAAACCTCAGAACCAATAATATCAAGCATAAAACATTGTCTCATATTTAGTGACAAAATAAGATGAATTGGCCATTGGTAAGAATGTCATTATTTGGATGGTTTGGTTTGCTTTGTGTGAGTTTGATTGGATTTAGTTTTGTTTTAAGCCAACAGTCCTCCCCGCAAATTTTCGTAATCATGATGTTGACTTAAATCAACTTTGTTTTACATCAAAGCAAAGATGTTTCAGCATATTTAACTTGTCAACAGCAATTTTATTGATAAAATTTCACATAAAGAAATATCAAGGTTCATTCCAGAGACATCTATCTATTGGCCATTTTCAGTATTTCTACAACATTCTGAGGGAATCTAGAATATTTCCTTTACATCACAATGAAATCAAACCAAATATTATGAAACAAGCTAGTATATAGCTATTTCAAGCAAATGGGTCACCTATAATTTCTTTGAAAAATATTCTAAGTCAGAACCCAGTCCAGTAATTAGTACAAAATTGGCCCAGATAAGTATGATTGTAGTAAGGGTTCATCAAATAAATAGCAGTGGTTAAAATTCTATGCCAACTTGCTACTTATATTTGCATATAAGGAATAAACAGATTTAGAGATTTAGGGTTGAGGATAAGTGAGCCTCTTCATTTAGGAGGCAGAAATCACACCAATTAAGTTGCCCAAAGATCAATTCCGGGCTGTTACAGCAACCTTAAACCAACCAGAAAGTTTAATCCTATCGGGACTCCAAGATTGTAGCCTATGCATACAAGTAAATATCACCATGGGACAGAGACCCCTAGAGTCTGAATAATTCATTTTGGAAATGGCAGATTGGTTTTGAAAAGAGAACTGCTTTTATCATTTGTTCACTTCATATCAAGATGTTTAAGCAGATTTTTTTTTACTCTTAAATGTGTCAACTGCTGTATATTTTATAGATTGTGTGCATGTTGCTGTATTTTAAAGTACTAGTTTTGAGGTTTTTAAAAAATTTTATTTATTTTAAGTTCAGGGGTACACGTGCAGGTTTGTTATATAGGTAAACTTGTGTCATGGGGTTTTTGTAAAGATTATTTCATCACACAAGTATTATGCCTAGTACCCACTAGTTATTTTTCCTGATCCTCTCCCTCTTCCTACCCTCCACCCTCCAATAGGCCCCAGTGTGTGTTGTTCCCCTTTATGTGTCCATGTTTTCTCATCATTAAGCTCTCAAGTGAAAACAAGTGGTATTTGGTTTTCTCTTCCTGCACTAGTTTGCTAAGGATAATGGCCTCCAGCTCCATCCATGTTTCTGTGAAGGACATGGTTTCATTCTTGTTTATGGCTGCATAGTATTCCATGGTGTATATGTATCACATTTTCTTTATCCAGTCTATCACTGATGACAATTTAGTTTGATTCCATGCCTTTGCTATTGTAAGTAGTGCTGCAGTGAACATAGGTGTGCATGTATCTTTATAATAGAATGATTTGTATCCCTTTGGGTATATACCCAGTAATGACATTGCTGGGTCAAATAAGATTTCTGCTTTTAGGTCTTTGAGGATTGCCATACTGTCTTTCCAATGGTTAAACTAATTTACACTCCCACCAATGTGTAAAAGCTTTCCTTTTTCTCTGCAACCTCACCAGCATGTTATTGTTTTGACTTTTTAATAATAGTCAATCTGACTAGTGTGAGATAATATCTCGTTGTAATTTTTATTTGCATTTCTCTAATGATCAGTGATGCTGAGCTTTTTTTTCATGATCGTTGGCTACATGTATGTCTTCCTTTGAAACTATCTGTTCACGTCCTTTGCACACTTTTTAATGGGTTATTGTTTTTTTCTTGTAAATCTGTTTTAACTTCCTTATGGCAGATATTAGACCTTTGTCAGATGTATAGCTTGCAAAAAATTTCTCTCATCCTATAGGTTGTCTGTTTAGTCTGCTGATAGTTTCCTTTGGTGCGCAGAAACTCTTGAGTTTAATTAGATCCCATTTGTCAATTTTTGCTTTTGTTGCAATTGTTTTTGGCATCTCTGTCATGAAATCTTTGCCTGTTCCTATGTCCTGAATGGCATTGCCTAGGTTTTCTTCCAGGGTATTTATAGTTTTGGGTTTTATGTTTAAGTCTAAAGTATTGCTTTAAACTACATGTGTGGTATGAGTCCTAATTAATCAGGAATGGCTTAAAGGCTGCCGTAGTAGCTGATATTAAAGCTGTCATTTAGTTAAATAGCACTAACCTACAGGGAGAGATTGTGGCATTGGAGAAGGCCACAGAATTCCTAGCAGCTGTGTTATTGAGAGTAGAGGCAGGTCAGTCAGGGCAGTGAAAGAAGGGCAGGGTATAGTCATCCAAAAGGCTTATGTTAAAAATTAGCCCATGTTAATATTATTGAAATTCCTTAAATTTTGAGAGTTTACATATATATAATAATCCATAATTTAATTTTAATTTGTAAGGTGATATAAAATTTGTTTACCAAAGGTAAATAATATTACATCCTGAAATTTAAAATTAAATGTGAATTTCTGCTAAATTTCAGTACTAAATATCTGGAGGGATTTTACTTTGATATTTCTTTCGCTGTAATATTTTTGTTTCCTTTTCCTTTTACTCAGCTCACCCTTCCCCATTCCTATCCTAATCATTAGGTAATTAATATTAACAGACTGAAGTTAATTCCTTTACATTTCCCACTATACATTGTTTATAAAATATAAAACAATATACAGAAATACATGAAAAAATATTGAAAAAAGACAAATTGTTAAAATGATTTACTTTTTTACTTGCCTTTTACTGGTGTCAGGCCTGCATCTTAGTCTGAAGGTTCTTGCCAAACTCCTGTTTCTCTTCTTTATCTTTTACACACATTTTGACTATTAAATTTCTTAAATGTATAATCCCATCTTCCCATCCTCCTCCTTTGGTGTCCAAACCAATATAATTATTTCAAAATTTTCACTATTTAAACAATATTGTGATGAAAATATTTATGCAGGCTAGATGTGATGGCTCATGCCTGTAATCCCAGCTCTTTGGGAGGCCAAGGTAGGATGATTGATGGAGCCCAAGAATTCAAGACCATCCTGTTCATAACATAATGAGACCCCATCTCTACAAAAAAAATAAAAATAGAAAAATATAAAATTAACCAGGCAAGGTGTTGCCCACCTTCAGTCCCAGCTACTCAGGAATCTGAGAGAGGAGGATTGCTTGAGCCCAGGAGTTCTAAGTTGCAGTGAGCCATGATTGTGCCACTGCACTCCAGCCTGAGTAACAGAGTGAGACAGACAGACAGAAAGAAAGAAAGAAAGAAAGAAAGAAAGAAAGAAAGAAAGAAAGAAAGAAAGAAAGAAAGAAAGAAAGAGAAAGAAAGAAAGAAAGAAAGAAAGAAAGAAAGAAAGAAAGACAGACAGACAGACAGAAAGAAAGAAAGAAAGAAAGAAAGAAAGAAAGAAAGAAAGAAAGAAAAAGGATATTTAGAAAGAAAAAATATTTATATATATTTTTCTGGACTTTCAATAAAATTCTTAAAAGAGATTCTTCACTAGGCAATATGAGCATTTTTAGAACTCTTGGCATGTATTGCCAAATGGTGTTTCAAATTGTTACAATTTACTCTAACACCAATAACAAATTAACGTACTTATATTGCCAAATTCTCCACAAAATATTATAATTTATAAAGTAAAAGTTTTTGCTAAGTAAAAGGGTAAACTGATCATTTATAGCTGTTTTATTATGCACTTTTTTGAACCTCGTGAACTTGAACTTAAGTCTAGATATTTGTATATTAATTGTATTCCTTCTTTGTGAGAATTCTATTGGTATCTTTTGTTCATTTATATCTTGTAGGTCCTACCTTTTCTTTCCATTTGCGCCATGCATTTTATTCATTAAAGTACCTAGTCCTTCTTTAATTTCCTTTAGAAAAAAATTAAAACTAATTTTAAACAGAAATAGTTTCATTTTAAGTACATCAAAGTTACCTGTGACTAATGATACAATATGAGCTTTTTAAAAATAGCACACTTCCAATGTGTTATGAGCTCTTCTTTTACCAGAATGTCAACATTTATTCTTTGGCAAATTTTAAATGTTAACAATTAAGTATGTGTAGAATTACCTATCACAGAAAAAACAAAAAACTGCTAAAATTACTTTAGAAAATGCCATATTTCTGATTAAATAAATTTTTTATTTTTTTTTACAAATAAAACACTGTTGACTGTATTTTAACCATCTTCCACATCTCCAAAGAGTAAATTCAGCTGCAATTGTTCAACTAAGAAACAAGTGATAAGGGGGAAGAAAAGGCTCAAATTTTCATACAGAATCTCTACCAGATTACTGCATTAACTCACACACACACACACTCACACACACACACACACACACATATACCCCTTTAAGTCTTAATGCTGACATACAAAAATACAGAAAATAATATTCTAAACACCTTTGTACTCACCACCAAGTTTAAGAAATAAACATAACAGATCATTTAAAGCACTATGTAATCTCCCCAGTTACTTTCCTCTCTCCCGTACCCAAAGTTAGCCACTATTATAAACTTCATGTTTCTCATTCTTGTGCTTGTTTTCATACTTTCATTTCACTGTACTTTATTTCACTATGCTTTTATTTCATTCTAGTTTCAGGAAACAATATGCAACATTTTTTGAATCATTTAAATTTTATGTGAATAGTATTATAATCTACATATCATTCCGCAATTTGTTTCTTTACCACACCATTATATTTTTGAGATGTATTCATCTTGGCAAATGTAGCTCTGGTCCATGTTAACTGTTGGATAGTACTTTTCTACTGGAGGTGGTGCCTGTGGCTCAGCAGCATCAGGGGCCCTGGGAGTCGGCTAGAAATGCAGGATCTCAGAACTGACCCTAGACCAACAGCATCAAAATCTACATTTTAACAAGGTCCCTGTATGATTTAGATGCACACTAATGTTTGAGAAATATTGGCATCGAATTTCATTGCATTAAAATTTCACACTTTATTTCCACTAATGAATATTTAGACTGTTTCTAAATTTTTAATATGCTAATTTGATGCTTTGTTTTGCTTTTGTTTTTAAGAAAATTTTCCATACACAAAACAAAAAAATACCATTTCATGAACAGCCTCATTTAGTCATGTAAATGACTTACTGACGGAGTCGTTCTTTATTCCAGGATGAGGCAGGCTAGTAACATGCATTACGTTGGTGCAAAAGTAATTGCGGGTTTTTTGGCCAGTGGAAGTAATGGCAGGAACTGCAGTTACTTTTGCACCAATTTAATAGAAATTGCTCAACAGCACTTAATTTTAAAGACATGCTACATTTTCTTACTTTTACTATATTAACTAAAATCCTGCATCTGCTGACCATGGTCAACAAGGTGTCCAATTTCATAAATTTCCATGGTTCCCCCGCCTCTATATCCATTACACTAGGACCTTAGCCTACAAAGATAAGAATGAGGCATTTAATTCTCAGTCCGCCATGTTGACGATGAGGATGTTCACAGACTAGACCTATGAAATGCCTTCAAAGGCCTGTAATTCCACTGCGTTTCCATCAAGCTTCATGAGAGGCAACTTCACTGAGTCTGGTGACCAGCCCCCTGCACTCATAGGCAGGCATTCCCTTCAAGGCCCCCAGGGTGCTGTTTGGCAGACCCTTGTTGGGTAACCTAACATCCCTCCTGCTTTCCCACTGGATGTTTGTGAAACCAACCTGCTGGTTGGAGTTTCCACATTGGAAGCACAAAGCACCATCAGAATTGTCTCCTGCTCTTTAAGTAATTTCCGCTATGACTAAAACTTTTTAGTTTTCTTTATTTTCAAAAAAGTCTGCTAATTCTCCATTGACAAGGAGAGCTCAGACCTTGGAAAGAAGCCCAACTAAGTCCTCTCGTTTCTTTAGCAAGAACATACAATACAGAAAAATAATACAAGGTGCTAATTAATTTCTCATTACTTATTCTATTATAAGCTTAACATTTGCTAAAGCTGGAGGGTCTAACTCAGAGTAAAGTAGCTAAGTTCTCTTCAGGACTGATTGATCTTAGCACTGAGTTACTATTGTTTTTAACTCATCTCCTCCAACGTAACATCTTCTATTTTATAAATTAGGAAATTGTCCAAAAAGAGTATAAATGGCCAAACCTAGTCCCAAAGTTGTTCTAGATACAATGAAGCCAGAGTTCCTCTGAAAAACATCACTTAGGAAATGGCCTCACTGGTTTGATCTAGCATAAGTCCAATAAGATCTTGCCTTTTTGGGACCATCATAGGGATTCCTTCAAAATTCTTTCTCAGGAATGAAGTTGCTGTCACACCAGTAACCACTATTAGCAAATAATTAAAAACCAAATGAAAAAAAAATAGAACATTTGGTCACTTAGGCAAGGTAGAAATTGATCTAAGAAATCTGTAGTATTGATAAGTTGTTTCAAGGCAAAATCTAGTAAGACAACAATTATTAAAGACTTGCTGAAGTGGACACAGCTAGCTGATGGTAGAGTGCAAAATTCTATGAGACCTGCTGCCCCTAAAATTCAATTCAGTCAACATGCTCACTGCCCAGTATGTGCCAGGTACTTCACACTTTATCTCATTTGATCTTTAAGATCATTCTCATTCTTTAGGGTAATATATGATCACCATCTAACCATATAAGAAAGCTAAACTTCGGAGGCGGGGAAAGGTATTTATATACCTGGTAAGTAACAGAACTGAGAGAACTAAGTTTACTTCAAGTGAGACTTCTGGTTGCAGATCCAGCTTTCTTTCCTTTATACTTCATTAAATAGACAGTAAAAACACCAGCTGGTTATATACCCCCAAACTAACTGACCAGCCTCAAAGAAGCTGTATTAACACTCATTATCCAAATCTCTCCATCCCTTGGCCCTTTACTGCTCATATTGGACACTAGCCACTGGAAAAGGAAAAAAAAAATATTTCTTGGAGACATGTTCTGGAAAATTTCTACTCCTACCTGGACACAAATTGTAATGTGTTCTTTCCTGCCAGGATTTTACTCCATACCGTCAAGTCCCTTTTCTCATACCCAGATTCTTCCACCACTGAGGCTCCCATGGAGAAGAGCCTTCTGAGCATCCCACCCAACCAGTGTTTATCAGATGTGTCTCAGTCTCATCTGAAGACAGTCCCAAGATAGCACCACAGGACAATAAAGAGAGCTGATTGTTTATTGAGCTCCTGCTATGGGCAAGCTCTGTGTCAATTGTTGTGTTTATATTAATTAGTCTTATGAGCCTGCGGACAGGTATTATTATCTTCATTTTCATATAAGGAAGCTAAGTCTTAGAACCTTTAAACTATCTAAGACTATATGGATGATAACTAAATTATTAATTTGCCACAGATTTTCAGTCTCTGAACTCTACTCTTCCCTTTAGATCAATGTGTGTGTGTATGTGTGTTGTGGGGGGCAGGGGGGTGTCTGTGTGTGTGAAGTGGTTTCTAGGCCATTTTATTCTCCCCACAAATATTGATTTATACATATGTCCCCTATGCTGTGTTTGGAAATATAATGAGAAAAAAACAGACATAGTCCTCACCCTCATGTAGCTAACAGTCCTATGGGAAAGGTAAACAGAAATCAAATAATCATATACATATAGAATCCTACGATTACTCATGTCAGGCTCCCTGGCCCCCACATCCATTGAGAATGTCTATAGAAGTCCAAAAGTAAATCATAAACACAGATCAGGACTTTATTTCCCTAAATATTTATCACTCCCTAGGTTAATGAATGAATACCTATGGATATTCATTAAAGAAGAGCAGAGTTCACCCAAACCCACCCGCTTGTGTTCATCCAGGTCTCAGGGTAAATCTGAACCCTATGAAGTAGCAATTAGTTTCAAAATGAAAATGACTCTGGGAGAGGTAATGCATGACTGTACAGTCACCAAAAGATATAAAATCCCAAAGCAAACATCGAGGGAGATAGAAATTTTGAAAACGGTATGAGTAAATATTTCCTACGATATCATTTTGCTTCACACCAGTCTTGGAAGAGAACTGTGACTTCAGAAATTCAATATGAATGTAAAGACTTACTAAGATAATTTTATTTCCATTTTATAAACCTTGTAAATATTACAGGCAGTTTCAACTGCCCTGGGAAAAAATATTATAAATGAAAGTTTGGAACATTTCCTTTGAAGGAGAACTCTCTTGTTATTAGGCTGTCTGGGGAAAGGTTACTTATGGCCAAATGATTAGGAGGATTTTAGGATAATTGCTGCTCGGTGCTCCAGTTTAGAATTTAAGGTTGAGGTTTGAAACGGCAGAGTTGGCAGAAACTTTATGACATCTTAAATAAATTATAAGAGAGCACTTTCACCATATTTAAAAGAGCATTGTTTCTCAGAACCAGTGAAAGTCTCTCTTGAGCACACTTTATGCCTTTAACAGCCATAGTGTGAAACAGGTAACCTCATTCCTGAGATACTTGCAAAGAAGGGAAGTAGCTTCTGGTTTGGGTCCCTAAGATCTCTAATGAAGAAGAGTAGAGATTTTGATTGGGAAGGTCATAGAGGCTTGACTGAGACCGGGTCACATATAATGAGTGGCCTGTGGTTTGGATGAGGTGATCTTTCTTTTCCATGAGCTGTGATTCTGTTTCCAAAGGAAGACTGGGGATAAAGTTGGAAAGAATGTGGCTCAATGCTCTGAAGCTGTCTTCTGTGGGTTGGAATAGCCAAACACCCAGAGATCTGAAGGAGAAGAAAGTGATTTCCTTATAATTGAGGAGGAAATGATGGCATGCTAGATACAGTGCTTACTTCACAGTGATTCACCTTGCGCTAAACAGTTCCTGAGTGCATAGAACCAGGTTACATATTTGCATCAGTAACAGGCTGCAGAAGGAAGAATACTACCACAGAGCAGGAGACTCATAAAACAGTACAACCTGCAAGTCGAATCATGCCACACCCCCACTCAAAATCCTTCCATGGTCTCCTGATGCCCATAAAATAAAACCCAAACTCCTCAGCATAGCACACTTTTAACTAAGTGGCCTTCTATTTATCATTCCCTCTTTCCATATTTGGTGCTTCAGGATATCACCATGTTCCAGTACCACCTCCACCCGCCAACATTTAAGTACCGGTTTGTCCTTCAAATCTTGACTCAAATGTGAAATGATCTTCCCTGCCAGAAGGTGTTCTTGCTCTGCCAGGGAGAGTGACTTGCCACCACCCTCCATTCTCCACCATTGCAGCACTTTTCATCAGTTTGCAAGGTCATAGTTTGCGTGTCACAGACTGCAAGGTCTCTGATAACATGGCACACATTGCAGTCTTCTAACTTACTAGTGTGTGAATTTGGGCAAATGATTTCATCACTTTGTACCTCGGTTTCCCCACAGGAAGGCTGCTACTTAGGGCATACTTCCTTCTGCTTTGGAAAATAAAGGGCTGGAGATAATGTTCAGCATGATGATGTTGAGTGCAACAGACTGCACGTGAAATTTACAGCAGAAAAGGGACAGTTCAGAAGTGGGGACTCAAAACTAAAGTGATTCAAGAAAAACTAAGCTCCGAGATCTTTGGAGATGTTGAGAAAAGCAACAGGCTTGGAGTTCAAAACAATCTCATTAAAATCTTGAAGAATAAGTTTGTCTCAAGAGACTTAAAGGTTTAAGGTGTGCAGGGCACAGTGGATCATGCCTGTAATGCTAGCACTCTGGAGGCAAAGGAAGGTGGATCACTTGAGCTCAGAAATTTGAGACCAGCCTGGGCAACATGGCAAAACCCCATCTCTACTAAAAATACAAAAAATTGCCCAGTGTGGTGGCGCACGCCTGTAGTTGCAGCTACTTTGGGGGCTGAGGCAGGAGGATCACTTGAACCTGGGAAGTCGAGGCTGCAGTGAGCCAAGATTTTGCCACTGAACTCCAGCCTGGGTGACAGAGTGAGACCCTGTCTCAAACAAAACAAACAAAAAAAGATTTAAGGTCATCCATTTAATTACTGGTTATGTGCTGATGGTTCCCATTTTCAAGCCATGTCCCAGGAATTAACTAATGTCTTTCATGCCCTCAGCAAGATTATGTCAGTAGCTGTAAGACAGATAGATAAATAGAAAGAGAGGAAGAGAGAGAATCAAAGCTAGACACTGGTCAGGCTTTCATAAAGCCCCCCTGAGTAAATGCAAGTGACTCGGTATTCATTTATTCAGACAACAATCTCTGTAGAGAATGCCCCAAGCATTGGGCCTGCCTTAGTACTTTGGGTACACAGAGAAATGAAAGGGCCTCCCCCAGGCTTCAGACTGTAGCCTAGAAACCTTCAAGGACTAGGAACAGTGAACCCCAGTCTCCTTCAGCTCCTGTAACACCTCTATACCTTGATCTGGCAAGATCTTTACATGGTTAAGTACATATTCTATTCTGAGGTGGTAAAATTGGTATTTCCACGTCCACGAAGTTCATTCTACTTCAGCAACTGCAGTGTTCTAAGAAGGATTATTCTCACTTTTATTTTGTAGTTTCTGAAACATCCTTAGGAGGTTAGTCTTACAGTCAAAATATCAAGCCTTGAAACCTGTGAATGAAAGGGATACTGATAATGCTATTGTTCAGCCAGTCTCACAAAAGAACATCACAGTTGAGGAAGAGATCACTATCACCTTTATAGTAGCCCTCTATGACCTTAGCTATAATGGCACAACCTCCTTTCAATGTGTAAAGAGCAGATATAAATACAGTAACACCATAATACATCCTTAGCAATATGAAATACCTTTTTCTAGGACAGAATGGAGACAGCTAACTAAAGTCTTGCAATGTTAACCCATCAATCACTCAGCAAGCCTTTAATGAAAGACATAGCACATCTGTTGGCCCAGGTCCTCTCAACACTGGCTTTTGGCTTCCTTAAATAAAGTCCACATGTTTCTTAAGTTCCACAAAAAATGCAAACCATTTAGAGATGGCATCTAAGAAAAAAGAAAATATTTTTTTCCTGAAATAGACTTCTAAAATCAATACTAATTCTTCACTATTTTCTTGATCAACTTGGAAATTTGGTGTTTGCTCTAGATTTGAAGGTCAGTATCTTTTCCATACCATGAGGCATTGCTTCCACAACCAGCAGGATGCAGAAAATGCTTTCCAAGAGTTCGTCAAATCCCAAAGCATGAATTTTTTATGCTACTGGAATAAACAAACTTATTTCTCATTGGTAAAAATGTGTTGATTGTCATTTTTGATTAATAAGGATGTGTTTGAGCCTAGTTATACTGATTTAAAATTCATAGTGCAAAACCATAATTACTTTTGCACCAACATAATACTTATTTCACCCGGAATAAAATATAGATTCCGTTAGTAAAGCAGAAGTAGAGAAGGGAGATTATTCGGTAAGCAGTATTTTTTCCACAGATGAAAGCACGTATGAATCAGAATGTCAAGTTATTAATTTACAGCAAGAAATATTGTGGCCTTATATTGAGGAGTAGGAAGAATTGAGATGGAAAATCAAATTAACCCCTTAAGTAAAACCTATCTGCAGGTATGCAGATGGAAGTTGCCAAGAATATTATGAACCTAATCAAAACAGGTAACCACAGTTAGAGAAGCAAGACAAAGCACGAGTCAAAAGCCAATAAATAAAGGAGGACAAATAAGAAAAGAAACATCAGTATAACAGTATAGCAAGGAAGCCAGAGCAAGCAAGCAAACCAGACCAAAACTCAAAGGATGTATAAAGGGAATACTTGCAGAGCTAAAAATAATTCTGCATAACAAAGTTTCTCAACTTCAGCACTACTGACATTTTAGACTAAATAATTATTTGTTGTGGAGGGCTGTCCTACATTGTGGGATGTTAGCTATGTCTCTACTATTCACCAATTTTCAGTTATATGTTCCCCAGTTATGACAACCAAATGTTTCCAGATATTGCCTAATGTCCCTTAACCTCAAGCAAAATTACCCACAGTTGAGGACCACTGTTGTCAAGCTTTGTTGACGTTCTAGCAGGTTTTACAGTTCCAACTCTGAGAATGCCTTAAAAGCATTGACCAGCTTCTATGGAAAATGACAAGAATAGAAACCAATAGCCCAGATGGGCATGGTGGCTCAAACTTGTAATCTCAGCACTTAAGGAGGCTGAGGCAGGTAAATTGCTTCGAGCTCAGGAGTTCAAGACCAGCCTGGGAAATATGGCAAAACCCCATCTCTACAAAAAATACAAAAATTAGCTAGGCATTTTTTGACTCACGCTTGTAGTCCCAGCTACTCAGGACCTGAGGCTGGAGAATTGCTTGAGCCCAGAAGTGGAGGTTGCAGTGAGCCAAGATCATGCCACTGCACTCCAGTCTGGGTGACTAAGTGAGACCCTTTCTCAAAAAAAATAAAAATGAAATAAAAAATAAAAAGAAAGAAATCAATAGCCCCGAGGGGCTTGAAACTTTCGTACTGACAATTTTTGCTTCTATTTCCCGTGTCTTGTCTCAGGTAATATGACTATCAAAAGTATTGATGGGGACATCAGGGAGTTGGAGGCAACCTTAAAGCTCAATAGGGAAGGGGTCAGTAAAGTAGTGTTGTTGCATGCCATGGAATCCAAGGCAACAGTTAGAAATGAAGAGCTAGATGGATGTACAGCAACATGAGTATAACTAGATCTACAGAGTTATGTTTAAAGAAATTTAAAATACAGATACACGCAAAACAACCCTACACATTTTACAAGAATTTAGATCTATTAAAGGATATTTATCAAACACATTAAAGTAAATTTTATATAAGGGAGAAGAACGGGATTGGGGATAACAGAGGGAAAATAAAATTAAATTAAGATTGAAGCCTTATATGGTACAATATATATATATAGTATGCCATTAAGAGTATAATTAAATTAACTCTCAGCACTTACTGTTCAATAATTCAAAAAAGAAAGATAAAATGGAATTGGATATATTAAATTCACATTTTCACTGGACAGTTGATGTATTATCATGTTGGAGGTTTTCTCAGCACTGAGCAACCTCATCATTTGTACATACGTTGTGCAGCATTTTTCTGACTTTCTAATTATGATACAACTCCTAAGCTTTAAGTTATGAATAATCAAGAACTTATGACAGGTGGTAAGCTGAACCTCTACAACAGTAACCAAGCTCAATTTATATCATGTTAAATAACCAAGCTATTTTGTCACCATTTTTCATGTAGAATCTACATTCTTCCTCCCTGAATGTAAACATAGAGCACTGGCGTATCACATGTTAGTCTGATGAACAATTATTACCACTGAATCTACTCTTAGATAATGGGGCATATGCACAACTAAACTGTTTACTGGCTTTTGCCTCTTTCAGGTTAGTGCATAATAGTGGAGATGACGTTTTAAACACAGACGACTCTGGTATTGAAGCTCTTTCTTCTTTATACCAAGGTGATGCCATCTAGCTCCTTGAGCTAGTCATTAAAAGCAGCCAAAGTGATTGAGTCAAGGGGCCTTGTTAAATGGCTTTATCATGAACTTGATATGCAAGAGAAACAAATGGGGGAAAATCTCCAAGAATTTCAGTGTTAACACAAAGGTACAATTTTACAATAGTGAATCAACACCCACAAGATGCATCCTTGATGATCATGGAGGTTACATTCCAGTTATGGAATTGCTTGTGTTTGAAAGAAAAGAAAATAAATTACTACCTTGTTTCAGTCACAGTTAGCAGGGGGGCTTCTGCCACTTCCAGCTTAATCTAACCCTAATCAATCCAGGGTCATGATCCCAAAAAGATTAAAAACCATGATGCTTTCTTAAATTGATCTAATTTGTAAACCTCTTGAGGTCAGAACTATCTTATTCACACTGTAAAACACTACCATGCATCTAGTTAGAATTCAATATACATTTTTTTATTAAACTCATCCACAGCTGATCAATATATATTTTGATCTTAAAATATTTATGGTAAATGTTGAGCCCCACATGTTGTTTGCAGCTGCACTTTTCTGCTCAAGTATTTCCATTTAATTTGTTTCCAAATTGAATGAAAGCCTCTCAGGCTATAAATCCCAGGAGGTGAGCTTTTGTCATCAAACTGTTGAAACGTCCCAAGATATCTATTTTAACATCAGAATCTGATCAGGCTCCAATATTATTCCAGGGTTGATTTAAACTGTATACAATTATCCAGCCTTTAAAAATGGAATTGCCTTTTTATAACAGAAAAGATGCTCCCTTTTTTGACTCAGTGAAACAACTAGGCAGATGACAAGCAGTCTGTCCCAAGATGGGGCTTTGGCTGGGAAATTACTACACATTAATGAAGGACCCCTTTGTCTACTCCAACCAAATCACAGCACCTAGGAATTCAAGGGCTAAAATAAGAGAATTGAAAGCTGGTGTATCATGACAATCACAAGAAGGAACATTTCAAAGTTTGTTTTGTTTTGTTTTGTTTTGTTTAAGTTTTGCTCTCCACCCACAACTTATTCTCAATCTATTTCACTATCCCACTAAATACCATTCTAGGTTACATCTGAGAAATAAAATCTCCCCGGTTTTCTGCTGTTGAATCCTCCTATGTCATTAAGATAAAACAAGCACAGCTTGAACCAAAAGTATCTGCCTAGTTTTGTACGTTACAGGGAAAATCTGAAATTTGAGTACAGCAGTCATTTCAGCAAAGGCTTTGGAAATGAGTAGTTTTCCTTTTATGGCAACTCGTTCCAGTCACTTCTCTGTTCTCTGGCAAGTCTAAACAACAACTTAAACACTTCTGTACTTTGTTCAAATCTTGGATCAGGAAAGTTATTCAAGGACTTAGATCTAATGCGTGAAGTTCCATCACTTTCCCCAGCATAAATTACAACCTCTGCAAGGTGCAGAGAGAAAGTTACAACCCCTGATGTCTTGCTGAGAGGGAATTTTAACTCCCTTCCATTCTACCCTGGCCCCTACAGAAGCCTCTTGAGGCAAGCAAGCTGTGTCAGCAAAGCCACGCAAGCCTCTATCTCTATGACTCTGCCTGGTGATTCTGCTAAGGCAAGAGTCCCAGGCCCTCCTCAGTTGTGTCATGTTTGATTGTGGTGGGTCCTGTGCTGATAGAGACTTGAAGATGTGTCAGCTGTGCCAGTGCTGGCTTCTTGGAGTGCCACAGGGTAATTGTGACCAGGCTGCAGAAATCACCAATGGAAGCACTGCACCTCAGCAATGATAGAGAGACAGAGAGAGACAGAGAGACAGACAGAGAGAGGCAGGGATGAGGGGGGAGCTAGTGAAGGAAAGAGAAGAGGGAGGATAGGAGGGAGAGGGAGCAAGAGAGAGAGAAGAAGAGAGAGACAGACAGACAGACACACAGACACAGAGAGAGAGAGACAGAGAGGTGGGGGTGACAGGGGGAGCTAGGTAAGGAAACAGAAGAGGGAGGAAAGGAGGGAGAGAGAGCAAGAGAGAGACAGGAAGAGAGAGACAGGAAGAGAGAGAGAGACAGACAGACACATACACACAGAGAGAGACAGACGGAGAGAGAGAGAGACATTACCCAGAACTCCTTACACAGTCTGCACCTTTGGAGAAGCAGTGGGAACCAGGCTGACTGGGTTTGAATCCCAGCTCTGCCATTGTGTTGCTGTGTGATCTGCAGTAAGTTACTTGTCTCTTCATGATTTACTTCCCTATCTACAAACTGAGGATGAGGCAACATAATTCTTAGGCTTATCATGAAAACTAACAGAGTAAAAATTTGTAAAGTACTTGGAACAATTCCTGGCACATGGTAAAATCTACATAAATGTTTGTTAAGTACATTTTTTGCTTAGGTTTTACCCAACAGAGGATTCACCCAAGTCCTAGTTTCTTACATAAAAATGAGCTTCTAAATTCAAGTATAGCTTCTCCCAAGAATTTAGTACTATTTCTATTTTCTAATACCATAGTTCTCGCTTTCCTACAGCTTCACTTTTCATGGTTTCAGTTACCTGAAGTCAACTGTGGTCTGAAAATATTACATGGAAAATTCCAGAAATAAACAATTCATGGTTTTAAATTGCTTGCTGTTCTGAGTTGCATGATGAAATCTCACACCATCCTACCCCATCCTGCCAGGGACATAAATCATTCCTTTGTCTAGTGTATTCACACTATATATGCTTAGTAGCCATCTGGGTTATCAGACCAAATATCATGATATCTCAGGGCTTGTATTCAAGTAACACTATTTTACTTAATTGTTCTTATTTTATTGTTAGTTATTGTTAATATCTTACTGTTCCTAATTTATAAATTAAACTTTATCAAAGGCATGTACCTGTTTCAGTTACGGAGTTTTGAGGTATGGAGTTTATCAAATAGAAGTATTTTTTAACAATAAAGGAGAATTATTTGCATCTTGCCTAAGTAATACAGCTCTCTACGTTATATACCTCAATTGCCCTGGTTCCAGCTCACACCAACTTAAGCAAGACCTCTAGCCCACTGCAAACTGCCTGTGTCAGGGGGTCCAGAAGGAATCTCACATGTGCTCAACCACAAGCCTACTCACCACTGTCTAAGCTGCTCCCCAAGCATTACTGTTAATCTGCTCTGCTTTGCTCCTCAGAACCTCTGCAGTCATCATGCGGATACAGAAATCTCCTTGTTAGTTGGAACCAGCACTCTTCAAGGCATAATGCTCACTGCATTGCTAATACCAGTTCCACCAAGCACTTAAGGCTACTTTGTGTTGCTCCTACCTGGAGGGTCCCCCTCCCTTAGAGCACTCTCAGGCTCCACAGTCCCGCAGAGGTATACTCTTGGGTCTGCAAGGGGTCAGGCTGTGTCATCATTAGAGCACAATGGGAGGAAATCAGCTCTCCTAGGTGTGTTAAAAATCACTGGAATGAGGCCAGGCATGGTGGCTCATGCCTGTAATCCCAGCACTCTGAGAGGCCCAGGTGGGTGGATCACCTGAGATCAGGAGTTTAAGACTAGTCTGGCCAACATGGTGAAACCCTGTCTCTACTAAAAATACAAAAAATTAGCCAGGCATGGTGGTGCACACCAGTAGACCCATCTACTCAGAAGGCTAAGGTGGGAGGATCACTTGGACCTGGGAGGCAAAGGTGGCAGTGAGCCAAGATTGCACCACTGCATTCCAGCTTGAGCGACAGAGCAAGACTCCATCTCAAAAAAAAAAAAAAAAAAAAAAAAAAATTCACTGGAATGGTCCTCAAAAGCAGCATTGTTGGTCCAAATATATTACTAAGTTTGGTAATAGTCTTTTGAGTGTTAGTTACATATTATATTTCCTCCCAAGGACCCAAATGTGCTATCAGTGGTTAAGCGACACCACCCTGTACCAGCTGCACTCCTCCCTTCCAGTGTGAAAGGCCTCATCCTCAGGCTCTACTGACCTCAGCAGGCTTCCTTCCTTAGGATGAGGACTCCCCAGCAGAGCTCCTCTCCCTGCCTGCAGTCCTTTGTCAGGACATTTACCAGTTTCCATATGTGCCCAGAGGCTTCTTAAATTCAGCAGTGAACACAGCAGAAGACACACAGATGTCCTCGCCTAGACATCTCCTCCATCCTCGAGGAAACAGGGTTGGAATAATATCGCTCAAGCATTAAGGGAAACTCTATGATATAAGCCAAATCTTTAGCTTAACATCTAGAGAAGTGGCTGGCCAAAAATAGCTGGGGGTGGGGGGGGGGTATGTAAAATAATTGTGACAGACTGCTAGTTTTTCCTCCAAAATCCATTCCTGCTAACCTTTTTCCGAAATATGAGAGTTTCACTAGGCATTTGGTTGCCCTGGTAGGACAACATTGCCCAGCCTCTCTTTTACTCAGGAGTCAGTCACCTTGTAGCTGAGTCCTCATGAATAGAATATGAGTGAAAGTGTTCTGAGCAACTCTTGTTCCATTTGCTTAAAATGAAATCTATGCTTCCCCTTTCCTCACTTCCCACTGAGACTACCCAAGCTTCACATAGAAGACACCAAAGAGATAAATGAAGCTAAACTGTAGAAAAAACCTGAAGCCTTGAGTGACTACATAGGACAATGGCACTCCTACATGCTGGCCACAAGAAGAAACAGACTTCTCTTTCATTTAAGCCATATGATTTAGGACCTCCTTGCTACAGTAACAAAACTGTACCCTAACTCATACTGGAGATGCTCACTCTTGGGTCTTCTCCCTAATATAAGGGTCATTACCTCATGGAGTCATGTTACAGCAGAAAGAGGAGAACAAAAGTGTTTCAAAGGAAAAGGGTGTTAGAAAGAACTCATGGATACCATGTTTAGAATAGTATTTGTTCAGTAAGAAAAGACTCTTTCTTCCCTATCTGTCCACAAGATTAGAAAGGGATTCTAATTCAAAGATGCAATGAGAAAGAAAAGTCACAGAGAAGGCGTTAATGGTGTAGGTGCTATGTGAGCTGTGAGAATGGTGCCCTCTTCCTAAGCACCCACCCCAACCCCGCTCCTATGCTAAGAAAGAGGGAGAGTGCATAGAATACTCAAATAGGTTTGTACAACCCCAGAGTATCAGGAATTCTTCCAGGTAGAGCCCTGGGGAGGTGATAAGTACCCAGAGAAAAAATGGCGGCACTATGTACCTAGGTATGAGAATGTCTGACAACAGTCTCCACGCCCCATCATGACTTAAGAACAGCAGAGTGCCACAGAGGAATACAGAAGGAGCCAATGGAGCAAATGGAGATTTCTGAAAAGGAATTAAGATGGACAGAGCAGCAGCCTGCATACACTGACATCTGAGGAGCGACTTGTGGACATCTTAGCCAATACCAGCAGGAAAAGATGACAGTGGAAAACTGCAGCACTCCAACACAAACACTAGCTCCAGATAAGCCCCTAGAACCTATACGCAAAGGCACAAAGGTAGAGATGATCTTTAACAAGCTGATTAAGTTTCTAACTTACTAGAGCACTTTAACCTGGTGTCTAGAACTTAGAAGGGGGACAAACAATATCTTCATTTCCACTAACTTCTGAATAATATTTGGTATCTTTTTCGATTACAAAATGAGTCTGCAGAGCAAGTAGTTAGGCAAAATCTGTCACCAATAGAAGTCACACTTTTATGTGACTGTTGCAGGAAGTCAGGGACCCCGAATGGAGGGACCGGCTGAAGCCATGGTGGAAGAACATAAATTGTGACGATTTCATGGACATTTATTAGATCCCCAAATTAATACTTTTATAATTTCTTATGCCTGTCCTTAGTGTAATCTCTGAACATAAATTGTGAAGATTTCATGGACACTTATCACTTCCCCAGTCAATACCCTTGTGATTTCCTATGCCTGTCTTTACTTTAATCTCTTAATCCTGTCATCTCATAAGCTGAGGAGGATGTATGTCGCCTCAGGACCCTGTGATGATTGCGTTAACTGCACAAATTGTAGAACATATGTGTTTGAACAATATGAAATCTGGGCACCTTGAAAAAAGAATAGGATAACAGCAACGTTCAGGGAACAAGAGAGATAACCTTAAACTCTGACTGCCGGTGAGCTGGGCGGAACAGAGCCATATTTATCTTCTTTCAAAAGCAAATGGAAGAAATATTGCTGAATTCTTTTTCTCAGCAAGGAACAACCCTGAGAAAGAGAATGCGCCCCTGAGGGTGGGCCTCTAAAATGGCCCCCTTGGGTGTGGCTGTCTTCTATGGTTGAAACTGTAGGGATGAAATAAGCCCCAGTCTCCTATAGCGCTCCCAGGCTTATTAGGACGAGGAAATTCCCGCCTAATAAATTTTGGTCAGACCGGTTGCTCTCAAACCCTGTCTCCTGATAAGATGTTATCAATGACAATGGTGCCTGAAACTTCATTAGCAATTTTAATTTCGCCCCGGTCCTGTGGTCCTGTGATCTCACCCTGCCTCCATTTGCCTTCTGATATTCTATTACCTTGTGAAGCACATGATCTCTGTGACCCACACCCTATTTGTACACTCCCTTCCCTTTTGAAAATCACTAATAAAAACTTGCTGGTTTTACGGCTTGGGGCATCATGGAACCTACCATCATGTGATGTCACCCCTGGATGCCCAGCTTTAAAATATCTCTCTTTTGTACTCTGTCCCTTTATTTCTCAAACCAGCCAATGCTTAGGGAAAATAGAAAAGAACCTACGTGAAATATCGGGGGTGAATTTTGCCCAATATCTGGCTGAATTTTCCCCAATACGTGACATCAGAGTTGTTGCTGATATCTCAGAATATTATTTATGCTAATCATTACAAAATTGTGGCAATTTTTAGAATACCCATGGGTCTTATTTTTAATAATTTTTAAAAAATATATCCATTTCTCGAATACAATTGGAGTTCTTACTATTGGAATTAGATTTTAAAATTTTCAGTCAATATCTAAGATTTAATTAATGCATTTTCTTTGTACTTCTATGTATTGTATTTTGTGCATTTAAAAAAAGTATTCCAAAAAGGGGCCCTGGACTTTGCCAGACTGCCAGAGGGTTCCATAGCACAAAAAAATTAAAACCTAATTTTCTAAAGGTATGAGAGCTCACAATAAACACTGAGTTGAGTTGGACAGAAAGGCAGCATGGGAGGGAAGGAAGAGAGAAAGGGAGGGAAGGAAGTGGAGAGAGATTTGATTTGTTATGCATCATTTTGTGGACTGAGATGAATACCTATTACAATTGCTTGTTAAGAGACAAAAGTGTAGTCACAGCAAGCTAGGTCACTATAAATGTAAGTGATGTAAATTTATTCTCTTGAGAGAAGAAAATCTTTTATCCCTGAAAGCCAAATATCTATGCTAGGGGTTGTCAAACTTCAGTGTGAGTGTGAATTACCTGGTGAGGCTGCTAATAATATAGATTCAAAGCTCCATCCTTGAGATTCTGACTTCAGGCAGTCTTTGGTGGAGGTCCCAGGACCACATTTTTAAAATGTGCTCGCAGCAGCCACAGCTGTACCATCAAACACCCAAATATGTTTGCAATGGCTGGATGAATCCATAGAAAAGTGGAATCAGAAGACAGTAGGAATCTATAAAAAGCCTCAGGAAATAATAGGTTTATTTATTATCTTCCAGCCAAAGATAATGCTCATCTCTGGATGCTCATCTGAGAAAATAACATTTTCTATATTTCCTAGTAAAATTACTTTCTACATGGTATGAATTATTATTTCAATCCTTTTGTTATTTGCTTGCTTATAAGTTCTTATAATATTTACTACAAAGAAACTCCATTGATAATCTCTCCAAATTATTCTACGTTGCCAATTATAGAAATCTAAATTAATAAGATTCCCTCTGTTTCCCTATCTCAATTACTTTACCATTCATGGAAAATAAAACTGTTGGTGTTTAGAAACCTTTTCACTTCAGTCTTTCTTAGAATCAGAGGCTTTGTGCCTTTAGTCCCAGTTACTTGGGTGACTGATAAATGGGAGGATTTCTTGAGCCCAGGAGGTCAAGGCTGCAGTGATTCCTGATCGCACCACTGCATTCCAGCATGGGTGACAGGGTGAGTCGGTCTCAAAAAAAAAAAAAAAAAAAAATCAGAGGCTTTGCAAATTATGAACTTCTCATCTGAGCACTTATTTGATACAAACTATTTATAACTTGTTAATAAGATGGTCTGCCAATTCAATACTTGCACTAACTTCTAAAGTTTATGGAAGAGTAGATTTAAATGGTCACCTACCCAGGGCAAAGTCCTGCAAGTTACCTGGACCGGTGGTTCTCAAAGTGTGTCTCCCAGACCAGCAATGTCAGCATCAGCATGCCCTAGGAATTTGTTGGAAATGCAAACAAGTTCCCAGCCAAGGACTACTAGGAGCCTTTCAGGTGGTTCTGTTGCTTGCTAGAGTTTGAGAGCCACTACTCTAGGCTTCTCTCTCTCTTCTGCATTTTCTAAGCAACAAGCACAGCCTAGTATCATAAGTCCTATTTCTCCTACCAGTTCCCTCCTTTCTCATATCCCAGTCAAATCCTTTATCATATTTTATCCATGCTATGAAAGAAGCCTCTGTATGGCTCCCATCTCTCTAATCTTGCTCCTTCCACATCCACCGTCCTCAGAGAGCCCAGAGTTATCCTACTGTATGCTAATTTACCCTTGATTTTTCCAATTAAAATCCTTCAAATGCCTGCAAGATGAAATCCAAAGACCCTAAATTCTTGTCATAAAAGCTTTTCATTATCTGGCCTTCCTTTAAGGCTTTATGTATTGATAAGCAATACACCTTCCCTTATTCTGTTGTCTCTTGGCCTTTGCATATGCTGATCCTTCTGCCAGAAATGAATTATTTAAACCAGAAACTTTGACATATACATATATATATATATATATATATAAAATCATTCTCATCTATTGCCTAAAGCAGAGCTACTTTTCCTTAATCTTCCCCTCTCTGACCACTGCCCTCCATTTCACGCATACTCTATAAAGCAAAAGCAAAATCCTCCCCCTATTCTTTTTGATAAACTCAGTGAAGTCTCACTTCTCTGGGCAGCCTCCCATAATCACTCCTTGAAGATAAGTTGCCTTGTCCTTTGTGCTTCAATGCACTCTGCAAGAGAGCTATTTTCAGGCCTTTCATGTACTACTACAATTTATAAATATGATATTCTTTCTATTAAGGACAGGACTGTGTCTTGTTCCATTCTGGAGTCTTAATAACCCCAACCCTAGCACAGTACCTGGTCCAAAGATGCCAAATGATGTTGATTGGTAAAACCTATGGTTAAATGAAAGAGTAAATGCATGCCAGATAACATGTTTTAAAGAAAAAAGCTTGGACTAAGAAGTCATTTGCAAAATGGGCTTCTATTTTCTGCTGCATTACTTTCCAGGTTACAAACCAGTGGCCAGGAATCAAATACTCTCCATGTACATGTCTTATTTTATTAGCATGGTGTTTTACATTTTTAATGATATGTTTACAGGGGGCATGTACCCTCTCTCCAGTTGCCAGTCCCTTCCATCCTTTTTTGTCTTCCTTCCACCAGATTCACAAATTCATGTTACCATTTTGGCTCATGAAGGCATGTGAGTTCACCACTAACTTTATCTGCTCTTTTGGACCCGATCTTTGGCTCCTGTTTCTAAGCCACAGCTCTTGTCCTCTGTCATAGTTGCTTCCCAAGTCCTCCCCTCTGCACCCCCCACCCCACATTCATAGATACATACATGCACGTTACAGAGCTCTCAGTATCTCTCAGTGGCACTCACCTTGGGCCTCTCTGGCTGCAGGTGAAATCTGCTGCTTCTCTGGCTTGGTGCCTTCTCATGTTCCCTATTCAGGGTTTTCCTAACCCCCAAGGCTTAGAGGGTAATCATTAGGGCACAATCACCAGCTCTGACACATTCAAACTGTTTGACCTTGGAACAGTTTCTGTTTCTAAGCCTCAGTTTCCTCATCTGTAAATGGAGCATTATATCTTCCCTATAGATTTATTGGAAGATTTAAATGAGAAGTAAATAAGTTAAAACATATCATGTAGTGTTGTTAAACCAGTAGAATGTTATTAAATTCTATCTTTCTGAAGTTGGTTAAGGCAACATGGCTCCATTAATGTAACCAAAAAGGGCTGCAAGTTGAGTATCTCTAATCTGAAAAGCTGAAATCTGAAATACTCTAAAATCGGAAACTTTTTGAGCACTGACATGACATTGAAATGAAATGCTCATTGGAACATTTCAGATTTCAGCTTTTTAGACTAGGGATGCTCAATCAGTATAATGCAAACATCCCAAAATCTGAACACACACACACACACACACACACACACACACACACACACCAATCCAAAGTATTTATGATCAAACTGTGTTTATCAGTGAACTTCTACTATATTAGTCTACTCAAATACATTATTCAACAAATCCTTACACAATGATAGCTACAAACTGTGAATTAAGTACTGTCATTTCTATTGTACAGAAAAGGGAATTGAAGCTCAGAAAAGTCAAAATGTTTGCAAATGATAGTAAAGGTCATACATCAGAAAGAAATGCTTATGGCTACAAGCAATGAAAGTATTTTTTAAATCATCTAATAAGGAATCAGAAAGCTGGTAACCCCATGGTTGGGCCAGCGATTCAACAAGGTAGGGGCACTAGGTCAGGGTCACTGGTATCATCTTGCCCTCACCCTCTTGGTCCTAAGATGACTGTGGCCATTTTACCCATGTGCAGATCCAACACAAAAGGGAGTAAGGGTGATGGCAAAAAAAGAATTACTTTCTCCTCATGTTTTTCTCTCTTTTTAATGAAAAGATTTCCTAGAAATGCCCTGGCAGCATCCCCTTACAGTTTATTGGACAGTACTGAGTCACACAGTCTCATTGGAAGGGAGGCTGGGGAAGCTGGAATCTTAATTTCTCAACTTCTCATGAACAAAGAAAAGGAGGCTGGGAATGGGTGTTAGATTAGCCAAACAACTATCCTCCACAGGTGGACTTGGGAGAACAGGAATTCTTATACAAATTGTTTGATTATGAAGGCCACATCCTTTTTATTACTCTATACTTCCTCTTTTGTTGTAGGAATGTAAATTATTTTATAGAAATTTAATATATTAGTAAAAAATCTAAACTAAGGTTTTCATTACCATTCTGAACTCTTTCAAATAAAATCTGATTTCTGTCTCCAGTGACCTATGATAGAAATGGCATGTTATAAATAAACTATTGTGTTTATGAAATAGGGATATTAACTCTCTTGGAAAGATGTTTTGCCTTCAATATAAAGAATATGAGTGGCATTATAAAGCAGGAGTCATCAAATTGGCAACAGATTTCAGATATATTTAAATTGGAGGGGGGTGGATTATATGCTTTAAAAGATCCATTTTATATTTTTGATCATAAATTCATGTAACCTAGGTAACATGTTTCCACTACATCTTTCAACCAAACATTTCTTCAACATTTTCAAATTTCAAGCCAGAATCCTGTTCCAAAGGCTTTTTGTGTTTGCTTAAAGACTAGAGTTGAATTTCAATTTATTTTAGCAATCCACAGATAGTTATCAAGATGTAAATACATAAAATGTTAGAATATTTCAATTTAATTTTTTAAAGATTTTAAGTATCTTCTTATTAATTCAACTTATTAAAATGCAATTCAGATCCAAGTTTTATTCCAAAGTTAAAATTGCCAGTCATTCAGTATTCAGGGTTTGTTTATTTAAATAGAGATGGGATCTTGCCATCTTGCCCAGGCTGGTCTCGAACTCCTGGGCTTAAGCAATCTTCTCACGTTGGCCTCCCAAAGTGCTGGGATTTCAGGCAATATAAATAGGATATTTGTCCCCACCCAAATCTTATGTTGAAATGTAGTCCCCCACCAGGTGGGGCCTGGTGGGAGGTGTTTGAATCATGGGGGCAGATTCCTCATGAATGGCTTAGGCCATACTCTTGGAGATAAGTGAGCTCTTCTCTGAGTTCACAGGAGATCTGGTCATTTGAAAGTGTGTGGCACTGGCCGGGCATGGCGCCTCACACCTGAAATCCCAGCACTTTGGGAGGCCGAGGTGGGTGGATCACAAAGTCAGGAGATCGAGACCATCCTGGCTAACACGGTGAAACCCTATCTCTACTAAAAAAAAAAAAAAAAAAAAAGCCCAGTTAGCTGGGCTTGGTGGTGGGCGCCTGTAGTCCCAGCTACTCGGGGAGGCTGAGGCAGGAGAATGGCGTATACCTGGGAGGCGGAGCTTGCAGTTAGCCCAGATAGCGCCACTGCACTCTAGCCTGGGCAACAGAGTGAGACTCTGTCTCAAAAAAAGAAAAAAAAAAGAAAGTGTGTGGCACCTTATCTCCCCCACTCTCTCTTTCTCTCTCTTGTTCCTGTTCTTGCCACGTGACATGTGTGCTCCCCCTTTTGCCTTCCACCATCGTTGTAATCTTCCTGTGGCCTGTCTAGAAGAGAAGCCAATGCCAGCACTATGCTTCCTATTAAGCCTGCAGAACCATGAGCCAGTTAAACCACTTTTTGAAATAAATTACCCAGTTTTAGGTATTTCTTTATAGCAGTGGAAAAACAGCCTAATACAACAGGCATGAGCCACCGTGCCTAGCCAGTTTTGTAAGCAATAATTGTATTTGCCTTATTAAAGGCAAAAAGAAATGAGTGTCTCCTTATCTAAAAATTAGCAAGATTTTTTAGGGCATAAGAGAACAAACCTCTCTTTTAGTCTGAAAAATCACCACAATTAACTATACTAGTTGTCAATAATGGAGTAGTTTCCCCAATTTAATACTTCATTTTTGATTTCTGAATCACCTTCTATTTTCAATATAAAAGGAAAACGTAAATTATAAATATGGTGCTCAGATTTGCCATCTGAAGACAAGAAATTTATAAAAGAACATTAAAGGAATATTATCCGCAGGGATGCAAAATATTCCCCCATTAAAAGAAATTAAAAACCTTCAAGTATCTAATAGAGACAGCATTTTTAACAACAGATGGTTACAAAATAGTAATTGTAAGCTAAGCATAGTTACTGATCTCAGAACTGTCTGATGAACAGCACTAGTTTAAGGCTGCCTTCATTAGAACAGCATTCAGCTGTTTGCAACAGTAAACAACTAAGAGTAGATTCACTGTATAAGAGTTTATTGTTTTGCACAGCAAGAAGCTGAGAAAAGGCAGTCCAGGGGAGGGATGGCACCTAAATGATGCCATTGGGGCCAATTCCACAATCTGAATTGGGCCAGCCTTTATCCTCACACTAGTTGCCTCATAGTCACAAGATAGCTGCTGCACTGCCAGGCAATCAGTCTCGTTCCATGTGGGAGAAAGAAGGAAGGGAGGTGTGAAGACTAGCCATTTGCTCTACGTAACTGTGACATTTTATGACACAATTTAAAAGCATTGATTCTAGTCTTTAATTTTTGACTAAAAGAAAACTAAAACATTTTGAGGTCAAATGGCTTGCCCCACGTGGTTCAGCTAGTTACAGTTTGCTCAAGTCCTCTTAGTCCTTGGGCTGATGTCATTTCCATTGGGCTCACCACTTTCAGGCAGCTGGGTGGGCTTCCTTTGGAGTGTCAATAATGATAGCACTGGGACTCCTCCGTATTCCAAAGAAGAGCCTGGGAAAAGGTTGGGTCTCTGCCTCATAAGAACCTTTATAGCATGAATACCTAGCAAGTAGGGCATACTTCTCTATCATCCATAGCCTCAAGGCTCCTTGGCAATAAAAAGCCAGAGCATAAAGAAATCTTGGTGGAGAGAACAGTGGTCACAGTCATGATGACTGTGGCAGTGAAGGTGGGGGTGCTTTTTGGGGAAGACAGTGGGAGGTGAGGGGTTGGTGTGAAAGGAAGAGAATTCAATTCACTTAGAATGTGGAGGTTCTCGGTATCTATTTTTCTCAAATTTGCAGACCACATCAAAGCATAGAGACAAATATAAAGGTCTGATTTGACAGCCTATTACTACATAAATAGAAAAGAAAGCTCATAATTATCATGGAAATTATATAGATGGCCTAGTCCTTGAACCACCACCAAAAAGATTAAGTAGTTCTGGTTTGACCAAGATGAGTACTAAATTCCTGTTATCAAAATAACTGGGTCATGCAGCTCAATAGGATAACCATCGACTAAGAGTGGCATCATGTAGTTAATCAGGATTCTACTTGGGAAAGCTGAAACACATCCTGCTATGTGTAATGGCAGATGGCCCCAGCATGCCTTCATGCTTGGTCAGATGTTATTAATCTATGACCAAAGGAGCAGGTGGCAAGCAGAGACCGCACGATTTCCTTCAAAAGTCACCAGATCTATAGAAAAGTGTGAATTTTCCCAACATTTTAGAATCTCCATAGTGATTATTTTTAATAGTTGTACTTTTTAAGCAAATGGAAATGAGGAACTCACATTTTATCTCCATTTTCCTGGTGTCTACAAACAACTCCATAGAATTTTTGAGTAATCACTCACTTAAACACTCACTGGACAAAAGTAATTCGAAAATAGAATATTAACTCCATATTTAAAGAAAAATTCATTAAACCTGAGTAGTTCATTTACCATGAAATGCATTTGATTATATTTTATCGCAGGAATAAGAGTTTCCCCAGTATAAAGTATTCAACCAAATTTGTTACAGATTAAGATGCATTTGAAATATAAATTATTCTAAGCCAAAAACTATTTCCTTTCTGGTTCCCTTCTGTGCGGCCCTAGGACATTACCCTAGGACCAGATAGATCAATACCTCTGTGAGCCTCCTGGAGGAAGGGTCCTGACAAGCATCATTAGTCCACATTGGTATACTTCAGTAAAGCAATTAAAATACTAGCATAGGTAATTAAAACCTTAAATTTATTACCTACAGTTATTAAAATGCCATGGCCAGATGCTATTCAACATTACCCAAATAGCTTTCTTTTCACGTTATTATTTGTACTAGTGAAAGCCATTTTAAAAAATGAAATCCCATTTTAATATATCTTTGTATTTAGATTGCTGTTCTTGCCTAAGAAGAAGAAAAATAACTAATCCCTTTACAAATGAAAATTACTTTCTTGTGTTCTGAACTAATTTAATCTAAATTGTTAACTCTGTGGAAGGTGAGTTCGGAAGGGAGAAATCTCATCCCAAGGGCTAGAAGGAGAACAGGTTTATCTTACTTATGCATCTGGTACTCTAATTCATAAGGGCTTAAACTCTGGACTTACTACTCATAGCTCACAGCCAGCAGCCAGCTCTTTTATGCAATAAATTCTGCAGTGGCAAAGCAATAAGTTAATAAGCTCAACCCAGGGGGAACGTCCAAGATAAATGGAGAGCTACAGCATAAACCTTTAGGAATTGGAAAGGAACAGCTGTTGAATTCTCATGGGAAAGCCTGTAGGTGATGTTTGGGAGATAGGAGGAAGGGGACACAGAAAGACAACACCCTCACTTCACCCAGCATAGAAAGCGAAAATGCAACCCTCCAAAGCAAACACCTCTGACTCACAAGTGTGAAGTCTGTTTCTTCCTATGCAAATGATCGCCAAAATCTGCCTGTGTTTTAGACTCACCTCTGCAAAAATAAACATGTAGCTGTTAAAGGTTTACATTTGGGGCAAAATACTGAATGCTCTTAGAAAAGCCTGCCTGAGATCTGTTTATTCATGTTTTGTGTCAACAGAAAGCCCCCTGCATCTCTTGGTTACTTCTACTCCACTCTACGTGTAAAGCAGCATTATGTTTGGGATTCAGAAACCAGGCCCTGACAGGCGTTTTAAATAGCATCAACACATCTTTTGTCTGTAGGGAATTAGTTTCTTGCCACTCTTCCTTTTTAGGCTTAGCCCATGACACAGACAATTAGAAAACCCCATTTAACCAGATGGTGCTAAAAAGATTTCATCGTAATGTGCTTTCTAATTTCAATTGGATTGAAGGGGGACACATGAAGGTCATTGTTAATATTTCCCCAAGACTAGACCTTGAATGAAGTGTCTTAGGCAAGTTTGTTCCTGTCTGAATGTTTCATTACCCTTGCAAAACTTCTGTCAAAGCAAAGCTGTTGGACAGGTTCATGTTTAAGAGCCTTAGGAAGCTCCATCTTAGCAGCAATTACAGCACCTACTAAAAATAATTTACAGAGACACAAAGAAAGTGTGCATGAAGGTGAACAGTTTGAATGTTTCTGCCTCCTATAGGCAAGATAAACAACTTATCATTGTGGTTGATTAATTCAACAAAACGACTGAACACTTGATTAACTCTGAAGCGGTTTGGATATGAAATAAGGATATGTGATGTGCTGTAGTCACTACGGCTTCTTTTCATTTTATTTTAAAAAGTCTACATGTCTAAATTCACTCATGAATTCAGTACAGTCAGGGCTACAAGACATTGTCTAGAAGCGTGTCTTCACTCTGGCCTGTCATGGCAAGTTTATATTAAAGGTGACTTCAGCAGAAAACAAGGAGCTTGAGCAGATCCCATCCGGATCCAATACACTCTGGAAAGCAGAGTATGTTCACCTGGTAACATAAGATCAGTGAGGTGGTGATATAATGTGACTTGGCTGCTGAAAAACTGTGATTGTTAAAGCATCTGCCACTTGCTAGTTCTGTTATCTTAGACAAGTTTTTAAGCTCTCTGTTACAGTTTTCTTATCTGTGAAATGTGGACAATATCTCACGAAATTGTTGCCAGGAGTGAATAAGCTAACAGACAAAATATGCAACGCAGTGTCTGGTTCATAGAGGGAGTTTTACAAACCTTACCTCCCTTTTTTAACAAGATAACTCTCCCTGCCTGTGGCAGGCTGAAGAATGAACCCTTCAAAATACATCCACATCCTAATCTCCGGAACCTGACAAGGTTAATGTATTTGCTAAAAGTGTTCTTGAAAATATGATTAAGTTAGGGACTTCGAGATGAGATTATCCTGAGTTATTTGGTAGATCCTAAGTCTAATCGCAAATATTCTTACAAGACAGAATGTTAAGGACTGAATTTTGTGATCCTCTGAATGTATATATTGAAATCCTAATCCCCAAGGTGATGGTATTAGGAGGTGGGGCCTTTGGAAGGTAATTACATCATGGTGTGGAGCCCTCACCAACAGAATTAGTGTCCTCAGAAGAAGAAACACAAGAGAGATTATTTTTCTGTAAGCCACGTGAGGATATATTGAGAGGACAGCTATCTCCATACAAGGAAGAGAGCTCTTACCAGATACCAGGTCGGCTAGCACCTTGATCTTAGACTTCTCAACACTATCATAGATAAGTGTTGTTTAAGTCATCTAGTGTGTGGCTTAAATTTGTTATAGCTGTGTCAACTTAGTCCCAACTAACCATGACAGAGGCAGAAGGAGAATACACACACAATATGGGAGGTTACAATGACCATAGAGGCAGAGACTAGAGTAATGCAGCCACAAGCCAAGGGATGCTGACAACCACCAAAAGCTGAAAGAGTCAAGGAGTGGATTCTCCCCTAGAGCCTCTGAAGGGAGCACAGCCCAGTGGATACCTAGATTTTGGCCCAGTGAAATCTGGGTATCCACATTGGACTCCAGGGCTGTGAGAAAACAAATATCTGTTATATTAAGCCAATAAATCTGTGGCAAATTTTTATAGAACCCACAGGAAATTAATACAGTCTCTAACTTTCTCAGTGCCACACATTGCAGTACCAGATATTGACTAACTTCCTTTCAAAGTCAATCAGCAATTTTTTTCAGTGTCCACAAAGACAACCGTCTTATATGTGTCAAGAAATGTACTGTGGTTGGAGCACCCAAATGAGAAGTGTCTGTTTTCCCCTTTAATTGCATGTTTTCTATCTCAAAATAAAGAGAAAATGCTGGGGAGTTTGTGATATACTATACTATGGATCACGTTGGTTGAGAGGCAGTAGGGTCCACTACATGGCTGGATTCCAATTGAAGGCCCCCCCATTTTTTTGCTCCCAAGCTCTCCATCACTTCAGTAGTTCCAGCAAAGTTCCAGAGCCCCTGACTGGGTGAGGAAAACTGCTGTCTTAGGGAAAAAATATGTAGTTTCTCCTAAATCAATATTTCCATTCTCACAAAAATTTACTCAGATAATTTTAAGTAATACACATTGGCAGTTTCATCCACGTCCCTAGAAAGGACATGAACTCATGCTTTTTTATGGCTGCATAGTATTCCATGGTGTATATGTGCCACATTTTCTTAATCCAGTCTATCATTGATGGACATTTGGGTTGGTTCCAAGTCTTTGCTAATTGTGAATAGTGCCGCAATAAACATACGTGTGCATGTGCCTTTATAGTACCATGATTTATACCATCATTCTGAGCAAATTATCACAAGGACAGAAAACCAAACACCACATGTTCTCAGTCATAGGTGGGAATTGAACAATGAGAACACTTGGACGCAGGGTGAGGAACATCACACACCAGGGCCTGTCATGGGGTGGGGGGCCTGGGGGAGGGATAGCATTAGGAGATACACCTAAATGACAACTTAATGGGTGCCACAAACCAACATAGCACATGTATACATATGTAACAAACCTGCACATTGTGCACATGTACCCTAGAACTTAAAGTATAGTAAAAAAATAAATAAAAAGCAATATGCATTGCCTTTACAATTGTCTTTCAAACATATTTACATCAAGGAAAAAGTCTAAATTGGTACTAAATAGTCCTTTAACACTTTTTAGACACTTGCTGATCTCCCTTCACAAAAACAGAAGGCCAGGCTACAAGTTCAGAGCCTTTTGCAGGCAGGAAATAGCAGTTAAATAGATTTTTATATTACTATTTTGCTTTGGTTTCTGTATTTATATTGATTATGACCTCCTATTTATGGCAAAGATTTCTTTTTCTTAATCATTGATGATAATCATACAAATCTGCATACTTTAACAAATGTATTTATGTTGACATAGTGAATCCATTTTTTAAATATATATTAAATAAATAATACCACAGGTAGTCATAATGAAGATAGTCCTGAAATGCTTAAGGTTTGGGACGTTCTACCCTAAGAAGACAGAAACCTCTAGGAAGTCTATGAAAGATTTTATCCAACCCCCATATTTCCCAGAACATAAGCCACATAACATCAAAACTTTGATTCTAGGCTTGTTTAGGTCCCAAACTGCCCTCAAGTAGTTCAGGCAGATTCTGCTTGAGAATCCCGGTGTGTGATTGAGGACCTCTGTCAACCCGAGAAGCACCCCAGGCATTCGCACTATCCTGCTGAGACAGGCTCGGGAACGTCTGAACTGCACTGTCCACCCACTGCCTGGACCTTCTCCGTATCGAACAGTCAAGAAAGTCTTTGTCAAGGGCAAATAGATATAATTCTTAAATTAAGCAATTTTCCCATATGACATGACTATTCCCTACCCTTCTGGAAATAAAAAGGTAATTGGCTCCTGTATTAACCACCAGAATAAATTGTGTGGGGCTGAAGGGACTTGTGTTCTAATTGTTACTTTACCAAAAAAAAAAAAAAAATGCAGTTCAGTAATCTTAAATAATTCAGGAGTCATGGAATAATAGTTTCTTTGTAGAAATTGTTTTTACCTAGAAAACAAAACAAAAAATACTTAGATACTTTTGGTTGAGTTATACTTCACTCTGGTTTGTGGACAATAATAATAATACATCAGAGGTTAATTTCATCTCCCCATGGATGATGACAAAACTGTACTCTAGTACTTTAGTGTGCACAGAAAAAGAAAATAACTTCCAGTCTTTTGGATACTGTTGCTGGAACATCCAGATATCCAGAGAAAATGTTCCTCCCTTAACTTGTCTGTAAGAGATTCAGGTTTCTTCCTGAGCCCCACCCACAGGGTGGCAGAGACACAAAACTACATTTTAGCCAACAGAAAATTCTCACTCCAAACCCATCATTTGAACCATTAATTGGGTCATGCAGTCTTACTGTGATAAAAGCTGCCATGGAGGTCTTCAACATCTCCTTCTCTCCCTTACTTCTCAAGTTGGCAGTGGGTATAGATGGAGACTAACATGCTCTTGGAGCAGCGGGTGAAGAGGGTAGCTTATATGGATTTGTGTTCTATCATTTGCTATTAAATAATATAGTTCATCACTTCTCTACCTCTTCATTTAGTCAAGATTTCACAGTCCTCTCTAGCTAACCTTTGCCGCTGCTATAGGCATCCTAGATCTGGCCCAGGCAGTTTGCCCTGCAGCCCTGGTTTATAGGTCACTTCCCTCTTAACAATGGCCATCTCTCAGATTCTGACATCAAACTGCCTGTTTTCACATTACCACTTACTAACGGTGACCTTGGATGAGACACTAAAATCTCTGTGACTGGGTTTCCTCATCTATAAAATCAGGAGGGGGTAATAATAACAGTATCTACCTCTCAGAGTTGCTACGAGGATTAATTAATCAACATAAAATACTTGAAGCAGTATCTGTCACATATAAGCACTATGTAAGTATTGATTACTATTGTTATTGTTGCAATAGGAAGGTGAGCAGCCAGAGAGCCAGCTAACCACCACACCTCCCACAGGACCTTGTAAGAGTGTCTGGATTCTATTCAGATCACACACCAGCCAAATGAAGCTCAGAAGCTCAGAGATCCAAACTTAGATCTTCCTCTCAGGCTATGCCATGGAGTTTCCCAGTTGTGACTTGTTCCAGGTTAACAGGAGGGCAGGATGCAAGATACTCTTCTCATAGCATCCAAAAAAAAAAACAAAAGTCAAAGGAGAACTCTGTCCACAGCATTCCCTTTGGTTTGCATAATTACCATGCACAGGCCAAGCCAGAGAAAGGAAATGGGGCTTCCTCTGTCCACCCTTGTCTCTCTTACCTCTCACTCTTCCTCCTTCCCCAATCCTACTGAAGCTGCTATAAGGAGCTTTTCTTTACTTTTTCTTCCTATCTTCCTTCCCTTGTATGAAATCCTTATCAGACTTAGCTTTGATGGTTGTGCCACAAATGGTGGACAAGGTAGAAGAGAATTTACCAAAAAGAAGACCTAAATTAGAAAGCTTTCAAAAATATCATACTCAATGCACTAGTTTATACCCCAAAACAGCAAGAACCATCCTCAAGTACTCAGTGATGGAAGGCAAAAAGTCAAAACAACTATACTGGGTTGGAGGGCTGGAATTCAGGGAAGTAGCAGGATTCCAGTATATTTCAGCTCAAGGCAGTGATTTCCTGAGGAGAAATGATCCAGACCCTCTCCCAGTGAGACTGAGGAAGGCAGTAACATTTTAACTACAAATAAATTGCTGATTCTAGGTTATTATAAACTAAACTTTTCTGAGAAAATTGGCTATAATATGAATCTTTCAAAACTATAATGAACAAAACAGGAAGCACAGCACCTTAACGAGAAACAGCCTGGAGTCAGGGTTCCTTACAGACTTTCTCTGCAGGAAATGTCAGTTTCTAGAGTTTGTGATCAATAAGTATTTTTCATTAAATAATGCAAAAAAAGGGCAAAAAAGAAAATCACTTAGCTCCTTGGAGAGGTTTCCTGTAATTTATCAAGGTAGGCCATACACACATACAAGTTCAAGATCTTCCTATTCAACACTGCCAATACCATGAAGCGAAACCTATTGTTCTGATACAAGGGAAATGCTTTGGGACTTTCTCAGGCTATTCTCCCTAAAATATTAATATAAAAATAGAGACTATTCCATAGACTACATAAATTTAGAAATCAGACATCTGTAAACTCAATAGCTATACCCCACCGTAAGAATTACCTGTCAACAAACTGAAGTGTCTCTTAACAACCAGACGTCACTGCTGATGGCTTCAGGTGTAAACTGCAGTATCTCTTGTATTAACAGTATAGCCACAAGAACATTATTTTATATTTCTGAGGTGGTGTGTGTGTGTCCATGCATATGATGAAAATGTTAAATAGGCTCAGAGTCAGGAAGAAAACTTTGGTAGTCCTAATTGTGTTGCACATTTCTGTCTGCAAGGTCATTCATTAGCTGTTATTCCATGAAAGTGGCAGGCCTAACTCATTAAAGCTATTGGTGTTTTTTAAATGGAAATGGTTTACAACAATTTAACAGAAAAAAAAGCCCTGGGGATATGCAGAAGTTTCTTCATTAAAAGAAAATTAACCCTGAATTTGTAGCACTGTAACTTAATAAGCAATGGTAATGCTTGCCCAAAACATACAAGATCAAAAACATTTCCATAAAAAGGCTTGATTATATTCAGCAATTAGGACAGAATGGGCAAGTAATGGAATCATAGAAGTTTAGATCTGAAAAGCTTGCAACAGATACTCCATCCAATCTGGTTTCTTCCTCCCAACCATCTCTATCCCCCTCCTAATATATATTTTACAAATGAGGCAACTAAGTCCAAGAAAAATTAAATTATTTTCTCTATGTTACATATTTAATATTATAATTGAAAGTCATTTCTCACTTCAAAGCATCAAAAATGACAAAAGAAATTCCAGTGTAAACAACAAAATATAACACAAATTTGCATTATATAAGATGAAGGAACTAATATCTTTAACATATAGAGAATGTCATACTAATCAATAAAAAAATTCAAGCGTGCCAAAGAGAAAATAGGGAAAAAACACTTATTTACAATTTTAAAAAGAATTCATGGAAGTCTACATAAATGTTCAATCTTAATAGAAAGCAAATAAATGTAAATTGAGACAAAATTTCCATGTTCACTCATTCATTGCTCAAGACTTGTTAAAAGGTTAATATTCAGTATTGCTGAGGATTAGGGAAAGGAGTGCTTTTATATGCAGCTTGGCCGGGCGCGGTGGCTCATGCCTGTAATCCCAGCACTTTGGGAGGCTGAGGAAGATGGATCACTTGAGGTCAGGAGTTCAAGACCAGCCTGACCAACATGGTGAAACCCTGTCTCTACTAAAAATATAAAAGTTAGCTTGGCGTAGTGGTGGGCACCTGTAATCCCAGCTACTCAGGAGTCTGAGGCAGGAGAATCAGTTGAACCTGGGGGGCGGAGGTTGCAGTGAGCCGAGATCGCACCACTGCACTCCAGCCTGGGTGACAAAGTGAGACTCCATCTCAAAAAATATATAAACAAATAAAAAATATAAATATGCAGCTGGTATTCATATAAACTGGTACATCTTTCTGAACAGCAATTTAGCAATGTGCCAAAAGCCTTAAAAATATTTATTTCCTTTGACTCAATATCTAACTACTTACCCTAAAGAATTAGAGTTGTACACCAATATTTATATAAAAAGATGTTTACTACAATGTTATAGAAGTGAAGAATTGGAGTCAATCTAAATATCCAATAGTAGGAATTGAGTAAATATGTTTTTATGCATGTATTTAATTAAACACTACCCAGTAATAAGTCATGTGACAAAATAAATTTAATGTCAAAAAATGTTTATAAAAATATTAGATTATGAAAGGAAGGTATACTAATTTAATAAGTTGATCTATCAATAAAACAATAAAGTATATGGAAGATAGATATTAAAATGTAAGGCAGTATTAGCATTATGAAAAATTTCTTTATTATTTTCTGTATTTTTAAAACTTTACCAAAGAATATATATTACCTAAAGACAGAACCTAAACAATGTAAAAGACAACTGAACATTGATTAAAATAAATCTGACTTGAAAGCTAAACAATGTAAAAGACTACTTAACATTGATTAAAATAAATCTGACTTGCTTATCAACATGGAGGTGGGATTTTATAATCTCCTGGAACCTTCCCAAGGATATCACTCTGTAGTTCAAATCCAAGACTTCAGATAGCCACACTCTCTCTCTGTTGAATTCTGCTTCTATAAAGATAAGACACATAACTAAAAAGCAAAATAAAACAAAACAAACCTAATAGAATTATTTTAATATTGTGTTTAATTTTTTTTGAGGGGGGGTTGGAAATGGACCCAGTGTTCCTTTAAATCTTAAGCATCACTTTGTAACTTCGATCTCTGAAACAGGGTCACTGGTTTAAATGCCTTTAGCACTTGATTAATTAGTAATCAGGACAGAGTTGATGGTTTTTTTCTGCCTCAGAGCTGGTAATTATCATTCCTGACACAGAATTCAACTTTCAGTAGGCAGCAGGCACCCTGCTGTCACTATTATACTCTGCTCCACACTCCAGATTTATTTTAAGATTTTGTTTGGAAAGAATCCTGGTGAAGATTTTACCCATAGCTGCCTCTTCCTGGAGTCACTTTTTTCTATCATTGCCTCCCTGTATTCACAGATAATATAATTGACTATTTGATGAAAGCAAAGAACTTGTAGAACAATAGTATGTAGCTCAGGGAGATATTAAACATTTTAAAAACTCAGTCATGATTATAAAACAGGGCAGGGGAAGAACTTGAAAAGACTATTGTGTTGTAAGAAAGAACCCCAAAGTAGCATGAAAAAAATTAGAAAAGTTGGTTTTCCTCTTTTCACCTTTGAGCATTGTGCCTGCAATCAAGCATGTGTACAAAACTGTCTAAAGCCATGGTTTACCCAGGGCCTATTAGTTAAGGATGCTATTGAAAAAACACCTGTAATACATCAATTGATGTTCACATTTGGAGATTAGGTAACCAAATTACAAACTATAAATTCATGTTTCCACTCTCAATGTTGAAGACTGCCAAAAAAAAAAAAAAAATATATATATATATATATACACACACACACACACGACAATGACACCAAAAAAGCCCCCTTACAATTCCTGTTAATGAAAGGGTGGTCACAGATGATACAGCACAACTTGTGAATTTAAAAGAAAGAAAGAAACCAGATGGACCCAGTGTACTGTGGGAGTGTTGTATGTTATAGATGGCCCTTCGCCTGCTGGGGTAAAGTCCTATTCTAATTATTGCATCATACCTTTTGTGCTCCACAGCATTTGCTGCCTTCTAGTTATTAATAGAATACTAGGATTTGGGGAGCCAGGTTCAAAAGACATTTTTAAAAGTAATATAAGCAATCTTATGATTCTGTGATCCAAAAGCTTTTTTTACAAGGGTCCAAATTTAGACCCAGGAAATAACTGCTTCCTATTTGTATTAGACCATTTTCACACGCTGATAAAGACATACCTGAGACTGGGACGAAAAAGAGGTTTAATTAAACTTACAGTTCTACATGGCTGGGGAGGCCTTAGAATCATGGCAGGAGGTGAGAGGCACTTCTTACATGGTGGCAGCAAGAGAAAATGAGGAAGATGCAAAAGCGGAAACCCCTGATAAAACCATCAGATCTTGTGGGACTTATTCACTACCATGAGAACAGTACGGGGGAATCTGTCCTCATGGTTCAAATTATCTCCCACCAGGTCCCTCCCACAACAAGCGGGAATTATGGGAGTACAGTTCAAGATGGGATTTGGGTTGAGACAGTCAAGCTATATCACCATTCCTTTGGATGCTGATGCCCTTGAGAGAGCAAAGGAAGTGAGTGTAATGCAGAAGTGATGGTTTGATTCTCAGAACAGAAAAACAAGTCCCAGGTCAGAACTGCAGGACAGTGTGGCAGTGACACCACAGGAGTCAGACAACAATCAGAACACGGTAATGCTACAGCACTATGACCTCATGCCTTTGAATAGGAGCATTAGACAGAGTTAGGATAAGATATACAGGCTATCTTGAATCCTAGCATGATACTAATAAGGATTACTCTTGAAAATACTAAGAAGTTATTAGAAAGAACTGTTGGAAGTCAAGTTATCATGAAAATGAAGATATCAGGGGCATATTGATGTAGTCAGTATAGCTTGCCAAGTATATCCAGTTTTCCATCTTCTAGGAAACTTAAAGCATCCCATGGCTGGAGCCATGTAACTGTTCCTGTTCAATGAGCTGCAAGCTCAAATGAAGTGTTTCTGGAGCATTTAATGACCAGAAGGAGACATTCAAGATTTCTTTATTCTTTCTGGCATGGTGGCTGACCACATTCAAGATGGATAGTTACTCTGTCAACTTGGACTCCTAAAGTGTTATGATGAGCCCCACCCCTAGTAGACCCACAATACATATTACTAAATTCAAAATGAAACTGTTATTTGAGGCCACAGATATTTGGAGTTGTTTGTTACCTCAACATAATCCAATATTCTAACTGATACATATAGTGACTTCCAAATGAATATAGCCTAATGATAAAGCTTTTGTGACCATTCAGGAAACCATTTACAAATTACAAAAGTCAAAAAAAGGCAAAAATTATTTTAAGAATCCTAGAATAGTTAGAAGTGAACAATGTAAAAAGAAAAGAAAAGCATCCTTAAACTTGTGAATTTCAGGGTAAAAAAATCTGCTGGAAGAGGAAAGGAGTGAATCAAGAGCTATAAGCATAAATCCAATAAATAGAAACTTCCTTATGTTTTCTAGAGTTCTTTAAGCAAGGTAAAAATAGTTCATAGAATAATTTATCTTTATAAGCACATCGGTATAAGTTCCTCCTTTTTGACACATTGTTCTATACATAAAATGTATGATTCTACTTTTCTGACACTACTGTCATTATTCCCTTTGAATTACCAATTGAAAACTATGGGATCATAGTTTTATTAAACAGACAAAAAAATACTTTCAGTTCATTAAGCTTTCATCCTAAAGCAATCCACTTCACAAAAAAAAATGAGATTAAAAAGTAAAGTAAGAATGAGGGGGTGGGTAGTGAATATAAATCTCCATGAAACATTTAATCCAGTTTTTCCTTGTTAGTTAATAATAAAAATTCTCTACAGATTTTCAGAGGAAACTTGGTGCTACTTTAACATCATGTATTTAGCATAAAAGTATATTAGAACTATGGTACTCCCATTTCATAAGTGAGGAAAGGGATGCTTCTGGGCAGAAGCATCATGAAACCAACTAACATGCATTTAGGGGTCTGTATTTTAGATTTACTCAGTTTCTAAAATTGACATTCATTCATTCATTCAACAACTATTTAATAAGCCCCTACTATGTAGCAGACACTGGGCTAAGTCAACAAGACATACTGTAATGGAGAAGGTAATATTCAATGAGTAATTAAAAATCAGAATTGTAAGCTCTAGGCTTGACATTTAGGGAGGGAGCTGTGAGGGCACACAAAGGACCACATAGCCCAGCTCTAAGGGGCCAAGAGAAGGATTCCCAGGAGGGATGTCTTAAAGGAGACCAGACTAAAGAGCACCGAGGACAAGAGCTCTCCAATAAGAGCAAAAAAGAGAGACTTTTAAAAGGGCCTATCACCTCATATATTTATCATTTCTTTGTGGTGAGAACATTTAAAATCCTGCCTTCTAGGTAGCTTGAGCAAGGCTGGTAGATTAGAGTCCACAAGGCAAACTAAGCATGTCCAGAGATGAAACCAAAGAGTTAAATTTGACAGGATTCACATCTTGAAGTTCCTCTGAGATGATATAAAGGGACTTCTATTTTCAGCTGAAAATCAGGCAGGCATTGAAATATTTTAAGCAGAGAGATTGATGTGATCAGCTTTGCGCTTCTAGGAGGTCACCCTGACCATGGTCTAGAAATGGACTGGATGGGGAAAGCCTAGAAGCAGAGTGGCTGATTGGGAAGCATTTTAAGTAATCCTGGTGAAAGGTAAGTGTCCTCCTAACTAGGATAGTGACAGCAAGGTAGAGAAAATTGGATAGATTTGAGAGAAGAAAAATGGAGTAAAAAGGATGTTTATTCGTCAGAGAATGGGAAAAATGGTCAATAGCATCCCACATCCAGCAGCTCTCAGGTCACTGCCTTAGTCTATGTGCGCTGATACAACAGATTACAACACACAGGGTAACTTATAAGGAGAGAAATTTATTTCTCCCAATTCTGGAGGTGGAGAAGTCTAAGATCAAGGCACTGGTATCTGATGTCCACCGAGGACCTTCTTGCTGCATCCACACATGGTAAAAGGCACAAAGGCAAACAGGAATAGACACTGTAGCCTCGTGTTGCAGAAGAGCGAAAGGGAGAAAGCCCACTCCCACAAGCCCTTTCTGTAGTGCCATTAATCCATTCATAAGGGCAGAGCCCTCATGAGCTAAATATCTCCCAAAAGACCCCAGCTCCTAACACTGTTGCATTGGAGAGTAAATTTCCAACACATGAATTCTAAAAGACACATTCAAAGCATAGCAGTCACTTATGGCTTGGGATCCTGGCTCCAGCACCTAATGGGTGACCTTGAGGAACTTTCTCAATCTCTTTTGCTTTAGTTTTCTCGTGTAATAGATAAGGATAAAATTAGTACTTACTTTATAGTTTGTTTTGAGGTTAGCATTTTGAGGCCTGACATATAAGCCCTCAATAAATATTAGCTTTAGGTTGCAAAGAAAATTAGATACAATTAAGTAGGATTATGATTATAAACTGTCCATTAATTTAGTGACTTTGTGAAAAATAACTCTGTCATTGGAAGGTGACAATTAAAGTCATATCACAGTAATGTAAGGAGTTAAAAAGATAAAGGAGAGATGGCAGGTGTGCATATGTGGTTAAGGAAGGAGGTAAAGAGGCAAGATCATTCTCAGAGGAAAATATTGGACCAAAGAACTTGTTTTTTCTTTATTTAAAGGATGAGATGTTACTTGTGCTTCAAGAAAAGAGAAACAGGGATCCAGAGCACAGCTGCAGGAGTGAGCCAAGAGGAAAGACAAGGTCAGCTCTCAGATTCTGGAAATGCCTTTTCTATACCCTTTTTCAGGCAAATTGTTTGTGCATTTTCAATCAATGGAATACTTTGCTCAACCTTATCATAGAAAAGAGGACACTAAGACACATGATGCCTATGACTTAACTAAAAAAAACACATACATGTGAGCACAGTGAATGATCTAGGTTTGTAATTTATTTTCTGCCCCACATTATAACCCTGTATCCTGCTCCTCTGGATGTCACTGGCATAGTCACTTTAGGCCACTGTTCAAAGAATTCTGTGTGGTCAGGAAGCAGGGATTACAGGGAGGGGGCAATGATAGATTATGTTTAGCAACCAGGATGACTCAGCAGAAATTTAGCATATGGTACCAGACCAAGAAATATACAGATCTCTAGAAATTAAACTCAGAGAGCAAGGATTTACACTATAAAGAGAACAATGCATTTAGATACAATGAAAGAATAGGACAAGGTCCAAGGTGGATTCTTATAAAAATATTTACCTATATGAAATAAACTATATTTTCTCAAAAATATTTTTCCAGGCTCTGCTACAAAGCTAAAGCTCTTAGTAGGCCTAGGCTCATAATGCTTTCCCCTCTAGGATCAACATCTATCAGAGAAGATATTAATTGAATCTCAGGTGTGGCCATTTATAAGGCTGTGGGCAATGTAGCAATGTAAGAGTCAGTGGTATACAACTGATTTTCAAGACAACAGTAGACATATGTCAAACCTTATGCATGATTATTTCCAACTTCTCCATCAGGCAATGTATTAAAAAGCAACATGAATAAGCTAGATTTATAATTTTCAAAAATTTTCTAAAGGACTATATTCTGAATATAAAGGAAAATGAAAAACATCCTTTAAAATTATAATAACAGCATAAAAACATTAACGGTGCTGAAATTTTAAAAGATCAATAAGATACGTCATTAGAATAACAGAGATATCATAGGTAATTTTTTCAATATATTACATATTTATAATGTTAAACAAATTTTGAAATCAAGTAATCATATGCATGCTGAAGTATTTAGTAATGAAGTATACTAACATCTACAAACTATTTTGAAATACGTACAAAAAGAAGATGCCTTGATGACAGATGAAAAGATGGATAAATGAAAAAAAGCAAGAATATGAAATGTAGCAAAGTGTTAATGGTAGGATTTAGATGGCATATACTTGATTGCTACCTTCACAATTCTTCAACTTTTCTGCATATATTAAACATTCCATAATAAAATGTAAAAAAAAATACTTATGAGTAGTCATTCCACTGAAGTTCTTGTTTTCATCATCTACCGTCCTCAAAAGAGCCTTGTTTTATCAATTATCCACCTTTATTTGTGTATTATACCACTTTCTCAGTACTGGTTCTTTTCTCGTTTTAGCAGTTTAATAGAATGTGTGTGTGTGTGTGTGTGTGTGTGTGCTTTGTAAAAACAAAAATGTATTCCAATGAGGTTTAGAGAAGGGTTTGTACTACTCACAATTTGCAAGTTAAAGAAGCCTAACTCAATTTGACTCAAGTAAGATAGAGAATCTATTCACTTAACTCAAAAGTCTGGCTGCACAGTGGAAAATCTAGAAACTTCAAGCATGATTAGATTTGGAAGCTAAAATGACTATCAATAATCTACTTTTTTACATCTCTCTGCCGTTTTTCTAATATGTTGGTGTCCTTTAAGCCATGGTAAGATTATTTGAGAAGCAACTGTGTGAGGGGGAGGATTGTAGTGCTGTCTGTCATGTCCATTATAGAAGCCTCTCCTATTCTGGAAAAATTCTACTCTTGGATTTGTCTGCCATTCTGGCTATCATCATATCACTTGCCAAATGTTTTAGAAGCTGTGTCTACACCCATTTTTCTTCTTCCTCACCGTCAAAACCATTCATAGTTTCCTGCAATCTGAGCAATCTGGATTCTCCTCCCACAGCTTCATTGAAACTGCTTGTATAAAAATAACCCATGGCTTCCATAGTGAGGAAGCCAGGGGAGACTCTCAGTTGTTACCTGACTGGCCTTCTGGGCAGTGCTTGGCTCTACTGACTGCTCACTTCTTTTCTTACTGTGGATTCTCCCACTAGCAGACCCGGCAACAAGGACCTGGGTTCAAGTAGTTGACTTGAAAGATAATCTCAAGAAACTGAAGTGGAGAAGTAGAAAAAAGTGGGAAAAGAAAGAGAAAAATACTAATAGAAAGTATTATTTCAAAAATGCCCTTACCAGCTTTTTTCTCGATTGTAACAATTCCCTAACAGGTCATCTTGCCTGGGTTTTATCTCACTAAATCCCTTCCTCAACATGGATTGAGAAAAATATACACAAATATGATACCCTTCTCATCAAAGTCTTTTCAGGCTCCCAAACCCTGCCAAATAAAATCCAGCCTTCTTAGCATTTAACACAAAGCCTCCCACCACTTAAGCCTCCTTTGCCTTTCTTGTCACTTCTTGCCCTCATTTCCACCTGCAGTTTTAGGTTCTAATATTCAACTACTGCAGTGTTCCCAACAAGCCATTCTCTTGCACAACCTCTTCTCTTTGCCATAATTACCTGCCCCCACCTGGAGCGCTCTTCTCATCCTCTCTGCCTAAAATGTCTTACACATCCTTCACAACTGGGTCAGGTAGCCTTTCTCCATGTTTCATTGCACGTTGAGCAAACCTTTACATTGGCACCACTTAATGCTATTATGTCAATACAATCTGTTCCCTTTTCCCATCTTCCATACTGAACCATAAGGATCTCAAAAACAAAGAACTTTTATTATTCAATTGGCACTTAATAAACACCAAACTGAACTGTAAAAACACTAATAATACCATTACTGACATCTCCCAACTCAAGCATACAAAATTGGTTATAATTTCTTCTGGACAGAAGTTATAAGAGCTATTTATTATGGGAGGGAAAAAAGGAGGGACAAAGAAGCAAAGAGGTCTGTTTTACTCTGCATACCAGTATGTTAAAGCTAGCCAAATGCCTGCGGCATACGTTGCTGGAGCTGGTGAAGAGGAGGAGACAATACTCCCACTCTGTGCTCCTTGGCACTCTCTCTGGCAAATTTGCTAGGGCTTCCAAGATCTGGAATTGGCTCCAACCCCTAAGCTGAAGATTTGCTTTTATAAAAAGGTACTAAGAATTTAAGCTGCTACTTATCTTACCTATCTTAACTAGATGTAAATTTCCACCATAAAAACAGGTGATTTGGTCTCACATGTTGAGATTCTCAAAATAGTCTGTTAGCAGAGACTATTTAGTCAATATTTATTGTTCATCCATTCAACTAATACTTTGTTTTGTTTAAAACAATTTTTGAATAATAAAACATGTACATAGGATAAATAGTCAACAGTAAAAAAGCATGTAGATCAGTGCTGTCTAAAACATTATTCTGCAATGAAGGAAATGTTCTATAGCTGTGCTTTTCAATGTGGTAGCCCTATCCACGTACGTGCTTATTAAGCCTTGAAAGGTAGCTAATGATATTGAAAAATGACATTTTTTATTTAATTTAATTTGAATTAGTTTAATTTAAATAGCCACACGTGGCTAGTAGCAAACATAATAGTGCAGCATAAACAGTAAAACTTCTCTTGCCCTTGTTTTCTCTCAGCCACCAAGTTTCTCTCCTCAGAGGTAACCATTATCAGACTCTTGAACATATTTCTAGTGATATTCTATGCATTTGCAAACATATTTATATGTGAATGTGCACAATGAGTAGCACCCAAATTACACAGAACACTTTGAACCCTGTTTAATTCCTTTATAAAGATATGTGTTTAATATTTTCATATCAGTATGTAGGCTTGCCTCATATAGGAATATAATATAGTATTCCTTTTAATGTACGTGTCATAATTTGTCCTCTGTAGGTGAACATTTTGCTTGTCTTAAGTTTTGGAGGGGAAAAAATTACAATGACAATGAATGTTTCCAGGCTCTCCAAGACTGTTCACAAATTCCATGATTCACTAGAAGGACTCACAGCCTCAGAATATAGTTGTACTAACTGCTAAGTTTTATTACAGCAATGGATACGTAGCAGGAGCAACAAGGGGAAAAGATCCAAGAGGAATCTGGAGAAATTCATGCATAGGCTTCCTATGTTGTCTTTGTCCCATGGGATGACACACTGAGTGTGTTCCTTACTTCAGCAGGAAAAAAAAAAAGTGCAGTAACGTGCAAAGTTTGTCCAAGAAAACACATTAGAGGCTCAATACCAACGTTTTCACTGGGGACTGGTCATACAGACACACCCTGCCTACCAACTACAAGCACTCCACATTTCCAGAAGAAACGCGGATGTTCAGTCCTCAAGTGAGTAAAACAGCTTTATCACTTAGGGAAAGTTTCATGTCAGTGCAGGGAACTATTTACCAGCCAAATCCCAGATGCCAGCCAAGAACCAACCTTCAGGCTTGCCATGTTAACCCTTTTCTGAATAAGAAATATTATTGTATATACCTAATTTTTCACATGTGCAAGTATATCTGCAGGATACCTAGATGTAGAAATGCTGCATCAAAGGGCATGAACGTTTCTATTATTAATAGACATTGCCAAAGTGTACACCAGCAAGGTATGAGAGTGTTCTGCTAAATTCCCACAGAGTGAGACAAATACTTTTAAATGTTTACTTTGTATAAGGCAATGCTGTAGGCACTGCAGATACAGCATTAAACAAGAAAGAGATCCCTACTTACACTCTATGAAAAGGAAGGCAGCAATAAAATAATAAGTAAGCGAACAAAATAATTTCAAATAATGGCTAATCATATAAAGAAAGTAGAATTCGATCACATAATATGTAGGGGCAAAGGGGGCTACTTTGGATTCAGTAGTTGAGGAAGTTCTCTCTGATGAAATATCTTTGAAATAGGATCACAATTACAAGAAGAAGACAACTATCCAAGTCTGGGGGCACAGACCTACCAGAAAGTTTGAGGGAATCATACAGAGGCCTTAATGCAGGAACAGAGGCAAGGCCTCTATTATGAGAGCACCGTACTGGACCAAGGTGGAGAATAATTCAAGTTGAAGTCAGAGAGAACAGGAGGGGCCAGACTATGCAGAGACGTTCTACGTCAATGTGAGAAGTTTCGGTTTCATTCTGCACACTGTTGGGAAAGGCAGTCTCAGGCTAGAAATGCTTCACTCCCCTCTTGGCTGCATAAGAATGGGCCTTGAACCATAATTATGGTTATTGTGTCACACACTCTGTCCAATCCCAACATGTTTCTTGCCTTGTAAGAACCACCATAAAATCTCTCAGTCCAGGCTCTAAAGCCCTGTAAATATCCTCCCTGACTTCTCCTTCTGAAATACTGCTAAGGATTAAGGTGATTTTTTTCCTTTACCCACAGAAGGTCTAAAAAACTTAGCCTTGCTTGATCAACAGATTTTCTTTGTTGTCTTTTGCAGAGTTGATCATGTTGAAGAGTGTGTAGGAAGAGATCAAGAGAGAAGCAAAGAGTCTTCTGGAAATTATTACCCTACCTCTGTCATCCTAAAGATTTCAGAATCTTAGTATGAGATCCTGGTAGAACGAACTCTGGATTAAAATTCAAAAACTTGATCTCTGGCAAACCCATTGACTTAAACTTCTCGGTGCCTCAAGCTCTACTAAATAATGTAAAAAACAAAAATTAAACTCTGGTCCACATTCAAAAAAATATGAAGTAATATATGTAAAACATCAAGTACCTTAAGGGAAAAATTGAACGTTATGAAGTAAAGGAACTGCATTATTTTCTGATTGGAGTGGAACTTTTTTTGTTGTTGTTTGTTTGAGACAGAGTCTCGCTCTGTCGCCCAGGCTGGAGTGCAGTGGCGTGATCTCGACTCACTGCAAGCGCCGCCTAATTTTTTGTATTTTTAGTAGAGACAGGGTTTCACCGTGTTAGCCAGGATGGTCTCGATCTCCTGACCTCGTGATCCACCCACCTTGGCCTCCCAAAGTGCTGGGATTACAGGCATGAGCCACCGCGCCCAGCCCAGGAGTTGAAATTTTAACTCACAGACATTCAACCATCTCTCCTTTGAAGTACAAGATGAAGAGATTTTTCTGATTCCTCAGGAAGTGCCTTGAAACCAACCTAATTATGTTTTTGTTGTTATTGTTGTTGTTATTGTCTTTTGTTTTTTGTTTTTTTGTTTTTTGTTTTGAGACAGAGTTTCACTCTTGTTGCCCAGGCTGGAGTGCAATAGTGTGATCTCGGCTCACCGCAACCTCCGCCTCACAGTTTAAAGTGAGTCTCCTGCTTCAGCCTCCCAAGTAGCTAGGATTACAGGCATGTGCCAACACGCGCAGCTAATTTTGTATTTTTAGTAGAGACAGGGTTTCTCCATGTTTGTCAGGCTGGTCTCGAACTCCCGACCTCAGGTGATCCGCCCACCTCAGCCTCCCAAAGTTCTGGGATTACAGGCGTGAGACACCACGCCCGGCCCCTTAATTATGTTTTACATGAATTTAGACTCTATCAAAATAGGTGACAGAACTAGAATCTGGGTGTTTGTTAATTTATCTTTAAATAGTAGGAAATAAATAATAATCCCAGAGCCAGCAGGGCCTTCAATACAGACAAAATCCTAAATTACACAAAACAATGATATAAAAAGCAAGGAGTACAAACATTGGCACATAAACATATAAGGTTTGTTCAGGTTATGCAAAATTGATTTCAAAATAGCACTTTTCTCAAAATAATCCATGGTTATTATCATAAATATATTAAAGTTTTGCTGACTTATAAAATGTATAGAAATCTTTGTTCAAAAAGAGAAAAAAACAGCTATACTCCTCTCTGGGTTGAAATTGTTTTCATTGGGTATTTCTCACTATTTGAGATTTTCTTATATATTGCATGGACCAGATGGTGCAACTAATCAGTATAAATCTTTTCAATGAAACACTTATAGTTTTTCAGAAAATGAGTATCTATAAACAGTGTGTTGTGGCATGCCATCTTGCAAAATCTAAATATAGTTCTGGGTCAACTCCTTTAGGTCATTAAATAGAACTGCTGGCAAATCCAGACAATAACTTTTTGTATTTTTCTCCTGAACATTTTCACCACCTGTCTTCATGCCTGACCTCTCCAGTTTCAAGTAGATCACAAAGGGAGGAAGAAAAAACCCTGGCAAGCCCATATGCCAAACTAGATCATATCCAGGAGACCAAATGCCTTCCAAATCCAAGAAATGGTTATTTATATACCTGTAATTAGTGATTAAAACCCCAGGAGTATTTGTTTTCCTTTTAACCTTAAACTCCTCTCAGCGTCTACGCATTCTCATACTTCACATGATGCTGTACAACTCTGCTATTTATAAGGAAACGACCCAGTAATTATTGTGGGAAATGTGCTCCTCACTGTACGTTTATCTTTGCTTTGTGTGTTTAGTGGTCAATTATTATGTAAAATAAGATCACAGTCTAATTTTTCCTGGTCAATCATCAGAAAACTCAGAAAATTTTCACCATGTAGAAGTTAGGAGATATATTCAAAATGAAAAATAATTTAATTAGTAGTTATATTTCTGGTATATTGAAGCTGAAATAGTGATATTTAAGGAACAGGTGATCAAGTAAAAGAAACAGAACCAGGCTTACTACATTACCATCAATTTAATAACTGAGAAGTAAGTATTTTAACATTAGGTTAAAAATATGCCTATCAACTATCACGGCTCTGCATATCTAACAAGGAATACATATTTGCTTAGTTAAAATTTGCCCAGTATAAACAAGCACTTCATTTCTAGCATGTAAAAATAGATATAAGAAAACAAAAAATTGACTAAAGACCCCATGCAATAAATTTTAAATAACTTATATAGACACTTTACCCTCAAAAAGGGGAACACAACTACTTAAGTATGGGCTACACATTGTGACTTCCTTCCGAAGAGTACAATGTGGAAAAGGGGAAAAGAGGTTAATTTTACACTGAAGAAATCACACATATAATATCTTAGCCAGAAAATCAAGGTCAAGTCATAAATCATGTTGACAGTATGGACCCTTGGCATGGTGTGATAAGAATGGCACTTCATCCCTAGACATTCTTATCTAAAACCCATAACTACAGCCTAATCATGAGAAAAACACCAAATTCCAACAGAAGGGCGTCCTACAAAAATGCCTGACCAGTAGTCCTCAAAACTATTAAGTTCATCAAAACAATGAAAGTCTGAGAAACTGTCATAGCCAATAGAACCCTAAAGACAAATGACGACTACATGTAATGTGGTATTCTGGATGGAATCCTAGAACAGAGAAAGAACATTAAGTAAAAACCAAGGAAACCAGAGTAAAGTATGGACTTTAGTTAATAATATATTAATATTAATACATTTCATTAATTGTAATGAATCTACCATACTAATATAATATGCTACTACTAGGGGAAATTATGGGGTACATGGGTTCTCTCTAGACTAGTTTTTCAATTTTGCTGTAAATCTATAACATTTATAAAGAATAAAGTATATAAATAATATTAATAATAACAATGATACATGTGAGTACACCTAGAACCTGGATTTTGGTTTCTAACACCAAAGATTCCTGGAAGAAATTGCTGATTCTTGGACTAGGTCAGGAAATGAAACCTGGAGCATCCTGTAGTGTCAGAAAGTAAGAATGTGCTCAAAAAAAAAAAAAAAAAAAGGAAAAAGAAAAGTCCATAATGTTGGGTATATGGTATATGTCAAAGGGATACAGGAACCAACTAAAAGAGGTCTCAATTTCCAAAGTTGAAAAAAAGTATTTAGCTTTGCCACTGATACAATTGGAAAATAAAGGAAGGGGCAAAGCAACTAATATTGACTGCAGGCTGTTTATGGACCAGGCTCTGTGTTATGTGCCAGGCATTCATGCCAGATTTCATCTGTGAAACCACTCTGTGAGGTAGAGGTGATTATTTCAGCTTTACAAATGAAGAAGGTAAAGACCATCAAGTTTAGTTACCTTGCCCAAGGTCACACAGGTCTCAAGCCAGATTAGAAGCCTGGGACTGCCTACGTCCTGAGTCCTTACATTTACCCAATGCTGCTTCTAATTAAAGTTCATTCCTACTCTGCTCGTAAATCCTAGTCCTAAATTTCCTGAATTTTTCTAGCAAATACCCATTAAATAATTTAAAAATTGGATGGAGAAGGGAGACTTATATTCGAGTTTATTATTATTCTTTTAGTGGTCATAATGGAAACATCACAAACAAAAACAGCTGCAAAGCTGAGGAAATGATAAAGACATTGATTCCAATCAAGGTACCTATAGCTGAACTATTTCTAGAACTTTAATTGGCATCCCAGCGACAATATCTCACATTTAATCTGCCCCCTAAAAAGGACTGTTGCTGCTTCTTTATGTTCACTTAGCTTCCAGGGAAACCAGTTTCTATTCCAAGTTAATGAGTAAACTGCTGATAGAACTTTGGTGTGACCTCATCAAAGCAAAGAACTGGAACATAGCTCATAAGGCTGTTCTGAACAAGCTGCCACTCTGGAAAGACCAAAAGGCATCTAGTTAAACAGAGCATCACAGTGTGCACCAGGAAATGGTTTGATGTGCAATAAAAACATAAGCCAGCATAGCACATACACTGCCCATACGAGGGCTACATTACCTTCCACACAACCCCACTCCCACCGCCCCAGCCTGTTCCCACTAGACACATCATGTGGTTCTAGGTTACCTTGTCACCCAAAAACCTAAGTATCCAGACATTGACTCAGTGACTGGTCACCTTTGTCTTTAAACATTTCTCCTCCATATTGCTTTTGTTGAAGTTTATATCTTCTTCTTGGATAAATAACTCACGCTGGTTTTTTTGAACTGTAGGAATCTTATTTAAATATATTTTTTTCTTTTAGCCTCTTTACCTGGTCTTCTGTTATAATCATGCTTTCAAGTCCTGATCTGAGCATTGTATTGGGAATCATATAGCCTACAACATTTAATTGTGTATTCTGGAAAGTTTAATGATCAGATCTATGATGTACCTCATGCTATTTTTTTCACTGTGAGATTGCATTCTTTCAAATCCCTTTTTTCCCCCAAATAATTCATTTTGTCATTATTTGATTAGTCACTTTTATGTGTAGATATTTTTCATTATTTCCTTGTAAACAAGCACTACATAGTATATAAATCAACTTTTTAAGTCTTCTTATCATGTAATTTTCTTATTTTATTTCCATATACAAACCCCAACTCATTGAAAAACAGAGTAAGAGGTTGAAAAATATCTGGCACAAATATAGGTAGAAATAGCCTGAGTACACTGAGAGGGCATGCCAGGCCCTGCCAATTGGGCTCCCAGATTCTGGGAAAGTCTTCTGAGGCCACAGTTCATGGCCAAAGTTTACTGATGTGCAGTGTACCAACTCAAGTGTACACAACAAAGAAGAAGGTCTGCTATTTGGGATGACTTGTTGTGGGAAGGATTAATTTATAAAGGTTGCTAATCTTTCTGCAAATAAACTATGAAACAATTTTAAGCATTTTTTTCTTTATTGAAAAACTGTGCAGCTGACTTCTAAATAAAATGTATACTTTGCCGGCCTTAAGGAAGTTAACAACAATATGAATGACAGAATTTTAAAGCAGCATTTGAAAAATATTATTTCTAATTCTTTCCCACAGTAACAGTCTGGATAACATTTTTTCTTGTATTAGATAACCAAGAAACTAACCCTGTATAACATCCTGGCAATTTGCCTCTCTGGACAAGGGTGAGAAAAGCAAGTATTCAAACTCTGGGAAAAGCCATCTCCAAGGAAACCCCCATGTTTACCCTTCTTTGGGGAAAATGTGTGAATACAAGACTCGCTCCGTGTCTGGGCAGGTGGCAAGCAGAAAGAGCTTTGAGAGAGTCTCCAAAGCCCCTCCTGAGTGAATGCCTCAGGCAGTCATTATTAGCTTATTAGACGTCTCTGGTAATTGGATGTCTGTGTAACTGCCCAAAGCCACATGCTACCATGAGAAATAAAACGCCTGGGAATTCAGCCCCTGGATTTACTCGTTGACAGAGAAAAATGGCAAAAAGAAAAAGGGGTTTGAGGAAAGGGTAGAATGAGTTGCAGACAGAATGAGACAGAGCTTCTCTCATAAAAAGGAAAAATAAATTGAATTTTAGCATCCAACATTTCTAATTAAATTTGGATTATTTAAAAGCCACTCCCTTTCCTGTCACAAACTGTTTTTAAAAAGATTAACCAGGAAGCTAAAAAAGAGATTCACAGCTCATTCAACAAATAGCACCCTTTTTATATAATAGATCAAATATGAGCCTGGCTCCCAGTATGGAAAAATCTGGGAAATGTACATACTGGGTCTAACCATAGTCAATATCAGATTTTATACAAATAAGGGCAGAAGACAGAGCCAACAGTACCATAACTATAATTGTATACTTGAATCCCACTTAAGAAATCTGCTGCATGCTCTTATAGAACCAATTTGAAAGGATCAAAGAAAAAAAATTAAAATTCAGTCATTTGTCATTAAGGAACATGTTGTTTGGTAGGGTAATACAGAGAGCACATTCCATGACCACAGCAGTAATGGGGGCTCAGGGAAGGATGGAGCATGTGTGATTGGGAGTGGGTTGGAGAAAGCTTTATAAGTGAAGTACATTTGAAATAAGCTACGGAGGAAAAAGAGTATTGAGCTTTGATAGATAAGGATGGTAAGGAATGGTATCCAGGAAAAGCAATAATGACTAACAAAAATAATAATGATAATAAGAGGTGAGTTGTAGGTACAGGGAGTTGGTGATTTGTCCAAGGCAGTGGTTATCAAAGTGTTGGCCCTGGACCAGCAGTGTCAGCATCATCTGGAAACTTACTAGAAATGTGAACTCTCAGGCCCCACCCCACACCTGCTGAACTAGAAACTCTAGGGGTAGGCCCTGTAACCTAGGTTTTAAAAACCTCTCCAGGTAAATTGGATACTCAGTCAACTAAAGAACAACTGGCTGACGGCTTGGGGAGAGTGTTGAGAAGGAAGAGGACCCCTACTCTGGCAAATGGGAGAATGTGGAGGACCACTTGGACATATGGCAGTCTTCTGCTGGCTTCTATAGCAGAGACAGAGTCAAAATTTCCTAAACCCACTCCCATATTAAAGCAAAGTCTGTTCTCTCAGAAATCCCCCCTAAGGGCTTGAGCTGTAAACGTCTGCACTATATGTAGAATAAACAGAGAGCATTAAGCTGTCCACTGAACTTTCAAAAAGCAGGTTAGCTTTTACTCAACCACTATACAATTCCCACCGCCATGACTCTCACCTTCATTTAATAAAAGAATACATCCTTAAAATAGGTATATTATGAGATATCAGGATTAAATGTTAACAATAGCATCTAAAGTAATATCCAACATGATTCTGCTATCGAATAGCACAAGCAAAGAACTCAGCATTTAGAGAGAAATTTACAAGATAAAGCAAAGAAATCAGCACTATGTTTTAAAGCAGCATTTTAAAAGAAATAATGCCCTTTATTTGAATAGTTCTTATGCATTACAAAGCACTGTCCCATGCTTACCTCATCTGATCTATTTTTATCTTACAGATATTAACATCTGGAAGCTGAAGCTCGTAGAAGGGAAATAATGAAAATATTTAACACTGAGTTGAGTGTTTATACTATGCCAAGCACTGATCTTGGTTGTTAGTTATGTAAACTCATTCAGTACTCACAGCAACACTAGAAGGAAGGTAAAGATATTACCCAGTGAGGACATGGAGCAATGAGAGGTCTCATAGCCTAGTCAAGATCTCACAAGAACAGGAGAAGCAGTAGAAAAGTGGGGATGCAAACCCAGCAAGACCAGAGACAGAGCACATGGGCTTGTCCTCTGTGATCATCTGCCTCCCTGTATATGTGGCAGAAGCAGAACTGAAAAGCCGTTCTGTAGATCCCAGGACTTCCCTACCATCCTGTTAGTCCGTATTATTCCTGCTATAAGTGATGAATTTGAAGGGGTGGGAGTAATTGAGTTTTAATAAAAGTAGATAATTTACATCCTTGTCTTTCTGGACTTTTATATTCTAAAACTAAGTATGAACACACATACACACACATTTTACTTGTATGAAGTTATGACAGAGTTTTATTTTTGATTACTGAAATAAAACGTGTAATAATTACTCTGATGATTCACTGTATTAGTTCATTTTCACACTGCTATAAAGAACTGCTAGAGACTGGGTAATTTATAAAGGAAAGAGGTTTAATTGATTCACAGTTTCACATGGCAGAAGGCACCTCTTCACAGAGTGGCTGGAGAGAGAAGAAATGAGGAGCGAAGGGGGAAGAGCCCCTTATAAAAACCATCAGATCTCATGAGAACTCACTCACTATCACAAAAACAGTATGGGGGAAACCACCCTCATGATCCAATCACCTCCCACCAGGTTTCTCCCTAGACATGTGGGGATTATGGGGGTCATAATTCAAGATGAGATCTAGCGGGGGACACAGCCAAATAATTTCGAAGACGGTACTGTTTGTCTTCCTAACTTCCTTTAAAACAGGCTTCCTGAAGGAGATGAAGAACATGACGCCTGAATAGAGTGGCTGTGCAGGTGTAGAGTGAAAGGGTGGGATGCTTAATAAAGTAAAGACATCAAGACATGCTCACTTCATTTCTGTTATAATGTGTCTAACTCTAGTCGCTATAAGAAAAAAAGGTATTTTTTTCAAAGTTTGTACTGTCAAGAAAACAAGCCTTATATATATAATGTATAAAATAATTAGAGAATACTACTAACACAGTGTTCAAGTGTGTACTATAGACAAGTAGTTCCCATCCCACTTGGTATGAGGATCCAGGGCTAAGTACAGTTTACTGTGCACAAGCTATGTAGTTATATACAGAAGCCCTGTAGTATCATTTTTAAGTAGTACATATAAATATGTTTTAAATGTTTTAAATACTATAGATACATAGGTATATACTATATATACCCACATATGTACATGTCTATGATATTTAAAACAGATATACATATATATACACACACATACACACACAGCACAGAAGAAGGTATCTTACTATAATTATACTTTTAATCTCTATTGATTGAGATTATGCATATATGTATAGATGGATTGAAAAACACCTTAGAATCAGAATGCAACTCTTTGTGGGTGTAGAATCTGCATGCTTTAAGGAAAAACACCAAAATGAGTCAGGAAAAAATGGGAGATTGTGGGACTTTGGATAGGCAAAAATACTAGGAGAATGTAGATTGAAAGAGGAGGATGAGACCCTTCCTAGCACAGGGCACATGGAGTTAAGACTCAGATGCAGGCATGAATTTTGAATTTGGGGTTTCCATCAGGAGTAATGCCTGTTGAAACTCTACTGTTTTCATGCCTTTCTATTTTCATAATCTAACATAGTCATGCAAATACCTGCTTAGAATGGAATTGTTCCTCATAATTTCTTGGCCAAAGGTATCATGAAAGTTATTTTAAATTGCTATTTTTCCAACACAATGTTTCTAGGTCCTTAGGTAATTCACAGTAGATATGTATGGATTAGGCGAGGTCATCTGTAACACATTCTTTTATTCTTACTAGTAGAGAAATTCTAAAGTGAAAACTATAAAATGCCACACATTGATTTTAATAACTACTCAAAACCACACATACACACACACACACACACACACACACACACACACACACACACATAGACAAAGATTCTTTGTAGCAGGATCCGGTTAAATGGATCCTGCCATGTCTGGAGTGGTTAGCCCTCTGGAGAGGCACAAAGGTAGCACTCCACGGAACCACAATGAGCCACTATATTAATCTGTCTATTTATTGTATCATACGTCCTGAGAAGTACCAGTGATTATTTCTGCTTTTCCAAAGAACATGAAACAATAGTAAAAGTGTCACAGGATCCTTGGGGTGACGCTTTGCCAGCCAGAAACCTCTGTGGCTGGTGGCGCCTTCTGCCTGAGAATTGCTTGCACCTACTGAGCTCATTCTGCCCACTCAGCCTGGCAGGTTGTGCTCGGGTTGTGCTACCAGCCCAGATACCACAACTGCAAGGGCAAGCCAGACACGGAGTGACAAAGGGTGTGTGGGTGAACAAGCACAGGGTCTGTCCACTCTGCACAACCAGGCATGCCAGCTGCTGTGGTGGGGCAGGCAGCTCCAGGCATCAGCACAGGTGCCAACTCCATGCAAAGCTGTGGCTGGACCAGATGTACCACACATGGCTTCCACTGTGGGCACCTGCGTCTAGATGAGGGGAACACAGTGGTGCCCAGAAGGTTGGAGATGCCAGAAACCACAGAACCCCAAAGAGGGTATCACAGCCCTGGCTTGGGGAGCTCCTAGATCTGGGCTTCCCGAAAGGCCACAGCCTTCTCTCCTCTCATCATCTGCAATGTGGTGAGCAAGGGGGCGTTTTTCAGCCCTGTTTGTGTTACAGTTCTTTCAGTCCTGCCATTTGGCGAGTCCCAAGTTCTTGTCCCATGCCCAGGAAGAATGAGGTATGTGGACAACTGGAGGGTAAGCACAGCAGAGAGGAGCTTCATTCAGCAACAGAACAGTTCTCAGAGGACCCAAAGTGGGTCGCTCCTTTCTGCAGCCAGGTCATCCTCAGCAGACTGGAGACTGGCAATGGGTAGCTCCTTCCTGCAGCTGGTAGTCCTAACGTCTGTCTGAGTCTGGCTGAGTCAGGAGTTTTTAATGGGCTTAGAAGGGAAGAAGTGAGTACTGATTGGTCCACGGGTGGCCATGGGTGGGCCCAGAAAAAGCACCATGAGTTCTCAATCTGGGCTGTGGACTTTACCCAGAACTGGCAGCCCAGTCGAAGGCTTCAGACTGTCCCTGGCTTGAAAGTGGGGCTTCACTGGGGACCCGCCCCTTCCTGCCTAGGAAATTGTCTGCCTCCCACTGCCATCAACATGTAATTCATGGCACCCAGGCTGTTCGCACCGAGGGGTGCCTGCAGGCCTGCCCTGAGCCACCCTCAGCCCTACTTGGCCTCCCTCCCTGAGCTCATCAGTGCCAAAGTTTTAGAGGGGGTCTGGCATGTCAATGCTGCCCCAAACACGCATATACCTGGCCAGGTCACGACAGTACCCGGGATTGGCTTCAACTTTGCTCCAAAATTAAAGTGGGCACTGGGAACAGGGTGAAGCCAGGGAGCAAGAGCAGGCACTCTTGAGTCTGCAGGGACAGGAGGGCTTCTCAGGCCCCTAGGAGCACCAGGATGCCCAGGTCGAGAGTCGTGGTTCCGCGGCTGCAGCTGCTCCCAGGAGCACTGGGCTCCTGCCTCACCAGCCCAGTAGGAGGGTGGGGCTCCTGCCTATTCCTGGCCCCTGCCAGCTCCATGGAGCCAGCAGCCCTGGATGAGCCTCCCCTGCTGCAGCTGACGCCCCACAGTGGCTGCCCCAGACAGGCCAACTCCACCATCAAAAGGAATGATTACATTCTTCCCAGAGCACAAGGCAACATTTTTAGCTTTATAACTTGACATCTGAGATCACACACAGACAACATTCAGTTTCCTATATCCTCAGGCTCACAATATTTTACATCCTAAAATAGATTGTGTTGTTTCCCAGCTGCAACTTCAAGACAGAAGTCCTAGAGAGAAAGAGATATTAGACTCCTTTTTGTGACCCAAGTGATCCAGTGAAATGGAGGCAGAGCCAAAGGTGAAGAAATTGTGTTGCTTCTCATAAGAAAGTAGAACTAAGAGAGAAGGATGGTATATTCACCAGCTGTTGTTGCACTTCTCATAAGAAAGTAGAACTAAGAGAGAAGGATGGTATATTCACCAGCTGTTGTTGCAATTATGCTGCATAACAAAGTATCTGAAAACTCAGGGAAGTGCAATATAAGTAAAATTTTTTCTTTAGCTTCCTTCATTCAGGCTGTAGGTTGGCTCCAACATGGAAGTTGGAACCAGATTCTCCCCAGATGTCATTCAAATTCCTTGAACAGGAAGCTTCCTTGAGCAAAGTTCTTCCTGACACTCAGCAACCTGGGTCATTACAACTAACCAAGAATCAAATGTGAGAAAAAATCTGGAGCATCTTAAGATGCTCTTGAAACCCAAGAAAAAGAAAAAATAGACGTATATAATTTGTGACCTGGGAAACATGGTTCTCTACATACAGAATTCCTGACCTCACATCGTTGCTTCTCTCTTCCATGTACACTTTTGGAAGGTAATCTAAATTTTTTCTATTCATTTAAAGTCTACTGATGCATCGTTAAATAAAGAACTCCAAAAATGCTGGATAGTAAAGGAGAAAAAGAAACAAACAGAGAGGCCTCACTTTGAAAGCAAACAGCAGATCCCACTTTGTAAATTACTCATTCTCTGTGAACCTCATTCTCTACTGCAAAATGGGAATTTTTGATTATAGACTAGAAGCTGTAAAACGCAGTTCCACAGCATCATGAGTGCTTTGCTCAGATAAATGCTGGAATTACACAAATTTAGCAAAATCTTCTCCTCAAATAACAATCACCACCAAGAAATTTCTAAAGGCCAAAGCTGAACCCAAAATAAATAGGTCAATAGATGCTTATGTGGGACAATTGCCTTGAGAAAGAGGATTCACACTGCAGCTAAATTTCTTTTCTGGGAAGAAGGTCAGGGTAGCAAGAGCTATCAGGAACAGAAAAGAGTAAGGTTAGAAATAATTTATAGGATGCCGGTTTTTTTTTCTTGAAATAGGCAGAGGCACCATTAGAAACTCCATTTCTCACCCCTTCCTACCTCTTGATCTCTGTCTTCCCCACACTCAGTAGGGCTGGGCCCTATGAAATGAGTAGACAGAAGATCAGCAGGAGTGAACCAGCAAAATCCACTCAGGCCTGCTGGGAACACTGGGCTCCACTGGGGTTGTGGCCAGTGGCCAGGTGCTGCATTCAGCCCTCTATAGAACAACCTCCTTTGTAAAACAAACAAGCTGCTGTGAGCTTCCTCTGCCAACTTCTTTACCACAGATAATGAACAGCAGAGTATGTCAGTAGAGACCCCAGTCCCCACCCCCCCGACAGTTCTGCTTTGATTTTTTGGAGGCATTTTTATATCATGGCCTTCAGGCTCAGGACAAGTGTCTATACGTGCAGGGACAGAACATTCTGTTAATCACCAGAAAATCTTGCCAACTGCTGGAGGAAGAGGAACTTCATGGACTGGAAAAATCAACTTCCTAAAAGGCACCTATAAGGTGAGCAAAAATATGTCCTATTCCTTTGTTAACACCCTGCAGGATGGAGAAGGGGGCCAGGCTCACAAGCCCAGGGGAAAGCAAGCAAAGGGTGGATCATAAGACTGCCAGCTGGATGGTTTCTGTGTTTTGTGTTTTTTCTTAGTTTGCTTTTCTCATGTTCTCCCTCAGTATTGACTAAATTATATTTTTTGTTTTTCATGCCAGCCTAACCCAGGGTGAAACTTTCCAGAGAAAAGAGGACTCCCCCAACCAAAAGCAGCCTGTGGTGGCAGCCATCACTCCCAAGGAGAGAGAGACTCAAGGTGGATGTAGTCACAGCTGCTTAGTTAGGTGTTTTCCACCAGGAAGCCAATAAATCTTAATTTTAGGAGGTGAATTTTCCTCTCAAAACGGATAACAAGTTGTTTTTTGTATAGGGAAGAAGTTTTGGTGGCCAAGGGTGTGGTCTCTAGAATTAAACCTAGGATTGAATTTGCAGCACCTAAGAATAAGCCTCTTACTCGTCTAAACCACAGTTTTCTCATCTATAAAATGGAGATAACAATTTTAATTTATAAGGTTTTGTAAGGGTTAAATAAAGTTATGCATGTAAAGTTCTTGGCACAGAATCATTAAGGGTTTAATACATATTTATCATTATCACTATTATGATCATTATTATTACTCCTCATGCTTTCCAGAAATGTGGAGAAAAATGGTGATACTCTTAGTCAAAAAAAAAAAATGTAGGATGGAAGGAATTACTAATTCCCCTTTCTCCTACTTCTCTCTCCTGTCATAAGTGGATTGCTGACTCCAAATATATAGACAGGCCAAACATTCCAGGGTGGAAGTGAACCATTACTGGAAGTTAGTGAAGCTTTTTGTTAAGGCAAATTGGCTTCTGAGATGAGCAGGAAGAAACCAAATGCTTCTCACCAGTGTAATATTGACTTGTGCCTCATAGGGCAGAACTAAGGCCTCGATAGTGACCAAATTTTCAGAAAAAAAATGAAAAACAAATGACCATTCACCAACATTAAAGCTTACTTTTAGAGAACAAGCTTCTTTTATGAGGTATGTAAATTAAGAGTCTCATAATGAGGAACTATCAAAAGGAAAACTTAAACTAGGAAAGCTACATCTCCATTCATGGGATGGAAACCTCTCCTCTCCCTTACTCAAGACAGTAAGATTCACCAAATGAGAGAAGAGAGAAATGATCCAGGGGCCCAGACCTCTTCCTTTGAGACAGAGTGTTTTCAGATGAGGAGAAAAGGACAGGGATGTCTGGGGATGGGAATGGAGAATGTGAGAGCAGGGAGATTCAAAGTCGAAGCCCAAGACTAACTCTGGCTCACTCTCTGTTAGGTCAGATGAAAAGGCAAGTCTCACCAGGAACCTTCCCTGAAATATGTTGTAAAGTCCCTCAGACTTTACCAGGATTTCCCTGAGACCCAGTGGAGAGTCCAAAATAGCTAGACTAGCCTTCCAGTAAAGAAAATTACTTATACCAGCCCATTTTGGAGTGCCAATCTTGGTGAGACTAATGATACAGGGTGAAAGGGGAAGAAAGGGGGCCTGTTTGGTCCTCTCCCTTTCCAGGCACAGTGAAGAGGCAGCTCCAAACACGCAACATGCATCATGTCTCAGTTGCACTGCATCTTGTAGTTACAGTCAGAGATCAGTACTTCAGGTTAGTGGGGTCAGCAAATCCAGAAGTGGCAGGACAGATAGACTAGGGGTAAGGGGTCAGGGAGGGGAGCTAGACACAGTGAGGGAAGCTGAGATCAAACATTAACCATTAAAAAAATTGAATCAGGCTGGGCGCTGTGGCTCATGCCTGTAATCCCAGCACTTTGGGAGGCCCAGGTGGGCAGATCACGAGGTCAGAAGATCGAGACCATCCTGGCTAACACGATGAAACCCCATCTCCACTAAAAAATACAAAAAATTAGCTGGTCGTGGTAGCAGGCACCTGTAGTCCCAGCTACTCAGGAGGCTGAGGCAGGAGAATGGTGTGAACCCAGGCGGCGGAGGTTGCAGTGAGCAGAGTACACGTCCCTGCACTCCAGCCTGGGTGACACAATGAGACTCTCTCAAAAAAAAAATTGAATCAGTGAGAGAAAATTTCCCCGACAAAAAGACACTAGACTGAGACAATTTTACCAAACGTAGGCAGTTCTACCAAAACTTCAAGTAACTATTAATTTTACAGAAATCATTTCAGTAACCTGAAAAAGTGAGAAAGCTACTTAACTCATTTTGGAATGTCAATATAACCTAGATACCACAAGTGCATAATAAGAGTACCATAAAAGAAAATTTATATCTGTGTTGCTTATGAACATAGATTCAAAAATACTAAATAATAATTGTACATAAAATTCAATAGCATACTTTTAGAAATGAATGAGAAGGCTCATCTCGGCCTTAACGTTTTGGGTTATTGGCAAAAGGAAACAACTATAAATTCTTTGAAAATCAGAACACTGAGTTTTTGCAAAACTACCTCGAAGCTCCATTCCATGAAGCTAAGATCCAGAAAATGTATACAGTGCATTTAAAGAGGACCTTAAAACCATTTGCCTAATGCTTCAGTTACCATGTTCTTATTCCAGCCAATAAGAAGGAAGAATGGAGGAAGAAGAGCATCACCCCCTGTTTAGGGACACTTCCTCACAGTATCACAGAACACATTCACTTCCATACCATGACCTGTTGTTTGGAACGTACAGAAATGTCTCCTTCTTGTTTCAAGTTCAGCTAGGAAGTGTGGGTTTTGTTCCAGAAAACCACGTTCCCAATTAAAGTTAGCAGATCTCATACTAAATAAATAAATAAATAGAGAATGGATAGCCACTCGATTTTAATTTAAAAAGCTTCATAATAACAATATTACATGATATGTTATATAGGAACAAATTTAAAAAACAGCAACCAAAAGCCAAAGAATATGTGACAAAAGATGGAGAAAATTATTAAAGATGACTAAAAAAATTGTAATAGATTATCTTAATAATATAATAGTAGATCTGAATCTTAATAAGGGATATAGCATGCTCATGGATAAAAAGACTCAATAGTATAAAGACTTTATTTTCATCAAATTAAGCAGTGGATTCAAAGCAATTTCAATAAAAATCTCAGCTGGATTTTTAATGAAATTGTCAAGCTAATCATAAAATTCACAAGAGGTCAACAATTAATTTTGAAGAAGAATCAAATGGCAAGACTTACCCTACCAGATATTAAATAATAATGAAGTAGGAAAGGTATTGGCATAGGAGTAGAAAAACAGACAAATCAAACAAAATAGAGGCATAAAAATACTCAAGCATACACAGAAACTTGATATCTGACAATGAGGAAAATATATAGTGTATTAGTCCAGTTTCATGCTGCTGATAAAGACATACCCAAAACTGGGCAATTTACAAAAGAAGGAGATTTATTGGACTTATAGTTCCATGTGGCTGGGGAGGCCTCACAATCACAGTGGAAGGTGAAAGGCCATCTCACATGGTGGCAGACAAGAGAAGAGAGCTTGTGCAGGGAAACTCCTGTTTTTAAAACCATCAGATCTCATGAGACTCATCCGCTATCACGAGAACAACAGCGCAGGAAAGACCTGCCCCCACAATGCAATCACCTCCCATCAGGTTCCTCCCATGACATGTGGGAATTGTGGGAGTTACAATTCAAGATGAGATTTGGATGGGGACATAGCTAAACCATATCATGTAGCATACAAATCAATGAGTGTATTAGAGATTTATCTATCTATCTATCATTTATCTATCTATCTGTATATATAGAATTTGCTTACACAGAGGCAAAGGCTGGCAAGGTCAAAATCTCCAGGATAATCAGTGGGCCTGAGACCCAGGGAAGAGTTAAAGTTGCAGTGTAAGTCTGATGGAATTCTGTTGGCAGAATTGCCCCTTCTACAGGGGAGGTCAATCTTTCTATTCAGGCCTTCAGCTAACTGGATGAGGCCCACCCACATTATGGAAAGTAATCTGCTTTAATTATATTCTAATGACTTAAATGTTAATCCCATCCCAAACAACAAATACCTTCATGGAAACCTCTAGAATACTGTGACTAAATATCTGAGTGCCATGGCTTAGTCAAGTTGACACATAAAGTTAACCACTGCAGTGTAGCAAGATAGAGCTTTATTAAATGTGATGCTGGGACAAATAATTATCCATGTACAAAAAAGTAATAGATTCCCAGTCCCTTCACTTCAAAAATTAATCCTAGATGAATTAAAGCCTAGATGAATTAAAGCCTAGATGAATTAAAGCCTTCAATGTGAAATGTAACTTTCAAACATTTAGAAAAGAGTACAGGCTATTTTTGTTGTCCCAGAGTAAAAAATGAATTTATTAAACACAACAAAAACACAAACTATAAAGGAAAATTGATAAATTCAGTTACCTAAAGGTAGAAACTGTTCCTTCAAAAAGAAACTGTAATCAAAGTCCCTAGACAATGACAAACTAGAAAAATATTTGTTATGGTAGAAATAACAAAGTCATAGTATCTATATTTTTTAAATGTCTTCAAATTGGTAACGAAAAGACAAATAAGCAAATGAAAAAGTAGGCAAAGGACATCAGAAGGCAATTCACAGAAGAGGAAACTTGAGTGGCCAATAAAAATGTAAAACTTGTTCAACCTCTTTGGTAATTAGGAAAAGAAAGTAAGAAAATGTTTTGCTATTTCACATCCGTTATATTAGAAAGAGAAAGTCTAATAATTCCATTTTGTGGTAACAAAAATGTGAAAACAGGTAACTCATGCCCTGCATAATGAAATTACTTTAAAGAAAAATTTGGTATTATTTAGTGAAATTAAATACGCACACTCATTTCAAATCAGCGGTTGATTCTTCATATATCTCCTTGAGAAACCCTCCTATCTATGAACAAGAAACAAGAAGGAATGAACATGGTGGCATCATTTGTAATAGTTAAAATTTTTTTAAATTGCTTTGAATATGACAGAGCACTGTTGTGGGTATCAGATGTTCCTTATATTATTCAATGTACTTGCCTGTCATGGTTCAATATTTCAAATAAAAATTCAAATAATATTTCAAAATAAAAAATACTAAGAGTTGACTAGTAATCAACTCTTTTTTAAACTGCCTTTGTCACAAAACTTTTTTAAACTGCCTTTGTCACAAAAAGGCTAATATCTGTTCCAAAAACATAATTTTTAACAGATTATTAAAAATGTAAAGTGATTTCCTGACGTGGTTCCATTCAACATACTCTACAGAACATTCTTTTTTTAAACCTTTTATTTTAAGTTCAGCAGTAAAAGTACAGTGTTGTTACATAAGTAAACTTGTGTCACAGGGGTTTGTTGTACAGATTATTTCATCACCCAGGTATTAAGCCTGGTAGTCATTAGTCATTTTTCCCGATCCTCTCTCTTCTCCCACCCTCTACCCTCTGAAAGGCCCCAGTGTGTGTTGTTCCCCTCTATACACAACATCCTTAATTTCCTTAAATTCCATTAAGTACAATCTACACCACGTTTGTAGATTCTCAGTAAATTTTTCCACTGATATTAAGGACCCACTGGTGAACAGAAATATAGTAAATTGTTAAAGGAAAACATAAATATTTCAAGCGTTAATCCAAACAGAACAAAAAGATATAACTAGTTCTTTTAACAACAATTTGTAATATGCATTCATTATATTTGTGTACACATTACTCTACTTGGCATGATATGTAATAAAACCTTGCTAATATTCTTCAGTTAAATCCTATGTACTAGAAATTAAAGATTGCTGCCTTCAACTTTAGAATATTTGAAGTTATACAGTAATAAAGAAAGGTGCAACAAAACTTCACTCTCCTCTTTTCCTTTCTTGCATGGACCTTAAGTTGTATCCAGTGTATATAATTAGTTTTGTGAAAACCATGTGGCATCTCAGCCAATGGAAAAACCACAGGCTAAGGAGTAAGAGAGATTTGGTTCCATCACAAGTTTTGCCACTTTCTAAACATGTGACTTGACTTGAGAGTTTTCCCCATATTGAGCTTCAGCTTTTTTCCTATAAAATCTAGATAATATTACCCACCTTTCAGGGTGAAAGCTCAATGAATACACTCATACATAAAGTGTAAACAGCAGTCATACAATACATGCCAGCAAGTTGGAGCTATTATTACTAGCTTTTAGATAAGACAGTGTGCATTTCAGCTCATATTTGAATTTAGGAATAGCTTCAATCAAATTCCATAATGGTGCAGTCTGAATGAAGAAAATTATTCAGTCATTCAAAGTCAATGATTTGCAATCAAACTTTAAAGGCACTTGAAAATCTTGGGGAAAATGTATCATTGCCTATGGTAATTTTTGGATTTTGAGGAATACTTGCTATGGTTTGAATGTTTGTGCCCCTTTAAAATTCATGTTGAAACTTAAACCCCAACGTGATGGTAATAAGAGGTGGGGCCATTAAGTCATGAAGGCTCTACGCCCATGAATGGTATCAGTGCTCTTCTAGAAGAGGGTTTAAAGACCTGCCTGGCCCTTCCATCTCTTCTGCCATGCAAAGACATGACCTTTGTCCCGTTCTGCTCTCCCACCTTTCCCACCATGTCAGGATGCTGGGAGAAAATGCCATCCATAGAACAGGCTCTCACCAGACACCAAATCTGCTGACACCATGATAATGGGCTTTCCAGCCTCCAGAATAGTGAGGAATAAATTTCTGCTGCTTATAATACCCAGTCTGTGGTATTTTGTTATAGCAGCAGGAATGGTCTAAGGCAATATTTATTCATGGAAAGACATGCTCATCTATAAATGGGCCATAGCATGTACCTTGATAGAAGCACAGAAAAAAAAACTGCTTTAAATGTATACACTCATTTTATTAAATATAAAACACAGTTCTACTCTTTACAAGTTCGTATGTTATATCATGCTTGCTGTGGCAGCCATGAGTGGAGCTGCTTGGCTTTTCCTTCAAGAAAGAACTTGCTGCAAGAAGTACAGGTAGCTGACAGCACCCTAATGCAGTACCTTTTTGACCTACTACAGTCTTCAAGCCACAGCTGCTCTCACCGGGAAGTTTCCAGCCAATGAATAAGTGTGGTGGCGGTGCTAGGGCCCAGCCATTTCTGCAAAATATATACCTTCTCTATGGGACATCTTTGCACCAGAGCTTCTCATTAGTTTGAGAGCAAGACTTGCAGCTGTATCATAGCGTAAGGCTCTTCACACTCAATCCCTGCTCCTACCCACTCTCAAGTCATAGTACTTGCTATAGAAGTAGTACATCCTGATCTGAAGGCTTTCCTGCCTACTCTTGTGCCTGCTACACTTCATCTTCCACAAGTGTAACCTCTCAGTAAATCTCCAGCACTTGCTTCTGTTCTTAGCTTCTGTTTCCTGGAGTCCCTGAATTGACACAGGGAAAATAAATATTCTTGCCCAAAAGGAACTTAGAATCTAGAATTGAATATAAATTGTAATATAATATAATCTATAATAGAAATTAATTATATTACTATGACAGTAGGTACATTTTAATCACATTATGATCAGTCCATTGAAAGCAAAATAATTGTAAACCTACCTTCCACCCTAAAAGCTAATAAGACGCAGTGACTTTATAGATATGTAGGTATATGTTCTGCTATAATCTCCCAGGAACAAATAGGACAGACGTAGGGCAGTGGTTCTGAAAAAAATTTCAACTTTATGGCTAACAAGAATGGTAGCTGTAGTTATTCCAACTAACATTACCCAACACTATTGAAACCTTTTTCTTTTTGAGGAATTATGAAGTATGATTGACTCCTTGCTTCTGAACTCTGAGGAACCATTCTTGAGATTTATTGATGGCTAGTTGAATTGACACATAGACATACAAGCAGAAAAAGTAGTATTTGAGGAGATGAATGACAATGTATCCAACATATTTATTTATTTTACAAATATTTGCTATGCCTTGTGGGCAAATCTCACTGGAAGTGCCTAGCACTACTGGAAAGTTATAACATTAAAAGAAATATGAATAGTCTCTCTAGGAACTTAGAGTCTAGTCAAGGAATTCAAGATTATTTGGATATTTCCATTTTTAAAGTCATACTTGCAAATTAGAAATATTTGAAAATCAGGAGAAAGTAGCCAGAAGAGAAGCAGATTAAAACAATAAAGATAAATGTAAGGCATCAATGTGTTAAAGAGGCTAAAACAAAATGCTATGGCAGTCCGGAATAAGGAGCAATACCTCTCCTGGATTGAGAGCAGAAAAAGGGGATATTACAGAAGATTTCATAAAGGAGGTGGAATTGGAGATAGGAGGGATGGGATTTGGACTTAAGCACAGGCTCAAAGCTGTGCCCCGCCCGGAAAGAAAGTAACAAGGAGAGGAGAGCACAATGGCAAGGATAGGTGAGGTCTTGAGAGGAGGAGGGGCATTACCTCAGGTGTGCTGGCATAAAGAATGAATCGAGAGATATACGAGAAATACGGTTGGAGAGTTAAGTTGAGCTGGATTTGGAGGGCTTTGAGTGCTACACAGAGAGGTCTTATTTTATATACCCCATATGAAAACCAATCAATGTACTATACCACATTACAGAATGAAGGCAAAAAATCATCATCTCAATTGATGCAGAAAAAAAAGCATTTGACAAAATTCAACACCTTTTATGATTAGAAAAACAATAAACAAACTGGGAATAGAAGAATATCATGTAAACAAAAAACCCATATATGAAACACCCACAGTGAACATACTCAATGATAAAATGCTGAAAGCATTTTCTTTTAAGATCAGGGAAAAGGCAAGAATATCTGCTTTGCTACTTCCATTCAACACTGGACTGAAAATATAAGCTACAGCAATTAGGCAAAATAAGTAAATAAAATGCATTCAAACTAGAAAGAAATAAGTAAAATTATCTCTGTTTGCGGATAATATAATCTCACATATAGAAAACCCTAAAGATACACACACACACAAACACACACACACACACCTGTTAGAAATTAATAAATGAATTCAAGGAGGTTCAGAAAAGAACAAGGGAATGATGAAAAATGCACAGGCATGCTCTTTTACTGTAAGTGAGCACAAATTAAAACATCAGGACCATCTTTGACTTCAATGTCACAAATACCTCTGATAAACAAGCAAAACTTTTCTATACATTTGAAAAATAATTACAATAAAGAACAAGTGACTTAGTCAACCTGAAGAGAGATCATGGAAAAGTACTTTGCATTTTCTTTAACTTTTTAAATATGTATTTCTACATTTGATACTGCTTTTATACTGCTTCAATACATTTCACCATCAAAATAAGTATCTGATATTTATGTGCAAAGACCATGGCATATTAAAAACTTCACTTGGCATGGAATGGGAGATTTAAGTTCTGGGTTGTGTCAGAAAGCTTTAAGTCCAAGTGATAGAAAACATCAACTCAACTAGCCAAAATAATGAGGAATTATCATCTCACATAACTAGACATCCAGGCCAGGAAGTTTCCAAAATTGGTTGATTCAGCAGCTCAGTAACATTAACAAGAACTCCAGCGATTTCCACCTTTCTGCTCTGCCACGCTTATCATCCTGGTTTCCCTTCAGTCTAGTGCTCCTCATGGTGACAAGGTGGCTGCCTCAGCTTAAGGCATCAAATCCCAAAGGAATGTGCAGACCAAAAAAAGGAGGGTGTCTGTCCTGTGTCTCTGTTTTCATGAGTCAGAGATCCTTTAGAAGAAACCCTTCAGCAGACTTTGCCTCCCGTTTCATTAGTCAGTTACTACATCAATTCACATACCCCTTCTTAAACTGATCACTGGCAAAGGGATTGGGGTTGCATGATTGGCTGAAGTCAGTCTAGATTAGCTCTGAGTCAGTGAGGTAGGGGTGGACACCCAAAAATTTAAGTGGAATGGCCTTGTGTTGGTGACTAACAATGCCTGCTGCATAATATCTCACCACTTTGTATGACTGTGTATGACACTTAACATCTTTGAGCCATAATGTCCTCATCTGTTAAATAAGAAATTTCATAAACTCCATGTCATTTTTAACTTATTCTTTATGAAAATTTATCATTCTCTTCAATATGTAGAAGAATTTACAGTGAAAAAAAAATCTTTCTTCCAACTCTGACCCCAGTTTTCAAGTTTCCTTTCCGACTAGGAATCAATATAATTAGTTTTTAAGGCATCCTTCATGAGATATTTTATGCAAATACGGGCAAATGTTAGTATATATATTTTTGCTTTTCTTGAGAAAATAGTATCATATTATGTGTGTTCGTTTAGACTGTGCATTTTTGAGATATTTTTACATCAGTACATATATGAGCAGCTCAGTCTTTCTTTTTTCGCTTTTCCTCAGATTTATATTATTTCATAATGTCCTCATCTGTTAAATAAGAAATTTCATAAACTCCATGTCATTTTTAACTTACTCTTAATGAAAATTTATCATTCTCTTCAATATGTAGAAGAATTTACAGTGAAAAAAATCTTTCAAAAAATTATTTCAAATTTTTCTTCCCTTTAGTTGAATTTCTCATTTTTAGATTGACTGAAATTTAGGAAGGTGGTGGCTTAAAATTGCACTGTTTCAGCTGAAATAAACAGAACAAAAACTAGAAAAAAATTTGCAATTCATACACAGAAAAAGGATTTATTTCATATACACACACTAATATACACAAAAAAGAGAAGAAAAAGGACATCTACAATTAGGAAAAAATTCAATTAAAAATGGGCAGTTTATGAAGAGACAGGTCCTGAAGGAAAAAATACAAATGATTCTTAAATACATAAGAATGACTCAGCCTCAGTCAAAAGAAGAGCAATGTGCATTAAAGCTAGGCTGTGATACCAGTTTTTACATGTAACACTGGCAAACATCCAAATGTTTGGTAATGTCCTCTAGGGACAAAACTTCAAGAAAGCAGGAACTACATATGTTGCTTATAGGACTGGAAATCGGGGAGGCCACAATGGAGGGTAAACTGCCTATGGCTTTCTGTATCACAAATGTACCTGCCGTCTGACCCAAGAAAGCAACTTTTAAGAAATTATCCTGCAGATGTACCTCTGGTAACAAGATAATTTACTGCAAATTTATTTTTTAAAACAAAAGACTACAGATGTCTAAGTGTTCATCAACAAAATATTGGTTAAAAAATAGTGTACTGAATTCCTATAGATAAATAATATAAATCTGAGGAAAAGCAAAGAAAAAGGAAAGACTGAGCTGCTCATATATGTAGTGATGTAAAAATATCTCAAAAAAGCACAGTCTAAACAAACGCACATAATATGATACTATTTGCTCAAGAAAAGCAAAAATATATATACTAACATTTGCCCATATTTACATAAAATATCTCATTAAGAATGCCTTAAAAACTAATTATATTGATTCCTAGTCAGAAAGGAAACTTGAAAACTGGGGTCAGAGTTGGAAGAAAGATTTTTTTTCACTGTAAATTCTTCTACATTTTAAGTATTTAACTATATGAATGTATTGCTCATTCAAAGTTAAAGGCAAATTTACATTGTTATAATAGATGACATAAAATAAACAGGTTGCTTCAATATCTATCTCATAAAATGTAACATTAATCATCAGTTGAAAAAATCTACATATATATTTCTATCCAGGAAAAAAACACCTTAAACAATTTTTAAGAATGTACAAGTAGATTTTTGACAGTTTTTGCTCATTAATTATTGACTATCCCTAATTATGATGCATAGGGGGTGATGATATTGGCTCACAACAGTGTGCATCTGGAAACTGATTATGTATAGAAATAAAATTTTAGTGTCCTATATTTGGCTGAGGCAGCCATGTCGTCCATTCACAAGAAGCACCTTCAGGTCAGGAAAGGAGCCAATACATTTCCCAATTTCCTGGTTCATCTGACACAAACCAGCAAAATATGATTAGACCCATGATAAAGATCAGCTCAAAGCTTCATATCATTATGGAGTTTGTTTTTTTTCTTAAAGATGGAAATCAATATCACAATTTAGGCAAGTACACATAATATTTATTTTGAATACCAGACAATAAGAAAACTTCTCTGATTTTAGTTACAGCAAGCTATTTTGGGAAAACAATAACAGTTTAGGTTATAATCGGGGGACAACAAGAGGGTTGTCCAGAACAGTTTAATTAACCATTGCCAGAAATGGAACTCCTCTCTGTACATCTTGATTGTATCTCAACCCAACAATATAATTTTTGACTTCATATTCTAATATATATGCATATTTATTCATTTGTAGTTATCTACCTACATGTAGTTGTTTAGTAATAACTTATATGCACTATACATTTTGCATAAGAAATATCAACTTTTAAAATATAAAGAGAAAAATAAATATAAGTAAAAATTCTAATATTTACTTCTCACCTCCAATGTTATGCATTCTCTGTGGTGTGCACACCCTAACATGGAATATCAAAAATTAGTTAACTTAGTAATTTTGTCATAATTTTCATACAATTAGACTTTTTTATTTGTGATAATATTTATAATTAGTATCTTTATCTAAACAGATAAAATGACTTAGATAAGATAATTTCATTTATCTAAAAGATATTTCACAATCCTGAACTACACATAAGGCTGTGTTTTGCTTGCTTTGAATGAAAAAAGGATTAAGAACTAGCTATCACTGCCCTTAGGGAGCCTAGAACTTAGTAGGGATGTTGAAATCTATACTTTTATGTAAAAGATATATTATTATGATGCGATAACTACAGTACACTCCAGTGCTTTGGAGTTTAGAGGATAGAACATATGTCATCTCGACAGGAAGCTTCAAGAAAAGCTTGATTGAAATAGCTAGGGTACATCTTGGTTTTGCCTCATGAGAAGCCTTTCAACCAACAGAGGTGGCCATGGGCAGGGGATGGTGAGGCCAAGATGCCATTCCAGGCAGGTAGAGTGGCAGGAGCCATACAGGTAGAATTAAGTCCTTGTTCAAAGGACAATGAGAGGTCAGCTGGAAGTGTAAACTGGGAGTCAGGCTATGGAAGGATTTGAATTACTAGCTAAAGCTTTGGGTGTTTACTTGGCACACACCAAGAAAGCTCTGGAGAAGATATAATGGAATTGAAAGAACTCTAGGAGTTAGGACACCTGGGTTCTAGTGCTACTTATACTTACTTGATTTGGGGAAAATTACTCAGTCTCCCTAAGCCTCATTTTCTTTCTCAGATGAAAGCTTTCTTCACTGCTGATATTCTATAGTTCCTCACGGACTTTTCAGCCCGCCTTGGTTTAAGTTGGAGTCTGTTTAAAAGAATATCATCATAATCCCAAGGAGGATTATGGTTGCCTAAACTAGGGAGGTGACAATGGAAGGTGGAAGTGGTGTCCACAGTAACAGAATAAGTACTTCTCTGATACAGGCTCTACCTTATAGGTTTGTTCAAAGGCAATTGTGTAGAAAGATGAAATGATTGCATTGGCAAGATCATACCACTGGGGCATAATGAGCAATTGGAAACAGGGTAAAGGCGTGAGAAAAATGCAAGATAATTCTAAAATTGTTAAACTACATTACCCAAAGAATTTCAGTACCATTAACAGGGAGATTGGGATAGTAAAATAAAAATATTCCAGAAGGAGGTGAGAACAGTTTGGGACCTATTAAATTAAAGTGGGCGGAAGAAGATTGTCAAGGTCGAAATGTCCAGCAAGGAGTTGATAACTTAAAACTAAGTTTGAGCATCATCCTTTATGAAGGGAAAATTAAAGATTAATAAATGTTTTCAAAATGTATATAAAGACATAGGAAAATACTCTGGAAATGTTTTCAGGCAGAAACACAATAAGGTGTGTGTGTGTGTGTGTGTGTACATTATATACATAGATATATGTCAGAAAGTATGCATGCATCTATATGTCCATAGAAAAAAAGTAAGAACAAAATAATCAAAATTTCACTTATTCAGTCTACATTGTGACTATATATGAACAAATGAATCTTTATACTGTTTATACTCTTTCATTTTTCTATGAGCATACATAACTTTTTTTAACAGAGAATATAACACATGAATTTAGTTATTTATTTTTAGCATATTAATTTTATTTTACCTTTTAAGTTCAGAGGTATATGTACACGATATGCACATTTGTTATGTAGGTAAACTTATGCCACAATGGCTTGCTGCACAGATCATCCCATCACCTATGTATTAAGAACAGCGTCCATTAGTTATTCCTCCTGATGCTCTCCCTCTCCTCACACCCGCCTTCAACAGGCCCTAGTGTGTGTGGTTCCCCTCCCTGTGTCCATGTGTTCTCATCATTCAGCTCCCAGTTATAAGTGAAAACATGTGGTGTTTGGTTTTCTGTTCCGACATTAGTTTGCTAAGGATAATGGCTTCCAACTCCATCCATGTCCCCTGCAAAGGACATGATCTCATTCCTTTATAAGCTGCACAGTATTCTATGGTGTATATGTACCACATTTTCTTTACCCAGTTTATCACTGATGGACATTTGGATTGATTCCATGTCTTCGCTATTGTGAATAGTGCTGGAATGAACATAGGCATGCATGTATCTTTATAATACAATGATTTATATTCATTTGGGTACATACCCAGTAACGAGATTGCTGGGTACAACAGTATTTCTGCTTTTAGGTCTTTGAGGAATTGCCACACTGTCTTCCACAATGGTTAAACTAATTTACACCCCCAATAACAATGTAGAAGTGTTCCTTTTTCTCTGCAACCTCACTAGCATCTGTTTTTTTTTTTTTTTGACATTTTAGTAATAGCCATTCTGATTGGCATGAGATGGTACCTCATTGTGGTTTTGATTTGCATTTTTCTAATAATCAGTGATATTGATCTTTTAAAAATATGTTTGTTGGCCACATGTATGTCTTCTTTTGAGAAGTGTCTGTTCATGTCCTTTGCCTACTTTTTAATGGGGTTGTTTGGTTTTTTCTTGTAAATTTGTTTAAGTTTTCTTGTAGATTGGATATTAGACCTTTGTCAGATGGGTAGATTTCAAAAATTTTCTCCAATTCTGTAGGTTGTCTTTTCATTCTGATGATAGTTTCTCTTGCTGTGCAGAAGCTCTTTAGTTTAATTTGATCCCATTTGTCAATTTTTGCATTAGTTGTAATTGCTTTTGGTGTCTTTGTCATGAAACCTTTGTCCATGCTTATGTCTTGAATCGTATTGCCTAGATTTTCTTTTAAGTTTTTTTACAGTTTTAGGTTTTACATTTAAGTCTTTAATCCATCTTGTGTTAATTTTTGTATATGGTGTAAGGAAGGGGCATTGTCTCAGCCCAAAAGCTTCTGAAACTGATAAGCAACTTCAGCAAAGTCTCAGGATACAAAATTCATTTGCAAAATCTGCTAGTATTCCTTTACACCAACAACAGGCAAGCAAAGAGCCAAATCGTGAATGAACTCCCATTCACAACTGCTAAAAAAAGAAAAAAATACTTAGGAATACATCTAACAATGAACATGGAAGACATCTTCAAGGAGAACTACAAACCAGTTCTCAAAGAAATCAGAGAAGATACAAACAAATGGAAAAATATTCCATGCTCATGGATAAGAAGAATCAATATTGTGAAAATAGCCATACTGCCCAAAGTAATTTATAGATTCAATGCTATTCCCACTAAACTACCATTGATATTCTTCAAAGAATTAGAAAGAAACTATTTTAAAATTCATATGGAACCAAAAAAAGAGCCCAAATATCTAAGACAATCCTAAGCAAAAAGAATAAAGCTAGAGACATCACGCTACCCAACTTCAAACAATACTAGAAGTCTGCAGTAACCAAAACAGCATGATACTGGCACAGGAACAGACATACAGATCAATGAAACAGAATAGAGAACTCAGAAATAAGACTGCACACCTACAACCATCTGATCTTCAACAAACCTGACAAAAAAAGCAAGGGAGAAAGGATTCCCTATTTAATAAGTAATGGGAGAACTGGCTAGCCATATGCAGAAAATTGAGTCTAGGTAACTTTTATAAGTAGAAATAAAAACAGTTAAAAGGAAATACAAAAATAAATTGGTAATAAAAAAGTTGCTATTAAACCTTAATAAGGCTTTTTAAACATAAATATCTCTAAAAACCAGGTCTGTTTCAGAAGTTCTCATACTAAAAAAATCACAACTCACAAAGCTTCATGAGGCACAATGCAAGAATTAACTATTTCAAGTCTACATAGTTCCAGATAAAAACATTTAGACATTTATTCTCACATTCCTGGTTGAATCAAGCACATTCTACCTGTCTCCTTCCATAAAAGGTTTCTGTATACTTAAAGAAGACAGGGAAATACATTTGGACATGGAGAAAATCTTTGAGGAGAAAACGTAAGTGTCAAGATAGAAAACATGAGCTTCAACAATACAGGATTACCCTATTAACTAACTCTATCACTAAGCATTAGAACTGAGACTTCAGTATTAATATAATGTTTTAATACATGTTGGCAGTATCTTATCCCTTAACCCTTGAAAACAAAAGCTATATCAAATACAAGAGAAGTCTAACAGGGGAAAAGATACAGTTTTTTATTCAATCTAGAATTAAGCAAACTATTTTTTTAAGTCAAATGTCACCAAAATATAAAGAAAAAGTAAGTAAATTGGTTGTGTCTATGCGACTCTTATTTATGCTGACATTAACTATAATTAGGCTGGAGTAAAATATAGTGGATAATCCATCAAATACAAGATCCCAGGATTCCATTGTAATTGGTTAGTATTTTTCTTTCCCAGCTGCTTGAAAAGAAGCTGTTTGAGTTACACCAAGTGACCTGAGACATTCATTCCTAATGAGAACCCTCTCAGAGCCACCTGAATATAATAAAACCATAAGTAACCCATGTTATTATACAGAGAATACATAGTGATAGGGATGAAGGAGAGATCTATCTTGTATAACATTTGTATGGGAAGTAGCTCAGGCATCTATACATTTTTTTAACCCAATTATAACAATCACTGTATCAGCTTAGACTACTGGCCCCACATCTGCAGCACCAACAAGTGATATCCAGCTTGATAGTAAAACTAGTTTAGAACAATTCTTCAAAAGGAACCATTGCACCATAGTTGACTTTCTAATCTCCTCTCTGTAATTTCTCATGCATTCGGGAAGGCACGTAGCATTTTGGACAGAACACAGGTTTTTGAACTAGACAGGGAAGGATTTAAACCCTAGTGCCACCCTGTGTTATCACCCTACAACCTTAGACTAGGCATTTAATTACTTAGAATCTGAGTTTTTGCATCTGTTAAAGAGGGGAAAAAATGTCACAGGAGAAAAATAACACAGGAGATAACTGTGAAAATTAAGTGATACAACAACATACAAATATTGTAACTATATCAACTCAATGTTATTTTAGCAAATTGCTATGTAACAAAAAAGTACTGTATTAGTTTGCTATGTAACAAAAAAGTACTGTATTAGTTTCTCCAGAGAAACAGAACCAACAGGGGGTGTGTGTGTGTGTGTGTGTGTGTGTGTGTGTGTGTAGAGAGAGCGAAACAGAGACAGAGATTTAATAATAAAGGATTAGCTTACACAATTATAAAGACTGAAAAGTACCAGAATTTGCAGTCAACAAGCTGAAAACCCAGGAGATACCCAATGATATAAGTTCTTGTTCAAGACCTGGTTGGCTTGAGACCTCAAAAGAGCCCATGTTTCACTTCAAGTCCAAAGGCCTAAAAACACTAGTGTCTCAGTTCAAGCACTTAGGTGGGTGGGGTTGGGGGGTTCCTATCTTACTCATAGGAGGGTCAGCCTTTTTGTTCTATTCAAGCCTTCAACTGATTGGGTGGGGGTCACCCACATTAGGGAGGAAAATCTGCTTTACTCAGACTCCTGAATCAAATGTTAATCTCATTCAAAAGCACCCTCACAGACACACCCAGAATGTTTGACCAACTATCGGGGCACCCTGTGGCCAAGTCAAGCTGACACATAAAATTAACCACCACAACTGCAAAACCTCAGTGCTTTGCAAGGAGCATTCATCCTCCTTCGACCACTGGCTAGCTGAGGCACGACCTCACACAAATTGCAGAAACACAAGAGAACATGCCCAACTGCACAAGCCCATTTCAAGCACCTGCTCACATCATGTCTGCTAACATCTAGTTAGCTAAAGCAAGCGACATGGCACTCTGAATATTAATAAAGCATGGAAATACACCCTCCTATAGTAGGAGAAACCAAAAAGTCATAGAACAAAGGGCTTGGATACAGAAAATGGCAAAAATTAGGACCAGTAATGCAATTCACTATGGTAATCAGTGGCTGACACAGTTTAGACATTCAAAAAATTTTATTTGTGTGCTTTCCCACTCCCCTACCCCAGTTCCACTTGCCATTTTCCAAGGATTTTTCCATTTTTCTTTACTATATTCCACACAGAATATAAATATAATATTTTTAAGATTTAAGATAGTGCTTTAAATAAGAAAATGCTCTTTTACTCTGTCAAAGGTTTTATGTACCAGGCAAGCTGCTATTTTAATTGATCCACCATATCTGTTAGTTCATTTGCCTAAGAGTTTTACAATCAATTAGACACATACAATGTGTTTAAGAAATGTACATCATGTTCTTCCATGTGCCCTACTTCACACCTGCCTACGTCAAATTTCACCTGCTATTATTTTTCTCAACTGGCTATGTTTGTTCCACATTTATCTAACCAATTTATTATGTTCCGGGAGTCTTTAAAGAGCCTTTCTCATCTTTGCCCTGACTAAATAATTTATCATCAAATATGTTAACTGACATGCCATTCAGCCCTGCTTGTCAGAGAGATCTTTAAAAATATGAAATTTCAAATCCCAATGGAGAAGGTGAAGATGTTGTACAATTTATTTTCATGCTGTGACTTACCTTCTCTTCCTTGCTTTACCAATCTTTCAACTCATTCTTAAATCTATAATAGAATTTTACATCTTACCACAATGGCGGCATTCACTTTGAGTACTTCTTTATGGAACAAATATATGAAGATTTTATCATGATGGCAACAGTGACAGTTAATATCTTGAGGCAATGTGAAAGTCAGTCATAGAGAACTGAAAGGTTCCTATGGAATTTTAATCCTTAGAAGCCATTATTTAACATCAGGATATGGTTTTAACTCTTAAGATGTCTTATTTCAAGAGAAGAACACTAATAATTTGCCCTTTCTAGGCAACACCACTACTTTATAGATTAAAAAAGCTGTGGTTAAATGAATTTAAAGAACTTGACCAGCATTACCAGGAACCAAAAAATAGAGCAAAGATATGAATCTTATAATGGTTGATTACAAAATGCATCCCATAGCAATATTCAGATTTAAGTATCACATTTCAAAAATGAATTAAAGCAAGCAGACAAAATACCACTTTTTTCAAACTATACTCTCTTTTCTCAAATTAAAAAAAAGACATAGTCTAAGCTGAGAGTTTTTTCCTCTCATTTTGAGAATCAATCCTTTATAACATTAAAATCAGTTGAAGAAAAATAGTTTCTCCATACAGATGTTCAAAATCAGTAGGCTAATCTATTTCTCTCACTATATAGTCATCGAATGTTTTTAATTATACATCCCCATTAGTAAAAATTTTTGCATTTGCATCTCTAATGTAAGTACATTGATTTGTAAATCATTTACATAAACTACTTTGATCTGTGTGCTAAATTTCTCATAAAGCTAATGTTCTTTTCACTTATTAGGAAACAAACAAAATCAGAAGTTTTCATATCTTTTCCTCCACCTCAATGTGGGGAGAAAGGTAGTTAGTGCTAAATTATGAGCTCCTTGAAGTCCTCAACAACGTCTTATTTGACTCTTGAAGACCTAGCACAGACCTGGAATGGCTAGAAATGTAAATGAGGCTTATTAGATGGATTATGAATGAATAATGGAACTGACTTTTTTAGAAAAAATCAGAGTCAAGCTTTTGTTGTATTTCTTTAACTCCAGAATAATATCTTTTTCCAAGGACACAAGATAATTTACATTCCAGACTCAAATAACGTGAATTTTCCCATTAAAAGAATCTACTTTCATGCCACAATACTCAAACCGTAGCTCTAAGATGGAACGGTTCATAGGGAAGAGCACTGAAGTCAGACCTCCTGATTTGAATTTCAGCACTGTCACTGGCTAACTTCATGCCCTTGTGCAAGTTACTGCAGCTCTTTCAGCACCTTTCTTATCATCTATTAGAAAAGGTTTGGATAGATCATTATGAATATCCCTCAAACTATCCCAGTCTAAATAAGAGAATGCTTGTGATTTTTTCTTCAAACATTTATATTTTATATATTCTAAGACTTATGTAAACATCCTGAAAAAAATAATTACTGAGTCAGTCCAATATCATACTGAGGAAAAAAATTATAAACTATTCTTTCTACTTCATGTACCTAAGTAAATAATCAAATGATGTCCAGAGGTGAGTAAGGATTCAGCTTGGTTTGATGTTCTACTGGATCCAAGCATAGTAATCTTTGTAAGGTACGCCATCCTTTAGTTCCTCCCACATAAACCCAAGCCTATAAATTCCAAACTCTGTGCCCCTATGAGGCCTACACTTTTGGTGGAACCTAAGGAGAGATAAAGGCAAGTAAATTAAGGCCAATATGTGATGCAATAAGGACTACAGTCATACAGTTACTTGCACTAGTCTGTTACTTTCTGTTCAGGAAATGGATGCAACTTGATTAAGTTTGTAGAAATGCCATTATAGGAAAAGACAAAGAAAGAGGGTGATGGTCAGGGGTAGAGAGATTTTCTTAGAATAGCTGAAAATTTTCATTTTAGAAAAATTAGCATTTGTTTATATAATTATATATATCATATAAATCATTCTGCCAGTCATACATTGTATCTAAAAATTGTCTCTTGGGATATTATTAAATTTTGATATTTCAAAGACTACACTAATGTGAATGATTGAAATAAGTTATGCTATATAAATGAAAAATTCAGCCACCAAATGGCAATTTTCCATCAGAGATCCGCCTTTTATCTCTTGAGTTAGATTTATTTGTCTTTCTGGAAATAAGCATTCTTATCAGCTATTGAAGCAGTCACAATACAAAAGAGAAAGCTTAAATACTCTAAAGTTTCATAAAGCAAGATTCTGATCTCCCTATATTTCTTGCTTTGAGGAAAGTAAAGTCACGTACAGAATACAGACAAAATCAAAGAGGGTAAATTTTAATGTGCATTCAGCAGGACTAAAATAGAACCCTTAATTTTTTTCTCCTCCTTGAAATGGTTTCCTTAAGGAAATTCCACAATCAAATGTTCTGTGTGAGAAGTGCTACTGTCTGAACAACCTCCTGAGGAATAAAGTGGATTAGGAAAAGTTTCTCCTGGTTTAAATGTTGCATCATTCACAGAAACAGTTCTTTTGCTTTTTTTTTTTTTTTTCTAATTCTAGTCAAGTACTTCCCCTCACAGACATGGGACCTAGAGCAAGGAGTCCCCAAATCCAAGATTTGAACAAATGCTGTCAGTATGTCACTTGAGTTTGGATAGAATAGTGTCTTAGTCTGTTTTCCGTTGTTTATAACAGAATATCTGAAACTGGATAATTTATAAAGAAAAATATATATTTCTTACAGTTCTAGAAGCTGGAAAGTCCAAGGTCAAGGGGCCACATGTGGTGAGGACCTGCTTGCTGTGAGGACTCTGCAGAGTTCTGAGGTGGCACAGGGCATCACATGGCAAGGGGGCTGAATGTGCTAGCTCAAGTCTCTCTTCCTTTTCTTATAAAGCCACCAGTCCCATTCCAATGATTATGCATTAATCCATTAACCCATGAATGTATATTAATCAATTCCAATCCAGAGCCCTCATGATCCAACCACCTCTTAAAGATCCTACCTCTCAATACTGCTACATGGGGATTAAGTTTCCACATGAGGTTTGGAGAGGGAAAACATTCAAACCATAGCAGATAGTTATTATCCTTTTTTAAAAAGCTGAGGAAATTGAGGCCCAGAAAATTTAAATGACTTGCAAAACCAGACAGCTGGCAAATGGCAGAGTTTCGTTTACACCAAAGCTGACTATACCACATTAATACGTGAACAAACTGCTGATGTTCCAGTTTGATTTTCACCTCAGCAATGGTGGAATAAGATATAAATTCTTCCAGGTACTCTTGTTATCTTACACAAGAGTAACCCGTACTATTAACTTGACTTCATATCATGAGCATTTTTTAATATTTAAAATTGAACACAATGTTTTTTCTCTAAAAACAAATCCACAGTTCCTTAACTAATCAGGTATATTCATAAAGTTTAAAACCAGGAAAAGTGAGGTACTCAGATTTATAAAGAAACCTACTACAGTAATAGCATTCTCCTTACAATTTTATGTTTTCGTATCTTTGATTTCATGCTTTACAACATCTTTCTATAAAATCTAATTGCCACATCTCATGATTAGTCATAGGCTCCAAAGATTGTCATTTCTAAGCTAGTTCATCCAAAGAAGCTACAAGAGGAGGAAAGATTAATGTCATTGTCTTAGCTACAGCAATGGCTTTTCCTAAATAAAAACAAAACTGAAGTGAGGACAGAAAGTGTATGTTCTAGTAAGAATAATTCTAACCTGTACCTACAATCTAGTGACTTTTCACTAAGAAATGGCTCTTTCCATTCTGATATTAATGCCTGCTCACCCTTTTTTCCTCACTTTCCTCAAAGAAAATTGGGACAGATTTTAGAATCATAATCAAGTGAATTTCTCCATCATCCCCACGGCATACAATGCATACACATGTATGTGTACACACATGTCCATTTATTTATTTACTTATTTATTTATTAGAAAAGCTACAACAATATGTCTTTCCTTACTAAAGCAAGATGATTATGCAAGCCCAGGCATGAAGAATTTGTGTAATTTTCTCTGGAACTTTACAAGCTTTGAATTTCTCACAATTTTCTTTCCTTAAAAACTAGTGAATAAAGCGACACTTTAGAATTATGCAGAAAAAATACAGGACTTTAAACATAAATAGACTGGTAATTAGACTCCAAATTTGATAATGAAAGTAGCCTCAGGAGGTTTCACATACACTCATCTCACTCAACATGTCCTTACCCAGCTCAAGCATAAATTTTCATGGCATTTGGAGAATGATGCCACATTTTATGAAGTAAGCTATTGATTTTAATCATCACCAAATTTTAAGAAGAGGCTGGTGCAAACACAGGAGAACCAAAGATCATAAGGAATCAGTTTCTCTCCTCAAAAGCTAACCAATCTAAGAAAGAAACTGGGCACAAACACAAGACATATAGTAGTACAATGTGCTTGTGACAAATTCTAAGATAAAATTTTGTAAGTCAAATTACATTCTTTCATTTCCTTTTTAATTATGTATTTACCAGTGCAAACAAATTGGATTTGTTTGAGCAACCACAGCAGCAAATTTCAGCCATGACTTAATAAGGGTGAGTAGAGGCCGAGTGCAAACATAAAATCCACCTGGAAATTGCTTTTGGGTATCATAGGCCAGTATCAGAGCTCAGTGTACAATAATATATTAACAGGACTTTTATGCCTGGTTTCCTTGCTCAGAATGCTAATTGCTATATTTGTGCTAGTATGTAATGCAACTACCAGCTGTCACATAAGTTGTTTTATTTGGTTTTCACAACCCAGAGAGATGTATTGATAATTTTGAAATGAGGATGCTGAAGCCCAGGGTACCTTAGCTAACCTGCCAAGGTCACACCACAACTTGGCAGTAAACACAGGACATGATCTTGAGTTCTTTCTCCTTATCCACACTGATCTGCTTGTCATAAAGTCAAGGTAAGCAATGCAATCCTTGAGTGAATAAGTTTGCTTTGTGCAGTTTTTCAGTTAATCTGCACCTGAGCCAGGAAGCGGTCTCATAAATGTGTTTTGTGGGCCACAAGTCTATCAGTGAAAGATTGTGGGTGAATCAGTAAAAACAACTCAAAATGAATGTTCTACCAATTCTGGTCCAGGAGCTATCTACCTATCTTCTTCCATGAAAAATATGCTTATAAATTATATTACAGACAGCCAACTTAAAAACTGGCGTTCTTTGGAGCTATCTCTATCCCCAGAGCCCTGATACAAAGTTTACAAATCTGTTGCCATGGTTCCATGCATTCCCACAATAAGTTCCAATTTGCATAGGTCTTTTCCTTATAGACTGTAAAGAGCAGGCACAGAACCAGGACAGTTGTTGCAGAAGAGGGAGATAAATGCAATAGAACAGTCTTTAGAGTTGAGCTTTCATGCTGGTGACTCTCAAAGCAGAGTGGTCACGGTTCTAGGGTGTTGCGGGGAGTCAGGGACCCCAAACAAAGAGACCGGCTGGAGCCACGGCAGAGGAACATAAATTGTGAAGATTTCATGGACATTTATTAGTTCCCAAAATTAGTACTTTTATAATTTCTTACACTTGTCTTTACTGCAATCTCTGAAGGTAAATTGTGAAGATTTCATGGACATTTATCAGTTTCCAAATAATACTCTTATAATCTCTTATGCCTGTCTTTAATCTCTTAATCCTGTTATCTTCCTAAGCTGAGAATGTACGTCACCTCAGGACCACTATTGTACAAATTGATTGTAAAACGTGTGTTTGAACAATATGAAATCAGTGCACCTTGAAAAAGAACAGAATAACAGTGATTTTAGGGAACAAGGGAAGACAACCAAAGGTCTAACTGTCTGTGGGGTCGGGCAGAATAGAGCCATATTTTTCTTCTTGCAGAGTCTATAAACGGACATGCAAGTAGGAGAGATATCACTGAATTCTTTTCCCAGCAAGGAATATTAATAATTAATACCCTGGGGAAGGAATGCATTCCTGGGGGGAGGTCTATAAACGTCTGCTCTGGGAGTGTCTGTCTTATGCAGTTGAGATAAGGACTGAAATACTCCCTGGTCTCCTGCAGTACCCTCAGGCTTATTAGGGTAGGGAAAAGATCCCACCCTAGTACATTTGAGGTCAGACAGGTTCTCTGCTCTCGAACCCTGTTTTCTGTTGTTTAAGACGTTTATCAAGACAATACATGCAGAGCCGAACATAGACCCTCATCAGTAATTCTAATTTTGCCCTTTGCCTTGTGATCTTTGCTTTGCCCTTTGCCTTGTGATCTTTATTGCCCTCTAAAGCATGTGATCTTTGTGACCTACTTCCTGTTTGTACAACCCCCTCCCCTTTTAAAGTCCTTAATAAAAACCTGCTGGTTTTGCAGCTCAGGCAGACATCACAGACCTACTTATATGTGACGTCACCCTCAGAGGCCCAGCTGTAAAATTCCTCTCTTTGTACTCTTTCTCTTTATTTCTCAGACCAGCCGAAACTTAGGGAAAATAGAAAGGACCTACGTTGAAATATTGGGGGCTGGTTCCCCTGATATCTAGGGAGACATCAGAACCATCTGGTGTGGTAGATTATGTCCCAAAATGGCAGCAACAAGCCCTGGCATTCCCATGTCCTTTCAGAAATGTGACTGCACCCTCCTTTCCTCAAGAGGTTGTACATACTTCCACTCTATTAGAAGCTGAGTTAGCTCTGTGCCTTACTTTAATTTTGGTGCTATTTGAGTTTTGGACCTAGATCTTAAGAGTTTTAAAGCTTCTGTTTGTATCCCCTTGGAAGCCAGAGATCATGTAGAGAATCTGGGGCTAGACTACTGAATGATGAATGACCATCATTCTGGGACTGAGAATGCTCCCAGCCTTCAGACATAGCCATCAGGGACCCAACATGTGGCCACAGGTGGGGCTATCTTGAACCTTCCTCCTCAGCCCAGCTGCTAGATGACTGCAACTTCCTGAGTTAGCCAGGGAAGACCAGCAAAAGAACCCCTGTGCCAACCCAAAGAATCATGAGAAAATAAATGGTCATTTTAAACCACTGTTTGGGTAGTTCATTACACAGAGAAAGATACCTAAAATACCAGAGAGCTTTTCTGAAATACCCATACACCTCTAATTTCTTCCCTTGGACTCTGACACCCTGCCTGTCTTCCAAAGGACCTCGGATTTATCAGGTATGAACCCACAAGATGACTTTTTCCTGCCCTCCAGTTATTCAAGTGAAGACAATTAATCATAGTACCAGCCAGCTTGTGTTAAGTACCATAATGAAGGAGCACGAAAATGTACTTTATCAGAAAAGCACCCCACCCTTGGTGTCAGAAAAAATGAAAATTATTTATTTAAAGAACTGTTAAAAGTAATTTTCATTCAAAAACAACAACAAAAAAAATTTTTTAAATGGACAAATGACTACAATAGAAATATCTCCAAAATTCTGGAGAAATTTTTATTGGCCAGTAAGCACATGAAACAATATTTAACATCACAGATCACTAACGAAATTACAAATCAAAACCATAATGAAATACTACCTGACATCCATTGAAATGATTACCATAAAAAATAGATAATACTAAGTAGTATTGGCAAGGATGTTAAAAAAATTTTAACCCTTGTGCAATGTTGGTGGGAATGTAAAATGGGGCAGCCTCTGTAGAAGGGTACGGTGGTGTCTCAAAAATTACACATAAAATAGCGATGTGATGCACCAATTTCACCTCTGGGCATAAACCCAAAGTAACTGAAATCAGGGACTTTAAAAAGTGTTTGTACACCAGTGTCCATAGCAGCATTATTCACAATAGCCAAAAGGTAAAAACAACGCAAATATTCGTCAATAGGTGACTAGATAAAATATGGAACATACGTACAGTGCAATATTATTTAGCCTTAAAAATAAAAGGAAATGCTGACACATGCTACCATGTAGATGAACCTTGAAGATATTTTCCTAAGTGAAACAAGCCGGACACAAAAGAACAAATATTGTATCATTCCACTTATGCAAGGTTCCTACAATAGTCAAATTTATAGGGCCAGAAAGTAGAGTGGTGGTTACAAAGGGGCTTGGTGGAAGGGGGAATGGGATGTTATTGTTTAATAGGTGCAGAGTTTTAGTTTGGGAAGGTGAAAGTGTTCTGGAGATGGATAGCAGTAATGATTACACAACAATATGAATTGAGTGTACTTAATGCCAATGAACTATACTTTTTACAATGGTTAAAATTGTAAATATGTTAGGTATATTTTACTACAATAGAAAATCAACTTTAAAAATGATTCTCAACCTGGTTGCACATTCCAATAATCTGAGGGAAGCTTTAAAAATCCCAGTGTCCACCCACAGCATATGATCACTGTGTGGGCATTCATGAGAGTTGAATCAGTCTGCCCACCCCAAACCAAGTATATCAAAATTCTTAGGAATGGGGCACAGCCATCAGCATTTTCTAAAATTTTTCCAGGTAATTAAAATGTGCAGCCAGTATTAAGAGTCACTACTTTAAAATACTGGAATCACTCCATCTACTTCATGCGTTCAGATTAGCACACACCCAATGCTGAAATGTATGCCATCATTTAAGATGTGGAGAGGATCACTATAACTACAAAATCATACTTACATTCTTAAACACTTTTTTTTTTTTTGAGAAAGAATCTCCCTATTTTGCCCAAGCTGGGGTGCAGTGGCGCAATCTCGGCTCACTGCAACCTCTGCCTCCTGGGTTCAAGAGATTCTCGTGCCTAAGCCTCCTTAGTAGCTGGGATTATAGGCGCGTGCCACTACGCCTGGCTAATTTTTGTATTTTTAGTAGAGATGGGGTTTTGCCATGTTGCCCAGGCTGGTCTTGAGCTCCTGACCTCAGGCTGATCTGCCCACTTCGGCCTCCCAAAGTGCTAGGATTACAGGACTGAGCCACTGCGCCCGTCCCTTAAAAATGTTTTTAGGTAAGTAATGTAACAATTTGATTGGGGCTATATGCAAATGCTGCTGATAACTAAAGCTCATCCAATCATTTGTTCATTCAACTGGGGTTGGTATAAAAATAAAAATAAAATACAGATCCTCTTGGCTCTGCACCAGGATTTCTCACTGGTCACCCATCTCCGCAGGCTCCAGCTATCTGTCGCGTTGCCCTGTCCCCTCTCTTTCTTTTCTCTCCCCTTCCACTCCTTGTTTCTTAGGCTGAGCAGTTTACATTTAATTATTATCCCTGTTAACTTTAACAGTGCCTGACACAGAGAAAGAGGTTAAGAAATATTTTTGAAGAAAGGGAGGTAGAGAGGAAGGAAAAAAGGAAGTAAGGAAAAAAGAAAGAGGGACGTCCTTCTCTAGCCTTTGCCCTCAGGACTAGTATATAATTCCAAGTGTTTTATAAAAGTTTTTTGTTGCTGTTTTTTGGCCTCCAAACTAAATCTTCCAAAGAAGAACACTTGTGCTACTACTAAAATAACAACCTCTACACACACACACACACACACACACACACACAAACATATTTATTTTGTTTGTTTGTTTTTGTTTTGTGAGGGTTTTTTTGTTTGTTTCTGAGACACAGTCTCCCTGTGTCACCCAGACTGCAGTTCAGTGGCACAATCTTGGCTCACTGAAACCTCTGCCTCCCAAGTGCAAGTGATTCTCCTGCCTCAGCCTCCTGAATAGCTAGGATTACAGCCGTTTTCCACTACACCCGACTAATTTTTGTACTTTTAGTAGACAGGGTTTCACCATGTTGGCCAGGCTGGTCTCAAACTCCTGACCTCAAGTGATCCACTTGTCTCAGCCTCCCAAAGTGCTGGGATTACAGGCATGGGCCACTGCACCCGGCCCACCCCAAATATTTGTGTGTCTATCTTAAATGGGCGTGCTTATGCATATGATTTCATTGTATTATTTACTTGTTAAAGAGCCTGTAAGAAGAACCAGAAGTGACAAGTTTTGACCCTCTGTAGTTAGAAAGACAGGACCTTGAAAGGCAACTAGAACAACAAACAAATAGCTTATCAATATTTGCACATCTAAGAAGAAGACACCATTTTTTTCTAGAGGCACTAACAATGTAAATTATAGAATAAGAGAATGTGAGAAGAGAATAAGAGAAGTAATTCTGGTAAACTGCCTCAATTTCCCCAATGCAAATGAGATCACATTAGAAGAGTAGTTCTGACAACACTCAGAAAGACATAGAAGATCTTAATTTTGTATAGTATGCATTTCTACATAGCTCATCAAGCACTCATCATCTACACCCACACAGATAAAATAAAAAATGAAATTCACATGGCTTGATATCAGTCTATTCTCAATCACATTGGAGAAATGAAATCAAGGTAGAAGTGAAGAATGAATAAATAGCCTTAAGGCTCTCAAAGTTCATAAAAGAATTATGCACCAACAAGTGATGACTGCCTGATATAACGGGAGGTAACAGTGACATGCAGGGAGTGCCATGAGAAGACAAGCAAGGGAGCTGACCCACAGCATCATTGAAGACCTAAAAGGAGAAATGATATCTGGGTTTTATTTATTTTGTTTTTATTATTTATTCATTTATTTATTAGAGAGAGGCTCTCACTCTGTTGCCCAGGATAGAATGCAATGGCATGACTGTACTCCTGGCTCAGCCTCTGACTCTTGGGCTTAGGCAGTCCTCCCTCCTCAGCCTCCCCAGTAACTGAGATTACAGGCACGCACCACCACACCTGGTGTGGGTTTTCCTGAAGGTAACTGAGAACCATGAAAAGTTGTTAAGCAAGAGAATGAATCATGTTTTAGAAAGAGTTCTCTGGCACTGTGTAGTAAATTGTTGAGGTAGTGACTAGAGGCAGAGAGACCAGTTAGAGGGTGGCTGTAACAGTATGCATAAGAACTGCTGAGAACCTGACACACTGTAGATGGGAGACAAGAAGGAAAGTAATTGGAATCTAATTAGAAAAAAAGTCAAAAAGACTTGAAAAGTCACTTACGATGGCAAATTGTCCATGTTGAGAGAATGGATAGATGCCAGTTTTAACCTTTGTGGTAAAAACCAGTAAAAAGCAAATTTGTGGTGTAGTGTTCATAAAACTGTGCCACTGAGATCTCCTGCTGCAGACAGCATAATTGACTGAAGCCTCCAAATGTTGTGAACCCACAATTGTCTTAATTGAGGCTTAATACTGAGGCTATGCTTCCCTTAGGCTGCTCTCAGCCAATGACTAATGGGACGGAGCACTAAGGCAAGTTGGCAAGTCCTTCCTGCAAGGCGTGGGACTTCTCTGGCATGAGACTTTGGCTCAGGGACTTCTTGCTGAAACTTTCTCAGAGCCACACTGCAGTTCGAGGCTCAGTCAAGCCAATCCTCTTTCCTTACTTCTCCCCTTCACAGAGGTCAGATCCTAATCTCACAGCTTTTCCAGCCTCTCGCAACTTCCTCCCATTTTTCCCTTACAAGTGTTCCCTCAAATAGATTTCTTTCAGTCTTCTCCCATGTTGATATCTGCTTCTCAGAGGACCCAAAATAATAAATGGGGAAAAAGAGGAAAAAATTATGCTTTTTTCTCATTAGCATATTTTATTATTTTACATTGAAATTTAACATTCGTTGAGCAAATATTTTTGAGCACCTATACATATAATGATCCATAGACCAACTGAAATTGAATACTTCTTGGCTACAGTTGTTTTCCAAGTTTCTATGGTTTTGTATAACCTATTAATGGCTTGGCCTTGGTTCCGTACACTTTTTATATTGTAGAGGAATACTGACTATTAATATAAAAAGAAACTTTGTATAATATTAAGAGGAAGAAAAGGAAAATCAGAATTTTAAGGCTGTCTCAAATATTTTTAACTACATTTATATATAAAAAGAGAAAAAAACTAAAGAGATAATAACAGAGAAATGAATGTTGAACTTTTAGTAATAGAACTGCAGGTTATTTTCTGTTTACTCCATTATATTTTTCTAAATTTTCCAGAATTTCTGCAATAAACATTTTAATAATGAGTGAGAATTTTATTTTTTAAAGTTACCTATAGAAAGAGCTAAACTCTTTGAAGTAAATTTTTTTAAAAAAGATTATTTTCCAGTTTCAAAGACTTTCTATAGACTCTTTTAGTGTGTTGCTATGGGAATGAAAATAAAAATAAAATTGTTATAATTTAAAAAAAACCTAGAAGGATTCACATATAGTGTTAATTTCCTAGATTATTCAAATCATCCCTCTGCAGTTCAATGTAAATGTTTTCATAAATCCTGTTATTAAAACCAGGTTTGAGATCTCACCCCTGCAAAATTTACTAAACTATAAGAAACTACCCTTTTAAAAACAAGAATACATGCACACCCAACACTCATTAACACTGAAAGGATATTTAAATAAAATGTAAATTCTCAAAAGAGAAAATTTAAGGACAGTATGGTATCTGTGCCTGAGATTTCAGTTCGCTCCCACCTACTCCCACTTATTTTGGAGTTGTGAGGGTTTTTTAATTTATTTTTGGTCTTTTTTTTAATAAAACCCCATCCCCTCACCCTCGTTCCTTTTCACCCATGGCAAAAAAGTCAGATGTGGCATTAGCCTGTACCTAACAGATAAAACGTAAAGAACATTACAGTTTTATCCTTTGGAGATTTCATTTTGCTAGCTTCATTATGTCTACAGCAAGCTAGTCTTTCAACATTTGTGCCATTCGATTTCTCAACCAGAAGCCAGTCAAGAATAAAATACAATTATGTATAACTCTTGCCAACACCCAGAACAATCGTTCAAATAGAACTCCAGATTAAAATACCTACCAGCTATTAAAAAATTGAAGATTACTATTCAAGAAGTTTGACGTAAAAAGGCATTACAGTGTAAGAAATAATAGCATGATTAGAAATATGGAATCATTTTCCTTCCTCTGAGAAGACTAATTTCATTTTTTAGAAGACTATATTCTAATTTTAAGTACAGAGCTCACAGCCAAAGCCTCCAGCTTTAACCTCTAACTATAATAAACTTTGAGCCAAGATTGGTGAGTCCAGGTAGCTCTCAGTAAATGTTGAAAGACATTTGATTTTTACATAATTTATTTTGCTGAGAAACAAAATAAATTTGGAAAATATGGAGGCTATTTTGGAGTAATCAGAGTAATCTTGTATGCATTGCTATGAATTTGATTAGTGTTCCCAATCTAAAGTTAGTATATATTTTTTAAAAAGTAAATGCTTCCATACACAAAACCAACAGAACTTGAAATATAAGCAATCTCATTTCACAATACAGAGCAACAACAACAAAAACAAAGCAGGTCATTACTACAAAGTTCTATCTTAATGACTCCCATTTACTAAAACGATATTGTACTGAGAATTTTAAAAGGCCAGATTCTAATGTCAGACTCACCCTCTACAAGCTGTGCTAATTGGAGCAAGCAAAATGAACTCTCTTGTCTGTTTCTTTATCTACAAAATGGGTTTAATAATACCTGCTCTACCAACCTCAAGAAATTATTTGAGGTTTGAATTAAAAAGTGCCATAAAAGTGTTTTGAATATCATGAAGCATTACTCAAAATAAAGATGATGTTTTCTTCCAACTCCAGTCAATTATGAATGTACAGCATGTGAAAAAGGTGGCAATGTGGATTCCTATCACATCAGCAATGGCTGATAGTACATAATAGGGGCCCTAGGTCAGAAAGAGCAAGCCACAATATAATGCTGCCCCCCACCACACACACACACATACACACAAACACACACTCCAGCCGTGGTCAAAGACAGCTATGTGTAACAACTTGGATGATAAAAGGAAGAGTAATACTTAAGAACAAATTAAAGATATTCTTAAACTCATTAAAGAAAAACATTTAAGCATTTTGTGTTATTTGTATTTAATATTAATTCAAGAAATAAAATATTCCCTTATTCTCAAATATATATGAGAAAACTTATTAACCTATCTCATACCATTGACCAAAATAAAATTTACATGATAAAAAGAGTGAAGAAAATATATATATACCTATACTTAAATATATATATTTTTAAATTTAAACCAGGTAGAAAGAAATAGATGAGTAAACTTATATGAAGATGAAAACTTTGTATGCATAAAAGCAAAGGTAAAAATATAAAATAAACTATTGATGGAATGTAATAAATATTAAAACTTTATGTATATCAGAGTGCTATTATTAGCAAAATTTAAAGGTAGATGACAAAATGGGGAAATATCTATAACTATAACCGTTAAAGAAAAAATTATTCTTGATACTGTTAAAGAACAGTAAGGCACACTCTAAGCATAGCCCTCCCTACTGCAATGGGGCTTTGTGGCAGGAGAGAGAGATCAAAGTCAACTCCAAATATAACAAGGACAAGTGGAGATTTATAGGCAAGGAGAAGGGTAGAGGTCAGTAGATGGAAGTTACTAAGAGGAAACATCGAGGGTAGGAAGGAGTCTGGCTAAACCAACCGAACAGAGTTATTGCTAAAGGCAGACCAGGGGATAAGATATTGAGGGTGGAGGGATAAGAAATTTCATAAGATATCAAGGATGGAGGATACTTGCTAAACTGACTCAGCAGAATTTTTGCTTAAACTGGACTAAGTGGACAAAGCAGCTAGACTGTGGACAGACCCTAAGGTTGGGGCAAAGTCAGAAAGAGGACTCAGAAGATCCTGACTCAAGTTAGTCAAAGGAGAGAGTCTTCATTCATATTAACAAAAGATTAATACTCTTAACATATGAATAACTCAAAATTAATATAAGGTAAACATTCCAATCAAAAATTTGATATGACAGTTCACAAAAGAATAAAACAGTCAATAAGCATATCTTTAAAAGGTAAATTTTCAACATAATTTAAATGGCAAATTGTAATAAAACAAAACCAGTTTTCTCCCACCAACTTGGTGAAGGTTGCAGGAAGACCGGCATAACTTTAAATTGGCAAATGGGAGTTTAAGTTATTACACCATTGCTGAAGGGTCATTTGGCAGTATCAATTATTTCACTTATTTAAGATAAATTTGGTGAGTATCAATAAAAACCGGATACTCTGCTACAGACTGGGGAGACAGCAAGATATACAATATCCCACACATCCAAAAGCTTACAATCTGCTATGAAAAATAAGCATTAAATTGTTTTACAAATAGCTATACAATCACTTGTGGTTTTAAGCACTATAGTGAAAATGTGTAGGTTGCTATGAGAAAAAAATAATGAGAAGCTCTAACCTAATAATGGGGTAGTGAAGATGGGTTCAGAGAAATGCCATCTAAACTGACTACTGAAGGATGAGGACAAGTAGCCAGATAAAGTGGGGGAGAAGGGGCAAGAGAGAGACTCCAGAGAGAAAGAAAAATGGATGAGGATATCTGGAAGAATGGGAAGTGTAAAGTTTGGCAATTCAAGGTATACAATAAAGGATTGTAGCAAAAAAATAGTAAGGTTATGGTAGAGCATGTTAAGAAATCTATGTCTTGGAATAAAGAAGTCATTGAGTTTTAAACAGGAGAATAACTTGGTCCTGTTTAAAATGATCCCTTTGACATTGCATGGAAAATTAATTATTTGGGGCAAAGGAAGTTTCAGGAAGATCAACTAGAAGGCTATTGATAATATTGAGTTTGGCCTCGGCCTTGTGCTCCAGGACAATGGTGACAAAATCTCCTCAAACTTTTGTGTTCCAGGAACTGGTTTACTACGAAGAACTACCCTTCCCCATCTGAGTTAGACATAAATCCCTACTACTTTTGTTCACGACTCTCATAAGATTAGTAGATGACTCCCTCCCATATTTGTGACAAGGTCAACCACAGACACTTCCCCTTTAGCCCCTCCAATTTACCATTCTTTTTCTCATAAATTACTAGCTGAGATTAGGATGATTTATTTTATTTCAATGGCCTGATTAAAATCAATCTCCTCCTTTGTTCAATTTCTGCCTTTGACATAATTAAAATAGTAATGGTATAAGATAATGAACTGGAAGTAGGAGATAAATTTGAAATCTGTTTTGGATATAGAAGCACTAGAACTTGATGTGAGGTATTTGCTATCAAGAACAGCTTCCTAGCATGAGCAGCTGACCACCTGGGCAACTGGATAGATGGTGGTATCATCCATTGATGGGGACAAACCTCAGAGGAGGAACAGGCTGGAAGGGAACAAGGAAGAAGATTGGATCTGAAGACATTGGGTGTGATATGCCTGTAAGACATCCAAACTGAAGATGTCAGAAAACAGGTCAGAAAAGAAATCTGTGTGGGAAACAGAAATTGGTGAACGTCAATCAAGTTTATATTTTAAGCCATGGTCATATATAAGATAGGCTGGTAACAGAGAATAGAGGGGAAAAAAGGATGTTGCTGTTGAAATTGCCGAATTGTGGATTTAAAAACATTGTTGAAGTCTAACGCATCTAAGAAGTCGGAGAATATAAGAATGAAAATGTCCTTGGAATTTTCCAAGCTGGAAGTCATTGGTATGTGAGTAAAAACAGTTTTAGTCACTCAACTTCTAGAAATTTATTCCAAGAAAATAATGAGAAAGGCACAGAAAACATTAAGGAAAAAGGATGGCACAGAATTATTTGTAATAGGAAAACAATGGAAACAATCTAAATGATTCAAAACTGGGTGGCTAATTTGTGTTTCTTCTTAAGTAAAATGCTATTCAGCCAATCAAAATGTTTTTCGAGAATGTATAAGTAGACAGGAAATGTTTCATGAAAAAAAGTTTAATTTTTAAAAAGCAGGATATAAAAACATAGTGACTTCAAATTTTGAAAAAAATACAAATATAGCACACACAATATACTTGAGGAAACTATATTTATTCCTGTGTAAACTTATGAATAATTTCTATTTACTTAAGTTTTTTTAAACTTTTCTCAATATTTCTACTATGACTGTGTATTATTGCCCTAAGAAAGAAGAAACTATACATTAAATACGTCTCGTCCCGTCCTGTCCCGTCTCGTCTCGTCTCTAGACAGGATCTTGCTCTGTCGCCCAGGCTGGAGAGCATCTGTGCGATCATAGCTCACTGCAGCCTGGAATGCCTGTGCTCAAGCAATCCTCTCACCTCAGCCTCCTGATGTATATTTTAATAATAGGCTACCCATGCACCTCTGAGTTCCCTAGAGTTTTTACTGACACTAAAATCCATGTTCACAATTCAAATATAAGTTTCAAATTATGTATTTGATGAGCCCAAGATATTTTTAATAAAAAATATGGAAAATATTAATCCAAAAGCTTTTACATAAAATAAACTTAAGTTATGAGGAAGAGATAGGGGAGAATGACTAACCCATGTGACAATTTGGGAGGAATACTGGAAAATAAATGATCACCAAGGCTTCTTACAAGTACCGAATTCTAGGCTCAGGAAAGCCTGCCTCTCTCCATTGTTTCTGAATCCCTTCGCAAGAATTACAGGGTTAAAGGGTGATTGGACAGCCTCTCTTCTTCTAAAGTCAAGACACCTGCATCTCCATTTCTTTAGCTGATTTGCTGCTGAAACAGCTAGCTGGATGAAAAAAAAAAAAAACCAGCAAAACTCACTCTCAAAAGTTAAATTTCTGTGTTTCTTTCTTTCTAAAGTGGTCTAAATGAAACTAATAAACAACCTCAGAAAGAAAAGAACAAAAATTGACCTAGACTCCTGGATTCAAAACCCAATGTTCAAATCCATTGTCTATCAAAAATAACACTTCAAGAAGAAGGCTTATAGACCTAGCTAATAGCTTCCAGCTAAAAAACAAAAGAGCAATAGAGTAGATTTCGAATGGGTCATTGAATTTCTAGCCTAGGACAAGCCACTCCGCCTTAAACAAACAAACAAACAAAAAATACAAAAGTGCTCTAACAGTGTTGCTATGCTTCAGAACCATGATTGGGAAGTTTATCATGAAATACAATGTCTACTTGCCAAAAAAAAAGCACAGAATAATAAAACAGTTATAGAAAATACAAATCTTCAATGAACTACCACCATTCCCCAACACCGCCCCTATCACTACCCCCAGTACACACACAGACACTCCTCAAAAAATGCCTGCCTGGATTGAAGAAACATTGAAAACCTGGTGCCAAAAGTTATTGCAGGCATACGAAGATGTGTTAAAATGAGAAATCAATATTTTGTTTCTGGGATTAAGAATTATAATTATCAGTGAAGATTAACAAACGCCACACATTCTGAGCATATTCAAAAGCAGTTTTCTCTTCTACATCCAGTCATATACCCTCAAACTTTCTCTAGCACTAGTTATCACAATACTTTTTTTTAATCTGCTTTAGTTGCTTCAAAAGCAATTCCACAACAAAACAAGAACTTGAAGCAATTCACAGTTGTAAGTTTGTTTGTTTTGTAATCACCTTAATCATCAAGGCTAAGAAGGAAACTCATCTTTATGAAATGACACACAAGTATATTTACACCTCTAATGGAAAGCATAAATTAGCACAGCTAAGTTTGTAACATGTTACAATATCTTGCTTACTAATCCTACTGATTCCATTAATTTTTTCAAAGCCTATCATTTTTTAGTTATATGTGACTTTCTGCCTCATTTTCAAGAGAAAGTGAATATATGCATTTCATTTTGACAGATTTTAATATGGCTAAATGCCACTTCCAACTTCTAGATTTCCAGAAGTTTTTATTAGAGTGGATTGTTAGCAGAAGCTTTTTAAAGATAATTTACTCAGCATCTTCTTTTATTACGATGGATTTAGTTTCCAATAGGCCTCTAAAATATATCTACAAAGTAATGATAATTCTCAGCAGACAACTCACTTAGTTTCTGTATCATGGTTAATTTTAGCCATCGTAATGCAAGGACTTATGTGTGACTTTCAAAAACTTTGCCAACTTATGAAATCCAAGAGACTTTTTAAAAATTATTATTGAAGAGCTGATAGATATTTAAAATTGTCGTTTGACATCAAAAAAGGCAAAAATATTTAATTTGCTCTTTGGTTTTTCTTGCTCCCCAAATCTGGGCAAAGCCCAAACGCAGAGTGACTAGACCAGAATTTCCAAATGCAAATACCCACCAGTGTCAGGAAAGTTAAGAATATGAGAAAAACACCACTGCACTACACAGTACGAGGACATGACCCATCCGAAAAAGGTAGCTGCCACATAGCACCAGTCAACTCATTCTGCGAGAGAATGTGGACCAAGTGAAATCAGAGCTTCTAACTCATCAAGAGAAACCGAAAATTTGGATTTTAAGGGGTAATTTTCAGATTTACATATTAGCACCTAATGGTTTAAATAAACAGAGTTAAAACAAACAAAAACTGCTTGCGGCCCCTATCCAGCCACAGTTTTGCTAATTCTGAAATAAGAAATCCCTACACATAAAGTAACTTGCTGAAGGCCTCTCTGTGTGCCTGAAATTCCCACCATAGATGCTCCTAAAACGATGCTATTTAAACTTAATTATGCTATGGGGAAGAAAAAAACAATAATAGCAGTTATCATAGTATCTTAGTTTATAAAATCAGAAAATAATTAATCTGAAACTAACAAATGAAACACAAACACTAGGTTATTAGAAGGAGATGGAGAGAGCCAGATTGAGAAAACTACAGTGGATTATAGCATGAGAAAGTCTAGATGTAAAGGAAGCAATAATCAAGGATTTTTCATGCTAATACCTGAACTCGGGAGGCTTTGAGGACTCAGAGGCTTCTTAAGCATCCCAAGTAATAGGGATGAGGCTGCAAAGTTTGTTTATTTCTTAAAGTTGCCAGAGGCCACTCCAGCTCTCAAACACCTACTTCTATTGGTAATTTAGTTTAATAGGGCTCAATCAATTAATCAACTAAGTACTGTACAGGGGGAGAGTTGTTAACTTTCATTTTCATCAATCATGTTAAAATTGAACAGTATGCACCACATTTAAACATTTAAGAATCATATTACTAAACCACCACCAAGTGTTGGCAACCAAGACACAACAAGGATTCAAAGCTAAAGAGGAATTTTAATAGTAGAGCTGGTGTTTTTTGCAAGCTAAATTGTTTATAGGCATTGGGTACCAAACCAGAGAGTTCTTGCAGGCCTCAAAAGAGGGCCAAATACTGACAGGTGCATTGCCAGTTTCCAAATTACATATCTCAAGTACCACAAGGCCAAAACAGCCCCCACCTCCACTCCTCAACTACCTCTATTCTCCCTGTCCATTTTCACTCTTTTGTTTCCTTTGATAAAGAGCAAAATTTTCTTGGGAGGTTCAGGATGTTAAAAATAAAAAAGCATGCTTCTTCATTATGGTACTTACCACAGGCTGGCTTGTACTATGGTTAATTGTCTTCACTTGAATAACTGGAGAGCAGGACAAGGTCATATTATTATCACTAACATCTAGCAGGGAACCTGATAGAAAATATCAGCTCCTAGCCCAGCGCAGTGGCTCACGCCTGTAATCCCGGCACTTTGGGAGGCCGAGGTGGGTGGATCACGAGGTCAGGAGTTCAACACCAGCCTGGCCAACATGATGAAACCCCATCTCTATTAAATATATAAAAATTAGCCGGGGATGGTGGCGCATGCCTGTAGTCCCAGCTACTTGGGAAGCTGAGGCAGGAGAATTACTTGAACCTGGGAGGCAGAGGCTGCAGTGAGCCAAGATTGCGCCACTGTACTCCAGCCAGGGTAACAGAGAGAGACTCTGTCTCAAAAAAAAAAAAAAGAAAAGAAAAGAAAAGAAAAAGAAAATATCAGCTCCAAAACTCTGACATGAATCTGACTGATGCAGGCATTTTCTTAATGCTTATTGGCTACTCTCTCTTCTTTATCTATTCGCAATAAACATCTGCTTTGTCTTCTTATCTGGCTCTCCTGCAGCCCTATCAAGAATAGTCTGACTTCTCTCATCAGAATCTGTCATCCCAAAACTGTTTACAAAGTTTACTTTTCATATTGCACTTAAGCTGGCTCTAATTCTGTGTCTTGGTATTGAAAACGATCTTTTAAAACTAGTTTCTCCTTCATATTTAAAAAATTATTCCTGATACAAAATTCTCCTAATCTCATCTAAAACCTAAAAACTATCAAAATTGTCCTAGTGTAGTCAATAACCTTCGTAAGGCTTTATAATGATAAAGACTTCAGCTGTGAATTCTACCTCTACATTTCCTAGTATTGCAAATTCCTGCCTCTCCATAACCATTATTTAACTCTCACACAGGACATGATTTGGTTCCTAACAAGTATGCTTCTTTTTAGCAGTTCAAAGACACCCTTATCCATAGCAATAGACAAGATTTAATTTCCTTTCTCTCTGCTAAAATAGCTGCTAAGAGAAATGAAGTTGCTGAAAAGTGAATCCGATTTTCCATTTGGGCCATGAATCTGCGTGTTCAAGAGGGCATCCTGAGCATCTATCAGTGACCTTGAGAGATCAGAGAACCTTATTTTGCTTGAACAGGCCCTTGGCAAAAGAAGCACACAAGACCGGTGCTTCTCAACTTTAGACTGCGTATGAATTACATGGGGATACTGTGAAATGCCCATTCTGATTCAGCGGGTCCGAGTCTCACATTTCTAACATGCTCCCAGGTACTACTGATATTGCTGGCCCAGAAAGACCACTCTTTAAATATTTAGGATCCAGATCATGTGCATTTTAAACTCTTCCCCTTGAAACTTTTTCAGTTTTCCTTTTCTCCAAAGCACCCACCCAATTACTACTCCTATTCTACCCACTGCAGTAACCTGCTCAAACCTCCTTCTCATGTACAGTCTACCTTAGTACCTCATTATCTATTTATCTTTTGGATGTATATAGGAACCTACACATATAGGATGCCATGTAGGCTGCAACACTGCAGAAGAAAGCTAGTCCACTGATTCACATGAAGCATTAATAACTGCTTTTTGAGCCATGCTTTATTTTACGAATCTCTAACTGATTTAAAGGCAGTGAGAGAACAATTCTGAAACAAGGGTGGGGGCTTTCTCTGGGCTCTTTAAATCCTTACACATTAAAGCTCCCTAATTTACTTGTGTCTGCTGATTCACTTTTGCTCTTGAATGTTATTATACTAGAAATTTCCATTATTTGGCACCTCTCAAGTTTACCTACCTTCAGTGACTATGATTCTCCTCATTTTCTCCTAACCCCCAAGTTGAGATGCTGTGACAGCTTACTCAGAAACCGGGACTGTTAGAAATGTTGAAGTGCTTCTGAAATTCTATCAGACTTGACGATATTACAGGTATGAATCAGACACAAAGGAATGTCCAACTTTCAGCTGAAATGAGAATGTCTTTATCTAAATTCCATTAAACCTGGCACCTTTCAGAGAGTTCTCTGACAGAAACAAAAGTTAAACACAGTGTCTGCAAGCCTGCCAAGCTCCCCTTATCAGAATAACCTTCAATTTAGGGCTGGCCTATATCATTGACTTTAGAAAATTACCTGTCATTCCATTTTTGCTTCTTGTGTAATTTAGATTTTGTTATTGTCAAGTTCAAGTATCATGTACAACTAACATTAAGATTCTCCTTATGGTCGTTATTTTAACCTCCATTAACATACATGTCCATGGATGACAACGAGAAGAGATTCTGAAGTTGACATTTTCAGAGATTGCCTGATCAACTGTTGCTGTACCAACCTGGATGAACCGCCAGCCCCCAAATATGGATGCATTTGTTCCAGGGAAATGTGAGGAAGCACAGCTGAAGGTTTCATGCTTGATAAGCTGAATAAGGGTACCTAATCTCTTTCAGAGGTTGAACTTCAGTAGAAACAGAAAGAACAGGTTTGGTTTAAAAAAAAAAAAAAAAAGTGATCCATATCATTAGGCAATGAAAAATAAGATAGTTACCAGAATGGGAATCAGAGAAAAGGAGAATATTTGTCTAGAATTTTCTTCTTAACCCACTAGCAGGATTCTGATTATAGTTCCAAACTTTTCTTCTTTAAACAAAGATTATCTTAATTATCTTAATGATTTTTTTAACTTAGTTTACTTAGAAAAGCATTGATTGCCTTATTTTCCCAATTAGGCAAAACAAAAATAGGCTCTGATTTTGCAACACTAACTGAATGAACTCAGCCACATCCCAGGGTTAGCAGAGCAATGTATTGACAACCACAGACCCAGTGTCTCCACTCCTGAACATCTAAAGGCACATGAAGTGCTTCCTAGCATTTCATGTTTTAGAACTCATCATTTCCTTTTCCATCAGTACAAGAAAAAATAGAGATTAAAAATCTCAGGCTTAAATTTTTGAATTTGAAACCTCCATATTAAACAGCACATAATGGGCAAGATAGAGCAAACTGAAGGTGCTCCTGTAACTGAGTTGTGAGTCAAAAGCTGACCAGTCCTTTTTTTTTTTTTTTTTTTTTCTGACAGAGTCTCACTCTGTTGCCCAGGCTAGAGTGCACTGGTGTGATCTCAGCTCACTGCAACCTCTGACTCCTGGGTTCAAGAGATTCTCGTGCCTCAGCCTCCTTAGTAGCTGGAATTACAGGCACCTGCCACCATGCCCAACTAATTTTTGTGTTTTTATTAGAGACGGGATTTCACCATGTTGGCCAGGCTGGTCTCGAACTCCTGATCTCAAGTGATCTGCCTGCCTCGGCCTCCCAAAGTGCTGGAATTACAGGCATGAGCCACCGCACCGGCCTAAAACTGACCAGTCTTAAAAGCTGGCATATTCAGTCTCACAAAACCCTAGTCACCTATGAAACTTTGAGTTATCAAGATGATCCCCAGACAACTCCAAGCCTCTGACTTGAAAGGATCAGGCTGGAAATGATTAGTTATGGAACATCACACAGCAAGCATGCGCTGCAAGTTATATATACCCAACTAACTCCCTAAATCACAGATTTAGAGCTGGAATCCCAGGATGGCGTCATGGTCTCCCACCAGCATCCTCTGTGAGGTGTGAAAAAAGGAAGAATAGAGAAGCTAATGCAAGTTCGAATTCTATTGGTGACCTTGGAAGCTGGAGAGACAGCTCTGGGTGGAGAGCCCTGGAAGCCTGCACTCAGAGATTGCTCAGCAGCTAGGAAACATAATCCTGGAGTCATGGAGCCACCTCTCCTGAGCATGAGTTGCCTTGCAGGTGCCCTCCATCATCCTCAATAAGTGTGTGTTAGGTTTTTGTCATGTTCAGGGTTATGGTCAGACAGAAAGATGAGTATGGCAAGATCATTTCCTTATTATCCTTTTGTTTACTTTGTCTATAAATGCCACTGAACCCTTTGGCCCCAAAGAAACTCTTGATGAGCATCTGTTGAGAAGGCACACAGCCCAGAACAGAGAATGGGAGCATTTCAATAGATTAAAGGACAAGAGCCAACAGAATCACTTATGAATGTTTAAAAAATTAGAAGAAAGAATTGTAGACAGAGGTTGGCTTAGTGAGTTTGGAAACTAATCAAGCTCCCGTCAGTATTAGCTGGATTTTAAAGACGTGGCATTTTCAAAAATTTCCTTCCTTAAATAACATAATGCCCAAGGTTTTCCTTTCTGAAAATGGCCAACTCAAGAAAATAATGTTTTTATGCAATATTTGAAAACTTACATTTCTCTTCTATTTTTGCACTAACACGAAATCTGGTCTTTTCTGTTCCAAAAAACACTTACCAATATGCAGCTTTAAAAATATTACCAAATATTTATTGCCTTACATCACTTCACCAGAAAGTGGGCTGAGAATAAAATGACAGAAGCATTCTTTACTCCTCACTCAGCAAGAGCCATTATAATGCCCAAGGCAAGCAATTAGTTGCCAGACTGAACTATTAAAATATCTTATGACTCAGAACCAGTTGTCAACATTATAATACAAATATTTTAGAAAGCTTATTTACATTAGAGTAGCTGATGAATGAAAAGTTCAGTTTATTTATTTAAGAAATATAAATATGTTGATCAGTAAAATATTAAAGGTAGGTTAAGTTTTTAAAACTATTTCTGTTACAAAAAACAAAAATAGCTATTATTATTATTATTATAGGGTATTTTTCTGCTTAATGTCTTCTCTTACTTATTTTTTTTTTTTTTTAGGCAGAGTCTTGCTCTGTCACCAGGCTGGAGTACAGTGGCGTGATCTTGGCTCACTACAACCTCCACCTTCCGGGTTCAAGCACTTCTCCTGCCTCAGCCTCCCGAGTAGCTGGGACTACAGGCACGCACCACCATGCCCAGCTAATTTTTGTATTTTTAGTAGAGACGGGGTTTTGCCATGTTGACCAGGCTGGTCTTGAACTCCTGGCCTCAAGTGATCTACCTGCCTCGGCCTCCCAAAGTGCTGGGATTACAGCCGTGAGCCACCACTCTCGGCCAATGTTTTCTATTTGTTAGTAAAGTAGAATATTACCCCATTATACAAAAAGCCATACCCTTTTACAGGTAAAGGCAAAGTCAACACACTTTTTTCTGTTAGAAGGCAGATAGTAAATATTTTAGGCCTTGTAGGCCATATGGCTTCTACTAAACTGGCCATAACTACTCAATGGCCATAACTGTTCAACTCTGCATTTGTAGCAGAAAAGCAACCACAGACAATACATTTAAAAAATGAACATGGCTGTGAGCCAATAAAACTTTATTAACTAAAACAGATGACAGGCCAGATTTGACTCATGGGCCACAGTTTCTTAAGCCCTGAGTAAAGCCAAACCTCAGCATAGAAATCAGGTCCAACAATGATGTCAAGATTTACTTTAAAACTTCAATATTTGAGGTTTATTCCTATTCCATTTTGTAATTACACTAAACTAATATTTTCATAAATATGTAGGGAATGAAAAAATTCTTATATAATCAGGTTAACAGTTTTTTCAATTAATAAGCATCCATTAAACTAGAAATTGTTATATAATACTGTGCTATTAGATTATACAGAAAATTCTATTAAGAGCAAATAATATTCTGCTAAAACATCATAAGCAAAGTACATTTCAGGATCTTAAAGTTGTGCTGAAATACAAGTATAAACAACTTTCATTATATACTATTGTTAAAATATAATTTTCCAAAAGCCAAATTATGGCTCTCAAGCAAATATAGAATGAATGCATGTTAAAAATTTTATTAACTCATGATTTAATGAGAAAAGTGGTAAATGCCAAAACTGGCCCAAAGGTCATTTGAAAAGGTAGGCAATTTAACAAAGAAATGTTAGAATAAGATTACTGGGTTAGATTTAAACTGGCTAAGGCCCAACAGGGCCATAAACTAAGGTTATCTGTTCCACTGGGCAGACATTATTTGCGTCTCTACTTGACAAAAATCTGCAAGTTTACTTTTGTCCTATTGTACATGTCCCAGTCAGTAGAAGCCCAGCACGGCACTGAAAGAACACCCTGCAATTTCTTTGACCTATTTCCCAGTTTCAAATAATTTTTCTCACAATATTGGAAATTAGCCTATATCTGTCCTGCATCTCTGAGACATCTTGAAAGATACTAAATTAAATATCACCTTGCTGTCTTGTATTTTTTCCCATAAAAGTAGAGAATATGATTAGGAAATAATGACCTTCCCTGCATCATAGCACAATAGAGACTCAAAAAAAGCAATGATAACAAACAACCTTCTCCCAAGTTCTTCTGCACTAAGCCTTTGGTTGTGAAGACTGCACACCTGTGTCCTTGGGCTTTAGTGTTCTGAGATTCTGTATTAATATGGTCAACAATGGACAGCTGAATGTGTGGTAGTACATTAGCAAGCAGCATGGAATATCTGCAGCTGTTGCCATTGTGTTGTAGAAATATATTTATTGGCATGAAAATAGTTTTACAATATATTCATAGGTGAAAAAAAGTAAGTTACTAAATGGTATATACAGGCATTTTTTTTTCTGTGTGCACATTTTCCTGGTTTTCTGCATTACTTTTACAGTTTTTAAAGTTTAAGAATTCCTCCCCATTTCTTAAATGTGTAGGCTGCGTATAATGATTTTATTCCAAAGAGTACATATGGAAAATTGGCGGGAAAAAGTAGAGAAACCTGAAAAACACTACTACCTCAGCCAGGTGATCAAGGTCAACATCAACAGTGATGACATGTTAATAGCATGTGTCCTTGATATGCTGTAATGAAAAAGGCAATTTATCTCTGTACTCTTCCTTTCAAAAACACATAACCCCAAATCTAGTCGTGAGAAAAACATCAAACAAATTCCAATTAAGGAGCGCTCTACAAAAAATCTGACCTGTATTCCTCAAAATTATCAAGGTCATCCATAGCAAGGAAAATCATGAGACAGTCACATCCAAGAAAAGCAAGCCTAGAGAAACAAGACAACTAAATGTAATGTGGTTTCCTGGAACAGAAAAAGGACACTCGGCTAAAACCAATTCTGAATCAAGTATGGACTTTTATTACAATAACATATTGAAATTGGTTTATTATCATAAAAATATATCATGATAGTATAAGATAATAATGGGCTAAACTGAGTGTGGGTATATTAGAACTCTTCTAACTTTGTAATTTTTCTGTAAATCTAAAATTGTTTTAAAATAACATTAAACAAAATTTTCTTAGGTTTAAGATTCTCTACTTTTGCATCATTATTTTTTCACTTCAATTTCTTTAAAAGTTTTCATTATTTATGTTTCACCTTCATAAAGTGTTTTAAGTGAGGAAGGCAGATTCTGTGAATTTATGCTTGTATATTTTCAAAACTGCATTCTTAAGTCTCAAATTCTCCTTTCTCAAGAAAAATAATATGCATCAAGCCACTATTTTCTTCAATCTGTCCTTAGCAGTCTCCTTTAAGAGAGTTCTCTGCACAAATATGAAAAATTGTAACTTTGATATAATGAGATTTAAAATTCTTTGTAGGGCTCACATGATTGATTTCCTATCACAGAAACTATCTTCTGTAATAATATTTTACTTTATGAATACCACCCTGATGCCTAAGTTAAATCAATGCAGCTTTTCCAATCAATCTTGGTAAAGAGAAAAAATGATAAAAATATTATACAGGCCCTGTATAATATTTTATAATACTAGAATGTTATAAAGAGTCTGGTGTGACAGAGGAATGTCTCAAGTAATCCCGGGATCAGAATTTATTTTGAGCCTAAACTTCACTCAATATGTACTAAGAGGTTAAATTATTTGTGTGGTAATTTACTTTAAATATAAACAGTATGATATGTAAATGTAAATTCACTTAAATTTTTATTTCAGTGGTGGCTTATTAGTGGTTGAAAGACCCAATCAGAAATCTACACTTCAGAGATACCTAATAAGCACTTCAAATGCCATTCTTGACATCTGCACCAGAATATTTGCTAATCAACATAGGAGAGGTTTAGAAAATAACTTTCATTGGTGAAAAAATGTTGCTCAATGATGGTTGACCTGGACTAAAATTATTTTACAGACTCCGCCACCCTTGAATGAACTAGGTAGTAAAAATTCAGCAAGCCAAACACTCTAAGCCTACTGCTCCACTGGACTCTGAGTCCTCCCCACTTCCCAGACGACCCTGTCCTCTGACCGCACTAGAGTGTAGGCTGGTTCACCAGGGTGCAGAACACCGTTTGTGTCCACATCAGAGGGAACCTTTAAATAGTCATTTACTGATCTTTATTGTGTGTCAGGCACTGTGCTAAGTAAGCTTCATACACATAGAAGCTAATGCAGTCTCTCTCGATTCTATTAGAAACTCAGAACTATATATTACACGTGAAAAAATCGAGTCTTAGAGAGGTCACTCAATTTGCTGATAATGAAAGAAGCTCTCCTTAACCCACAGAACTTCATTATGTCCTGTATTCTAACAGTTAAACATTCCAACGACAAAAATAACCGTCAGGTGTTTACTGCCTTGAATAAACTTCATGAAATGACTCCTTCAATGTCATACTCTCCTTTGTTCTTCTAAAGGAATATTTGACGTCCTTATATTTCAAATGTTTGCTGTGATGCCCTTGTTTTTCAAATGTTTATTTAAGTCTCCTTTCAAATGCGTATTTGACTTTTTCACTGTGGTCTCCTAAATTTGTGAAATGAACATTTCCATTAATTTCAAGATTGTGTGTTAAAAACAATTTTGTCATAGTCACTGGACTCTGGCTGGTGGTGGTCAGTCCCATCACTTCCTCCCCCAAAGTGACAAATGCCATGCTTCATCTTTGCCCACCACACATTGGTGTAGTCTTGGCATAACCTGAAACAGAGCCAGTCCTGAAAAACAAGAGGTAGGCTACAAGACATAGACCATCTACAGGTGGAAAAATGCATAATGTCTTACCTTCCAGAAAGTCTCCCCTGAACAGTTTTCAGTTCACATGCTTTCATCATTTTAGGTAGAATCATACCAAGGCCAACCTCTGTGTTTGCTTGTTCTTCTGACTTGCTTCTTCTCTGTTATCTGTCTCCACCACTTGACATAATTTCTGTGAAGTTTCATAAATAATTTTTTTCTAAGCAGCCTATTTTTATCCTTACTCAAGATCCACCTTTTACAGATGTTCCCATGTCCAACAATCAAGAAGATAGAGTGTTCTTGCCGTGTGCAGTTACTTTCAATCAAATGGACCCCATTCGGCATTAATTTGGTGTACCAGGGATGAGCCAAGGTATTCTCTTGATGGCTTTTAGAAACATCACGACCTGAATCAGCTAAGAGAAGATTTTTTTCTTAATAGAAAAATTCCATTATGGCCAAATGGAACCTGGTATCTATGGGAAAATGTATACAAAAGAAAGCCAACTCGTAATTGACTCCCACTCAGATGACCGGGAGAGGCTGCAAGCCTCACTAAGTATAGAGTGAGACAGAGAAACAGAGACAGAAATAGATAGACAAAGAAAAAGAGAGAATTTAGAGACAAACTTGCAAAGGTATCTAAAAAGCCCCCAGGGGCAAAAGTCCTAATCCTCGTATCTTGGAGGAGACTCAGGTCCCTTCACCAGACTATGTTAGGGAACATGGACTCCTGTGAAACCTGGCATTAATAAATCACTGCCCAGCTACCTCAGTAACCTTTGTGCTTTGTTTCTAGACTTATAACCACACTTGCGGTGAGTCCCTACAAGCTTCCAGATTTCCCTCCTCAGGGATGCCAAGAAAGGTTCTGTGAAATCACTTCAATATAAGATTAAATATTCAAATATTCAAAACATAATTATTGAAGTTTCTAAACCCTAAGGGGGTCACTCCCTTAGAAATAATAGCCAAGACTGGCAACCTCACTTATAGTAAATGGAACAAAGACTGATCCCCAGGAAAAGTCTGTTTTTCAGAAATTAAAATGATCTGCTGTCCATTCCTTCACTTTTAAATAATTGGAAGTAAATCAAAATAAACTCTCTCCTCAAGTAAGCCTAAATTACAAAGGACAGTGGAATAGAAAAAATGATTAGTATAGTAGAAAACAGTGAGTAAATGCTTAAATAAATCCAAACAGGTATAGTTGTGAGCAGCACTGCTTTCAGTTGTAAGGTAACATCTCTTTTATATTGAAGAAAGACTGTATTATCCTAAAAAATAAAATAAAGAACCTACTTGAACAATTATAAACATATTATAAACCTGTTGAATTACAGATGATGTTGAGAATTTCTTAAGACTTTTATGAATTGTCTGGAAAGTGGCACTCCAAATTCATTACCTTACAAAATTTCTATTTTAAAAATGTATATAGTTAAAAAGTATTAAATGTGTTGAATCTTATAGAATATTTTGTTTAACTATAACAGTTGATTTTTTTAACCACAAAGACACTGAAAGTCTGTGTATGAAACTAAAACATATATAAAATAATTCTCATTTGTTTCCTAGCAGAGTCTTAAGCTCAAAAAAATAAATAAATAAATAATAAATTTAAAAAAACAGTTACTATCTTTGGTCTGATAAAGCCCAGCTACAGTTAAGGGATGGATTATAGATTAGAGCCTGAAGTCAGGCTCTGAAAATGAGTAAAAAGGAGGAGGGAGGAAGAAATAGTGTCAGTTTAACATCTACAAACAGCAAAAACTTCAGTTCTAGAAAACTGGGAAAGGAGGCAACCTAATTACCTCTTTCTTCTTTAATAAAATATTCAATTTTATCTTATTTTATTTCCAAAACATTCATTGCAATTAGGAGGGGGTTTGTGTCTTGTTTTAGTTAAACGCCTTTGTTAGAAAAAAATTTATCAAGCCGGGCATGATGGCTCACGCCCGTAATCCCAACACTTTGGGAGGCCGAGGTAGGTGGATCACCTGAGGTCAGGAGTTCAAGACCAGCCTAGCCAACATGGTGAAACCTCGTCTCTACTAAAAATACAAAAATTAGCCGGGTGTGGTGTTGGGTGCCTGTAATCCCAGCTACTCGAGAGGCTGAGGCAGGAGAATCACTTGAACCCGGGAGACAGAGGTTGCAGTGAGCCGAGATCACGCCAATGCACTCCAGCCTGGGTGACAGAGTGAGACTCTGTCAACAAAAAAAAAGAAAAGAAAAATTATCCAATACATAGAAATAGAAATAAAGAAAAAGGATGGCTGTGTGTTCTTTCGTTGTCATACTGGAACATAGTCTAAAAAGTCATGGGGTCTGGCACAGTGGCTCACACCTGTTATACCAGCACTTTGGGAGGCCGAGGTGGGTGGATCATTTGAGTCCAGGAGTACAAGGCCAGTGTGAGCAACATGGCAAAACTTCATCTCTAGAAAAAAAAATTAAATTAGCTGGGCATCGTGGTACATGCCTGTAGTACCAGCTACTCTGGACCCTGAGGTGGGAGGATCACTTCAGCCTGGGAGGTCAAGGCTGTGGTGAGCCGTAATCAGCCACTGTACTCTAGCGTGGGCAACAGAGTGAGACCTTGTCTCAAAAAATTAATTCAATTAAATTAAAATGAAATAAAAATTAAAAAGTCAGCTGATTTGAGGAATGTACCTTTGTTGACTATTTACTATTGATTGAAGTCCAGACTTTGTAAAGCTAGTTATTAACTTGTAGACAATTGATAAGTTGCAAATGATTTTTGTTTGGTAGGGATGTAAATAATTTCTGCTCTGCAGAAAATATAAACCTAAAGGTTAAGACTTTGTTTTCCTGTTTTTCACCTAATTTCGTGCTCTTATTTCAGCATTCCTTTCTGAAACTTCCTTTGACCCCAGCTTTGTCATCCTGGTGGCTCCCTCACTGATGAGTTAAATAAATCTTTGACTCACTACATATTTATGCAAGAATTATGTTAACAATTTGAGTATTATATTTTGACATCATTAAATTTCAAACAATGATTTAAAAATATTGTATAGTAAGAATAAAATTTCTATTGGTTTACATTAATTTTAAAGAATATAATTTTACATTATACTCTATAGTTACAAATGTAATTAGTACAGGATATGAAATTGGAAATCTCAGGCACAGCATATTTGTTTCCAGACAAGAATTTGAAGTTCTGTACCAAAACTAAAGAGCCAATTAATGCTTTGTGTCAATATCATGTAAAAGATGATATTTCCTTTCCTTTGAAATTAATTGCAATTGAAATGTGTTATAATTGTAAACGTGGGTGTCCTTTACAAATATCATTCTAACAGGTCCCAGATAATCTAAAAATTACATTAATCCATAGAAATGTTTCCACCTGAATTTCTCGAGTATAAAATCTTCCACATTTTCCAGTTATTTTTAAACCAATTGCATTCTATTTCGATATGCCTTTGATATGTTCTATAATATTCTTAGATTTTAGAATGTGAATTCATTAGTCCTAAGGTAATAAGGTATCTACTTGTGTTTATCAAAAAGCTTCTGAAAAAATGGCATTGTACATTAGACCTTTCATTAAACTAAAGATATCAATAATATATATGCAGTAGGTTTTTGACCCATAATTCTAGGCAAATCTAAGTACCTATATATCCATCTTTTGTTCTTTGATAATTACATGAATTGTAATATATGAGGTATTGCCTTGAGATCCCAGGTGCAAAATTAAAGATTGACTGGTACTGAATTAATATGATCCTAATTGTGAGATCTGGATTTCTATACTGTAAACTTGGTATATCAATTTAAGTCATGAGTTGTTGAGCTCTTGAGGGGATATACATTAGAAAATTTTCTTTTAATTTAGCTCAGAAAAGGAAACAAAATAAATTTAAAAGCTTGGAAGATACAGATATTATTTAGCAGAGTTTAAAATCTATTTAATTGAATGTATAAAATACACAGATACTGATATTACTAAAAAGTCAGTAATACTTATATATTAAGATATAATGTATATGCAGTCATGATTATGTTTTTATTAAAGATATTGGTATTACTATAATGTACAAAATTTTGAAGACCAAACTATTTGCATTTTATTTTATCACATGGCAGAGCGATTTCTCTCTCCTAGTAGTTGACGATAGCCACCAAGAAAAGACTAGTAGCTAACAGCTTCTACTCTTAGAATTTATATAATTAGCTGTAAGAATGCCAAAGCCCTCAAATTGAAAGCTAATGAAAATAACTAAACCAAACTATCCATCACTAAGTAATTATGTAGCCACACAAAGACTATATACCTTCTAGAACAAAGTAATCTGGTTGCAAGTCCTTACAGTAATGCAGTTTATAAACAAAAGGAAATACTTAGAAATGTTTGGACTTCATTCTAGTAGTTTTATTGTTTTTATTAATGTCGTATTTTTATCTTGGCACTATGGTGTTACTAGTAAATATTAATAATTATTATTACACATTTAATGAAGTAAATAACTATTTATATTGACTTTGTTAGGAACCTAGAGCCCCATAAGATATATCATATAGGAGAAAATAAAGAAGGTAGTATTTTAAAATCAAGAATTAAAATTTGAACTGATAGATTGAGATTAGAAATTTCCCATAAGAAATATGCCTATGAAGCAAGATTATCTCATGTCTTTACAGAGAATCTTAACAAAACAAAACAAAGAAAAAACTTGTTTTTTAGCTTTGTAGACTGAATATCCCAGAAATAATGCCACCCTCACAAAGCACCCTTATACCAGGTTCTGGCCTCCAATAAATTTTTTCCAGGCTTCTTAGACACATGACTGATGCTGTATTTGAGACAAGAAGGTATAAAACGAATGAAGATGATCTTATTGTGCCAAAAAACTAGAAAGCTTTCAAAGTTTACAAGATCATGTCAAAATTACAACAAAGTCAATCTAAATGGGGCTTCCATTGGCCAAAGTTGTGATCACTGAGCATCAAAAAGACAAAATTGGCTGACGTTGACTGCCATACATCAAATCTGAAAAGCCATAAATCCACAATTATGCATGGAAAAGAAAAAGCTAACATAAAATAACCTAAGAAGGAAGAAGAGAAAAAATGTATTTCTATTTCGTTTTGTATAAAATCAAGATGATATTATTGAATCATTTATTATGATGAATATACAAATAAGTAAATGTAAACACATCAATTAGAAGTTGTTTTCTGATTCAAGGGAAATATCATTAGCAAGATTCCATAAGGCATGACCTGGAGTCAGACAAAGCCACATAAAATATAAAAAAAGGTAATTAAAATAATAAATATTTTAAAGGAATGGTATGATCCGAAGAATAGAGAAGAATGCAAGACTTTGTCAGATCCCCAGACTACATTTCTCAGGAGTGAGGAGGAGATTGATTTAGGTGGAAACTGCAGACTCCTACAATTAATAAAAAGAATTCGGCTATAAAAATAATGCAATTTCAGGGCCAGAGGTTTCACCACTCTCCTGAAGTTACAGAATAATTGGCATAATAACTGCAAATGGGACTCAGCACATTTTTAAAAAGAGCATACGTGTAGTGTACAACAGTATACACCACAACATGTAAGCCTGGAAGAACTGCATGGAGGCACAGGACAAATAACTTCAGGACGCTGGTGTAAATTGGAAAAACTATTGGGCTAACAGTGGCTACAGGATTCATTCCATCTTGCCCTCACTTGCAGTTGTAGTTTGCTGCTGCCTACCAAAAAGATCCTTCTTACTCACTTCTCATCATGTCCATCTTCTCCAGTGTCTCTTAGAGTGAACAATGATAGTACTTTAAAAGGCAGAGGTAAGGCTAAATAATGTAACAGTGTAAATATGTATGTTTTCATATCCAAAGAGGAAAGAATATGATGATAAGATTAGTCCCCCTATAATCAAAATAAACTTGCAATATATGTTCTAAAATTTAAAATCTCAATTAAATTTTTTAAAGTCCTTAACTTTTACTCTATGTAACACACTTCATGAGCCCTTCAAAGTCATATTACTCTTTGTTCTTACAAATAATAACAACTCAAATTGTTTTCAAAGTATATCTACAGTTATTTTGACATCTATATTTACTTTATGATGTTTCCCTGGGTTTTGAATATACATTTGAATTTTTTTTAAATCATATTTGGTCTAATTTATTGTTAATATTCCCATTTTCAAAATATTTATTTGAACCACTTTGAAACTGAAGTCCTAAGAATTAAGGTGTCTGACTTCTGATATATGCTTCCTTCTTTCTTTCCTCCTGCATGAAGATTTTAAATAAATAATGACAACCATGTTTCCAAAAGCTAATAGATTCCAAATGTAATCTATACTTTTATCCATGGAAGAGTCTGGAAATAAAACCTAGTATCCCATTGAACAAGTGTTTGAAGACAGAGTGTGGAGCATTTCCCTCAGACCTAATAGGTTCCATAGTATCTCTTTGTTAATAAGTAATGGTTCACTTCGTAGAATTTGGCATAGATCTTCCTTTCATTGTAACATACCCCTGGTACAAAGAGTGTGAATAACCAAAAGCTCTTGATATTTATTGAAAGAATCTAACAATTGCTGAACAGCTCTAGTCATAGCACAAGGTTATTTCACTATGTTAAATATTAATATTCTTATAGACTAGATCAAAATTAATCAATAATCAGAACTCAGACTTTGCACAATAAAGTTGGACAAAAATGCTTCTTTAACTACCTTTGTATGCATTTTAAAAATAAGCAGGCTAAGTTTGTCATTTTATCAATAAAATATTTTTAAACTTACCATGGGTTGATTTCTAATCATATAGTATAACTTTTTAAAAATGCATATGCCCTTGGAGAGCCAAGAGACCTAGTGTGACTTCTCTCAGTGCTATAATTATCTGTAGTACCTTGCACAAGTCATTCTGATTTTAACACTTTTAACTCTCATTCTCTTTCCTCAGAGTATTGTGATAAGATCAAACAAGAAAATATACATGATAGTGCTTCAAAAAGTTAAAAACTAATAAGGCTACACTTCTCAACCTTTTTTTTTCTACAAAAGTTCACGTAACAGATGACATTTACATACACTGTCTACTCCTATAGGAATATTTATATATTTTACGAACACAGCACTTACTATGTTCCAGACACTGTTCTTAGCAATTAGTAAATAACAATTCATTTAATCCACAACTCCCTATGAAATATCTATCTTTATAATTCCTATTTTACAGATGAGAGACTGAGGCACAGAGAGGTCACATTGCTTGTCCAAGGTCATACAGATAGTTGAATTGCAGATCTAAAATTCAAATCTAGCACTACGGCTCCACAACTACTACAAGAAGCTGTCTCTAATGAAAATGAAGTGAATTATTGTTGTAGTTTCTGTTTATTGCTTGTTTTTGAGATTGTAGCAGCTAAATAAGCAAAGTCACATGAGGGTTGACATCAACTACTTGAGGACTCCAAAGTGTCATTTTTCATGGAAACAAAGAAACTCTACTTAAAGTTTAAATCTTTTCTTAAATTGCAAGATTTTAAACCAGCTCCCCTTCAGCTAATAATAATGAAACAATCACTTGAGAGGCATATGACACAAAGGCAAAGAGGAAAGATTCTGGAATTAAACTTCACAACAATTTATCACCAAAATTTTCAAAAGATCTTGTAATTATTGGTCATGAGTGTTAAGGTCAAAGAATAATTTTTGTGATTTTCCTTGTTCAAGACTTGCCACTGAATCATTTCCCACAGGTTCAAGTTCCCCTAGAGCATCTCATCTATCTGTTCCACAAGGGAGAAAAAGGAAAAAAAAGGGCAGAGAACAGAGTAATGCTTCTCAGATGATAAAATTCCTGTGGCTTATTTTCCCTTCTTCTTCTTAATCAGAAAGCAGTTTTTCACTCGTAAAAAATAAAATGAAACCCTTGTTCCCATGCAGCAGTTCTAGTGGTACCTGCCGGTCAGATGTTTAGTGAAATTTAGTACCGATGGATTTCCTCTTCGGCTAGAATTGCCACTAGCAGCAATCTCATTTTATGCATATTTCAGCAAGGTAATTTTTCAGAAATGATATCTCAACAGTCTTGCATCCTTAACAGAAACATGAGTTTTAAACACTCAGCAACAACAAAGCATAATTTCACAGTTATTATTACACAGCAAACATGCATGTTAGTGAATGCCTACTAAGTGCCAGGCCCTGCACTCATCAGGAGACACCATGACAAGCCAAAGACCACATCCTAAAAGAGGTTTCACAGCGGCAGTGGAAACAGTCATAGGAGTAAACAACAACAGAACAGTGTCATTCGTGGGCTGATATGGGCACATAAAATATTGTGGAAACACTGCAGGTGAACAGCTCCATCATCCTGAGGAATCACTGATGAGATGACCTTTACTTTTGCCTTGAAGGGCAGTAGAATTTTAATAGGTGGAGAAGGGTGGCAGAAGGTGTCGATATTTCAAGGAGGAAGAACAGCACAAGAAAGGGCAGAGATGAATGAAAGGCAATAATTTGTTTGTGGAACTGATGATAATTCTTAGTGGCTGGAGAACAGCACTCAGGGGAAGAGGCTGGTAGGGAATGAGGCCCGAGAGGCGCATGTAGACGACTCGTGAAGGACCTTGTCAGGCATTTTAAGGAGTTTATATTTTATCCCACAGGCAAATAGGAGCTGTTGTTGTTGTGTGTATATGTGTATGTTTTTAAGTTTAAAAGCAAGCCAAATAACATAAAAAATTATAGTTTTAGAATATCACTCTGGTTGCAGTGTCAAGGTTAGAGTAAAAGAAGAAATTAGAGACAGAAAAGCTTTTTGGGAAGTGTTATACAATAATTCTAGTGGAAGATAATGAGGGAGTAGCCAAGGACATCAGGAAGGTGGATTTAGGAACTCTCCATGATGTAGAATCAATAGGAGTCAGTGGCCATCAGGTTAGTTGAGATGAGAAAAAGGATGACTCACAGGTTTGTGGTTTGGATAATTGACACCACTAGTTAAGCTAGGGAGTATAGAAATAGATTTACTCAGAAAGTAGACACTGAAAAAAGCATACCTGATCCCCATGCTCTGCAAGAAGAAAAACAATGGGAAATAACTGAAACAGAGTCTCTGAAGGGGGTGTTTGAGTGCAAAGTGCACAGGGAGACAGGAGTAGGTAGCATCATCAGAAGCGGAGAGATACTCAGAATAAGAGCGGTAAGAAGGAGCTATGATCCTGTAGAAGTCATAAGGTGGTAGAAGACACAGGGCATCAAAACCATGACAAAACAAGAGTGAAGAGAAGTCCACCGGTCAAGGCAAAAACAATAGAAGCAGAGACAATGCTCAGTGGGTCACTCTCATGTGGAGCCCCTCCAGAGTCAGGATGCTGGCTCCAAAGGGTACAGCTTCTAGAGTGGATACTGGGTCGGCAGGAGTACTGTTGGTTAATTGCAGGACAACCGCTGTTCCCCCAACGAGTCCTGACCACATGGCTGTTACAGGTCTTCCAGGACTGTACAGAGAGCCCTCTATTCCTCTGCTCTTTCCCATGTATCTTAACAACAAACCCAGATAACTTGAATCAGCATGAGCACATCCCTGTTTCTTGAAAAAAACAAATGAACAAGAGCACAATGTGTAACACCTTTGAGAGTTTAAGAGCAATTATACTTTTCAAATAGCAACTTATTTATTTTATTTTGCATGTTTTTTACTGTTTTATTTGGTTTTTCTACAAGCTTGCCACAAAAAATAAGACATTTAAACCCTCATATTATTTAAGCCCATGGCATTGAATAATTTACTTAGCAAGCACTTCTAGAGATTTGATATACTAGTACATGTTACCCATCCAAAGGACAGACCCTCTTAGATATCAATTTCCAAAAAAGCTCATGTATTTGTGTTGAAAACTTTATAATCATACGTGTATGATTTTAACGCCAAAGAAATTTCAATACAAAATGCTATTCTTCAGACACTGTACAGTCCTGGCTAACTATATATCTGTCCATAATTTCTAATGTGTTTTCTTCTCATGTTAAGTCAGAGGTAGCTGTAATTCCTGAGGCTTTATCTAAATCAAAATTAATAAAGAATTTGCTGTGGGAAAGTACAGAACAGATTATGTGGTTTCTTCAACAAATAATAAAGAAAAAAAGTAAAAATTATGAAACCCATAGATTAAAAGAGGCTTAATGTCATATTAATCATCATGTGTGGACCTGATTCAAATAATTTAATTCAAATAAAATTTTAAATAAACATTAAAAATTGTGATTTATGAGACACTTGGAAATTTAAACACTGACTGGATTTTGATGACAAGAAGGAATATTATTAATTTTTTTGGTAATGTGTTTGGTTATATTTTTAAGAAAATAATTCTTATTTCTTGGAAACACATACTAAGATTTGTTTCAAAATAACACACAAGGTGAAAGAATGGGTGAGGACACAAACGAAAGAAGATTGGCCATGAGATGATAGCTGTTGAAGACGGGTAAGGGATTTCTAAAACAATTCTGATTGCTCTTGCATATATTTTGAAATTTTCATCATAAAAACTTTTTAACATCAGTGCAGAACCTGAGCACTTGCATTTTCTGAACCTTGATATTACATAAGTGGGAGAATTTTGGCATCAGACTTCTTCCTCCAAATGTGTGTGTGTGTGTGTGTGTATGTGGTGTGTGAAAATATGACTGGAAACAAAATGCCAACATAGTAGTGACTACATGTGGGTGGTATAATTCTGAGAAAATTTTTTGAAACTTTTTTGCTTATCTAGATTATATTTTCTATTCTTTCCCACACTGGATATATATGATACTGTAATCATGTTTTTTTCTTTCATTTTGAACAAATATTCATTATGCCTGTGATGATAGATGAGATTACAGTGCTTAAATTATATTGCACAAATTGATGGATTTCCTTAAACTAAAATACGTGTATGTTGAGAGTTACTGAGACAATCAGACCCTGACGGGCACAAATATTTTCATTCCTGGTTTTTCCTTATTTCTTGACTCTCGCATTGAACGTGGTATTGTTTCAACTGCTTTGAAATTTATATTTTCTTCCTGATTTACTTTAAACTACCACATTTCCATAAGTCAAATTCTAAATTTTCTGCCAAAAACATTTTTTCCTTCTTCCTCATGTTTAAGGTGTCAAGTTAATTCTTTTGACAAGATGCATTTCCAGAGATCTATAACTTTAAAAACATTTATTGAGCATCAATTATGGTTAAGACACTGTGCTGAGCACTGCAAAACATAAAAACATAAACAACATATGTCAGTCCTCTCTCTCTCCCCTACACATATATATATAAACAAACACATAATTTTTGTGAGATTACATACATATATTTTAAATATAGTTTTATATACAGTCATGTGTTGCTTAACAACAGGGATTTATTCTGAAAAATGCATTCGTAGGCAATGCCATTGTCAGGCAAACATGATAAACTGTACTTATACAAACCTAGATGGTATAACCTACTATACACCTAGGCTATATGGTATAGCCAATTGCGCTGAGGCTACAAACCTGTACAGCATGTTACTGTGCTGAATACTGTAGGCAGTTGTAACACAATGATAAGTATTTGTGTATCTAAATATAGAAAAGGTACAGTAAAAATACAGTATTATAATTTTATGGGACCACCATAGTATATGCAGTCTGTTGATGACCAAAACGTTGTTAGGTAGTGCATGATTGTATATAATGAGATTAATATGTTAATACTAGTATATAATATAATCATTAGTATTAATATAAATATAATACAATACATACAATATAATATATACTAGTATTAGTATAATTATTAGTATTAATGTTAATATTAGTGATATGATTATAAATATTAATACTAGCATTAATATATTATACTAGTATATCAAAGGAGGCCTTGGATGCCATGCTGAGATCTCTATGCTGCAGATGGTGAGGGCAATTAAAGGCTTCCGGGTAAAGGATTACCTGGGCTCTGGCAACAGAACAGTGAACTAAAGTGAGAAGATCTTGCATGCAGGAAGACCAGTTTAAGCAAGTAATATCCAGTCTAGTGACTAATCAAGTGCCTGAAGAGATGAGAGAGGAAGAGGTCAGAGGAACCCCCTCTCCTTCCTTTCTAGAAGATGTACCATGTGTGGGTCTGAGAGGGTAGCATTGTCATTCAGTGACATGGTGGTTAAACATGGGGAAGCTCAAAAGGGGAGGTGGGAGAGGACAGAAAGAGGTGGCCAATGTGGGGATTTGAGGGGCAGTCAGGGAACCACCAAGTAAATACCTAATCAGTAGTTGAAATGTGGGGCCAGAACTAGATATGTGCTGGAAGCCTGAAATGTAATCCTAAATATAATCTTAAAGAGGAGTCAGTTAGGGCTGGATGAGGCACCAGATATCCAAAGTGGAAAAGAAGTTCAATTGCTTGTACACATATTATTTCACTTAATCGTCACGCCTATGGCAAGTCTTTTAAAATATGATCTATTACAGATATGTGATGTTAAAGCAGAATGAAGTAAATCTGCAGGCAAATAGGAACTGTTTAAAATCTCCCCTATCTCTAATTCACTTATAGGAACTTTAGATTTAGTGTAAAACCTGAGTAGTTTTAAGGTTCAGATATTTCCATATAGAAGTTCCTTTTATTTTTTCATGTAATGTAACTCAGAGAGTTTCAAACTCGGTATGCATAAGAATTAGTGTACAGTCCTAGACATACAAAGCTATATATACTTTATTTTATGGACATTTAAAGGATGTGGAAAGGCAATTTTGACTGAAATGCTGCCTTTGTGCTGATTTCAGAAGTTAATTTCTTTGTTAGCTATAATAATACTGTACCAAGAAGATAATACTGTATCCACAGTTTAAGGAAATTCAGTCAAAAAATTAAATTTTACTTTGTTGCATTTGTATTAGTGTCATAATGACTTCTAAATGTAATTATATATTTAATGGCTGCAATCCATACATTGAAAATTTTATTCAAGTGGATCCCTCAGAACCCTTGGGGCCAAATGCTCTGGCTGGATCAGTTCTCCACTAAAGGTATTGTTGTGGATAGAGTGCTTGGAAATGCTTACACACTTAGGAAGTAGGTAAAATAAGAAGGAAAAGTGGATTCATTAAAAGAACACCCCCTTGAACTTCCATCAAGATTTTTGCTTAAAGCTCACACTATTCCTCTGTCCTCATCCAATGCCCTCTCTCTGGTGGCTCACTCTTCCCTGATGTCTGTTTACATTCCAGTCGCTGAATGTATCTGGATGCTCATCCGGACATACTTCAATAACTAAGCCTTTGTCTCTAAGATCACATGAAAAAGAAATATTCTCCCTCTCTGGACATTATTTTTATACCACCAACACCCCCAAGAAATTTTTGATAGTAAAATCCCATTACCACAAGCCCCAGATGGGGTAAAATGAAAAACACCATAGAGGATTCTACCTTGATTAGAGCTGAAGAAATGCACCAGGGTTGGTCCCCGTCTATATCTATTGTTCAGCCAGCAGGCCCAACTTGAGGCCAAATGGAGGTGCCCAGAGTGAGAACTTTATGACCAACAGGTTTCTAGTACAAGAAATGTTACAAAGCAGCCTTAGGTAGCAGCGTATACAACTGTGAGTAAAAACAATAAGACACAAATGTCAGGCATAAGAAATGCATTTTTCTTACTTTACTCTGAAAGAATGCACTAGGGAGAAATTCAGCAAATAAAGCCTGTTGAAAATATGAGCATTTCTGCAGGCTTATTTCCAGTGGGACATTAACACTCACTTGCCGTAATACCTCTATTAATGAAGAGAATGTGACACATTTATCCATCAGGCATTTCATAAGCAAGACAGAAAAAATACAAAAGATTGAGGTGTTAGCCTCAGAACTCCATGTAGGAGAGTAAAAAAAGTATGACATATGGCATGAAAATACGACAAAATACTAAAGGAAATAGCATCAAATCTGCTGGAAAACATAAAATAGGCCTCTTAAGATTTAGCATAGAAGTAAATGAGGAGAAACCACACTAAAGGATATTAGCAAAGAAATACAATATTAACTCTACAGTCAAGGTGGAAGGTTTGAATAGTGGTTGGTTGGAGAAGGCTCACCAACTGACCTGTTGAAGGGCAGGGCAGCATAGGTTTCAGTAAGACACTCAAATGATGGACACAGTTTGATGTAGCTCCAGCCACTCCTATAGTTGCCATCAGGGACACAGAGGTATGGAAGGTGTGTTGGAGGAATATGCTGGGGGAAAAAATTGATGCGTCATCTTTCCCCTCTCATTTTTAATAGCAGTAACTCAATTTCACTTTCCCGGCCTTGAGAGCTTCTCTTCCACACTTCCTTCCCAAGGTCTGATATTATTTTAAGAGAAAACCAAATCTTTCCCTTCACAATTGAAATGAACAGGTATAAAACTTAAGTTTGTAAGACATAGTGCTATTCAGGGTAAGACATTTATTAGACACACTCAAGAGCCAAAATCTCACTCAACAGTCAAAACCTCAAATGCTCACAGGGGCTAGCCAGCAACAAAAATGAGTGAAGCCACTGAGGAGGGAAGAAAGGAAGAGATGTGTAACTGTAGAGGACATGCCTTGTCTGCAGGGGACAGACCATTACCCAGCTTCAGCTGAGCATGGCCAAGGAAAAGTCTGGATCATTACAAATATTGCAAGAGCTTCATATATTTCAAAACGGATGTTGATCTCAATTTTTAGGTAAAAACCTTTTTTTTCAAATGTTAGGTAACTACTTTATTAAAGCAAGCAAACAAAAAAACAAGGTGTGAGCAAACAAAACAATTTTGCTGCCCAAACACAGCAAATGCAGGGCACAGATTATTGCTTTCTGACCTGCTCACCAGAGGATTCTCTCTCCCAGTAGTCAACTAGGAGTTACTAGAATCTCTTCTAGTAGAAGAGAATAAGGAGGCACTAGCCTAAGGTGGATAAGGCAAAAAGAGGTGAGGTAGATTTTGAAAGCCTTACAATTTTACTAATTGCAGCCCTGTCTATTTAAGCAGAACAAGTAGAAGCTGTGTAGAGACACTTGTCAAGCCTAGCCACATACAAAGCTTTGCTTCCCACAGTTTTAACACTGCCAACTTCGTTATAAAGGAGATTAATTCCCAGAGTTTTCACTAATCAAGGTAACACACTATATGTTTTCTGGCATAAAGCATATTTATGAATCACATTAAGTTCTATCTATATGAATGATTCTTCCTAGATGCAGCAGACTGTGGCTTTGGATTCTATAGCCCAAACATTATCAAGGACTCCAGAATGCTGATTTTTTTAAGGAATTAAACTGTAATCTGCAATGCAGCAATAAATTACTGTAGAGCTTTGAGCAAGAAGCCTGCTGCACATTGTCAGTCGGAAATGTTAAGACATCAGCTATCAAGGTCACCAAAAAACACTACAGAAGTTTCTTTTACTGCTCTTAGATGGTGAAATGTATAAATCACTTAACTGGTACATAAGACTTACTTTAAGCAAAGAAAATTGAACATTTCCTCTTTATTTCAAGAAAGGCAGCGAGCTGATGAATAGATCTGGGGATAATAAGAATGCTACAGCTTTAACTAGATGGCAGGAAACACCCACCAGGAAACCCTGAAGTACTCATGTCCCCATGAGTTTGGAACATATATATGTTTATAAGTATGTGCCTGAAGAATTTATAGTGTGTGTGGAGAAAGTGTTCTCTTGGAGAAACTAGGAACATTCATATGGTTTCGCTATGAATTTTTAAAAGCTGGTACTGCTTGTTTACATGCTTTTTGCACTCTGTTGTAAATTTATCTTCTATATAAATAAATATTATCTCATTACCAACCACCTCCATTAGAATCTAGCAGACCATGAAATAGGCTTTGGAAGATCAAGCAATGCACTTAGGCCCAGAAAAACATTGTTTTGGCTTCTAGCTTAAGAACTCATGGAAAAAAATAAAACTTTACATAACAGTTTGGAGAACATACACTGTATCATCTTTTCTAGTCAAAGGCGGCAACTAAAAATGAAAGCAGATTACTCATAACTGTGAAAAATAAATCAGTTTCTATTTCTACCTACTCCTTTGTCCACCTTTTTAGTATTTCTAACTCTTGCATTTTTTCAATAATCTATCTTTAAAACAGCATATTTTCCCTAATACAAAAATAACACAAGGACGAAGTATCCTGAGATTTATATCTACTAAGTTAAATACTAAGTGATCGATCTACTCTCTCGCTTACTCTAAGTATATAACAATTTCCAAGAATAATGTCACTAAAAGTGTTATGAAATTCAAGAGCCACATTCTAGATTCCATTCTGAAATGTTGCTAAACTACCAATGAATCTAGTGTATATTCCGTTAAACAGACAAATGATGCCCAATGACAAACATAGCAAATGCACAATTTTGATTAAAATCACTTATTTAAATCTTTATTTAAATTGCATAAATTATATCAGCTTTTATAAAAATACATCAGAAAGTCCACGTGCCCAGAGTTCAAAATTCAAAAGAAATGTTTAAGTACCCTCCCAAAGAAACATTAAAGAGCAATGCATTTGCCCAGGATTTAAAAGTGAGCAGGAAGTGTAGCAACACAAAGTTTGTAACACAAGTCCTATTGCCAGGTTTAGGGATTGGCAAAAGCCCAGGAACTGACGCGAGAGCCTGGCACAGCAGGAGCGGTCAGTTTTGGCTGGCAGAAGGCACAGTTTGAGAAGCGCAGCAAAGCACACAAAGCACACTTGTGTTCCACGTCCTGAGAGTCCCAGAAAAGATACAGTGTAAGGACCCCTGAGTGCCTACACAGCAAAAGCTATCATAGTTTTTGCAGCATGAATGAAACATGTCAGTATTTGTATTTAGTGGAACACCAAAGAAAGTTTTAAAAGAATTTTGAGCTTACACTTCAGGAAAAATTAATTTGTTAAAGTGATTAGTCTAAGACAGTGTTTCTATTACTCTCTAAAGAAAGTTGATGTTAGATGGCCGTATTACAAAATCAAGGACTTTTTTCACATACTCTAGGGGCTTTTCAAAATTAAGTATATTTAAATATGAGCTTATATAAAGATGTCTATTTTCAAAAAAGCAATCATTCTTAAAATCTAGCTAATGAGTGGTGCCACAGCATTGCTGTAGAGACTGTTGATTGGAGGGGAAGAATGTGGCTTTGAGAAGTATCTGGCTGGGACCACCTTGAATCAGGGGTCAGTCTTGGCATAACAGTGGAGAGAGAGCCATACATCATGCATCTCGGAATAGGACGCCACACAAAGTAGGTGACATTACTCATAAAGCATTAACCCCACAAATATTCAACCTGAATATAATCACTCTTAAAGACTGAGCTTCTGGTTTATAGAAAAATATGATAGAACAAGTTAAAACAGCACCACCAGGAAACAAACAAATTCAAAAAGCAAGCTGTTCTACAACACAATTGGACCAGTCACATTAGCAAGTTAACATCATTAAGATTGAAAAAAGAGGAAGGGAGGAAAAGGGAGTGTTCTAAATTAAAACATACAGGAGACATCACAAATAAATGCAATGTGTGTCCCTCATGAGGATCCTGATTCTAATAACTATAATTGTAGAAGAGATTTTTGAATAACATAGAAAATTTGACTATGAGCTCAGTAGAGAGAATAAGGCAATTATTATTATATTTTTAATTGTGATAATAGAATTATAGTTATTTGGAAACTGTCCTTATTTTTAAAGAGATGGTCTCTGAAGAATTTAGAGATAAAATGTCATGATGTCCATAATTTATTTTTTAAAACTTCAGAAAAAATAGATGAAGCAAATATGGCAAAAGTTTTAATAACTATAAATCTAACTGGTAGATATACAGGAGTTTTTTGTAGTATTCCCTCTACTTTTTATATGTTTCAAATTTTAATAATATAAACAAAACAAGCTACTAATTTTTTTAAAGTTGTTTCTGTTGCATCCTTTTTAAACTTTACTTATTCAAAGCAAAATAATATTTATTGCATTTAATTGTCTTCCTGTTTGATAAATCCTAATGAATAACTTTTGATCTTCCATTTATTCCTATTTTTTAATTGTTTTCAAAAAAGCAGGTATCTGGGCCTTAATTCAATAACTTTTGTAGAACACTTAGGAGTATATTTTTTTCCACTCCACTGAAATCTAGATAAAAATACTATATGAATTTTATTTTAAAAAACGTTTTAAAGCAAATACGATCTGATCAAATGTGTTTGGGATTTCAAATGTATGACTTCCTTGATTTTTTTGAGCTCATTATTTATATAAAAATATTCTGAGTTATTTTCAGGGTAATTGTGATTGAAAATATAATAATAATTACTACTATTGCAAAATTTGTATATGAAATTTTCATTTGGGCCTAGTCATGGTGACTTTCATGTAACATATCAAAACATTTTGTATTTTTTTGATATCAAATGTGAACAGTCTCTCAAATAAAACTGAGACTTATAACTAGTTGCATTTAAGTACTCCTGTTGACATAAGCTACAACAGGTGTGGAGAAAGGAAAGGAGCGAGGTGAGCAGCAGGGGAGTGGAAAATTCTCCAATGCAGCAGAGAAGAAAACAGTTTAGGTCACAGCATGTTGATCTTGCATGTGATACAACCACTCAGCTAGAAAGAATGAAGTGATCACACTGATATTCAGAGTTTGTGTCTAAACACCATAATCTTTAAGATTCGGAGTGCTTCTTTTATTAAAGTCCCAAATACGTGCCTTATCCCTCTATCTATCTATCTATCTATCTATCTATCTATCTATCTATCTATCATCTATCTATCTGTCTAGATAGGCCTTATGCCTATATCATCGACCTATTAGATAGATTAGGTAGATAGACATAGATATAGGAATCATAGATAGATATATAGGTAGATAGATACATATCTAGATAGGTGATAGATGGATGGATGGATAGATAGACAGACAGATAGATAGACAGATAGATAGATAGAGATACATTTCCACAATTTCCTCATGGATATAATATCAGAATAAGAGGAATAAAAGTTGATAAAGGCTGGGCATGGTAAATCACGACTGTAATTCCAGCACTTTGGGAGGCTGACGCAGGTAGAGCACTTGAGGCCAAGAGTTCGAGACCAGCCTGGGCAACATGGAGAAACCTCGTCTCTACGTAAAACACAAAAATTAGCCAGGTGTGGTGGTACGAGCTACTCGGGAGACTGAAGCACAAGAATCACTTTAACCCAGGAAATGGAGGTTGCAGTGAGCCGAGATCACACCACTGCACTCCAGCCTGGGTACAGAGTGAGACTCTGTCAAAAAAAAAAAAAAAGTTGTTAAGAAGTTGGGGGACACTCAGTAGTACCTGAGGGCATACTGCCTGGACCATTGTTGACATGGAACGATGAAGCACGGAATGAGTTACAAGTCATGCAGGCCATTCAACCAGCTCTCAGACCCTGCTGTTGGGCCCAAAACTGGACCCAGCACCACTCTGCCCATCTCCTGTTGCTGAGCCTCTGTGGTGTTAATGAATGGAGTACTGGGTTTAGCCACTAACATCTTACTGGTGGAAAGGGAAGCAGCAGTACTAAAAACTGTCAGTCCATTATTCTTCATGTCTATTGGAGAAGCCTGCCTACACACACATGCTCATGCATGCACATGCACGCACACATACATACACACACACACACACACACACACACACACACACACACACCCTGGGAGCATTCCGTAAACACAGGAAAAATGACATGGGCTCCAGAGAGCAATATTTCTGGCAAATCCAGATGGTGGTGATGTAAAACAACACAATGATGTTCACTATTGCTCTCAGCTGTGAAAATTTACGTGGCAGTACCACTTCTCACTTTCACTCCATTTCCCCTTTCCCACTTCCCCATTTAGCATCTGTAAGTTACTCAGTCTCATTTTATAAAGATACATTCATTCTCTCAGCAAATATTTACTGAGTTTCTATCACATGCTAGGGACCAGGAGTTTGGTGATCAGCAAGAGAAAGACCCTGTCGGCTCTCCAGAAGCATACCTTCTAGTTAGGGAGACAAATATAATTTAGTAATTTAGCATCACTTCAGAGACGGAAAAATCAGCCTGGAAAAAAAAAAAACAGAAAAGGGACTGAGCAGAACTGAAAAAAGATCAAGGATATTTAATATAAGGTGGTTAGAGAAGCCCTGCTGAGGAAAGGACATTTAAGCAATATGGGAATGATAAGGAATCAATCCAGTGAAGATCTAAGAGGAGAGAATTCTAAGCAGAGGGAACAGCAAAGTTTCTGAGCAAGACAGCTTGCCAGATTGCAGGACCAGATTTTGTAGCCTAATTATAGTTAATAAAGATATAAGTGATAGAATAAGAGGACTCAGAGCAAGTCTCATAGGCCATAGTCAGGAGTTTAGATTTTATTCTAAATGGGTTATGTAACCATTGGAGATTTTAAGAAGTTGGATTAAAATGACCATGTTGACTCTTCTATGGAGAATAGGCTTTCATGATGCAAGAGTGGACATAAGAAGTGGAAAACAGGTTTTGCTATACTTAGACGAGAGATAACAGGTGGGAGGATAGTTGAGAAGATGGTGAGAAGTCACAGGATTTGGAATGTATTTCGCATATAGGATTGACAGAATTTTTGCCTATGGATTCAACTTATAAAAGGGCTGGCAAGGAAAAAAAGAAAAATCAAAGATAACACCAAGTCTTTGAATTTCACTTATAAATCTTCCTAATGGGAATCTGATAAGAATGTCATTGGTGTAAAATACATGTACTATGTCATTAGTGATACAAATAAATGTATATTTGTTGAATGAATGAAGGAGGAAAGATTATTTTCATGCTGCTTTCTTGTATAAATAGCTGATATTAAGCACGGCTTTGTCTGCATTATGTTTTTTTTAAGTGAACAGTATATCCCAAAGATTGCTACATAGAAGTACACACAGGTATTCCTCCTTTCCTTAAACAGTTGAACAGGATTTTTTGTATGAATATAATATAGTTCTGTCAATCAGTCCCAGTTGATGGACATTGCCATTTTTTCCTAGTCATTTACTGCATATAATCTTGCAATAAATAGCATGTACATGTCTTTTAACTTTTTACCTGTGAATCTTTGAGGTAGATTCTTAGAAGTGAGATTGCTGGGTTACCTAAGAACCCAAGATAAAGAACAGCAATAGACCAGGGCAGGTGGCTTACATCTGAAATCCCAGAACTTTGGAAGGCTGAGGTGGGGGATCAATTGGGGCTAGGAGTTTGAGACCTAACTGCACAACATTGCAAGATCCTGTCTCTAAAAAAAAAAAAAATTTTTTTTTATACTTTAAGTTCTAGGGTACATATACACAACGTGCAGGTTTGTTACATATGTATACATGTGCCATGTTGGTGTGCTGCATCCATTAACTCGTCATTTACATTAGGTATAGCCCTTAATGCTGTCCCTCCCCACTCCCTACACACCACGACAGGCCTCAGTGTGTGATGTTCCCCACCCTGTGTCCAAGTGTTCTCATTGTTCAATTCCCACCTATGAGTGAGAACATGCGGTGTCTGGTTTTTTGTCCTTGTGATAGTTTGCTGAGAATGATGGTTTCCAGCTTCATCCATGTCCCTACAAAGGACATGAACTCATTTTTTATGGCTGCATAGTATTCCATGATGTATATGTGCCACATTTTATTAATCCAGTCTATCATTGATGGACATTTGGTTTTGTTCCAAGTCTTTGCTGTTGTGAATAGTGCCACAATAAACATATGTTATAGTAGCATGATTTATAACCCTTTGGTTATATACCCAGTAATGGGATGGCTGGGTCAAACGGTATTTCTAGTCCTAGATCCCTAAGGAATCGCCACACTGTCTTCCACAATGGTTGAACCAGTTTACAGTCCTGTCAACAGAATAAAAGCGTTCCTATTTCTCCACATCCTCTCCAGCACCTATTGTTTCCTGACTTTTTAATGATTGCCATTCTAACTGGTGTGAGATGGTATCTCATTGTGGTTTTGATTTGCATTTCTCTGATGGCCAGTGATCATGAGCATTTTTTCATGTGTCTTTTGGCTGCATAAATGTCTTCTTTTGAGAAGTGTCTGTTCACATCCTTTGCCCACTTTTTCATGGGGTTGTTTTATTCTTGTAAATTTGTTTGAGTTCTTTGTAGATTCTGGATATTAGCCCTTTGTCAGATGAGTAGATTGCAAAAATTTTCTCCCATTCTGTAGGTTGCCTGTTCACTTTGATGGTAGTTTCTTTTGCTGTGCAGAGGCTCTTTAGTTTAATTAGATCCCATTTGTCAATTTTGGCTTTTGTTGCCATTGCTTTTGGTGTTTTAGACATGAAATCCTTGCCCATGCCTGTGCCTGAATGGTATTGCCTAGGTTTTTTTCTAGGATTTTTATGGTTTTAGGTCTAACATTTAAGTCTTTAATCCATCTTGAATTAATTTTTGTATAATTCTGAATTAATTTTGTAAGGAAGGGATCCAGTTTCAGCTTTCTATATATAGCTAGCCAGTTTTCCCAGCACCATTTATTAAATAGGGAATCCTTTCCCCATTGCTTGTTTTTCTCAGGTTTGTCAAAGATCAGATGGTTGTAGATGTGTGGTATTACTTCTGAGGGCTCTGTTCTGTTCCATTGGTCTATATCTCTGTTTTGGTACCAGTACCATGCTGTTTTGGTTACTGTAGCCTTATAGTACAGTTTGAAGTCAGGTAGCGTGATGCCTCCAGCTTTGTTCTTTTGGCTTAGGATTGTCTTGGCAATGCAGGCTCTTTTTTTGTTCCATACAAACTTTAAAGTAGCTTTTTCCAATTCTGTGAACAAAGTCATTGGTAGCTTGATGGGGATGGCATTGAATCTCTAAATTACCTTGGGCAGTATGGCCATTTTCACAATATTGATTCTTCCTATTCATGAGCATGGAATGTTCTTCCATTTGTTTGTATCCTCTTTTATTTCCTTGAGCAGTGGTTTGTAGTTCTCCTTGAAGAGGTCCTTCACATCCCTTGTAAGTTGGATTCCTACATATTTTATTCTCTTTGAAGCAATTGTGAATGGGAGTTCACTCATGATTTGGCTCTCTGTTTGTCTGTTATTGGTGTCTAAGAATGCTTGTAATTTTTGCACATTGATTTTGTATCCTGAGACTTTGCTGAAGTTGCTTATCATCTTAAGGAGATTTTGGGCTGAGACAATGGGGTTTTTCAAATATACAGTCATGTCATCTGCAAACAGGGACAATTTGACTTCCTCTTTTCCTAATTGAATACCCTTTATTTCTTTCTCCTGCCTGATTGCCCTGGCCAGAACTTTCAACACTATGTTGAATAGGAGTGGTGAGAGAGGGCATCCCTGTCCTGTTCCAGTTTTCAAAGGGAATGCTTCCAGTTTTTGCCCATTCAGTATGATATTGGCTGTGGGTTTGTCATAAATAGCTCTTATTATTTTGAAATACGTCCCATCAATACCTAATTTATTGAGAGTTTTTAGCATGAAGTGTTGTTGAATTTTGTCAAAGGCCTTTTCTGCATCTATTGAGATAATCATGTGGTTTTTGTCTTTGGTTCTGTTTATATGCTGGGTTATGTTTATTGATTTGTGTATGTTGAACCAGCCTTTCATCCCAGGGATGAAGCCCACTTGATCATGGTGGATAAGCTTTTTGATGTGCTGCTGGATTCAGTTTGCCAGTATTTTATTGAGGATTTTTGCATCGATGTTCATCTTGGATATTGGTCTAAAATTCTCTTTTTTTGTTGTGTCTCTGCCAGGCTTTGGTATCAGGATGATGCTAGCCTCATAAAATGAGTTAGGGAGGATTCCCTCTTTTTCTATTGATTGGAATAGTTTCAGAAGGAATGGTACCAGCTCCTCCTTGTACCTCTGGTAGAATTCGACTGTGATTCCGTCTGGTCCTGGACTTTTTTTGGTTGGTAGGCTATTAATTATTGCCTCAATTTCAGAGCCTGTTATTGGTCTATTCAGGGATTCAACTTCTTCCTGGTTTAGTCTTGGGAGGATGTATGTGTCGAAGAATTTATCCATTTCTTCTAGATTTTCTAGTTTATTTGTGTAGAGGTGTTTATAGTATTCTCTGATGGTAGTTTGTATTTCTGTGGGATTGGTGGTGATATCCCCTTTATCACTTTTTATTGCGTGTATTTGATTCTTCTCTCTTTTCTTCTTTATTAGTCTTGCTAGCAGTCTATCAGTTTTGTTGATCTTTTCAAAAAAACAGCTCCTGGATTCATTGATTTTTTGAAGGGTTTTTTGTGTCTCCATTTCCTTCGGTTCTGCTCTGATCTTAGTTATTTCTTGCCTTCTGCTAGCTTTTGAATGTGTTTGCTCTTGCTTCCCTAGTTCTTTTGATTGTGATGTTAGGGTGTGAATTTTAGATCATTCCTGATTTCTCTTGTGGGCATTTAGTGCTATAAATTTCCCTCTACACACTGCTTTAAATGTGTCCCAGAGATTCTGGTATGTTGTGTCTTTCTTCTCGTTGGTTTCAACAAACATCTTTATTTCTGCCTTCATTTTGTTATGTACCCAGTAGTCATTCAGGAGCAGGCTGTTCAGTTTCCATGTAGTTGAGCAGTTTTGTATGAGTTTCTTAATCCTGAGTTCTAGTTTGATTGCCCTGTGGTCTGAAAGATTCCAAGATGTCCAAACGCAACAGCTCCAGTCTACAGCTCCCAGGGTGAGCGACGCAGAAGATGGGTGATTTCTGCATTTCCAACTGAGGTGCCGGGTTCATCTCACTGGGCTTGTCAGACAGTGGGTGCAGGACAGTGGGTGCAGCCCACCAAGCATGAGCCGAAGCAGGGTGAGGCATCGCCTCACCCAGGAAGCACAAAGGGTCAGGGAATTCCCTTTCCTAGCCAAGGGAAGCTGTGACAGACGGCACCTGGAAAATCAGGTCACTCCCACCCTAATACTGCCCTTTTCCAATGGTCTTAGCAAATGGCACAGCAGGAGATTATATCCCGTGCCTGGCTCGGAGGGTCCCACGCCTACGAAGCCTCGCTCATTACTAGCACAGCAGTCTGATATCGAACTGCAAGGCAGCAGTGAGGCTGGGGGAGGGGCGCCCGCAATTGCTGAGGCTTGAGTAGGTAAACAAAGCGGCAGGGAAGCTCGAACTGGGTGGAGCCCACCACAGCTCAAGGAGGCCTGCCTGCCTCTGTAGACTCCACCTCTGGGGGCAGGGCATAGCTGAACAAAAGGCAGCAGAAACCTCTGCAGACTTAAATGTCCCTGTCTGACAGCTTTGAAGAGAGTAGTGGTTCTCCCAGCACAGAGTTTGAGATCTGAGAATGGACAGACTGCTTCCTCAAGTGGGTCCCTGACCCCCGAGTAGCCTAACTGGGAGGCACCCCCCAGGAAGGGCATACTGACACCTCACACTGCCGGGTACCCTCTGAGATGAAGCTTCCGGAGCAACAATCAGGAAGCAACATTTGCTGTTCAGCAATATTTGCTGTTCTGCAGCCTCCGCTGTTGATACCCAGGCAAACAGGGCCTGGAGTGGACCTCCAGCAAACTCCAACAGACCTGCAGCTGAGGGTCCTGATTGTTAGAAGAAAAACTAACAAACAGAAAGGACATCCACACCAAAACCCCATATCAAAGACCAAAGGTAGATAAAACCACAAAGATGGGGGAAAAACAGAGCAGAAAAGCTGAAAATTACAAAAATCAGAGCACCTCTCCCCCTCCAAAGGAACGCAGCTCCTTGCCAGCAATGGAACAAAGCTGGATGGAGAATGACTTTGACGAGTTGAGAGAAGAAGGCTTCAGACAAGCAAACTTCTCTGAGCTAAAGGAGGAAGTTCGAACCCATTGTAAAGAAGCTAAAAACCTTGAAAAAAGATTAGACAAATAGCTAACTAGAATAACCAGTGTAGAGAAGTCTTTAAATGACCCGATGGAGCTGAAAACCATGGCATGAGAACTATGTGACAAATGCACAAGCTTCAGTAGCCAATTCGATCAACATGGAAGAAAGGGTTATCAGTGATGGAAGATCAAATGAATGAAATGAAGCGAGAACAGAAGTTTAGAGAAAAAAGAGTAAAAAGAAATAAAGCCTCCAAGAGATATGGGACTATGTGAAAAGACCAAATCTACGTCTGATTGGTGTACCTGAAAGTGACGGGGAGAATAGAAACAAGTTGGAAAACACTCTGCAGGATATTATCCAGGAGAACTTCCCCAACCTAGCAAAGCAGGCCAACATTCAAATTCAGGAAATACAGAGAATGCCACAAAGATACTCCTCAAGAAGAGCAACTCCAAGACACATAATTGTCAGATTCACCAAAGTTAAAATGAAGGAAAAAATGTTAAGGGCAGCCAGAGAGAAAGCTCGGGTTACCCACAAAGGGAAGCCCATCAGACTAACAGCGGATCTCTTGGCAGAAACTCTACAAGCCAGAAGAGAGTGGGGGCCAATATTCAACATTCTTAAAGAAAAGAATTATCAACCCAGAATTTCATATCCAGCCAAATTAAGATTCATAAGTGAAGGAGAAATAAAATCCTTTACAGACAAGTAAATGCTGAGAGATTTTGTCACCACCAGGCCTGCCCTATAAGAGCTCCTGAAGAAAGCACTAAACGTGGAAAGGAACGACCGGTAACAACCACTGCAAAAACATGCCAAATTGTAAAGACCATTGATGCTAGGAAGAAACTGCATCAACTAACGAGCAAAATAACCAGCTAACATTATAATGACAGGATCAAATTCACACATAACAATATTAACCTTAAATGTAAATGGGCTAAATACTCCAATTAAAAGACAACTGGCAAACTGGATAAAGAGTCAAGACCCATCAGTGTGCTGTATTCAGGAAACCCATCTCACGTGCAGAGACACACATAGGCTCAAAATAAAGGGATGGAGGAAGATCTACCAAGTAAATGGGAAACAAAAAAAGGCAGGGGTTGCAGTCCTAGTCTCTGATAAAACAGACTTTAAACCAACAAAGATCAAAAGAGACAAAGAAGGCCATTACATAATGGTAAAGGGATCAATTTAACAAGGAGAGCTAACTATCCTAAATATACATGCACCCAATACAGGAGCACCCAGATTCATAAACCAAGTCCTTAGAGACCTACAAAGAGACTTAGACTCCCAAACAATCAATAATAATGGGAGACTTTAACACCCCACTGTCAACATTAGACAGATCAATGAGACAGAAAGTTAAAAAGGATATCCAGGAATTTAACTCAGCTCTGCACCAAGCAGACCTAACAGACATCTACAGAACTCTCCACCCCAAATCTACAGAATATACATTCTTCTCAGAACCACATCGCACTTATTCCAAAATTGACCACATAGTTGGAAGTAAAGCACTCCTCAGCAAATGTGAAAAAACAATTTTTAAAAAAAATTAGACTGGGGTTTGGCTGTGTCCCCACGCAAATCTCAACTTCAATTTTATCTCCCAGAATGCCCACGTGTTGTGGGAGGGACCTAGGGGGAGGTAATTGAATCATGGGGCCAGTCTTTCCTGTGCTATTCTTGTAATAGTGAGTAAGTCTCATGAGATCTGATGGGTTTATCAGGGGTTTCTGCTTTTGCTTCTTCCTCATTTTTCTCTTGCTGCCACCATGTAAGAAGTGTTTTTTGCCTCCCACCATAATTCTGAGGCCTCCCCAGTCATGTAGAACTGTAAGTCCAATTAAACCTCTTTTTCTTCCCAGGCTCAGGTATGTCTTTATCAGCAGTGTGAAAATGGATTAATACAGTATATTGTAGTGTTGCTGAAAAGATACCCAAAAATGTGGAAGCAACTTTGGAACTGGGTATCAGGCAGAGGTTAGAAGAGTTTAAAGGGCTACAGGAAGATGTGGGAAACTTTGGAACCTCCTAGAGACTTGTTGAATGGGTGTTATAAAAATGCTAATAGTGATATTAACAATAAGGTCCAGGCCAAGGTGGTCACAGATGAAGACGAGGAACTTGCTGGGAACTGGAGCAAAGGTAACTCTTGTTATGTTTTAGCAAAGAGACTGGCAGCATTTTGCCCCTACCTTAGAGATCTGTGGAACTTTTTGAACTCAAGAGAGATGATTTAGGGTACCCGGCTGAAGAAATTTCTAAGCAGCAAAGCATTCCAAAGTTGACTTCGGTGCTGTTAAAAGCATTCCATTTTAAAAGGGAAATAGAGCATAAAAGTTCAGAAAATTTGCAGCCTAACAATGCAGTAGAAAAGAAAAATCCATTTTTTTTAGGAGAAATTCAAGCTTCCTGCAAAAATTTGCATAAGTAACAAGAACCCCAGTGTTAATCCCCAAGACAATGGGGAAAATGCTTCCAGGGCATGTCATAGGTCTTCATAGTGGCCCTTCCCATCACAGACCTGGAAGCCTAGGAGGAAAAAGTGGTTTCATGGGCCAGGCCCACCCATGCTGTGTGCAGCACAGGGACTTGGTGCCCTGCACCCCGGCTGCTCCAGCCATTGCTAAAAGGGACCAAGGTACAGTTTGGCCCATGATTTCAGAGGGTGTAAGCCCCAAACCTTGGCAGCTTCCACGTGGTGTTGAGCCTGCGGGTGCACAGAAGTCAAGAATTGAGGTTTAGGAACGTCCACCTAGATTTCAAAGGATGTATGGAAACTCCTGGATGTCCAGGCGAAAGTTTGCTGCAGGAGCAGAGCACTCATGGGGAACCTCTGCTAGGGCAGTGAGGAAGGGAAAAGTGGGGTTGGAACCTGCACACAGAGTCTCTACTGGGGCACTGCCTAGTGGAACTGTGAGAAAAAAGCCACCATCCTCCAGACCCCAGAATGGTAGATCCACTGACAGCTTGCGCTGAGAGCCTGGAAAAGGTACAGACACTCAATGCCAGCCCATGATAGCAGCCAGGTGGGAGACTGTACCCTCTAAAGCCACAAAGGCAGAGCTGCCCAAGACCATGGAAACCCACCTTTTGCATCGGCATGACCTGGATGTGAGACCTGGAGTCAAAGGAGATCATTTGGGAGCTTTAAAGTTTGACTGCCCCACTGGATTTCAGACTTGCTTGGGCCCTGTCACCCCTTTGTTTTGGCCAATTTCTGCCATTTTGAATGGCTGTATTTACCTAATACCTGTATCCCCATTGTATCTGGAAAGTAACTAACTTGCTTTTGATTTTACAGGCTCATAGGTGGAAGGGGCTTGCCTTGACTCAGATGAGACTTTGGACCGTGGACTTTTAGGTTAATGCTGACATGAGTTAAGACTTCGGGGGACTGTTGAAAAGACATGATTGGTTTTGAAATGTGAGGACATTTGATTTGGAGGGTCCAGGGGTGGAATGACATGGTTTGGCTGTGTCCCCACCCAAATCTCAACTTCAATTGTATCTTCCAGAATTCCCATGTGTTGAGGGAGGGACGCAGCGGGAGGTAATTGAATCAAGGGGCCAGTCTTTCCCATGCTATTCGCATGATAGTGAATAAGTCTTACAAGATCTGACAGGTTTATTGGGGGTTTCCAATTTTGCTTCTTCCTCATTTTTCTCTTGCCACCACCATGTAAGAAGTGCCTTTTGCCTCCCACCATGATTCTGACATATCCCCAGCCACATGGAACTGTAAGTCTAATTAAACCTCCTTTTCTTCTCAGTCTCCGGTATGTCTTTATTAGCAGCATGAGAATGGACTAATATAGCTGGGCACAGTGGCTGATGCCTGTAGTCCTACAGCTACCCAGGAGTTCAAGGCTGTGGTGAGCTATGACTGCACAACTGCATTCCAGCCTGGTGACAGAGCAAGACTCTATCTAGAAAAAAAAGAAACAAGAAAAAGAAGGAAGAAAAGCAATAGTTTGAAAGTCATAGGCTATGTTCTTATGTAGCCAGGGGTAGTCATCTTGGGATACAAGGCTGTGGGAGAACCTCTTTTTGAAGTGTGAGGTCAAAGAAAGAGGGACCCAACATGCTTTGCATAATAAGATAAAGCCTTCTACCTAGTTATGGCCCTAGCCATGGGCTAAAAATGGGGAGATAACTTAAAATATGTATTCAAAAATTAAATTTACTTTTTATTCTGACTATAAAAGTAATTCTTGTTTATTGCAGACAATTTGAGAAGCACTAAAACGTATTTTATATGATAGCAAGTCACTAATACTATTACCACCCAAAATGACCACTAATATTGATATTCCAGTCTTTTTTTGAGTACATATGTTTTTACATACTCAAAATTATTATATATGAATTTGTATTTTTTTTACAGGTTATAATAGAGTCCACATAGTACTATTTTTTTTAATATTATTAAATTGTCTTAAAGAATTTTCCAACCACAGAGTAGATTATACAACTACAATGCACTTAAGCATAAGAAAGGATTTTTTAAGTCAATATTTAATTACCATTTTCCATTAGAGAAATCCCTACTAGGGAAGCCACAAAGAGGAAAATCACAGTTAGTAGATAAACACTAAGCTATATTACAACTGGAATCATGCCTTCAGGGCTCCCCACTGCCTGGGTCCAGCCAGAGATGGGACCAAAGGCTCATTCCTGTTAAAGCTGCATAATATCGACATCTAATTTTATAACTTCAAACAACTTGAGACATCACCAAACAATTTAGGCTTGGGAGTATGCTCCTTCAGAGAGGAATAATTATGAACTGAGATAGTCAGAAATATACACAGAGATAAGACTTAGCTGGACCTGAAAGAAAGCATGGCATGGGTATCTGGGTTAAGAGTTAGGGTAAAGATAAAATAACAATGGAAAGGATTGAATTGTATAAGGGTTTGAAAATGAGCATCTCTGGCAGAGACAACCTAAGCAAAGGTGTGGCACTGGGAATATGTCTGTACATGACAGAAACCAATCTAGTTTTATAGCAGAAAGTTTATTCTGATAATATTTAAAAGTCAACTTTTGTATGTAATATTAGACCAATGATAAAAGACTTGAATAATAGTCTAATACAACTGGATTTCAAACTTCAAGCAATATCCAATTACTGTGAGTCCTCAAGCCAAAGAAAGCGATAGTGAAAACAATGTTTTAGAAAGATTAAAGTATGGGAAAATATGTAGGGTGGTTTAAATTGGGGGTAAATAGAATCTGAAAAAAGGGTTACATGTCTACCACGAGTGAGCTGATAGCTATAGCCATGAGACTAGGAAGGAGGAGCACTGTAAAGAAGAATAAGTAGGACTCCATGGCTAAGACACATGGTAAAGGTGAAAAAGTCAATGATGATGAAGAACGTATTCCTTGGTGACTGGGAGAAAGTTATACCACCAACTGAAAAGTGGAGTGAAGAGATGGGAAGAAGATCACAATGACAAGTAGGTTTAATTTGGGATATTTACGTTTGCGCTGATTGTGGGGCATGCATATGAAAATGTTCTATAAGTACCTGGAAAGATGAACTCAGAAATAAAGTGTAGAGTGAAGTCGAAAATAAAGAAATGTGAAGAGTTTCATGAGCGGTTTGTAGAATCCACCATCTTAACTATCTAGATGCTCCTTAAATAGGCCAGTAGCTTAAGTAATCATTGAAACAGGGTTGAATATAATCTTCATTAATTAATTTATTCTTTTATTTATTCAACAGATATATACTTATTTCATCATGAATGACGTATTACATTGATTCTACATCAATGATATTCTAATCCTATTCCCATTAAGAAGATTGACAAGTAAAATTCAAAGCAGGCTAAAGTCAATTCAGGATAATTAGGGAATGTGTGCCGTCTCCTGTATGCTGGAAATTACTTGTATATTGAAAAATCAAGACAGGTTGTTTTCACACCACGGAAAATATCAATGTGATTCTATCTCCACAATTTCATAACATATTCCATCCTTTTAAAAATACCTGTTAATAAGCCTGGTCTTAAAATGCAATTGCATCTAGATTCGACATTGCAGTAAACCTATTTATACCAAATTATCTGCCATCAACTTTGCTATAATTGTCAATATTACTCAGCTTCCATTATCCATGATATGATTAAGTTCCACTGAGTCTATTCCAGCTCTCTTACATAGTTATTTATGGTGTTTCTGCTATGTCTCTAACCCAGATGGGTATAAGGTAACATAACAATTCACAAAACTGTACAAATAAAAAGTAAATTAAAAGGACATTAGTGTAAGGGCTTAATCATCCAGTGTTAGCTTCACATGGCAAGTCAGCTGCCTCTTTAGAACATTTTTCCCAGGGTATCAAATTCCTGATTTTCTTTTATCCTGTGCCATGATCCTAAAGGTCTTCCCATATCTTTCTTAACATTTTTGTAAACAATGTCGATAAAAGCCAACATGTCAGAAATAATCATTTTTTAATGGTTCATTAGTTGGTTGATATTAGCTTTCAGCTGCAAATAATAAACTGATTTCAGCTGAATCAGAGGAGAATCTGTATTGGCTCATATATCTAGAAATCCAGAGGAGGGCATAATGTAGGCTTTGAACAAGCCAATAACTCTAGTCCAGTTTTTCTGTAAGTCCCTCCACTAAGTCCTCCACTGTGTATTAATTTTGTTCATAGATTAACTTTCCTATGGTGCAAAAGTAACTGTGGCAGTTCTGAGCTTTTCATCTGCAACTCCATGGTGGCTAGATGAAGAGAGAGTGTCTCCTTCAGTGGGTCTTTCTTCAGAGCATGAAAATTTCTTTCTCAGAAGCCCTTAGCAAACCTTCTCTCATGTCTCATTGGCCCAAACAGGAATTATCTTAGGTCTGTGATATCAATGCCTAGAATTTTCCTGAAGTCCATGGGCTACGAGGGGGAAAGAGAATATAATAACAAAAAAGGAGAAGCAGTAGGGGAGGAAGGGGCCTGTTACAAAGAGGAAAGGAAAGAATGCATACTATGGCCGACTAACAAGCTCTGCCACTTGATATTATTTTTGGTTTTTAAGTGGGAAACTTTGGTGTGGAGTAATGGAGAAAATGGAAAAGAAGCTATTTGACAGTTCTTATGGTTACCTACTCCCACGATTGCCTTCGTTTTTCTCTTTTTATATTTCTCAGAATATTTTCCCTGTCATTGCTTTCCATTTATATGCCTACTTGCAAGTTTTAATTTCTCTGTAAGATTAGTGATCAGGGTCTAACATACTGGGGCCTCCAGTAACTTTTTTCACGTATGTATTTTTCTTTCCTCTAGTTTTGGAAATATTAGTAAACTTTCTAATATTTGAAGGGAAAATTCATTAAGAAATAAAGGCTTTCCACATATAATTTCCAATGCTTTTTCAGGGGTGGGGGTATGTGTGGCATTTCTTTAAATAGCATCAATTTATCTAAGGTGATCTCACGTTTTCACTGCTAGAGTAAAAAATTTAAAACAGTATACTTGACACTAGCCAGCTTTAATCTTTTACCTGTCTGCTGTACACTGCTTCTGAAAAGTGTGTAGTTTTATCTATTCACTCCATAAGGCTCCAACCCCTGGGAGTCAGACCGCAATGGGCATATCTCCTTCTTCTCCCACTGATATGGAGGATCGCTCTCCTGGCCCCAGACTTGAAATGTATTATAAATAATAAATGCTGCCATTTGTTGAGTTTATTGGAAGTTATCTCAGTTTATTCCTCATAACAATCCTGCAAGGTGACTATTGCTCACTCATTTATTCATGAGAAAACTGAGGCCCAGCAAATTTAAATTTCATAGTTGTTAGACTAAAAATTGGTGGAGTCAAGATTCAAATAATGTCTTATTCCAAAAGCCATGTTAATTTCAATATGTCAAATAGTTTCTCAATCCCAAGTGCTTACCAGCAATTTTTTAATTAATAAACTTTATCTTTAGATCAATTTTAAATTCGCAGTGAAACTGAGCAGAAACTACAAAGTTCCTATATACCCGTCTCTACACTTGCACAGCCTCCGAAGCTATTAACATCCCACAACACAATGGTACATTTGTTAAAATCGATGAACCTACATCGACATCATTATAACCCAAAGGCCGTAGTTTACATTAGGGTTCACTCTTGGTGTTGTACATTCTGTGGGTTTGGACAAATGGCAAATGACATCTATCCACTATTGTAGTATCATAGAGTATTTTTACTTCCCTAAAAATCCTCTGTGCTCTGCCTGTTCATCTTTCCCATCCTCTTAACCGCTGGCAACCACTGATATTTTTACTGTGTCCATAGTTTTACCTTTCCCAGAGTGTTATATAGTTGGAATCATAACATGTAGCCTTTTCAGATACGCTTATTTCACTTAGTAGTATGCATTTAAGTTTCCTTCTCTTCTCATGGGATAATAGCTCATTTCCTTTTAGCACTGAGTAATAGTCCATTGTCTGGATGTACCACCATTTATGTATTCATTCTCCTACTGAAGGACATCTTTGTTTCTTCCAAGTTTGGGTAATTATGAATAAAATTGCTGAAAACATCCATGTGCAGGTTTTTATGTGAATCTAAGCTTTCAAAGCCACTACGATTTTCAGTCACTTTAAACCCCCAACAAATCCCTTAGAACTACAACAATGACTACAAAGATTTACTGTAGCCTCTTCTTCTGAATGGAGTTTCCTAGGGACATAACAAATTCTCTAAATAAAAAGTAAAATGTTTTAGAAATAGAAATTTGCAGTTAATATTTTATTAGAGAATTTATATAAAAGTTTTACAAATGATTAATATGGATAGCTTGATACAAGTGAAACTGTTGAAACATTACAAAAATGCAATTTGAAGAACATTATTAATAAAGATTAGTTTTCACTTTTTCCAGCTGATAGAAATGAAAGTCTCAATGCCAAATTAAAATGACAAAGGGGAATTATTTTCCAAGAATTACATATTCTTATATTGTCCGTTCTTGGCACATATTTTACAGTGAACATATAAAGAAAAAAAAAAGACTGCAAAGCAAATGCAAGAAACTTATCCTCACAGGCTTTAGGTCCTGTGCTCCTGTGGGAAGGCGAAGGGTATGATAACTGCAGCACTAGAGAGCAATACCATTAATTCCAAATCATAAATTCCATTGAGGGCTTAATGTCAATACGAGCCAAGATAGTAATTTTTAAACACAGAGACATACAATACATTCCATTTTCAGTACAATTTTAGGGGTTTAATTTAAATTAGATGAATTATGCTTAACATTTATATGAATTTTTATTTATAGAGCTTGTTATTTTAGATTGTTCTTTTTATTATGATGGATAGAGAGAGAGATAAGGATCCCCTATGGAAAAAGAAGTATTCAATCAAGCCCTTACAACTGATCATTTTAAAGTCACTGACGACCATGTGTAGCTATGCAAGCTGACACAAGGGTACCTGTTTTGAAAGTTGGGTCTGAAGGAAGGGCAAGAAAGGAGTAAAGAAACTGACACTACTCTAAATAACAATGTGTAATACAAACTGTACAGTGACCGAAGCAGCCAGGTAAATGAAAATCAGTTTCTTTCTCCTTACGAACTTAGAGCAGAAAGCAGTCATGTAACTCAAATATCTATAAGGAGAGGCAGGTAATAGGCAGGGACTGAGGAAAACTGGAAAATGCATGCACAATCTAAAGTGGCAACTGCTACCCAGCAACAGCCAATTGTTGCCATACAGGAAGGAGGACTCAGTGTGGCTAGAGTTAATTACTTTTTTTAAAGCATCAAGAATAATAAAATTTTATGTGTAATCTCCTGATTTTATTTATTTATTTATTTTTTACAGACAAGTTCTTGCTCTGTAACCTAGGATGTAGTGCAGTGGCACGATCATAGCTCAGCGCAGTCTCAAATTCTTGGCCTCAAGTGATCCTCTCACCTGGGCCTCCCAAAGCCCCAGGCATAAGCCGCCACGCCTGGTCCCTGATTTTTAAAATACAATAGGGCCAGCCAATAGGACTTCATGCCAAATCTAGCTTACATGACATTACTTTACAACCCCTTATGTATACTCTGCCATCTATGAGAATTCATGACTAACTTCGATAAGACAGTCAGAAAAAGAAAAATGCTGTCCTGAAAATCACAGCAATGAGATCTTTTTCTTTTTAATCACAGTACAATCAGCATACAATAAACTGCACCTACCTGAAGTATAAAGTTTGTTAAGTTTTGATGTGTATACACCTATGAAACCATCATCACAAGCAAGATATAATAAATATATCCATGAACATCATGTTTCTTCATGCGCTTTTGAAATCTCTCCTTCTGCTCCCTACCTGCCTCTCCTCACCCCTGCCCCCAGGCAACCACTAATCTGCTTTCAGTCATTGCCTAAAAATTGTCTATAAATGGAATCATATGGTAGGTACTTGCAATGGTTTCCTGGGGCTAGGGTTTTAAAAGTACCACAAGTTGGGTGAATTGAAACAACAGAAATGTACTCTCTCACTCTTCTGGAGGCTAGAAGTCTGAAGGAAAGGTGTCAGCAGGACTCTGCTACCTCTAAAGGCTCTAGGGAAGTATCTATCCTTCCTTGCCTCTTCTGGCTTCTGGTAGTTGCCAGTAATCCTTGGCATTCCTTGCCTTATGGCAGCCTAACTCTAATTACTGACTCTGTCTTCACACAGCCTTTTCCCTTCTATCTCCTCTGTATCTTCAAATCTCCCTCTTCCTATAAAGATAATAGTCATTAGACTTAGGGCCCATTCTAACCTATCATGACATAGTTTTAACTTAATTATTAATAAAACTGCAAAGATGCTATTACAAAGTAAGGTCATATTCACATGTAATGGGATCAGAACTTCAGCATCTTTTTTTGGGAAACACAATTCAACCCACAACAGTATCAACAGTATTTTTTTTCTTTTGCTGGCTTCTGCAACTATGAAATTATTTTAAGATTTACCCATTTTGTTGCATGTTTTAGTTTATTCCTTTCATAGCAGAGTGCTATTCCATTGTATGGATACACCACAATTTATCAATTTAGTTGTTAGTGGATATTTGAGTAGTTTTCCGTTTTTGACTATTACAAATAAAGTTGCTATAAGCATTTGTGTACACGTGTTTGTATTCACATAAGCCTTCTCTTAAGTACATACATAGACGTGGAAGAGTTGAATCATACAACGTATTTAACTTTATAAAAAATTATCACTGTTTGCCAAAGTGATTGTACAATTTTATATTGTGAACATAAGGTATACGAGAGTTCCAGTTTCTCATCAACAATTGCTGTGGTCAGTCTTTTTAATTTTAACCAATCTCATATATACATAGTAGTATTCATTGCAATTTAATTCTTATTTTCCCAATGAATAATGATGACAAGTACCTTTTTATGTGCTTATTTTTCATTTGTATGTCTCCTTTGTGAATCATCTTTTCCAATCTTTTGCCCTTTTTTTTTGAGTTGCTTGTTCTCTTATAAGAGTTTTGAGGATTTTTTACATGTTTTGGATACAAGTCCTTTACCATATATGTGCTGTGCAAATATTTTGTCTATTTCTGTGGCTTGTCTTTTTTTTTTTTCCTCATGACAGTAACTTTTGAAAAGAAAAAGTTTTAAGAAGTACAATTTATCAGTCTGTTCTTTCCTGGATTGTGCTTTCGATATTATATCTAAAAACTTTTTAAATAGCCTAGGCCATATATATTTTCTCTTATGTATTCTGCTAAAAGTTTATAGTTTTAGGTTTTACACTTTAATCTACATTTCCAGATAATTTTATTATGTGATGTGAGTTATGGATAGAGTTTATTTTTTTGCATGTGGACTCCCAAATGTTCCAGCAACATTTTTGAAAAAACTATTTTTTCTTCACTGATTTAAGTTTGCAATTTTGTTAACAATGAGTTGTCAAGACTTTTGCTTCTAGAAAATGAAGTAAATGTATCTTTCATGTTTGTCCAATGACATACAGCTAAAACCCTGTGCATTTTATATAAAGCAAATATAAAAGACCCTGAAAGGTGAAGAGAAGGCAGACTGCCTAGGGAACTCAGGACCCAAAGAACGACAAATTGGTGAGTTCTAAATGTTTTCTTTTTTTCTATATATCACAAACGTGGAGTTTGAAGAACCAGTGATCCGGAAACACCAATGGGTGCAAACAAACAAAAAGCCTGCCTTCTTCACCCAAAGGATCGGGAGGGGAGGAACCTGGCAAGACAGAACACTGTAGACAACTATCACTATGCTCCACCCAAACACCACGGAAACAAAAACAAAAACAAAAACAAACAAACAAAAAAACTTTGCCATGCCAGCAAAAGTTAAGTAGGGAGCCTGGACATCCTGCTTTGTGAGGCAGTAATGAGGTGCTCCAACATCCTCTTTGGAGTAGTGTCAAAGAAGGCAAAGCAGGAAGCAAAGCCAGCAAAACCCTCCATACTGGAACAGACATACATATTTTGCATTGATTCTTACATAAATAAATCTGTTACATTAATAAATCTGTTGTCCATTTATTTTTATTCATCTATGGCATTTTTTTTTCCTTTGGTTGCTTTTGAAGTATTTCTTTAATCACTCCTCTTAGGTAATTTAATTATGATGAGCCTTGCTGTACTTTTCTCCGGGCTTCCTGTGTATGGAATTCATTGTGTTTACTGTATCTGTGGGTTTAAAATGTCAACAAATACGGAAAATTTTTAGCCATTATTTATTTAGATATTTTTCTACCCTCCCTTTAGAGACTCTAATTACATGCCTATAAAGCTGCATGAAGTTGTCCCAACTTCACTTATGCTCTTTTTTATTTTTCTCTATCGTTCACTTTGGGTGAATTTTATTATATGTCTTCAAGAATACTGATCTTTTGTTTTCTGTAATGTCTAATTTGTTATTTATCCTACTTATTATATTTTAATATTTTAGCCATTATAGCTCTCCTCTCCTGAAGTCTGATTTGATTCTTTGAAAGATACTCTACTTAGCTTTTTGAAGATATGGAATATAGTTATAATAACTGTTTTGATGTCCTTATCTTGACCCAATTTTGGGTCAGTTTCCATTGATTATTTTTCTCATTATGACTCATATCTTCTTGTTTCTTGGAATGACTGCTAGTTGTTGATTGGATGCCAAATATTGTGAATTTTATATTTTGGGGGTCTGTATATTTTTGTATTCCTATAAATATTCTTAAGCTTTCTTTTTCAGCACAGTTGTGTCATTGCCTGATGTCCAGTGCCTTAAAAACCATTGTTTCATATATTTTGCTTTGTTTTCTTGTTTGTTTTTGACAAGAGGGTAAGTTCAATCTCTATTATTCTATCTTAGCTGGAAGTGGAAAGCTGGTGAAAAGATCTTGAAGGAAACCAAATGTAGAAATTGTATAGTCAGGAGAGAAGAAACCCAGCTCTGCCTATTCCTCTCTCCCTTCAGTTGGATCTGGCATTCTAGCAATCACCACCGATGAACTGTCTTGCCTCTTTAGTCCCCGTCATCAACCAACTAGCAGAATACCTCAACCTTAGTGAAATGTATTATTAGGAAAAGGGGTCTAGGATACTTACATCCTACTTCTCTGTATAGGCATTAGGCTTTTCTGAAAGGTCAATGAGATTCACCCAGCACAGTTTCCATAGAAGTTTGGAACTGAGGGTGTAGAGCTGAGATTAGTACCTGACATATCTCTGTGAAGACCTGAACATTTTGAGTGTGTTTTCACACCAGCCCTGGGAAGTGTGCATGATCCTAAAGTGCAAATTCTTCTAAGAGGACTTAGGAGGAACACATGCTAAAATCTCCCCTTTCCTAATATATTCTAGAATAAGCAGTCCTTACTTGCATTACTTAATTTTCCCCAGAATAGAGTATAAATAATGAACTCATAAGTACAGGGAGAAGAAGCTGTGGTGAAAGCCACAAGTTCTTAAAGTTAAGCTCATTTGTTTAGTCTAAGATTGCTAAAACTTGATCTTTAGAGAGCAATGCATTCTGGCTCTGTAAAAACAAGTTTATTCTTAGAGCAAAACAAAGAAATGACTATTCCAGAAAAAAAAAATGACTTTCAGGTTATATAGACTGATGCATTTCTTTTTCTTTTTCTTTTCTTTCTTTTTTTTTTTTTTTTTTTTTTTGAGATGGAGTCTCACTCTGTCACCCCTGCTGGAGTGTAGTGGCTTTGAGACGGAGTCTCACTCTGTCACCCCTGCTGGAGCATAGTGGCATGATCTTGGCTCACTGCAACCTCCGCCTCCTGGGTTCAGGTGATTCTGCCATCTCAGCCTCCTGAATAGCTGGGACTACAGGTTTCAGTGCATTTCCAATGCAGTGTTACCAGAAAGTATCATTTGCTTTGAAGTTCTAGTAAAAATGTTAATGCTCACAACTAACCAGCTTCTCTGACTTCTTCCAAACTTCATCTTTCTTCGTGAAGAAACATCGGTTTAAATGAAGATTCATTTCTATCTTTTTATAAAGTTAATTCCTCAGAAAGCCCAAAAGGAAGAAAAAAAAAGAAAACTATATATTACCTTGTTTGACTTTCATGACATCAGAAATGTTGATAAACTTTACGAGAAAAAAAATATGTCCTAATACCAACACTCAGGCTTAAAGGCAGATATACTGCCTGTTCATAGAATCTAATTCAGATCCTTCAAATATAGAGAGATGACTTAAATTTCTGCTTCATTAACTACCATGACCAACAATGACAAAAAAAAATCCCTATTAGAAACCCAGTACAATAGCTGCAGCCACTTCTTCCTTAACCAATAGTCCCATTTGTCTTCCCTTGAATCTGGGAGGCAGTCAATAGATGTGAAACAATAATCTGTCAGAGACAGCTGAGCCCTTCTTTATAGAGAATAGATGTGCCCAAGGGCCCTCTATATTCTGAGCACATACTCCCCTGTTCTATATTGAGATTTGATCATAAACTGGCTAAGTCTTGATTTCCCAACTTCACTGAAACACAGATGTAATAATTAAGTACTTTTAGGCCCCAGAAACATGGCAGGGGAGATTCTCCCTATGATAGGACTAGAAAAATTTTCACTCAGTTCTAGAACATCAAGGCACCACGCAATTTCCTAAGTCCTGGAATTACTTACTGATCTTAGGTCCAATTCTACAATAGTAATCTGTGCTCCTAGTCATCCACTGAACAGATATTTATTGTGTTCCTGAAATTTGCTAGGCATTGTGCTAGCTATTAGAGACAAAAAAAACAAGTTGGAAAAGACTTCTGACATCATGAAAGGCAGAGGAATGAGAGAGCAAATAATAAGTAAACCAACCAGATAATTCCAGAAAAATAAATGCCTGTAAAGGAGACAAAACAGAGTAATTTTGACAAAGTGCTTCATATGTGATATGGGGGTTGCTTTAAATAGGTCATAAAAGCCCTCTCTGAGTATGTGACAGTTGAGCTGACATTGAATACAAGCCATACAACGAGCCCAGGTAAAAATCTTCTCCCAATTAAAAGAGAAGTAAGGTGAAAGTAAGGTGCTATACTCCTCCAATTCCTTCCTGAATCCTCTGGCCTCCTAGACATCAGATTTCGTGGACACCGACTTTCTGACCTGCTGTATTGAGTACAAGGCCTAAGGTTTCTTATTAGAAGAGATCCCCACCCCAGGCCCAACCTTCTGCTAGTAACCAACACTCTACGAACTCCATTAGCTTTATCCTATAAGTCTATGTACAAATTGCCTTTGGGTGTCTTCCCAGCCAGGAGTTAGCTCTGTGTTAAAAGTACACTTGCAAGAAGTTGAAACAAGAAATGGAGAGAAAGAAACTGATGCTTTCCAACTCCTGGCTTCGCTTCTTCCTGAAGCCTGGTCATCTTTCTTATACTGTCCTCCAGGCTTGACCTAGCCTCAAAGACGACAAGATTATTGATGGTGACTCAGCTTTGGAGTGGAAGCAAAGGAGCTAAAAGGTGGGTACAGATGGTACTTAAATGTGGAACATTACTGTATAAAGCAAAAGATGAGAAGGAGTTCTTTTAAGGCCATAGAGTACATGTGGAAATTACAGTAGAGATTTTTATCGAAGATTTGACAAAATCCTTGCATTTTGCAGAGAAAAGCACACAAATGTTTTTTTCTCAATAGAAATCACAGAAATGTCCTAAACATTCTCTTTCATTCAACCAATCTCACTACTGACCAGAGATGCATAATTATTTATAAGGCGGCTGCTCAGAGGAGAAGGGGGGAAATCCAAGCATTTCTTCAAACTTTTAATAATGTGATTAAAATACATTTTAGATGGAAAAATACTTTCAATAGCAAATCAAAGAAAAGGAAAGGCAACGTTTATGAAAGATTAGCTCACCTAAAGTTTTGTTTAAAGATACCCATATCTGTCAGGCCCTTTGTATTAAATATTTTTCAAGTTACAGAGGGAAACAGAGTTTCCAAGCAGAGATCTAAATGTATTATACTTAAAAGTACAAAACTGCTTTCTTCTAAAATATATTTTACTTAATTACTCAACCATGTCAGGAAAATAACATGGACATATGTTCTACATCTGCAGTATTCAATACAGTAGCCACAAGCCACTGTGGCTACTGAGCATTTAAAATGTGGCTAGAGTAACTGAAGCACTGAATTTTTTATTTATTTAATTTTAAGTAATTTTAATTAGCCTCATGTGGCTAATGGCTTCCATACTGGACAATGGAATCTATATAATCACTTGATACTAGTGCCAATGCAAGGGAACAAGTATATGAGGCATTTGAAGTGTTATGAAATACACTCCTATACTCTTCAGAAAAGAGCTCAAAAATTAAGAAATTCCACCTAAAATTTATTGTTAACTAATGGACTAATGGTTAGCTATGATAAGACAGCACAAATCACTTTATAGCGGTAAAAGTGAACTTGGTTTCCTGAGGACTTGAAATGTAAACAGACAAAAAAATTAATGACTATGTCTCACATTTTCAGATTACGCTTTTTCCTCTTTTAAGAATGATTTTTCAACAGTCTCTTATTTGGTCACAGGCTGAACATTTCTTCTTGGTCTTGTTGAAGACAGGTGGTAAGTAGATGAAGGATGAGTTCCTGTGGCCACAACTCCTTTTCTCCGTATCTCGCATATGTAACTCTAGGTACATTCAGCCACAAATAGAAATGCCTTACAAAGAGAGATCAGCCTCTCAAAATGTGGCAACATGCATGAGAACACATTTTGTTTAGCTCAAGGCCTGGTACAAGTTAACTTTTTAGCGTCAAAAGATAAAATGGTGAAGGCAAGTATTGAAGATCACATCACAGACACATATTTTTTTAAACATCAGGTTGTCAGAAACTTGTCAAGAAAAAACAAAAATCACACAAGAAAAGAAATCTTGCCAAAAATTTGAACAAAGCTAAAAAATCTACAGGCATAAAATTTTTTGCAAGTAGCACTGAATATGAGGGGACATGTAAACTCAACGTAATCTCATCAAGATGAGTTATTTCCTAATAGGTGACTTAAGAGTATTTTAAATAGAAACATGAAACAGATATGACCATTACTTTTAGCTGTTGGCAAATTTCAGATTTAGAATTTTTATTAAAATCATACGTGAAGAATATAAAAAAAAAACTGACTGCTTGAATTCATAGTTTTTTATTCCCATACAACACACCAAAAAAGGCAGCAAGTAAATGCTTCTTAACCCACACAGTATTAGTTTGGTAAAAATACTTTAAAGAAAGAATTTCTGGGAATTTTAAGTGGGATCAAACAAGAAACTGTTCACTTAACAGCAAAGGAAAGGGTTTCTTCTTCCAAAGACATGACACGAATTACTTTTTCTTCAGGGACCAAATTACCTAGATATGTTTTTGACAGCCTGGATAGCTTTTTGGAACTAAAGCATTGCTGAATATCTACAGAGCTTAACAATGTTCCCCATGATTGCCAAGATTCATCTAAATTTTCAAAATGTAACAGCATACTTATAATTCAGAACTTAGCTTTATGAATCCAGTTAAGAATGGACAAATCATTTCTCACTGAAATATCTGTACTTGAGAAAAGTATGCATCCCAAGAAAAGAGAGAGAATCAAGTGAGAAATTTAATACCTTCCAACTTAGATCTTTTATTGTGGCTACCATTAAAAACAAGATAAATCTGGCCAGGCACGGTGGCTCATGCCTGTAATCCCAGCACTTTGGGAGGCTGAGGCGGGTGGATTACCTGAGGCCAGGAGTTCGAGGCCAGGCTAGGTAACATGGCGAAACCCCATCTCTACTAAAAATACAAAAATTAGCTAGGTATGGTGGTGGGCACCTGTAGTCCCAGCTACTTGGGAAACTGAGGCAGGAAAATTGCTTGAACCTGGGAGGTAGAGGTTTTAGTGAGCTGAGATCATGCCACTACACTCCAGCCTGAGCAACAGAGCGAGACTCCAACTCAAAAAAAAAAAAAGATAAATTCAATATTTACAGTTTTAAGTATTTCCTCACCCACTTCTTTTATTTACTATACCTTTTTAATATCCATTATCCTACTATGATAGATATAAAAAGCATATCCATTTTAAATAAATCTTAACAAAACAAAATGGGTAAAATGAAGAGGTCCTCAAATATTGGTAATAAGATTTAAATTATGAAATATTACTGAGTGAAAGGAGATTGAATGAGAAATAGGATGTATGTGAAAGAAGCCCTGAACTGAAGCAGGGCTTCAAGGTTCAAGGCCAGGTACTACCATCAACTGCCCCAATTGCCTGAGTAGACTGACCTTCACCATTCCTGATCTGCTTTCTTAGGTACCAAATGAAGAACCAGATTCAGTGAATTTTTTTTAAACTGTGCCTTTCAGAGTAATAGAGTTCTGAGAAAGTGCCTATTTTGGGGCCCGCCCTAGTGGCGCACAAGGTGATGGCTACCAATCAGTCAGAGTAGGTCTGTATTTATCTGCCATATCTATTGGGAATTCACAGTAGTTTTTGTTTGCATACAAATTTCCCTCTGCCCATAATAATTTCAAAAACTATTGGACTAAACTTCTCACATCCTTTTCCAGTTCTAACTTTGAAAAGAGCAGAATTAGTTATGTATTTTTAAAAGTTTCTGCTGTAATCCCTCAATGTTATTGAATTATCTCCACTAAAGAGTAACATACCCATTTCTTTCTATGGCTGCCTTGCCATGGGTTTGAGTACTGTTCTTAATCCAAGTATTGCCTGGATTTTGGTGCTCCTTCATACACAGGGGCAGTCTATGTGTCAGAGAATGTGATTTTAGTACCAAAAGATAATCCCCAAGACTGGAGAGAAGGGGATGCCTTTCTTAGAAGTTCTGTGTCAGCACTGTCCTAGCTCACCTGACATAGTGGGTCTCAGCTGACCAGGCTGATACTGGAGAAAAAGAGCAAAACCATCAAGTGAAAACATGCAGAAAAAAATACATAATAACCCAGATACAAATTGAGACAAGAGAAAGCAAAATATGAACATATACACACACACAGACACACACACACACACACACACAGATGAGAGTAATCAGAAAATGTAGAAAGTTTCCTTTTTTTTTTTATTCAATTAATTTTTTTAGAGACAGTGTCATGCTCTGTCGCCCAGGCTGGAATGCAGTGGAACCATCAGAGCTCACTGCAGCCTGGACCTCCTGGGCTCAGATAATCCCTCCCACCTCAGACTCCTGAGGAGGTGCTGGGACTAGAGGTGTGTGCCACCATGCCCAGCTAATTTTTATATTTCCTGTAGAGATGGGGTTTCACCATGTTGCCCAGGCTGATCTGGAACCCTGGGCTCAAGTGATCTGCTCACTTCAGCCTCCCAAAGTGCTGCAATTACAGCACTTTGGGGTGAGCCACCACACCCAGCCAGAAAGTTTCCAATTTTAAAGCTGAATCAAAAAATTAAAATTAAATTTGCAAAAAAGCCGAACAGGGGTCATGATGGTTGAGGAAATGCTACGAGGTGGAAGTTCTATCTAGCCACTTACTTACAAATGGAACCTCTGGCTATCTTCCGATATTCTAAAGATCCAGCATCAGGAATCTTTATGAAAATCATGTAAGATTTAAATGTCTCAACAAAATAAAATGGGTAAAATTAAACAAAATACTTACAAGTGTAAATCTGCTTGAAATTCATATTTGAAATACATTCAACATGAAATTTTCAAAATTGTTTGACTTCATATTTGTATAAATAGTAGCATTGTTTATCATGTGACCTGCAAGAGTTTTAAGTTAGCTGATCTATAGCCTTATTGGAAATATTCTAAAAACTTGTGTGGGGTAAGTTATAAGAACTTCCTTGAACATGAAAAAATGCCCAGGCTGGGTTAGTGCCAGGATCATTTATATACTGCTACACCAAACCTTAAAGACAGAGATAGAAGCATAAATCAACCACCATTTTATATGCTCACGGTTCAGTGGGTTAGCAATTTAGGCTGCCTCAGCTGGGCAGTTCTGTGGGTTTTGCCTGGGGTCAGTCATGTGGCTGCAGGTATTAGGTGGTTCAGCTAACACAGGATGGTCTAGATGGCCTCACGGACATATCTGGCAGTAGATGTTGCCTGTTGGCTGAGCCACATGTCTCCAGGGAGTGTCCTCAGGCTCCTTCTTAGGGGCAGCAGTGTGCCAAGCAGGCAAGAGCAAAAACTGCCAGGCTTCTGGAGGCTTAGGTCCACAAGTCTCACCATTCTGGCACATTCCATCTGCCCAAGCAAGCAACAAATCCAGTCTCAGATTCAAGGGGTGAGAAAACTGAATCTACCTCTTGATGTGAGGAGAACAGTCACATTGCAAAGGAATCTGTGTATAACATAAGATGGGAGGAATTATTGGGCCTTCTATCTTTACAATCAACTATTATGTCTTTAGTGTATGTTTCCTCAGTCATATCTGGAGTGCCAACTCCCGATAATAGCAACTGGCATTTAAAGAAAAGGTGCTGATGTAAGTCACCTTGGAAAGTACTATTTTGACTGGAAACTGTAAGACTAAAGACTAAATGTCCATAAACACTGTAGTTAGGTTGGTAAGCACATTCAAAATGCAAACAGACACATAAACATAATACACATGTATAATCACTACATTGCAGACAGACAAAATGAAAATAAATACACCAAAATTAAAAATACAACAGATAACCTTGGCTAACAGTCCTCTACATAGCCAATTAGGGTCTTCTGATATAAATACATACATTTTATTTATGTATGCATTTAAAACTAAAAACAGGGGACAGGTGTGGTGGCTCACACCTGTAATCCTAGCACTTTGGGAGGCCAAAGTGGGTGGATCACCTGAGGTCAGGAGTTTGAGACCAGCCTGCCCCACATGGTGAAACCCCATCTCTACTAAAAATACAAAAATTAGCTAGGCGTGGTGGCACGTGCCTGTAATCCCAGCTACTTGGGAGGCTGAGGCAGGAGACTCATTGATCCTGGAGAGGGCAGAGGTTGCAGTGAGCCAAGATCGCGCCACTGCAATCTCGAACAAAAAAAAACTAAGAACAAAATTTTACATGCTGTTCAGGAAACTACTTTCTTCATGAAGCATATTTATGAAGCTTAATCTTCAAAGCCCCACATTGGCATAGGCTTTTTCCAAGTATCTGAACCTATTTTTTTCTTAGTTTTTAAATTATGTAAACTTCAGGCCCCACAAAACCTGTATACACTCCTGTTTCTAAGTGAATAAATATATATCTGCATTATCATTTTAAGTGGCAAACAGTAACATAGTATTTTACTGCATGAAGGGACCATCCTTTTTTTTTCCAATCAATCCCTTAGACAGATGTTTAAGTTTTCTAATTCTGTGGACTATTACCCAGCACCTCAGCCTGGTTGTTGAGTTAGCATCCTCTGAGACACTCTCTCTGTGTCCTAAAGCCCTGTGAGTGTGCACTCAGTCCGGGCTCCTTGCTACTGCTCCTCACCCTGGTGCTCCTGACTTCTAAAAGTCTTGAGGGAAGAACAGAGAGTAAATTTGGGATAGTAGAAAATAAATGCAGGTTCTTGAGTAGAAATCATTGTGAGGGAGCAGTGTATTGTAGAATGTTATGACAATCAATTTATCAATAAATAAGTAATAGGGTGTTTGCACTGTGCAAATGTAACTCTCAGAGTAGCAGGGAAAAGAGAAAACAGTAACAGATCTGCAGACCCCTGTAGTTATAGCTGCAACCCAGAGACAGAGGTCCCCTTGATATGGCTCCTAGGAGACAAAATTTCTTTAAAATGAAAAATAAATTAAGAAGGGAAATGGGGAATCTGTTGAGAGGGTAGGGGTGGGGTATATTGGCACTTTGGGAAGGCACCCCTGTATGCCACCTTTTTTTCTTCTTCTTCTTCCAGTGAAAACACAGGGCCTCCTTGTGAAGCAGAGTTGCAGTTTTTTTGATGAGGGAGAACTTCCAAGCTCAGCAGACATACTTCATACATTGAACCATGCCGAAAGTAGACAGAGAAGGTTAGAAGAAAGCAAAATAACAGCAATGCAAGGGCTCAGTTTGAGCTTGGGAATGAAGCTTTGTGCTTCACTAACCAGACACCGGACACACTAAAGGAGTAACACACTCTGGGCAGTCTCACAGCAGAGCAATGGCCAGTCCCAGTGCAAACCTGAAAGGGAAAAGAGAGGACTCACTCTTCCCAAAACAACTGCACACAGAGTGGTGGTCAAAAACAAATTCCATTACTGGAACTTGTAGGGTTTGTGTGGCATTGTAAAAAGGGCTTGGGGGCATGAAGAACCAGAGAACCCTGAATTCGAATACCACCTTGGCAGCTTACTGGCTCTGCAGCCTCGGACAAGTCACTTAATCTCTAGGTCCATAGTTTCTTTATATGTAAAGTGAAAATAGCATACCTATCTTGCTTTAAATTATGTAGCACAATGTCTGTCACTTAGAGTGTGCTTGTGAGGAGTGGTATTCTTTATTTTTCATAATTTCAACTTTTATTTTAGATTTGAGGGTAAATGTGCAGGTTTGTTATATGGGTATATGGATGCTTATGCATCTAAAGTAATTGTTTCTTCTCTCTCCACCTCCTCATACTAGCCTCTTCCCTTTACAAGCCCCAAATGATGCCTGTGGTTTCTCAATCTCTCTCCCTTCCTCAAGTAGTCATTTAATGCTTTCCCACCTACCATTTCAAACCTTTAAAAAATGAATTGTTCAGTATCTCTGGGCATAGGCCTACTCCTTAGATTTACTTACAACAGTGTCTTTGTTTCTAAAGATGTAATTGAATAACCTCTGGCAGCTCTTGCAACTGTAAGACAAATAAGACAAACCTGCATGTATACTGTTGAGAGATGGATCACTCCCAATTCGCTCATAGTCAGTGCCACTTCCTTACTAGCACTGCAGCAAGGGTGGACAAATTCCTTCTCATCCCCACAGTGTTAATCATATGTTAGAGATAAAAGATGTGTGACAGTTTAGGGGTTCCTCAAAAAGTTAAATGTATTATTATCATACAACCTAGCAATTCCACTCCCAGGGAATTGAAAACAGGGACTCAAACAGATAACCTATACACCAGGATTCACTGTGGCATTGTTCACAATAGCCTAAAGGTAGAAACAAACCAAGTATCTATTAACAGATAAGTAGACAAACAAAATATGGTACATTACGCTAAACAAGAGAAGCCAGGCACAAAAGGAAAAGTGTTGTATGAGTTCACTCACGTGAAATATCTAGACTAGGCAAATTCATAGAGACAGAAAGTAGATTAGAAATTATCAGGTGCTAGAAAAAGGAAAAATGGGGAATTATTGCTTACTGGGTGCAGAGTTTCTGTTTGGGATGATAAAACATATTGGAAATAGATAGTGGTGATGGTTACACAACATTGTGAACGTAATTGATGCCCCCTCATTGTATTAGGTTGGCGCAAAAGTAATTGCTGTTTTTGCCATAATGGCAACATCATTACGTGAGACAGAAACCTAAAAGTGAGTCAAGAGAGTAGGTGAACCCAACATAGAATGTTTTGCAAATACTTTAACCATTTTGTTTTCGCTTATATTTTCCCTTTTAGATAAACAAAAGAGTTTAAATTAGCTCTTTTAGTAAGTATAAAATAAAAATTCTAAGTGATAAGAACTCACCACAACTGCTTTTAGGATGGGCAACAGATAAAACAAGCAGTTCACAAAAAAATTACATGGCGATCAAACTCATGGGAGAGATGGTGAGCCTCATGAAGTTTGGAGCTAAGATTAGGGGAAGATAATGACTTTCTACTTCTCAAGTTTCCGAGTGGAAGGACTTCCTACAAGTAGGACTCCCAATCTGTATTTTCCCTTTCACCAATGACTTATCTAATGGGTGAATTTGAGGAAAGGAACTGGGCACGTGCAGTCAGTCACTTTCGCTTCCCTTTTAGGATGACTGTCTCATGAATCACAAATTCTCTGCTTCTTCATGTATATTTCTCAAGGGGAGATTGCCAATGGCAGAAGGTCTGTGGTTTCCCCACTCTGACAAAAGTGGAGACGATTAATTCTGGGACACAGTATTAAGAAAACTATCGTTACCTTGGATATAAACCACAATAACAGCTTTAACAACAGCATAGACGATATTCCCTAGCTTCTTAATTCCTACATCCGTTTCTTATTCTAAATCAAGGAGGAAAGTAAGGGGATGTTATTAGTTCTTTCGAACCTCATGAACAAATTAAGCAATTGCAAACTAAGCAGTTGCAAGGTTACCTGTTTTACAGGTAATATTGGTAATATTTATAAAAATAAACCAACAATAGCCAGTATTGGCACAGCCCATAAGAAGCCCATTCTCATACACTGTTTTGGAAGTCTAAGTTGGCAAAGATCTTTGGAGGAGAATTTGGAAGTAACTTACATGATTAAATATGCAGGCCTAATTGCAACTAAAGCAAAAATTGACAAATGGGATCTAATTAAATGAAAGGGTTTCTGCACAGCAAAAGAAACTATCAACACAGTAAAAACAACAACCTACAGAATGTGAGAACACTTTTGCAAACTATGCATCTGACAAAAGTCTAATATCCAGCATCTATAAGGAACTTAAATTTACAAGAAAATAAAAAAATTAAAAAGCGGGCAAAGGACACGAACACTTTTCAAAAGAAGAAATACATGCAGCCAAGAAGCATATTTTAAAAAGCTCAATATTACTTATCATTGGAGAAATGCAAATCAAAACCACAAGGAGATACCATTTCACACCAGTCAGAATGCCTATTACTAAAAAGTCAAAAAATAACAGATGCTGATGAGGTTGCAAAGCAAAGGGAATGCTTACACACTGTTGGTGAGAGTGTACACTGGTTCAACCATTGTGGAAAGCAGTGTGGCAGTTCCTGAAAGAGCTGAAAACAAAACTACTGTTCAACTCAGCGATCCCATTACTGGATATATACCTGCAGGAATATAAACCATTTTATCATAAAGACACATGCATGTGTATGTTCACTGCAGCACTATTCAAAATAGGCAAGACATGGAATCAACCTAAATGTCCATCAATGGTAGACCGGATAAAGAAAATGTGGTACACACATGTAATACTATGCAGTCATAAAAAAGAATGAAATCATGTCCTTTGCAGGAACATGGATGGAGCTGGAGGCTGTTATCCTTAGCAAACTAACGCAGGAACAGAAAACCAAATACTGCATGTTCTCACTTAAAAGTGGGAGCTAAATTATGAGAACACATGGACAAAGGGGAGAACAAGAGACACTGGGGCTTACCTGAGGGAGAAGGGTGAAAGAGGAGCAGAAAAAATAACCATTGGGTATACATTTAGTACCTGGGTCACAAAATAATCTGTGCAAGAAACCCCTGTGACACAAGTTTACCTATATAACAAACCTGCACGCATACTCCTGAACTCAAAAATCTGAAAAAAAATGCACATTTTGACCTGCACTTCTTGCAGTACTCATACATGTACTTGACCTCTCACTTCTTGCAGAAGTACGCATACATGTGCAGGGTTATTTGCATAATGATATTCATAACAGCATGTTTAATACTTAAAAGTTGGACATAAACCAGAGAAATGATTAAATGAAGTATGTCATATTTTTATGCACAAATACTATGCAATAATTTAGAATGTAGGTTGGCAAATTATGACCCACAGGCCAACTCCAGCCTGTTTTTCTTTCGGAGTTTTGTTTAGTATAGGCATCTAAAAGGGCAAAGAAGTGTCTGGATCCACCCTAGGATTTCTCTCTTTGCCTTATAGCACCCCTGGTCCCTCCACCACCGCCTTGCCGAAGACACACGTTCTGCTAAGCCAAGGAGGAAAACTCAATCTGATTCTCTACCATTTTTACTGATACTGTTTCCTTCCAATGAGGGTAGAAATGGAGTGACTCATTATTTGATTTTTAATGAGCTTGCACATTTTGCCATGTTAGTTTCTATTGTGTTTTTTCTTTTGAGGATGTTAACATTTAAGTTAGACTTACTGGTTTCATATACTATAACTTACTTAATATAACTATATACTTAAGTATAACTTACGAATTTATATATACTTAATATGTATATAAATTTATAATACCATAAATATTGTTACTTATGGTTACATTTTTCCTTACTTTTGATATTTCAACAAAAGATGTTAACTTCAAGAATAATTTGACAATACTAATAGTCTTGAACAGTCCTCCTCCCCTCAAAACGCATGATTTTTCCCCCAGCTAATTATAAATGCTTATCCTATGAAATGCTAAGAATTGGAAACTTAAAATCTTCACGCCAAATCATATCTTTGGCAAATTCATCTAAATCACAGGAAGTTTTCTAAAAGTATCTGCTGAATGCCTCTCCCCTGATAAAACTAGTTTACAGTCTTGAATTATAAAGAGGTAAAAGTCATTGGTGGCTGTGCCCTGCCAGCTAGCAAGAAACCAACTATTTAATCCTTGAATGAAGTCCCTTCTTTTTCTCCGGGCAAACCATCAATGTTTATTTATTATTAAACTATTCTTGTATAGCACTTCACAGCTTACAAAGTGTTTTCCTATACATTACCCCATCTGTCCAGTGACCCTGTAGTAGGGTCAAAGAGGAAATTCTGTGTGTGGACAACTGTCTCACAGATGTTAAATGATTTGTCTAGGGCCTCAAGTGGCAAGTGTCAAAGAAGAGATTCAAACTCTCCCTCTCAGAAACATCTAAGCATTCATTTTAAGTAATTCAAAGATGTCTGTTTCCTCTTTTTAACTGCCTTTTATTAAATGGCATCAGAGAAATATTCTCTCCCTTGAAAACAAATGAGTGCCAACTGTTTGAGATTTCTATTTATGGTTTTAATGACAGCAATGACTTTAAAAAATACTGCTAGAGGGAGATAGAGAAATATCCTCAAAACTGCATTACATCTCACAAAAAGTACACCGATCTATTTAGGTTTGTATGACCAAAACCTGCCTGTAATCCGATTCTCCTTCCCCAGATATTTGAAATTAATTTGTCAGGAAGTCATAATATTAAAAAACCACAGAAATATACATAGTGTCCCAATGAGACAAAAAAATCAAACTCAATCCATGGTATTACTATAAATATATAGGCATTGTTGTAAAAAGCAACTCTAAAAAGTTGCCTTTCCAAATTGCTGATGACACTATTGAAAACACACCTTTTAAGGTAAGTCTCAGAAAATAAATGAGAGTGGGTATGTTTTCCTTACCACTCCTCCCCACCCAAAAATATTACTAAGTGATTCTTCAAAAAATGGAAAAACAATTTACATGGAGTCCTTAGGATACTGTTGAGTATAGTTAGAGTAGCTTTAAAAAAAAAATGAAGACATATGACAAGAAACTAAAACCAGTAATCAATGACTTCAAGTACAAAAAATAAATAAATAAATTAGTTCACTTAATGATACTGGAGCACCATTGGTTTTGTTCCAGGATTAAAATGAAATACTAAAAGAGCACTGCATCTGCTACTCCTATCTTCATCTAATAACCTATAGGTGACCTCTTTCAATACACTAAGTTACATAGACATCTGACATACAGATAGAAAAAGAAGGCTAAAATTAACAAAATAACAAGCCTGATTGAATAACTGTCAAGCATATTTTTAATCATCTGTCACCTTAAGAGGTAGTTTTTGTATTGTTTTGTTTTTTTACAAGTCTATACTCTTAGAACTTAGGGTACAAGGCATGGCCTGCAGTTTCAACAATATTCATAGATAAGGGGAAAGAAAAGGCTGAGGTAGATCCCTAGACATAGAATACATTAGTAGATCCATGTTGAGAAGAGTAATCTAAATCATTTGTATACATATGTGAGAAGCCTCAAGTTTTGAGGTCAAAGGGAACAAGATCTTACCCTTTCATGAGATGTTAGTTCTCTCATTTTCTACCCTCTTCAACCCTCCTCTAACCCTTTTTTATCTTGTATGTCACCTGAGATTCTTCTACCTCTCCTTGCCTTCCCAAATCTTCCCTTCCCCTACTTTATAATAATTGAAGAAATGATTTTTTTTCTTTACAATTATACGATTTTACCTTCAACTATATACTTCTGGGACTTCAAGCTGAAGAACTCGGGCAGTAGAAAAATTGGTGAAGTCAATCAAAAAATCAATCAGAACACTGAACACCAGCTCTACCACTACCTATTTTTGTGACTAGAGGCAAATAATCTTTGGGGGGGAAAAAAAAGGAACCCTACTAAATATTCTTATCCAAAATTTAAACTTACAGTTAACAATATAAATTAGTAAACTATGACTTAATATAAAGTAGCTACTTTGTGGGTTTTTTTACATGACGAGATGCAAAATTAAAATGGATGAGCTTACCCAAGACATTCACCTTATTGTTCAGTTGTTCAAATTTCAACTTTTTCAAAAAGTTGATTTATTCAAATCAGTATACAAAGGTAACACTTGCATTTTTGTGTTTCTTAAATCTTTTAATGGTCCCTCCTCCTTTTCCCTACAACTTGTTAAAGAAAACTGAGTTATTTATCCCGTAGAATCGCCTGTTCAGAATTTTGTTGGCTGCGCCCCCATGGTGTTCTTTAATGTGTTCCTTTGTGCTGTTCACTCTCCATTTACAGATAGGTGTAGGAGCTTTATTCGATTCAGGGTTTTTGTCTTTTGGCCCAACACTTCATAGGTAGTGCTGGGTACCTGCTGAGTCTTATCAGAAGGCACATTACTGTAAGATTGACCAGTGGGTTCAGGTGTTGCCATTCTCATCTATCCTTACAAGGTTTTTCAACAGTTTTTCAACTAATAGCCTCTGAAGCCATTGATGATCATTGCTTAGATTTGTCAAATTAATGGGAATTGAAAAACAGCGATATTCTAACACTTCTTCTGCATTTGTTAATTGAAATAATTCTACGCAGTCAACAAAATTTTCCCTTCATAATTTGATCATCCTGAGGTAAGGCAAGATAAATGTTTCTTTTTCTCCGATTTAGCAGTTTTCAGAATGATTTTTTCAATATCCTTTCGAAGGTTACCAAGGTAGTTTGTTGTTTTTGGTTGCTGGTTTTAGTAGCATTTTGAATGCATAGGTTTACATATTTATAACAACATGTTAGAATCAATTTCAGTTATTAGTCTTACTGATCATGAAATTGCTCCATGTATACAGCCAGTGGTTCAGAATCCCTGCAGTTGGATCCAGAGTTTCTGAGAAAAACAATGGTGTTTAAGTTTTCCTGCTTTGGTGATACTGAGTTTTTATTGTAATTTTTTAGATGTAAAAATAGTATTGTGAGGCCAGGCGCAGTGGCTCATGCCTATAATCCCAGCACTTTGAGAGGCCTAGGCAGGCGGATCACTTGAGGTACGGAGTTTGAGACCAGCCTGGCCAACATGGAGAAACCCCGTGTCTACAAAAAATATAAAAATTAGCCGAGCGTGGTGGTGGGCACACCTGCAATCCCAGCTACTCGGGAGGCTGAGGCACAAGAATCGCTTGACCCCGGGAGGCAGAGGTTGCACTGAGCCGAGATCGTGCCACTGTACTCCTGCCTGGGTGACAGAGCGAGAATCAGTTTCAAAAAAAAAAAAAAAAAAGTGTTGTGTTTTACTAGGAGAAAATGCGTAATATAAATCTGAGATGTGATGATACATCTCAGATTTGCTTCAAAATAAGCTGGAAGCAAGTAGTTTAGACATGAAACTAGTTTCGCCACATGTTGTTAACTTTTGAAGTTAGTGTAATGATAGTTATACTACTGTTCATTATGTTATTCTCTTGCATACATTTGAAAATTTCATAATGAAGTTTTTTTTTTAATTCCATTTTAGTGGTAAAAGTTTTTTAAAAACTCACTACTACAGAAAAAGAAAACACACATAACCTTAAAGCCTGGTGCACACCCAATCAGATAGTTCCCTCAAAATTCTAATTAAAGTGCATGCAAGAGGAAACTAGTAACTTATCTACTCAAACTCACTTTCCACTCAAGAAAAATGTGGATATCTGAAGTTAAGAAATAGTCTGAAAAGTGTGATTCTTAAAGTATTCTTTATTAAGATCATTAAAAGTTGTAGAAACAACTTTATATTATAAAGGCACAGGGAGACAGTTCAATAAAATATTCAAATTAACAGTAACTTACAGTACAAAAGACAATTTTAATGCACATACAAACCCCAAATGTCTGATTCAAAAATATTTTACTGCGTCTATTAATGGGCAATGATTAAAAATATAAATTGCTGCCATATAATAAATATCTGATAGTGAACATCTTGATAGCAAAGTGAACAAAATATTTATTGCTTCTCACTTACATATTTTTCCCTGTAATTTTAAATTCCTAATTCTTTTACTATCTTCTCAACTTTTCCCAAAGATAAAATAAATTTCACATAATTTCATGGAGGGGAAATGGTAGTTGTAAAAAACTACCTCAAGTAGCAATCACTGCTGGCAGTGTTTTCTCACTTTCTGTTCTGCAATTGCAATCACACTTCCAAAAAGAAAAGCAAATGTTTGCTAAACCATAGACAGACAACCTCTTTGTGACTGGTATTGTAAGGTTTATAATGAAAACTTATCAAATATAAAAGGTGCTCCCTTTTGAAAATGTGTATTTTATTTGAAGTTTTGAGTAAGAGGTGAGTGTTTGGCAACTTTAAACACTCCCCTCAAAAATCTCCCAAAGTTGCAAAAAAGTCAGTTTAGTAAAATTCCAAGCACTTAAATGCTTCAGTGAGGGCCAGTTGATATACGCAATGCACTCATGTGTAAAAATTAACCGAATGCAACTATTTTATAATGGAGAGCTCTTACCTTTTCCTTCCAGTTTTTAAACTGGGATAAACTTTATTGACTTCATCCTCCTATTTTTATAGCAACCTAGTTTTAGATGGTACAAGTTGAATTTCTATCACAAGACAATAAAATAACATGAAAGCATTATCCTAGTTAATGCTATTTCAACTTAAGAAATATCTACATTGAAGTATTTGATAATAATTGTAAAGTTACTTAACCGTATGTCATGTTCAGACAGTATGTAGCAGCTAGTAACGTGCCTGGCACAGAGTTGATGCTTAATAAATAGTTGCTGAATAAATGAAAAAGAAAAACCTGCCTTTGGTTGTGCATACTTTAATCACTTTCTGATTTAGAAAAAGATCAGTCTAGAGCTCACTACTGCACACTACATCAAACTTTGCTGTAAACAAAAGTAACAACTTCAAACAGAAAAATATTACCTGTTAGTGATAGTCAACTTATATACTGTAACATTTTTCAAAGAGCCCACACATTTCTATGCAAATAATTAAATTTGATGTTTTGATGTTTAACCCTTAGGTAAAGAAGACCAAAGTGTGCTGACTGGCTAATTTGTATGCTTTATAGTAATAATGATTAGTTCCTCAATAAATGAAAGGTTATGATGCCCGATTAAATTCAAACAATGGCTACCATGTTAATTTTGCAAAACTACCCATGAATAAAAGGTAGGATAACTTTAAATTACTTGAAAGCAGTAGTTTAACTTTCAACAGAAAAAATAATCAGGAAGATCTGAATTTAATAATGACAGAGCTAAAATACTGGAAGTAGGGTGGTAAGAATAAGTAGCTGACCAATTCTATTTTAAATTCTAAACATGAGATTAGGTGTAATATTTCTTTGGCATATGCATTACTATCTTGGACTAGTTAACAGTTTTTAGATACTGGGTTGTATTTTTTTTCTGAATCAAAATTAACATCAATATATAGATTCTAGTATATTCTTCTTAAAGCCTTTAGAAAAGATAAAATGACATTTTGCAACATATGCCAAACTTCATGTTTAGTGTACACTTCTAATTATTGGCATAGAGGGATATAACTGTTAAATAACCTGAAATGACACCATGCAATGGTGAAACTACAGAAGTTGGTGAAAAGAAGTATTTACATAATGTAATATTTAGCTTTCTTTAAAAAAAAAAAAAAAAAACACAGTAAACCTGGGAATCCTGCCCTAACAGTAAATATGTACCAAATAGCACTGAATGACAACTATTAAAAATTTAAATGAACACCTACAGTAACCTGAATTTTCAAAATTTAATTAAAAAAAAAAAAAGGGAAAAAACCCTACACATCAGAAGGAAAAAGCGGCCTATAAAACAGACCAATCTGACTTGACATTCAAAGTAAATGCAAGAGATTCACAAAATCATGATAGTAAATGCAAACTAAGTACCAAGTACCCTTTGATACACAAGCCAATGTACTATCAGACTCATTTCCAATAGCTTAACAATATTCATTAATCCACTCAAGCATTCCGGGGTAGTGGGGAGCAGCTGATGACAGCTCAAGCCTCCAAAGTATAAGAACATACTTATTTGCAGAAGCATCATGTGATTTTTGAAGCAATGTCTTATTTTGATGGATGTTAACATTAAGATCTATCAGTGCAAGTTTATCATCCTCTGAATGTAACACTTCCAAATTTCATTTTTTCAGATCGTTTTTTGGTGGTTTAGTTTTAGCCAGTGCTGTTTAAATGGAGAAAAAAAGAAAAGTTCACCATAGACTACCTCACGTTGTTACTTAATTGTGCTAGGTATTCACGCAGTTCTTTTGCAGCCTGGAATCTGCCATAGCGCTTCTTTGGGTTGGCACACTCATCCAGCAAGGCCTCGAGCCGGCCATCTTTGGCAATTTCACTTGGTGGATCATGAAGGAGTCCTCCAGAAGTGCCACGCCAGGTGGCATGTCTGGATAAGAGGTTCTGACAAACAGCATAGTAATTGTGGTCCACAGTGGCACGAGCACAAAGAATTTCTTTTGAAAATGATAAGCAAGCCTCCTTATCACAGTCATCAAACTTGCTTTCATACCATACATCCCAATTTTCAGGTTTATCTGTGAAAGGAGGAAAAGCAGAAGTAGAAAAAATTTTTTTTAATAGTTTTCATTGCTTCCAAAAATAGAATATTTCACTAATTAATAGTATTTGTTCTACACTTTTAGGTAAAAGTATATTATAACCATAAACATTTAAATATATAAATCATACAAACATTCACTGGGAGCCCACTAACGCTAGGCAGAAAGATTCAGAAAGGTCCCTACCACTTACAGGTTTAGTCTAGTGACTTTCCATCATACACAGAAAGTGCCATAAAGAAATATGACACAATGCTACAGGAATAGTGGGGAATTAAATTAGCACTTGTCCCTGGGGCTGTAGAAGGCTGCAAAAAGGAGAACATCTGATTTAGGTCTTAAAAGAAAACAAATCTGAAAAGAAACTAGGAAAAAATCGCATTCTAGGTTCAGGACACAGTATATGCAAAGACATGGACATAAGGGATTGGTCCATTTGGTTCACGAAGCAGTAAGTTCACTGTGGCTAGAGTGTGAGAAACGTAGTTGGCAAGGAGATACAGGTGACGCTAGAAAAATAGGTCGTAACTTGTGTAATCACGACCATAATTTATTTTATAGAAAGATAACTCTGGGCTGAAGATTGGAAGGATTAAGATCATGAGAGCAACTACAGATGGCCCAGAATGAAAAGCTAGATTGGAGAAACATTTCAGGGAAAAATAATTAAGTATATGGGTAAAGTTTAAGGTTCTAATTGGATGACAAGGTATGTACAATTGCCATAATAGTGTCAATATTTTATATATAAACAAAATAAAGGAGCTATAAGGTATTAGGTGGGCATGTCATATGTACAACTAGAACTAGACTTGAAACTTATGATTTTGAGGTAAGAGGGATATTAGGCAAATTGAGAACACATAAGCACACATGTACTTGAAGGAGTCAAGGCTTGAAAAACAAATAGCTAGCTGTATAGGGAAGAAGGAAGAGACATTTTTGGAAGAGGAAACTGCATACGGGAATGCCCAGAAGTGGGCCGATTCGTTCAGGAAAACAAGAGGCCATTGTAGCAGAAGCACCAAGGGCAATAGATGGAGGGGTATTAAAAATGAAGCACTCGAAAAACACACATATACACAGGCTGGGCGGGGTGGCTCACATCTGTAATCCCAGCACTTTGAGAGGCCAAGGTGGGAGGACTGCTTGAGCCCACAAGTTTGAGACCAGTCTAGGCAACACAGCGAGATCCCACCCTCTACAAAAAATTTAAAAATTAGCCAGGCATGGTGGTATGTGCCTGTAGTCCCAGCTACTTGGGATGCTGAGGCAGGAGGATCACTTGAGCCAGGGAGGTCGAGGCTGCAGTGAGCCGTGATCACACCACTGCACTCCAGCCTGGGTGACAGAGACCCTGTCTCAAAAAAGAAAAAAAAAAAAAAGAATCAGAAGAGGGCCAAGTCACACAGATTACAGATTATGCCCTGGCTTTAAGGTGTTTGGATTTTACTTCCAGAACAATGGGAAGTCATTAAAACCATTTAAGCAAAGGAGTAGTAAGTTAATGTTTTTTGAAGGTTACTATTCCAAAAGAAGGAAGGTTACTATTCCAAAGCAGGAAACAACTTCGAGAAGTTGATACTAGTCACAATCACTTCACAAATTTGCCAATTAGGTGGTTGCTAATGGCAAGGCAGAGGTCTACGTCAGGTTTCAATGGACTAAGGAATGAATAGAGGCTGAGGAAGCAGAAAGGCAATAAATACTTTTAAAAACAGTGGACAAGCAAGGAGAAGCAGAAGAGAGTCTTATATATACTTTTTATAGGAAGGCAAGAGAAGTTGGATATTAAAGGAAGGAGGTGGGACACTGAAGAAGATAACTGATGTAACAAGTTCTCAAAGAAGAATCTATCTGTTGCTGTTTTAATGAGGTTTAGATGATAAAGGACACTGGGGGAGTTGCCACAGCAAAATCTCAATTTCCCTGTGAAGAAATAAAATAAAGGTCATTTACTAGAAAGTGGAAAGAAAAGAGAGTAAATGAACAGACAGAGACTTTTGCAAAGTGACTATTTAGAGGATCCATGAGACATTTGAAAAGAAATGACCACAGTTAAAGCAGCACTAGAGCAATGCTCACTGTATGAAATGCAAGAATACAGAAGCCATATGGTTGGATTCATCTAAGGTCAGGAATTAGTAATAATTATTCCAGGAATGTCTGCATAAAATGAATTATAAAAAATTATTGTTATAAACACTGAAATAATTTTTTTAAGCTTAGGAAAATTGCACAACTCTATGAATATACTAAAAACCACCTGCTTGTGTACACTTTAAAAAAGAAAGAATAGTATACGCTGCTACAATATTCACAGATGTAGGAAGAGGTAAATAGAGAGTAGAATACTCCAGCAGGGTGTTCACTTCCTGTAGGAGGATCTACATGGCAAGTCAAGAAATAATCAGAAAGTGGTCTGGTAAGTATAAAATCTGAAAAAGGGAGTGGGAAAAATCAAGTATTTAATAGGATCATGCCAAGATCATGCAAAAAGTAAATGTCAACCTAATATATGGCTGTCACATAAACTTTTCCCCAGGTGCCGTAAATTCTCAGCCTTTGTTTGTCAAAAGATACTCATATTACTTTTATCAGGGGGAAAGAGGGGATTAAAAAATATAAAACCCTCACCATGGAGCAACAACCCTCTGGTTTTGCTAACTGAATTGGTTCTAGACCTACAGGCTTTGTTCTTGATGCTTTAAAACTTCTATGGCATTTAATTTTCAAAACACTTCAGACACTACTCATCTATCCCCTGAAGAACTCAAAAGTAAATGGAGAGCAAAGTTTTGGGTGAGATGTAATAATCAGAATGTCAAACCAAACTCAGAGCTGCAGTGCCAGGAATCATCAAAATGGTTAAAAATAAAGTACAAACCATATTTCAAGAACGCATACAACCATTCTGGTTTTCACTTTCAGTACAGAATTCAATATATTACATGAATATAATTATATTCAACAGTTTATTATAAATAGGCTTTGTTTTACACAATTTCCCCCAACTTTAGACTAATGTAAGTGTTCTGAGTATGTCTAAGGTAGGCAAGACTAAGCTATGATGTCCCATAGGTTAGATATATTTCAAATAACAATATTTTCAACTGACACCGGGTTTATCAAGATGTAACCCCCAGTAAGTCAAAGAGTATCTGTATTTGTTTATTGACAGTGGTCATATAAAGCAAAGAAAGACGCTTAAAGTTGCCATCTAAGGAGGAAATTCAAGGCTCATTTCCTACAAGTATAAACATTATTTTTACATAGGAAAAAATGAGTAGAAAAAAATCTAAAAATTATATACTTACTTTGTCTAATTAATCTTTTGTCAGCAACCAAAACATTTTCAGCATCCACAATGATTACCTTCCCATCTCTAGGACCAACTGCAAAATTGTCAAAGCTGACGTCCAGGAGGTAGAGTGCAAATTCAAAGTCATTGTTTGTAAGCTGTTCTGCTATTTCCATTAATTGCCAAGCGAGGTCAACTCGTTTTTCCCATGGCGCATTAAAGTAACTCCACAGTTCTTCTCCAACATAATTTACAGCCACCATTCTTCCACAAGCTCCAAGATACTTTGCAAATGGCCAACCTTCATCAGACGGAAAACTCTACAAAAGAATTATCTTAATATTACAAGAGATTCTGATGAATATATCCTAGGTCCATCCTCAGATCCTTTCAGTAGAGATTGCTACTAGGAATGACTTTGGATTTTCTTATTACATTCAACAGTTTATTAGAGATTAACTTCATTTTTTCCTAACTCATACCAGTACTATGGACCTGAAAAAAATTTAAATAGAGAACTTTACATTATAAAGCTAAAATAGGATGACAAGTCTTGCTTATCAAAATCTAAGAACCAAATTGATCAATAAGAGGGAAGACACTGTCTTTATTACCAAATCTAAAAGTATTTATGCTTTCCCTTATCTTCTTCACTTGTGTAAATGTCATCAACCAATACTTTTATTTAAACTGATAGCACTGCAGCCTATTAACCAGCAGTTATTTACCAGGCATCAGGCACTGTGTTATGGTGGCAATTAAGGGTGAACCAAACAGTCTCCACTTAGCCATGGGCTTTTATTTTAGAAGAGCATGCAGACACCAAACAAATAATTATGAATATGAAAAGTGTTAGTTACTAAGCAGTGGTGCAGGTCCCAGGGGATCACTTAGTAGGGGCCTTTCCTAGTCAGGAAGCAGATGGGGTAGAATTCAGGTAAAGATTCTTAAGAGGTGTCTTTTACCCTACATCCAAAGGTTGGGAAGGGACAAACTGATATCCTATTAATGCAACCTCCACTCTGAGCACATCTGGTCCAAGTTCATCTTGTTTCCCTTTCCCAGCCAAATTTTCTGTTCTCCTCGGCCTAGCCTCAAAATTACTCTTATCTTACCAAGGTTTTCTAATAGATTTTAAAACTACTGGCAGGATTATCATCCTAAATCAAAAAAAACGTGTTCCATGACCATGAACACTCATTTTCACCTTAAGTAAAATAACAGGCTTTATCTAAGATACCTTCCACTGCTAAAATATGTAACTAGAAAATGAACATTAGAGAAAAAAAGGAATCAATAAATGTGTGTGTTCTGACTGCTCCACCAACTAGCCATCCCCAGGGAACAGGGAGGCCTCTCCTCAGGCCTCCCTGTTCCCTGAGACACAACAATACTGAAATTAAGCCTATTAATCCTACTATGGCCTCTAAGTGTGCAAATGAAAAGAGTTACAGGTATCTCCTTTGAAATCAAAAGCTAGAAACAATAGGTAGGCATAGTGAGGAAGGCACATCTAAAACTGAGATAGGCAGAAAGCTAGGCTTCTTAACCCAAACAGCCAAGCTGTGAATGCAAGGGAAATATTATCAAAAGAAATCAGAAGTGCTACGCCAGTGAACACACAAATGTTAAGAAAGCAAAACAGCCTTATTGCTAATAGGGAGAATGTTTTAGTGATCTGGATAAAAGATCAAATCAGTCACAACATTCCCTTAAGCCAATACCTAATCCAGAACAAGAACCCAACTCTCCTCAATTCTATGAAGGCTCAGAGTTCAGAAGAAAAGTTTGAAGCTAGCAGAGGTTGGTTAATGCAGTTTAAGGAATGAATTCATCACCGTAATATAAAAGTGCAAGGAGAAGCAGCAAGTGCTGATACAGAAACCATAGCAAATTATCCAGAAGATCTAGCTAAGATAATTAATGAAAGTGACTAATCAACAGATTTTCAATGTAGATGAAACAGCCTTCCCAATACAAAATGTAGATGAAACAGCCTTCCCAATACAAAATGTAGATGAAACAGCCTTCCCAATACAAAACAGTTTGTATTGCTAGTGGTCTGGTTTTTCTAATCTTTTCAAAAAACCAGCTCCTGGATTCATTGATTTTTTTAAGGGTTTTTCGTGTCTCTATCTCCTTCAGTTCTGCTCTGATTTTAGTTATTTCTTGTCTTCTGCTAGCTCTAGAATTTGTTTGTTGTTGCGTCTCCAGTTCTTTTAATTGTGATGTTAGGATGTCGATTTTACACCTTTCTCGTTTTCTCCTGTGGGCATTTAATGCTATAGATTTCCCTCTAAACACTGCTTTAGCTGTGTTCCATAGATTCTGATATGTTGTGTCTTTGTTCTCATTGATTTCAAATAACTTATTTACTTCTGCCTTAATTTTATTATTTACCCAGTAGTCATTCTGGAGCAGGTTGTTCAGTTTCCATGTAGTTGTGCAGTTTTGAGTGAGTTTCTTAATTCTGAATTCTAATTTGACTGCAATTAGAATTGTGGTCTGAGAGACTGTTATGATTTTCTTTTGCATTTGCTGAGGAGTGTTTTACTATTTTAGAATAAGTGCAATATGATGCTGAGAAGAACGTGTATTCTGTTGATTTGGGGTGGAGAGTTCTGTAGATGTCTATTAGGTCCACTTGGTCCAGAGCTGAGTTCAAGTCCTGAATATCTTTGCTAATTTTCTGTCTCGTTTGTCTAATATTGACAGTGGGGTGTTAAAGTCTCCCACTATTATTGTGTGGGAGTCTAAGTCTCTTTGTAGGTCTCTAAGAACTTACTTTATGAAACTGGGTGTTCCTGATCCTGGGAGCATGTATATATAGTTAGCTCTTCTTGTTGCATTGATCCGTTTACCATTATGTAATGCCCTTGTCTTTTATGATCTTTGTTGGTTTAAAGTCTGTTTTATCAGAGACTAGGATTGCAACCCCTTTTGGGTTTTTTTTGGTTTTTTTGTTTGTTTGTTTGTTTTTTGCTTTCCATTTGCTTGGTAAATGTTTCGTGTGTGTCTTTGCACGTGAGATGGGTCTCCTGAATACAGCACACTGGTGGGTTCTAACTATCCAATTTGCGCCAGTCTGTGTCTTTTAATTGGGACATTTAGCCAATTTACATTTAAGGTTAATATTGTTATGTGTGAATTTGATCCTGTCATTATGATGCTAGCTGGTTATTTTGCTCATTAGTTGATGCTGTTTCTTCATAGTGTCAATCATCTTTACAATTGGTATGTTTTTGCAATGGCTTGTACTGTTTTTTCCTTTCCATATTCAGTGCTTCCTTCAGGAGGTCTTGTAAGGCAGGCCTGGTGGTGACAAAATCTCTCAGCATTTGCTTGTCTGGAAAGGATTTTATTTCTCCTTCACTTATGAAGCTTAATTTGGCTGGATATGAAATTCTAGGTTGAAAATTCTTTCCTTTAAGAATGTTGAATATTGGTCCCCACTCTCTTCTGGCTTACAGGGTTTCTGCAGAGAGATCTGCTGTTAGTCTGATGGGCTTTCTCTATTTAAAATTTTTAAGTAACAATTCCAGACATTCATCAAAAGATATGCTTATCTTCATGCACCTCCTAAACACCTACTAAAACGGCATCTACAAATAATGAACCCCCTTCCAAATAGAGTGAAGAACCACTAAATTACAGAAACATCTTTACTGACCTCTAGTAATTTCTAATTCATAATGAAATATATAGACTAGTCACTAAACTCTTAAAAGCACTGATGCTATAAGAAACGTAGAGAGCATCCACAAGCACTAAAAATGCAAGAAACTTAAAAATTGGAAACGTGTACACATAAAAACACAGTATTTTAACTTGCTTTTTATTACTGATATGCACAAAACAAATTCCAAATGCTGAAATAACCTATAATCTACCTAGATCAAAATCAAATATTTTATGTGATCAATAAAGGAAATGTAAAATCCAAGAAATTTAGAGTTTAACTGTACCTCAATTGTAAATCCAGTTCAATCTTATTAGTACAGTGTTAAACGATTTACCTAAAGTCACACAGGTAGTAAGAAGCAAATTTAGGCCAAGCTATAATTATCTTTACAAGAGTCAAAATGAATTCAAAAGATAGATTAACACAACCTCCCTCAAGCCAATATCCTTTTGTTGAAGTTAAACTTTATTAGTTTGGGGTGGTTTTTTTGGGTTTTATTTTTTGTTTTGTTTTTGTTTCTGTTTTTGTTTTTTGCTTATTTATCATCTGTTTAAGAATTTTTCAGATTTTATAAAGGTAATGGTTTATATATTACATAAGAGCATTCCAGAAGCCAACATTATGCTGGAAAAATAATGTTAAGATTGATTATTTAACCTAAGTGATCTCCACCCAGGCTGAGACCTAAAGGATGAGTTTAATATTAAGCAGACTGGAGATGGGGCAGTTCAGGCACATGAAAAGCCTGAAAGTATCTTCTCAGAAATGAATAAAAGACCAAAGCAGCTGCAGTGAAATGAATGGGGAAATGACTTGCGGTAACGGAATCTGGAGAGTGAAGCAAGGACCAGATCATGTTGGGACCTATAGAATCAAACAGAAATCTTCAACTCAGTCTTTATAGCATGGTCTATATGTATGCCATGCAAAAACAAATACATGTCAAAATCTTGATGTTCAGGATTATCTTACATACTGAAATCAAACAGTATGCTATGGAATATTTACCTTATTCTAAAAAACAAGCCTTTAAGATATCACGATAACCCTTTGATCAATATCCACCATCCTGCCAGAAGGCCATTTCATTCTATCATGCCATAACACAGTCATGAAAAGGGTGGACATGGAATATATGAGTAAAGATACATAAAAGAATACATTTTGGTTTTGTTTATTTACTTACAAAAAATAAATGACATGAGACTAATAGATTAAAATAGAGTCTACTTAAAAGTGCTTGTATTCTTTTTTCTCCTACATGACCAAAAATATTGTATACTAAATTTAAAAGATCAAAATTCCTTTTATACAATATAAAATCTTTTATAATACTTCATTACCTCATAATATTCCATTAAAAGGAACATAGCTTTGCAGTTTGCCTTAAGAGAGAAAATAAGTACAGACCAAGAGATGTGTTACCATGCAAGACTGATTTTTGTTAAACTTGAAAGTTCTTAGTATAAACAAACTAACTTCAAAAAAACTATTAATAAAACATACAATCTAAAATGTGAATATCGATTTTCTACATAACTGGCATTTCTACAAAAAAAAAAAGTTTAAGCTTGAAAACACTCTTAGAAAGTATATGTCATCAAAAGCATAGAAAATGCTTAAAGGGGCCAGGCGCGGTGGCTTCACACCTATAATCTCAGCAATTTGGGAGGCCGAAGTGGGCAGATCACCTAAGGTCAGGAGTTTGAGACCAGCCTGGCCAACATGGTGAAACTCGTCTCTACTAAAAATACAAAAATTAGCCAGGCGTGGTGGTGAGCACCTGTAATCCCAGCTACTCGGGAGGCTGAGGCAGGAGAATTGCTTGAACCCGGGAGGCGGATTACAGTGAACTGAGATCACGCCACTGCACTCCGGCCTGGATGACAGAGTGAGACTCTGTCAAAATAAAGACAGACAGACAGACACATAAGAAAGAAAAGAAAGAAAGAGCTAACTTAAGTTTTAAAATTATTTTTTAAAGCCCAAATTTGAATGAAATCCCATTGTAGTAACGCATGTTATAACAGCTGTTCATAAAGATTAGTCAACTGTACTGGTGACAGACTAATGTGTTCACAGTTTGGTGAACTGTCTAGAGGGGAGATATAGTAAAATTACGGGGATGATTTAATGGTTACTGAATTTTTGCTAAAATTTCTCTAAGATCTTAGCTTCTTAATTTATACTGCTAAATAGCAGCCAAAATCCATTGCAAATACTGTAGAAGCTTAACAATTTCAAGATTTTTAAGTCCTAGCATATGTTCCATTTATTTCATGAAATAATTTTCTGAATGCCATTTTCCACCCACCTCAAATTCCAACAATATTAAGCAATGCCTTGAAAATAGTAAGGTTGTGTTATTTTACTGAATATCATGTCCAACAGCTGTATCTAAAATCGGAAACTGATGTCAAAACACATTTTAAAAAACTAAATTTAATAGAAATAGATTACCTTTTAGAATAAATTGCTTAAGAAATGCTGCCCCCACCAAAAAAAAACACAAAACAAAACAAAAAACACTTCACTTGTTCACAAGTTTTAAATATGCATAAGTTTACTAGTCTCAACTGACCCTTACTGTGTCCCAGGGGTATATACAGATCAGTTCCTGGCACTATTGACCAATTCCACATAATTACTGTCAGATCTTTTCATTTCAGAGTTAACCCCCAAAAAAGCATTAGAAAGAAAAAATACGAAGACACTGAAGCATCATACTTACTTCAGATTACAAATCTTTTAAGATTCTGTCTCAGAGTCTAAGGTCTAGACTTAACCTGTTTTTTTTGTACTACCATTTACCAATGTACTAAATAGAATTACTAAACTATAATAATGATTTACAGAGAAAAAAAGAAACTATTTGCCTTTTACTTCTTAATCCTTATCTAAACCGTCTTTCCTACCATATTCATTCTATTCATTACACTTCATATGAGACAAATCCCTAATCCCCTTTTAAACTACTATTTTTTAAAAACTATAGCCTGAATAGGTACATATGATTTACGTATATGTAAGGACGGTGACATTTGAATGTCTGCAATAAGAAAAGTAGGATTTTTACATTTCTAAGACAGACATCAGCATAATGTACTAAAGAACTTTTAACTACTATAGCTGTCTAAAAATGGAATAAGCTGATTTTCAAAGAAATAATACACTGTAAAAAGCTTTACAACTGAAAACATTTAACAGATATTACTTGAATAATCCTTTCTTCTTTAATCTTTAAAACAATCCTGTTAGGTAAGTATTAACAACTCCATTTTACTGATTAAAAAAACTTAGAATCGGAAACATTAAGTGACTTGCTCAATACCATCCAACAACTTTGTGGTAATACAGAATGTGAAATGGATGCTCTATCAATACTGCCCCCTCCACCCTTCCTCCCACTCTCCACCCCCATCTATTGGCAAAATCTCTGAAACCTTCCCTGGTACCATTCCTATCAATATACAATGAGATGTCCCTCCCTGAGTCATGTGACAGTATATATATATATATATATATATATATATATATAGATACCTTTTGTACAGGGCTTATTACATGGATTGTATAATAATTAGTTATTTGTATACCTACCTCCTACATAGTAAGCTACTTGTTTCCTACGGCCATCTTTCCATCCTTTCAATCCAAATGCCTTGTAACAGATTGTAAAATGAACAGACAAATTCAGTTCTTTTGGTTATAAATTCAAAGAGCTCTCAAGAATTTCACAGACAACTTCCTATCACCTTATACTAACCTCACCTTACACTAATAATTTTCAGTCATGTTACAACCATTTACTAAAGTTCATCAAATGTATTAGAAAAATGCAGGATTTAAATTATAAGGCCATAATTTAACATATGGGTAATGAGTGAAAGCTGAAGAAAGAAAAAAATAGCATTCTGTGAAGAGTCAGCAGCAATGACAGAAAAATAGGAAGTAAGCCAGAGACCACAAACCAAAAAAACAGAATAAAAACCAGTCTGACAATCCCCTGAGAAGCCGGACACCCATGTCCAGAAGACCTATAAAAACAAGCTTTCTATTTCCCAACATGTGTGAGAATATGTGCTAACCTATGCAATGGAAATATAAAGAATAGTTCAAAGACTAGACAAAAGTATATAAAGGACAAAATTCATAATGGTCAAAAGATATGGATATGTCCAGAAACTAGTCCAGGATGTCAAATGACTTTGCTCTACTGATTCTGAAGTGATGCTTTCTTAAGGCAGATTGTCTGTTTCTAGGGTCTTTCTAAAATAAAAGTCCCCACCCCCTTTTTGGACTTGAGGTATCCAAAATTGTTTTATTATTTTTGTTTGATTATCTTGAAGAGCAATCAAAAGTGTCAATGGACTCTCAGATGAAAAGCCACAAAAAGTTCAAAAACTTACAAAATTTATTAGATTAAAAACTGCTCTACTAAGAACCATCTCTAATGTGTTCTGAAGCCGAAATCTAGGAAGACGGTTACTAAAGAAACAGCCAGTAAAGGAGAAGTAGGTGGTTCCTTAAACTGTTGTTTGAAAAGAAACTCCTGAAACAAAGTCTGGAACATCATTTTGCACACTATTGCCTCACAAGATCCTTGGCTACCCTTAACTCCACATATTTCCCCTTAAAGGAAGGTTTTGGTTTTTGTTTTGTTTTATTTCATGTGTGTAAAAATTTGGGGGTAGGAAGAAAGGCTTGAAAGAGAGCATCCCACTCCCAATCCCCTTTCAGAAGAGCTTAATTAAACCCACTCGTTAAAGTTCAAAAGAAAACAACAACAACAAAACAACAATAAAAACCAAATTTCTCAAGAGTTTGAAAGCCCCAGAATGTTGGAGCTGAAAAGGATCTAATCCAATAGCTTCATTTTATGAAGAAGGAAGTGAGTCCAATAGTAAAAATCTATCAACTTTTCTAAAGTACCGTTAGCTAAATAATCTTTTATTTGTTTACTTCAAAAACTACATTTTCACCAGTGAACTTAAAAAATATGTTGTTCCCTATATAAATTACTTTTAAAGGCAAAAACAACATTCACTGAAAGTTTTCTACAAAAAATTATATCAAAATAATAATGGAAAAAAATCAGTATAACTAAAGTATGGTTGATATTCAAAATCACCATTATTTTTAAGGTGATCCATACCCCAAATGAGCTTCAAAACAGCTGATCAAATGCACCAGGCAGTTAAAGTTACCTTTACTTTATTCAACATCTAACATTTATTGAATGCTTACAATTTACCAGATACTACGTGAAGTGCTTTGCATGTATTATATCATTTACAAGAATAGAAAAGCTTAAAAACCATAGCTTAATGATAGTCATATACTATAAAAATAAAGTAAATCCATGATTCAGAAAATTTAAGGCAAATGAAGTTCCACAAATAGTAACATTCCCAGCTCGTCCCCCTAAACAACAAAGAGCTTTCTCCATTTCCTACAAACAAGACCATCTTCACTACTTCCAGGTTATAAAGTCAGAGATTCTGTCTGAACTTCAACAAATCCAGACAGCATTTCTCTCTCTCTCTCTCTCTCTCTCTCTCTTTCTCACACACACACTTCCTTTCTGTAAATTCAATAGGTTAAATACAAATACGATGGAAAATTTATCAACAATAACTTGTGATCTTGCCAATTACTTCAACAACTCAATTTTTGAATACTTCAAGATTCCTATTTACACAATATAAAAGTCAACATAGTTCCTCTCCTCCATTTTTTTTTTTCCGTAGGATTACAGTATACCTGGCACTAAAATACACACATCTTAGTGAAGTAAAAATGTGAGGACGAGGAAAGGGTATCAGAGTAGAAGATAAAGGTACTACTAGCATTATCTTGTTGCTTGATGTTTATAAACATTTTTTAGAAGATAATAATTCTATGGGTAAACTGTTGTAAACTAGTGAAACTATCCAACAATAAGAAGAAAGCCATACTCTCATGCCATTTCATATGGGGAAATTTATATCACAAATCTTTACAGCCTTACATAGATAAGGTATGTGTGTAAACATCTTAGACACTTAATGTCTTTCACCTCTCCTTTCAAGGAATAATAGCAACTTCAATTTTTTACTGTTTTTTCAAATCAGAAGAGGTGAGTTTAATGGATTAAATTCGTAAGTATTTTTCAGTTCTTAAACACCTTATCAAAAGAAATTTTTACATGCTTATTTTGAAGCATGCTTACGATACTGGAAGTTTTGTTAAGAATACTTTGATGAAGTCAGTTCAAAGACTTTTTTTTCCCTGAAGTTGTTAATTTTTGGACAATATAAGAAAAATCTAGTTTGTCACCAGCTGTCCAAAAATTCGACAAGTAGCTCCCTCTCCTGGAGGAAAAAAGTGAGTTCCTCTTCAAGCTGTTAAAACACTTGTACTCTTAAAAATATATTTTTTAATACATGAAGCAATAGACAGCCAAATCTGAGTTTTTCTGTAAGTATCAATTAATATCCCAGTATTACTGTAAACAGCTATAAACAGTTTTATAAAAACCTGTATAAATACTAAAAATGTAGTTTCCTAGCTAACAAAGGTAATGAACATCATGGTTTGACTTACTGTACAGCAACTTTTGTACTTGATCACAGAATGTTGAGATACCTTTCATTTTGGTGGTTTTATACAATCATCAATCCTCAAGTATATTGTTCAGACTTGTAAATTCACTAGCTTTTTCCAAAGATCAAGTGATTCTACAAAGAAAGCAGCGGCTCTCTGAAAACTCTTACTTAAAAATATCTTCTTCCTCTACTTGCTTGTTAATCAGGTTTTTAAAAAATTACATGCCTATATGACTGGCTGGTACTAAAGACCCCAAAATTATATTACACAGTACGTACTCAGCTATAATTATAATACATATATTAGTACTATTCCTGGGAACTGGGTTGTGTAAATTAAAAATGTAATTTACAAACCTCACTCTAAAACGTGGAGACATGTTTCATCACATACTAAAAACAAATTCTTATCCTATGGCCCATGTGTTTACCCACTCAAAGTAGCTGTGTCATTATGTGTCATATATAAGAAAATAATTGTGCTTTTTCAAAAAAGGCTGTTTCATCACTAAAGATGAGAACAGATAAAGAGTAAGTTTGAGGGAAAAGTTAAACAGAAAACAAGATACACGCACACTTGACTATCTCAACTACAAAGTAAACTGAGAATGCCATGAGAAGTTCAAACTTAAAAAATATAAAACCTTCCTGCACAAAGCACAAATTTACCTTAGTGTAAATCAGATGCCAAAGTTTCTCAAATTCAATGCTATGACTACACTTAAAAAGTGTAGAACATTATGGCCACATAATGTTCTTAAAATATCAATTCTACTATTAGTTGTTACTAATACATCACTATTCAAAATTACCTAAAAAAAAAATCTTTCGGTAGGGACGCCAGCATTTTAAGTACAGTAAATGTATATTACTAAGACAGCTCCTTGCTAAATTTCTGGGTCTCAGAGAATTTGTCCGGGTATCTACTTCAGCAAACTGCTAACACGATCTCCAAGAACCAACCTTGCTAATACAAACAAGGTTCTCTTTTAAAGATAGCTTAATGAGAAACTTCAGTTCAAGTGTATGTACATCATAAATACAGGCTAAACCTTTAGAGACTGACTAGTTTGGGAACTACTGAATAAAGAAAATTTCTTCAAGGAAAGTTTAACCAGTTTTATGCATCCATTCAGTTAGGTGATACAGCAGTATTTAAAACACACTCTGACTTTAAAATTAACCCAATACACATAGCCTCTGATGTCCTAAAATTTACTAAGACCCACACTAAAGTTTCATCTGAGGCCAAATATTTGTGTTACATTATTTGGCTGAACTAATCAAACGAAGCTGGTTTCTTTTAAAGCTAAAATGGGCAGTGTAGAGCTTGAGAAAAGAAAATAATATAAAGAAATCTGCACTTTCCTATTCATGCATTTTAGAAAAAAAAAAAAAAAAAACCCAGTACCTCCAGCCCTCAGTGACAGCAACCCAGAAAGAATGTGAAGTATACCAAAATTACTTGTGAACTTTTAAGTCATTTTTTTCTCTTGTCATGGAAAGGAGCACGGTAACTTTTCCTGCAGACAGAAGGAGAAACCACAACCCCACAGTTGTAATCACTGTTCAAGGACACCGCACTGAAGCTGGGTGGGAATGTGCAGAAACAAGCAAATACTCCGAAAGTAAACAGTGTTTTTGTTTTTTGTTCTCTTTTTGATGTCACCAGTAAAGATTCCATCCTATTCCCCTAAAAGGCACATTACTTTTCAAAACAGTCAGACGAGAGCAAACAACGCAATTGGCGAAAGGCAAGAATCTCCTTCCCTGATACTCGCCCTGGCCTAATATTTCATCTCCCTTCAACTAGATTACCAGATGAATAGGGCAGGTCACAGGATCAGGATGAAAACGTCTGTCTGGCCTTAAGCCCTCCCAGCCCCAAGTCCAACGCTGCCTTACTTTTCCTGTTTCTGATTCTAATCCCACCCAAAGCTCGGCTCACAGATTAAACCCACCCCGACCACTGTCCCGTTCTCCGACTTCATCCTCCCCAACTTGTCCTCGAATTAGGTGTCCAAATGACTGCCAGGTAAATGAGCGAAAACAAAGACTCTGAGACCGAAGTTAGGCCAGCCACCAGCGCCAGAAAAGGAAGAGCGAACGCGGTGTAACACACTTCAGAAGAACTAGGAAAGGTCCAAGGGCTCGTGAACAGTCTGCGCCGCGGACCTGCAAGCCCCGGCAGATAAAAGCAGAAAGGCAGGGTAGAGAGCGGAAGGAAACTCGCAGTAGAGACATTTTGGGGAGTGTTAAGAGACGCACTCCCTCTGGCGTTGAAAGATCCACAGTCAAATCCGAAATGCGCCCGAATCTAGGTAACAAGAGCAGACTCTCCATCAGCCGGGTCGCCCTCGGCCTCCCTGCACAGCCCCGGGGCTCCCCCGGAGACGCCCCTTCCCACGCCTGCAGCCTGGCCCAGCCCGGCCGAGTCCGAACTGGCGGCAAGCGCTGGCTGAGCCACTTCTCCCGACTCTGATTCCCACGCGCGGCCCCTCCCAGGACGCCCCCTGCCCTGGCTCCGCGCCTACCTGTAGCACCAGCGGCTCGGGGTTGAAGGCCAGGGTCAGCAGCAGCTGCATGCGCTCCGAGTCCTTGAGGTTGCGGAGCAGGAAGCTGCCCGAGTCCTTGGTCTCCGCGTAGCGGCGCACCAGGCGGTCGAGAAGGCGCTGCGAGGGGCAGTGCACCAGGTCCGACCAGCCCTCCACCGCCTCGGGCGTGAGCAGACGCACGTCGCCGTTGAGGCGCGCGAACTCGGTGCGGGGCATGGCCTGCAGCAGGTCGCAGCGGGGCCGGCCGGTGGCCCGCTTGCAGATGCTCTGGTCGAGCTGCGCCAGCTCGCGCTGCGAGCCGAGGCGCTTGAGCACCACTCGGCGGCGGCCGCCCTCGCGGGGCTCGCCGTACTGCGCGAAGTACACGTTCTTCACGTTGAGGAAGTCCAGCAGGCGCAAGCGGCCCCACGCCTCGAATACCACCTGCCCGTTGAGGAAGCGGCGGCACCAGCTCGTGCCGAAGCACGCCGGGCACTTATTGAGCTGCAGGAAGCGCCGGTCGGCCAGTTCGTTGCGCTGCCAAGAGGCGAGCAGCGACGGCGAGTGCAGCACCATCAGCACCAACAGGCTGCCCAGCGCCGCCAGCTTCAGCGAGCGGGACAGGCGGCCCAGCTTCGGGGGCACCAGGCGCCACATACCGCCCGCCCGCCCGCAACGGGAGGGCGAGGGCACCCCCGGGGCGCCCCCGCCGCGCCAAGACCCGGAGAGCTACCGGCAGGAACCCCGGGCGAGAGAAGGAGCTAGCGCGCGGGCTGGGGCGGAGGGCGGAGTAGGTGTGTGAGAGAGGAAGACGGGGAGCGGGAAGGCGCGGGCCTGAGCGGGCTGCGACTTCTCCCAGTCACTAGTCTCCACAACTCTCGAGCTCCCTCCTCCTAGCTCCCCGCCCTCCGACTCCGGCGGCGCCTCCTCCACGCCAGCCAAGTTATAGAGGAGCGGGAGGGGGAGGGAGCGCGGGGACCCGACGGTCGCGCGCCCGTGCCCGCGCGCACGCGCACTGCTGGCTTGGCGCAAGAGCTGCGGCGGCAGCCAGCCACGACAAGTGGGGTCTGCGAGGAAAGGAGGGACTCACGGAAGGGGAAGAGGAGCTAGGATGTCTCACACCCACAAGCAGCAACGCACGTCTCAGAGCCGCACACCCTTGCTTGTGCGCGCTGGCTCTCCTGAGACCAAGAAGGGGAGCCGGGGGCGGGGCCAGAGGGGCGGAGCGAGCGCGTCGCGCGCCGCCCGGAAAGCGTAAGCGGGAGCTCGCGGGAGCGGGTGTGGGGACGGTTCAGAGAGGGGGAAGCTCGGGCTCTTGAGGTGGGGGCATGAACTCGCGGTTTCTGGTTTCAGAAAGAGTCTTAATTACAGTCATCTTTTATGATTATTGTGGTTTACTGGTGCGTTCCTTTCACCATTGTGGAAACGGCCCTTTAAGGGAGGAGGGAATAAGAAGAAATGAACTGAGGAAGTCTATTGCAAATCCTTCCCTCTGGACGGCGCGCGAGGCGGAGGCAGAGCTGGCGCGATTGCCTCCCCTCGCCTTATATGGGTTGGGTGCGCGCCTGGGGGTGGGGCGAGGCCGGGGAGTGCCCAACGGGGGCTTGTGTTCCCCTCAGCTCGTGCTCCTCGAGGTAGGGGGTGGGGCCTGTGAGGAAGACGGTGAGAAAGGCTCGAGTAGTGGCAGGTTTGTTGGAGCTTCATCTTTGGGGTTGTATCTGTAAAATCATTTAAAATTTTCTTGAGTGAGCACAAAATAAAGTTCTCAAGCCACCGTGTTAAAGGGAAAATAGGATGAAGGGGAACCGACGCGGCCTGGTGTCGCCAGGACGTCTGCCCCAAGCGCCGCGAAGAAGCCGGGAAGAGTTTGCCAGGCTTGCCTCTGCTGCCCGCCGGCTGCCCTAGCCCGTCCCCGGAGCCCTGCGGTTCCTCTCCGCAAAGCTGATTTCCCGGTGCCGCCCCTGAGGGTCCCTGAGGAGCGGGCCACGAAGCGTTGCCCTGGCGGTAGCCATGGGGACCCGGGGCTGCTTGGTGCTCCGCACGGTCACGTTGACTCAGTCACCCCAGACTGCAAAAGTAAGGCGCAGATACCGCACGAAAGCACTGTGTTTAGGGATAAGTTTCAGGGGACCCGGACTGTTTAGCAGTAGCGCTAGTAGATACATTATTATGCTATTCACTTTTAGTGCTAGAGTAGTTAAAATGAGAAGTGATTTTTAGTCTGAGGGACAGGTGGTTCCTGACACGTTATTAAACAACTGAGTCTTAACTGAGTTAATTTTAGGGCTTGAACAGTGCTTTTAGAAGACCATGGTAACTGGCATGTGTAGATCAACTCTACAGCGGGTTAATAAGAAACATCTATACCAGGTTATCAAAAGTAACAATACTTTCAGTATTGTTTAATTGTAATAGGTATTTGTTACAAATTCTTATAAGAACTCAGATTTTGAAAAAAAAACTTTGAGAAATTTAATAAATTCAAAATAGACGTGATTTTGTAACGATTTGCATTGAATACGCACAGACAAATTGAAATAATATTCAAAGCTTTCTAGAAATTGACTTACTGTACTTAAGTTTGGCTACTTCTACCTAGTGCCTTATGCCGCCTTTGGTGGGAATTTTATTTAACTTGCTTTCAAATATCCCCAAACTCCATATAATATAGAGTTAAAAGCTCAAGTGAGATTTTCTTAGGAAAAGGAGTTTGGTGTGATGGTTCTGGAGACCTGTGCCGTAGTTCAGCTGTGAGGCTGCTGCTGCTGCTGAATTGTAAACAAAGCAAGTTATTACTTAACTACAAATTTCTTCTTTCTGACATCTTTTCTATATGCCTCATAAATTTGTTCGATAATAGTAGACAATCTATTTAGAATTGGCTTAAAACAATAAAAGTACTACATAAGTTGCCATTAAACTGATTAAGTTGAGAGAACCGGGGCATAGTGAGACTATTTAGGTAACTAGTAACAGGATTAAGGAGGTACCTGTACTGCTTCTTTGTATCGAATAGGTCTTTGGAGTTCTTAAACTATTCTCAGCCTCCAGATGCTTGGAATTGTATAGGCATCATTTGAAACATGGAAATAAAACACGGTTACTAGTCTACATAATTTGAATTTTGAAAAACATTTGCTCTGCATCTAAGTAGTTTACATTTGTTTAAAAGCTCTGATCTTTTCAGTTAAATTTTCTAGACGTTTATCAGGAGAGATAGTTTTCAAGAACTTAATACATTCATCAAAAGGAAAAAAGTCTTAGAACTATACAAGATAAACATATAGTGTTCTAAAGTGCCATATTAGGGTTTGCAAAATATCTCTTAATTGGGGCCAGGCGCGGTGGCTCAACCCCGTAATCCCAGCACTTTGGGAGGCCGAGGCAGGCGGATCACGAGGTCAGGAGATCAAGACCATCCTGGCCAACACGGTGAAACCCTGTCTCTACTAAAAATACAAAAATTAGCCAGGCATGGCGGCGCACGCCTGTAGTCCCAGCTACTCGGGAGGCTGAGGCCGGAGAATTGCTGGAACCCAGGAAGCAGAGGCTGCAGTGAGCCGAGATGGCGCCACTGCACTCCAGCCTTGGCGACAGAGCAAAACTCCGTTTCCAAAAAAAAAAAAAAACTTTAAGTGAAGGTTAATGTGCATTACTCACCTTTCCTGTAAACTACAGGATGCTTTCAACCAGTGGATCATTTAAAGTTCTTGACCATTATTTTAAGTAATGGCAAATAATGTAATTTCCAGTGCATTGTAAAATGTCATTTTACAGTAACTATCACTGTTTTAAATGTTATCAGATGGAATTAAATACCATGGTAGTTTGATACTAACATCCATTTTGATAGTCAAAGTTTTACATTGTATTACTATTCTATTCTCTACTGCAGTGGTTCTCAGCAAGGGACTGTTGCCTCCCAGGGGCCAGTTGGCAATGTCTGGAGACATTTTTGATTTCATAAACTAGGGAGTGGGGTACTACTCTTGTCTAGTGGGAACATGCCAAGGATGCTGCAAAATATCCTACATTGCAAAAGACAACCCCCAACAACAAGAAATTAACCCACTCAACATCTCAATAGTGTGCTGTTGAGAAACCCTGACTAACAAGAATTCTATATAGTACGGTTTTAGACATAAGCCTTATTGGTTATCCTTTCCTGCAGCAAAAAATATGTGTATACCGTTGTCCCTTGAACAACACAGGTTTGAATTGTACTTATACATAGATTTTTTTCAACCGAATGAGGATCAAAAATATAGTATATGCTGTATATGAAACCCAAGGACAGCTGACTTTTACTGTAAGCAGGTTCTGCGGGACTAGCTGCAGAACTTGTGTATGAGAGGATTTTGGTATACTGGGGGTCCTGGAACCAATCCCAGGTATATACCAACAGACAACTGTATTTAAATTTTGTGCATATCCTGTGATCATAATCTCCTAAATGCTAACATAGGAATTTTTTGTATGATTACAACTATAATTAGTGTTCAGCTGATCAAAATAACAAATATCCCAATTTGAATAAATATAAAAAGTAACATTTTATTGAAATGTATTTCTTAATTAGCTTGGGCATTTTTTTAAAATTAGGTTTCCATGAACAAATATTATTTATTGCTAGAATCAGACAAAGTCTAACATCAGTTTTCTCTCTTCTTCGCTTTTAGAGATGTAAGGGCCAAAACATCTTCATTTATGTTTAAAAATAAAAAGAATGTTTATATAGCAATTTCATTCATTTCTTTTTATTCCTTTTGACTAGAATCATTTACCGATAGTGATCTATCATCAGAATATTCTTAATGACATACCAATTAGGTTTTCCAAGTTAGTTGGATTTAGAAGCAAAGCATTGGAAGCCCATCCTGGAAAATGATTTTTTTACTTGGGTATTAGAATTATTTTATCGTATTGACTATATTCAGTGCTCTGGCAGTCATGTCCTGGGACAGTGCACTATAGTAAGATTCAGGGTGGATAAGAGGTATTCGTTTTGTAAAGTCCAAAAAGATAATTTCCTGTGTACTAAAGAACCCAGAACAGTGTCTGGTTTAAGTGGTTTGTTCCAGTAGTAGGTGGATTAACAATTGAAGGAATAAACACTTTCAATATTATTGTAATAATCCAAACTAGAAATGATGGGTATTAGCTGGTTAAAAAAAAAAAAACTAGCACATTCTGGATATATTGTGAACATAGAGCTAACAAAGTTTACTCAAGATTTTAATGTGAGAGGCAAGCATCAGGTATTATGGCATGGTTTTTGTCTTAAACTATTGTAAGAATTACCATTTGTCTAAGCCCTTTGGGGCTGCTGGAACAAAAATATCTTAGACTAGTGGCTTATAAACAACAGAAATTTCTTTCTCACAGTTTTGGGGGCAAGTCCACGATCAAGGTGCTTGCAAATTTTGTGTTGGGTGTTTTCCTCATTCATAAATGTTTCTGCTGTGTCTTCGCATGGCAGAAGGGACAAGGGAATCACTCTGGGGTCTCTTTTATAAGAATACAAGTCACCTCCCAAAGGACCCACCTCCAGATACCATCACATTGAGGATTAGGCCTCAACATATGAATTATGGCACAAGGGGGTGGGGGTGCAACTGACACAACCATTCAGATCCTAGCACCACGTACTGAGATGGGGGAGACTGAGAGGAAAAGGATGAGGAAGATGCAAGTACAGTTCACGTGTCCGTATTCTTCAGTGTCCATTTATGTTTCAATTACCTGATTTATGTGTGTTAGGAGAGGTACCTTAAGGACCAGTTTTGTTAAAGGGGTTTTTTTTAAGCTGTTTAGCATTTTAACCGAATTTTTAAAACATCTTATTGTATTTTAAATCCATAACTCTCTACATAGGTATTTTCTAGGACAGATTCTGTATCAAACAGTTGGCTTCATTGGTTGTAAAAATAGAATTGTCAAACATACACACTAAAACCATGATTTTGCTTGAAATAATTGAATCATATAATTTTCTGACCTTGTCAGAATAATACAAATTAGCCCAAATGCAACTGTAACATTATAATTCATGATTTATATTAATTCAAAATATTATGCAGTGTTATAGTTTTCCACATTGACTAGGTTAATAGAGAGGCACATTTTCCTTTTGCTCAGTACATTTTTAAAACTTGTTTTTTTCCAGTTTGTTTCAGCACAGAACACAATATTTACAAATATTTAAAAAATTAACACATCACTGAGAGGGGACTTATGTACCCACTTGTTAAGATCTTTTGAAAATTAAGTCATGTATGTAGGTATAAATTAACATTACAATAGTCTATTTTAAAGATTGGCATGCATTCTAATAGTGTGGTTTATTTAGTTCCAACTGTGTACAAGATTCTGGGTGTGTGGTTTCTCAGAGTCCAGTGGAGGAGGCAGATACATGCATACCAACGTTCATTACATGTTTGTGACAAATAGTGAGATAAAATAAATATTAAAAGAGCACAAACAAAAAATTCCTGTAGCTATAGATGTTATATTTGCACTTATATGACTCCCCTCAGGAGAATAGGCTGTGTACACTAGGAGAATTTTGCTGCTTCTTTGTCAACTGTTTTTCTCTCAAGCCTCACATCCTAAGTCTCCTACCTTTCCTCATTCTGACTTGTGCAAATGGTGTTCCTGCCACCTCTATGGATGATGGAGGCTACACAGCTCTTCTCTCTGGGCAAGCATGCCAGAGATCTTGGAGAACAGCAACTGCCTGTTCAGAGCAAAAGCATTCTTCTGGATAACAAAAGTGCCACCTTCTTTCTGAGTCAGTTTTCTTTACCAGGCTTCTTTTGTAGAAACCACTTGTATAGGTAAAAGACCTGCTATAGTCTTCAATCTAATGACCGTGCCAGTTTTAAAGGTCAGCCACAGCTGGGAGAGAGAGGCCAGGTAAGTGTTACACTTGGGTATCAAATATAATGTGTATTTAATGTTCAAAATGATATAGTCCAGAAATGTCCATTTTGTTTTCTTCTTACAAAAGGACTTATAAAACTCTATAGGCAAATAATTAAGATATCTAATTTTGGGGAACTAACTATAGAGATGTCTTATTATCCAGTGTAGTCTAATCAAGGAGTATGGCCAGTAGAATTATGGGTTCACCCAAGAGAGTCTCCATCTTTGAACTATAATTGATACAGTGGTCTATCTGATTTGACACATCATCACCTTCTCCTCTGTCCTTTGCAGCTTCATGCCTTTCTGTAGATTGATATCCAGGACATTTTTCTTTTATATTTGGGAAATGGTAAAGTTCTAATTATTTTTTGAAAAATCAGGAATTAAAATTTAAATTACATCACATGAAATAGAAATATGACATACTGTTTTGTTATAATTAGGTTTCCTTGAAGAATTTGCCTGCTACTTAGAAAATAAAACTTGAAAAATTATAAATAAGTGAAATATATTTTGTGCTGATTTAATCATAAGATAACCAGACCATAAGAACTTGTTGGCAAACTGAAAGTAACAATTTAATGGATTAAACTAGGATATCATGATATATTTAATTATTCTAAGATAAAGTGACCCCTAATTGCAGTCATCAGTATGCAGGTTAAATAAATACAGTTATTGGAGTTCTAAAAGGAATGTTAAACTCTGTAAAAATCATTACATCATTCGATAGTTAACGTGTATGTCTATCCATTTTTTTGGAATGTATCATCCTACCAAAATGACTACCAATGAATTGCATTTTTACATTGTTTTTCCACATAACACTGGAAATAGATTGCAAAGGACATTTCAGGGAAAATTCTAAGAAAATAATTATTTTAAAAATTACTTTCCTCCAGTCATGGTGCCTGATGCCTATAATCCCAGCTCTTTGGGAGGCCAAAGCAGGCAGATCACTTGAGCCCAGGAGTTTAAGACCAGCCTGGGCAATGTGATGAAACCCTGTCTCAACAAAAAATACACACACACACACACACTAGCCAGGCATGATGGCGCGCACCAGTAGTCCCAGCAACTTGGGAGGTTGAGATGGGAGGATCACTTGAGCTCAGGAGGTCGAGACTGCAAGTGAGCCATGTTCCTACCACCGTACTCTAGGTGACAGAGCAAGACCCTACCTCAAAGAAAAAATTACTTTCAGATTCCACAGATTTTTCTAAGTCAGTATTAAAAGAAAAATATTTTTCAAATAAAACATTAGCCTATGTTTTTTATAATTTTTCTATTGTTGGCATATAGAAATAAAATTGCTTTTTTAATATTGTCTTTGCAATTAGGAAAATTGCTAATAGTCATCACCATTAACTACTGCAGTAGTTTCTTTTGGGTTTTCCATACAAATGTTATATAAATTATAATAGCATCATTTTTAAACCTTTCAAATACCTAGGAATAAATTGAAGGAAGGATGTACATCTCTACACTGAAAACTACAAGTCAATATTGAGCGAAATTAAATATCTAAATAAATAAAAGTATATACTGTGTTCAAGGATTACTGGATTTAATACTGTAAAGATAACAGATGTAAAAATGTTAATTTATAATTCAATATAACCCTCATCAAAATTCCAGCAGATTAAAATACATATATTGACAAGCTGGCTGGGCACAATGGCTCACACCTGTAATCCCAGCACTTTGGGAGGCCGAGGTGGGCAGATCACTTGAGCTCAGGAGTTCAAGACCAGCTTGGGCAACATAGTGAGATGCAGTATCTAGAAAAAAAAAAAAAATAGCAAGGGGTGGTGGCACCTGCCTGTAGTCCCAGCTACTCAGGAGGCTGATGTGGAACGATTGCTTGACCCTGGGAGGCAGAGATTGCAGTGAGCCAGAATTGCACCATGCACTCCAGCCTGGGTGACAAAGCATGACTTGGTCCAAAAAAAAAAGACAAAATTCACATAGATATACAAAAGGCCACAAATAGCCAAGCCAATTTTGAAGGAGAGCAAAGCTGGAGGATTCAATGGATTCGAAGTGCCATCATAAAGAATTAGTAATTGAGACGTATTTGTTCAAAACAGTGAGATGAACTAATGGAACAGAATAGAAAATAATATAAAAACATACAGATCAGCTGACTTATGGCAAAAGTGACATCAATACAGTGAGAAAAGGTGGTCTTTTCAATGAATGATGCAAGGTGAAGTGAATGTCACATAGGGAAAAAATGTATCTTGACTAGTAATTCACATACCACACTGTGCACAAAGAGTGATTCTAGAGTGGTGGCGTAACCAAATGTGCATAAAAACAAAGCCTTAAAACAAGAGGACATTTGCATGACCTTTGATAGGCAGCAGTTCCCCAAAACCCCCCTCAGGTTTAGTAATTCACTAGACAAACAGAACTCAGCAGAGTTATTATACTCATAGTTTGCTATATCAAAAGCTTATAGATTAAAATTAAATAGAAGGAAGCACATAGGGCAAGGTCCAGGAGAGACCAGACAGAGCTTCCAGTTGTCTTCTCCCAGTGGAGTTGTGTGGACAGTGCTTACTTATAGCAAAGATGTAATGGAACCTGTGGCAATGGAACCAGGGAAGCTCAACCAAGCCTTGGTGTCCATTGTTTTTAGAGGACTGGAGGTGGGAGTGGGGAGGGTATCAATGGTGTAATTATGGCTCACTTCTCACATTGCTGACCTTGGAGTTGCCAGCCTCTCCAGAGGTCAATGTGATACCACATGACCCAAGGTCCCAACCATAAATAACAGTGTTAGCATAAACTGGTGATGCAGTTTGAGTATTTGTCCCTACCCAAATCTCATGTTGAATTGTAATCCTCAGTGCTGGAGGTGAGCCTGATGGGAGGTGTTTAGTCAAGGGGGCAGATCCCTCATGGCTAGGTGCTGTCTTCGCGATAGTTCTCGCAAGATCTGGTCATTTAAAAGTGTGTGGCACTCCCCACCCCCACGCTTGCTTGCTTGCTCCTGTGTTCCCCTGTGATAGTTCTGTTCCCTCTTCTCCTTCTACCATGATTGAAATCTCCCTGAGGCTTCACCAGAAGCTGAGCAGACGTCAGCATCATGATTCTTGTAAAGCCTGCAGAACTGTAAGCCAATTAAACCTCTCATCTTTATAAATTACTGAGTCTCAGTTATTTCTTTATAGCAGTGCAAGAATGAACTAACAACTGGCATGGCCCAAGGCATCCAGGTAAACAAAGATACTCTCATGAAGCAGGACATTCCAAGGGTTTACAGATTACCTGCCAGGGGTAAGGGCCATAGCTTTCTTTGAACAAGCTCAATCCTTTACTATATGTAGGCAAAGACAAAATACTCTAACCGTAAAGATTTTTAAAATGAGCAACTGGCCTGTATTAACCTTTATTCATTAAAAGAACGATTAGACAACTCACAGAGTGAAAGAAAGTATTTCCAATACATATATTTGACAAAGGACTGGTATCTATTCAGACTATATAAAACACTAATACAAATTAATAAGAAGCCCAATTAGAGGGTCCAGGAGGTAAACAACAGGTGAAAGATTTTTAAAGTCACTTCAAAAAAGAAGATATCCAAGTCTCAACCTCTTTAGTTATCAGCCTAATGTAAATTAAAACCATAATGTAATACTACGGTGTACCTAGCAAAATGGCTAAAATGAAAAAATGGACAGTAACAGAGTAGGCAGAGATATGGAGCAATCACACCTCTCATACATTGCTGGTGGGAGTCTGAATTGGTACAACCACTTTGGACAGCTGTTTGGCAGTATCTACTAAAGATGAACATATTCATACCCCATGGCTCAGCAATTCCACTTCTAAGTGTTTATCCACAAGAAAATGCATGCATTCATTTACCAGCAGACATAAATTAGAATGTTCATAGAACACTATTCATAATAGCAAAAAACTGAAGACTATTCAAATGTTCATTAAAGTTCATTAATAAAGACACTAAAATTCCACACAGTGGAATACAATACAATGAAAATGGTCTACCACTATAAAATATGGATGAATCTCAACATGTTAAGAAAAAGTCAGACACAATAGAATACCTTATGATTCCATTTATATAAAGTACAAAATCGGTAATTTGAAATAAGGATAGCAGTTATCTTTGGCAATACAGGAGGCATGTAGTGAGTGGAGGGTGCACAAAGAGTTTCTGGGATCCCATTCAAGTTCTGCTTCTTGAGCATTATATTGGTTATACAGGTGTTTTCAGTTTGTAAAAATACAGCATTTCACAGGTTTTAAAAACTTCATTAGTTAAATTTACATCTATCAGATAATATCATGAGAAACATATTCTAATGGAAACAGTTGGAGTGACTTACTCTGCACCTGATAAAAATTTAAGTTTCAGGTCCCCTCACTTTCATGAGACCCTGTAAGTGCAGGGAGTTTCTGGGAATAGTAATGAGTCTTAGGTACAGAGTGGAAGCCAGGTTTCAGTCAGAAGCATTTCTGTGTAAACATGCCTGGTTAAATTGCCTAAGGAGACCTCAGAAGAAAGGTATCTGAATTACCTCACTGATGTTTTCTCATTCTAAATAAATACTCACTTTAAACCTAATTTTGTATTTATTTTGTATTCTTTTTCTTAAATATGAACCACCACCACCACCATCCTCCCCTCTACACACATACACACGCATGGTGTAAATTTCAGGTCTGGCAAATCTAGATCTCTAAAGAGAAGAGTTAGCTGTGGTTTGATTTTTTAACACTATCATCAAGTTATTTTCATTATTTTCCTTACAGTAATATACTTCATTTCTGTTCAAGAAAATTTTTTTAAATACTCAGAATAAATAATCATACTTATTGTTCCAACTAAAACTATGAAAAAAGCCCCTATTTGAGATTGCAACTGAAAGAATTACACAAATGCTTTTCCTAAAGATATTGTACTTCAGTATTATTCATATTTCCCATTCACACAGAATGTTAAAAGAATGTACACTCAATAAAATGAGTATTTATTTTTCTGTGTCTCATTCTGTCACCTAAGCTTGAGTACAGTGCTACAATCATGGCTCACTGCAGCCTCAAACTCCTGAGCTCAAGTGATTCTCCCACCTCAGTCTCCTCAGTAGCTGGAATTGTAGGCATGGAACACCATACCAGGCTATTTCTTTTTTTTCTTTCTTTTATTTATTTATTTATTTTTTTTTTAGAGACAGGGTCTTGCTATGTTGCCAAGGCTGGTCTTGAACTCCTGGCCTCAAGGAATCCTCCCCCATCAGCCTCCCAAAGTGTTGGGATTGCAGGCATTAGCCACTGCGCATGACCAGTAGATCTTAGTAAGCTTTTAAAAGGCATTTTCAAATTAAACTGTTTTTCATTTTTAAATGTATGTTCAAGGAAAAATACAATGACTTGATTCATGCTAGCAGTTTTACTCACTATTGTTTTTGAACCATTGATGCAAATGTCAACACAGGAGTTCTGAAATAAATTATGGTGTTCAAAATATTTTTTTAACATTTTAATATTTTAGTGCAACTTGCATTTAATGCCAAATATTCAAATAAAAGATCTTTGATGATTACTTGGTGCTGATATTAGACAAATACAAGCAAAAGAGCAAGTCCAGCAAAATCATTACAATTCTGTAGACATCAATCCAGTCTTCCTTTTTGTAATTAAATCTTTCATTCAAAAAGTTACTATGTTTGGAAAATGGAGCTTTCATGATTACTTTTAGTGACTTTTCATCCAGCAGGCATTCAACAATGCAATCTGTATATGGCTTAGTATTTTGTATGGCTTAGTGTTTTGTTGCACTCTAGCCAATGCTATACAATAATTCATCCTGTAAAATGTTTCAGTAGCTTTATCACTTGTAATTTCAAATGCCATAATAATTTTTGGCTTTAAGGAGCTTATCTCTGTTTAAATATTCAATTTCTTTTTCATAAAACTATGATCTCAAAATGAAAGTATAACTTATCTGAAAAGGTTTTGTTACATGAGACACAATAAGATAATTTATTAACATCTATAGGGGCAAGGAAAATATAGCTTTTCTCATATTTTTTATTTCTTATTTACATTATACTCAGTTTATTTGAGTAGACTACTTCCTTCCATGAGTCAGAGGACTCTCTTATGTCTGAATTTTACTTTTTTTTTTTTTTTGGCGCCATTAGACATGATGCAGATGCAGGTTGAAACAGCAATTCTTCTAATCTCTCTTTTTAAATCAATGATCCATCTATTTCCCATGCTCCTCATTCAAGTGTCCATCTTGTGCCATTTTTCTTTTGCATTTCTTCCTTTACAATTTCTGGTACTGCAGTCTATTAATGATGCTATTTGTCAAGTTTTTAGTCTGATAAAGTATATCACCTCAAGTTTTGAAAGATATTTTCTCTAGATGTAAAATTGTAGGTTGACTTTTTTCAAAAAAAAATATTTTGTTTCATTGTCTTCTGCCCTGCATGGTTTCTGAGAAGTCTGCTGTCATTCCTAGCTTTATTCCTCTGTATGTTATGTGCCTTGTTTCGCTGCATTAAAATTTTTTTCTTTATTACTGGTTTTCAGCAATATGATTATTATGTGTTTTGGTGTGGTTTTCTTCATACTTCTATTTGGGAGGTATTGAGCTGCTTGAATATGTAGGTTTCTACTTTTGTCAAATTTGGACATTTTTTACCCAACATTTCTTTAAATATTTTCCTCCATCTCTTCCTGTGACTCCAATTACACATAACAGAGCCTTTTTGAAATTTTCCCACAAGCCACTAACACTGTTGATGTTTTTTTCTCAATCTATTTTTATGTTTCATTTTGGATAGATTGTATTGCTGTGTCTTCACATTCACCAGTCTTTTCTTCTGTAGTATCTATTCTGCTGTTAGTACTATTCAGTATATTTTTCATTTCAGATAAGTATTTTCCAATTCTAAAAATGCTATGTGGTTCTTTTAAATGCACATAAAAATGAACACAGAAAAACTACTGAAGTGAAATACCATGCAAGTAACTACAAGAAAAGATGGCCATAAAAACAAAATAATCCTGTAGACAATGAAACCACACTAGAAAGACATACTCAACATATGCAAATCATTTTAAAATGAACTAAATGATGTTAAGAAAACAATATGAGATGTTAAAAACAACATAAATCAGAATTAGAAAAATTCAGAAATGAGCTGATTACAGCTCACAAAAGAAAGAATGAATAAACCAGAAAAAATATAAAACAAAACATATGTGCACACACGTATGTTCCCCAAACACAACAAATAATTCCTTATAAGGAATAATAAAAGGGGGGATTTTTAAAAACCAAACACAAGATGAAGAAGCAAAAAGGATTTGAGAGAGAATGACAAAGATTGAAGGTAAGAAGATACAATGTACCTATATAGGAGTCCCCACCCTCCCCCCAAAAAAATCTAGGGAGTAAAACAATTATTTAAAACTTGCTGAAAATACCATTGTGAAATGCACATTAAAAGATCACACTCTTCTCTGAGAATAACAATCCAGAAAAAAACAGAACCAATACATATCCTAGAAAAATTACTAGACTTTAAAGAAAAAATAATTCTTTAGGAATCCAGAGGAAAATAGCACATGTTATACAAGGACATCAATATTATCAAATAGTCTTAATTTTCTTAAGATACTCAACAAAAGAAAATTTGAGCCAAGGATTTTATATCTTGCAAAACTAATCTCAAGTATAAATGGCAGAGTCAAACTGTAGAGCATGAACTCAGAAACCATTTTTCCCATGAGCACTTCCTAGGGAATCTGCCAGACAGCAAGACTTAGACATCCGAAATGACTTGACAGAGCAATCCAAGGACTGGAAAAGAGCATTAAAAATACAGTTACTTTAGAAGTAAGAAGAAATAAAAGGTAAAAGGAGAGATTATAGTACGTAATAGCTATGTGATCTGAAAGAGTAGAGAATATTTTTTAACTGGAGGAGTGGTGAAGAATAGCTAAGACATATGCAAAACTATTTTTGTTTAACATTCAGTAATCATAATTAGTAGTTATGCTATTAATAGTGTTATTTTAAGACTGTTGTATTATAAAATGGGATAAAGCAAATGAATAATTGTATTCTAAATATATCATTTTCTGTGACCTTGAGAACCAGGATTCTCAGTGTGGAAGAGAGGAGATACAGATGTAAAATAAAAGAAGTAAAAGCCCTGTAGAAAAAAAATTTCTACAATCCTAGAAAAGAATTTATAATTTATAAAATCCTAAAAGAAAAAAAAATCACCAAACAGTAGCAAACAGCAACACTAGCTCCCAAAATTGCAATAAGAATATGTTCTTGTTACTGGATTCTGGCCAAAGTAATGTGGTAGAAGTGATATACCCACTTCCAGTTCTGGCAATAAAATGTTTCATGAGATCTTCCACTTTCTTGACAAGCTAAAATCGTATACAAAAATTTCTGAGAGACCATAGGAGATAGCTTGAACTAATTTGTTATTTTCTAAATATGAATATATCTAGGTGATAGCTTATATTTATTCCTCTAGAGGGCATAGCCTTTTATACCAGAAGGTAGCTTCTTCAGGGGTAATTTTCTACTTTCTGAGGCCTGAGTATGGTCAAATCCCACTTATATATCCTTAAACTTCAGGTAAAAGGTAATACTGAAGTATTGCTGGGTAGTTCAAATAGAAAACATTTTCATTCACCTACCTTCTACCATGTAGCAATCCTGAATCATCAACACCTTCCAACTATTAATATTTTTAAGTCAGCCCAATCATTTGATGATAATTTCATTCCAATCTTGTCCCTTTGGACAATTTCTTTTTCAATACTGTGTACTGGCTCTTGACAAAGGGTTATTGTTTCTTGTTCTTCTGCATAAAAATACAGCTAATCTTTGCATCCTCATGGTATTTTAATTATAAACTGGTTGCTAACTCCTGGTTACCACTTTCTGTTACTAAATATATCTCACTTGTTTCTTGAAACCACTTTTGACATAGTTGTTTTTTTTTTTTTAATAAAATGGGGTTTTGTGGTTTTTCTCTTAAACATCTAAAGAATTTGTGGCTGTGGCATTTATATATATATATATTTTTTCAGATTGGTTGTTGTAACTAGTGATAAAGTGCTGAATTATATCAATGTATTAAAATGTGCTCTAAGCAGTTAAATAACACCACATTTTAGATATCAAAATTCTATTGAACTGCTCTAAAATCTCAGACTTAACCAAATCACTGTTGACAAAATGATGGATGTTATACTTCTTTAAGAGTTTCCTTATGGGATTATTTAAAATTCTCCCTGCCTCCTCCCCCATCTGTCTGGAGTGCCTGTACTACCTTGACCCAAATCAAATATTGTTTTAGGAGTTTGGGTAACATAATGACCTCCTTTGTCTTTTAGGCCTGTGGCTCTGGTAAAGTTTGAAAGTACCTTATTGGATGTTAAAGCATCCCTTGTTACACTTGTAACACTGGCTCATATTCTCCAGGTTTATGTGTCTATATAATTCTCTATCTAGAATCACCCTATTGTTCTCTTAAAATGGAAAAAATGTGCTTTATTGTGGAGAGCATAAACATTTTTTTACTTAAACATTGTACTATCTGATTCATATTTACCTTTCTGCCCCTCCTAAAGTCTTCTGGAAGACAGGAGACATAGCCCCTTATCCCACAAATCCCCACAAACAGTAAATCTTCCTAAACAAATACTATGCCTTGTTTACATCTGGGGAGTTTATTGAAATAGTATCTACATTCATTTCCTAGGCTGGCTTAATAAAATATCACAAACTAGGTGCCTTTAAAAAATTACCCAGAAATCTATTTTCTCAGAGTTTTGGAGACACCTAAAACCAAGGTGTTGGCAGGCCTCCACTCTCTTTCTGAAACTTGTTGGGAAATCCTCTCTTACCTCTTCCTAGCTTTTGGTGATTTGTCAGCAATCTTTGGCATTCTTTGGCTTGTAGATGCATCACTCCAGTTGTCTGTGTCTTCACGTGGTTCTCTCCTTGTGTCTCCTGTTAGAAGCATTCCTCCCTTTGAAACTTAAAACTCTGGACCAGCAAAGCATAAGGTGCAGAAATGCTATGCTTTTAATGTGTCCCTTCCAAAATTCAGCCATTGCCAAGTGATAGTATTAGGTGGTGGGGTCTTTAAGAGGTAATTGGGCCATGAGGGCTCCTCCCTCATAAATAGGATTAGGTGCCTGTGTGAAAGAGCTTGAAGAAGGGAGTTTGTCCCTCTTGCTCTTCCACCTTCTGCTATGTCAGAACACAGTGTTCCTCCCCTCCAGAAAATGCAGCAACATGGTGTCATCATGAAAACAGAAAGCAGCCCTTACCAGACAACTGAACCTGCCTGTGCGCTGATCTTGGACTTCTCAGCTTCCAGAACTGTGAGATATAAATATCTATTCTTTGTAAATTACCCAGTCAGTAGTATTCTGCTACAGCAACACAAATGGTCTACTGCAGAAAGGGAAGCAAAAATTTTGCTAGTGTATCACTAGAAGTAACTGGTGCCACTCCCCTGTTCTCTAGGAGGGTATTTATATCTAAATCTGTCCAATACATGGTGTCTTTTTCTTCCATAGCCAGGATTCACAGTTCCAGGAAACACGGGGTAGAAATAGGAATTAATGCTATTGCTGTTTAATGCAACTGTTTCCATATTCTAAATGTTGACCAACAATAGAGTTTTGCTGACTATTTAAAATTAACTCTCATAAAAAAAACCTGTCAGCCATAAATATATCAGTTACTAATATAAATATATAATTTGGTTGTTAACACTTGAATTTAAAGGAGACTTGAGTTGCAGTTTATTTGTGCCTTATTGGATGTCTTTACAGTTATTTTATTTCTCCCATCAGTCAGTGGAAAACAAAACTTAAAACTTTTTTTAAGTTTCCCAACAGATTTAGTCTGTCCACCTCAAATACATATGTTATGTCTCCATGAGAGAGGAAAAAAGGATAAAACAAACCACATTAACAGCTCAAAAATAAATAATAAACTAACATCATCAGAGAAACAAGTACAAAAAAGAAAACAGGTAAGACTTTTAGACTTCATGCCCTTTAGTTTAAAATACTTTTCCACAAATGTATCCTAGTGAGGGTAGCATCATTGCCATTTGCCATGAGTTCTTGAGTATGAGACACATGACATTTACTAAAAGAATAGGGATAGTATTCCTTGATTTATTGTATTTTTCTTTCATATATAATGTTGTTGTTTATAAAATACCTTTACAAGAGTATTTCACTTATCAACACAGGAGACTTTTGAGATAGATTGCCTTTTTTACAAATAAGGAAGTTGAGGTTCAGGGCAGTTAAACAATTTGTCTTCAATCACACAACAGTTTAGTGGCAAATTTGAAAATTAAAGTTCTGGTTTTTTCTACTATAACTCAGCTTTTCAACAATTTTACAAACTGAATATCCTCTTGTGACTATTATAATAGAATGTACTTGATGTATTAAAATTCTCCATGGAAGCTATCAAAAATAATGCTACCTTTATTAACTAATTTTTAAAATACAATAGCATAAAAATTAATTTTTATTCATAATTTACTTACTAAAAATACTTTTGGATTGTTTGAAAATTAAAATACAGGATAAAACCATTTTAAGAGAAAGCACAGTTATAGCTGAAAATGATCATTTCTTTGTCATAAGAAGACCTTTCTCGTTATAGTCTAAAAAGACCTCATGCATCATCCAATATACTTTTCATGGTTGCTTTACATGTGCCTGCCAAGAACATTTTAAAATTTGTAGGGGGCAAGTTTTCTCTTATGTACATTTTCTGTAGTAAATAATTGTAATTACATTATCGAGTGCTAGTATAATTTAGAGGTCACAGGTATAACTCCTAGAGAAGGTAATTCACTGTGAAAGGAAATGACTGCCCCACTTTGTTTAAAAACAGTCCAATATGTTAAACTTGAGGGGAAAAAAAACCACTCCTCTCAGTATAGCTGATGATCTAAATTTATTTCTGCAGCCCTGACTGCTTCTGTGAACTCCAGATGTACATATCTGCCAAATGGTCCTGCCCACTAGGATGATCATTAGGCACCTTTAATTTAACATAGCCCTACTAGAACTTATGTGTCAGCTTGTTATCTCCATCTTGGAAGATGGATAAAATTAAAACATTCTTATTTCTTCTTTCCTTCACATCCACATTCAGCCTATCAGCAAGTACTGCTGGACACTTTCAAAGTCTATTCTAAGTCCAGACACTTGTTGAAACCTTGACTGCTACCACCCTAATCCAAGTTACTGTTATCTCTCACCTGACCTATTGAAGTTGTCTCCTAAATGCCTGTCTGCTTTTACCCAACCATTACCTATCACCCAGTCTCTAGATGAAAGCCAGAGTGATATATTTATTATGTAAATTGGAACATACCTGTTACTCCACAGCCCAAAACTTTTGAATGGTTTCCCATCACATCTGGAATATGGCTCAATGTCCTTACCTTGGCCTAAGGGCCTACATACCACTCTGGCTTCATCTTATACTGCTGTCCCCTTAACACTGGCCTAGCCATGCTGTCCTTCCAACTCTTACTAGGAACACACCAAGCTGGCTCAAGTCTCAAGGCTTTTCCACTTGCTATTTCTTTCACCTGTCTCCAGAGATGTTTGCATGATTCAGTTCTTCACCTCATTCATGTATCTGTCAAATGTCCTCTATGAAGCTTTTTTCTGATTGCTTTATTTAAATTGCAATGCTCTCCACCACTCAATTCCTTTTTACCCCTTTATTCATTTTCTTCCTTGCAAGTATTTATTTTCTGTTTTCATATGAATTGTCCCTCCTACAGGAATAGGAGCTTTGTCTTTTCCATGGCTCCATCCCCAGTGCCTGGTACAGTGCCCAGTGCTTAGATAGAAATAAACATTTTTGAGTAAATGGATGAATGCATTTATTTAAATAATTCGTAGTTCTAAAATTGAGGCAAAATGGTTTAATTTTAAAATGTGTAATGCTAGCTTAATAAAGAGTTATTTTGCTTTGGAAAAATTTCAATCAGCTAAAATTGTAAGCCAATTTGCTTCTCTGAAAAGAGTCGATCTGCTCAGTGAAACAAGCATTAATTGGCACATCTGGTGGCAGGTGCAGGCATTGCAAAGATAAGGCCTAAGAAAACCTAATTTGTCTTCATCTACAGCAAGTGGCTTGCAACTGGGGCCACACATTATAATCACCTGGGGAGGTTATAAAATTCTGATGAGTAGGCAAAACTCGAGAACAAGCAATTCAGAATATTTGAGGGACCCAATTGGGACATCATTAACTTTTTTTTTTTTTAAGTTTCCCAACTGATTACAATAGATTGAGAATACTGAGATTACAAGATTGAGAATCACGGATGTGTTCTATGAGGTATGGGGTTTGTGGAAAACTATTCCTGATGCTAACACCAGTATGGAAGGTATTCAAATACCTGTCAAATGAATTAATGAGTGAGTGAATGAATGTAAAAAGTGTTGATGGCCAGTTGACCTCATGAGCACTATTTGAAAAACCATTCAAAGACATTAGCCTACTGAGGCGGTTGCCAGATTTAGCAAATAAAAATATAAGACTCCCAGGTAAATCTGGAATTTAAATAAACAAGGAACTCTCTTTAGTAACATATATCTCAAATATTTCATGGGACATACTTATACTAAAAACGATACTATTTGTCTGTAATTAAAATTTGACTGGACATTCTGTATTTTATCTGGCAACTCCACATACTGATGAGGGAACAGTTAAGGTTCTCTTCCAAAAATCAGCATGTTATTATAAATTTTAAACAATATACTGAGGTGTATTGTAGAAGTATTAATTTAATCTCTTCTATCTTCAACAATACAAAGCTACTATAAAAACAGTCTATGCTTAGGAATAAATTTAATTTTGCCTTTTAAAGCTTTTAATGTAGTAATCATAAAAATGAGTTCTTTGTGCATTATAAATTTTCCAGATTAATTTGGAATTTAAATTCTTCAGAATCTGGTTTTGAATTGTCAAATCTAACACCCTAGAATGGCAAAAAAAAAAAAAAAGAAGGAAAATTCAGTGTTTTTAAGACCTATGAAATCCACTCTCAACATGACCTCTGAATCAGGAACTGCACTATTGATACTATATCTTCAATTCTCATTACGCTCCTAGGCAACGTGAGAAAGACAGGAATCCCTCAGACTATAGAACTTTACCTTAGTTATTTTAGGCTCATTATACTGACCTACTAAAACATTCTCATGGTAATAATGAATAAGACCTGACTGTAATGCTGAAAAAATAAAACTATTGGAACAAATCAGTTGAATAATTAATAATGCAATCAGAAGCCTCAGGATACTGCTTTTTTCTTAAAGGACCCAAAAAGTTTCAATCAATCCTTTGCAAATGCCTGGTAAACATCTATCCACCACCAGGTGGCATGCTCACATGTTCAGAAATTCTCCAATGAGTGGGTGACACAAAGGGTCAATTATGGTACATCATGAGTATAGAAAGAATGGAATCATGAGAATGCAAAACAAAAAAGAAGGACTAGTCCTTAACTATTTGCACTTCTAGCATTTTCTTTCCAGGTTGCAAGGTGTGGACTAGTCTTATGCTTCCTGCAGAATTTGCAAAGTGGCTTGCTTAGAATGGGTCAACAAGTATTTGATTTTATTTGAACACTGTATTTTATTGTTAGAAGACATTTTCTTCAAAACTTGTTCAAATGTAATAAAAACCAAAGTTCTTCAGCAGTTTCCCTGTTATATGTAATTTGTTTGCAGAAATTTTAGCAGCCATGCAAATGAACAAAAAATCAGAAGAGAAAAAAATGTCTATTCAAATAGAAATTCTAATCCATCTATTCCATAATCTCAACTCTTTGGGTAAAGGCAATCAGGCAAGCTATATATTTTCTGCATATCACTTGGGCTGACAATCTGCAGTGAGGTTACAAGAACACAGGAACTCAAACTGATTTTTCTGACATTAAGTACATCTGGCATCATGTTCTTTCATAAACATTACTACACCTTACTTTTTCAGCGCTTGAAAATTGACAAGGCCCATAATAGCTTTGGGGTTTGTCAGTTCCCAGCAGCACATACTATTTAAAATGTTTGATGTGAATGCAAACATAACTTTGGAATAAAAAATTTCAAATTTTGTTCCTCGAAGGCTTAGGGAAGTGGATCCAGGGCTGGAGTGTTTAGTTATATTTTCACTTTTAGAAGTTGTCTTCATATCTACTTTGCAATTCAGTACCAAGTTGGATGCTCTCAATTCAAGAGATTATACTTAAAATTATTTGGTTCCCTAAATATGTTTGTCAAATTTCAGACATATACTTCACTGTGGTTTTTAGTGCATTGATTTTTATTTAAGTAATACCTATGGCAATAGCAATAATAATAATACCTACACCTTGCTGAGGCAGTATAGTAAAAGTCGAAGGCAAAGGCCCTGGGAATTTGTCTTCCTGGATTCTGATCCTAGTTCTGCCTCTTACTAGCTGTGTAACGTTGACAGACTATTTAACCTCTTTAAATCTTAACTTTCTCATTTGTAAACTGGAGTTGATAATAACATCTACCTCCTGGCACTGCACACTATATGAGAAAATATGTACAATTTCCCTTACCCCAGCATGTAGTAGGCACTAGATGATCAGTGGCTGCTCTTTGTAAACTGGAAGTTAACACTTCAACTAACTCATCTGTGAATTAGATATAATAACAGTAAAGTATATGACACTGAGCTTAGTGGCTGGCACATAGTTGATAAATAAGAGCTATTATTTCATTATTCTTTTTCAGGCACTATACATACCACGTCTCCAAGAAAAGTATTATCCAATATTATCTCCATTTTATTCGGTGGAAATTTAGGTTCAGACAAGCTAGAAAGTAGTTGGACCAACAGTCAAGCCTCCAGTTGGGTCCAAAGTCCCAGATCCTTTCAAGATAATCTATTTGGCTCTAATGATATATTGAACCAAACACCATTCTGAAATTAAGAGAACTGACATTGAAGGACAAAGAAATATGTTTTATTTCAACTTAAGTACTCGGAACACTTCTCATACCACTTGGTTGATACTCTACTATATAATAAATGAAAAATACATTGTTCATTCTGAGTTTTGAGACCTTGTGTAAAACATCACAACCATTTCTTCTATCATTCACATAATTAAAATGCAAAGATTGTGTCACCAAAGAAAGAAAAGAAAAAAGATAATATCAAATTCTTTAAATTTTCCAAAATCTCTGACAGAGTTGTATACTTGTTTGTACCTCTTGGTGCACTTTAAAGTGCAAGAAAGCTTATATTTTAAATTAGAAATATTTTTTACAAAGATGATACTTGAAATTATTATTTCTACCTCTAAGGCTTTGTTTTTAGGTAAAGTGTTAGCAAAATGCACCTGCCTAAATATAAATGATTTAATCAGGTGGTGTTCTATATGTCTGGGGAAACATCCAGATGTTTGTGGTCTTAAAAAAAGATATTTTCAAAACAAACATTTTATTTTGCCACTTTTCAGCTGCATGTGCTAGCCTCACTATTACAAACTTAACAATAATTTGATTTTTAGTGTAAAATAATCTGAATTGTTTCACAGAGCAAATCCAGTTCAAAAAATATAAACTTTAAGTCACTTTGAAAACATTCTGGTAAATTAGAATGGAACAAAAACAAAAGTCTGTCTAAACCAGGGGTTAGCAATCATTTTCTGTCAAAGACAAGATAGCAAATATTTTAGACTTTGTAGGACACATGGTCATTCTTGAAACTACTCAACTTTACCTTTGTAGAGTAGACAGGTGTGGCTGGATGCCAATAAAACTTCATTTACAAAAGCAAGCAGCCAGTCATAAGCTGCATTTGTTTGGCCCAGTATAAAATACTGAAGATACCATACACACTTTATTTTGGGTAATAAGTAAACATTTGCCATAATCTATAAGGGAGAGAAAATTTCAAAATGGTGGCATCAATCACAATCTAATTGACTTTGAAGATATGCTGCTTATGCTTCATTTGCTCCTTCCTCCCTACTCTTCCTTTTTTACTCCCCACTGTCTCCTGGAAGGCTGACCTTAACAGACTGTATCATCCTTGAGTTTTGGTTGGCATCAGTAGGAGATGAGAAGCCAGGAGGATAGAGAAACTTCAAATTTGAGGATGCCTTATCCAGACACAGATTCTTCACTGCTTGCCAAAACTGGACTGCTGTCTCCTAAGGGAATCTTGTACTGTGCACAAACCTTTCTCCTCTCTTCCAAACTAAAGCTTATTGCTTCTCCATCTATTTCTCCAGGACAAGTTGCCTGCTGATTCTCATTTAGAAAACATCTGATAAGTCTACTGTTAACTAATCCTCACGGTAGAACTTTCTTTTTTTAGGAGCCTTCAAGAAATGCCTTAAAAAGTAAGGAAAGAATTTATAAAGATTGTACCTAAAGCTCTTCTGCAGAAAGTGAGGGCAGAAGAGCCATTCTGGAGACTCTTACCATGGAGATAATTGTCCTTAAAGTCAACCTTGATGCTGTCAGTGAACCAAGATTTGGGGCACAATTTTGTTTTATTCCCTTATCAAACAGCATTATAGCTTCAAAAATAAGTGGTATAATGTCTGCTCATGTTTGATAATACTTTAGTATTCTAGAGAAATTTTAAAATTTCTCTGGATTCTCAGGTGTTACATTACCCATGATATAATTGAGAAATTATAAAATGGAACTCAGGTGTAGTGATTTTGTTTCATGTTTTCTTAAAGGCAATTACAGACGTTACTGGTTTGACTAGCTGTGTGTCTACAAAGACTGCTTTTGAAAAAAATATATTTTAAAATTATGTTAATGAGCCATTTGGACTTCTTCCTGAAGTTTGCTTCTTAGAACACTAATTCTGAGTCTCTGTAGAAGATCTTGGACATATAGCCTGCTCTGAAAAGATCACAACGCACAGGAGCAGATTAAATGCCCTGGAAAGAATTGCAGTAGCCTATTGACTTTCCTCACTAAATATTTTCAAGTTTACTTACCCAAGAAATCTTGATTTGAATGTGATATTAACATTCCATGGAAGTTTCTTTGGTATATGATGTGATATGGTTTGGCTGTGTCCCTACCCAGATCTCACCTTGAATTGTAATAATCCCCATGTGTCAAGGATGGGGCCAGGTGGAGATAATTGAATCATGGGGGCAGTTTCCCCCATACTATTCTCATGGTAGTGAATAAGTCTCACGAGATCTGGTGGTTTTATAAATGGGAGTTCCGCTGCACAAGCCCTCTTGTCTGCCACCATGTAAGATGTGACTTTGCTCCTCATTCGCCTTCTGCCTTGATTTTGAGGACTCCCCAGCCATGTGGAACTGTGAGTCAGCTAAACCTCTTTTCTTTATAAATTACCCAGTCTCAGGTATGTCTTTATTAGCAGCATGACAACAGACTAATACATGCTGGCATAAGGTATTAAGATGTTAGATTTTGATCACTAGCAAAAAAGTCACTATTTCACTCAATTTTTTGGCATTTATCAATTGATTTGAATATGGATACTTGTTACTTTAAATGTTTGTCTTTGAAAAGATTTATAAGGAAACAATAATAATAAGACATTCTCCAAAATGTCTGTAAACACAGCCTTTGCCTAACCTTAAGTGTTAGGTCTGCTAAAGTCAGGTCACCAATACTGCTTGACAATAAGTACTTCCTACCCGTGTCCAACATCAGACTCGGGTATCACCACTGGGAAGCTTTTTGAATCCATTACCTAGTGACTTGCTACCTCCTTTGTGTTTCCCTTATTGTAACGCTTAATGGTAGTGTTTAGTTAGTGATTTACTTTTCCAATTGCATTCCTACTACACTATAAAATCTGAAGGCAGACGATAATCATCTTTTTGTTTCTAATGTTGAACACAGTACTTGCTTTTAGTAGATGCTTAATAAAGTGAATTATTCTGCAAATTCTATAGAAATAATTTCTAATCTCACTAGACATTTGAGTCGTGGTGTTCTGGAACTGGCATGTACAAGATCATGAGAGCAGGTTTTTAAAATTTAAGGAATTTTGTAAGCCAGTTGATTTCACATTAGTACCTTGATGTTGCGCCATGATAAAAGTATTTACATTACAGAAATTGGCAAAAGATACAAGACTTTTCTTTTTCCTAGCGCATCAGTTGTTAAACATTTACCAGCATACCACTATATGTGATTATCACATATATAGTATGCATATATTTTCTATATAATATATATTATGTATTCTCTTATTTTTTCATTAGATAATTTAATAATAAAATAATGTTTAAGTGTTTTACATTTTTAGAAAATAAGTGGTCTAGTCTCCTCATTTAGATTGCAAAGTCTCTGGGGAAAAGGCTGGTACTTTTATTTTAATTGCCTCAGTGCCTAGGAATTTATAGACACACAATAATTGTATGTGAAGGGGTTGACATCTTAAATAGTCTCTGTGTTTTGAGCAGCAGGTGCTGATGGAGAGTCAAAAAAAAAAGTGAAAAATGCAACAAAATGTTTTGAGTTGACTCCCAACACTGAATTTATACCAGAACTTATAAAGATAAGATTATATTATATATAATATATTATAAAGATTATACCATGTATTACTTTTCTCTTCTACTATTATATTCTCAAACATTCTATATATTGAAACAGTTGTGTGAAAATCAGTGACATAAACATAGCCACAAAATTATAAATTCTGAGATATAGGATTTTGTTATAGTTGGACTAAAAAGATATACTTTTAGTGCCAAAAAGACTGCAGCAAAATGAGATGGAGTTACAGAATTCCTCTAACTTTTCATTTTTTAAAAAATTTACCTTAAGAAATCATTAATTTCCAGGGATAGTAATTACCCTAATAAACTAGTTAATTGTATGGAATGTGATGTTCCTGCAGAATTTCAATACAAGTTTTTGTCCATACACAAAGAAAATATAGTCTAACTTCATGCCCAGCTAAAACTTGTTTACTAAGGAAGAAGGAGAAAGTAGATTTAGGAGGACAGCAGTAACTTGTGACACAGTTTAGTTTTCTCTTACATCCAACATCAAAAGTTCTGAGATATTGTTATAAAAAGCAACGTCCATAGTAACATTTGTATGCAATGAGGCACTGTAGAAACACAAAAAGTCAAGCATTTTCCCCCCTTAAGCATTTTTTTTAATCCTTCGGTGTTGCCTTAAGGATTAATTGCAATCATATAGAGTTATTTCACTCAAATTTGGTATGGCAAATTTAAGCCATTGTAAGGGGCTTGGAGGAGGTGTACAATAATTTTCTCTGTTGTCTTACTATTTTCTCTAACCGGATTACCTAATTTTCATTCAGTCTCCTGTTTTACTTCAAAGCACAGACTCCAAAATGGCCTTTTATTGAATGTGATGAATCATTGACTTTCTGAGTACACTCAAAACTAAAAATGTTTCCCAATTAATTACTTTTATTTGTTTGAACAAGGGTACAGAAATAGGAAATGGCTTTTATAGAAAAGTACTTCAAGCAACCAAAACTTGGTCAATATTTATTACATTCATTGGATCATCTATATGTAAGTGGCTCACTTAGCCATCTAATTTCAATGTAAAATTACAATAATCAAATCTTTTAGTCAAAATCTAAGGAATTTATATCACCATTTTACTTGGGGAAAAAAACTATTTGCTACCTATGTTTTTTCTAAATATTTGTAGAGTTCAACTGTGTTGCCAGAAAGAAAACAAAGTAGGTACAGTTACGAACCACTCATTCCTTAACCTTAACATTCTCTTCCCATCAACTCCCCTTTCCCTTCCCTGGGAAAACATATACCCAAATGCTGGCTAGATGGCAAGGATATTTTAGACTCAAACATATTAAAAGTAAACATTGTTGCTAAGCCTGCTCGTATCCTGGCTCTTCTTTGTAAGCCCCCTATTTTTGGTATGTCACTCCTCTCAGTTATTAAATGTTTAATAGTCATAATTAGATTAATCTGCAGAATTCCAGTGATTCTTATTAACTAGGTCTCAAATCTGCATATTTAAAAATTTGATGATTTTGGTGTGCTTGATCCTGGAACTGTTCTATGAGAAGCACTTCAGTTGACAGAAATCCAGTTCAAATTAACTTTATTAATAAATGGTACTACTGCTTGGATACTGAAGTGTCCAATCCCCAAGACTCAGGACAATAAAATCACAGTGAGGCCACAGGAACAACTCAAAAGCTGCTAAATAAATGTCACCACAGCTCCTTCTCGGTCTTTATTTCTGTCCTCATAGAAAATATAACCCCGACAAAGTACTGATTTGTACACCTCAGTGACAGCCAGGCTGAAGATTTAAAATATCTCAGAGAGGTATTATTGGCCCTGCCTGGAGCTGTGGTCAGGAAGGCAGACTCATGTAGAAACAATAAACCTTCTGGAAGAACTAGGGAATGAACTGGTGGAAGAGAGGCAATTGCTAGAAAAAGGAGATTGTTGGAAGAGAGCAGCAGCTGATTGAGTAGACGTTGTCACAGATATTCATGAGAACTGTATTTAGTGTAATTCAACTATTATAACTTCGCAGTGTCTTTAAACAGATAACACTGAACACCTTGACTTTGAAATAGCACTTGCAAGTTTAAAAATTTCCTTCCAGAACTATAGAGATGTTATGAGATTACATAAAACCAAAATAAGTGTGCTATTAGATAAAAATTATAAGCAAAGGCATTTGGTGAAAAAAGTGTAGTAGCCCAGTAATAATTATTTCCCCAAATTACAATTTTATGGTGAGTTACACTTACCAAAGTGCTTTCATAAAACCTACTCACGGATCACTCTTACCCTCTGCCAAATAGTTAACTTCATACATGGCAAGATATCAGGGATAAGGAAATGTGGTAGCTGAGAAAGACTTGCCAAAATGTCTCCCTCAGATATGGATTGACAATTGAAATTTTACCTTTAGAGATTTATTTCTTCATCTTCAATGCAATTTCTCCTAAAACAAAGCACAATCATCTTTAGTAACCATTTATGCCTCATTGTGAATGAACTGAGCAGGTCCTTCTCTGAGAAGGTTGTGATGGTATAAAACGAAAAATACAAAGGTATGGAGGAGGGAAGTAGGAAAAAAAAAAAACCGTGCAGCAGGAAAAGGTTGAGAAAAGAAAATCCTGGGCTGGTAATGACAAAATTCTCTCCAGTCAAAAATTACAGCACTTTGACCATTTAGCACCATCTATTCAGCCACATTCTATATGGAAAAGAAATCGACCAAAATGTTCATCCCTTCTGATTGGGACCATATTCATAAGATAAATATCAATGACCCAACTCTTCGTATCATTTTTCTCCATTCATAAGGATGTGAAGTTCAGTACTTTTGTCAAGATATCTCAAATACAGGCATGCCTACTTTTCTTGAGACGGAGTCTCGCTCTGTCACCCAGGCTGGAGTGCAGTGGCACGATCTCGGCTCACTGCAAGCTCCGCCTCCCGGGTTCACCCCATTCCCTTCCGAGCAGCTGGAACCACAGGTGCTCACCACCACGCCCAGCTAATTTCTCTGCATTTTTAGTAGAGACGGGGTTTCACCGCGCTAGCCAGGATGGTCTCGATCTCCTGACCTCGTGATCCGCCCGTCTCGGCCTCCCAAAGTGCTGGGACCACAGGCGTGAGCCACCGCGCCCGGCCCAGGCATCCCTACTTTTTAAAATGTTCTAGCTAATGATTTTTACTTGAGGCAATTTTTTCCTTTTTCCATTTAATATATTCTTATTCTGCATTAGATCTAAAGTAAGGCTTTTGAAGGCTCTGGGGAATAATTAGTGAGGTATCTTAAGCTGTTTTCTCCCTTTTGACCTCAAATATTTTCTTTTCATCCTTAATCTTGAAGATTTGAGCACCTACTACAAGAATTTCCTGTGTGGAATCAATTCCTTCTTTTTGCAAACCCTATGGTTTACAGATATAAACATACACACATATACATTTATTTACAGATATCTATGTTTTAAAATAAAAGATTTTAAAATGATAGGACATTTTTTATATACAACACATCTTCAGCAACTGGGTCTGTTGCTGTTGCCCTTTTTGTTCAAAAGTTTTTAAAAGAATTATTGTAGCAATAAGATGAATTATAACAATAAACAATAAGACATTCATTACTTTTAAAGAAAAAATTAGTAAATAATCACAATTAGTCAATATTTTATTAACTGTAGACACTATTTAATGACTGTAGTCTATATATATTGGCATGTCATCAAGTTTAATTCATATTGATTAGTACAAAAGTAAAGAACTAGAGCTATTAGATAAAATATTTATATTCTCCATTAAAATACCAAACGTGGATGCTTATTTCATGCCATATATTATTTCAATTACCAATCTAAAATCATAACATAATTTTGTTTCAGGGAAATTGAAGAAGTTTGAGGAAAAACATATTTCTTACATTGTTTTCCTACATGGACATGTATTTATTAAATTCACAATGCATTTTGAAAAATATTTATTCATCGGTAAAATAGCTTAATGAGCATGCTTTCATTTTACAAATTCATTATTTAAATATTAAGGTCAAATGCATTAAACATTGGTGAACAGGTTTAGTAGTCTTCGAAGTACTGTGCACACACCTTAGTTGCTATGCAAATGGCTTTAGTATGATGCGGGAAGAAAATATTAGAAGATATGTTTCTCGTTAATTTTTTTAAAGTTCACTCATTTAAAATGGCTATTTTTATGAATTCCTATAATATGTAAGATATTAGTATAGAAATACATGTATGTAATTTGTAAGTAAGTTATATTTAATGGGTATGCTGGTGCACAATTGAATTTCCTAATAGCATTGCACAATTTAAAAACTGCAGATCTATTTTAAACTTTGAGGAAACTTTATAGTATTTTTCATAATGGCTGTACCAATTTACACTCCTATCAACAGTGTACAAGCATTCCCTTTTCCCCACATTCTAATCAACAATTATTTTTGTATTTTTGATGATAGTAATTCTACAAAATATAATGTGATATCTAATGGTGGTTTTAGTTGTGCATATTCCTGATGATTAGCAATGTTTAGCTCCTTTTAAAATATCTGTTGGTCATTTGTATGTCTTCTTAGAAATGTTTACTCCAATCCTTTGTCCATTTTTTAATTGGATTATTTGTTCTTTTGCTATTTAGTTGAGTCTTTTGCATATTTTGGATATTAACCCTTTATCAGATACATGGTTTGCAAATACGTTCCTTCATTCTGTGGCTTGACTTTTCACTTGATTGCTTCCTTTGCTCTACAAAAGATTTTCAGTTTGTTGTAATCCCACTGGTCTATTTTTGCTTTGGTTGCTTGTGCTTTTGGTAACATAACCAAAAAATTGTCAAGAGCAGTGCCAAGAAGATTTTCCCCTATCTTTTCTTCTAGTTTTGCAGTTTCAGGTCTTACAGACTTTAATACATTTTGAGTTGATTTTTGTATATGATAGCAGATAAGGGTCCAATGTCATTCTTTTACATGTGGATATCTAGATTTCCCAATACCATTTATTGAAGGAACTATCCTTTCCTCGATTATGCATTTCTTGGCATCTTTATCAAAGATCAGTTCACCATAAATATATGGATTTATTTCTGAGCTCTATTCTATTCCATTGGACTATATGTCTGTTTTTAAGCCAGTATACTGTTTTGTAGCTTTGTAATGTATTTTGAAATCAGAAAGTGTGATATTTCTAGCTTTGTTCTTGCTTAAAATGGCTTTGGCTCTTTGAGGTATTTTGTAGTTCCATATGAACTTTAATTTTTTTTCTTACTATAAAGAATGCCACTAGGACTTTGATAGGTATTGCATTCAATCTGTGGATCACTTTGGGTAGTATGGACATTTTTATAATATTAATCCTTTTTTCATTTCTTGTTTTTAGATTACAGTCTTGAATTCCTGGGCTCACATGATGTTTCTACCTCAGCCCTCCTAGCAGCTGGAAATAAAGGCACACGCCACAATGACCAGCTAATTTTTAAATTTAGTGTTATTGAGATGGGATCTTGCTATGTTGCCCAAGCTTACCCAGAACTCCTGGCCTCAAGCATCTTGCTGCTTTAGCCTCCTGAATAGCTGGGATTACAGGCACAAGCCATTACTCCCAGATTAATTCTTCTAATCTATGAACACAGGATGTTTTTTCATTTATCTGTGTCATCTTCAGTTTCGTGCATCAATGTTTTAGTTTTCAGTATACACGTCTTTAACTTCTAAATATTTCATTCGTTTTGTTGCTGTTGTAAATGGGATTGTTTTCTTAATTTTGTTTTCAGATGGCTCGTTGTTAGTATATAGAAATATTACTGATTTTTATATGTTGATTTTTGTATCCTAAAACTTCAATGAATTCATTTGTTCTAATATTTTGATGTATTGTTGAGTCTTTAAGGTTTTCTGCACATATGATCATATCATCTGCAAACAGATAATTTTACTTCCTTCTTTATTTGGATGACGTTTATTTCTTTTTCATCTCTAATTTGTTCTGGCTAGGACTCTCAGTACTATGCTGAATAGAAGCGGCTAGAGTGGGCATCTTTGCCCTGTACCAGATCTTAGAGGAAAAGCTTTACTTTTCCCCCATTGATTATGATGGTAGCTGCAGTTATTTCATATATGACCTTTACTATGTTAAAGTTAGTTTCTTCTATACCTGTTTTGTTGTATTTTAATCATGAATGGGTATTAAGTTTTGTCAAATGTTTCTGTCAAATAGATTTGTCAAATCTATTAATATGTTCACCTGGTTTTTATCTTTTATTCTCTTAATGTACCACATTGATTGATTTGAATATATTAAACCATCCTTGCATCCCAGGGATAAATTATACTTGGTCATGGTGTATAATCCTTTTAGTGTGCTGTCAAATTAATTTTGCTAGTATTTTATTTAAGTTTTTTGTATCTATGTTCATAGGGATATTAACCTGTAGGGTTTTTTTTTTCTTATGGTAACTTTATCTGACTTTGGTATCAGGGTAATGCTAACTTCATAAAATGAGTTTGGAAATATCCCTCCTATTTTTTGGAGGAGTTTTGGAGTTTAAAAAGGATTGGATTAATTCTTTTTGAAATGTTTGATGGAATTCACCCAAAAAGATGTCTAGTTCTGGGATTTTCTTTGGGAAATTTTTATTATTGATTCAATCTCCATATTTGTTAGTGGTCTGTTCAGGCTTTCTATTTCTTCTTGACTGAATGATGGTAGGTTTTGTGTTTCTAGGAAATTATCCACTTATTCTAGGTTATCTAATTTGTTTCCATATAAGTGTTCATAATAGTCCTTTATGATTCGTTTAATTTCTGAGGCATTCATTGTAATGTCTCCTCTTTCATTTTTGATTTTATTTGAGTCTTCTCTCTAGCTAAAGATTTGTTGTTTAAAAAAACTCCTAATTTTGTTGATTTTTTTTCTTATTTTCTATTTTTTATTTCCGCTCTATTTTCTGTTTCTTTTTTTCTGATAATTTTAGACTTTTCAGTTACTTGAGGTGCAAAGAACTGAACCTTGTAAGTTGGGTTGCTTATTTGAGATCTTCCTTCTTTTTTAATGTAAGTATTTATGGTTATAAGCATCCTTCTTGGTGCTGCTTTTGCTGCAACGCATTACTTTTGGTATATGGTATTTTTGTTTTCTCATTTTTCTTGAGATTTTTTAAAAAATCCTTTTGATATCCTCCTCGACCCAATGGTCCTTCAAGATTATGTGGTTTAGCTCCCACATATTTATTAATTTTTTTCATTTCCATATAATCCAGCAATCCCACTTTTCGGTATGTACCCAAAGGAAATGAAATCAGTATTTCTTTTTTTTTAATTTTTATTTCTATTTTAAGTTCTGGGGTACATGTACAGGATATACAGGTTTGTTACATAGGTAAAAGTGTGCCATAGTGGTTTGTTGCACCTACCAACCCATCACCTAGGTATTAAGCTCAGCATGCATTAGCTATTTTTTCGAATGCTCTCCCTTCCCCATCCCCATCCCCTGACAGGCCCCAGTGTGTGTTGTTCTTCTCCCTCTGTCCATGTGTTCTCATTGTTCAGCTCCCACTTATAAGTGAGAACATGAGCTGTTTGGTTTTCTGTTACTTTGGTGAGGATAACAGCTTCCAGCTCCATCCATGTCCCTGCAAAGGACATGGTCTTGTTCCTTTTTATGGCTGCATAGTATTCCATGGTGTATATGTACCATATCTTTGATGGGCATTTGGGTTGATTCCATGTCTTTGCTATTGTGAATAGTGCTGCAGTGAACATATGCATGCATGCATCTTTGTAATAGAATGATTTATATTCCTTTGCGTGTATACCCAGTAATGGGATTGCTGGTTCAAAGGGTATTTCGGGTTCTAGATCTTTGAAGAATTGCCACACTGTCTTTCACAATGGTTGTGCTAATTTACATTCCCACCAGCAGTGTAAAAGCATTCCTATTTCTCTACAACCTCACCAGCAACTCTTGTTTCTTGACTTTTTAATAATGGCCATTCTGACTGGCATGAGATGGTATCTCATTGTGGTTTTGATTTGCATTTCTCTAATGATTAGTGATGTTGAGCTTTTTTTCATATGTTTGTTGGCCGCATGAATGTCTTTTCAGAAGAGTCTGTTTATGTCCTTTGCCTACTTTTAAATGGGGTAGGTTGGTTTTTTCTTGTACATTTGTTTAAGTTTCTTGTAGATTCTGGATATTATACCTTTGTCAGATGGACAGATGGCAAAATTTTCTCCCACTCAGTATTTCAAAGAGATAGCTGCATTTCTATGTTCATTGCAGCATTATTCATAATTGCCAAGATATGGAAGCAACCTAAATGCCCACCGATAGATGAATGAATAAGGAAAATGTGGAATATCACGTGGCAGCTCAATTTTTAGTTTCTTAAGGAACCTGCAAACTGTCCTCCATAGTGGTTGTGTAGGGGAACATAGGGAGATGTTGCTCAAAGGGTACAAAGTTTTGGTTGTGCAAGATGAATGGGTTCTGGATAGCTAATATACAGCATGGTGACTACAGTGAACAATACTGTATTGTATACATGAAATTAGCTGGAGAGTAGATCATAAGTGTTCTCACTGAAAAGGGAAGAAAAAGAGAGAGAGAAAAAAGAGAGGGAGAGAAAGGAAGGAAGAAAGAAAGAAAAATAGTTGTTATATGAGGATCATAAATTTGTTAATCAGCTTGATTATGGTGCTCATTTCACAATATATCACAGCAGCAAGTGTGTATCTTAAATGTATATAATTCCTGGCTGGACGTGGTGGCTCACGCCTATAATCCCAGCACTTTGGGAGGCTGAGGCGGGCGGATCATGAGGTCAAGAGATCGAGACCATCCTGGCCAACATGGTGAAACCCCATATCTACTAAAAATAAAAAAATTATCTGGGCATGGTGGTGCGCACCTGTAGTCCCAGCTACTTGGGAGGCTAAGGCAGGAGAATCGCTTGAAACAGAGGTGGAGGTTGCAGTGAGTCGACATCGCACCACTGCACTCCAGCCTGGTGACGGAGTGAGACTCTGTCTCAAAGAAGAAAAAGAAAATGTGTACAATTCCTGTTTGTCAATTATACCGCAATAAAGTTGAAAAAAATTAAAACAGCAGCAACAAAGCCTGTTGGAATTTTGATAGGAATTGCTTTGAAGTCATAACAGCAATTTTGGGAGAAGTGACATTTTCTTATCTATGATAAGCATATGTCTTTCTATTTTTTAATGTTTTTCGGTAAAGATCTGTAGTTTTATCAAAAAAGATAAATATGAGGGTTTAACTTGGCATATTTAATTGGCCACAGCTTACAGCTTGGTGTCTAGCTGTTTAAGTATGTTATCATCCCAAAAATATATAATAAGTTCCTTGAGGGTAGTGACTGCGACTCATTTCTCCAACAATGTTTATCTCAGTGCTCAGGTCTCATAAATACTAGTAAATCCTTCTGTACTGACTAAAATTGAAAAAAGTAAGATTCTAGCCTTGATCAGGAAGTGATAAAAGTGTCAAATTATAACCTAATTAATAGTAAACATAAGAAGTAAGCCCAATAATATTAAAATAATATATAACTAAAAATGAAAACAATATTTAGTCAAATTACATTCTGAGTACAATATAATTCTCCGTATCATATGTCTTGTTGATTGTCATGCAACTCTTAGTAAACTAATGTTAAATGTAAAAAAAAAAAAAAAAAAAAAGTTTGTAGATTTGTAAACATTTAACTCTAACTATAAGCTTGTTCTCTCTTGTGTGGCTGGTATGTAATATGGTGCTAGACAGAATAGAGATGCTCAGTAAATACTTGTAAATGAATAATTAATAAGAATGGATAGAGAAGGACTCCATGCATTATTTACATTTTAGAATGCTGCAGAAATAGACCCAATTCAGAAATAGAGTCGATGTTTCCTACACCTGTTTTTTTTGTTTGTTTGTTTGTTTTTTTAGACATGTAAACTTAGTGTTTGCTGTAATACTGGATTATCTCAGGAAGCACAGAGCCTTCTGAAATGCATTCCCCTATTTTTTTTTAGCTTTAGTGTAGAACAAAAACAAAAATAAAAACAAAAAATAAACGATATAAGTACAAGTTGATATGCTTGAATTCCATTTGGACTTAATGAAGAGGTTAGGAAAAAATTTACTATCAAATCTAAAAATGTTGAAAGGGAGCAAAAGGAGGTGTTACAGGAAGACTTACGAAGACATATCTTTTACTACTAATGTTCAGAACCTCAGCTTTCAAGAATAAATGTCATTTTACTTTTTTTACAAGACTGTATATCTCTAAGTTTACCTAGGTTTCTAAAATTAAAATTAAGCAATAAGGAGAAATAAAAATTTAGGAGGAATTCTTTTTTAAAAGGAATGAATAACTGCATAGCTTCTCATACAGAAATTATAGCCCTGTTATTTTGGAAGCAATTGTAGTATTTTCTCAGAAACCTGCAGTTTGGGTCTCAGCAAGGTGTAGGAAATGAAGGATATAAGATTGTTTGCTGATAAACTTGAAGATCAAAGCAGAGAGTATAATCCCATAGGTATGTGAAATCACTGGAAAGAGAATCATCTTGGCAATGCCGAGCCTGATTGAATCATCATGGCCAAGGAAAGATTATGCCAATAACGTGAGTGCTGCTCAGTCAAAGAGCACCTATGTAGTAGTTGGACTTCAGAGTATTTCATTTCAGATGACTTCTGGTATATCTACAGATGCAGGGAGTGTAACCAATGGACTTTTAAGGGTTTTTTGGTTTTGGTTTTTGTTTTAATCAAGACCATTCTTACTGGGAAGTTTAAGTTAGTGTCTCTGCTTGATAGGATTCCATCCCAACAAGGGCCTCCTCCTGATTTGGTTGCTTACATGGGCACATGTACTAATTAAACGAGCTTAGGGCCTTTCTGATTCCCTTGATAATGGTTCTTCAGGTGAACTAATCAAGTGGCTTCTGATGATGATTGGATTCAGGCTGAGAACATGACCATAGTAGAAATGTAGGCATTCCAAACCATGAGGCAGAATTCTTGTTAACATTCCGGTGTCTTCTAGCTGAGATTCACATTAGGAACCAAGAAACTTGCTCAGATCTTATCACTCCTTATGAAGACAGAAGCAAAGTCCTCATTTTTCAACATTAAAAGGTTTCAATATAAAAAGGTTTAATATTGAAAGCATTTTTCAATATTAAAATGTTGACCAAAAGCCAGGATTTGGCGGTTCAGTGAGCTCCAGCCAGCCTCCACTTCAAGAACCTAGCTAGCTACTTCTATGTTCTCTGTTAACCCAGAAAGAATTTTTACACAAAACACAAAGTCAAACATCTACCTCTGCACAAAATAACAACCAAATAAACCACAAAAGACTTGAAGAACAAGGTGGAAATTTGCTTTGCAACTTCCTAAAGGGGTGGCACAGTAATCTCAGACTGCATCATACAACATCAACATACAGCAGTGCTCCAAGTTCTCACACTTAAAACAGCTGTTTTAAAGTCAGTCTGTCTCGTCACCCCCATGTTTTTGCCAGTGATCCTGTCATCCACACCCCTTGCATTTCACAATATTTAGCTCAGGTTCTACCACTTTAAAAATCTACCCGAATTCTGACCTACACTCCCTCTGAGAAAAGCAGTTGTTTCTGAGTGTTCTCTTAGTAAACAATCCCCCTGAGATTCTGGAGAATAAAATCTTCTACCTTAGTATATAGTTGTAGGAACAAAAACAGCCTTAGAAGGTCTTGGAAATGATGTATCATTTTTGTTTTAAAAAGTAAGTATGGAATGAGTGTTTTTTTTTATTTTAGCATAGGCACAAATTATTTAAATATAAGAATAATATATTGAGAGAAAATGATTATTTAAACCCTTGTTTGATAGTAAATTACTCTATCACAGGTAGAAAGGGAAAGGCTTTGAAAAGAATTCCAATGGATATTTGAAAATGTTTGGTAATGAAATAATATTTAGAATTGAATTTATTTTCGGCATTACAGAGTTGATTGCTAGATAACACTCTTCTTAATCTCAGATCATTTCTCAGGTTATTGTATTTTGCTTTTATTTTATTCTAAGGAAACTCATTAGGCTGGACTTGATGCAATTCTTTTATTTCCTGATGATATGATGCTAGCCAAGTCATTTCATTTCTTGGAACTTTAGTTTTTCCACCTGTAACATAGGGTTAATATTTGTACTGTTATTAAGAATAAATGGTATAATTTTATATGTGTAATAAGAAAAATTTTAACAACTCACATCACAACTCACTGTAGTAAGAAAGTTAAGGGACAATTGCCTATATGCTAGAACATAACATGTGAGTTTCAGTTTCTTCCTTAAAATTATTTATTCCTCTTGAATTAATTTTTGTATAAGGTGTAAGGAAGGGATCCAGTTTCAGCTTTATTTTTGTCAGGTTTGTCAAAGATCAGATGGTTGTAGATGTGTGGTATTACTTCTGAGGGCTCTGTTCTGTTCCATTGGTCTATATCTCTGTTTTGGTACCAGTACCATGCTGTTTTGGTTACTGTAGCCTTGTAGTGTAGTTTGAAGTCAGGTAGCCTGATGCCTCCAGCTTTGTTCTTTTGGCTTAGGATTGACTGGGCAATGCGGGCTCTTTTTTTGTTCCATACAAACTTTAAAGTAGTTTTTTCCAATTCTATGAAGAAAGTCATTGGTAGCTTGATGGGGATGGCATTGAATCTCTAAATTACCTTGGGCAGTATGGCCATTTTCACAATATTGATTCTTCCTACCCATGAGCATGGAATGTTCTTCCATTTGTTTGTATCTTCTTTTATTTCATTGAGCAGTGGTTTGTAGTTCTCCTTGAAGAGGTCCTTCACATCCCTTGTAAGTTGGATTCCTAGGTATTTTATTCTCTTTGAAGCAATTGTGAATGGGAGTTCACCATGATTTGGCTCTCTGTTTGTCCATTATTGGTGTATAAGAATGCTTGTGATTTTTGCACTTTGATTTTGTATCCTGAGACTTTGCTGAAGTTACTTATCAGCTTAAGGAGATTTTGGGCTGAGACAATGGGGTTTTCTAAATATACAATCATGTCATCTGCAAACAGGGACAATTTGACTTCCTCTTTTCCTAATTGAATACCCTTTATTTCTTTCTCCTGCCTGATTGCCCTGGCCAGAACTTCCAACACTATGTTGAATAGGAGTGGTGAGAGAGGGCATCCCTGTCTTGTAGCAGTTTTCAAAGGGAATGCTTCCAGTTTTTGTCCATTCAGTATGATATTGGCTGTGAGTTTGTCATAGATAGCTCTTATTATTTTGAGATATGTCCCATCAATACCTAATTTATTGAGAGTTTTTAGCATGAATGGTTGTTGAATTTTGTCAAAGGCCTTTTCTGCATCTATTGAGATAATTATGTGGTTTTTGTCTTTGGTTCTGTTTATATGGTGGATTACGTTTATTGATTTTCGTATGTTGAACCAGCCTTGCATCCCAGGGATGAAGCCCACTTGATCATGGTGGATAAGCTCTTTGATGTGTTGCTGGATTCGGTTTGCCAGTATTTTACTGAGGATTTTTAAATCAATGTTCATCAAGGATATTGGTCTAAAATTCTCTTTTTTTGTTGTGTCTCTGCCAGGCTTTGGTATCAGGATGATGTTGGCCTCATAAAATGAGTTATGGAGGATTCCCTCTTTTTCTATTGATTGGAATAGTTTCAGAAGGAATGGTACCAGCTCCTCCTTGTACCTCTGGTAGAATTCGACTGTGAACCCATCTGGTCCTGGACTTTTTTTGGTTGGTAAGCTATTAATTATTGCCTCAATTTCAGAGCCTGTTATTGGTCTATTCAGAGATCCAACTTCTTCCTGGTTTGGTCTTGGGAGAGTGTATGTGTCGAAGAATTTATCCATTTCTTCTAGATTTTCTAGTTTATTTGTGTAGAGGTGTTTATAGTATTCTCTGATGGTAGTTTGTATTTCTGTGGGATCGATGGTGATATCCCCTTTATCATTTTTTATTGTATCTATTTGATTCTTCTCTTTTCTTCTTTATTAGTCTTGCTAGCGGTCTATCAATTTTGTTGATCTTTTCAAAAAACCAGCTCTTGGATTCATTGATTTTTTGAAGGGTTTTTTGTGTCTCTATTTCCTTCAGTTGTGCTCTGATCTTAGTTATTTCTTGCCTTCTGCTAGCTTTTGAATGTGTTTGCTCTTGCTTCTCTAGTTCTTTTAATTGTGATGTTAGGGTGTGAATTTTAGATCTTTCCTGCTTTCTCTTGTGGGCATTTAGTGCTATAAATTTCCCTCTACACACTGCTTTAAATGTGTCCCAGAGATTCTGGTATGTTGTGTCTTTGTTCTCGTTGGTTTCAACAAACATCTTTATTTCTGCCTTCATTTTGTTATGTACCCAGTAGTCATTCAGGATTAAAGACTTACATGTTAGACCCAAAACCATAAAAACCCTAGAAGAAAACCTAGGCAATACCATTCAAGACATGGGCATGGGCAAGGACTTCATTTCTAAAACACCAAAAGCAATGGCAACAAAAGCCAAAATTGACAAATGGGATCTAATTAAACTAAACAGCTTCTGCACAGCAAAAGAAAGCACCATCAGAGTGAACATGCAACCTACAGAATGGGAGAAAATTTTGCAACCTACTCATCTGACAAAGGGCTAGTATCCAGAATCTACAATGAACTCAAACAAATTTACAAGAAAAAACCAACCCCAACAAAAAGTGGGCGAAGGATATGATCAGACACTTCTCAAAAGAAGACATTTATGCAGCCAAAAAAACATGAAAAAATGCTCGTCATCACTGGCCATCAGAGAAATGCAAATGAAAACCACAATGAGATACCATCTCACACCAGTTAGAATGGCGATCATTAAAAAGTCCGGGAACAACAGGTGCTGGAGAGGATGTGGAGAAATAGGAACACTTCTACACCGTTGGTGGGACTGTAAACTAGTTCAACCATTGTGGAAGTCAGTGTGGTGATTCCTCAGGGATCTAGAACTAGAAATACCATTTGACCCAGCCATCCCATTACTGGGTATATACCCAAAGGATTATAAATCATGCTACTATAAAGACACATGCACACATATGTTTGTTGCGGCACTATTCACAATAGCAAAGACTTGGAACCAACCCAAATGTCCAACAATGATAGACTGGATTAAGAAAATGTGGCACATATACACCACGGAATACTATGCAGCCATAAAAAATAATGAGTTCATGTCCTTTGTAGGGACATGGATGAAACTGCAAACCATCATTCTCAGCAAACTATCGCAAGGACAAAAAACCAAACACCACATGTTCTCGATCATAGGTGGGAATTGAACAATGAGAATACATGGACACAGGAAGGGGAACATCACACTCTGGGGACTGTTGTGGGGTGGGGGGAGGGGGGAGAGATGGCATTAGGAGATATACCTAATGCTAAATGACAAGTTAATGGGTGCAGCACACCAGCATGGCACATGTATACATATGTAACAAACCTGCACATTGTGCACATGTACCCTAAAACTTAAAGTGTAATAATAATAATAAAAGAATTATTTATTCCTCAAAAAAATAGCAATCTTAAAGTCTCATGTTATAGGACATTCTTTTAATAGTTTCATGTTGAACAACAGAAAAACTGTTTGGGGAAGATTTGGGAAAGATTCCTGAAACAGCCTCAATCAATGTTAGTTTCAGTTGTTTATAAATGTTACGCAAGAGAATTGGTTACAAGAAAGGAGGCAAATAAATTTAACCCAGCTATAGTCATTATTCCCCCACCACAACCATTCAATTGCAAGTGTTGAATGTCACAGAAAATAAAACTTAAAGGTCACTTGAAAAAGCAATAAGTGGTTACATCACAGAGAACATAAATAACAAGTTTTCATTTTGGCGTTGGATAAAATTTCAGTAAAAGCAGGCTGATTGGATTAAAAATGCTATACTTGGAACTAGTTAGAAATTAACTTGATGTGTGTGATGGTTAATATTGAGTGTCAACTTGATTGGATTGAAGGATGCAAAGCATTGTTCCTGGGTGTGTCTGTGAGTGTGTTGCCAAAGGAGATTAACATTTGAGTCCATGACTGGGAGACGCAGACCCACTCTCAATCTGGGTGGGTACCATCTAATCAGCTGCCGGTGCAATAGAATAAAGCAGGCAGAAGTTGGGAAGAGCAGACTTGCTGAGTCTTCTGGCTTTCGTCTTTCTCCCACGCTGGATGCTTTCCGCTCTCAAACATCAGACTCCATGTTCTTCAGCTTTTGGACTCTTGGGCCACAAGCAGGTGGGAGTTGGGAGCACTAAAGTGTCTTATAAGGTTAAGATAGTATTATTCTCAATCTGATAACTTGCATCAAAAACTTGACATCTGCTATAAGTACAATGGAGTATTTTGTGTCCAATTCTATGACTTTTAAAAAATTAATTTGAGGCATTTGTGTAATTTTATAATTCAGATTAATTCTGTCTTATCTTTTTTGAGCCCTATTTTCAAATAAGGAATATTTGAGAAACCAATTGTTTATTTCAAAATGAGTATTTTATGAAATAAGGGTAAAGCATCATGTTTTTAGTGAAGAGAAACCTGTCACTGAGATAACAATTGGTTTGAATCTTCCTTACTTCATTTTTACATGAAATCTCCATGCTTATGCTAGAGCCACAAGCTTGCTGAATTTCTTTGTGCACAATTTTACAGTTATTACCTTCATTTTAAGAGAGCCATATTAGAAATTCAACTGCATTATTTACTTTACCAGGGAGCCTTTCTCAGGAACATAAATATTAGGTGTAAAGAACATGTGGATCACAGCACCCAGGTAGAAGGCGGCTCAGGCAAGATCTTTAGGAAAATTGCCTTTAGAAGTTAATGGAAAAAGCATTAACTTCTAGAATCATAACTTTAAAAAAAAGCATGAGAAATTAAAACATTCTAATTGTATCATAAAATGATGTCACATGTCTATCTATCTATCTATCTATATCTATCTATATCTATCTATCTCTATATATCTATCTATATAGCTATCTATATATATCCATATATCTATCTATATCTATGTATCTATATATCTATTTATATCTATATCTATCTATCTATCTATCTATCTATCTATCTATCTATCTATCTATATGGTTTCCATAATAAGAAAGCCTTCACCAATTTTGGTAAATGAAAGTGGCATTTTATAAGCTTTAGGTAAGAAAAGCAGTTATGTGAAGTTTTGTCTGCCAGTAACTATTGCCAAATTAGCCAGTCTTATTTAAGCTACTTTACATCTTAAATAATTTTAGGGATGTATCTGTTTTGAAAGCATGAGTCTAGTTTATGCAAGACTGAATGATAAGAATTCAAATTCAAAGCTGAATGTTCTTTGTGGTTTACTGTCCTCTGCAAAGAATTTGTCTCCATTTAAAATGGAGGAGTGGAGAGGGGCAGGATACCACTTCCTCAGTCACAAAGGGTTTTTACCGTGTTCCTTATGTCTCTTGTTATCGTGGATCTATTCCTGTAAAACTTGTAGTCATTATTATTTAAAAAAAGCCTTTGAGGCCTAACTGCTGACATATAATCAAAGTAGAATTATTATGTATCTTGGTATAATCCACTGTAATCAAAGTTGTATACTCTCTGATTACACGTGCAATTGTTCTACAGTTATGAAACAGTTGCTGGGAATGTTCTTGAGAACCAGTTTTTCCCCTTATCAGTCCTTCATGAAATCTGCTGCTGCATTTACAGTAAAAATCTTAAAGTCTTTGTTCCCTCAAATACTCATTATCTTCTATATAAAGCTTCATGGGAGGAATTTCTTCTGGAATTTGGTTTTGAGGTCCTAACTTTTCACAACAACAGAGAAGAATGAAAAGTCAGAGATGCTACCAGAGAGAATTAAATAAGAATTCTAAGAGAGAAAAAAATTCTCCTTGACCAACCTTATTTATAATATTTTTATTCCTCACACTGGAAGGTTCGTTTGTTCACCCACAAACATCCCATTTCATCCTGAGGGTTGGAGTAGCATCAGTAATCCGAAGTTCTCAAGCTGCACACTCTACTTCCTGGGCTTATGGCAGACATTGTTAGTTGATCTAGGTACTGTTTGTTGCATGACCTCAGAATCTTTTTCAATACAAAGGATTGGCAGCCAATGCCAAGCAGTCACTACAAGATGAAACCCATCTGTCACCTTTAGGTTAGAAAGCATGACTAAAAATTCCCCTTTTAAACACTTTGGTAGATGTTTGTGTGAAGACATTGAAACCTTATCAGATTTGCAGAAGACATCACAATGTGAAGGTTGACTTGTGAGAGCAGCTTAGTGTTATGCAAAGAACATGATCTGGGTACAAGCTCAGACTTTGACTCCCAGGATGATACTGTGCAAATCACCTTCCATTTTTTCCCTTTGTAAAATTAATACCTTAATGTACCACTTGGATCTGCAGTTAGGATCTAATTTAATAATTGGGTGTGAAAACCATTTATAAAGTGTCCATTGATAGACACTTGGAAGCCAACGTTATTTTTATGTTTCTTGGAAAACTGCGAGACAAGCACATTTTTTACTCATCTATTGTCTTACCCTGTTTGGGCTGCCATAACAAAATACTGTAGATTACATAGTTTAAATGACAGAAAATTATTTTCTCATAGTCCTGGAAGCTGGAAAGTCAAAGATCAGGATCTGGCAGCTTCAGTCTCTAGTGAGAATTCTTTCTGGCCTGCAGATGGTCGCCTTCTTACCGTGTCCTCACGTCATGGGGAGAGAGCAAGAAAATTTCTCTGTCTCATCTTTTAAGGAAACTAACTCTACTGGATCAGGATAGATCCTTATGTATCACTTTATTTAACCTTAGTTTTATAAAGGACTTATCTCCAAATACAGTCACTGTCACATAGGGGTTAGGAATTCAACCTATGAATTTGGGAGGGGCATATTTAATGCATAACAACTGTGTGTCTTGAACTCCTGGCTTAGAAGGGCTGGCAGTCATGTCAGCAAATCTGAACCCAGGCACAGAGGAGCAGCATTTATTTTTATTATACCAGGGAGATGCAGGGAGTTCTGGCCCAAGAGGAGCCAGGCTGATTAGTGTAGTTCTTAATAATACTAGGAGGCACCATATTAGATTCTGAGCCAAGTGGTGCCAAGAGATTGAGTTTAGCTAAAGGGTCAAGAAAAAGAAGTGAGATCCAGCTTTGAGGTCTGGCTGAGGACACATAGAGATCAGGCCCTGGCTTACTTCCTCACTGAGACCCTCTAAGAAATCCCACAGTGGAAGGCTACAAAGCCTAGAGGGACCCATCCCAAGGATAGTGAAGCCCCAGAATGTAGCAGACATCATGAGACACGAAGGGTAGATATGAGTAATATTGTTATTTGCTCATTATCTAGGCAGGGCTACAGTCAAACAGACCACTCACCCCTAATAGGCAACTGAAGTGGTTTAGCCGTCAGATCCAAAGAGCTGGAAATTTTCCCTTCTTTTCCAATCCCCTGTCCCTCGCCTTCCCTGTCTGCTTTCTCCATCTTTTTCCTTCTCTTCTTCCCCCTACTTCTCCTCTTCTCATGCTTTTTCTTCTTCTCCTTCTTCTAGAATATATTAGCAGAATAGAAGACTTTATTTTCTTCCAGGCCTTAACTAAATGAATAGATTCTTTTTATACAGTAGTGAATAAAACATTCACAATGCCAAGAGATAGTTATTAGTCAAGTTTCTGAATAAAGTTGCTTCATTTTCTACTCAAGAAAAACTGAGGTAACAGATATTACCTGTACTGGTTTCTCAGCCCTGACAGGTGAGATCTTACTTTATGTATTTCAAGAATGAACAAAAACCCTTCTTAGGAAGGAGATACTCAAAGAGAGTCATCCATGGTCAGACTCTGCAACACAACCTGGTCACTTTTTCTTTCCCCTTGAGGTGAGCTGTCTCTTCATAAGCAAAATGGATAACTGAAAATGAGGACTTCATGCCCTACTTTCCTGTTCTCATCTTGGGCAATGACAGGCCAGCTTCCTTTACTCTCTGCCAGATTTACAAAGTCACACGCATGGAAGGTCAATTACCCAACAAAAAGGAAGCTATAAAGCATCTTACGCTTTTGTTCTCTTTCTCTTGATTTAATTTATGTAAGTTAGCTTGTGGGAATAGGCCAGGTTAAGCTTACCACATCAGTCTTCCTGAAGAGTGAGCACTCACAGCATGTGTCCACAGATTGCCCAGGGTGGGACAGTCTCTGTGTGCCTTATGGGATTAGGCAGGGGTCTCTTTGAATGGAACACAAGAGCCCATTCTGAAAATGAAATCTCACATAGGATCTCAATGTGAAGAGCAGATGGGGATGCTGTATCCAGAGAGAGGAAAGAGATGACTTTAGGGAGAGGTGGTGTACCCTCTGAGAGGCACACTTTGAGAACTACTTTCTCTGCGCAAGTTTTCATCAGCAGACTCACTTATTGGATTCTATCCAGGATGGTGGAACAAGAGGAGAGCCTAGATGTTATAGGACAGATTTTAACTCAGTGTAGAAAACAAAAGAAACAAATAGAAACATCCTTGTTCGGAGCCATGTAACAACGTAGTAGGTTCTTTCACAAAGCAGCAAAATTCCTGACACTATAGCATTGAAGAAGGGCTGGTTGACACTCTTTAGCGATAGAAGTATAGAACTTTCCTCATCAGCTGAGACTGGTTCAGATGGCATCTGGCTGTTCATTATAATATTCATAAGTTTTCTGGTGATATTTGACATCTTAGCAGTGTGCAGAGCCCACAGGCAGCTGAAATATAATGAATTGCTTGAGGAAAATATTGAGTGTATAGAGAATACGATTATAGGAATTATGACTATAGATGCCAGTTCTGGCCAACTTACCAATACCAACACACAAAGGCTGCTGGCTATCAGTGAGGGCCACCTCAGCTTTTCAGCATTAACATTTTAGGTCAGTCCAATTTTTATATATTCAGTAAGAGCAAGGGTGAGAAGAACAGTACTCCTAGGTACTCATACTTGGTATGCAACATTGGTATGGGAAACAGTCACAGAAAGAAGCACTTAACTACAGGGAGTAGATCCCAAAGCTTCTGTGGCCAGAAGTCCGTACCATTGTTCTGTCCTCCCACATTTGAAAGTTGGTTATTTACTATATGTAAATAACCAAAATGATCCTTGACACAGAGTAGACTCATAGACCCTGGGGTGCCCACTTGACCACTGCAACGGTGCTGGATGTGTGGTCCGAAGCATGGCTTTCACAGCCGAACACACTATTGTGCCTGTGTGTGTATGTGAATGTGGGCAGGAAACATGGCACTTCTAGATAACCACTCATGCATGTTCCTTTTTAGCGTCAGATACAAGTATTTATAATTTAATTTGAGGAAAAAGCTTAATACAACTTCAGAAATGAAAGTGAGAGTCAATTTCATGTGTTAGAAAATGAAAGAAGGCCTGTTTCCATTTTGCTGCAGTTTTTCTCTTTTTTTTTTTCTCTCAACACTTTAACTTTGGAATGAAGCAATTCAAATTATGTTCCCTAATGGTCTTTGGCATGAATTTTACAAATCGAAGAAACAGAGCAAAACAGAAGAGAGAAGCTACCATTGGTATAATGGATTTCATTTTTCTTCTTTCTTTTTTAGTCTGTTGTTTTTGAAGTGGATTCCCACAGGTATAGAATTTCCTTCATGAAAGTTGAAATGAAACAAGAGCTCTTCACAGAGAGAAGGCCGTGTGATACCAAACATGCTTTCTATTTCATCTCCATGATGAGAATGGATATTTGGTGATATCGCTCTGAGGAATTTGGCTCAGGTCCGACTTACAGTGGGTCCAGCAGGTACCTGGACACATCCTATGGTCATATCCCCGGTGCCAGAATGCGTAATTGACATAGACATATTTAGCAGCTGGCAGAAGCCCCACATTGGCTGACTGGTAGAGTTAGGGCTACTATGGTGGGAGAGGCCAAATGGAAGCCATTGGGGCTGCCTCTACCTAGAAAAATAGTACGTCAAATACAATATCACATCCATAAGGGATTGCGGAGATTAGCGCCGCCATTAAGGACTTGAAAGACTCAGGGGTGGTGATTCACACCACATCCCCATTCAACTCTGCCATTTGGCCTGTGCAAAAAACAAATGGATCTTGGAGAATGATAGTGGATTTATCATAAGCTTAACCAAGTGGTGACTCCAATTGCAGCTGCTGTACCAGATATGGTTTCATTGCTTGGGCAAATTAACATATCTCCTGGTAGCTGGTATGCAGCCATTGACTTAGCAAATGCCTTTTTCTCCATTCCTGTCCATAAGCATAAGCAATGTGCCTTCAGCTGGCAAGGCCAGCAATATACCTTTACTGTCCTACCTCAGGTGTATATCAACTCTTTTTGTGTCATAATCTTATTCGGAGAGACCTTGATCACTTTTCACTTCTGCAGGATATCACACTGGTCCATTACATTGATGACATTATGCTGATTAGATCCAGTGAGCAAGAAGTAGCAAATACACTGGACTTATTGGTGAGACATTTGTATGCCAGAGGATGGGAAATAAATCCAACTAAAAATCAGGAACTTTCTACCTCAGTAAAATTTCTAGGGGTCCAGTGGTGTGGGGCCTGTAGAGATATTCCTTCTGAGGTGAAAGATAAGTTGCTGCATTTGGCCCCTCCTATAACCAAGAAAGAGGCACAACACCTAGTGGGCCTATTTGGATATTGGAGGCAACACATTCCTCATTTGGGTGTGTTATTCCAGCCCATTTATCAACTGACCCAAAAGGCTGCCAGTTTTGAGTGGGGTCCAGAACAACAGAAGGCTCTGCAACAGGTCCAGGCTGCTGTGCAAGCTGCTCTGCCACTTGGGCCATATGACCCAGCAAATCCAGTGATGCTTGAAGTGTGAGTGGCAGATAGGGATCCTGTTTGGAGCCTTTGGCAGGCCCTCATAGGTGAATCATAGCAGAAGCCTCTAGGATTTTGGAGCAAGGCTCTTCCATCTTCTGCAGATAACTACTCTCCTTTTGAGAGACAGATCTTGGCCTGTTACTGGGCTTTGGTGGAAACTGAATTTTTGAATATGGGTCATCAATTCACCATGCGACCTGAACTGCCTATCATGAACTGGGTGCTTTCCGACCCATCTAGCCATAAAGTGGGTCATGCACAGCAGCATTCCATCATCAAGTAGAAGTGGTATATACATGATCAGGCTCGAGCAGGTCCTGCAGGCACAAGTAACTTACATGAGGAAGTGGTTCAAATGCCCATGTCTCCACTCCTTCTACCCTGCCTTCTCTCCCTCAGCCTGCACCAATGGCCTCATGGAGAGTTCCCTATGATCAGTCAACAGAGGAAGATAGGACTAGGGCCTGGTTCACAGATGGTTCTGCATGATATGCAGGCACCACCCGTAAGTGGACAGCTGCAGCACTACAGCCTCTTTCTAGGACATTCATGAAGGACAGCAGTGAAGGGAAATCTTCCCTGTGGGCAGAACTTTGAGCAGTGCATGTGGTTGTGCACTTTGCACGGAAGGAGAAATGGCCAGATATGTGATTATGTACTGACTCATGGGCTATAGCCAATGGTTTGGCCAGATGGTCAGGGACTTGAAAGAAGCATGATTGGAAAATTGGGGACAAAGAAATTTGGGGAACAGGTATGTGGATGGACCTCTCTGAGTGGTCAAAAACTGTGAAGATATTTGTATTCCATGTGAGGGTGCACCAACAGGTGACCTCAGCAGAGGAGGATTTTAATAATCAAGTGGATAGGATGACCCATTCTGTGGACACCACTCAGCCTCTTTCCCCAGCCACCCCCGTCATCACCCAATGGGCCCCTGAGCAAAGTGGCCATGGTAGCAGGGATGGAGGATACTCATGCGCTCAGCAACATGGACTTCCACTCACCAAGCCTGACCTGGCTACAGCCACTTCTCAGTGCCCAATTTGCCAACAGCAGAGACCAACACTGAGCCCTCGATATGGCACCATTCCCTGGGGTGACCAGCCAGCTACCCTGTGGCAGGTTGATTATATTAGACCTCTTCCATCATAGAAAGGGCAGAGGGTTGTCCCCACTAGAATAGACACTTACTTCAGATATGGGTTTGCCTATCCTGCAGGCAATGATTCTGCCAAGAGTACCATCTGTGGACTCATGAATGCCTTATCCACCGTCACAGTATGCCATATAACATTGCCTCTAACCAAGGCCCTCACTTTACAGCTAAAGAAGTGTGGCAGTGAGTTCACGCTCATGTAATTCACTGGTCTTACCATGTTCCCCATCATCCTGAAGCAGCTGGATTGATAGAATGGTGGAATAGCCTTTTGAAGTCACAATTACAGTGCCAACTAAGTGACAATACTTTGCAAGGCTGGGGCAAAGTTCTCCAGAATGCCATGTATGCTCTGAATCAGCATCCAATATATGGTACTGTTTCTCCTGTAGCCAGAATTCACAGGTCCAAGAATCAAGAGGTGGAAGTGGAAGTGATCCACTAGCAAAATTTTTGCTTACTGTTCCTATGACATTACGTTCTGCTGGCATAGAGGTCTTAGTTCTAGAGGGAGGAACGCTGCCACCAGGAGACACAACAACGATTCCATTAAGCTGGAAGTCAAGATTGCCACCTGGACACTTTCAGTTCCTCCTACCTTTAAGTTAACAGGCTAAAAAGGGGGTTAGTGTTGGCTGGGGTGATTGACCCAGACTAACAAGATGAAATCAGTCCACTACTCCACAACGGAGGTAAGGAAGAGTATGCATGGAATACAGGAGATCCATTAGGGCATCTCTTAGTATTACCATGCCCTGTGATTAAAATAAATGGGAAATTACAACAGCCCAATCCAGGCAGGACTCCACATAGCCCAGACCCTTCAGGAATGAAGGTTTGGATCATTCCACCAGGAAAAAAAACACGACCTGCTGAGGTGCTTGCTGAAGGCAAAGGAAATACAGAATGGGTAGTAGAAGAAGGTAGTCATCAATACCAGCTACAACCACATGACTAGCTGCAGGAACAGGGACTGTAATGGTCATGAGTATTTCCTCTTTTGTTAAAAACATGTTTGTGCATGTATATACTTGCACTAAGAAAATATCTTCATTTTATTTCCTTTTTCCTTTATCATGTGACAATAAGATTTATTGACTTCATATCAGCATTTAAGTATTGTTAACTTTATGTAATAGTATTTGGGTTGGGGATTGGTGCGTTTCTGGTTGTACAAGGGATAGTTGTATTATGTTAGGCATAATTATGACATTATAGTTGTCTTTATTTGAAGATTATGTATGATCTCAGAAGATGTGTATGGATTCAAGTTGACAAGGGGTAGGCTTGTGATGGTTAATACTGAGTGTCAACTTGATTAGATTGAAGGATGCAAAGTATTAATCCTGGGTGTATCTGTGAGAGTGTTGCCAAAGGAGATTAACATTTGAATCAGTGGGCTGGGGAAGGCAGACTCACCCTTAGTCTGGATGGTTACTGTCTAATCAACTGCCAGCAAATATAAAGCAGACAGAAAAATGTGAAAAGGTTAGACTGGCCTAGCCTCCCAGCCTACATCTTCCTCCCATGCTGGATACTTCAAACATCAGATTCCGCGTTCTTCAGTTTTGGAATTCAGGCTAGTTCTCCTTGCTCCTCAGCCTGCAGATGCCCTATTATGGGACCTTGTAATTGTATGAGTTAATAATAAACTCATGTATATATATATATGTGTGTGTGTGTGTGTACATGTATGTATATATATATATATATATATATATATATATTCCATTTTGTCCCTCTAAAGAACTCTAACATATCATAGATGGAGACTAATAGGGCAAAGTCCATCTCAGGCAAAAAGAAAAGGAAGACAAAAAGTGAACTACAAGAGAATTTACTTTTCCTAGTGCCCCTTGCCATGCACAGCTGGTAATTCATCAAACACCATGTCTGCCCTTTCAGAGGCTTTGGTGAGGGGCCCATGTGGGGACAAGGCTGAGCTGAGCTCATTGTAACACAAGACACCAGAGCAGCTCGGGAGGAGTATTCAGATTCAAAGCCAGTCCTGCAGCCTGATTCAGGGTGCTAGATGTTTGGGCCTAAGAAAGTGTGCTTCACTCCATGACCGTGAGCGCATTGTGGAGATGGGGAAAGGGAGGACCTTCACTGCTAGATTTGGTGTCTTTAAACCATCTTGCATTTTCAGGACATCTTGAACTCATTTCTGGCAGCCTCCTACCATTCTATCCAATAAGATAGTTCTGTTGCCTTGGCGGCTAGTCTGAGAGCTGCAGATAGCTTTCCAAATGCCTTTATCCCTTCCATCCACTTCTCCCATCCTCCTGCCTGCCCCAGACCCAGGCCTTGCCTCTGGGCAATGGTAACACCTCCTCATGGGTCTCTCTACCTTGCTCAAATCTATGTTTCATCCTGGAGCCAAACTGTCCTACAGATAAAGCCCCATATTCTTTTGAGGTCTCATAAAATAAGAGCTAGAAATAACAAAAAAAAGTAAGTCCTAGAAATAAAAATAAAAATAAAATGCATGTCTTGTATTTTATTTGACACAAATAAAATACAGGACATGCAGTTAAATATAAATTGTAGATAAATAAGGATTTTTTTTAGTATAAGTATATCCCAAGTATTACATGGGACACATATATTAAAAATTTATTTTTTTATCTGAAAATAAATTAACTGGGCATTCTGTATTTTTATGTGCTAAATCTGGCAAATCAGGGCCCTGCATATTCTGGCCCAACCTAACTTTTTCCCTCTTTGCACACTACAGGTTCACTCTGTTACTTAGCTGCTTGCAATCCCCCCAGTAGGCTGCTCAGCCTGGGCTCCCCAGAGCAGACCCTGTGAAGGACTGGAGTGCAAGTACTTTATTTGGGAAGCACGGAAAACACTGGGAGGAAGTGGTGACGTGACATAGGAAGAGAAAGTCAGAACTCACAGTGGGTGGCTGGCCCTAAATCCTGTGGGGAAACAGTGGGAAACATAAAACTCACTCAGAATTTTCCCACATGTGGGGAAAAGAACCTGGGCATTTACAAATCAACTATACCAGGCAGGGGTTGAGGGCTATTCTTAGGGTGTCATTTCTCTCATGCATTTTACCAGCATTTCACAGGAGAAGGAAAGTGGCCTCTGCCACCTGGGGAAAGCCCTCCAGTAGAGAGGCAGATGCAGGCAGGTGGAAGTGCACTGCTGGAGAACAAGGAAGATTTCAGGCTCCAGGGGACATGGGAAAGTTCGCCACAGGCCTGCTACACATGTATCGCCTTTCCTCTTGTAGGTGGTTTTTCTTTGTCACTCCCTATTTCTTCAGACTCCTCCCACCTCATCCCTCACTGCCCTTTCTTCTACTCATTCTACTCAGCTTAGATGTCACTTCTAGAGGAATACCTCCCCACCTCCACACCTACCCACCATACTTCTGAAACTCAGGTACTCCCCATATCATTTTACTAACTTTTATCACAACTCAGTAATTTCCATTGCAATGTTAAAAAAGGGCTTTCAGCCAATTTTGTTATGAGCATATGTCAAAATTTCGTTATAACTTTGCTTCCAGGAAAACAAGGTCTGAGACAGAGTAGGGCAACTTAAAAATTCTTTCTTGTTAAGAAATTGTATTGTTACCAAGAATGGTTAGATAATTATTGTTGAAGCAGATACAAAAAGAAAAGAATATTTGTTTAAAGATCACCTTGCTCTTAACGGACAGTCATCCGGGTGGCAAATCACTTAATTTCCCAGAACAAATTTTTATCAATTAAAATTTATAAGGAAATTATTTAAGCATTAATCAGTCCTCAAAAGAATGTCATGAGTTACATTATTCTAGATATATTCTTGATCAGATCAGGTTTGGAATGACTTGCTCTTTTTCAAATAGAAATTACATGTTTTCTTCTATTTTGCCTCCCTCTAACTCCTTGAGTTTGATGATCGTGTCTGGTTCTCTGCCATATGCCCAGTAACTCCAGCAATTGCAGAGCCTCAGTACACAACTCAGTGGGGACTCAATAGATATATGTTGAATAAATAAGTATTTAGGAGTACAGATACTGCCAATGAAGTACCACTTTGGCCATATAACCTTGAATTTTGTGGCTCAGCCCTTATTAAAAATGTATTTCTAAGAAATTTCACCAGGGACTTCCAACTTCTAGTCCAACATGTAAAGAACTTAAAAGTTGCTACTTTGTCCTGACAACAACGAAAACCTAAACAAACTGAAAAAATCAGCAACTCTTCTTAGACCAATCAGAGAAGTGAGGTCACAGGGCAGATTGCTGCTCTCAGAATTGGGGAGAGAGAGAGGCAGGTGTAGAGAATCACAACACACCGAAGCAGAAACCCCTGAGCAGAAACCGCCACAGGAACCAGTGCTGGTGTAGAAAAACTTAAGCTGTAATTGATGCATTACTGGAAGCTTGGTGCGGACAAGTCTGACAGAGAAAAACTTCAGGGGCCCCACATTTCTGTGAGTTTTACTTCTAGGAGCTCCACCAGGTTCTTACAGTAAATATTGAAGAAAAGTATCCTCATGGTTTGGCAAGAAGGGAAAAGTAACAATTTTGAGATATGCCAGAACAGTCTGTTCTTAAGAAGAGCTGCCCTTAGGAGAACTAATGTTACCAGAGCCACACTTGCTGAGGTTTTATCAGAGTATAACCTGAGGAAGGGGAAGGGAAAGATGAAACTCCTGTCCCCTCTAAGGTGGGAAAAAACCGAGAAGTACTGGTGAAGTTCATGGTCCAGAGACAGGCTCACCAAAAGAATGAGACCTAATGATAGGACAATAGAACACTTCCCCTCCAACAAATGTCCCACCACTACATCACTAAAGGCCTATTTATGCGCATTCCTTTCACCTAGTATATCATGTCTACCTTTCAACGAAAATTTATAAAGCATACTACAAGGCAAAAGTACACACTTCGGAGAGACTAAACAAGCATCAAAACCACAGTCAGATCTGACAGGAATGTTAGAATTATTCGTCCATATATTTTTTAAACTATGATTAGTATACTAAGGGCTTTGATGGAAGAGGTGGACATCATACAAGAACAGATGAATAATGTAATTAGATGAAAATTCTAAGAATAAAAAATGCTTGAGAGCAAAAGAAAAAGCATTAATAGAAATTAATTATTTTCATGATTACATTAGTTAACTGGGCATGGCTAAGGAAAAACTATTCAGAACTTGAGGATACAACAATAGAAACTCAAAAATTGGGGGGAAAAAAAAGACTGATAAAAGAACCCGAAACAATATCCATGGAGAAAAAAGACTGGGGGAAGAAAAAAACCAGAACAGAATATCCAAGAACGGTGGAATAACTACAAAAGATGTAGCCCATGTGTAATGGGAATACAAGAAGGAGATGAAATAATTACTGAGAATTTCCTCAAATTAATGTCAGACAGCAAACTACAGATCCAGGAAGCGCAGAGAACACCAAATAGGATAAATGCAAATGAACAAAGGAACAAAGACAAAAATGCATTTGTTAGTCTTATACAAATTTCAGAAAATCAAAGCCAAAAAATTTTTAATATTTCTTAAAATTTTGTGGGTACATAGTAGGTGTGTATACTTACAAGGTACTTGAGATATTTTGTTACAGGCATGCAATGCATAATAATCACATCATGGAAAATTGGGTATCCATCCCCTCAAGACTTTTAGTTGCTTTTTTAAATGTACAGTTAGGCTAGGTGTGGTTTATCACACCTGTAGTCTCAGAACTTTGGGAGGCTGAGGCAGGCAGATCATTTGAGCCCAGGAGTTCAAGACCAGGCTGGGCCACATAGCAAGACCACATCTCTACAAAAAAATACAAAAATTAGATGGGCATGGTGGCACATGCCTGTGGTCCCATCTAATTGGGAGACTGAGGTAGGAGGATGGCTTGAGCCTGGGAGCTTGAAATGGCAGCCGTGATCATGTCACTGCACTCTGGCCTGGGCAACAGAGCAAGACCCTGTCTCAAAAAGTAAAATAGAATATACAATTAAATTATTATTGACATAGTCACCCTCTCGTGCTACTAAATACTAAATCTTACTATTCTTTTTAACTTTTAAACCCATTAACCATCCCAGCATCTTTCCAGCCCCCTTCCTCCACTATTCTTCCCCGCCTCTGGTAACCATTCTTCTACTCTCTATCTCCATATGTTTTATTGTTTTGATTTTTAGATCCCACAAATAAGTGAGAACATGTGATGTTTGTTTTCTGTGCCTGACTTATTCCACTTGACATAATGACCTCCAGGTTTGTCCATGTTGTTGCAAATGACAGGATCTCATTCTTTTTATGGCTAAACAGTATTCCATTGTGTATATACCACATTTTCTTTATCCATTCATCTGTTGATGGACACTTAGGTTGCTTCCAAATCTTAGCTATTGTGAACAGTGCTGCAATAAACATGGGAGTGCAAATATCTCTTTTGACATACTGATTTCCTTTATTTTGGGTGTATACCCAGCAGTGGGATTGCTGGAACACATGGTAGCTCTATTTTTTGTTTTTTTGAGGAACCACCTAACTTTTCTTTATAGTGCTTTTATAATTTACATTCCCACCAACAGTATTCCATTTTCTTCATATACTCACCAGCATTTGTTATTGCCTGTCTTTTGGATAAAAGATATTCTAATGAGGGTGAAATGATATCTTATTTTAGTTTTGATGTTCATTTCTCTGATGATCAATGATATTGAGGACCTTTTCATATGCCTGTTTGCCATTTGTATGTCTTCTTTGGAGAAATATCTATTTAAATCTTTTGCCCATTTTTAAATCCAATTATCAGATTTTTTTCCTGTACAGTTGTTTGAGCTCTTTATATATTCTGGTTATTAATTCCTTGTCAGATGAGTAGTTTGATGAGTTTACTTTGTTGATTGTTTCCTTTGCTAAACAGAAGCTTTTTAACTGCTGTGATGCCATCTGTCAAATTTTGCTTTTGTTGCCTGTGCTCGTGGGGTATTACTTAAGAAATTTTTGCCCAGACCAACGTCCTGGAGAGTTTTCCCAGTGCTTTCTTGTAATAGTTTCATAGTTTGAGGTCTCAGATTTAAATCTTTCATCCATTTTGATTTGATTTTTGTATAAGGTGAGGGATAGTACTCTAGTTTCATTCTCCAACATATGGATATCCAGTTTTCCCAGCCCCAGTTATCGAAGAGATTGCCTTTTCCCCCAGTGTATGTCCTTGACACCTTTGTTGAAAATGAATTCACTGTAGGTGTGTGAATTTTTCTTCTGGATTCTCTACTTTGTTCCATTGGCCTATGTATGTTTCTTTATGCCAGCACCATGCTATTTTGGTTACTATAGTTCTGTAGCATAATTTAAAGTCAGATAATAAGATTCTTCCAGTTTTGTTCTTTTTGCTCAAGATAGCTTTGGCTATTCTGGTTTTTTTGTGACTCTGTATAAATTTTAGGATTAAAAAAATTCTCTGAAGATGTCATTGGTATTTTGATAGGAGTTGCATTGAATCTGTATGTTGCCTTGGGTGGTATGGACATTTTAGCAATATTGATTCTTCTAATCAATGAACATGGAATATTTTTCCATTTTTTTAGTGGCCTCCTCCATTTCTTCAGTGTTTCATAGTTTTCACTGTAGAGATCTTTCACTTCTTTGGCTAAGTTGATTCCTAGGTATTTAATTTTATGTGTGGCTATTGTAAATGGGATTATTTTCAGATTGTTCACTGTTATCACATAAAATTCTGCTGATTTTTGTATGTTGATTTTGTATCCTGTAACTTTACTGAATTTGTTTATCAGTTCTAATCGTTTTTTGTGTGGAGTCTTTAGGTTTTTTCAAATATAAGATTATATCGTCTGAAAACAAGCATAATTTGACTTCCTCATTTCCTCTCGTCTGCTTACTCTAGCTAGGACTTCCAGTGCTATGTTGAATAACAGTGGTAAAAGTGGTCATCCTTGCCATACTCCAGATCTAGAGGATAGGCTTTCAGTTTTTCCATTCAGTATGATACTAGCTGTGTGTCTGTCATATATGGCTTTTATTCTGTTGAGATAGGTTTATTCTATACACAGTTTTTTGAGGATTTTATTATGAAGAGATATTAAACTTTATTAAATGCTTTCTTGAAATCAATTGAAATAATCATACGGTTTTTGTCCTTCATTCTGTTGACATGATATATCACATTGATTGATTTGCATATGTTGAATCAACCTTTCATCCTTGGGATAAATCCCACTTGGTCATGATGAAATATCTTTTTAATGTATTTCTGAATTTGGTTTGCTAGTGTTTTGTTGAAGATTTTTGCCACAATATACATTAGAGGTATTGGCCTGTAATTTTCTTTCTTTGATGCATCTTTGGTTTTAGTACCAAGGTAATACTGGCCTCAGAGAATGGGTTTGGAAGTATTCCCTCCTCCTCTATTTTTCAGAATAGTTTGAATACATTGGTATTACTTCTTTAAGTTTTTGATAGAATTCAACAGTAAAGCCACTGGGTCCTTGGCTTTTCTTTGCTGGAAGACTTTTTATTACAGCTTCAATCTCATTATTTGTTATTGTTCTGTTCAGGTTTTGAATTTCTTCATGGTTCAGTTTTGGTAGGTTGTATGCATCCAGGATTTTATCCATTTCTTCTGGATTTTCCAATTTATTGGCATACAATTGTTCATAGTAGCCACTAATGATTCTATGAATTTCTGTAGTTATCAGTTACAAAGTCTCCTTTTACATCTCTGATTTTATTTATTTGGGCCTTCTCTCTTTTTTCTTAATCTGATTAAAGGTTTGTCAATTTTCTTTATCATTTCAAAAACCAACTTTTTGTTTCATTGATCTTTTTTTTTTTTCATTTCAAATTCATTTGTTTCTGCTCTGATCTTTATTATTTCTTTTCTTCTAATTTTGGGTTGAGTTTGCTCTTGCTTTTCTAGACCATTGAAATGCATCATTAGGTTATTTATTTGAAGGTTTACTTTTTTGATGTAGTCACTTATAGCTATAAATTTCCATCTTATTACTACTTTTGCTGTACCCCATAGAGTTGGGTATATTGTGTTTCCATTATCATTTATTTCAAGAATTTCTTCAATTTTTTATTAATTTCTTCATTGGCCCACTGGTCATTAAGGAGCATATTATTTAATTTTCATATGTTGGTATATTTTCCAAAATTCCTCTTATTATTGATTTCTAGTTTTGTCCCATTTTGGTCAGAGAAGATATTTGATATGATTTCAACTTTTGAGTGTTTTAAGGTTTGTTTTGTGACCTAACATATGGTCTATTTTTGAGAATGATTCATGTGCTGAGGAGACAAATGTGTACTCTGCAGTCATTGGATAAAATGTTCTGTAAATATTTATTAGGTCCACTTAGTTTATAGTGCAGATTAAGTCCTACATTTCTTTGTTGATTTTCTATCTGGGAAATCTATCCCATGCTAAAAGTGGGCTGCTGAAGTCTCCAGCTATTATTATATTGGAGCATATCTCCCTCTTTAGTTCTAATAATATTTGCTTTGTATATCTGGGTACTGTAGTGTTGGGTGCATATGTATTTACAATCATTATATCCTCTTGCTGAATTGACCCCTTTGTCAATGACCTTCTTTGTCCTTTGTCTCTTCTTACAGTTTTTCTTGAAATCTATTATTTTCTGATAGAAGTAGAGCTATTCCTGCTCTTTTTTGGTTTTCATTGGCATGGAATATCTTTTTCCATCTCTTTATTTTCATTATCTGTATATATTTATATGGTGAAGGGTGTTTCTTGTAGGCAAGAGATCCTTGGGTTTTGTTTTTCGTCTATTCAGCCATTCTATATCTTTTGATTGAAGAGTTTAGTCCATTTATATTCAACGTTATTATGGATAAGTAGGGGCTTGCTCCTTTTATTTTGTTATCTGTTTTCTTGCTATTTTGCAGTCTTTCCTTTCTTCCTGTCTTCCTTTTAGTGAAGGCGATTTTCTTTGGTAGTGTGCTTTAATTTTTTGCTTTTTATTTTTTATGTATCCATTAATGTTTTTCAGTTTTAGATTACCATGAGTCTTGCAAATACAATCTTATTACTCATTATTTTAAACTGATGACAACTTACCACTGATTATGTAAACAAATATGCAAAAAGAAAACTAATAAAAACTCTATACTTTAAGTTCTTCCACTGATTTTTATCTTTTTGTTGTTTTTCTTTGTCTTATTGTACTATTTATGTCTTAGAAAGTTGTTGTAATTATTATTTTTGATGGGTTCATCTCTTAGTATTTCTACTGAAGTCAAAAGATGTTTATACACCACAATTACAGTGTTATACTAATTTGTGTTTTGCTGCATGCATACTATTACCAATGAGGTTCGTATCTTTAGATGATTTATTCTTGCTCATTAGAGTCCTTTTCTTTCAGATTGAAGTACTTCCTTTAGGATTTCTTCTAAGACAGGTCTGGAGTTGATGAAATCCCTCAGCTTTTGTTTGTCTAGGAAAGTCTTTATTTCTCCTTCATACTTAAAGAATATTTTTGCCAGATATACTGTTCTAGGGTAACAGTTTTTTCTTTCAGCAATTTAAATATGTCATGTCACTCTCCTAGTCTGTAACGTTTCCAATGAGAAGTCTGCTGCCAGATGTATGGGAGTTCCATTTTATGTTATTTGTTTCTTTTCTGTTGCTGCTTTCAGGGTCCTTTCTTTATCCTTAACCTTTAGGAATTTGATTACTGAAAACCTAAAGGTAGTCTTCTTTGGGTTAAATCTGCTTGGTGTTCTATAATCTTTCTGTACTTGAATGTTGATATCTTTCTCTAGGTTTGGGAAGTTATTATCCCTTTGAATAAACTTTCCACCCCTATCTCCTTCTTTACCTCCTCCTTAAGGCCAATAACTCTTAGATTTGTGCTTTTGAGGCTATTTTCTAGATCTTGTAGGTATGCCTTATTGTTTTATATTATTTTTTATTTTGTCTCCTCTAATGATGTATTTTCAGATAGCCTGTCTTTGAGCTCAGTAATTCTTTGGCTTAATCATTTCTGCTCCTGAGAGACTCTGTTGCATTCTTTAGCACATCAATTACATTTTCAACTCTAGAATTTCTGCTTAATTCTTTTTAATTATTTCAATATTTTTGTTAAATTTATCTGATCAAATTCTGAATTCCATCTCTGTTATTTTGAATTTCTTTGAGTTTCTTCAACAGAGCTATTTTGAATCATCTGTCTGAAAGGTCATATATCCCTGTTTCTCCAGGATTGGTCCCCAGTGACTTATTTAGTTCATTTGGTGATTTCATGTTTTCCTGAATGGTATTCATGTTTGTAAATGTTCTTCCGTGTCTGGGCATCAAAGGGTTACTTTATTGCAGTCTTCACACTCTGGGCTTGTTTGTGCCTGTCCTTCTTTGGAAGGCTTTCCAGGTATTCAAAGGGACTTGGGCTCCAAGCCTAATAATGCTGTGGCTTTTGCAGATGCATAGAGGTACTGCCTTCATGGTCTTGGATAAGATCTGGAAGAATTCTTTAGATTGCCAGGCAGAGACTCTTTTTCTTTCTCTTAATCATATGGAGTCCCTCTCTCTGTGCTGAGCCACCTGGAACTGAGGGTATGGTGATGCAGACACCCTGTGGCCACCATCACTGGGAGCTTGCTGGGTTAGCACAGCACTGACCCTTTTCCAAAGCCCTTCCCTTTAGGGTGGTGAGCTCCCCCAGGCCCTGGGCATCTCCAGAGACGCTGCCTGGGTGGCAGGGTTGGAGTAAAAAAACCTTAGCAATTTACCTAATGTTCTGTTCTACAGCAGCTTATCTGGCACTCAAATCACCATATAAAGACCTTCCCACTCTTCCCTTCCCTTACCACAGGTAGAAAAGCCTCTCCCTGTGGCCACCACTCGTCGACAGGAAGTTCTGCCAGGCCACTGCCAATATTCATGTGGCTTGTGGTGAATGTTGCTAAGCCTGGGACTCACCCTTTAGTGCTGTGTGCTCCCCTCTTCCCATGGCATGTCCAGCAATGCTGTCCCAAAGCCTAGGCCTGGACTTGGCAACCCCGAGAGCCTGTGTGTAGCTCTACCCCACTGTGGCCTAGTTGGTACCTAGGATGCAGGACAAAGTCCCTTTTACTTTTCCTTCTGCTTTTCTCAAACAAAAGGAGTCTTTCATCATAGCCACCACAGCTGAGAATGTACTGGGTTTCTCCTGAAGCCAGCATTTCTCAGAGACCAAGGCCCATGGCATACTCCCTGGGTACTGCTGATGGCTATTCAATGCCCAAGGGCTCTTTAGTCAGCAAGTGATGAATCCTGCCAGGACTAGGTCCTTCCCTTCAAAACAGCAGGTTTCCTTTTGGCCCAGGGTGTGTGTAAAATATATCCAGGAGCTAGGACCTGGAATCAGGGGGTCATGACTCTGCCCAATACCCTATCCTACTGTGGTTGAGTTGGTATCCAAGATGCAAGATAAAGTCCTCCTTGCATCGGCAATTCGAGACTGTCTCCTGCCCTTCTTGATGTCTCTTTCCACAATAGAAAATTAAAAGGTTTGGGAGGTTGAGAAGGCAGATCACGAGGTCAGGAGTTTGAGACCAGCCTGACCAACATGGTGAAACCCCATCTCTACCAAACATACAAAAATTAGTCAGGCATGGTGGCGCATGCCTGTAATCCCAGCTACTCAGGAGGCTGAGGCAGGAGAATCGCTTGAACCTGGGAGGCAGAATTTGCAGTAAGCCGAGATCATGCCATTGCACTCCAGCCTGGGAGACAGAGTGAGACTCCATCTCAAAAAAAAAATAAATAAATAAATAAAAAATAATAAAAATGTTAAAAGCAGGTACTGTGTTTGCTCACCTGATTTTTGGGTCTTGTGACAGTGCTTTTCTGTGTGCACATAGTTGTTACATTTGGTGTTCCAGCAGTGGGGATGAACAGTGTAGACTTCTATTCTGCTATCTTGCTCCACACCTCCAAAAAAAAAAAAAAAATCTTGAAAGAAGCCAGAGGGGGAAAAACCTTACCTATAGAGGAAAAAAGATAAGAATTACATTAGACTTCTCCCCAGAAACTACAGAAGCAAAAGGAATGTAGAATAAATCATCTGTCTGAAAGTGAAATATTTAAAAGCATTGAGAGAAGAAAACCATCCACCAAAATTTCTGTAGCTGCAGAATTTTTCTTCAAAAGTGAAGAGAAAATAAAGACTCAGACAAACAAAAATTGAGCCAATTTGTTGCTAATAGACCTGCCTTGCAAGAAATGTTAAAGTGAGTTCTTCAGAGAGAAGGAAAATAATATAGGTCAGAAACTCAAATCTATATTAAGAAAGGAAGAGCATTGGAGAAGGAACAAGTGAAGGTAAAATGAATGCAATACATTAATTGTTTTTATTCTTGATTGAACTAACAAATTAGTTTTTTTAAAAGTAATAGCAAAAAATAGCAACAATGTATTCAATTTTGTATGCTTATGTGTAAGTAAAATGAATAGCAACAAAGAGGAGACAGGAGAGAAGAATTAGGAATATTTTGTAATTACAAGTTATTTGCACTATCGGTGAAATGTTATAATATTATTTGAAAGTGAACTTGGATTAGTTGTACATTTTTATTACAAACTCTAGGGCAACTACTTTAAAAAGGATATAATTGACATGTAAAAAAAGAAAAAAATGGAATCATATAATATGCCTAATAAAACCAACAAAAGGCAGAAAAAGTCTGAAAGACAAAGTAGAAAAATAAGAGAAACTAATAGAAACAATAAAAATGGTAGATATTAATCAAATGATACAATGTTTGCTCTCAGCCTACAGTGACATTAAACTAGAATTCAGTAACAGAGTAATAGCTGAAAAATAGAAAAGTACTCGGAGGTTAAGCTACACACTTCTAAATAACACATTGGTCAAATCTCAGGATAAATTTTTAAAATATTTTGAAATAAATGAAAATGAAAACACAACTCATCAAAATTTGAAATATGCAATGAAAGTAGTGTTTACAGGGAAATGTTTATCATTAAATGTATATGTTAGAAAAGAAGAAAAATTTAAAATCCATAATCTTGGCTTCTACCTTAGGGAACCAGAAAAAGAAGAGCAAATTCAATTCAAGGTAAGCAGAGAAAAAGTAATAAAAATTAGAGCAGAAATGAATAAAATTGAAAAGAGGATATCAATTAGGAATATCAACAAAACAAAAGATAGTTTCTTGAAAAGATAAATAAAATTCATAAGCCTCTAGCCAGGCTAACTGAAAAAAAAAAAGAGATGAGACAAATTACAAACATTATAAATAGGAGATATCACTACAGACCTCATAGACACTAAAAGGATAATGAAGGAATATTATGAACAACTCTATGCCTACAAATTTGATAGCCTAGATTAAATGGACCAATTCCTTGCAAGATACAATTGTGAAAACTCACACAAGCAGAAATAGATAATCTGAATAGCTCTATATCTATTAAAGACATTGAATCAATAATTAATAACCTTCCAAAACTGAAAAAATTTGGTCCAGATGGTTTCACCAGTGATTTCTACCAAAAATTTAAGAAAAAGTTACACCAATTTCTCTACAATCTCCTTCAGAACAGAGAAACAAAGGAAATACTTTCTAATTCATCCTCTGGGGCAGCATTAACCTACTACCAAAACCAAAGGTATTATAAGAAATGAAAACTGAAGACTAATATCTCTCTGGAATATAAATGCAAAAATCCCCAACAAAATATTAGTACATTGACTAATTAGTACATTGACCTAGAATGAATATAAAACATTATACATAACAGCCAAGTGGGATTTATTTTTCCCTAGGTATGCAAGGCTGTTTCAACATTGACAAATCAATTAATTTAATTCATCACATTAACAGGCTAAAGAAGAACCATTTGACAATATAAATAGATGCAGAAAAAGCATCTATCAAAATCCACACCCATTTATGACAAAAAGTTTCAGCAAATTAGGTTAAAGGTGAATTCTTCAACTTGATAAAGAACATCTACAAAAAAAAAAGGGGAAAAAAAAGAAAAAAACCTAAAAACTACAAAAAAAACTAAAAAACTACTGCTAACATCATATGTAAGGATGAGAAACTTGAAGCTTTTCTGTAAGATCAGAAACAAAACAAAGTTTTTGTTTGTTTTGGGGTTTTTTTGTTTTTGTTTTTTGTTTTCAACATCATACTGGAAGTACTAGCTAATTCAGTAATACAAGAAAAGGAAGTAAAAAGTATTCAGATTGGGAAGGGAGAAACACAACCATCTTGTTTGTAGATTACATGATCATCTATGGGAAATCTGAAGGAATCTGTAAAAAACTCTTGGAACAAATACGCAATTATAGCAAGGTTGCAGGATAAAAGTTAACATATTAAAGTCAATTGCTTTTCTATTTATGGGCAAAAAATACAAGCAGAATTTGAAACTCAATACACAGTATCATTTACATTAGCACCCAAAAATTTATACTTAGGTATAATCCAACAGAATAATTAAATATATATTATTTTATAATTATATTAATTATTTTTAAATTATAAGTTGCATGTTATACTTATTTATATTTATAATTATATAATTATATATGAAAAACTCTAAACCTCTGATGAAAGATATTAAAGAAGAATTAAATAAGTGGAGAGATACTCCATGTTCATGGATAGAAAGATGTAATACTGCCAAGATATCAATTCTTTTCAACTTGATCTATACATTCAATTTAATCCCATCAAAATTCTGGTAAGTTATTTTGTAGATATTAACAAACTGATTCTAAAGTTTATATGGAGGGGCAAAAACAAAAACCCAGAAAGCCAACTTAATATTGAAGTCAAAAAACAAAGTCAGAGGACTGACACTATCCAACTTCAAGACTTACTATAAAGCTACAGTAAGCAAGATAATGTGGTATTCGTGAAAGAATAGACAGCTAGATCAATAGAACAGATCAAATGGAACAGAAAGCCCAGAAATAGACCCATATAAGTATCACCAACTGATCTTTGGCAAAGAGTGAAAGCAGTACAATAGACCAAAGATAGTCTTTTTTAAAATGATGATGGAACAACTGGATATACACACGCAAAAAAAAAAAAAATTACTCTAGACACAGAATTTATATTCTTTACAAAAAAAAAACCTCAAAATGGTTCATAGACATAAATGTAAAACACAAAACTATAAAACTTTTAGAAAATAACAGAAGAAAACCCAAGTAACCTTGAGTATGGCAATGGCTTTTTATATAAAACACCAAAGGCATGATTCATGAAAGAAATAATTGAGCTGGACTTCATTAAAATTAAAAACTTCTGCTGTGAGAAAGGGCAATGAATCTATTCTGTATGCTACCTTATTATGCTACAATGGTGGATACATGCCACTGTACATTTGCCAAAACCCACAGAATGTACAATATCAAGAATGAACTGAAATTTCAACTATGGATTTTGGGTGATAATGATGTGTTAAGGTAAGTTCATCAATTGTATAAATTGCACCACCACTGTGGAGCAGGATGTAGGTAGTGGGGAAGGTTGTACATGTGTGGGGACAGGGGCTATAAGGGAAATCGCCATACCTTCTGCTCAATTTTCCTCTAAACCTAAAGCTTCTCTAAAGAATACAATTTATTCATTAATTATCATCATCATCATCATCCCTGTGATGCAGAGGTTTTATTTTTTCCTCCTGTGCCTCCATTACCTTCCCTGAACCCAGTCACTTCCTGAGGTGATAATGATAGATATGGCCTTTTAATAAAACAGACTAAAAGAAATGCAAAAAGAAGGAAAAATAAAATTTCTAAACAGAGAATGTAATTACCTTTCAGGTATCTCCTAAAATAGGATTGGAAACTTTGTCCATTCCTAGTGCTCTTTTTAATTTAAGATCAACTAGCTGCCTAGTGCTGCAATGTCTGTTGCTCCAATGATGGATGTGCTGAAGGTGGTGATTTCATCACAATGCAATATATCAATGTAGCAAAATTGCACTCATACCCTATGAATATATACAAATAAATAAATTTTTAAAAGACCAACTAGCACCAGAGGCTGAACAAGAGTTAGAAGATGGGAGACTCCACAAAAGAAAGTGAAGTCCATATTATATGATCCCATTTATATGCAATGTCAAGAATATGCAGACTTGCAGAGGCAGAAAATAAACTAGTGGTGCCCTGGGATTGGAGGGAAGGGGCAGTTAACCAATTGTGACAGCTGAGAAGTATATAGGTTTTAGGAGGAGTTGAAGTGATGAAAATGTTCTAAAATTCATTGTAGCAATGGTTGCACAAGTCTGAATATACTAAAAGCCATACAAATGTATGTTTTAGGCAGGGTGTGGTGGTTCATGCCTGTAATCCTAGCACTTTGGGAGGCCTAGGTGGGCAGATGGCCTGAGCTCAGGAGTTTGAGACCAGCCTGGGCAACATGGTGAGACCCCCGTCAGGTTGCAGTGAGCCAAGATCACGCCACTGCACCCCAGCCTGGGAGACAGAGCAGGACTCTGTCTCCAAAAAAAAAAAAAAAAAGTATTGTATACTTTAAACAGGTGGACTTTATGGCATGTAAATTATACCTCAATAAAGTTGCCACAAAAAAAAGAGGTAATTGAGGCAAACCGACAGTGAAAATGACCAAATGACCAAGGGATGGCAGGAAGGGGGAGGACCAAGAGAAAGAATCAAAAACAAAGAGTTTGCTTGCCAAATTCCAACCTCAGAGGGGTGGCCACATGGAGATACTTCGACCATTTAAAAATTTGGCTTCAAGTTTTTAAGGAACTGCAGACAATTGAGAGTCAAGAAGCAAGTCCTAAATCTCAATTCCTCTGTGAAGTATGTAGGGTTTGGATTAATAAACCTGAACCAAAATAAAAGACAGTTTTGCACATGATGTTCAACAAACTCTGTCTAACAATGCAGTTGTTTGCTGCCAGCCTCCTTTTATTATAAAGGGAGGACCTTTAAACTCACAATAAGGAGTGACCTATATTTTAATCCTTCTTGATGTTTTATATTTTAACATAGAATCAAACATGAACCTGAGAGAGCGTGTACCCAGACTGTATATTCTTTTTGACCACATAAAGTTTATTTAATTTGTTTTTTTGCCCCTATGTCATCTGCTTCTCTTGAAGAATCCATTGAAAAAATATCCCTTGAAAGTCAACATCATCTTTATTGGAGGAGTGGTTTCTCTAAAGCATGTCCATGGACTTGACTACATCAAAAGCATCTGAAGTTCTTGGCCAAGCATGGTGGCTCACGCCTGTAATCCCAACACTTTGGGAGGCCAAGGTGGGCAGATCACTTGAGGCCAGGAGTTTGAGACCAGCCTGGCCAACATGGCAAAACCCCGTCTCTCTTAAAAATACAAAAATTAGGCCGGGCGCGGTGGCTCACGCCTGTAATCCCAGCACTTTGGAAGGCCGAGGCGGGCGGATCACGAGGTCAGGAGATCGAGACCATCCTGGCTAACACGGTGAAACCCCGTCTCTACTAAAAATACAAAAAATTAGCCGGGCGTGGTGGTGGGCGCCTGTAGTCCCAGCTACTCGGGAGGCTGAGGCAGGAGAATGGCGTGAACCCGGGAGGCGGAGCTTGCAGTGAGCCGAGATCGCGCCACTGCACTCCAGCCTGGGCGACAGAGCGAGACTCCGTCTCAAAAAAAAAAAAAAAAACCAAAAATTAGCCGGGCGTGGTGGCATGCTCCTGTAGTCCCAGCTATTTGGGAGGCTGAAGCATGAGAATTGCTTGAACCTGGGAGGCAGAGTTTGCAGTGAGTGGAGATCACACCATTGCACTCAAGCCTGGGCAACAGAGTGAGACTCTGTCTCAAAAAAAAAAAAAAAGAATCTGAGGCTCTTGTCAAATGCACGCATGCAAAGCTACTTAATCATAAGCCTGAGATTGTCACTTAGGATTATGATTCTATATGCTAACATATAATTCTGTATATTAACAAGGACCTCTTCTATTCATATCCCAATTGAAAACCACTATGACATATCACATATCTCTCCTTTGTATGAAACCATGAGAAACATCTCTGATATAGTTTGGATATGTGTCCCCATTCAAATCTCATGTTGAATTGTAATTCCCAATGATGGAGGTGGGATCTTGTATGAAGTGATTAGATCGTGGGGGTGGATTTCTCATGAATGGTTTAGCATCATCCCTCTTGGTATTGTCCTCATGATAGTAAGTGGGTTCTTATGAGATCTGTTCATGCAAAAGCGTAGCACTTCCCCTCTCACTCCCTTGCTCCTGCTCCCACCACGTGAGATGCTTGCTCACCCTATGCTTTCCACCATGATTGGAAGCTTTCTGAGGCTTCCCCAGAAGCAGATACCACTATGCTTCTTGCACAGCCTGCAGAACCATGAGCCAATTAAACCTCTTTTTAAAATAAATTACCCAGTCTCCTGTATTTATGTATAGCAATGTGGGAATTAACTAATACAATCTCTTACTTCAATTCTAGGAATAACTGTCCTAAGCAAAGCACCTCACCTCTACTTATACTACAGCCAGCATTACCACACACGGTACTTAGAGATACAGTGAATTTTGTAGTTGACTATTCTTTATAATTCACCTACAGGAAGATTAGAATCCAATTTTCCACCTCTTTATATGTGATGTGCTGGTCTTGGACTAAGCTCATTTTCCTTTTAGTCCAATTACTTCAAATTATTTTAATTTGCTAGTTATCTAAGTCACCTCAAATACTTTTTGCAACAAGGGGGTGTAAATAAGTTATTAAGAAAGATCTTTAACAGTCTAAAGCATCAGGATCCTGTAGTCAAGGAACCAGAAGCTCATTTACGCAGTCAGTTGCCATTCCTCCCTTGAATGCTTTATAGTTTCATGTCCCCAGGGGACAACTGTATATCATCCTTGTCTGAGGAGCAGAAATGTAGACTGTTCATTTCTCAGTTTAGTGGCCATAATATTAGTGATGGAGACACTGTCAAAGCTTTACCTGAAGCACCCCTACATTTTTAGAAGGAACCTGAAGCACCCCTACATTTTTAGTAGACTAGAAGTCTACTAAAATGTAGACTGTTCATTTCTCAGTTTAGTGGCCATAATATTAGTGATGGAGACACTGTCAAAGCTTTACCTGAAGCACCCCTACATTTTTAGAAGGAACTAAAGCCCAGAAATAATAACTAGTTGGCTCAAAATTGTTCCTAGAATGAGAAAGCTGGGATAAGAAAGCAGGTTTCTTGATTCTTCACCTATTCCTTTTCTTACCACACCGTACCCATAGCACTTCCCAATTAGCTAATTTCTAGGGATAATTCAAGGAGGGTTATTGCTTCTTATTGCAAGTTGTCTTGTATTCTAAACAGTAACCTGAGGGATGCACTCTGGATGACCCAAGACTTAAGCACTAGGAAGACACCCTCTGTTTCTTGCTTTCTGGGGTTAGTTCATGAAAATAGCTACAGCAGAGGGAACAATGACCAGGTGATGAATAGCCTGATAATCTACAAGCCATTGCTTAATTTCCCACTGGATTAATCTGGCCCTTCTCCCTATTATCTCTAAAATTCCAATCTCTAGCATCCTTTCAGTGAGAGCATCTCTTAGAAATGTGAGAATCCTCTTGTTTCTATGGAGAAACTCAGTATGACATGAGCATGTTCAAAGAGAAGACAGTTCTTTGAAGAATATTTTATTGATGAGGGTTTTTTTCCCCCTTAAGAAACATGAAAGGTTTGGTCTGAGAAACCCAAGTATTAGACAGAATCATTTATACCTTGGGATTCCCAGGAACCAAAGTGTATGCAAAGTCACAATACTCAGAAGGGCAATTTATTTATATTATATGTCAATTAGTAATATGCAGATGTCCTAAAATTGGTTGTGGTTATATATTGCAATAATTTCTAATCCGTTACTCATAAAATGACTAATGAAATTACAAAATACAGCAACAGATCTGATTCCTCTTGAGTCACTCTGCTCCTATTCTTGCTCATTTGCTATTTTTTCTCTACACACACACACACATACGAACACACTTTCAGCAACTCAGTCACTCAAAGCCGCAGCAGTTTAGAGATCAAAGTTTCTACATTTCCAGTTTGAAGTTTCCTTAAATAATTAAACCTAATCTAAAACTCAATGTTTCATGAATCTTATTTGCATTCTTCAGCTACAATCTACGTGGTTCATTAAGTGGGGGATGATGGTGAAGAAAAGTTCTTGGGGGTTGATGCCTAGATAGTATAAGAAATAAACCAACAAGCCAAATTAAAGATAATGTTAATTTGTAACAATTGTTCAGTTAGTTGGATTTAGTTATTGTGATTCCAAAATGTATGCAACTGAATATAGGGCCAACCTTAGGTTTCCTGATATGCTGCTTTGACTGATCATGTTTTGGGCTGTGATGTCAGTTTACTTTCCTGAGCCTGAAGGGAAATATTCAAAATGTGAGCAAGTTAGGCAAGTTATGTTACTTCTCAGAACTTCAGTTTCCCCATCTGCTAATTTCTTAGCTTTCAAGTCTATAGTGAGAATTAAAGATAATAGGTATCTGGCCGGGTGTGGTGGCTCACACTTGTAATCCCAGCACTTTGGGAGGCTGAGGTGGGCAGATCATCTGAGGTCAGGAGTTCGAGACTAGCCTGGCCAACATCGTGAAACCACGTCTCTACTAAAAATACAAAAATTAGCCGAGTGTGGTGGTGCACGCTCATAATCCCAGCTACTCAGGAGGTGAGGTGGGAGAATCGCTTGGACCCAGAAGGTGGAGGTTGCAGTGAGCTGAGAACGCACCACTGCATTCCAGCCTGGGTGACAGAGCAAGACTCCCTCTCGGTGGGGGGTGGGGGAGGAAGATAATAGGTATCAAGTACTTAATGTAGTGCCTGGTACATAATAGGAAGTTGTTGTTGTTATTAACAGTAATAACAGAGGGGCTCTTGTTCTATGATAAGAAAAAGAAACTAGTTTTGTAGCACAATTAGAATAATTAGAATAATAACCACAAACTACTTTTCATATCACTCTACAGGCAACATCATTTTGCTTGAAATTCTCTAGGAATCATTAAACAATTCCAGAATGTTTACATCTTTAATTTTCTGGAAAAGTATGCCCTGAGAATATAGAATATTGACACTTTTTAAAAAAAATATTGTAGTGCCTCACATCTGCTCCAATAAATTAATGTTATCTTGATTGACACCTTTGGTGGAGGCAAATGTAGGAGCCAATGAATAAATTGACCCGATAACACATCATTAGCAAAATTCTGTGTTTTTATATCTTTTACTTTACACACTTTGAAACATGTCAAGTTTGTATTTCTCCTTTCTGGTTGTGCATGGTCAGTTACTGACCTTCATCTGGCACTTTGTATAATAGAACATGTGTCACTAAAAAGGTCTTTATATGTTAGTCCTGAGCAAGATTTGATGCTGTGGCTGCTCCCTTTCTTCATGTGAGTGGCGCAAATGGGAGGACCAGTGTGAATGATTGCAAGCTGTCTAACTTAACAATCTAGGGAGGTAACACAATTGCAACAAAAGAAACATTTTGTACAGCTTTTCTTGGGTGAGTTATAGTATCTATAAAGATGGAAATAGTTACATATTTCTTTATATTTTTGAGACTAAAAAAGCTGTAACAACAACAAAAAGGATCACAAAAATGTAATAAATGTGTCCATTGGTGTGTTTGTTGTTGTTGTTGTTGTTGTTGTTTTTGTTTTTGTTTTTTGTTTTTTGAAACGGAGTTTCACTGTTGTTGCCTAGGATGGACTGTGTTGGGGTGGTCTCAGCTCACCACAACCTCCGCCTCCTGCGTTCAAGCAATTCTCCTGCCTCAGCCTCCCGGGTAGCTGGGATTACAGGCATATGCCACCAAGCCCGGCTAATTTTGTATTTTAGTCGAGATGGGGTTTCTCCATGTTGGTCAGGCTGGTCTTGAACTCCCGACCTCAGGTGATACACCCACCTTGACCTCCCAAAGTGCTGGGATTACAGGCGTGAGCCACCGCGCCTGGCCAAATGTGTCCATTTTTATCACCTGGTTCATCTAGTATTCAAAGACAAAAGACTGACAATGCACATCGCAATATTCTGTGATTCTCTTACTTGGGTATATTCCCAGAAATTGATGTCTTTAAAATCAAAAGCACTTAGGAGCTATTGATGTTAAATAATATTAGGGTGTCATGTCAGTCACTTTGTGCTGTCATAAATACCATAGAATAGGTGGCTTAAACAACAGAAATGTATTTCCTCATACTTTTGAAGCCTGGGAAATCCAAGACCAAGATGCCGTCTGATTCGGTTCCTAGTTAGGGTTTTCTTCCTGGCTTGCAGGTGGCTGCTTTCTTGAAGTGCCCTCTTTTTTGTTTCACTTTTATTTTAGTTTCAGGGGTACATGTGCAAACTGGTTCTACAAATAAATCATGTGCTGTGGGGGGCTGGTGTACACATTATCTTGTCACACAGGTAATAAGCATAGTACCCAATAGGTAGTTTTTCCATCCTCCTGCCCTCTACTCTCAAGTAGGCCTAGATGTGTATTGCTCCCTTCTTTGTGTCCGTGTGTACTCAGTGTTTAGCTCCCACTTATAACTGAAAACATGTATCTTCTTATAAGGCCACCAAGCCTATCAGATTAGAACCCTACCCTAATGGCTTCATCTAACCTTAATTACTTCCTAAAAGCCCTATCTTCAAAAACAGTCACATTGAGGGTTAAGGCTTAAACATATGAATTTTGGGAGGACACAATTCAGCCCATAGCAAACATATTGTTAATACCAAAAAATTAATAGATTAGGAATAGAGGGCAAGCAAAGTCAGGGAAGAAGAGGAATTTTACATGGTGTGAAGAGTAAATATTGGTGTCTCTGTTTTTTAGTTACTGAAGAATGAGCTGCCCTTAAGTTTACGGACTTAAGTTTTAGTACTAGGAACAACCATTAAATAAGAAGCATTTCCTGGCAAGCTGTCCCATAGAAAGGTGTGAACTAGCATCCTTCTCACAAGTTTCCACAGAATTCTTGGCTAACTGGCATTGTTATAGCAACCAGAGTGTCAATGGAAGCAGTCATGGCCTTCGTAATCAAGTATCACTATGGCAACAGGAGCCTCTGGGAAGTAAAAGAAAAAAAAATCTTAAACTGTCAACTGGAATCAAAGACGTTTGAAAAGGAAAAAAGGCGGAGGCTGAAATGAACATGAGGCTAGAGCAAGGGCCAGAGCAAAGAGAAATGATTGTACAGAAGCTGAACAAACAAGAGAGAAGGGAAACAATAAGCAAAACAGAGGGCAGAGACGTGGCTCGCATTAAGAAAGAGCAAGGCAGGAAGAAACGCGGAAACATAAAATAGTCAAAGCCATGTTCAAATGAGAAGATTCATAATGTTTACCAGTTTTAATAGCCCAGGGTCAGATAAGCATGGAATGTTAAAGTCTATGTTGAAACTCTCTAGTATGCTAATAGGTATTGAAGAGATCTTTAGAATGAGGCCACGAGATAGTAAGAAAGGGGAAAACCATTTGTGGAGTGCTTTCGGCATAGCATCCTGCTGACTAGGAATTCTTGTAATATTTGGTGTTCAAAGGTACCACATTTGAATGTGAGTCTTCCTTTATTGGACAGTGTAATTGCTTCAGACAAGGGCACATTGCCATTTGGTCCATTACAAATATACGTTTTCTTCATTAAAGGATCTTAATGGATTTTTTTCCATGAAACAATTAAGGGAATTACTCTAATACTATTAAAAAGTACGTGGCAATGTCATTTGGAATAAAACGTCTTCAATTGATATTTTCTATATTTTATTATCAGACAGGACTGAAGGTTTTTATGGCCCAATATTAACTTTTTGGGAAGGGAAAATATATTTTTTATTAAAAGATGCCACTAAAATGTCAATACTTCATTTGTAGAATTAAGAAATGATTTTCATAAGTAAGACATTAAAAAAGGAATGAAAATAGAAATTATAGGTGCAGTCATAAATAGTCAAGAGAAAAATAACACAAGTTTGAGATTAAAACATAGAAATAAAACCAGCAGTCTGGGTGCTTTGCAGAAATCTGGTCCCACAAATTCTAATAGGATTTTTTTTTTTTTTTTAGACGGAGTCTCGCTCTGTCGCCCAGGCTGGAGTGCAGTGGCGCGATCTCGGCTGACTGCTAGCTCCGCCTCTTGGGTTCACGCCATTCTCCTGCCTCAGCCTCCCGAGTAGCTGGGACTACAGGCGGCCGCCACCATGCCCGGACAATTTTTTTGTTTGTTTGTTTTTTGTTTTTCTGTTTTGTATTTTCAGTAGAGACGGGGTTTCACAGTGTTAGCTAGGATGGTCTCGGTCTCCTGACCTCGTGATCCGCCTGCCTCGGCTTCCCAAAGCGCTGGGATTACAGGCGTGAGCCACTGCACCCGGCCTATAATAGGATTTAAAAAAAAAAATGACAGGCATTTCTTTCACGGTATTTTGGGTGTGATTTGCTAAAATGGCAAGGGGTGGTTTGTGGTCATTGTTTCTTCAGCTAAGAATAAGTCCACTGGTTGACAGCCAGGATGAGGAAACCTCTTTAGGAAGCCCCAAGTATTCAGCCGGAGGCCCTGCTGACATGCCTTCATCAGAAGTACAGACCAAGTCACAGATCACATCACAGAACCATCATCTATCTGACTTTTGGGATCCATCCCATAAGCTTGGGTGCCAACAATGACTGCCTCTTTCTGAGAATTCATGATTCAAAAACCAATACAAACCTTTTTACTGGATAATCCTCAGTTTAAAATATGGGTTTTTAAAAAATATTGCAGCTATGTTTTTGAATTTTTTTCTATTTCTCTACAAACATACACACCAAGCATCATTTGTAAAATATGTATAAAATTCAATGAAATACATAAATGGCCAAAATTCCAAATGTTCTAGATACATGAGAAGTGAAATAAAAAATCAAAGAAACATGATTAGAAGTAAAATTAGGAATTGTACCCTTAAAAACAAGCTTTTTAAAAGTATAATGTGTAAACATAAAAGTACCTAAATTATAAATTTGCTACTTGTTGAATTATCACAAAGGGAATACACATGTTTAATCACCTCCCAGATCATAAGATGAAACTTAATGTCTTTTCAGTGATTTTCTAATAATATAAGAAAAGAGTTTGACATATTTTGCAGTCACATTCATTTACACTGTAAGATGGATAAGCAAAATAAAAAATATTGCACTGTGACTGTTAAGAATTTTTTGTACCATGTGCAAAGAGAGACCCCTGCTGGAACTTTTTTTTTTTTTTTTAATTAGAATGTCTAAACCAACTCAGATGAACTGTATTGTTAAAGAAATGCACAGGTACACCTGAACTTAAAAGTTAAAAAAAAAAAAACAAAAAAGAGAAATAGCGATGACTCTGCAAGCTGTAAGATAAAATTTCTGAGTACATTTTGCCCCAAGACAAAGGAAATTTTTTTTTTTTTTTTGAGATGGAATCTCGCTCTGTGGCCCAGGCTGGAGTGCTGTGGCATGATCTCGGCTCACTGCAAGCTCCGCCTCCCGGGTTCACGCCATTCTCCTGCCTCAGCCTCCCGAGTAGCTGGGACTATAGGCGCCCGCCACCACGCCCGGCTAATTTTTGTCTTTTTAGTAGAGTTTCACCGTGTTAGCCAGGATGATCTCAATCTCCTGACCTCGTGATCCGCCCGCCTCGGCCTCCCAAAGTGCTGGGATTACTACAGGCGTGAGCCACCGCGCCCGGCCGACAGAGGAAATTTTTAACCTCTCCACAAGAAAATTTCTACAGCAGGGGAGATTTTGGGGTTTTCTTTGATATGTTTTTCTCTGCTTATTTTCTTTTGATCTCCAAGCTTGAGTAACCATAGGTTCTAGCTGTTATCTGCCTGTCTTGACGTATCTGCGGAGGTGGTAATTGACCCCAAAGTGAAAACCAGAGGTTCACAGTCAGATGGATCCATATCACTTACACTTTCTCTACTATGTGACTTGATTTATTCCAAAGTTCAGTACTGCATATTCGCTCTTTACTGGGATTTTCCTGGTGATATATTGGGAGTGTGTGGATGTAAAGGATGGAAACTGGATTTCCAGTCAGTCTCTTGTGGTGAGGTGGGCCAGTGAAGACAACAAGCAAGAGAATCTGGAATTGGAGCAATAAATGCATGGGTGTTGTCCTGCCTGAAGTGGAAAGGTAAAGGCTGGAACAATTCCCTGTCCCAACTCCCAAGCCCTTGTGAAGGTTTTATTGAGGGTTCCTTAGGCAGAAAATGTGGCATGCCCAGAGGGATTCAGGTGCATAAGACATGGAAATGATAAAACTTTTAGAACCTGAACTGCTCTAATTTACCTAAAGCTCCCCACAAACCCCACTCCATGCATAGCTTCTCTATGTTTCCTCTCTCAGAAAAATACTACAAAAAAGCCCTCCGCTCCCCACAAACCCAGGATGCTACCATATTCACATCTCCTTCTGCTTCACTTGGACCACCAGTCATCAAATTCTGTTGATCCCCAATTCTTAACATGTTCCGTATCCATTTATTTCGGCTTCTGAAATGCTCTGGGGCTGCTCCGTGAAGTTGTAATTTTTCACCTGGACCACCATGACAGTCTAGGAATTGGTGCCTTGACCTTATCAATTCTTCAAATAGCAGGGATAAAATCATAGCTCTCTTATTATTCAAATATTTCATCTCAGTTCTTTTGAGGTCAAAACTTCTTGGTACAACATAAAAGGCCCGTTCTGATCTGGAAACATCTTAGGGTTTTCGTTCTATCTCTTGGTAGACACTTCCCCACCTTTCTATACTCAGACATTCCTAGCTGCTTGGGGTTTTCTGACAACATCTGCATATGCTCTTCTAACAGGAATACCCTTTGCCTGTTATTTACCATGCCAACTGCTTGTAACTTCCTCCGTTTTGAAGCTTTTATAATCCTTTGCTTCCAACCTGTTGAAAAGAACCATTTCCTCATGCTACAACTATAACCTGTACATACTTGTATGGTCACCCCTTTGCCAGTTTCTTGAACCTATTTATCTACCTGCTGCTTTCTCCAAGCTGGAAGGTAATCTGGGCCACACCTGCTTCTGACTGATATTCTTAGTGCTTAGCCCAGGGTCTGGCCATAAAAGGAGCTCCTTAAATACTGGTTAAATATGTAGTAAGAGGCTTCAAGGACTGAACCCCAGTGATTCTGAAGGAGTGACTGCTAGAGATGTAGACAATTATTTGTCGTTTTAGCTAAGAAGTAGCCTAAATTTAATTTTGTGAAAAATATATTAATGGCCCTTTTGTTAAGCAAAGGTAAAGACAAATTAAATTTCAGAATGTCCAAGCCAGGACACAAAAAAGCTAAGCTGAGTTACATTAGCAAGTGCAGTAGAGTCTCTTCATTTTTGTCAGAGTGGCATTTTTGCAGAGATTATCATGGCATTCAAGGGGCATCACGCTAGAGATAGGTTGGGATAAGGATATAATGTTCCCCTCCCTTGTGACATGGTCAAAGACACTTACAGCTACAGGCAGTAAGCTGATCTCTAAAACATGTCATCCCCTTGGGCTAAAGAGACAAATGGGCAGCAGACCTGACCAAGGGAAGGAAAGAGTTGAAATATAAAGATATTTGCTTTTTCTTTTCCTATATTTTTATTTCCCTCTGTAAGCTCCAAGCCTTCTGTTGCATTAAGCACTCTAGCTGGTTTCAGTTGAGCTTTGGGGAAATATGTGAATAACATTGTCTACTCTCAGGACAAAGCGGCTTAGGAGCAGTCAGGGCATCTCATGATGTCCACTCATCTGGGCTGAAGGAGTGACAAAAAGAGCTCTTTCTACCTCTTACAACATCCTTATAAGAACTAGGAAATGTGCCCATTCTTCTTCAAAGGTAACTCTTTACTTGCTTCTGCCAGGAAATGGATTTGGTATATTAATTTGTTAAAACAAAACCCTTAACTCCCATCTGCCAGAAAACTGTTACAATAAATCTATGATGTCTATAATGGAAATGATGCCCCTTATATGTGGTGCCCTTGTGCATTACAGAATCTGCATAGCCAGACACAGCATCTGTGTTAATGAGAGAGACAAAATGCAAAACATTAACATGTCCTGAAGATCCTGAGTACTATTTGAGAGTGAGCCTGCTAATCATGGCAGGTGAGGGCTGACCAAGAATATTATCACTTCTGTTTACCTGAATGAATGATATCTTTAAACAATTGCATAATGTGTACATTTTCCCCAGACTAGGCTGCAAAATAGTCTGCTATAGCTATAGTTCAGGGCATCTACAATTACAGGAAAATCCCCTTTGAAGCCAGTCCAAGACCTTTCCCCAGATACTTCTTTACAAAAGAAAGGCCGAGATGTCTAGTCACTTTGTTCAAATCCAAAGAATTGGATTCTTGCTGGTTCTGACTTAATCTTTCTCTACTTAAAAGATGTAAAATATCCAGCATTTTCTGTTTATATCTGAAACTATCCCCTCTTACTTTGCAGGAAGCAAAGAACTGGAATGCTAAACCACACAAGGGACCAGTGTGAGGGCTAAGTGTGAGAGCTGGCTGGTTGGCCTGTGGACTGTGAAATGCAAAAGAGAATTAAATTTTGCATTCTGGGATGGGGATGCTAGGAAGAATGGGGCAATATGGAACATGTGGTCTAATGGGAAACATGGGAAAAACAAGCACACCAGACCAAAGGGTCTATAACAGATGAAGACTGACTTGGCAGGGTTAGGAGATGGAAGTGGAGGAAATATCCTGGGGTGACACGGCATAGAGGGCGACACTCTACCCAGAGAAACCCAGGAGCAGGAAGAGAGCTGCTAAGGCCAAGTGGGTTCGGAGGGAACATTTGTCACCATTGTGCCTGTTCAAAATCCAAACACTGTTCTTACTTGAGGTTAATCCAAATAGACGAGAGGCAGGACTCCGCCTCTCATCATAGCATCATAAGTGAGGCAGATGTTCCTTTTCCCAGTTCCCTGGCAGCAAGGATGTGGGATGTAGCCCAGTATCAGCCAACTGACTGCTCCAGCCCAGAAGTTTAAAATTTAGGGGTGTGACGCTAACTTAGCACAGGTTCCCTAGGAAACAAAGCCTGGGCAAAAAAGCTCAGATGCCATGTTTTTATTGAGGAGGTGCAATTCCAAGGAAGCAAAAGTGAGAGGGAAAAGGAAAGTGAGACAAAGGGAAGAAAAGGGAAGGAAAGGGGAGAAGGAAAATACAAAGTGATGCACCATTAGGCTACTGACAGATCTCAAGAAGACACAACTTGCTGGCTTAGTTATGTGAGACATGTCCCTATCGAGAGCATGGAACCTGTCTTAGGGGCAGCTTCTGCACAAGGCTCTGTGTAGCTATAAACAGGTTGGACAAGCCCTCAAGCTGCTTTGGCTTTTTGACAAAGAAGCCATAGTGACAAGACATTGAGCATGCAAAACCCAACCCCATCCAAGGGGGGTGCCTGATCTCCTACTTCACAGGTGAAGTAGGAGATTGATAAAATAAAAGATATGATAATGTTTGCAGTGGAGCTTTTCACACCATGAGCCATCTCTCTTGAACTGCCTGCCTGGAAAGCCAGGCACGTGGCACAAGCCTGAAGGTATGAGGGTTCAGCGGCTCTGAGTTGGTGCAGAAATAGGGTCTGGTACTAACAGATGGTCACGGAAACCAATGAAGATTTTTAAGCACACATCTGGTATTCCAGGGTGACCATGCCAGCAGTGACATTGTAACAATTGCCCCCATAGCTAGGGGAAAATGGAAATGAGGGCTTATTTTTTAGTTCTCCATGGACTCTGTAAACTACTGGTCTTCTTTCCAATAAACCAGCTTTCAGCTTAAGTAACTAGAATAGAATTGATCACTTTCATAGCCCATTATCCTTTGGCTTGCAAAATGCAATAATACTCTTTGCGTGCTTTGGATGAGGGTCTGTGTGAGAACATTTATGTATATATAGGGGCTTGTGACAGACAAAAAAAAATTTTTATGGCTCCAGAATAAATCATCAGTGAAAACGTTTGAAAATTATTTCAAAATTTTAAAACACTGGGAAAAACGTGTTTTGCTGTTTTGCTCATTACAGAGTATGAACAAAGAAGCTAGCATTTGCTGGGGGTTACTCAATGTACCATGTGCTTTATGTATGTTATTTCATTTAAACCTCAGAACAACATATGCAATAGGCATTAAACAGAGACACCACAGAGAGTTCCAACAGAGCCAGGACGGTACAAATACAATTAATAGCCATTTCTTGGAAATCTAAACATCTGTGTTTTGTAACACCCTCTCCCTCCTACATCTTTATTCATATTTTTTGTTGGTATCTTTGAATTCCTCATTGTATTTAATACAACACCTCTCACATAGTAGGCCCTCAAAAATGTTTAGCAAATGGAGTTGGAGTCATGCCATACGTAGCAAAAAAAAATAAAAAAAAATGCCTTTTACAGATTAAGTAAAAAGCTACTTTGTATTCATTCTGCATGTTATAGCAATGGGCTTTCAGTTTCTTATGGACAATGTACAACATAGCAATCATGATGTCTCTTCAAATTTGTTAAAAAAAGAATTTACCTGTCTGCATATGTCTGTGCATGTGTAAGTCTTTTGTTTTAGAAAATGATGGTGACTGTGATTACCATCCGCAAAGCACTAAAATGACTGCTCTGTAATTAACAATCATTTCTACACTGTACACACAAAAATTCCCATTTGATTTTAACCCATTGTTACTATCAGTGAGCTCCTTGCTCTTCTCATGGTAAACGGTAACTCGCTACCCGATGTACTTTCAGGCAGATTATTTTATGAAACAGTGGGGTTTCTCTGGCCTCATCAGTTCCTAGTGGCGCCATACTCATTCATTTAGTAACTATTTAATATTTATGGAGCACCTCCTGAGTGCCAGGCGCTGTGGGGCTTTTGGTGCTATTTGGGCTTCAGTGAATTATAAGTGTGGCTTTGATTCCCCACATGGGTCCTTGGTTTTTGTATTGGTTACATGAAAATATGTTACTATAACAAAGAATTCAACAAATCAGTAGATTAAGGAAGATTATGTCTCTCACCTAATGGTCCAGGACAGGTTGGTGGGCTCCTCTTCCTCACATGCCATTCAGAGACCCAGGTTCCCTTTCTCCTGCTTCAACTCTAGGTTGTGGCCCTCATTTGTATGGTCAAAGGTGGGTCACAAGCACCTCACTCTTCCAGCTCATAGGAGGCAAAGCGCAAAGAAGGCTGCGTGTGCAGTGTTTTAAGGTTCAGGCCTGGAAGTGACATGCACACCACTTCTGTTCACACTCCACTTGTTACATCTAGATGCAAAGGGGCCTAGGAAATGGTAGTCTCTAGCTAAGTGGCCACATGACCAGGTAAAACTCTACTCTCTTGGAGAAAAGGAAAGAGGAAAACCCACAGACAACTAGGGCTCTGTCACAGCATCTCAGGGCAATCAGGGCTCCGTATGCTTCACATTTTGGTTGGTTCAAAAGAGTAGGTCAGCACATTTTTACAATCACCACTTCAAAACCATTCTGAGACCTCACTTTTTGAGACAAAATTAGGATGTCCAGCTCCTCTAAGAGTTCACGCTGGTCCAGGGAAACCTCATCTTTCTTCCCTATACTTGATGTAGCACCTTTCTTTCACCTTTTATCCTGCTTTCCTGGTCTCATTCCTAACCCCTAATCCCAAGCCAGCACACTGCTACCACATCTCATGCTTGGAACTTGCTATTTCAGAAACCTATTATTGGTAAAAAGGTAAAAACCTTATGTGGTAGGATAATTTATTAAAATATTTATTGAGATATTAATGTGTGTTTTTGTTTTCCTGTTATAGAAAAGTCAGAAAGAATGAAACATGCTCATGTTTTATCTTTAGTGTCTATTTTCTGAATACAGCCAGGCCTCTTCTTTCCTTTGCCTTGAGTAGGGCTGAGAGTGATATATTGAACGCTGAAAACAGAAGTTGCCTAATACTTTCGTCTTCAAAACTCTGAGTTAATTGACAGGATTGTGATAGGTCAGTTTTTCTCAAAATTTAGCTTTGCATTAGAATCATCTAGAGGGGTTGTTAAAACGTTTATTTCTGGGCACTTAGAGATTCTGATTTAGTCGGTCAGGGGTAGTACCTGATGATTTACATTTCTAAAAAGCTCCCAGGTGCTGCTGCTGCTGGGCTCAGGATCACTCTTAAGGAAACCACTGTGATAATGGCTCCTCAGGACAAGAGTATTCTGAGGGTACTTCAGAAGCAGCCTAAGAAAGCAAAATGATCTCCCCAGAGGAGAAATGGGCAGAGATCTATGAGGACCTGAAGCCTCTTCGGTGTCCTGGGAGATATCAGAAAATGAATGTCATCAGAATCTCATACCTTGGCCCAAGCAAGAGCAGCACCCCTGACTTTCAGCAACCATATGGCTTTTGCTAATGCATGTAAGTAACACAGAGGGATCAAACTCCTGAATGCTTCTTACACCTTTGAACCATTCTTCTCTCTATAAGATTGCCAGAACCACCCCGGACCTGATAGGAAAGCCTAATAATCCTGAGATTGAATTTCCCAACAACTCTGACAAATCAAGACATAAACTAAAGTTGAATTTGTTTTAAATAAACATGACATTCTTGCACACCTGAGTCTGTAGGGTAAACTTTCTATGTGCTTCACACATTGCTAGCCAGGCATTAACCCTTCTGTATACCTGTAAATTATTTTAAAGTACCTTCAAAGGTCATTTTTGTAGCCACATGATTTAGATCTGGAAGAACACTGGGGCAGAAGGAAATTTTTCCAGAAGCTGTGCTCATGACCCTGACCCTCTTCCCATCTGAACCCAGCATGCACTGATGTCCTGAGGTTACCACGGAGATGGTCTGCACTCTGCTTCAGCAGAGCTCCATTTGCTGTGAATCTCAGGACTACACTCTGCTGCATTAGCACTTCCACAGACACTTTGACATTTAAGCAACAGAGAGAAATCTTTTGCAAAAATTATTACTGTTCCCTAAATCTCCCAAACAAAAGGGTGTATTAAAATATTTTCAAAACAAATGTTCTAAATCAGAAATATTTTCTATCCAAACATCATAAACAAAGAAATCTTTCCAGTTTCCATGCACATACCCAAATAAAGTGTTCTTTGGAAAGTATGTGTCAGGGAAATCAAAATATCTGGAGTGTGGCATATAATGCTTTTGCCTGTGCCTTTCAAAATTACACTTCATTTTGGCTTTGGTTGGCTCTTTATTGACTGAAACTCTAAGTGTAGCCAAGTGTGTTTTCTGGTCATTTTTCACAGAACATGGAAAGAGATGGTCATTATATTTACAGGAGTTGGCAATGGAAAAAGATGATATAAATAAGATTTAAATACTTATCAGGTATTGACAGTGGGAGTAACCACTGTGAATGAAAGTGGAAAATGTCTCCATTATAAAAGTACGGTTTTCATGTTGGACCATTAATTTATATCCTGCTGTATACAGACCACGTGACTATTTGATATAGGACCAGAGAAGATTAGTCTCGGGCTAAGCTTTATGTTACCTATGTGGAGACCACAACTCCTCAGTTTCTGCACATATATGAACTCTTTTAGGACACACACTGTATGGCTGTATTAGCTATGACATAAAAGAAATACAACATGCAGGACCTCTTCAAAAAGGCAACATTGTATTATTGTTTATCTACTTTCTTAGATTGGGTTCAATACATTTTTAGTAACTATTAAAATAATCAAATTTCTGAATATAACTGCATATTAGGTACTGGTATTGCTTCACATTTCAAAATAAACTAGTGAAAGTAGCAGATTTTGCTGCTGTAAATGTATCACTGGACCCCCAAACTCTTAGCAGCAGAAAAAGAATACAGGGTACTCGAGGGACTTCCAAGTCAGCTGAACAGTCAGCCTCTATTCACTGTGGTTTCAGGTTCTGCCTTTTTGGTTAAAATGTAGGGTGTTCTTAGACACTGTGCTAGGAGTTGTACATATATTTCTCATTTAATCACCGCAATAGTGCTATGAGGTTCATACTATTGTTATCCCCATTTTATAGGTAGAGAAACTGAGGCTCAGAGAGGTTCAGCTAATCAACGGAGGAGTCAGGAGTTGTGCCTGTTCTGCCTCCACCTTCTTGTTCCTTAATGGCCAGCCTATCTTCACTGAGCCACCCTTGGGACAATTCCTCACTGGCTGATGTCAGTATCACCTAATTCCCCAGACCTTAGCAGCCCATGCGTACAAATGGAGACAGGGTTTCAACTGGATCTCTCCTTTCCTTCTCATTCAGGGTCTCATCCCTTATAAATTGCAGCCCCCCAGTCCTTCTGGCAGATGACAGGGAGATGTCACCTGTGGGCAGCAATAAGTCAGCTTCAGCAGGACAGTCTGTCATTGGGCAGCTGACCTCCCTAGTCCCCACACTTCACCTTAGGCTGCGATTCTGAAGCTGTCAAGCTTTATGACTTCCTACTGGAAATGATTATGGAGTGCCTTCTGTGTTCCTGGCACTGTGCTTTGTTCTCCCACTGTGGATAAGACATAAAATAAACAAGTGAAGTATATATATATATATATATATACACACATACACACAGACATATATATACACACAGACATATATATACACACAGACATATATATAACTACAAATTATGATACATGTGCAGAAGGTTTCAAACCTATGTGCTTGTAAATGTGGGAAAAGCATACCTTTCTTTCCGTTTTTCAGAATGCTATCCTTTGAATGTTTGTGTCCCCCTCACCAAATTCATATGTTGAAAACTCATCCCCATTGTGATGGTATTAGGAGTTGGGACCTTTCAGAAGTGATTGATTATGAGGATAATGTTCTCAAGAATGGGATTAGTGCTCCATTCTATATAAAAGGGACTCCAGAAAGCTGCCTTAATGTTTCTTCCATGTGAGGACACAGCTAGAAGGTGCCATCTATGAATCAGGAAATGAGCCCTCAGTGATGCCAAATCTGCTGACACCTCAATCTTGGACTTCCCAGCCTCCAGAACTGTGAGAAATAAATTTGTTTTTTTATGTGTGATCTTGTTTATGGTATTTTGTTATAACAGCCAGAGCAGACCTGAGTAAATCAAGAAAAATCATCAAAAACTTCTTTTAAAATCACACTAGACTAGTGGTTCTCAAACAGGGGCAATTTTGTCTTGCAGAGGTCATTTGTCTGTATTTGTTACAATTGGGAGAGGTGGTGCTACTGACACCTAGTGGATAGAGGCCAGGGTTGCTGCAGAGAATATCATAACAACATATAGGACAGCCCCCGACAACAGAGTTACTGGCCCCAAATGTCAATACTACCAAAGTTGAGAAGCCCTGTACTACAGCATTGTCTACCAAGCCTGATTAAGGGTCATCTGATGCGCTATGTAATTTTAACTTTGACTTTACATTGATTATGCCTTAGACTCTGCAAAGTGGGATGCAAACTTACAGAAGATTGATAAGCAGCTAATAAGTTCTGTCTAGTACAAAAGTTTTATTGCCCTAATAATCATTGGCCAGCTTTAAAAAAATCTAGCTTTGCAATTTTATCCCATCATTCTTGTTTTCTCTGAATGTATATAGAGTCAATGCTCATTATCTTATTTATCCAGCTGGGAACTTGTGTGTTGGGTGACCCAAACATTTTGCTGCTCTGCACATGACTTATACAGGTCTGCAGGAACTCTGCATGTGACTGGGAAAGTGCTGTGAGTCTTGATTTTGGGTTTACAAATATATTTTAGCAAGAAGATACAAACATGGAGTAACTTCTGAAGCACAAAATCTATAAATAATAAGGATCAGCTGTATTAGTTTTTCATATTCTGTTTTGAACTAGCTTCTCATTCTGTTGCTTCCTTCATCACTAAATCAGATAAATATTTGACACATGCTCACTATATTTGTATGAGAGTTGTATCTTTAACTTTCTGGAAATCGAAACAGAAAATTAAACACTTTTCAATGTTTAACATTTTTTTTTAATAGAAAAAATGCTTGCTGTCTTACGGTGTTTTAGATCAATAGCTCTTCCAGGTTAATTTTAGTGGCATGAGTCCCAGCCTCAATGGGACTGGGTCTGGAGACAAATGTACATGGCAGACAGCTCACTGTACTCATAGCCTTCTCTCCTTTCAGATGTTCCTGGGCTGAGCTCATGGGTTTGGCACCTATTTCTCTCATAATAAGTTCTCCCTCAGGAAGCTCAGGCCAACTTGCTGCTACTGAGCCCACCTACAACTTCCAGAAATACGGGACATATCTGCATCCCAGACTAAACTCGAGCTGGGAATCCTAGAGACAGCTGGGAAGCTGGTCTTCAGGATCAAATCAAGCATAAAGTCAGGAATGCTGAGGTCAGGAGAGTTTCAAAAGATTAAACCAGAGAAAACACTGAGGAAAAAAGCTTCTTCAGGGGGTGAATCCTCTTTCAGCGTAGAGCTATCTGGAACCTAAAGAAATAAGGCCCAGGACCCATATCCTCCTTTTCCTCCCCTTCCCCTGCCCCCTCTTCAGTTCCCCTCTTCTTTCTCACCCTGTAGCAACCTGAATTGTCCTCATAGCCTCAATTATGAGGACTTGTGCTCCCCAGGAGATATTTGGCAGTGTCTGGAGACATATTTTATAAGGGGAGGAGTAGAGAGTGGTCCAAAATATTGATAGTATCAGGGTTGAAACACTCTGATTTACCCAGAGGTTAGCAAACTGTTTTTTGCAATGGTCCAAGTAGTATTTTATTTATTTATTTTATCTTAGAGACAAGGAGTTGCTATGTTGCCCATGCTGGACTCCAACTCCTGGGCTCAAGTGATCCTCCTGCCTTAGCCTCTTGAGTAGCTGGGACTACAGGTGTGCAGCACCATGCCCAGCTGATGATTAAGTATTTTAGGACGCTCTCTGTTGCAATTACTCAACCGGTGATGTGAAACCAGACATAGACAATATAAATAAAAAAGGTGGCTGTGTTCTAACAAAATTTTATTTATGGACATTAAAATTTGAATTTCACTTAATTTTCATAAGTCACAAAGTATTATTTTTCATTTGATTTTTTTCAAAGATTTAGAAATATGAAAACATTCTTAGCCTATAGCCCATACAATATCAGATTTGGCCCAAGATCCTAGTGAACGGAAAGCTTTTTTTCTTCTATTTTAGAGCAAGCATGGTATTTTCATTAAGCAAAATTATATATTTTTTTACTTACAGAATTTTAAAGTATAATTTGTGTTGTGTGTTAAATACCAGTGATTCAGCTAAGAATTGTGGATGAAAAATAATCCTTTATATGTAAGCAATGATGTTATGTTCTGGTCATTCAGAAGTGAATTTTTAACAGTCTCATGGACTGGGGAAAATTTTTCCTTTTCTAAGTGTTTATGATTTGCTTACTTAATCTTGGCCTTCTCTTTCAGTTTTCTTAAGCTTCTGTTGACTCTGGCTAGATTTTCATAGTGAAGCCAGACCCAATTTTCTGCGGGGCTGAAATTTCACCAGAGGCGAGTTCATTCAGATTCTGGGTTATTTACTTTTCCAGTCTGCAATTTGATCTGATCATCACTGGTTGAGGTGAAACATTAAGAGCTTTACTATCATGTGGGCTGAGCTGGATAACCCATCCTGAAGGCTATGGTAAAGCAGGGAGAAATTGGGAGTCAGGAGAACAGTTGTTTTCTTTTTATTTCTCAGCAGTAGATTGGTATGGATGAGTTTCACAAACACTATCTTTCAAAAGACAACTGAGAAAAGCTTGAAGATTTTGCTGAAGAACCAAGAAGAGAGAAACACTTCCTGGCATCCAAAACTGCCAGGGTGGAAAGGGAGGAAGAATGGAAGGGGAACAAAAATGGCTTGTTATGGGGCAGGCTGAGACATGCCTAAGTAAAGGGAAGGGCTGCGGCATTGCACTTCCAGTACTTTTTCCCTTCCTAAGTGGTGTAAAGAGCACCTGAAAAACTTCCAGAATTGATAAGAGAGTTTGCTACAATGGTCAGATACAAGATAAAATATATCAAAGTAAATAATTTTTCTACGTTTACCTATTAGAAGATCTGACACAAAGAATACAATTTCCAATGTCTATAAAAGACATAAAATAGCTAATTATCCTATCAAGAAATGTGCAGAGCATACATGATAAAAACTGTAAATCTTACTAAGAAGTATTTTTAAAATGGAATAAATGGAGAGACACATAATATCAGTCAGGGTTCTGTCAGTGAAGGAGAACCATTGAGTGCTGTAGAGTAAGAGATTTATCCAATTGTGGAAACCAGTAGAGAAGTCAATGCTTGTTGTTTCTGCATCTGGTGCTGGTGTCATGTCAGTGGAACTGGAAAATTGAAAAGAAAGATGGTCTTAATTTGGGGAGAATAGGGACAAAATGGAACCTGCATCTTTCATCACCTCCAGCCTCAATGACACAGATGAGATGCAGGATAAACTGGCACCCTTCACCATGGGGAATGCACCACATGAACCCACCCTAGATTTGGAGAAGCTGAAGGAGGAGATTCTGCATGAACTAGAGTAGCTGTGAATCCAGCCACTGCATTTCCAGCCTCCAAATCTTGCATAAATTTCTCCTGTGACCAACCCTAACCAGAACCATACAGAGGAGGAAAATCTGAGAAGCATAGTTCTGCCTGAGATAAACCGATCCTGTATAAAGCAACCATACACAAATATATAACATGTCTCTGGCCAATAAATAAGAAAAAATGCATAGCATTTATGACATGCTAGACACGCTCCAAGTGTTTTACATTTATTAACTCATTTTAATCCTCACCACAACCCTCTGAAATAAGTATGGCTATTCACCTCATTTTATAAATGAGTAAACTGAGCCTTAAAGTTACATAGCTTGCCTGTGGCCACATAGCTTGCAAGTGGCAAAGCCATCATTCCAACCCAGACAGTCTGGAAAGACTTTTTAAAATGTTGAGCCTCCTCAGATTAATGTATTTTAATATTATCTCAATAGAAACCCTAATGGACTTAGCCTTGAGAATTTTTGAAATTTTTCTAAAGGGTATCTTGAAGAGTAAACATGTAACCACACAGTAGAAAACTCCAATAACGAAAATGGAATCTTTCCAGAGGAATCAACAGAGAATGAAAGGTAACCCGAAACAGAACTTAATATGCAAACTTAGAAAAGAAGGGTTAAAACTCGGCAAATGGACCCATGAAAACTGGCTCCTGGGGAAGAAACCCTCATATTCCCTGCATCACACTGTGACTGTGGCATTGAAAGATGCAGAGGAGTCAGTCCTTTCCATGCTTTCTCATGGCCATCTCTGCAAACCTGCCATGTTGGCTCCTTTCTTTTGTGTACTTGGGTACTGTTCTGGAAGGTAGGTCCCAACATTTAGCCATTTCTAGATAATAAAAGTCCCTTCAGCCACATTTATTTATTTTATTTAGTCATAAAAGTAGGAGTGGTAAGGGGCAGAAAGACGTAACTGACAGGCACTGATGTGTCTTGGCTTTGGCTCCCCTGGCTGTCACAGATGTTTAAAGCTGGCTATTATGCAGGGGTTCATTGGGGGTAGGGGTACCCTAAGATTTCCCTACCAGACCCCTTCCGTTGCAGATCCCTTGAGGGGCAGAGCTTTTCCATAGGCTAGTTCTTGCCTCTTGCCTCAGCCTCTTTCTCCTAAGGGTTGCCCTGCCTCTTTTTGCTCAGCTTCTCCCACAAGGTATAGGATGGCGAACCACCCTGGTTTGTCTGAGACTGAAGAGTTTCCCAGGATGTGAGCCTTTCAGATGAAAACTGGGAGAGTCCTGGGCAACCAGGATGGCTGGTCACCATAGAAGGTCCCTTTTAAACAACACAAGTCTGACCTCCTCACCACTACTCCTGTCCATATCTGGTCCCTGAGAAATAAGCACTCTGACTCACTGTCATTTCCTGAATGCAGCCCTCTCCTGCCATGGGTCATTTCCGCCACTCTGTCCCCACAGACTACTGAGGGGTGGCTTGAGTCAGACATGGTGCACAGTAGCCCATGAAAACATACACCATGCTCCCACAGTGGCCTTCTGGAAGCCCTCAGCTGGGCTGCAGGTGAGGGGGAAGAGCCCCCGAATCCTCCCTTCAGTGTAGTGTGGGGCCCACCACAGCAATTCTCTTCAGAGAAACCCACTGACCCTTGGCTTTTTTGTAGTCAATATTTTTAGGCCTTTTTCTATGTGCCACATGGAGGTGTCTGTTACTCCTTCTCTGGTGCTGCTGAGGCACCCCTCTTTGGATGTGGGAGTACTTGCCACCTTTAAAAAAAATCACAGCTTTTTCAGGTCTCAGAAAACACTGTGACAGAAAGTATTAGAGTTTTAATAGCATGTTTCATAAAATGACAACAAAGAAAATTTCTAGGCAAAAGAGGATTACGAACATGAAAATAATAGATTTGATACAGATTGTAGAAAAGGTAAATTTCTGTATGTCAAAAATTATATGCAAATATAGAAGTAAAAAGACTAGAAATATATTTCCAACAAAATAAGAGGCTAATAAACATAATTATATTTAAAAATACTTTTGCAAATAATCTAGAATCCACATCTCACTGTCTGCCCCTCCACCTCTCCACTTTCTGTCCTGGAAGCATAGGGATTTAGAATAATGGACACTTCTTTTGCCTTCCTATGTTCTACTCACCACCCAACAGTTAGAATGATCCTTTAAAAATGTAAACAAGATCATGCCATTGCTCTATTTGGGCTTTCTTTATGGATTTTTGTTACATTTAGAGTAAAATTGAAGTCCCTACACACCCTGGCACAGACAGCCTCATCCCATCTGGTGCCAGTGGTATTTCTGACTTTACTTGTATCCTGTTCCTTTGTGAGGGCAAGGGCTCTGTTTTTGGTTATAACCCCACACTTAGAACTGTGCCTAGCACAGAGTAGGCATGTGTTAAGTTTTAGTTGAATAAATGAATTAGTGGATGGACGACTGCCTTTTTTTTTTTTTTTTTTTTTTTTTTGAGATGGCGTCTCACTCTATTGCTCAGGCTGTAGTGCAGTGGCACGATCTCGGCTCACTGCAACCTCCGCCTCCTGGGTTCAAGTGATTCTCCTGCCTCAGCCTCCTGAGTAGCTGGGAATACAGGCGCCCACCACCATGCCCGGCTATTTTTGTATTTTTAGTAGATATGGGTTTTTGCCATACTGGTCAGGCTGGTCTCAAACTCCTGAGCTCAGGTGACCCGCCCACGTTGGCCTCCCAAAGTGCTGGGATTACAGGTGTGAGCCACCACACCCAGCTGAGAGTTTTTTATTTTTAAAGAAAGGATAATATTCATCACTGGCTAGTTGATAAGGACATTCTCACACTCTTGAAGAAGTATAAATTTAGTCAACATTTTTGGGAAACAATTTGAAATTAAGAGTGTAAAATATATGAAGTTCATATCTTTTTAAAACTTAATACTTTCAATTCTAGAAATCCAGAATATGACCTGCCAATTGAGATAACTAAAAGGTGTTTATTACAGCATTATTAATCATAATAAAAACCTGAAAACAATCTAAATGTCTAACACTTAGGGAAATAGTGTAATACATTTTACTTTTTTTTTTTTTTTCTTTGAGACAGAGTCTCACTCTGTCACCCAGGCTGGAGTGCAGTGGTATGATCTCAGCTCACTGCAATCTCCGCCTCTTGGGTTCAAGCAGTTCTCTGCCTCAGCCTCCTGAATAGATGGGATTGCCTGAGGTGGGTGGATCACGAGGTCAGGAGTTCAAATTTTACATTTTAATAGAGGAAAGTTTAATAAATTTTGATTTACTCACATAATGGAATATTAAACAGGCATTAAAATGCTTTCCATGTGATCCACTTTTTTATCTTCCACATTTAGATGAGAACATGTTGTGTTTAACTTTCTTTTCCCGGCTTATTCCACTTAACATACAGTTCCAGCAAAGAGTAGAACAGAGGACTCATGCCTGTAATCCTAGCACTTTGGGAGGCAGAGGTGGGCAGGTCACGAGGTCAGGAGATCGAGACCATCCTGGCTAACATGGTTAAACCCCGTCTCTACTAAAAATGCAAAAAATTATCCAGGCGTGGTGGCAGGTGCCTGTAGTCTCAGCTACTTGGGAGGCTGAGGCAGGAGAATGGCATGAACCTGGGAGGTGGAGCTTGCAGTGAGCTGAGATCGTACCACTGCACTCCAGCCTGGGCAACAGAGCGAGACTCTGTCTCAAAAAAAAAAAAAAATAGTAGAACAGAGGATACTAAAGGCTGACAAGGGGAAGGAGAAGGGGGAGGATAGGAAAAGATTTGTTAATGGGTATAAAATTACAGCTGGGTAGGAAGAGTAAGTTCTACTGTTCTATACAACTGTCAGTTGACTATATTTAACAATATTATATAGTTTTACATAGATGGAGGATATTGAATGTTCCCAAGACAAAGAAATGATAAATGTTTGAGATGAGGAATATGCTAATTGCCCTGATCTGTTCACTGTACATTATATATATTGAAGCATCACTATGTACCCTGTAAATATGTACAATAGTTATATGTCAATTTAAAAAATTAAAAATTAAAACAATGAGTTCAAACCAATTTTTACTTTAAGTCCTAGAAAAATGTGCATGATACAATGCTAAGTAGAAAAGGAAAATGCAATATCTTAGATATAATATGATTATAATTTATAAAATGTATGCATAAATAAAAACAGTAAATCCTTACAATGTTAACTGTGGTTAAAATTCTGGTTGGTAGGATAAGTGGTGATTTAAATTTTCATCTTTATATTTTATTTAAATATCACATTTTTATTGTCTTTAGAATCAGAAAAGTATATATAATTTATCTTAAAACTCATTGTAGTTGACAGGGAAACTTCCGCTCAGTGAATGCTCATGGTCATTAGCACTTCCACTGACAGATGTGGACCAACAGATGGATGAACAGGAATCAAACATGCGTAAAATTCAATTCATTGCCTTACAAAGCAAGGCCAGATATCCATTTAGCAAGATTTAAGTTCATTTCTATGGCTCAGATGTGTGTAAAAAGGAACTTTCTTTATTTACCATGATGGGTCCCATTTCACACTACCTTTTCTCATACCAGTTGACAGAAAATGCTTGATTTGTCAACTAAAGGTGTCTCTATCTGGTGTAGCTTAAAATAGTATGTTGGGGTAATTCCTTTGTGTTACTTTTGGTTTTTCCATCTCTTCTTTCTCTGCTTGACATAAATCAGGTGAACATCATTTACAAGTTGGCTCCAGAGAAGTGCCATTTGGTTTTTGCTGGCCCTGGTTACCTATGTCACTTCATTTTGCCACTTGCCACATCAGCCACAGTGTCTCTTGGCCCCTTGGTCACTTGGGTCCTGCTCTGTGAACCATGGGAGTGAGCCTCATCTCACTTGGTGTTTGGGGCAGTATTTGCAATTGATGTTTATAACAACTAGCTTTCATTGAGCACATGCTATGTGCAAGAGCATCGTTCTAACACCCTGAGGTGTCCTAGCTCATGTAATTCTCATGCCAGCTCTGTGAGGTAAGTATAGATAAGAAAATGGAGACTTAGAAAGTCCAAGTATCTTGTCCACAGCCTGTAAGTTTCAAGGCCAGAATGTCCATGGATCTTGCTACTGCCCCCAGTTGTCAAGACCCCCAAGCCTTCTCATTTGAGCCCCAGTCTCCTCTGGATCTCTTCCTCAAGGTCCAGGAACTCTTGACAGCTTCTCCACAGGCTACTGGAGTGATCAGACCCTGTGAGTGTGTTCTCACCTACCTGTACCTAGGCTCCCCACCCATGGCTATTTTGCCTTTCCCAGGCTGGGTTGATAGCAGGAATGAGAGGCTTGCAGTTTTCCCAGGCTTCTTACAGGGAAACAAGGGAACTTGTCACAATGACCCAAACTTTCCAGAGCCTTCTTACCATGAGCTGAATGTTCACATTCCTACCAAATTCATATGTTACAGTTCTAGCCCCAGTGTGAGAATACTTGGAGGTGGGGTCTTTGGGAGGTAATTAGGTTTATATTAGGTCATAAGGCTGAGGCCCTCAAGATGGAGGAGGAGGAGGGGGAGGAAAAGGAGAAGGTGTGGGGAGGGGGAGGAGGGGGAGGAAAAGGAGGAGGAGACCGCTTTCCATGAGCACACACCATGGAAAGGCCACATGAGGACACATAGCAAAGATGACTATTTGTGCACCAGGAAGCACGCCCTCACCAGACACCAAATCTCTTGTCACCTTGATCTTGGATGTCCCAGCCTCTAGAACAGTGAGAAATACATTTCTGTTGTTGAAGCCACCCAGTTTATGGTATTTTGTTATATTGCTCTCCCTAAGACTTTCAGGAGGCTCCTTCAGTTCTATTCCTCTATCCCCTGAAAGAGCTCTGTCCTCTCCATTTGATCTTCAAGCTTTGGACCTTAATGTGTAAAAACACAGCTTTGGGATAATCAAGAAAATCTTTGACAACAGAAGTTAGTTATGAGGAGAAAAAATGTCTTGCTAGGAACTTGGGGAAAAGTCCAAACAAGTCTTCTTAACTTCAGATGTTACCAATGTTTTGCTTTCCTGGATTGGTCTTTACGGTGTGCAGCTGAAGAAGAAGAAAAGCCACCTGAATTACACAGAAAGAACACTGGTGGTATTTCATCACGTTTTCCTGATCCTTACACTCTTTAACCCTGACTGATTGGTGCTGGCAGGGAGCCGTCCCCATCTGGTAGCACCCCTTCCTGTCTCAGGGCTTTCCTCTCCCAGGCCCTGCCAATACACACTCCAGAACTATGGGTGCCTAAGTTTTCATGTTCAAAGTTGGCATTTGGAAGGGTCTTGAGTTTCAAAGTGTCCTTATATAAACTCCACACTGGTGGAAGTAAAGGCTTAAGTATCAAAAGCTGACATCGTAGCTACAGTTAGCTTGTGTGTTACAAGTGAGTGTGGGAGGAAGAACCCAGAAAGGGAGCCCATAGAGGGCCAGTGACAGCATCAGCATTTTCCCCAGAAATGAACCTCTTATTTCTAATAGGAATGTTCTCATTACCCCAAAGGAATGTTGTGTTATATGGCATGCAGAAAAATACTTGCAGTTTAGTTTATCTGTGGGAGTCAGGAGGCTATATAGAGATAATAATGAGTCTTACTTGCTATCTTTCATTTTGTCTGTGTATCTAGATCCAGATAATGTTTTCCTCATGTACAGAGAAATAATCAACACTTTCTTTTTATATCAAAGGGTTCAGACTCACATTATGAACTCTGTAAAAACTCTATGCTGTTATTTCTATTTGCAGACTAAGACATATACAAGAAGGTTGGGTTTCTCCTGCCCTCCACCACCCCTAGGCAATTGGAGCAGCAAGATTATAAAACACAAACACAGGCAAATATAGACAACCCAGTTTGAGGTTTATTTGGGTATCTCTGCCTTGTAAGCACTTCCTCAGAACATGGCAGAGCAAGGAAGGGGGAGGGAGTTCAGTTAGTTACTTGGGCTATTTATAAGGTCAACAGGAAAGGCTTGAGATAATGGGGAAAATGCTCCTTTTTTTTCTCTTTGTGTTTGCCATGGAGTCCACTTCCTAGTCTGTCCCACTGTCCCCAGTATCAGGAAAATCCAAAGTTGGCCACATCCAAAGCAGTTGCATCACAGCCTGGTAACATGAACCTTACCAGCTCTTTGGTCTTAGTTGACAATAACCTTCCCCTTTTCCTCCCATGTTCAGGTTCATTGCCACAAGGCATCCCCCAAACTGCAGCTGGATGAGACCCCCATGCCAAACTAGATATTTTGCAGATGATTAGAAACCCAGAGAATCTCATTCTATAATAATAATTATTATTATTTTGAGACAGAATCCTGCTCTGTCACCCAGGCTGGAGTGCAGTGGCTCAATCTCGGCTCACTGCAGCCTCCGCCTCCTGGGTTCAAATGATTCTTGTGCCTCAACCTCCCGAGTAGCTGGAACTACAGGCTTATGCCACCATGCCCAGGTAATTTTTATTGTTGTTGTTGTTGAGACGGAATCTTGTTCTATGATCTAGGCTCACTGCAACCTCTGCCTCCCGGGTTCAAGCGATTCTCCTGCCTCAGCCTCCTGAATAGCTGGGACTACAGGCGCCCGCCACCATGCCTGGCTAATTTTTTGTATTTTTAGTAGAGATGGGGTTTCACTATATGTTTGCCAGGCTGGTCTCGAACTCCTGACCTCAGGTGATCCACCCACCTCGGTCTCCCAAAATGCTGGGATTACAGGCATGATTCACTGTGCTCAGCCTACCTAATTTCTTTATATTTTTAGTAGAGATGGGGTTTCATCATGTTGGCCAGGCTGGTCCTGAACTCCTGGACTCAAGTGATCTGCCCCCTCAGCCTCCCAAAGTGTTGGGATTACAATTACAGGCATGAGCCACTGTGCCTGGCCCTATTCTATAGTTAAGTAACATATTTTTAGCTTGGGAACATTCTAAGGTGAATAAAAATGAACAAGCAAACAAACAAAAACCCACAGATGGTGTTTACAACAGAAAAAAATAACCAGAAGAATCATTTTTCAGTCAGGTATTGTTACCCTTATAATTTTAATCAAAACAATTTTGCCTAAAAGTTGAGTCAACAGAAAATCCATGCCTCTGTATCAACAGACAATCCACAATCCATTTCTGCCTTACCTGGAAAGCCTCAACTAAGGGGAAGAACAACCCCTCAAGAAATCTCATTTTTCCTAGATACAAAGTTCTAGAGTTTGGAAGTTTGTGGGTGAAAGATTACCTAGGTGCTGAGGCAAAAGACTGAAGGCACAAACTGTTTCAATATAATAAAGAAAATTGTTAAAATAAAAATAATCATAATGCGAATTAGATATAGAGATGATCATGGACAATTATCAGTCATTATTATAAACACTATTAATCATTAACTTTTAATATTACTCTTTGTTGCACTACTAATATAACCTAGGAATAACCAGCAGGTATAAGGTCAGGTACTGAAGGGACATTGTGAGAAGTGACCTAGAAGGCAAGAGGTGAGCCCTCTGTCACACCCACACAAGGGCAGCTTGAGGGCTCATTGGTCAAGCGGTAATGCCAGTGTCTGGGAAGACACCCATTACTTAGCAGACCGTGAAAGGGAGTCTCCTTTCCTTGGAGGAGTCAGGGAACATGCTACTCCACCAGCTTCTTATGGAAGACTGGATATTATCCAGGCCTGCCTGCAATCATCCGGAGGCCTAAACCCCTCCCTGTGGTGCTGTGCTTCAGTGGTCATGTTCCTTGTCCGCTTCCATGTTTCTCCTGTACTCCTGGTTCCTCTTTGAAGTTCGTAGTAGATAATGGTTAAAAAAAAATAGTGAAAGCCTTAAAGTCTTTAACCTTTCTTATAAGTATATAAAAGAAAACACTGACATATGCTGCCTTCTCTCTCTGTTTCAGCTATCTAAAAGGGAAGGGCCCCCATCCTATGATCACATGACTTACTTCACCTTGTCAATCATTTAGAAGATTCACCCTCCTTACCCTGCCCCCCTTGTCTTGTATGCAATAAATATCAGTGCGCCCAGCTGTTCAGGGCCACTACCGATTGTTTTCTCTTTATCTCTTTGTCTTGTGTCTTTATTTATTACAATCTCTTGTCTCCACACATGGGGAGAATACCTGCTAAGCCCCGTAGAGCTGGTCCCTACATATGGCGCCCAATGTGGGGCTGTCAGAACTGACCTAGAAGGCAAGAGGTGAGCCCTCGGTCATGTCCACATAAGAGCCGCTTGAGGGCTCCTTGGTCAAGCGGTAATGCCAGTGTCTGGGAAGACACCCATTACTTAGCAGACCACAAAAGGGAGTCTCCTTTCCTTGGAGGAGTCAGGAAACACTCTACTCCACCAACTTCTTGTGGAAGACTGGATATTACCCAGGCCTGCCCACAGTCATCTGGAGGCCTACACCCCTCCCTGTGGTGCTGTGCTTCAATGGTCATGCTCCTTGTCCACTTTCATGTTCCTCCTGTACTCCTGGTTCCTCTTTGAAGTTCATAGTAGGTAATGGTAAAAAAAAAAGTGAAAGTCTTAAAGTCTTTAATCTTTCTTATAAGCACATAAAATGCTGATGTATGCTGCCTTCTCTCTGTGCTTCGGCTACCTAAAAGGGAAGGGCCCCCCATCCTATGATCACGTAACTTACTTCACCTTATCAATCACTTAGAAGATTCACCCTCCTTACCCTGCCCCCCTTGTCTTGTATACAATAAATATCAGCGCACCCAGACATTCGGGGCCACTACCAGTCTCCATGTCTTGGTGGTAGTGGTCCCCCAGGCCCAGCTGTTTTCTCTTTATCTCTTTGTCTTGTGTCTTTATTTATTACAATCTCTCATCTCTGCACACAGGGAGAACACCTGCTAAGCCCCATTTAAATTTAATAATTTAATTAAAATTAAATTATTTGGTCCCTACAAAAGTTCATCTAAGTTAGCATTTAATGGTCTTCTTTCTCCTTTGGATATATGGCATGTATTTGATATCTCCTTTATTGAAGTTACTAAAAATAAAGAACCACTTTCACTATGCCGCTCTGAGTGAATGGCTCACTCAGAGGCATTTTAAGCATTTTAGCAATTGAATCATGAAATACGTTTTTTAAAAAAACTCTCTCAAAGATATTTCTTCTACTCTGATGTCCATTGTTGTAAAGTCATTCCCATCGTAGGTCCTTTCTCTGTCCTTCCTTCTGACTTCTGCACTGAGAGATGCATAGAGCAGTGGTTGCAAATGTCTGATAGTGGGCCAGAACCTGTTCATTGCAAAAAAGCAAAATAATAATGATATTGTTAATAATGATAAAAAATGAAGTCCTTGCTAGTCAAATAACTCTTTAAAGGGCAAAGAATATGAGCAGACAGTTCAAAAAAAATGAAATATAAAGGTATCAACACAGATGCTCAGCACCATTCATAAGAGAAATGCACATTACCTCGGTAAACCATTTTTTTTTCACCCAGCACACTGACAAAGATCAAAAAGTCTGATAACCCATTGTGCTAGGGAACATGTTGCAAAACAGACACTATCAAAATTAATGCTGAGATTTGGAAAAATTGAACAAAATTGCCCATGCATATAGTTGTTGACCTATAAGTTACGCTTCCAGGAAATTTATCCTATAAATATATTCACACACATGCCAAGTGGCAGATGTGGTACATTATTTACTGCAGTATTGTTTGTAATAGCACTTTATTGGAAACAGCCTTAAATGTTTATTGATAAGTTACTAAATTATGGTACATCCCCACATTGGAATATGTAGCAGCCTTAAAAAGACTGAAGAGATGGATAGATGATAGATAGATATGATGATTTCTAATTGTAAGTGAAAAATAAAATACCAAAGGGAAGGATACCATTTACATAGAATGGGTAGAGGAGAGGTCTATGTATATGCACAGTATTTGCTTATTGAAGCAAAAACTACCTCTGGAAGGACACGCAAGAAACTGATAGTATATGCCTCTCTCACAGAGGGGAACTGAAGAACTGGGGGTAAGGAGGGAGTGAAACTTTCCATTATATTTCTGTCTATCTACACACACACACACACACATATGCACACACTTATGTATATGTTTGAATTTTGAACTACAAATGTATTATCCATTTAAAAACTTAAAAACACTCTTGTTTGTAAGGAGCAGACATTTTCATTTTTAGGAAACACAATTTGTATCTCCTTAAACAGAGTATGGCAGATCAAATTTTCCAAAGATAACTATATCAATATATCACATCCCACATGCTCTTCTTACAAGGTGACACTGACACTCCCCTTGAATCTGGCTAGGCTTGGGACCGTGTGGAAGTGACTATTTGAATTTCAAGGGTAAAGTCATTACAAGTAACATAGCTGCCCCAACTGTCTTCCTCTCACCTGCCCTCAATCTTCTTGTCCTTGGAACTCAGCTACCATGTTGTGAGGAAGCCATGCAGCCTCACTGAAAGATTTGGGGTAGGTGCTCCTGCACCACCCCAGCTTAGGCCCCAGCCGACAGCTAGCATCAACCACCAGACTTGGGAATGAATCAGCCTTCACACACATAACTTTCAGGCCACTCAGCTGGTGCTGACCAGAGCAGAAATGATCCGTCCTTTCCTAGCTCTGCCCAAACTGCAGATTTATAAACAAAATAAATGATATGTTGTTTTAAGCCACTATGTTTTATGACGGTTCGTTCTTATACAGTGATAAATAACTAGACCAAAGAAAAAATTTTGGATGTTTTGAGAAGATCCCAGGGATGCCTTGCTGAAATAAAGTAGAGGCAGGGATGCAGCTGGGCCCAGCTAGAATCTTCAGTTTGCCATTTGCAGGACTTGCTCTCCCTCCATCAGTTTCTTTCCAATCCTTCTCCCTTGGCCCCCGGGAGCTCCCCCTGAGAATTGGTGCTATTTTGTGGGAAGGGGAAATTATAAAACGAGTAGTCTCCACTTTTAACTTTGAAGGAACTTTTACCAAAATAATAAATTGCTTTTGGTGTAAATTTAAATCTCAAGGAGATTGTCAAGCAAAATGCAGCTTTAATTTTATTTTTTAATCTGAATATTTAGAAATTAGTGTCAAATAGAATTAGTTGAACAAAATTTTTATAACAGTATCATATCAGATTATTCCTATAAAAGTCATCAAGGTCCATTAATTCTGACACTACCAAGGACATTAATAGTAAATTGAAAGAAAAATTGTGAAGGGCAAATTCGTCCAGTGGCTTTATGTTTGAACTGATTTTGTGGAGCAGCAATATACTATAAGTGTTAGGAGCCTGGACGTTGGAGCCAGACTGTTAAATGTGGCTCCACCACTGGTATCTTTATGATGTTGAGCAAATTATAGTTCTGTGCCTCAATTTCCTCATCTGAACATTGGCTCTAATAACAGTTCCTGTCATATAGGGTTACTGTGAGTTTTAATAAATTACATTCGAAACACTAATATTAGTGTCTGGCACACAAGAAGTCTTCAGAGAACAACGACTGTTATTTTTGTATACCAAACACCAGATCTGATATCCTGTGAGATTTATTCTAAATTTAGCTTTTGCCCCTAGAATTTATAGCCAAGGTAAATTCAGACATTGCAAGCAAGTCCGCCAAAAGCTATATGCTAATGGAAAACTCCTTTCTATTGCTAACACTTTGGTTCCTGTTTCTGTCCATATTTGAAAGAGACAGAAATGTTATGTAAATTGTAGATGCACTCAGCATCATTTCCAACCTCCTGCAAGTGTGCCTAGAATCCTGCAAAGGCTGGTGAACTAAAGAAAACCTAGCTTTCCCAAACTCCCATGAAGCTAGTGTTCTGAATACACAGTTGGTTTTCCAATCAGATGCATTTATACAGAGTATTTAAGGTAGATGTGTGGTGGGGCCAGTTTCCTGTTGTTTTGACTCTTCCTACTGGCAAACATGATTGTCAGGACTTTGGGTTTTTCTAGAGCAGAAGCCCAGTTCACTAATTTTGTGTGTGTTGAAGAGGCAGCTGTGATGGGGTGTGAAGGCAGTGGCTGCAGCTCCCTGATCCCTGGATCACAAGCATTAATAGTCGTTTTGATGTTAACCAACCAAAAATGTATCTCCTGAAATCCTACATGTCTGAATGTGTCAAAGGTAGCAGCTTCCTTGGCAGACCTGTTCTCTGATGGTGACTGGGAATCATTTCTGGACTTCACGCATCCAGCCCCTCCAGCAATTGCATAAGCACCCAATTCCCTGAATTCCATCCTTTCAGCTCTTTTTAATTTTTTTTGTACCCAAATTCTGTCTGATTCAAACAGGGAGTCACAAAAGTTGTCTTCCTCATGGCAGTCCTTTGTCAAATGACTCGTTTTTCCAATTTATTCAGTGTGAACTTCCAGAGCTTCTCTTTATATAGTGCAGTAGAGTAAGAATGGAAGGAGCAGGCTGAGGTGTTAGAATGCTGATAAAGAATGTTTCCTTAAAAACAACAGCAAACAGGGCTTATCATGTCTGCAAGGGGGAAAGCCACTCTTTTGCTGTAGCATTGTTATGGGGGTGCAATGGACTCATCTGGTAAGAGCACCCAGACTAGTCCTCAGTATGGTCACTCCTTAAAAATATCAGTAGATTTTATGAGTTACTGTTTGATATTTCTGCTTGATCAAAGAGATTCAGATCTTGTTTAATGTCCTCTGCTGTGCGCCTTGAAAAACTGACTTTTTAGTGCCTCTCATCCGTCATCAGCACTAGCACTGGGCTTCTCCAAAGCTGTTCAACAACCATGTTTTTTCTTGCCACCTTCCTTCACAGAGCCTAGAAGGCCATACACTCACTGCCCTCACTTCTTTTGCCTTGGTCATATGATCCAGTTTTAGAGGAACTCTGCTTGAGGTAACTTCTGGAAAAAGTTTTGTTTTCCTTATAAAGGAATAGATGTGGTTAGTGGAGTTTCTCTCCTTCCATTCCTCCTGCCTTGAAAATAAATATGATATCTGGAGCTCTAGAAGCCATTTTGATAACATGAGATAACAAGCCCATTCACTAAAGAAAGCAGAGGGAAGGGAAGCCGGGCGCGGTGCCTCACGCCTGTAATCCCAGCACTTTGGGAGGCCCAGGTGGGCGGATCACGAGGTCGGGAGATTGAGACCATCCTGTCTAACACGGTGAAACCCCGTCTCTATTAAAAATATAAAAAATTAGCTGGGCATGGTGGCGGGCGCCTGTAGTCCCAGCTACTTGGGAGGCTGAGGCAGGAGAATGGCGTGAACCCAGGAGGCGGAGCTTGCAGTAAGCCGAGATCGCACCACTGCACTCCAGCCTGGGCGACAGAGCGAGACTCCTTCTCAAAAAAAAAAAAAAAAGGAGAGGGAAGAGATAGAAGGAGACTGTATCTTTGATGACACCCCTGAGACTCTGCCCCGGACTCTTCCTTAAGTGAGAATAATAAACCCCTGTTTGTTTAAGCAAGTGTTTGTAAGGTATTCCATTTCTTGCAGCCTCATTCCCACAAAATATGTTATTTATATCTCCCAGAATTTTTGTAAGAACCCAACAAGATAACTGGCATGAAAGTACTTTGAATACTATAAAAAGAGAACTCGTTTTAAAGTTCTGTTTTAAAAGGAATCAGATGTTTTTCTTAGTCGTTCGAGCTTAAGGTAGAGGAAGTTTCAATGAAATGATAAATGGTTGAAATAAATATGCCACATATTCCTTTCAACAACTCAGATGAAGGCTTGCTTCTTTCTTAAATTATTAATAACCCCATTTAGTACTTTCAAAGTGCCTTGCCATCATTTGTTACTTAATCCTCAGAATTTCCCTAGAAGAATGTAAAATCTCATTTTACAAGGGAAGAAGTGAAAACAAGGTTTTTCAAAAACTCTCTTTGAGACACCATATGCCTGTGGCAGACTCAGAACTAAAAATCAAAGAATTGAACAGTCCAGTGTGTAATTGGCTTTCTCATGTAAATTTGATACGCAGGGCATGACACAGCCCACAGAAGCTCTAAGAATTTTTTAAAATTTTACCTTACATGTATATTCAAAATAAAGTCAAGCTAACCATATAGGATTCCTTATGTAAACAAAATGCCTTTATGCCCAACATTAGAAGTGGACAAGGAAAGAATATATTCTATCATTAGTGAACTTGTCTATTTGTACACCAAGAATCTCACCCAATCCTGGCATAAAATAAATCATGTCAGATTAACTCTTATTTTACTGATGTATCTGGTAATAAGCAGTAAAAGAGTAGGTCTGAAACAGAAGCAAAAGTAAAGAGAAATACCAGGCCAGGCACGATAGCTCATGCCTGTAATCCCAGCACTTTGGGAGGCCGAGGCAGGAGGATCACAAGGTCGGGAGTTCAAGACCAGCCTGGCCAACATGGTGAAACCCCATCTCTACTAAAAATACAAAATTAGCCGGGCGTGCTTGGGCATGTCTGTAATCCCAGCTACTTGGGAGGCTGAGGAAGAAGAATCACTTGAACTTGGGAGGTGGAGATTGCAGTGAGCCGAGATCGCGTCACTGCACTCCAGACTGGGAGACAGAGCGAGACTGCATCTCAAAAAAAAAAAAAGGAGAGAGTGAGAAAGAGGGAAATATCTACCTACCTAAACAGGAAGTAGGTTCATGATCACTCTTTAAAAAGGAAGCAAAGATTTATTTATAACCAAAACTTTATTTAGAAATGTGGTGCTCAGAATCTTCCTTCACCTTCAACCCAGGAAAATGTTCTCTCAATTTTGATCATGTTGTACTTGATGAAACAGAAATTTGGCCTTTAATTAATGATGTTAATTTTTAAAAATTTATACATTTCCAAGCCTTTTATCTAAATTCTGAATAAGATTTACATGATATGAAATCAATGAGAGAAAAAAGAAAAAGCAGCTGAAACAGAAATACAAAAATCTCTTAATTAGACTATATTATTACTATTTTTATTTTCAAATCCAGAAAAGGCCAATATAAAGATTTCCTATGCCAGCTCTACTACTTCCTACCCATGGTTCCTTAACCAATTACCTCCTCTCTCTACGTCTAGTTTCCTTATGTAGTAAATGGGCACGATAATAATGCCCACTAAATTGGGTGGTTGGGCATAATTGAATGGAGTGCAACGCCAACAATGTTAGTCATTATTATGGTCTGAAAAAGCCATAAAACATTGGACACAACTAAGATATGGCACATGAGGTAAATACTATAAAAGCTGTCTGAACATCTAACCTGATTGGAGTGGCAGTAAAGGGGATTTGACTTTCAGGATAGTACTGCTCCACCAGCTTCTGCTGGGATTTAAATGATTATTGCTTAGCTCTTTTCTCTTGACTTGTTAGCAAGTGCCTGGCGGGCCTATTTCAAGTAGCTTTTGTAAAATACTACGGGAAGATCCTTAAGAAATAACCAAGAGCATGCTTGGTCTGGTCTGATATTAAGGGCAACAATGGTCACTGGACATTAAAGGGGGCACAATTGAATTTGAGAGCTAAAGAGGGTGGTGCTTAGCAAAAAACAAGGGTGTTCCTGAACAGAAATCCACCGTAAAGGGGGAAGAAATTTTTGAGAAATTCTTATTTGTCACAAGGAGCAGACAGCTGCCCAGAAATGTGCTTTCCAGAAAACTGGAAAAGTAGAATTCTGACCTGCCCTCTGGATTTCTAGCTGGAGCCGATAAGTATATGGGAACAGTGCACACCTTGGGAGAATGAGAATTTTGTGAGATGTTTAAACCTCTGTCACCTGGGGATTTAAAGGTTGTTGTATACACCTATTTTATTTATTATCTCTTCTGCTCTATTGTTATACTGGTAAGAACAAGGGAGTGAAGGTTACAATTGCAACGGGGTTTACAATCTTGCCTGTTCCATACAGCAGATATTCCATGAGGGCTGTGGGGATGAGGCAGGAGGAAAATGAGGCCAGAGAAACCGAGAACTTGAAACTAGCAGAGTCAAACTGGGCAAACTCCTGAAGAAACATGCACAGAACATAAATGTCAGACCAATCCTGGCTTCTAAATATTGTATTGCCAGGAGTAGCCAGCGAAAGTTTGGGTCCTTTACCCTTAGGGTGCCAAGTGTCCTCCATGTCCCAAGGCCCCCTTAGTGTGTCCATCTGCCTTCCAGGTGGCTCAACTGCAGATCCACTCAGCCTCTGTTGACTGAAACTGAGTTGAAAGAGGAAATAAGTTGAAAGAAGGGTGAAGAAGAGAAAGCATCAGGGAAAAGAAAAGGATCTGATGGAGTGTACAGAGGAGTGAGAAAAAAAATCTAGGGGAAGGGAAGCAGAAAATAAAATCAGGAAGAAAATAAGATAAAATACAGGGAAGAAAGATGAGAATGGGATAAGCACAGGATTCGAAAGACTTCAGTAGGGACCTGGGATCAGATTGCTGTGCTAGAACTGGATACAGGAAGGAAGAAAGAAATGTATCTTAGAGGAGCTTCTGAGAATAAAAGAGATAGGAGAAAAGAAAAGATAGAGGATTAAAAATGCTATTTGTTATTCTAAATGTCTGGATAATAATCATCTTTGTGTCTTTGCATCAAAGCTTTTAGTGGCACTGTGGGCAGAACCACAATCAATATTATTTCAAAACAGTGATGCCCTTTGAGGAGGATATGAAGGGGAGGGAGAAATCGGATAAACTATGAAGGAGGAGAGAAGAGGCCAGTCTTGTCTGATACTGCAGAGACAGGTTGATGCTGAACCCTTGGGAATAGAAGTGATGCAATGCCTGTAAGAGTTAGCAGGATGTTTACTGTCTTTCTGCACGGAAGAAAAAAAAAAAAAAGGAAAGGAAAAGAAAGAAAACAGAAAAAATATGGCACTGGCTACACACAACTCTTTCTTAAAGAAGAACACACTGGAATCTGATTAATTGATCACTGAGTTAATTAATTGTCATCTTGCGATTTTGGTATGTATAGTAGTTATTTGCATGTGACATTATGTACCAGTTATTTTACTATTGTTAAAAAAAAATTGGGAATCCATTAGGCTGAGACAACTTCAGTGCCTTGGGTTCCTACATAAACAACCTGAAAGGAACTCAATGTAAACAATAAAATGAAACTTAAGCTTAACCAATCAGAAACTGCCAACTAACCTCTAACTAGGGACTTTGCACATTAACCAAACATTTTCATTGTCTTCCTTATGGGAACACCTTATAAAAGCTTTCACCTTGGCCGGGCGTGGTGGCTCATGCCTGTAATCCCAGCACTTTGGGAGGCCGAGATGGGCGGATCATGAGGTCAGAAGATCGACACCATCCTGGCTAACATGGTGAAACACCATCTCTACTAAAAATACAAAAAATTAGCCAGGCATGATGGCATGTGCCTGTAATCCCAGCTACTCTGGAGGCTGAGACAGGAGAATCACTTGAACCCAAGAGGCAGAAGTTGCAGTGAGCCAAGATCGCACCACTGCTCTCCAACCTGGGTGACAGAGTGAGACTCCATCTCAAAAAAAAAAGAAAAAAGAAAAAAAGCTTTCACCTTAAGCCACTTTGGTGGAGCCTAAACTGCTCTGTTTGGTGCTGCCCAATTGATGATTTCCCATCAGCTCAAATAAATTATTTAAGTTTAATGTACTGAAGTTTATCTTTTAACACTATTTATTTTTAAATCAGCCTTTAGTACTTTTTTGTTTGTGTATTGGCTCCATTTACTTTATGACATGAGTCATTTATTGCTGTATCGATTGAGACATCTATCTAGTCATCTCTTAGGCAAGCAGTCCTCAAACTTTAATGAGCATCAGGATCATCCAGAGGACTTGTTAAACACAGATTTCTAGTCTCTACACCACTAGAGCTTCTGATACAGTGGGTCTGGGGTGAAAGAATCTGCATTTTTAACAGGCTTCCAGGTGAGGCTGATGTTGCTGATCCAGAGACCTCACTTTGAGAAGAACAATATTTGAAAAACAATAGTGTTTCTGCTATGTGTAAATACTATTATTGCAGATGTGTTTAAATATGAAACTGTATTTCAAGGATAAAGTTTTTAGAGTTCAGAAAAAATTATTAGAAGCATTAATATACGAAGTGATCTACTATATCAACAGTAAAATCAAAGAGTTATATGGTGTTTTGAAGGAAAAACTTCTGAAATTTATAACTTTCTATAATAAGATGACCTGGTTGAAGTTCTAAACTTTTCAAAGTAGTATCTCCAATTTTGAAACCTCCAACTTAAGAGTTGTAGAGAAAAATGTTTTCTCTTCTTCACATGATCCCAGCTTGGCCCAGAGAGAAGGACACATTCACCAACACTTCTGTCCTCTTGGAATAGTCCTGGCGAGGAAGCTTGTGCCTCTCTCCCATCCCCTCTGAACAGAGTGTGCTACTTTTGGGCCATGGTGTACACTAGAGGACTATGCTCATAACAGTGGAAGGTGCCATCTTTTTCTTTTTCTTTGACTCCCTGAGCTTTTAGGTGCGAACAGGCTTGTCTCCACTTTTGTCGTCATGAAGTAAATCCACCTGGACAATGTTCTTCCATAGTCAGAAATCCCTGCTGAAGACAGAGTACAGTAAGTCTGTGTAACCAGCTGGGTGAGTGGACTCAGAGTCTTATATGCAGGCTTGGATATACACCCAGTGTGAATGTGCAGATTCTGGATCTAAAAAACTTTGTGTCTAAGCGGCATTCTCCATTCTTTAGCAGAAGCACCACTAAGCCATCGATACAGTTGGCTATCTGTCCTTCGGGCGTTTACTTCATCAGTCAACATCTTGGAAAGAAGTGGGAGAAAATTTTAGAGCTGCTAGATCTCTAAAATGCAGGCTGGGAAATCATAAGATGGACACTTGGGCAGCAAAGGACAACCCAGGGAGAATGAGGATCTTGATATAGGCCAGCTTGGGATGGGGCGGCTCACGGTGGCTTGTAACATAGACACAGCTGGTACATCAGAGCGCAGAAAGACTCCAGTTAAGTGCCACCTCAAAACAGATGGACTTCACTACATAAAGCTTTTTTAGGGTTTTGTGAAAAGAACAATTGTTACTTCCATAGTGTCTTTTTCCCCATACAGTGCTTCTCAGCCAGACCCGCAAAGGGAATTGAGTTTCCCATGGGGCACGGAATACTCTGTGTTCATGCTGACCTTCAGGTTGTCAGGGTCAGGCTGAAGCAGCATCTCCAGATTAGTTAATCCAAAATTCAGACTTCTTTATCATTCTGTAAATGACGTCAAGATCTAAATAGTATCTTGGGCTTGGGAGGCTCCTACATAGGGTCCTGGAAATACCCTACTTCTATCACCAAGTCTTAAATTGGTTCTAAACTGTGTATGTTGTAAAGTCTGCTCATGGGTGCGAATTTTAGAGACCCCTACTGAAGCTTCAACCACAGAAGGGTAAGGGAATAGATAAACAACAATATGGATTTTCTCCTATAGGGCTTATGACACAATTTTTAAGCAGAAGCAAACCAACCAACTCTTATTATGGAACAAAGGTTTAGAGGGACCATTTAAGATTTTCCATTGGAAACTCCCTGTCATTAAGAATTTGGTTTGCATAGTGACATATCAGGGAAAGAAAATTCTGAAAAAAAGATTTGGTCTTGCAATCAGAACAGCAATGAGAAAAAATGAAAGCAAAATAAAAGCATACACATTAAGAAATAAGATGGGGTGGATAAACAGCTTTCTCCTCTAGAGACAGATTAAATTAAAAAAAAAGATGCGACTAAAAAATGAGAAATATTTTAGCTGTTATCTTTTTAAGGAGTGTTAGGGCAGAGGGGCTTATGAAAATCAAATAAAGAAGGCAAGGTCATGAGAGCTCACTAGGTTAATTCCTCCAGTGAGAGCCCAGAGAGAGAGGAAACTATTGAGAGGGGGTGTTTGTCTTTTCTTTTATTCTTCTTATTTTTCAAAAACTTTTTTATTATGGAAATTTCCAAACATGCACAAAAGAAGAGAGAAAATAATGACTCTCCAAGTGCCCATCTCTCCACTCCAGCAGTTATCAACATATGGTTATTCTCATTTCCTGTGTACCTCCCCACTCCTCCTCCAAATCCCAGCACCTGCTGGAGTATTTTACAATTAATCCTAGGCATTATATAATTTTATCTATATTATCTCAAAGAAATAAGAATTTTTAAAAGTTTAACCACAATATAATTTTACATCTAAAATATTAATAATATCTCTTCATATTATATGTCTAGCTAGTTTTCTAATTTCACCATTTTAAAAATAACATATTCTCTTTTTAATTTTTGTAGATTTGGGGGTACAAGTGCAGATTTCTTATATTCGTCTATTATGCACTGATAGAGTCTGAGCTTTTAGTGTGCTCACCACCCAACTGTAATTTCAGCATTGTTTATAAATACCGTATAAATATATGGTTTGTTTGAATCAAGATCAGAAAGAAAGCTCCCACATTGTATTTGGTTGATATGTCCCTTAAACTTCTTTTTATTTATTAACTGCCTCCAGCTCCCCTTTTTCTTTTTCTAATTTATTTGTTGAGGAAACTTTGTCATTTGTTTTCTAGCATTCTGAGAGGTGTCCTCTTAGAGTTGCAAGAATAAGAGAACAGTTGGAAAACTTCTTGGAAAAGCTGCATGGGGTGATTTCAGAAACATTGGACATTTGTTATAGAAGGGCTGAGAAGATTAGCAGAGAATATATTAAACATCCTTAGATGAGTTTGAAGGTGACACAGTCATTTCACGTGGCAAAACTTCTATGGCCATGGTTTGGGGAAAGATTTCCAGGAAACACATAGAGTTAGGACTCTGTGCAAAGGTTTAGGGAAGATGAAGCACAGTAAAGGGTAGCACAGTGGGTGCAAAGGAGATCAATTCCAGGCCAGGGTTAGCTGTTGGGCTGATGGAGGGTAGCTTATAGATAGAATTTTCCAACTTGGGTTGGTATGGTGACTGGATGTATTTGAACAATTAATGCAATTGACTGACTCAGAACTCAATGATTTCATATGGGAGACTCCAGGAAAACTGTCTGGTTCTAAAGAAAAAAGAGGAGAGGAATTCTGGTCCAGCAATCATTGCTACACAGGAGGGGGAGGAAGAAAGCAAGGCTCTGCTGATCCTGCAGAATCTGTGGAAGAGCAGAAGGAAATGGAACATTAGGGCATATTCCATTGCCACAGGAAAACATGTAGCTGAGAGAATAGTTCTACTGCTGATGATGTGAGAAAAAGGTTTTCAAGGCTTGGAAATTCAAAAGTCAGGAAAAGGAAAAGTTTTGGGGAAAAGCACATGAAAGAAAGCATAATGGAAGGTCCAAACAAGCTCAATTAGAAATGAAACTGAAGATGTTACAACCAATACCACAGAAATACAAACAATATAATAATTCAAGGCTACTATAAACACCTTTATGCACAGAAACTAGAAAATCTAAATGAAATGGATAAATTCCTGGAAATATACAACTCTCCTAGATTTTCAGAAAGAAATAGAAACCCTGAACAGACCAATAACAAGCAGCAAGACTAAATCAGTAATTTAAAAAATTGTCAACAAAAATGTTCAGGACCAGATGGATTCACAGCTGATTTCTACCAGACATTCAATGAAGAATTGGTATCAGTCCTACTGAAACTATTCCAGAAAATAGAGAAAAGTATATTCTCTCTAAATTATTCTATGAAGCCAATATCACCCTAATACCAAAACCAATAAATGACATAAAAAAAAAAAAAAAAGAAAACTGCAGACCAGCCAGATACGGTGGCTCATGCCTATAATCTCAGCACTTTTGAAGGCTGGGGCAGGTGGATCACCTGAGGTCAGAAGTTCAAGACCAGCCTGGACAACATGGTGAAACCCTGTCTCTACTAAAAATATAAAAATTAGCTGGGTGTGGTGGTGGGTGCCTGTCACCCAGCTAATTGGAAGGCTGAGCCAGGAGAATCACTTGAACCCAAGAGGCAGAGATTGCAGTGAGCCAAGGTCACACCACTGCAATCCAGCCTGGGTGACAGAGCAAGACTCTGTCTCAAAAAAACAAAACAAAACAAAACTATAGACCAATATCACTGATGAACATAGATGCAAAAATCCTCAACAGAATACTAGTTAACCACATCCAACAGCACATCAAAATGATAATACACCATGATCAAGTGGGTTTCATCCCAGGAATGCAGGGATGGTTTAACATACACACATCAATAAATGTCATACATCACATAAAGAGAATTGAAAACAAAAACCATATGATTATCTCAATAGACACAGAAAAAGCACTTGATAAAATTCAGCATTGCTTTATGATAAAAACCCTAAGCAAAATAGGCATAGAAGAGACTTACCTCAAAGTAATAATAAAAGCCATATATGACAAATCCACAGCCAATATCATACTGAAAGGGGAATGCTGAAAGCATTCCCCCTGAGAACTGGAATAAGACAAGGATTTCCACTTTTACCACTTCTATTCAACACAGTACTGAAAGTCCTAGCCAGAACAATCAGACAAGAGAAAATAAAGGGCATCCAAATTGGAAAAGAGGAAGTCAAACTGTCACTGTTCACTGATGATATGACCATATACCTAGAAAACCCTAAAGACTCACCCAAAAGGCTCCTAGATCTGATAAACGAATTCAATAAAGTTTCAGGATACAAAATCAGTGCACACAAATCAGTAGCACTGCCATACACCAACAATGACCAAGCTGAGAATCAAATCAAGAACTCAATCCCTTTTACAATGGCTGCAAAAAAATAAAATATTTAGGAATATACTTAATCGAGTAGGTGAAAGATCTCTACAAGGAAAACCACAAAACACTGCTGAAAGAAATCATAGATGACACAAACAAATGGAAACACATCCCCTACGCATAGATGGGAAGAATCAATATGGTGAAAATGATCGTATTTCCTAAGGCAATCTACAGATTCAATGCAATTCCCATCAAAATACTGTCACATTTATTTATTTTTGTTTTTGTCATAATTCTTCACAGACCTAGAAAAAATAATCCTAAAATTCACATGGAACCAAAAAAGAGCCACATAGCCAAAGCTATACAAAGCAAAAAGAACAAATCTGGAAGCATCACATTACCCGTCTTCAAGCTATACTACAAGGCTATAGTTACTAAAACACCATGGTACTAGTATAAAAATAGTCATATAGACCAATAAAACAGAATACAGAACCCAGAAATAAAGCCAAAAATGTGCAGCCAACTGATCTTTGACAAAGCATACACAAACATAAATTCGGAAAAGGACATCCTATTCAATGAATGGTGCTGGGAAAACTGGCAAGCCACATATGGAAGGATGAAACTGGATCCCCATCTTTCATCTTATGCAAAAATCAACTCAAGCTAGATCAAAGACAAATCTAAGACCTGAAATCATACAAATTCTGGAAACATTGGAAAAACTTTTCTGGACATTGGCTTGGACAAACAATTTATGACTAAAACCCCAAAAGCAAATGCAACAAAAACAAAAATAAATAAATGTGACCTAATTAAACTAACAAGCTTCTACACAGCAAAAGAAATAACCGACAGAGCAAACAGACAGCCCACAGTGTGAGAGAAAATATTTGCAAACTAGGCATCCAAAAAAGGACTAGTATCCAGAATCTACAAAGAACTCAAACAAATTAGCAAGGAATAAAACAAATAATCCCATCAAGAAGTGAGCAAAGGATATAAATAGACATTTCTCAAAAGAAGACATACAAACAGCTAACAAATATATACAAAAATGCTCAACAGTACTAACCCTCAGGGAAATGTAAATTAAAATCACAATGAGATACCACCTGATTCCTGCAAGAATGGCCATTATTAAAAAGTCAAAAAACAATAGATGTTGGTATGGTTGTGGTGAAAAGGGAACACTTTTATACTGCTGGTATAATTTACATTGTATTAGTGTAAATTAGTACAACCACTATTGAAAACAGTGTGAAGATTCCTTAAAGAATTAAAAGAAGCTCTACCATTCGATCCAGCAATCCCACTACTGGGCGTCTACCCAATGGAAAAGAAGTCATCGTACAAAAAAGATACATGCACATGCATGTTTATAGCAGCACAATTCTCAATTGCAAAGATGTGGAACCAAACTGAGTGCCCATCAACCAACAAATGGGTAAAGAAAATGTAATATATATACACCATGGAATACTTCTCAGCCATAAAGCAAAATGAAATAATGTCTTTTGCAGCAACTCAGATGGAGCTGGAGGCCATTATTTTAAGTGAAGTGACTCAAGAATGGAAAACCAAATATTATATATTCTCACTTGTAAGTGGGAGCTAAGCTATGAGGACGTAAAGGCGTAAAGATGATATAATGGACTAAAGAACTTATCCATGTAACCAAAATCACCTGTATCTCATAAACTATTGAAATAAAAAAAGTTTGAATTATGTAAATGATAATATAGAAAAATATATGGGTAGAGAAAACAATGAAATAAAAAAGATAAACAGAAAAAGAGCATAATGATTCCTACTTAGAAATATCCGCAGTGGCTTTAGTTAGGGCTTTGCTGAGGGTAATCCTCCAAATGAGGCCACTAGGGTAATGGGAGAGAACTTTATCCATAAAACAGAGTTCCCAGATGAAAAGAACTCTAGGACCAAAGCTGCTGCAGTGCAAGGCTAAAACCCTCTTGGAATTCTACTCAATATGGAGCAATAGAGAAGGTAAAGAGGGTGGGATTTCACAGAACACATATCATGAATGTGCTTAAAGAGGGAATGGAAGATACATTACTAGGCAGCATTCAAGCCCAGGGAGGAACTGGATCCCCCAAATGTGACAATCAAGAGGGAAATAAGAATACATAAAAAAATTGTATTATGAAAAATTTCAACCACTCACAAAAGTAGAGAGAAAAATACCATACGTTCCTATCATGTAGCCCCAGCAACCATAAAGTCGTCATTACTTCCGTTTTAACTTTATCTCATAAGATTTTATGAAGGTATATGTTAAAGGTCCAGGTGTCATATCATTTCACCAATAAATAATGAAAAGGCTTTAAACACACTAGATGAACACAGAAAGGACTGACAAAGCCTTGCATAAAACTGGAGAAGTATCAAGCTGGCACATTTCAAAATTTTAGAAGAAAGTATTTTAAGTGCCACTGTCTATTGGCAAGACAGTGTATACAAGTGATTTCCCCATTGGTGCAGGGAGCTCAATGTTACAATAAATGGGCAATTTCTCTCTTGTGGATTTAAATTCTCTCATAATAACCTCTGGACCAAATGCCCAGTTGATGTCTATATTGGTTAGCCTGAAACAAAAAATATTGTATCTATAACTTTGCATTTCTTCATGTTCCTGCCTTTCCCCAAATTGTACTATTTACAAAACTAGGGACAGAAAATCTGGTTTAGGACAGCTGCTCTAGGAGCATGGGATTTGCTCATGCTTCCTGTTTTTTGGCTCAGCATGAGTAATCTGTAGTTGGGTTCATTCAACTTTGTCGTTGCTGAAGAGTCTATAGACATTCTAGTGCTCCAAAGATGGCCCCAAACATCACAGCTGGTGAAGAAAATCTGGCACCACGAGACTGAGCCCAATCCAACAAAATTAGAAAGCAAAGTCAGAAAAAGTTCAAATTTAGCTTACAGAAGGAAGGGGAATTTGATTTCAAACTTTAGGGCTTTTTCTCACAATTTAATAATCAAATAACATTCAAATTCAGATGTTTGAATAGTGTATCTGCAATGTATTTTTTGAGTATTTTTTAAAATGGCATACTTTTTGCTGACGTGTTAAACACAACTTGTCGTCAACACAATTAAAAAAAATTGTATAAGAGGAAATGTTAATTCGTTGGTGTGGGGTGAAGTTAAGGCAATTTCGCTGAGTTCCTATTCTCCTTACAGCCTTCAAGTGCAGCAGTTAGGCCACTCTACACACTAGCCCTAGGAGGATACAAAACATGCAACCACATGAACGCAGGAGCAGACCTGCTCAGACACAATGCAGGCTTGCTCTCCCGAGTGGACCAGCCCTGCTCCAACAGGTTTAAAGAAAAAAGACCTGGGGAGAGTTAACAGGGAGCCCTTCACTCACATGGCCACATTTGTACCAAAATCACGAAGAAGGCTACCCAGGTCATCATAGAAAAGTACTACATGCGCCTAGGCAACGACTTCCACACGAACAAATGTGTGTGCGAGATCGCCATTATCCTCAGCAAGAAGCTCCGCAACAAGATAGTAGGCTATGTCATGCATCTGATGAAGCGGATTCGGAAGGGCCCAGTGAGAGGTATCTCCATCAAGCTGCAGGAGGAGGAGAGAGAAAAGAGAGACAATTATGTTCCCGAGATCTCAGTCTTGGATCAGGAGACCGTTGAAGTAGATCCTGACACTAAGGAAATGCTGGAGCTTTTGGACTTTGTCAGTCTGTCCAACCTGCAGGTCACTCGACCTACAGTTGAGATAAATTTCAAAATGCCTCGGGGAGCTCTTTGAAGCTGTCTGCAATGCTGTAATATTTTCAATAATCCTGGGACAACAGCAAATAAAACAAAACAAAACCGCCTCCCCGACAAAAAACTAAAAAAACAGGGAGCCCTTCTGCTTCTATCCCTACATTTCCACAGTGGTCCACGAAGGAGGAAACTTCTACCTCCACTTCTGACCTCTTGAAAGAGTCATAGAAAGCATATCCCACTCTTAATCCCTTGGATCAGGGATGGTCAGTGGGTGATCCAAGCACCGCATTGGCTGGGCCACGCCTTACTAGAAGTAAGTTTCCTGTGCTCAGGTGCAGAGAAGGTTGAGCCTTTTCTCTCTTTATCTGATCAGTCAAAATGAGCGCAGAAGCTTGAGGGGTGGTGGATGTAGCCCTAAGATTCTCTTTCTGGCTGCTGTCTCTGCAAAAGGCAACCTTTCTTCCCTTCTATAGAGAGGTTGAGTACTTGGAAGTAGATTCTACTGTGCAGATAGATTTTACCCCAGCAAGTGTGTCTCAGAGTATGCTGTCCTCGGCTTTCCTGTAGATTTGAAGTGAGATGTGGGAAGCCTCTGGTCTAAGCCGCATTATCAAACAAAGTTCACCAAAAGCCTTGCATTCTTGGTGTACTCTGTTCTTGTCAGCTGTCTATTTTGTGTGTATTCTCTTTTGGTTATCATGGTGGAAAGGAAAGGCCTGAGGTTTTGGCTGTTGAATCTCTAACAGAACAATTTTGTTTTTCACTTAGAAATAAATCTAGATTTAAGAGTAGATTTTGGTGGAATCCAATACTGTTTGAATCTTAAGTTCCTGATAATTAATTGGTTCTGCTTTTTCCCATTTCAACAATTCTCAAGATTATAGTGTCATAAAGGACATGGCTTAAGTAAGAAGCTAGGAAGACATTTTTTGTTTTTTTTTTTTTTTACAGAAAGAATATTCCTTTAACATTTAAAAACTGTATGTTATTTATAGTCCCTCAATTTTGAAGCCCAAATACCCTGCTGAAAAACTTTTAAAATTACCCTTTTAGCAAGGATTCAAAGGATAAGCAAATATTCATAATTCATAGTCTTTTTAGTGATTTTGTTGAGAAACCTGGGAATCTCGAAGAGCCTGTCCAACAGCTGCTAGAACACAATGTTTCTGTTACAGGTTTAATTGAGATTTATAGGTTCTGATTATATTCTGAGAAACAGTTCTTTTCCACACCTAGAGTTTAGAAATGACTGTCAGTTACTTAGATACTGGAGCTTCTGACTGGATAGTAGAAGTGTCATTATTTGTGAATTCATATTTAGCCTAGCCAACAAAGAAACATTCTTGAAGCTACATATGATGTAACCAAAAAATTGTCATTGTATGCTCCATCTTGCTTTGTGAATTTATTTTTTTTCCCCACAGTAACGCAGGACATTTTTATAGCAATAAAATCACATTGTCCTATGACATCCATTAAAACCTGTTGGTCTGGATTTAAATGAATATGTAACCACCTGTTGTTGATTTAAAATTCATTTGTAGGAAGACCTTGGGTGGTAGGGTGGCGCACAGTGTATGTGTTTGTGTGTGATACACCAAGTCACAGTCTTCAAAGAGTCTCAGAGTAGTTTTAAACTTTTAACTTAAAACTTATACTTTAGATATAGTGTTACCATCAGAAAATTGTATTTCAAAGTAAATTGAATTTTCTCTGCACAGGTGACATGTAGTTTTAACTCTGCTGGCCATGGAACATGATTTACCTTCTTATCTAAGAGAACCATAGTGTTTGTCATAGAATTTATTATGTAATTTAGTTGGCTTAAGCATAAATAAAATTTATCTTAGGTGCTACTTAAGGATTGCTTTGAGCATAGCTATAAATTATTAAAGTTTCAAAGTGCACAAACCATATGCAGAATTGAATGAAATGAAGAATGAATGAGGCTTCAATGCAAATTAAAATTTTATTTTTGAAAAATGGTATTTTCTAGTCTTTGTGCAAACTTCTTCACTTGGGATTCCTTGGATCCTCTCCTAAATAAACTACCTGCAAGTCCTTGTCTCAAGGTCTGCTTTGAGGGAACTCACATAGAGACACCCTCTAACAAAGGCTGCCTCAAAGGCTAGATTTTGAATTGATATGGGAAAAACTAAGGGGTGAAACTATCCAAATCTGCTTGATTTTGACATACTTCATTTCAGAAAATATTTCCAAGTGTATTCAACTTCTCCTAGTCTGGAGCTTTGTCTTCTCTCCTAAGTCTCTTTTTCTCTTTAGAGAAAAATTTAGAGATCAGGGAGAGGTGAGGGGCATGATGCCTTTCTTTGTTAGTTTTTACAAAAATTTTATAATTTAACACATAGTGTCTTTTAGCTAGTGAGGTCAGAATTATTACTTGGTAAGATACAGAGTAGCAGTTATATCCTAAGAAGAATGCAAATTTATCAAGTGGACACTTAATGGGAGATCAAAGAAATGAATTTTCTCAGCTCTTATTTCAGAAATTTTGTGCTAAAACAAGTTGCAGCATGGAGTAGCATGTCTCCATCTTTTCCTTCTTGGCCTTGGCTCCAGAGCTCACTTCTTTTCACCCCTGAAGTCTTTATCTCGGGTTAGGAGTAGGTTCCAGACACTGTGATGAGCCTGCATTACCTCTGCCTTATGCAGAACCGGCAGAGACTGAACAAAACAAGAAGCCCGTGAGTGAATTTTTTTTCTCATGATGGGCCCTCCAAGATGTGCAAGACAGAAGAGGGGACCTATAGACTGAAGTTTATTATTTCTATTGAAGAGGTGTCCTTTCTAAAAGAAAAGAGATGATGTGCTGTGGACAGAAAGCTGAGGACAAAAGCGAGGGATTGCAGGAAACAGGGTGAAGAGGGCCTGAATTTGCATCTGGGACCCTCCTTATTCCCCAGGCTTCAGCTGTAAGACTGTCCCCCCTTTGATGACATAGGGATGACATGACTGGATCACAGGCATTGTGTCAGATTTGCTTCAACCTGGCTGTATACAGTTTTGGGACTCTTCAATGAAAAAAATACCTAAATAACATCCAGTACTCATTTGGTGGGCCAAAGCCAGCCAAATAGCCTCTAGTGCAGGTGGAAGAAGATTCCCCTTTTCTCTGGTCATCACTGAGTGATGGACTTCTGAGCATCAAGAATCAACACAGAGATAACAGTTCACAGAGGGAAACAGTGAGGTCTGCACCCATTTTTCCCTCCTCAGATAATGGCTGGAATGTGCTTGTCGGGTAGAAGAAGGAAAGGGTCCCCTATCCATGCCACACACATTTCTACACTTGCATTGTTTAATAAAATGATACAAATTCTCTAATTTAACTCGTTTTCAGTGATTTTTAATCTCACCTTCCCACTATAATGAAGAGCAGTGGAAAGAACATGGAGTTGGGGTCACATCCCGGGTTCATGGCCCTGGATCCCGCAGACCAGACTTCGTAAAGGCTGAAGGAAAGAAACCAAGCATTGAACAGTGAATTTGGGGTGGGCTTAATATTGTCCAAGTGTTTACTGTGGGATTTAATTACCCGTGAAATTTTTGAACTTTCATTTCTCTATGGAAATATACTAATGGGAGGGGTCCATATTATTCAAATTTAGGGGCAATTTATGCTAACATGTGACTTTTTTCAGGTGGGGACAGCTAAGATAGGTCTATGGTGAGCTTGAAAATAGGATAGCGGATGAATTTTGGGATGAGGACATCGTGTGGCTTTCAAGCAAACTTAATTACAGTCCTGTCCTGGCCCATTTCAGAAGCTTGGAGTAGGGTGGGGCAAAATATGAAACTTCCATTTCACTGGTCTCAGAGAGGGATAAATAGCAAGGGAAAGGCCACATGAATGAGACAGTGGAATTTCCTATAACCCAGGGCCTGTGTTGTCTTAAGCATTCTCTGTTAACCCTAGGGGCTGAGAGAGAACTAAGACTGGGCATTGCGGAGCTCCAGGGAGCTGGAGAGGGGACTTCTCAGTATGTCTCCCTACCCAAAGCAAACTTAGCTTCTCGACACCCTGACCCCACAATCTTCAATGACCTCTTACAAGAATGAGGAGCTCTCAAGTGATTGGTTAGATTCTATAAAGCTGATTGGGTCCCATTCACTAGTGGGTGAGATTACCGCACCATGCAAAGTTACACTGGCCTGGGAGGTTCCACTCTTCAGTTCTTTCTTTCATTGTGGCTGGATGGGCAAGCTGAGACAGGGCACACTGACTGCAACAGGCTGGGCCTTCCTGTTCTTTCTCTTTGCTGCTTCTCACTTGCGTGTCGCATCTTGCAGTGGCCAGCAGGTATTAATGTTGAGATTTAGGGACAGTCAAGAATTCCTCTTTGGTCCTTGTGCCTAAGTTTTGAGTCCATCCCAATTTCATCTGAGAACCTGGAACTAATGATCCTGGTTACCAGGTCACAAAACAGCGTGTAATTTTTAACTGATATTCTTTCTTGTGTGAATATCTCCTTCAGGAATCTCATGAAAAATAGTGATTACTAACAGTACAGGATTTGAGAATTTGAGGAACTTTGGCTGTTAGAGTGACCAACTTTGCTTGTTTGTCTGTGAGTGAGGGGGTTTCCTGGGACACACAACTTTCAGTAGTGAACCAGGAAAGTCCCTGATAAGCTAGGATGAGTTGATCACCCTGGCTGAAAAGCCATCTAAAGGCCAATACACCCCACATGTAATTTAACTCCTACTGGCTGTGTGACCTTGGCTATGTTGCCAAATCTCCCTGAGCCTTAAATTACTCACCAGGAGAAGGGTGAGTACTTTCTGCATATTAAATTAGACTAAGTTAAATTCCTTGGCATATTTTCTGGTCCATAGTAGACTCTCTATTGTTACATGTTTCCATTTAATTTTCTCACTTATGTTGGTACAGCAAAATAAAAATTGATATTCTAAAAAGAAAACACAAAATAGGAAGAATTGAATTCCTTTTCTGGATGGAGGAATTGGAGACGTTTCCTGAGCCCCTTTTCTTCAAGCTTTTCCCCGCAATGTGAAGCAGCATCAGGAATGAACAATGGAATAGTGAATGTACTCCATTCCTGGAATAAAGCAGGGGTCATACATTCAAACATCTACAGGGGCCACGCGGGGACCATGAATGAAAGAAGAGGGATGAATGGACTTGTGGCAAGCTGGTTGCAAATGCAGCAGGCAACCACTCAGCCCCAACAGATTGTGGCCATGTAAGAAGGGCCCAGTGTGCCAGATCTTACAAGTTTTTCTTGCAAAAAGCCATATGATTTTTTAAATGTTAAATATACTGATTTGAATGTGTTGACATCAAACCTAAAACTTTTTAAAAAGACGTGTAAGCCAATCAAAACATTCTATGGGCCATTAATCTTTTGTCAAGTTGCTTCATTGGTTAAAAGAGTGAAACTGGATGTCACGGATCAACCAGAGAATGTTTATTCTACTCAGATGGAATAATTGTGATAAAAGAAAACCAAAGTAATTCAATAATGACAAAAAAACAAAAGGACAGGAAGTTTCTGAATTTGTGTTATCTTGTATATCTGACAACTCGACTGAACCTGTGGAGTTGCAAAATTATGAAGGTAGAACCTGCTAGCAAAGCTCCATGAAATGCTTGCAAGCATTAGCTGATAGGTTTCAAAACAGTATGAATATTAGTCATCACAGATATTCCTGCCAAAAAGGGTAGCGTGTTAGAAGAACATCTGCAGCACACATAAATACCCTCTGCTAAGTTAAACTCAGAGAGGAAATAAGCTTCAAAAGTTGCACAAAGCAAAAATGCTGAAACAGCAGAGTTTTGTATTAAGGGGTTGATAGACTTGCTCTCATGGTGAAACTGTTTGTTGAGGAGGTAGTTAGCTCCCAATAATATTACATGCTTGACCTTTAGCTTTTAGTGACAAAAATTGTTTCAGGACGCATTTGGGTTCAGCCTACTCAATAAGAAATCACATTGTATAAATTGAGCATTAATTGTGTCAAAATGGGGATCATAAGTGATTAATACTCCTAAATTACAATGATATGGTAAAATGAAAAAAAAAATCACCTAACCCCAGGATATACCCAAATGTGTTATAGGATCAAGTGTTAAAAGCAAGCAGGTCATAACATTTGCTAAGAAAAAAGAAAGAAAAGGAAAAAAAAGCTGCAGAACCCATGGTATTATCTTGAACTATTTTAAAGTAGAAAAATATGAAATCAGACAGAAGCAACCTGCCACATGGAAGATGATCTGAAGAATCATCACTCTTATGATCAGAATCCTGTGAATACGGAGCTTTCATTTCTGGTGGCAGAACCATTTCTCAGTGAGCAACATTGTTTTGCCATAGGACAGAAGAGGTTGTGATCTATTGCAGATTTCTGTGGGTCCTGGATGCCGAGACCAGGAACCCTACAAAGAGAAATCCATGCATGCGGCATTGCTGAGGACGGCTGCGTGAGTTTCTCTTTCGAAGTTATGTGTTCTGTTTTTTTTCTTTTTTGTCTCAACGTATCCAAACAGTACAGTTGTAGAGATGGGGATGGAATTTTATTTGTCTTTTGCTTTCATTGTTTTCTCTTGTTAAAAGAAAAACAATTGATTTAGAGTTTAAAGGCTGCTCTGCAGCTGTCAATTATATAAAGCCAAACAGAGTCATATACTAAATCCTTTCTTGCTTCTCAACTAAAAAAAAAAAGAAAATCCTGTGAAATCACTTTAGGTTTGCTTAACCAATGTACAGTCATGATTTGAGAGCATAAGAAACCCTATGCCTTAAGTGAATCCCATTGTGAGATACTTGAGCTATGAGGCGGAAGTTTCAGGCTAAGCAGTGTAATATCTTCTCAGGAGGCGAATATGCTGATCCATTTAGAGCACAGAAGCTGATTGATAACTGTGCTATCAATCCCCATCACTTTGGCAGGTTTTGGTTAGAGAGGAAAGATCTTGCATTTAGGTGAAGTTGAGTCAGGAATTGGCTTTTTGAACTTAGAAAACGTTGCTAGTGTAAGGCTACCTTTTTTATTATTAATCTACAGTTCATATTTATGCAGCTTAAGAAGACTTATTTGGAACAATAAGACCGTGATTCAAGATCTTAGCATCATTGCTTGCAGATTTGTCCAGTATGAAAGATATTTTCATGAGATGAATCACTTAAAGACATTAAGAGTCAGTGATGAAACCACACACTCTCGAGTTTGAAAAGAGACAGGGCTGCTTTAAGAGAGAAACAGGAAGTTGTAACTAGAAGCCATCTGAATACTAAGCCAGGGCAGAATGCTTGTGAAGTAGCAACTAAAGTGGCAGTGTTTCTTCTGAAATTCTCAGGCAGTCAGACTGTCTTAGGCAAATCTTGATAAAATAGCCCTTATCCAGGTTTTTATCTTAGGAATCCCAAGAAGACTGGGGAATGGAGAGACAGTCAAGGGTTATGTCAGAAAAGGATGAGTATCAGTTTCAACATCAGGGAGCGGTGGAGCTGCTTGTCTTCAATTTTTTGCTCATCCTTACCATTTTGACAATCTGGTTATTTAAAAATCATCGATTCCGCTTCTTGCATGAAACTGGAGGAGCAATGGTGTATGGTGAGTGCATAAATTGTGAGATTGATGTGAAACTTGTTGCTTGAGCGTAATTAGAGACTTGTGCTCAGATAGCAAAGTACCGAAACTGGAGGAAATGTGCTGATTGAAATGTCATTAGTTTGATGAAAGGTGCTGCAGCGTAACGAATGCTAATCTCTTTACAGACAAGCCGCCGAAATTTGCCATGTCACGAGAGCAAATGTCACAGTCATGTTCTCACACGGCACATAATGCAAGTCTGTTGACAGATGCGGGTCCATTGTCATGTGGGGAGTCGAGGGCGAGCTGTTTGTTTTTGTAATGATGTTGGGAAGTGATGGCTCTGCAGTCACAAAGAGCAGCCTTCTCTCACTGGCTGCACCGATGAACATTACGAAGTTCTAGAAAAAACATCACTTCAAAATGCCTGGAGTAATTCCTCTTATATCAACTAATTTCAAGAAGAAAACTTGCAGAAACTAACCCCACCCCTCTTAAGAGAATATTGTGTCCGAGTCCTTTTTATTTATATGAACAGTGTCTTATTTTCTTATAATAAAAAGTTATAAATAAACGAGTTTCTTTATGCAGTACTTTTTACTTCTTAGCCTGATTTCAGATGTTCTAATTTATAATGATCATTGCTAGTGTTATTTGTTATGTATCTCTTATTTATGTATTGGAGGCCAAGGTGTGGAAAAATATTTAACACCTGCAGTATTGCTCTTTCTGGACAACTTACCGTATTATTCCTTTCAGAAAGTTTAATAAAGTCTGACAGAGATTATCTGTCTGTACTCTCATCTTTTAAAGTAAAATGAAAGACACCAGTTTTTACTGGTGTTACTGATGAAATAGTTTACTTCATTGCTCTTATCTCAGCCTGATAATGGATAGGAAGTTTGAACACAATGGCAACAGGCAAGGCATTGCTGTAATTTATAGCGAATAACATACTTCTATATTTGGGGTTTCCTCATTTTGGAAATCCTGAAACCCTTTCCTAAGCCTGAGATTCAGGGTACAGATCAATGCACATTGTATATGCTAATCCTGTGATGTCCTGATATTAACAGTGTATAGGTGTGATTTGAGAACCTAAGGAATTCTAAGCCTTAAGTGGATCCCACTGTGAGATACTTGAGCTATAAGGCGGAAGTTTCAGGCTCAGGAGGCTGATATGCTGATCCATTCAGAGCACAGAGTTAAATTCCTTGGTATTGAGGGTCTTTTAAAAATTTTTTGCTTGGGAGTGGGGAGGGACAGCATTAGGAGATATACCTGATGTTAAATGACGAGTTAATGGGTGCAGCACACCAACATGGCACATGTATACATATGTAACTAACCTGCACGTTGTGCACATGTACCCTAAAACTTAAAGTATAATAAAAAAAAAGAAAAAAAAAACCCAAATGCAAAAAAAAAAAAATTTTTTTTGCTGTATTGTTTTATTTATTTTTTAAAATTTAGTGGAGACAGGGTCTCACTATGTTGCCCAGGCTGGTCTCCAACTCCTGGCCTAAAGAGATCCTCTGACCTTGGCCTCCCAAAATGCTGGCATTACGGGCATGAGCCACCATTCCCAGCCAGTATTGAGGGTCTTAACGGGCACAAGAAAACTCTCATTTAAGAGAAAAAAAATCACAATCAGGTGGGAGAGAAATAGCCAAACAAAAAGGAAGTGATGCCATCAGATGTGAAGCCCTAGGTTCCTGTCATTTGCCTATCTCCATCATGAACAGAATTTTTCTCTTGACTTGACTAATAAGTAATCTGCAAGGATATGGAATAGAATCTGAGAAGCCAGAAACAATGTAATTCTTGATATCATATTAAAGGGACATATGTGCTTTAGCAAAACTACCCAGATTTAATAGATTGCCAACCTTTATTAGAGGGAAAGATTTCTTCACATCCCTGAATTTGATTGATCTATGACTCATTTACCAAGTTCAATGGTGAGGATATTGTTTTTGTAAAAGTTTTGATAACCTACTAAAATTCAGTCATGTTTTGCATTCACAATACATACAGTAACTCTTACTTTTGAACCTGAAAAATTCCAGATTACCTTTAATCCTGCAAAACTCTCTGAAATATTTTTAAATTGTGCTTGAAATAATAGAATAATAGTTCATTGACCACTGCTATTGAGGTAGCATTTCTCTAAATTGCTGTTCTTAAGGCAGATAAAGGCTTAAAGTTTATGAGTGGAATTAAGTTGGGTTCTCTGATTCCTATTCTTCTTTCATGAGTTTTTTAAAGTAAAGTTATTGAAAGCAAATTCTGAACCAGTGCAATGTAAAAGGATTATAAAAATTATGAAGATATGCATATATATGTATTCTATTACTAGAAATTTTGAGTATCTTTCAGTTATCTTGAACTATATAGATCAATGAAAAGACATATTTTAGTGATGTTTAACTTTTTCTTGGCATAGAATCATAATTGTTAGGATGTCAGAGAATTTTAGAGGTTATCTTCTCTATCCCCTTTATTTTAGAGAGGCAGAAGCTGAATCCCAGAGAAGTGAAGGGACTTTCCAAAACTGAATAGCCACTCATGACTGGTCCATGTGCTTTCACTCATCTGCATGTCTTACTAAGGTTCATGCTCACCTGAAAGAACTCTCCCTGTGTTTTCTGAAAGTACTCCATATGGGTGGCATTCATGACTTGTCACATTTCTTCTTCAGGGATGTCCTAAATGTTATATCTTAAATACTTATTAGGAAGTTTCTATCAGTAATGTAATAAAATAGTCTGAAACTACACCAGAGGAACACGATGGGATACTCTAGTAAACACTTTTTAATGATAGGGGAAAGGAGATGACAAGTGAATTAATTGTCCAACAGCTATAAATGAACTTGGAATCATAGATGGGGAAGGAGCCTTAAAGATCATAAATCCAGCATTCTCATTTTGCAGACAAACAAATGAAGACTTAGAGAGATAAAAGTCGTGTAATTAGTTAGCTGTTGAGGTGGGATTCAACCTCCATCTCTTTAATAAGAGATGCTAAGATATTTAAAAATAAGTAAATTATTGCAATAATTTTCCTGGAGAAAGGATGTGTCTGTGGGATCTAGATGCATCCTCATATGGTTAAGCTATCAGGATTAGCCAGATTCTCTTTTCCAGGAGGTCTAAAAGAGTGAATTTTCAGCATCCCACATTGTACAATCCCCTTTTCCATTAAAGGATTAAACTCTTAGCTTTTGCAAGAGCAGGGGGGCATGGTGATAACTAATGGGGAAGAAAAGAAACAAAACTATGTTTAAAACTTAAGCTTTTTGAGCTATGATTGTGCCACTTCACTCCAGCCTTCACTCTAGCCTAGGTGACAGAGTGAGACTGTGTCAGAAAGAAAGAAAGAAAGAAAGAAAGAAAGAAAGAAAGAAAGAAAGAAAGAAAGAAAGAAAGAAAGAGAGAGAGAGAGAGAGAGAAAGAAAGAAAGGAAGGAAGGAAAGAAGGAAGGAAGGAAAAGAAAGTTAAACTTTTAAAATTTCTTGTTCTTAAGGAAGTGAACATTTGAGAGTAGACTGTAACAGTCATCTCTGTGCTACAGACACATATGCTTGTAATGAAATATATTGTAAGATTTAGTGGACCTGCACCTAATGCTTATCAATGAATTTGGCTAGCAACTCCCCTACTCCACCGAGTACTGTTCTTGCTCTCACTACTTGTATAATGTATTACTTGTCCTGTATCAAGAATGATAAATGTTTTTCCCCAGCATCATATTTCCTATAATACTTCAGCCTATTCTGCCATGTGCTTTTCTGCCAGTATTCCTTTGACATGTGTCAAATGTTCTTTAGAAGACTCGATAGATGTTGAGTCTATTTTATCAATGTACCTGAGAGTCCAATTTAAAAATTCTAGAGAACAGGGGCTTAGAAAACAAGCAGTTTAAAAAATGCAGAGAAAAGTGATCAAGCAGAATGTTTAATGTTCTCTTATATTTCTTGTTAGAAATAATTTTCAAGTTGTTAACCTTAAAATATCATATGAACACTTGTAGAGACCAAGAAAAATTGTGTGGCATTTGGCTAGACTCTGTGTCAATCAGAGAGTCATATGATACTCCAAATAGTATAAATAATCCATTATATAAAAAATAGGTTTTTCTTATTATTAAGGGTCATAGGAAGCTTATAAAAATTAGTGGCAGCTTTATAACCATATTTTTGCTTCACCAGGAACAGTAATGGGTAATCTATTATGATATTCGATGGTTCTCATTTCAAAATTGAAGGATTAGAATCCATAACTGGTTTAAAATATAAGCCATAATGATACTCATTTAAATTAGACTGGAAGCATAAATGACAATTAGCGGTTAAAATATTGATTGACAGCAGCTGGTGCACTTAGTACCACTCACTTAGGGCCTGTATCCCCTGTTCAGTGCTCATAAAAGTAATTTGCTCCTTGCTCCCTGACAGCATTAAGAATTCCATTATATATCACTGGGGGCTGCCATACTTTACAGGACATTTATAATCCTGTGCATTTGAGGGCTGGGATCTGAGCTTAGGGACAGAGCAATTTAAACCTCTTAGAATTCTGCCTTTGACTTCCTGGCCTTCCCATAAAAGTTCGTCTCTGAATTCATGTAAAAATTGTGGCCACTGTTTAGTGAGCACATAACAAATTTCAAGGCACTAAGTTTACATTTTGAATTCATTAAACTATATCATATTAAAGCGTTTTCTGATTCTTTAGGAATGTGCTTAACAGTTAAATAGGACAAATTTAATTCACTCAACAGCAAGTTTTTCAAGATTTAAAGAAAATACAATTACATAGTGAATCATCAAGGTTTGAAAAATTATCTTTCCTGAAAAATCTTCTGCAGGCATTAATTTCTTCCTAGCACTCCCTGCAGGTTCCTCAGGATTAAATTGGGTTGTTGGACATGTTGGCTACACCCTCCTGATCCATTTTACCCTCCTCCAGGACAGCCCAGCCTCCCTGACTGCCAGGCCTATGGGAGATGCTTCCTACTGCTTCACCCCCTTCCCGCTGGCTGAAGGTCCTTCCAAGGCTCTACTTATTCCACTGTGGCATGTTTTATAGAGAAAATATTGATGTGCTCCCCTGGAGATTTAAGTTTCTTAATCTTGATGATTTTTTTTTCAGTAGCTAGATGCATTATTTTGGGCAAGTGATGTTACATCTGACCTTATTTTTCTCATCTATAAAATGGGGAAGAAAGGAACAGATATCACATGTCTCCCTTCCAGCTGCAAAAGTCCTTCAAAATTCAGGCCAAGACTGAGTTCAACCATCAGGCATCTTTCAGCCACTCCAGCCCAAACCAGAAGCTTTCCTTCCAGAACATGGCAGCCTATAATGATATCCAGTCTGTTCTCTCAGACAAGATTTTAGTTAGTGTTATTTCAGCACTGTTAGTACTTCCTGCTTCTGCTCTGATTTTGCAAGGAGTGCTCAGTAAATTCTGTTGAATTCCTGTCAGAAAGGTGAGGAGAACAAGTTAATAGTGAGGACTGGCTATGTATTCCACAGTTTGCAGAAGCATTTTTTATGAAAACAAGAGTAGCTCTGGTTTAATTTTAAGGGATCTGCAGGAAAGGTAATCATGGTTAGGAGCCCAGCATACTAAACTTCTTCTCCCTTTTGGTGTAAAAAACTTGATTTTTAAGGAACTTCAGAGACTTGTGCAATGTTTTCCATGTGTTAATACATTTGCCAGAGACAGGGAAAATAATGGAAGAATGAAAGTCATACTGCACTCTGTATGTTTTTTTATGTTTTTGGGGGGGTTTTTTTGTTTGTTTGTTTGCTTTTTTGAGACGGAGTCTCGCTCTGTCACCCAGGCTAGAGTACAGTGGCACAATCTCGGCTCACTGCCAGCTCCGCCTCCCAGGTTCACGCCATTCTCCTGCCTCAGCCTCCTGAGTAGCTGGGACTACAGGCGCCCACCACCACGCCCGGCTAACTTTTTTGTGTTTTTAGTAGAGATAGGGTTTCACTGTGTTAGCCAGGATGGTCTTGATCTCCTGACCTCGTGATCTGCCTGCCTCGGCCTCCCGAAGTGCTGGGATTACAGGCGTGAGCCACCGTGCCTGGCCTGCACTCTGTATGTTTTTAAAAGTTGATTTTAAGAAAATAGCCAGGCCAGGCATGATGGCTCACGCCTGTAATCCCAGCACTTTGGGAGGCCGAAGCAAATGGATCACCTGAGGTCAGGAGTTCGAGAGCAGCCTGACCAACATGGTGAAACTCTGTCTTTACTAAAAAATACAAAAATTAGCCAGGTATAGTGGCGGGTGCCTGTAATCCAAGCTACTCGGGAGGCCGAGGCAGGAGAATTGCTTGAACTCGGGATGCGGAGGTTGCAGTGAGCCGAGATTGCACCACTGCACTCCAACCTAGGTGACAGGGGAAGACTCTGTATCAAAAAAGAAAAATAAAGAAAAAAGAAAAAAAAAGAAAAGAGCCTCTATATTTTGAATAAATAAACTAAATAAATGAATAAACTATATTCTGAATCTCAAAGAAGCTACAGATGAAACTTTACTGCAAACTACTGTGGTGCCTCGAAGGACTCCCCCCTCCGTGTTTGAAAGGCTAATGAATGTGCATATCAAGAAAATAGATTTATGATTCAAATTATTTATGTAGCTATCATATACAATCTACATTGAATTAATGTTACATAGTTAATGAAGTGGGGATATGGAGAGCTGATGTTTGTCAAACATCTATTATGTCAAAAAGTTGATATACAAAAATAAAAATAGCTAACACAAATAGCATTCCTGACATAAACTATGCTATTATAAGCACTTTACATATATTAACCCATTTAATCCTCACAACAACCGCTTTTTAGGTAGGAAAACTGAGGTACTAAAACATTAAGTAACTTGCCTGAAGCTGCACATCTACTAAATGCCAGGGCTAGGTCTCAAACCTTAGCAGTTTGGCTTCATGTGGTCATCTGCTATCTTAAACGTAGGTGTGTTTTTGTGTGTGTGTGCGTGTGTGTATGTGTAGGGGGCGTGTTATCATTTTCATATTACAGATAAGGAAACCAACACTGAGAGAGAGAAGGTAACTTGCTGATAATCAACAGGGCTGTACTCAACTTCAGGACTATATAACCTCTGTTCTTTCACCTCTATCGCTTATGTAGTCCTAGAATAATTGCTGTTTTTTAATTAACTGTTCGCTCCGTGCCAGATGACGGTACCTTAGGAAGTTTACAGAAGAGAGGTAGAGATTGAGATATGTAACTATATGCATTATCACTAATCCTCACAACAACCATGCTAAATAGGCAAGATCATCTTTAGTTTGCATATAAGGAAACAGAAACTCAGAAAACTTATGACTTAACCAATTCTGCCCAGAATAATTGGCAAGAACACTCTTTTGAAAGAGTGCACTCTCAAATTCTGGCTGCAGTCGTTCTCTCATCCAAGTCTGCTCTTGATATGCAACTGTCCCATGAAGTCAGGGTAGGGAATGATTGAAGGTAAAAGTAGTTAAGTTTCTTCTCTACCTTGAAGCCTCAGAAATGTTCCACTGTCTATAGCAAAAAGCCCACTGTGGGAAACAGAAGGGGAGCAAAACTATGAAAATACGTCCATATTAAGTAGCTGGAGTTGAAATATTCCAAGCCTACCTGGAAACATTGCCCCAGCTTGAGGGATAGTCATGTTGCAAGTTCATGGTCTTTCTGGTTTTAAATGCCTATGGTTGAAACAATGGGTGGGACAGGTACTATAAATAGTTTGAGAAGGGACTGTGAATTTATATGAATCATGCAAAATAGGCTTTCATTATATGTTAGTTAAACTGAATTTAATTTTTGGAAGATACTGAAGGTAGAACCATTAACTATGCTTCTGGGTTTTCCAAGATCTGAAATCTGTGTGCATGAGCCCAAGATGGTATGGGTTTTGATGGAATTTCAAGACTGTGAGGACTTATTGGTAGGAACTACTATCTTATATGACAATGCTTCTCAGTGTGTTTCCTGACCAGCACCATCAGCAGCTTGTTAGAAATGCAAATATGTAGTTCACAGCCCAGACCTAGGGAATCAGAAACTCTGGGGTGGGTGGGGCCCAGTAAACTGTGTTTTAACAAACTTTCCAGGAGGTTCTGATGCACTGAAGTTTGAGAACTACTTTGCTAGGAAAATAAACTTGAAATATAGTGCCTAGTTTCATTTCCTCTGTTTTCTCTTATTTCTTTCTTATCCCATTACTCTCCTATGGTGAAAGGGGGAGGGTTGGAAGACCATCTCCCTTTACTAAAGAGTCCTTCTTTCACTGTCTATAACACTTTGTAATGTCTCCATCTCTGGTTCGAGAAAAGAATTAATTGTGTTGTATAAACATTACAAAGTAAGATACCATTTGTTTATTCAGTATACGTCTAGTTAGACATCTCTACTTCTATGTTTCTTCTGTCAACTTCCTAAGATGATTGCAAGGAAGGATGTTAGCTATATATAAGCTGATGGCTGAGATAGTTTCTAAAGAAAAGTTATCTATTATACTGTTAGAAATCCCAGAGTTTTGTGAAGTGTGTACATTGTGTATATGTGTATGTGTGTTTGTATGTGCTTGCATGTGTGTTGTGTCTATGTGTGTGCATGTATGTTTACATATGTGTTATATGTGCGTGCATGTGTGCGCTTGTGATGTGTGTGTGTGTGTATGTGTGTTGTTTGTTGGGAACCAAGGATGGATTGTGGACATTAGACACCCCACTCTGATGGAGGATCTGATGGTTGGGACTTTCTGGCAGTTTTCATATGACTCTATCCAGTGAGAAGAGGGAAACTTTGAACAAGGCATCACAAGGTTAATTAGCTTCATGGACTACTTTCCACTTTGGAATTTAATGAGGTTCTCTTAATTGGCAGGTGTCCCAGACCTGTTCTGAAATCATTCTGGGACTCTTCACCAAAATAAGTTGATGGTGAGCTAGTACAGAGCAATAAATTGTGACTTTTTAGCAAGACCTATAGTTTCCTTAGTTTTTTTAATTTAAAAGGTTGGTGGGAGAACAGAGAAAGAACAAACTCCCCCACCAAAAACAGAAGGCATTATATGTTGTTACTACATTATGTTTTTACTTTTTGTTCCATCCCTGACTAATCTCAGAGCAAAACTAAATTGCTAAAAGGGAAAACATTAGGAAATGCATTTAGATATTTGAAGTTCAAACCCATATTATCTCTCTAACTTCATGTTCTAAAAGAGACTTTTATAAAATGGGAAGGGATAAATATCAAATAAAAAGTTAAAAATTTTGTAGATGCAGTTAAAATCTTATCTTTGTGAATACTATCTTACAGTTAAATGTTATTCACTGATTTGGTTTCCTTAAATTATTTTTCAGACTATTTCCTTCTTCTTTATGCTCACATTTGAATCCCTAGTTCATATTTTTTTAATCTGAGTGACTGAAATAATAATGTCACAGATTCCCTGCCTTAAAGTCTTGCATTGTACAAAGTTCTAATGATGGTAAAGAACATTCTTCCTTGAGCATTATTCCTTTCATCTTGGAATTCCTCCACTCAGACGTTCTAAATTGTCCCTTATGTAAATATAGACTAAATATGATGTTAACTTCCTCTCCATGTCCTCTCTGTCCCTCAATTCTCTTTTCTGTCTTCAAATAATTATCTCTAAATGCTGTTTCCTCTGCTCTAAAACAGAGCAAATCTGCCTCCCAACAAGGAACTCGCTCGGTTCTTCCTCAAGACCACCTTGCCGACCACCTTGCCAACACCCTCTCCCTCCTGAACACTCTCCAGTCCTCTGCTGTGCCAAAGCCCTTTGCTTGCACTGCCCTAAGTGCCCATCGCAAACTGCTTGATGTGCGTCATTGACGCTGGGCTCCTTGATTTCTGTATACCTCTCCCTAAAACAACATGTCCTCTTCTCTACTTGGTGAACTCTTACACATCCTTGAGAACCTCTACTATTAAGTTTTTCCAATACTGTAGGGAGTGGGGTTAGTTGGTCTTTTCTTTAGGGTCCCTTAAAACTTTGTACATTGCTTTGTAACAGGAAAACCAATGGCTTTTCTATCTGTTAAGATGCATTCAGTTGCAAGTAACAGAAACCCTGACAGAAACAGAATTAAGCAATAAAGACATTTATTATCTCCCATAACTGGAAGTCCAGAGTAGTCTTCAACTCTATTTGATTCAGCACCTACTGTTGTCATCAAAAACCAAGGTTCTTTCCTTTTCTCTGTTCTGCTACCTTCAGTGCTGACTTCAACATCAGGCTGGCAGTGAAGTGGCTATGCCAGTGCCTGGTGTCCTAACCGGGCCCATTAATATGCTGGAAAAGAAGAGAGCTCATCTCTTCTGTGTCTCTCCTGTAGGATGTGAAAACCTTTCTAAGAAGCTCCCTAGCAAATTCCCTTCACTTCTTATTGACAGGAATAGGGTCACATACCCATTCCAGAACCGGTTATCAGCAGGGAGAGTGAGAACATCCCCGGAGCTGGAGTGAGTTCAACTTCCCGTGAGCATATGGCTATGTGTGGAGGGGTGGACAGCAAATAAACCAGGGCTTTGTGGGGTAAACAAGGATAGACATTGGGCTGGCGATCAATAGGACCTGATACACTTACCAGGCTGAAATATGATATTATATAATATTACATGGTTTGAGGCTATATCTTCTTATTTTAGAGAACTGGCGATGCCTCATGAATCTAGATTATTCTTGGTAGCCACTCAATGCAGTGAGAGTGAAAGAACTGCAAAACTCAGTTCTCCTACAGTCTTCATGTGTTAACTACATTTGCTTTAGACTCCTAAATTCTTCCAACATCACGTACCACTTAAATATAGACCTTTGTAATAGTCTAACGAGGCATATGTATATAGCTGTGCTTGCTGCATTGTGCAACTCTGGGGAAGCTCTGCTCCTATAGGAATGGAGTCTAAAGCGATCTGGCCAGAGTTGTGCCAAGCAGCAGGGAACTCTGTGTGATGGTGTCTGGACACAATTATAGTGTTGAACACAGCCAAAGAGATTAAAATCTCCTTTAAAACACTTTTGTGTTTTAAAAAACATTCTGAAATCTGCTTTATTTAAGCTTTTTAAAAAAGTAAGTCCCTATTTTTTATTTCTCTAAGAAAAGCCACTTTAAGAAAATGCTTCAGCCTCATGTGGAATGATCATCAGTAAGATGCAAGGGAAATTGGTTATGAAATGCAGACTTCATATAAAAAATTTAGTAAATACTTGTTATACCTTATTCTTACTGGAAATTAAGATGGCAGGATTTGGCAGAAGGGAAGGGGCTGGTAGGTTAAGATATTTTAATATTTTAAGGGCAAAATCATATTTTATTTATCTTTATAATAACTCCTACAAGTCCCAGAGCAATGCCTTAGGTGTCTGTGGCATGAACACATAATAAGGGAGTAATAGAGTAAGGGACTGGAGTTTTCTCTTATTTTCAATGTGGATAATAAAATGAGAATCAGTTCAGGAAGGTAAGGCTCATCTTTCTAATGTTCCTTGGTTTGAGTACTCCTGAGACTGTTTCCTCCTTCCTTCTGTCCCCTCTCTTCTTCCTTCTCTCACAAACATCATGCTATCAACTGTATGCCATGCGAGTGCTATATAAGAGTTATGTTGAACACTCTGCAAGGACAGGGACTTCACAGCATTTGGTGTGATGTTCCTTATTTGTGACACTTTAAAATGTTGGTAACTGACTGACTACATAAACTCGGAGGATCCTTTTCTTCTTGACTCCAGGGAGCTTGTGCACTTGGAGAAAGTTGGGCTACAATTCTGCCCAAAGTGATTGGCTTTTCTAGAGGAAAATAAATAAAGAATAGCACAGAGCCTCTGCCCTAAAGAACAGCATAGAGCCTCTGCCCTAAACAGTCTCATTGTCTGGTTGAGGAGAAAAGCCAAGATCTGTAAAGAAGCACTGAATAATATGTCTTTATAAAACTGGTTTCTAAAGTGTGTGGTTCAAACAATAAATGCTGTCAGAATGCAAAGATGAAGGAGTTCAATGAGCACAGACTTTATCAGGGTTCTGGTGCCCACGGGTGGGACTTAAGAGGGACATTTTAAGATAGTGAGTGCTTTAGGAATGAAGTCCATTGTCCATGCTTTCTGTGGGACTTGTAGGCTGTGGAGAGAAGTCAGGGTTCACTAAAGTGCAGCTACACTCTGCTGTCATCCTAGGTACCCAGATGCCCAGACTTGAAGAAGCAGGGGATACATCTAGACTAGAGTTCCTTCCTAGAGAAGGAGATGCTGCCAACTGGCCAGGGGACAGATCTCAGAGAAGTGTTGTGTATGCAGGAACCGCAACCTGGGGCCAGGGCTGTTTGCACATGGACTGGGTGGGTATCCCTTTGCAGGGGCAGGCTGGCTTCTTTTCTCCTCCAGCAAGAAGGGGCCTGGTTTCATGGTTTACCAACAAGAGTGGTGCTTTTGTGCTGTTCATAAGCCGTGGCAGCCAGTCTCCTCTTTCCTTCTTCGGTGAACAAGTGATTTCTGCTTTCTTAATCTTGTATCTTTGAATGGTATAAAAACAACCTACTCTCATTAACATTTTCTTTCTACTAGCCGTCCTACTTTATCTGTCACCTACTTATATATGATATTGTGTCAGTGTACATTAATTCAACACTCCATATTTCTGTCAGCATATGGCTAAAACACTGAGTTGATGTTTCACTATAAAAAGCATTATGAGGCTCTATGGGTAAGTAGCCTCTGACAAATAAGGATTTTCCAGCTGCCGCTGCTGCAGCAAGGGTGCACAAATGAGTGCATGGATTTTTTAACCAGATGTGTTAGGAGGCTGAGATTTTTCACACCGGCTCTTACCATCAAGCAAGATGTTGTTTCTTCTCAACCCTTGGGGTTTGGGGAGAAGGAGGGCTGAAGCCTTTTAGTGAGTGTGTTAATTTGGGTCCTCCAAGAAGCAGATGCTAGAAAGAGATTCATTGTACAAAAGATTTTCATTCCTTTAGAGAATGTGGGGAGTGAGCATGAGGATGCCAGGACAGCTGTCACGTTTTGATGCAGGCCCAATCCTGTGAAGAGAGGGAAGGAAGGAAAGCTGGGTAGGAAATCTTTAGGCTGTGGTGCAATTCTAGGAAAAGTTTGGCAAGATTAATGATGGGTCCCTGAGCCATGGTTGCCCTTCAGAGGAGTCCCCATCTCCTTGCCTTAGTATCCCTGCTGTGTTCAGTCATCGGCTGGGAGCCTGACCTCAGTGTGAAAGTGGTGATGGATTCCAGAGCAGAGAAGCTGAGACCACTGGTCAATTGCCTCCTCAGAGTGGGAGATCTATCTGAGAGGTACATTTTCATGGATATTACATCTGGTCACCTCTGCCACAATGGCAGCAAGCAGCTTCCTCCGTTCACTTCAATGTGCTTCTTCTGGAAGCATGAGGCCAGAGCTAATGCAGAGGGATAGTCAGGGCCATTTAGGTTTGGAGGTCTTGTATGAATTTAACCACACTAGGCACCAGGACATCACTGTTATGACAAAGACTTGCTTTCTCTGCTTGGGAAGTAATAGTGGACACTTCATGTTTATTTCTTGTTGTTTCTTTGAAAGCATTTTGTAAAAAAAAAAAAAAAAAAAAAGTGGCTCACCCACTAGGAATTACAAATGACATTAATATGGATTCTTTCCATTTAGGCCCCATGCAGATAGTATCTTGTGCTTCCCGTCTTTGTAGAAGTAGAAAGAATAGTAATGGTGTCATTCATGGTACTTGCTGAATAACTTTTAGGAATTAAATCCTTTCTAAGCAACGTGTGTTGAAAAAATGATGTTCTTATGCAAGTACCCTAAGCCACGTAGAGTGTAGATGATCTATGTTCCCTTCTTGCTCCTGACTAGTTTTATTCGTCATTCAACACTGAGCATGGCAGGTTGCCTACTGTGCTGTGGTGGACCAAGCACTCCGTGAGGGTTACGTATCTATAACTTATTTTCTCTTGCTCCCAGAGATTTGGATACAATTTTTCTAATTACTCTGGAGGAGTCAGCCAAACACTGAAGCAGGAATAATAAAATAAAAATATTCTTGAAAGAAATCTGCTTGCATTCTCATCTCTCACTCTGATTAGTTCTCAACATTGTTGCCAAAGTGATGGTTCTTACATGAAAGCCTGATTGGTTTACTCCCCTGCCTAAAATCTTTCAATAGTTCTACATTACCATTGGGTTAAAAATCAAAACCTCTCAGCATGAGAGAGGAGCCTCTTTCTGACCTGGCTCTGCCTATGGTCTAGGTCTAGAGTCTCTCTCTGTCTCTCTTTCTCTCTATTTATTCTCTTTTTACACCACTAGTGACTCCCTAAATGCACCAGATTTCTTGTGTCTTTCTGTATATATGCATTGTGTTAGTAAGGTTATCACTAGTGATTTCTTACACAGTATCCCAACATTCTTCCACTGGTAAGAACCAGCCAGTTGCAAGACAATCAGGAAGCATAGCACCTGGCTGAGCAGCCACTTGCCAATAGCAACTCTACACACAGGGAGAGCATAGATCCTAGTCTACATACAGGGAGAGCATAGATCCTGGTCTACACACAGGGAGAGCATCCCAGCTGTCTCTGCTCTTACGTGCTGCTACCCATATGTGCAAACTGGATCCCAACTCATTCTGATTCAGCTCACGTGGACAAATCTATGTGACCTTTTAAGATTTATTTCAAGCTTTGCATAATTCAAAGGGCTTCGGAATACCCCCTGTCTATACTCATGTATCACAGAGTGCTTCCCAGCGGTCATAGCACATGTCATGTTTTATTATAATTGCTTGCTCATGAATCTTCACTTATACAAATGAGCTCCTGTAAGACTGGGCCTGTATTCTAATTTTATACCTATAAATGTCTGGTACACAATATGCACCCCAAAAATGTTTTACTAAAGAAATAAAAGGTTATTAGATGACCAGATTCATAAGAGAGGTAAAATCTCCAAAATTAGATGTTTTAAAGAGTGAACTCTGGATAATTTATCCCAAAGCACATACATCAGTCCTAATTTTAAATTGACAGAGTTTAGGCTTCTGATGTTTCTCTGTTGCTTGTTAATAAATCCACATTTAAAAAGCCCACAGTTATCAGATTGCCATGAGCATCTTAACAGAGTTTAAAAACTTAAAAATTCAAGGATTGTCACTTAGGTTGAATTGTTTATGAAAAGGAATGTGGTATCATTAGAATGCATTTGGCTACAAGTAACCAGAAACTAGATTCAAAACGGAAAAATTAGAGTATTACACAGCAAGAAATTTAGAGTTAGGGTAGCTTTAGGGCAGGCTGGTTGATCTAGTGGCTCTGTGATGTCCTTCAACACCTAGGTTCTGTCTTCTGCTACTATCTTAGTCCTACCCTCCTCAGTATATTGGCTGCATTCTTGGACTGGATCTACTTATGGTCACAGATAACCTGCCAGCAAAAAAAAAAAAAAAAAGAACTATATTGCCTTAGTCATGTCCTGAGAGAGAGAACAAGAACACCTCTCACCCCAACCATGGGGTGTGACATAATAAAGTCTGATAGGGATAACTGAGATTTGTGCTAATCTGTGGACCAGAAACACTCCCAGGGGAATTCCATCTCCTGATTAGATCACTCAGTGTCTATCACAGAGCAAAGGTTTTCTTGAAGTATTTGGATGGATAGAAGGAGTTAGGTATCTTTTCTCTCCAAAATTAGTAGGTCCACTAGGGAGAAAAACAATGGGAAGATTTGCTGAGTATTGAAGCAATGGTGCTCACTACAAATATTTTAACACTATATTATGTTGAACTGGTATCCACGCAAAGGTGAACACTTTTCTAGACCAGGCAATAACCCAACACTTTATCCTGTCACTTCTGAAGGTTCCAAATCATATAGGTTTCCAATAGTGGCATTTTAGATTGCCTTCCTCCAGTACCATTATTTATTCTTTTTTTTTTTAGGCCTTATAATGGGACTAATTTTACGATATGCTACAGCACCAACTGATATTGAAAGTGGAACTGTCTATGACTGTGTAAAACTAACTTTCAGTCCATCAACTCTGCTGGTTAATATCACTGACCAAGTTTATGAATATAAATACAAAAGAGAAATAAGTCAGCACAACATCAATCCTCATCAAGGAAATGCTATACTTGAAAAGGTAAGGATCCTGTCTGGTATTATATATTTGTTTTACAGTATAAATAATTGTATCATATTTGAGCCTTTATACTTTATATATAATGCATTCACACACACATATATGCCTATTTTAACACCACTCTTTTGGAGACGTTAATTGACTAAGGAGTCAAACCCTGAGTTATACCCTTACTACAAGCTGAGTTGTCTGTATTTTTTTTTCCTAGAAGTTAGGAAAGAAAGGTTTCCTTTTTTGTTTTTCTGCAAGCCACAGTTATATTTGGTTAAAAGAAAAAAACATTTATCAACTCTGCCTTTCCTGATACTTGATTCAAGTTTTCACACATGTGCTTTCAGCACCGTTTTATATAATGCCAGCTGAAAGTGCAGTTCAAATCTTTCTTAAGCCAAAGGGAAAATGGAGTAGAATAAAAACATTTTCACTTGCAAACCTTGAAACCTAGGATGACTGGCTTTTGGCTACCAACACAAAACACTGGCCACTTGGCTATGTATAAATACACTGACATGCAGTCAGTGTCAAGAAATCGTGACTATCAGTTTGGTTAAGGAATTTTAGGTAGAAAAAAATTGTGAAATGACTCATCTTTTAAAAATAGTTTCATAATTGCAAATTTGTGAACGGCTTCAGTTACTGGAAGGAAAACTTTCTTCTGCTTTCAGGAATCTGGGTCAGAAATCAGGTTAGGTTATCTTTTGTGGTGCCTTGTAAACCCTGGATCAGTCTTTGGAATAAATGAATTCCTGTTTAACAAGTGTGTACTAAGAACCAGGATCTCACATCACTTATTTGAGATTTTTTTTCAGGTCAGAGCTGAGAATTTTCTGACACTATGGAAGTCCATTGTTTCACTTTTATCCCATATGTACTTAGTTTTTATGTTAAAACACACCTTTTTTTTTTTTCCATTTTAAGAGGTTTGGAACAGAAGGGGAGGTACTTGGTCTGCCATTTTTCCTCAGTCAAGATGACTAATTTATAATAATTGTTTTCATATTATCTTCCACTAGCACATTTTTAGATTAACTTCCTCCTAGCACTTGGTAAGGGCTCAGGAAAGTCAAACTAATTATAATATTAGCCTAAATCAGACTTGGGAAAGTAAATTGAAGCACAAAAAAAGCAAATTAGATAATGTATTTCTGAAATAAAGTGGAGCAACTTCTAGATCTGCCACTGCTTTTGGATTATCTGTTTTGGATTATCTCTTCCATGTGTTTCTTTTTGTTTATATGATAATAATAAATTATCTCTTTTAAAATAAATATTTTTTAAACTTGTTAGCAACATAGGATTTAAATTAAAATACATTCTTGAGTTTTACCTTTGGTTAGTACCTGGACATGAATTATTTCTCTCTTCACTCTCCTACACATTTTTATCTGCATTTCTATACAGCACTATTTCTTCAAACAGGTTGACACCTCTCCTCCCACCAAATGCTGATAATTATCCTTGTTGCTGTAGCAATTATATTCTTGAACAGGATTGCCAATAAATGCCTGATCAGAAATTTTGTTATTGAATTATTGACATATTTATTCCTTCATCAGCATTCAGAGCCAAATGTTTGCTTTTGAAAAATTAGGGCAAGAGATGGAGAAAACATCTAAGTTGCTGGAGCCCTCTTGGTGTTTTCAGTGAGTGGATTATGAGCTCTGCAAGTTCGGTACATAAAATGTTTACTTGACCTTGAGTGGCTCAAGTAGTTTCTAGATGAACTTGTCGATCATGGCGTCTGGAGATGGGAACAGGTGACTCAGCAGCCTGACTAAGTCCTCCTTTCATTGCCTGTATAGAAAGGGGCATCTACTAGCATACTTACTATATTACATGGCTTTAAGGGGAAAAGATTTTGTTTATAAATACCTGGAGTATGTCACAATACACATTTGTTGCTTATGTGGCAATCCTGGGGGACACTAGTTAATCTGCAAAACTGAACAACCTGTAGCCTGTCTTCCTTACTGAGAATTCTCCTTTGGGAGGCTTATAAGGAGGTAACACTGAGTAATGGTTAAACAAAATTAGGATTAGATAGATCTTCCATCCCCCTTCTTTGAGTTTCTTAAGCTTCCTAATCCCTAACTTTCTTATTTGTGAAGTGAGGAGCTTAAAACCTATTCTGCAGGATTGTTTTAATGTTCAAATGAGATGATGTGTATAAAGTGCCTGGCTAACATGGGGCCTTTACATTGTACCATTGTTACTACCACTACTACTACTACTAGTACTATTGCCACTGCACTACCACTGCCAATGTCATTGCCACTTCTACTACTTCCAAAAATAACGCTACCATTGCTACTATTAGATAATGTTTGAATGCTTAATATATGCCAGGAATTAATAAAATGTGTATTTCTTTCATTAATTTATTTAACATTCATTTGGGGAGATAAGACCAACGTATAATGGATACTTGTATATAATTCAGTCCTAAATTGTATCATATGAATTATGAGGACTGTGAAACTTTACAGACTAGTTGTCATAGGTACTTGAGCTTGTTACATAAGCTTCTTGGGGAGATGGCACTTGAGATGGGCTTTGGGTAGGCAGTAGGGATTGAACTCAGAATGGCCATCAGGGCAGGGTGGATTGGAAGGTGAGACCGCAGTAAGTGAGTATCCAGGTAAGAATTGAAGAGGGCTTCATGAAAAACCTGGATGCTTTGGATCAGCAGAGCCTGCCTGATTTGTAGGAACAGTGTGAAGAGAAGAGTCTAAGTTTCCAGGATTTTAAGCCTGGATAAATGAATATGAAGTTTGTAGGGTAAAAGTTTGGGGAGGAAAGAAGACTTGAGGAAGGGGTGGGTGCAAATGCCCTGGATCTTCATATACATATCACCTAATTTAGAGCAAGAAAGAGACCCGACCTCATTAAATTGAACCTCATCATTTCATAGATGGGCAAAACAAGAAATTAAGCACTAAAATCAATTTAAGTCAGTGGTTCCCAAACTCTCTGCACTTTGGAATCATTGGGAAGCTTCAAAACATACTGATGACTGTGTTCTGCCTCTGGGTTTGTGATTTGACTGATTTAGAGAGTATCAAGGGTTTTGGAATTTTTAGAAGATCACCAAGGTGAAGCTAATGGGCAAATGAGTTAGGGATTTTAGTCCTACTTCGAGTTCAGGTGAAATGGTGAGAACAGAGATGCTGCGTTTGTTCTTCTTTACTTCACATCCACTGCTGCAGATCTACCAGCCCCTTTTATTTTGTTCACTCAACACAACAAGAACTTTTTTCTTCAGGACCTCTGTACCTGTCATTCCTTTCACCTAAAATGGCCTCACATCTACCCTTTGAATATCAGCCTCCTTCACATTACTAGAGTTTTGGCTTGAAGTACCATCTTTTCAGAGAGGGCTTGCCCCTACCATTTTCTCACACTGTATCCTCCCTCCCTTCTCTTCTCTCTCTCTTTGTGTGTGTGTGTGTGTGTGTGTGTGTGTGTGTGTGTGTGTGTGTGTGTTCGGGGAGGTATGTGCTTGTTTCTTTCTCTCTTATTTCATAGTACTTGCCACCATCTGAAATTATACATGTATTTGCTTGCTTTTTGTTTATTAGCATTCTTACATTGCTTATTGTCCACTAGACTGTAAACTTCACAAAGGCAGGGACCATACCTTTTTTACTGACCAATGTATCCGCAAAGCCTATCCTGGTGCCCCATGCCTAATAGCTGCTAAACAATGAATGAATGAATGAATAAATAATTGATGAGTCTGAGATCTTGGCAGAGCACATATGGCTAGAGAAATATACAGTATTTAGAAATTATCATTCTTGGAGTTGGTAGAATTGTAGTGTCCTGGATGCTTAATGCTTGTAGACACCTGAGACATTCTTTAATCTTAGCTGTGCATATATGGATAATACATTAATGTCCAGAGAAAATACATGGTGAGTTCAGGGTCCCACTACTGGTTAGAGAAGAGATAGAACTTGGACTATAGCACTTAATTCTGAGACCTGAGTAAATTATTATACCCCACACTACTGGACAGGCTCTCTGAGAGGCCACATGGACAGAGAAGGGCAGGGCACCTGGGGCTGAGACCTAGAGCGTTTCACAGTTAGACAGGCAGAAGGAGATGACCAGTGCTAGAAAGAGTGCAGGGAGGTCAGAGTTGAGGAAGAAGTCTGGCTCAGCAGAGTCACAGAAGCCATTAGTGTGGCCCCACTGGGTCCTTTTCCTTTGTGATATATTTTAAAGGGAGTATTTGGCCTTTGTTTCTAAAAGTTACATGATTTGAAAATGGGTTTTACTCTTAGAAAAATATAGTTTAGTGTCTTGGATGAAATTTCTGACTTCAGGATTTGGAGAGGCTGGAATGAATTCTTGTGCTATGTAATGGCCTCTTAGAAGATTTTATAAGAGCACGTGTATTTCTGGGATGGTTAGGCATTGATGTGCTTAGAGACAGAACTGGTTTGATGGCTCTGTGAGTTCCTTCCAATAAGAAGGTATAAAACTGGAAAATATGAGAGCTGTTGGCATTTATATAAGCAGCAATGTACTGTGATTTTATGCCATGTTTAAACATATAAAAATTTCAGGAAACACCATATGCCAAACTTGTTTTGTTCATGCTCAACACAGATAAAAGTGTAGAAAAGAAAAAAAATATTTTCACTTAAAGATTGGTGAAAACAGTATTCTTCTATATGTTATGAGCAGACGATGAACTCAAAACAACCTTCTAAGAGGATAAAACTAGACCATGTTGCTCTGTATCTGTTCAGCCAATGTTTCCACCACCATTTGTCAAATTGTTCTGTGTATACAAGATACCTGCAACTGGTTGTAACCCTTTAGGGCCTATATCCTATTGCATGATAGCTTTGCAAACATAAGTTTGTTATGTAATATTTAGGAATACCAAAATGTCTACCAAATATTTCTGCATTTTATGTCAATAGGAAGTTCAAAACCTGCTTTTGAAGAGAAGATGATAAAATAACTTTCTGTTTCATACTTTCATTCATTTATTCTTTCAACACAAATGAACTGAGTCCTATCAATTTCAATTCTGAAACAAGATGTGGTCCCAAGGAGTTTAGTAGTAAATCAGAGAAAAACATAGCATATGAATAAATGAATGAGTAACACTAAAGGCAGGTATCAAAAAAGTGGGACAAGAACCACAGGCATCCAGAACAGGACAGTATGGTCTCTTATTAGGGGTAATAGGAAAGATTTCAAAGAAGGGCAGTTGATTGACTCTGATGATAGGAGTATGTGTGGTGTTGGGGGGACAGAGGGGAGGCATTCCATGCAGAAGGAAAAGCATGATATGGATGTGGGAAAAGGGGTAGACAATATTCCAGGAAAGAAAAAGCATTTCCAATTTGTTGAAGTGTGGAAGACCAGTGAAACCTAGAGCTGAAAATGAAGGCAGACCTTGATTTGGAAGCCCCTGAATGCCAGGCTGAGTAATGCCCTCTCTATTTGTAGTCAGAGGAACAGTGTAATGTTGACAAAAGCAAAAGGATAGTGTGCCTGCTGTGTACAGGGTAGAGAGTGAAAGCAAAGAGACAGATGAAGCCTAGACTTGGATGGTAACCAAGAGGTAGATGCAAGAAAAACAAGGAAGGAAGGCTGTGAAGGGCTTGGCCCAACTAGTCAGAAGAAGAGGAAAAACAGCTTCCTCTGCTACCCTGGTCATGTGGGTTCACAGAAGGGTGGTGAGGCAAAAATGTGGAAGTTAAAAGTTAGAAGAAGGAGTTGATTTGTAGGAGAAAATCACAAATCACAAATATGGTGTTTTTTTTTTTTTTCAAGACAGAGTCTTGCTCTGTCGCCCAGGCTGCAGTACAGTGGTACGATCCCAGCTCACTGCAACCTCTGCCTCCTAGGTTCAAGCAATTCTCATGCCCTAGCCTCCCAAGTAGCTGGGACTACAGGTATGTGCCACCACACCCAGCTACTTTTCGTATTCTTAGTAGAGATGGAGTTTCACCATGTTGTCCAGGCTGGTCTCAAACTCCTGACCTCCAGTGATCTGCCTGCCTCGGCCTCCCAAAATGCTGGGATTATAGGTGTGAGCCACAGTGCCTGGCCACAAATGTGGTTTTAAACTGATGAATGAATGAATCAATCTATTTCATCATTAATTTATTCATCATTGATTTAGCATGTTAGGTGTTTATAATACTCAGTTGGAAGGGTCAGTGGGCCATTTGGCTGGAAAAGTCTTGCAGATACAGTAGATTATCAAAAAGTTGTCAATACAGTTAAATTTACACTTCCTATCACTCATAGATAAGTTGACTGTAATGCAAAAAGTCAAAGGAAACTACCCAGCGAAAATTTTGCCAAGTCTTCACTTCCTGTGTGACAAGTAGACACTATCGCTTGGTAAAGGAAGTTACTTTGAAGTGAGTTACACTGCTGAGCAATCTGTCCTTTCTATTCTTTCAATAAAGAGAATTGCCAAGCTGCAAATAGGTCGTCAGAGCTCATTTCAATTGTGTTGATAATACTACATATTTTAGAGCTACTTTAAGGAAGCCCTTATAGAAACAGCTAACCATAAGACTTTTAAAAGTAATTTTGTTTTTGAAGAATTAAATAATTAATTTTTTGTAGCTTTAAATAAATAAATCAAAGTCCTTTTTTTTTTCTCACGATCCAACTTTTCCTAATGGTGATTTTGATTTTTCATCATTCAGAGTTTTAATTCTCATATATTTATTTGTAAACTACGTTTGCATTTCTAGTCTTTTCCTTTACTTGAGCTTCAATAAGGCCAGGGGCAAACCTCTTCCTGTAACAGGAATCGCTTGAGCAGAGAGAGTCATTGGGCCATGAGATAAATATGTACAGTTAACACTAGGACACTCTTGGGGAGGATAAACAAAGGACTGAAAAGAAATTTTTTAAGAAACTTTTCTAGGCACACTGAGAGAAAGCAAGCTTCATGATGATAAATCAGCATTGGGGGTGTGGAGAAGCATTTGTAGGATACTATCAATTATTCTTCCTTTCAACAGAGAATAGGGCTTCATGATTTGTGTTTCTCTATCATGACAAGTCTTGGCTCCTACCACGTGAGATGGTTCCAGAGAATGTCAAGTTTGGCAGTAAATGGGATGAGGCTGTTTAGGCGGATGTAGCTCCTTTCATCCTAAACCTTATTTAAGAGATCTGCTGTTACTAAAGAAACTAAAAATTTATTTGCTTTAGCTGTTTTCTTCCACTTTCATTCAACATTTTTGGCAAAAATTTGGCCTGTGAGATGAGCTCAGAAATGTATTTAAAGACTCTAAATATTCCATTTGGTTTTGATTTCATCATTGAACAACACAGATTTTCTTCATTCCTTTAGTCATTCAAAAAATATTTATTTATTGAGCACTTGCCATTTGCCAGGCATTGGTTTTAGGTGCTGCAAGTATGGTAGTGAACAAAACGAAGTCCTTGTGCTCATGGGGTTTAACTTCCTGGAGGGGGATAGACAAAGGAAGTTCAGCACAAGCATTTGTAATCCAGAGCCAAGTGGAGGCAAGTGCTATGAAGAGAAGTTAGCAAAATTAGAAGGTTCGGAGTGAAGGGTCCTTAGATATGTCCTGCAGAGAAGGCCTCACTGAGGTGAATCAGAGTTGAGTCCTAATGAAGTGGGGACTATGCCATGCAGAAATCTGGAAGAAGAGAATTTCAAAGCAGAGGACAAAACTAAGTAACAGTAAGTGTCTGCTGCTTTCTGGAAGACAGTTTTTTGTTTTTTGTTTTCTGTTTTTTTTTTTCCTGCCAGCTTTTTGCCATTTTATTCATGAATATTCTAAGATCACTTTGTATATATAAAAAGTTTTAGAAAAAAATATTTTTTAAAGTAGAGAAAGGCAGAGAAGAAGAGAGAGATCATCTTGGAATAGGGATTGGAAATCTAGAAACACAGGGACACTCTGCTCCTAGGGGCATGAAGTGCCATGAGGTACCATGGCCACTTTTGAAAGCTTGCCTTCAGAATGCACCACGCAAATACTAACTTCCAAACTTTTTATTATGCACCCCACCAGTAAAATGCCTTTGAGAATATATCCATATACCTTTTTATTTACAAGTTGGATGTAAGGACTACTGTATCAATATACTCTATACATTATAAAGCAGATATCAAACTAGAATTTTTTAAAAGGATGAGATAAAATGAAATACAAACAGAAGTTCCAGTATGTCCTTTGCACACCAAAATCATCCTTTCCATTCTCTAGGATATGGACACCTCATCTTAGAGAACAATATAATATCTTATATTTTATTAAAATTTTATTTTTATTGTAACTATTAAATATTTTTGATAACATCTACCTTTAAAAATTCCACTCTTTTCTGAAATCTTTTTTAATGTTTAATTTTTAATTTATTTTTTTATTTTTTTATTTTTTATTTTTGTGGGTACATAGTAGGTATATTTATTTACGGGTTACATAAAATGTTTTGATACAGGCATGCAATGTGAAATAATCACATAATGGAGAATGGGATAGCCATCCCCTCAAGCATTTATCCTTTGTGTCTTTTCTGAAATCTTAAATTCTGTATTCTGAGTCTTGCGGCACCAGTATGTGCATGGGCTGTTGGCCTGACATGAGGATGTTCTTAGGGGCTGATTACCTCTGGGAGAACACTCATCTTCACCCCAAATGTCCCCATGCTACTATACTACAGTATCCAGGTCTTTTGTCTCATAGGTCTGCAGTCTCATAGCTCCACCTGACATTCCCCCACTGCATTTTATTTGAGTTGTAAGTTAATATTTACTTCTATAATGTTTTGATTCATGTCTGTCTTCTCAATGTCACTTGTCTACAGTCTCACTAGACTGTGGGCTCCAGGAGGGCAGAGACTAGGTCTGTTTTGTGGTCACATTTATTCCATGATTCCTGGCAAATGGTGAATTCTCTGTGGATCTTGATAAATGAATGGATGATGTAACCAGGTATCTATCATTCTCTGCTTGTCAGTAGCTCCTTTTTACTGCTACTCTGTCCTGTCTTAATTGCTGGCTATTTTGTAACCAAGCATCTACCTCAGATTTCTCCTCAGGGTGAATTATGTGTGCTCTGTGATGGTCGTTTACTACTCAGAGGACTGAACTGCTAAAAAGTCTGCTCTCCAAATAATTGCGTAGGGATGGAAGGAGGCAGAGAGAGATTCAAGGCAGGGAGAGAGGGAGAGAAAAGGAGCCTGAGCAAAGAACAGAAAACAGAGAGAGAGTGGAAGGGAAAAAAAGAGATTTCCCATTGTACTTTAAGTCTGAGTAAATAATATTTACAATGGATCTTTCAATTCTTTTCCCCATTGCTTTGTTCCTTCTAAAATATTAAACTGTGGCAAGAGTGCACATTTATCATTGCTGGTCTCCAGCGAGTAGTTATTTAAAGTTCCACCCAGCTGCATTTCCCTGTTCTCTCCTGAGGTCATTAGGAAGCTCCTGTTTAGTAGCAGATACAGCCTGAGGTAGGCTCCACAGACAGCTGGGCACGGGAGGGGAGGGGACCTAACGAAGCTGCACATTCAGCTGGTTGTCTCTTGTTGCCTTTTAAGCTTGCCTGGAGTTATGGAGTCTCCCACCTGCTCCCTTCACATCCATTTCTGATCACAGGACTAAGTGGGCTCTGATTTATCGAGTTCTGCCCCAGGTTGGGGTGTGTGGAGCAAGAATGTCCTGCAAATTCGAGTGGTCTTCTTCTTTCTTTCTAACTGTCATATAATGGGTTCCCAGAAAAGTGGTGGACCCTAAGGTAGTGTGTAGTGAGCAGGACGTTTATCAAGTGCCCTTGAGATTGACATCTTTCAGTAGAAGAGGAAGGAAGCCTGAGTGAGTAGAGAGAGAAATGAAGCTGAGATGCAGGCCCAACAATTGTGGCTGACTCCTTGGGAAGCTGTGGAGCTAGAATGAGCCCTCAGAGTCATTCTCAGTTGGATTCAGAAGGCTAGGCCTCTAAAACACCAAATTGCTCTGTTCTTTGATGTGGGTCACTCTGGAAAGTGCATGACGTTGGGTGAGGTGCTTCTCTGCAGTCTTGGCAATCCCTAAAGGGACTGACAGCACTTGCTGCAGCAAGGGCAACACAGCCTTCATTGAAGGGGAGTCAGAGTGGCACAGCACAGTGCCGGGCACACTGACCCCCGCATAGGCTGGGAAGCTTTGTCTAGATTTTAAACCTGAGAACAGTACCTAGATGATGAGTTAACACATAGTTGGAGTAAAATGACTGCAGTGGAGTGCTGGAGCAGGCTTGTCCCAGCTTTTGAGAACTGATTATTAAATATTCAACAACTTTGTGAGCCTGTTGAAAACTTGAAATGGGCCATAATAGGAGTATTTAATACCACAGAAATTGGCAAAAGGTACAAATCAGGGCTTGTGAGGTTTTGTTTTTGTTTTTCTCCAGAAAGATGGTTTACAAGCCCATCACTAAATACAGGCTTACCTAATTTCATTTTTAGGAGAATTGGAAATATCTAAACACTTCATTTTTCCCGTCCCCAAAAAGTCCTTTCCTACTTGACAATTGTCTTGAAATTTTACTGTTAGAGCATCACATTTTCAGCTCAAACTCTGCCTCTAAGATCACATGGCGAAGTGCATAAAGTTCTATGGTTAGACCTAATTGAATCTCATCTCTGAGATGAGATTTACCTTTGGTAGGTTAATTTCTCTGAGCATATTTTTTCTTATCAATAAAGCAGGGATTATTGATACCTACTTTAGAGAGTTACTTTCAGAACTAAAGAGAAAAGTTACGTTTAAAGTTAGGCAAGTTATAAATATTAGTCTACTTCCTTTTCTCCTTCCATAACATCTGCCCTTAATGGGCATGGATTTCCCCTTGGAGTAAGGAGTCTGAGGAGCGCATGATGGAGAAAGATTGGTGTTGCTTTTTATTGTACCATTTAAAGTGGTGCTTAAATGCATTTAAAAATATGCACCAATTTAATTTTAAATCATGCTTTCTGCTGATTTCAGCACACACAGCTTCCTGCTCACCCCAGTCCCCTCAAGGGTGCCTGCTGTGACTGTGGTCCTTGCTGACTCAGCCCTTCCCAGTCCAGCTTCCCCAGGCCAGTTGCTCCCTGGTGAGGTCATGTGATGGGGGAAGCTGCATACACACTTCAAAGCTAAGGTCTGAAAAAGATAATGCAAACTCAAAAAAAATAATAATAATAAGACAAAGAAAGACTAGGATTGAGATGCTCCTGTATATTCTGAAGTGATAGAAAGCAGTTTCTTTTGCCTGTAATAAAAAAAAATAGCCAATATTAAGATCTATGAATAACTTCATAAATGGTAACTTTACAAGATATTCATTTAGAGTGACAAGAAAGTATTTTATCTGAAATAATTAAAATAATCCCACAATATTATGCAACCACTGTAAATTTTGGTAAATTTCCATTCAGTCATTTACATATTTATTTTTTTTTCTGTGTAGCTTAAATCAGATGGTCTCTAAAGCTTTGTAACTTGCTTTACTTACTTATTATCATAACCTAAACCTTCTGTCAGACTTTTAAAAATTAACTGTAATGGATAGAAATGTGCTTGATTTTTTAGTTGTTTCTAAATTTTCACTAATATAAATAATGTTTCAGTGAATACCTATCTGTATAAAGCTTTTCCTGTATTTTGAAACATTAAATAGGCTATTAAACATTAAACAGCTATCAGATAACAGATATAAAATATTTATTAGAGTAAATGTCTTCTGGGTCTTTGAAAAAGCACTGGAAAATGGCAGAAGAGCCAACTGAAATAAACGGGAAAAGGATTAATTACCAAATACCTATGAATTTTCCTAGGACAATTGGCTATCAATAGGGAAGAAAAAGAATTAGATCCCTATCTCACATCTTATCACAAATAAATCCGAGATGGATTAGAGACATAAGTAAAAATCAAACTATATAACTTTAGGAGAAAATATATTTATGACATCAGGATAGGAAAATATTTTTTAAAGATATCACCAAAAGCACAAATAATAATATAAAAATGGAATAAATTTTACTACATTAAAATAAACTTTTGCATGAAAAAGACACCATCAACAAAGTTAAAAGACAAAGTTTAAAAGCTTAAGGAGATCATGAGAATAGAAGAATGTATTTGAAATCTAAATAACCAAAGCAGAATAGTAACCAGATTACATTAAGAACTAATCAATAAGAAAAACTAATACTGAGTAAAAGAGATCAGAAAATTCACTAAAGAGATACCACAAAGGCCAATAAATGAGGAGTATATGTTCTTTTATTTAGTAATGGAAAATTTTAAGATAGTGATCATGTGATATCATTTCATACTTACCAGATTGCCAAAAATTAGAAATTTGTCAATACTAAGTATTGGCTAAAATCTGGGGAAATACTCTTATACTTTACTATGGGAGTGTAAATTGGGTAGCCCCTCTAATTTGGTGATACCTTCTAAAGTTGAAGGTTTATATACCCCATACCCCAGCAGGCCCACTTCTAGGTATTTTTCACTTCTGGAGAAACTCTCACATGTATACACAGACTTAAGTACAAGAATATACATTGCAGCATTTTTAGTAATGGTAACAAGAGAAGGGAAAAAAATCAAATCATGATATGTTCATCCCATAGAACATTACACAGCAGTTTAAGTGAATGGATGAGATTCACTTGTATATTAATATACATAACTCTCAAAAACTATGTTGAATGTGAAAGGTAAGAGGATGCCTTTTATATTCAATAAATGTAAAAGGGTATTTAGGATACAATTTTAAAACACACAAATATACAAAAGTATTTTAAAATTAGGTGGTTGTGGTGGTATGCACCTGGGGTCCTAGCTACTTGGGAGGCTTAGATGGAAAGATCACTTGAGCCCACGAGTTCAAGGTTACAGTGAGCTATGATCACACCACTGTATTCCAGCCTGGGCAACAAAGCAAGACCCTGTCTCAAATATAATAAAGTAAAAATATACAAGCAATACTAATTATGGTTTATGACTACACATATATGAAATATATAAATACAGTAATGGAAGGAAAGGGCACTGACTTCAGGGCATTGATTATTTCCGGGGCTGGGTGAGAAGAGCAGGAACTTCAACTCTAGCATATCATTTAAAACTTGTTTGAGGTGAAGTCAAGCACATACATAAAATAAGAGAAAAACATCTCTGGTTTAGAATTTCCAAGCTTGGTGCTGCCTCTGAACAAATTTGACCTTGCACATGTCTCTCGATCTCTCTGGAGGATTATACCAGGTCAGGTTTTTGTTTTGTTGTTTTTGTTTTTTTGTTTGTTTGTTTTTTTGAGATGGAATCTTGCTCTGTCGCCAGGCTGGAGTGCAGTGGCGTGATCTCGGCTCACTGTAACCTCCACCTCCCAGGTTCAAGCGATTCTCCTGTCTCAGCCTCCTGAATAGCTGGGACTACAGATGCACACCACCATGCCCAGCTAATTTTTTTGTATTTTTAGTAGAGACAGGATTTCACCATGTTGGCCAGGATGGTCTCCATCTCTTGACCTCGTGATCCGTCCACCTCAGCCTCCCAAAGAGCTGGGATTACAGGTGTGAGCCACTGCACCTGGCGGATATTAGGTCAGGGTTTTAAACCTTTTTTAAAAAAAAAATTAGCAAAAAGCCCTTCATTCAAAGAAAATCTAACAAAAAAAGGGCTTCACAGTGTGTCAAACAGGTGAAGTCAAAACTGCTAAGACAGGGATGGAGGGGGCAATAGTCCCCACTTTCCATTACTGCCACGCTTCTCCCCAACTAGTGGCCTCTAAGGCAGCTTCTCCTTTTAATGGCCTGTCAATGGCACTAAGCTGTTAGTCTGACCCATTTCTTTGACAAGTGCCTGCCACGTACGAGGGCTCTTCGGTAAACACCTGGAGAAATGGAAGAGTGCTTTTTTTATTTTTTTACTATGAAAACCATCCCCTAATTTGGCCAGTCCACAGATTTGAATGTCTTTGAGTAAAATTTCTCCCATTTTAAAAGCATTAATTTATTAATTTTGCTGCTCTGATCACTTCTTTAATTTTTTTAACTTAGCACATCTTAATTATTTTGGCCCTTACCACTCTGTTTCCTGATGTCCTCTCCTGCCTCCTTCCTTCCCTTTTGTGGCCTTTGTCCTTTTATTCTCCCTCTCCTTTATTCCTCCTGTTCATCCAAGAGCCATTTATCAGATTGCTGAAAAAGCCACTGCTCAGCCTGCCCTGTGAAAGGCCCAGAGCCCACTGTTCCTACATTGCCATCACTCATTTTTTCCTTAACCTCCTGTACCCACTTCTTGGTGTAAGGCAGTCAGAAATGATCAAAAACCACTTCCTAATTATGAAACCCAAAGGATTTCCCCTTGGTCCTTAAACTCCTTTTTTCAGCAGCTGACATCAGAGTAGGGAAGGTGGAGTCGGCTCCTCCCCAGCCATTCTCTCAGCCAGGTCCAATTTTGGGGTTTGCCTTCTTACATCTCTTTCTGTTTATTGAATTTCAGATACATAGTCAATGACTGGGGAAAATTATGTCTCAAATGCAATATTACGAAATTATTCTGAAAAAGTGATGTTTATCTGAAGTTCCAATTTCACTCAGCATCCTGTGTTTGTATTGCTAAACCTGGCAGCCCTGCATGAAGGAGTGGCAGCTCCTTCTCATCCTCCACCTCTCTCTGGCTTTCTGCAGCCCTGGGTTTAATTCTCCTCCTCTCTCTGATTGTTGTCTCTCTCCCTGGTAGGGCCACTGCATCCCCTTCCAGCATTCTGTCCTTGATCCTTGGCTCTTTTTTATGGCACTCACTTCCCAGATACCCCATCTATGCTCGTCAACTCATTTTTTCCATACTGATGATTCTGGATCATTTCTCCCTGGCCCTGACTTTGCCACCAGGCACATATTTCTGAGTGACGTACAGGCACCTCCAACTTAGTGACCAGAAGCCTCCATGAGCCCTCAGCCTTTCTGACCCCTCTTACTCCTGCTGAGTCAGCTCCTCCTCAGCCATATTCTCTCAGTCACTCACCCAGGTGCAGAAACATAGGTTCCTTATGGAGTTTTCTATTTTTACCTTTATTTTACCCACAAACCCTGCTAGTCCTCCCTGCCATATGCCTGGCTTATTTTAAGAAAACACATGTTGAGTGAATGGATGTCTCCTGGTCTTGTTTCTTTCTTTCCATTCTATCGCAACCACCTTCATTCCCACTATCATTACCTTGTGCTCATTCTGGTAACTGCAGCCTGGCAATGGTTTCCCTTCATCCAGGACAATCTTGAGGTCTCTGCAAACTAATCTGCACAGACATCTTCTTTAAAAATGTATATATTTTTGACTACGTAATACATTCACATGGCCTGATGTTCAAAAGGTACAAAAGAGTATATGAGAATCTTGAAGGGTTAATTCATTGTCTCTTTTGCCTACCTCATGTTGTATCCAGCGGATAAATAGATACAGGAATCAGAAAGATGGAGAGCAAAAACTATGCAAAATAATGGGGCTTGGTCTGGGGGCTGCCTTGCTCACCTTTACACCAGAATTAGAAAGACTTACACACCCAGAGAGACCCAACTGGACAGAATTGGCCTCCATGCTGGGCTCTGCTCTTACAAAGTTTAGGAGCGGGAGGAAGAGAGAGGGGATTCACTCATCAAGCAGGCTAATTCCAATGTGAACAGAGGAGGAGGCTGAGAGGTACACACTTAATTCCTCTTCTCCAATTCACCAATCAGACTAGTCACTCTCTATTCCCTAAAAGGGGGTGAATTAAAGTTGGGATCAGGATCGGGGGGTTAAAGCCTTTCCAGTACTCCCTGGCTGGTGTGCTGATGTATCACAGGTGTGTCATGAGATATGGATCTTTTCATCCTTGGATCAAGGATAAGCAGAGCCCCAGACTTGTCTTCAGCCATGAGCACCTTCATCAGAACCTAATTTCCTTCCAATTTAGCCTCATTGACCCAATATTATCTTTTCTGTTTGTATCATATTGGGGAAAATTCTGGCATGTACTGCTCTAAGCAGTGGTCACCTCTGTATTTGTAGATATGAAACCAGCACCGAGAAGGTCACCCCTAGTCCCTTACTTGGTACACGAAAATTCTTATGCCAAACGCCCTTCTTCCTGCCACCAAGTTCTCCCCAATCTTCCCCAAAGCAACCAATAGTTACTCTTTCTATACACAGGTAAATATTTCATGTCCTTCTTTAAAAAAATACAACACAAATCACAACATATGACAAATGCTTTAATAAAATACCATCAAATCTCAGCGGCTTAATGTAGTAAATGTTTATTTCTTGTGCATGTCTCAATCCAGTATGGCTTTTTAGGTCAATGATGGGGCACTGGGTTCCTCTCCTGGAGCCATTAATGGCTCTGACTTCCTTTAATCTAGTCTCTCTATTAGTCTCTAGGGATTCATAACCGCTGCCAAATGCTCTACGTAAGCTGAAAAAGGAAGGAAGGAAAGAAAGCATGGAAAATCTGGGGGATTTTTAGGGACTAGGAAGTGATAAATATTATTTCCGTCCATATTCAGTTGGCCTGAACTCAGTCATATGGTCCCACCTGACTACAAGGAAATGTAGTCTACATGTCTGACCAGGACAAAAAGGAAATGGGTGTTGTGAGGCCATAGAGATTTCTGTTACACACGCCAGACATGCCATTCTGCACCTTGCTCTTTTGACTTGACAATACATTTTTGAGCACAGCCACATTATTTCATAGGCGAGCAGTTTCCTCAGCTTTTTTAACAGGAGCATTTTATGAATTATATCATAATTTATTTAACTAGTCCATGGTCCAATCATCCTCAATGATTTGTTTTTTCCATTATTTCATCTGCAATAAATACTCTTGTAATTGTATTATTCCACACATGTGCAAGCATATCTGCAGGATAAATTCTCAGGTGAGGTGTTGCTGAATCAAATGGTATCAACAGTTAACATTTTGATAGCTATTACCAAATTACCCTTCTTAGGAGTAATATAAAGTATATTCCCAGTAGCCATTTTATTATTTAATTCTGCTTGTGTAAAATAGCTCAACAGGTTTGAGTAAACATAGTTTAAATCCAGTGGATCTGAGAGAGGCCCACAATCTTGGTTGTATCCTCCTGTTGGACTTTACCTTCCCCTCTATTCCTTAGGAACCCAACGTTGTCTATTTCTGTTCCCCAGGTGTTCCTTGTGCCTCATAATCTCAAACCATTGCTTCAATATTTTATTTCATTTAGATTCAGATCTAGTGAACACTTCTTTTTTTTCTTATCTTTCTCTTTTTTTTTTTTTTTTTTTTTAGACAAGTTCTCTCTCTGTCACCCAGCCTGGAGTGTGGTGATGCAATCCTGGCTCACTGCAACGTCCGCCTCCCGGGTTCATGCGATTCTCATGCCTTAGACTCCAGAGTAGCTGGGATTACAGGCGTGTGTCACTGTGCATGGCTAATTTTTTTGTTTTTTTGTTTTTGTTTTTTAACTGGAGACCATTTTTTGCCATGTTGGCCGGGCTGGTCTCGAACTCCTGGCCTCAAATGATCCACCCATGTCGGCCTCCCAAAGTACTGGGATTATAGGGGTGAGCCACTGTGCTGGGCCAGTGAACACTTCTTGAAAAATAGGGCTGGGTACCAAGCAGAACCCTTTAAATTCATTATTACATATAATCCTCAGAAGCAACTCTAGGAAGCAGGCATTTTCATGCCCATAGTACTAATAAGGAAACTGAGGCTCAGAGAGGTTAAGTAAATAGACCAAGGTCATCTAACTACTAGGTGGTATATTTTCATTAGGTATTCTGAGAGTATTCTTTTTTCTCTCACTCTGGTGCTTCTCAAACCAAAGCATAACTTAAGGCAGAGGAAAAGAAATGGACACACTTGAGCTGTCCCTAGGTGTGACCCAAAGCTGCCTGAGCCATGATGTTTCCTTTGAAGTCTCCTATTTGTATGAAAAACAGATACAGATTTTTAGTTTCACTTTTTCATATATCTGCATCTATTTTAATATTTTAAATTCCTTGCTACCAACTGTAACTGAAACCCCAGAAAGCTACCGGTGTTCTCTGTGGTTTGGGGAACTCTGGTCCACTGCCCCCGGGGGAGGCAGGAGGGCATGGTTCTGCATGTCAATGCCCCACAAATAGACTCTTACCCATTCTTCAAAATCCAACTCATATGCTGCTTCAACATCAAAATTTCCTGGGGAATCAGCAAGCCCAGAATGGTGTCCCTGTCATAGAAAACTCTGAACTACAGCTTATCCCAGCGCCTTAGATGCAATTATACAGCGTCTTCCCTTTCTTGGACTATAACCTTCATGGAGTCAGTCTCTCTATAATATATCTTCAAGTGCTTCACAGCCAAAAGAGGGTTGTTAAATTTTTAATGAATAGAGCATTGAAGATGATTAACACATTATTGTTAACCACTTAAAAAAAAATCAGCAATTGCAAAACAGCAAAAGCCTACTTCTTAGTTCCAACTTCTCTTAAACACTCCTAAATCTTGCTTAAAATGGTTATGTTAGCCTCATGTTTCCTTGGAAAGCACACATTTCGTTTGCCCATGCATATATATCCAATTCCCAGTGATAGTCCTGTCTTATTGATTGACCCTGGGCAAGCCATTAATTTATTCTCCTGTCTCTGGAAAATGGGGATAATTGCATTTGCCAGCTACCACTTGAGAATGTTGTCAGAATTGATGAAACAATGTTTTTAAAAGATCTCTTTGGAAGGAATGTACTACATAAATCACAATCCCTCACTAGGATGGTTGTTTTAGTGATTATTTATTTAGTAGTTCAGTGGAACACTGATATTTCTTCCCAGATAAGTCATATTGAGTCAATGGATTCCTTAATACTCAGACCCAAACAGAATTTTATATCTATAACCTTCTGATGAACTTGGAAATTAACTTGGTACATATCCTTTCCACTCTGGGAAGTGTTCAAGTTGATTATCTCTGTAAATATATGTCTGGGCCATTGCTAGCCAAATACTGGTGCACATATGAGATAATATTTAAAATTTGCTGCATCCTTGTGAACATATTGATATTTTTCTCTCTCCCATTTTATCTTTAAGAATTGAATTTTAATATTTAAAAATCTCACTGTTTTCATAAGACATACATAATATTTCCATCTCAGAGTTGGAGGTCTGTTGCTCCAAATTAGTCACACCTTTTGTAGTATGACAGAACATCTAAAAAGGAAATAGTATAAATTTTAAATTCTAGTAACCATCTATAAATGTACTCTCCAATTGCCACTAGCTACCAGTGTTAAAATTAAAAATTCAGTCCCTCAGTTGCACTAGCTACTGTTCAAGTGTTCAATGGCTCATGTGGCTAGTGGCCACCATATTGTATAGTACAAGGAAAGAACATTTCCACCATCACAAAAAGTTCTATTAGGCAGTGCTTGTCCATAAGATTTGTATCTTAAAAGACTAATGAAAGGCTTAAGCGGGAACATTTTTAGCTTTCTGCTCTTCTCACCCATCCCTCGCTTGGATTTTTTCTCCTCATGTTACAATAATTTCTTTTTAACTGTTTGGGCCTTAAAAACAGCCCCACCTCCAAGGCCACGATTTGAACACAAAGTCTGGGGAGAATGACATGTGGAATTCCCATCTGGAGGTTAGTACAGCAGCAGATCCAGCCATTTCTGAGAAATTGTCTGGGTTTGGAGTTACTCCCAGAACTCTGATTTAGCAGTTCGTAAGCTTACAGCAAGTCTGAAAAGAACACAAATCTGTTTTGTATACACAAATAAATCCTCGCATGCTGCATGCCATTCTCAGCCTGCCAGTTTCATCTGGCTGCTCCAGAAAATATAATTCAATAGGATATTAGTTAACCTGCATGCAGGGAATGGGGCATTTTCATTATTGAAATGTTCTGGTTGAGTGATTAACCCGATTTTTGCAGAAAAACTGCTGAGGCAAGGGATTTTCTGTCCAGGAGGTTGTACCACTGTGTTTCTCTCTTCCAGATGATCACAGCTGCACTGCTTCATCCCTCAAGCATTCAGAAATACATCTCTATGCTAAAAACTTTCAAATATGCATTGATATATTCTCAAAGAAGCCTCATAAAAATAGATCAATAATGGTGTTCCTGATACTCTTAGAAAGGGAACAAACTTAAATGAAAAATTAAGATCTTTCCTCAAATTTTGCACAGTTGTGTAACCTTTAGGAGTTTCTGACGATAGGCAGTTTCTTCAAATGCCATGATTTGAAAATATTCGTTCAAATATTTTATTTTCTTTTGTAATAAATAAAATGTGCTTACTAGATGTCAGGCAATGCTTTGAGGGCTTTACAAATATTAATTCATTTAATTCTTATAACCATCTTAGAATTAGGTACCACACTATTATGTCCATTGTAAAGATGAGAAAACTGAAGGACAGAGAGGTTAAATAGCTGTCCAAGTCAAGGAGCTTAGGATGTGAACCCAGGAAATTTGGCTCTGAGTGTCCATGCCCTTAAACACTACTCCAAATAGTTTATGTAACAGAAGGAACCTAGATCATGAAATAAAATGATTTGTTTTTCTCCTCAGTGCCTCAGTTTTCATATATTAAAAGCCAGAGGTCAGTGAGGTAAAAACAGAATCAAAACATTGGTGCTTCTCTTCAAAAGATAATTACAAGCTTTGTACACCAAAAGTCAAATGTACTAAGAGCCCAGAATCAATTATAAAATACAAAACCTAGTAGAATTAGATTGATTTTCTGAAAATAAATTAATGTAATACATTGGTTTTAAATATAGGATGAGCAGATCATCGTTTTCAGCTTCTGAGTTGATTGTGGCAGTCCAAAAAGTTTTTTTACTCAGGTTTCTGAATGAGCAAGTATAACAAAAGAAATGGCTGGAGTTTAATCATGTCTGATTCATAAATGTAAGTAAAACAATTTTTCTAGACATGTGGAATATGTGCTAGTGAGAGGAAACCAACGTTTGATGAGCAGCTACGATTTAGCAGGCATTTGACCTTAGGCTTTCTTACTACCTAAGCAAAAAACCTAGAAGTGATTTCTCCCTTTCCTGTTACCCTCAACACCTAACTTGTTGACTGCTCATTCTGCCTCCCCAGTATACTTGGGTACTGCCTTCTGTCCCCAACTCCCGGCCACCATCCTCTCTCACCGGGATTCTGCAGAAGCCACCCAAGTGACTTTCTTAAAGCATCGAGATAGTCTCTCATCCCCGCCCAGCCCTCTACGGCACCTTCTCCACTTGGGATCACCTCCCAGCACTGCCCAGTTCCACCTGGGTCTTCTTCAACCCCATCTCCCCATGCTATGGCCTTTGCCCACTCCACCCAGCCCCTCTGGCCTTTGGGTTTCTGAACACACACAGCTGTTTCCTTTTCTTTTCTTTTTTCTTTTTTAAAGACAGAGTCTCATTCTATTGCCCAGGCTGCAGTGCAATGGCGCCATCTCGGCTTACTGCAACCTCCGCCTCCCAGGATCAAGCGATTCTCCTGCCTCAGCCTCCCAAGTAGCTGGGATTACAGGCATGAGCCACCATGCCCAGCTAATTTTTGTATTTTTAGTAGAGACGGATTTGAACCCAGGAAGCTTGGCTCTGAGTGTCCATGACCTTAAACACTACTCCCGTAATTTATATAATGGAAGGAACATAGATCATGAAATAAAATGGTTTGTTTTTCTCCTTAGTGCCTCAGTTTTCATATATTAAAAGCCAGAGGTCAGTGAGGCCCCACGCTATGGCCTTTGCCCACTCCACCATTTCTTTTGTTATACTGGCTCATTCAGAAACCTGAGTAAAAAAACTTTTTGGACTGCAACAATCAACTCAGAAGCTGAAAATGATGATCTGCTCATCCTATATTTAAAACCAATGTTTCACCAATTTGGCCAGGCTGGTCTTGAACTTCTGACCTCAAGTGATCCACACTCCTTAGCCTCCCAAAGTGCTGGGATTACAGGCATGAGCCACTGTGCCCAGCCTACACACAACTGTTTTCTACCTCAGATCTCTGTGCGTGTTATGCTCTGGCTGGGATCCTGTTTCCTCCACTCATCTCCTGTTTCGGTCACATTTCTGCCTTTGGATCTCAGCTCTAATTTCACTTCCTCAGAGAGCCAGTATGAGGAAGGGTGAAGGGAGGTTCTGACAATGCCCAAACAGGCCCAGAGTAAAACATGAAGCCAAGAGAGGCTTTTAAAAATTTTAGTGGTGAAGGTATCCATCTCCTCAAGCATGTATTATTTCTTTGTGCTATACACATTCCAATCATACTTTTAGTTATTTTTAAATGTACAGTAAGTTATTGTTGACTATACATACCTTGTTGTGCTCTCAAATACTAGATCTTATTCATTCTATGTAACTATGTTTTGTGACCAGTCACAATCCCCACTTGCCCCCACCACCACCACATAATACCCTTCCCAGCCTCTGGTAACCATCATTCTACTTACTCTTTCTCTCCATGAGTTCAATTGTTTCAATTTTTAGCTATAGAATGAGTAAAAATATGCAAAATTTGTCTTTTGGCTTTTTAAAATTTTTAATTAAAAAATCCTTACCTGTGATGTGGGTTTAATTCATTCCATTTTAATACATTTGACTCTCAAAAGTAAGTTTTTTTTTCCAGTTGAGCAAATATATATTGAGCAATTTGCTAGGCACTGGCAGAGGAGAAGGCAATGCAGACTAAGGCATCACTGTGATCCTTGATACGATCCCAATTTAATAGGAGAAACAGTCAAATATAAACCAATAATCATCAAAGTATGCAATGAAACACAGATGCCACAAAAGAGGGGCCAAAGTGCTAAAAATCACAGAACAGAGAGTGGCCGGTTTAGAATGGCAAATCGGGCAGATATCACAGGGAAGTAACTTTTGAGAGGCAGCTTGAAAGATGAGTAAGAATTCAGGCATAAAAGGGGAAGAAAATTGTAAATTAGAGTTGTGAAACCCATACATTTGATTTTGATGAGGAGTCTAATGGTGAGAAGCTCTTAGTGGTAAAATAATGAATGCCTGTGTGTGTGGGTGGGGGACGGGGGGTAGGGGATGTGGGAAGGGGGGGGGGAAAGCATAAAGGATAAAGAGAAGTAGGGAAATAAGATAATAAGTCCAGGAAAGTTTTAGAGAGCAGTAAGTTTTTATTTTCAGATTACCCAGCAAAGAGCAGATAGATATTGGATTCAAGAATTTCTACATCATTTCTTTCACTCGAGTCTCTGTGAAGAGACCACCAAACAGGCTTTGTGTGAGCAATAAAGCTTTTTAATCACCTGAGTGCAGGCGGGCTGAGTCCGAAAAGAGAGTTAGCGAAGGGAGATAGGGGTGGGGCCGTTTTGTAGGATTTGGGTAGGTAATGGAAAATTACAGTCAAAGGGGGTTGTTCTCTGGCAGGCAGGAGCGGGGTACACAAGGTGCTCAGTGGGGGAGCTTTTGAGCCAGGATGAGCCAGGAGAAGGAATTTCACAAGGTAATGTCATCAGTTAAGGCAGGAATGGGCCATTTTCACCTCTTTTGTGGTGGTATGTCATCAGTTAAGGCAGGAACCAGCCATTTTCACTTCTTTTGTGATTCTTCACTTGCTTTGGGCCATCTGGACGTATAAGTGAAGATCACAGGGGATAAGATGGCTTAGCTTGGGCTCAGAGGCCTGACATTCCTGCCTTCTTATATTAATAAGAAAAATAACATAAAATAGTATTGAAGTGTTGGGGCAGCAAAAATTTTTTTGGGGGGTGGCATGGAGAGATAATGGGCGATGTTTCTCAGGGCTGCTTCCAGCAGGATTAGCGGCAGTGTGGGAACCTAGAGTGAAAGAGGTCAAGTTGAAGGAGGATTTTGTGGTAAGGGGTGATATTGTGGGGTTGTTAGAAGGAGGATTTATCATATAGAATGATTGGTGATGGCCTGGATACGGTTTTGGATGAATTGAGAAACTAAATGGAAGATACAAGGTCCAAATAAAAGGAGAAAAATAGGTATTAAAGGACTAATAATTGGGAGGACCAGGACATCCAATTAGAGAGTGCCCAAAGGGGTTCAGCGTAATTACTTGCTTGGTTGGCAAGTTTTTGGGCTCTGTCCTTGAGTTTTTTTTATGTTGTCATATGCCAGGCCAGATTGATTTAGGTAAAAACAATACTTTTCATTTAAAAATATACAGAGCCCTCCTTTTTCAGCAGTGAGTAAGTCAAGGCCTCAGCGGTTTTGGAGGACAACTGCAGCTAAAGAGTCAACTTGGGCCTGGAGGACTGATAAAGTTTGTGATATGTCTGTGATGCTAGCAGAGAAGTCATTAGACAGGCTACGGAAGGTCGTGACAGAGGTTGAAATGCCTGCTATTCCAGTACCGAGAGCAATAGTGGAGGTGGAAAGTCCTAAACCGACCAGCAAGGGAATTAGTGGAATAACTCTTTTTTGTCGTGTTGGTGTCATGAGGGGAACAGGGAGCTCTTCGGTCCCATTTGCAAATTGAATTTTGGGAGTAAGGAAAACTAGTGAGCATGTGCCTGTCCAGTTAGCAGGTAGACACACGTAGGTAGAGAATCCACAGAGGAAGAAGAGACCTTGTGCGAGGCAAAACTGGAGATGCAAAGTAAAAAGATGAGAAGGAGTGCTGAAAGGGGTGTCTTGCACCCAGAATCCTAGGGATCCAGCTAGGGTGGCAGCCATCAGAGGTTGTAATGGGGACTGATGGGGTAACTGCTTAGAGGGGGAGGTTTCATTTTCATGGTGTAGGAGAAAACGTTGAGTGTCTACGAGTAACCTTTCACTGTTATTTACGGGGCTGGGGGTAAGTAAACAAGAAGAGGGCCTGGGAGGAGAGTCTGATGAGCAAGGAACAGGTAGCCAAGGATGGAGTGAAATACAGGGTAAGTGTCTTCCTAAGCAATAATTACTGCTAATGTTTTTAAGTTTGTCAGTATGGATAGAGGGCTTATCTGTAATATGGAGCTGGAAGGCTCCAATTGTTTCAGTGATGTGTGTAGTTGGGCTTTGGAGATGAAGAGTGAAGGAACATCGAGAAGGTGAAAGGTTACCCAGGGGAATTCCAGTGGGTCTTTGCTGAGAGATACATAAAGGAGCGGCCACAGGAATAGTAGTTTGTGTTGTGAGGGGTCCAAATAAGGGGGGAGTAGAGTTAATATAAGGAGAAAGGTTTTTTAAGTAAGTGTGGAGGAGGACGGCAGCTTGCTGATGTGAAATGTCTGGGGAGGTCTTGCTGGACCTGTCTAGAAAGTAAAGAAGTTCTTCAGGAGGGTAAAGGTGAGGGCTGTTAAAGGAAGTTCAGGTTTAGGGAGACAGGAGATGTCGCCCAGTCTGTATGTAAGGTGGGGACAGCTGTGTAGGCGCTGGAAGAAAGGGAAATGCAAAGCCAGCAATTGTTCGCTAAGGAGGGATTAGAAATGGCTAGGAGAGAGTGAGTAAGGTTGATAGCGTGGTGGAGATAGCTGGGGAGAGATAGAGGGTGGCATAAGGATGGGAATGAGAATAACAGTGAGTATAAAAGTAAAGAATAGAACTTCATCAGGGTGAAAGTATTGAAGGGTGCCCTGCCAGCAAAGATCCTCTATCCACTCTAAGAGGGAGTTAAGAGTGGCAGTTTGGGGATAGCACCAGGAGATAACAGCTGTGATGGCTTGGAGAAACAGTGTAAACTGGCAGTGTAAACCGGCAGTGTAAACAAGAGTAGGGCATTTATAAGTAGTAGAGAATGATGAATAAAACTAGACAGAAGATAGTAGGGATGACTAGTTTTTGGGGCTCTGCCCAAGTAGTGGGGGTGACTGCATAAAGGCCTGTTGCAAAAAGTAGGATAAGGATGAACAGGCCTAATAGAATGAAGGGATGTATTAGGCTTATAAGGGTTGTTACTGTTCTTCAGAAATGCAAGTGAGTTTAAGGGAAGTAGGGGAGAGTACTTGTGACTTCCAGGAGGAAGAGGGGGGATTAGGCTGGCTGACCGATGGACACAGCTTTACTCTGGAACGGTGAACCCAGTGGGGAGGATCCTGCAGGTGGACGGCAGTTGGGGTACTATAGATGACTAAGTAGGGTCCAGTCCATCGAGGTTGTAGAGTTTGAGGGGTCAGATTCTTAACAAGAACTGATCGTCCAGCTAGGGTGTGTTCATATGGCTGAGAATCTGGAGTAGGCAAGAGAAGATTAGCAGCCTGGCGAATTTCCTGTCTAGCCTGCTGGAGGACTGGAGGATAGTCACCTAGAGGGCTGGTGTCTGGGACAAGGTTGGGGCTGAGTAAGAAAGTGCATCCGTATAAAAGTTCAAATGGACTGTACCCTGTAGCATCTCGAGGACAGGCTCTAATTCTGAGAAGGGCAAGAGGTAAAAGTACTGTCCAGTCCTTTTTAAATTGGAGGCTGAGCTTGGTGAGGTGTGTCTTTAAAAGACCATTAGTCCATTCTACCTTTCTTGAAGATTGAGGATGGTAAGGGATATGAAGGTTCCACTGAATACCAAGAGCCTGAGAAACTGCTTGGGTAATTTAACTAGTAAAGGCTCATCCGTTATCGGACTGTATAGAGGTGGGAAGGCAAAACCGAGGAATTATGTCTGACAGAAGGGAGGAAATGACCACGGTGGCCTTCTCAGACCCTGTGGGAAAGGCCTCTACCCATCCAGTGAAAGTGTCTACCCAGACCAAGAGGTATTTTAGTTTCCTGACTCGGGGCATGTGAGTAAAGTCAATTTGCCAATCCTGGGCAGGGGCAAATCCCTGAGCTTGATGTGTAGGGAAGGGAGGGAGCCTGAACAATCCCTGAGGGGTAGTAGAATAGCAGATGAAACACTGAGAAGTGATTCCCTTGAGGATAGATTTCCATGATGGAAAGAAAATTAGAGGTTCTAAGAGGCGGGCTAGTGGCTTGTAACTTACATGGAAGAGGTTATGAAATGACGACAGAATAGAATGGGCCTGTGAGGCTGGAAGGAGATACTTTCCTTGGTCTAAGAACCATTTGCCTTATGTGGAAAGAGATTGACAGGTGGGAGTTTCAGTGGGGGAGTAGGTGGAAGTGACCGATGAGAAGGAGAAAAACTGGCCGTGAGGGACAGAAGTTGGAACACTAGCTGCTTCTTTAGCTACCTTATCAGCATAAGCATTGCCGAGGGCAATGGGATCTGATGCCTTTTGATGGCCTTTGCAGTGAATGACTCCAGCTTCTTTTGGAAGTAAAGCGGCCGTGAGAAGAGTTTTTATTAAAAAGACATTAATGATGGAGGACTCTTGTGTAGTGAGGAAACCTCTTTCAGCCTATATAACAGCATGGTGGTGCAGGATATGGAAGGCATATTTAGAGTCACTATAAATATTGACATGTAATCCCTTTGCAAGAGTGAGGGCCCGAGTTAAGGCAATGAGTTCGGCTTGCTGAGAGGTAGTGGAGTAGGGCAGAGCGGTAGCCTCAATGATAGATGTGGAAGATATATAGCATAGCCTGCCTTTGCTGGTGAGTGGCAATTAGGCCTGATGGAGCTGCCATCAGTAAACCAAATGTGATCAGGGTGAGGAACAGGAAAGAAGGAAACATGGGGAAATGGGGTGTATGTCAGGTGGATCAGAGAGATACAGTCATGGGGGTCAGGTGTGGCATCCGGAATAATGTGGGAAGCTGGATTGAAGTCTGGGCCAGGAACAATGGTAATGGTGGGAGTCTCAACAAAGAGTGAGTATAACTGAAGGAGCTGGGGAGCAGAAAGTATATACATCAAGTGTGAGGAAGAAAATAGATTTTGGAAGTTACAAGAGGTGTAGACAGTGAGTTGAGCATAGTGTGTGATTTTAAGGGCCTCTAAAAGTATTAGGGCAGTGGCAGCCACTGCATGGAGACATCATGGCCAGTCTAAAACAGTAAGGTCAAGTTGTTTGGACAAAAGGTCTTCAGGGCGCGGTCCCGGTACTTGTGTAAGAATTCCAACTGCACAGCCCTGCACTTCAGCTGTGTGTAACAAAAAGGGTTGGGATGAGTCAGGGAGAGCTAGTGTGGGAGCAGTCTCTAAATCTGTCTTCAAGGAATGGAAAGAGGAGTGGGGAAAGGATTTAGGATCTATGGGGTCAGCTAGGTTTCCTTTTGTGAGTTTACATAATGGGTTTGTTAGGATGGCAAAACCAGGTATCCAAAGGTGAAAGTATCCCACCATGCCTAGGAAGGAAAGGAGTTGTTGTTTTGTAGAAGGTGTTGGGGTTTGAGAGATCAGTTTGGACACAATCGGCAGGGAGAGCATGTGTGTTTTTATGAAGAATTATGCCAAGATAGGTAACGGATGGAGAAGAAATTTGAGCTTTGGAGGGGAATACCCGATATCCTTTGGAGAATAAATGTTGAAGGAGCAGGAGGGTGTCTTGTTAGGAAGATTCAAAGGAGGGACTACAAAGTAGAAGGTCATCAATATATTGAATAAGGTGAGAAGTGGAGGGGTGGAAAGAAAGTAAATCATGAGAAAGAGCTTGGCTGAAGTAATGAGGGCTGTCCCTGAAGCCTTGCGGCAGCACAGCCCAAGTAAGCTGCTGGGACTGATGGGTGTCAGGGTCAGTCCAGGTAAAAGCAAAGAGAGACTGGGATAAGTGGTGCAGGAGAATAGTGAAAAAAGCATCTTTAAGATCAAAAATGGAACAGTGAGTTGTGGAGGAAGGTATTGAGGACAAAAGAGTATATGGGTTTGGCACCACGGGGTGGATAAGTAAAATAATTTGGTTCATAAGGCGCAGATCCTGAACTAACTTGTAAGACTTGTCTGGTTTTGGGACAGGTAAAATGGGGGAATTGTAAGGAGAATTTGTAGGCTTTAAAAGGCCATGCTGTAACAGGCAAGTGATAACAGGCTTTACTCCTTTTAAAGCGTGCTGTAGGATGGGATATTGGCATTGAGCAGGGTAAGGGTGATTAGGTTTTAATGGGATGATAAGGGGTGCATGATTGGTCACCAAGGAGGGAGTAGAGGTGTCCCATACCTGTGGATTAAGGTAGGAAGATACAAGGGGAAGATGCGAAGGAGACTTTGAACTGGGGAAAAGGCAGCAATGAGGTATGGCTGTAGCCCAGGAATAGTCAGGGAAGCAGATAATTTAGTTAAAATGTCTCAACCTAATAAGGGAGCTGGGCAGGTGGGGATAACTAAAAAGGAGTGCTTAAAAGAGTATTGTCTAAGTTGGCACCAGAGTTGGGAGTTTTAAGAGGTTTAGAAGCCTGGCCATCAATACCCACAACAGTTATGGAGGCAAAGGAAACAGGCCCTTGAAAAGAAGGTAATGTGGAGTGGGTAGCCTCTGTATTGATTAAAAATGGTACAGACTTACCCTCCACTGTGAGAGTTACCTGAAGCTTGGTGTCCGTGATGGTCTAGGGGGCTTCCGAGGTGATCAGGCAGCATCAGTCTTCAGCCGCTAAGCTGAGAAGATCTGGGAAGGAGTCAGTCAGAGAGCCTTGGGCCAGAGTTCCAGCGGCTCTGGGAGTGGCTGCCAGGTGAGTTGAACAGTCCGATTTTCAGTGGGGTCCCACACAGATGGGACATGGCTTAGGAGGAATCCTGGTCTGCGGGCATTCCTTGGCCCAGTGGCCAGATTTCCGGCACTTGTAGCAAGCTCCTGGGGGAGGAGGTTCTGGAAGAACCCCTGGCAGCTGCGGTTCAGGAATTTGGAGTTCTTGTGTGCTGGAAATGTGGCTGGGGTTTGTCTCACAGTGGGGGCAAGGAATTGCAACTCAGAAATACATTGCTACTTGGCTGCCTCTACTCTATTATTGTACACCTTGAAGGCGTGGTTAATTAAGTCCTGTTGTGGGGTGTGAGAGCTGGAATTTAATTTTCAAAGCTTTACTTAATGTTGGGAGAGGATTGGGTAATAAAATGCATATTGAGAATAAGATGGCCTTCTGGCCCCTATGGGTCTAGGGCAGTAAAGCATCTAAGGGTTGTTGCCTAATGGGCCATGGACTGGGCTGGGTTTTTATATTTGATGAAAAAGAGCCCAAATGCTAACTGATTTGGGAGAGGTCGGATAAAGAAAAAGGAGCATTAACCTTGACTATGCCTTTAGCCCCAGCCACCTTTTTAAGAGGAAATTGCTGGGCAGGTGGGGGAGGACTAGTCATGGAACAGAACCGTAAGCCAGACCAGGTGTGAGGAGGGGAGGTGATAAAAGGATTATAGGGTGGAGGAGCAGAGGCTGAGGAAGAATTGAGACCTGGCTCAGCCTGGCAAGGAGCAGCCTGGGGAGGAGGGGAGAGGTCAGTTGGGTCTGTAGAAAAGGAAAATTGGAAAGACTGAGCAACACTTGGGGTTGGAACTGAGGGGACAGGCGGGAGGGAAAGAAGCAAGATTTGGGACAAGTTGCATGGGAACAGAGACTAGGGAGGGACCAATGTGTAAAAGAGTGCCTGGACGTCAGGCACCTCAGACCATTTGCCCATTTTACGACAAGAATTATCTAGATCTTGTAGGATGGAAAAATTGAAAGTGCCATTTTCTGGCTGTTTGGAACCACTGTTGAGTTTCTATTGGGGTCAAGTGGTGTTGCAGAAGAAAATAAAATGCTTAGATTTTAGATCAGGTGAGAGTTGAAGAGGTTTTAAGTTCTTGAGAACACAGGCTAAGGGAGAAGAAGGAGGAATGGAGGGTGGAAGCTTGCCTATAGTGAAGGAGGCAAATTTAAAGAGAAGGTTAGAGACATGGAGAAGGGTGTGGGGAGCAGCCCTGGGCAGCCAAAGCAGGCATCCCCGCAATTGACTTGCCACCAAGGGAATGTGGGTGAATGACCAAGGCAGGTGTCCCTGTGGTGATCACACACCAATGGAATGTGGGTGAATAATCAGGCAGGCGTCCCCACAGTGATTAAACACCAAGGGAAGACTGTCTTCCCGAGTCTGTGACTGGCGCCGGAGTTTTGGGGTCCACGGATAAAATGTGTCTCCTTTGTCTCTACCAGAAAAGGAAAGGAACTGAAATTAAGAGAAGGGAGAGATTGAAGTGTGGCGCCAAGATTGAAAGGAGAAAGAGGTTGAGGGATAGGGAGAGAGGTTGGAGAAGAGAGTAAAGAGAGGCCGCTTACCCGATTTAAAATTGGTGAGATGTTCCTTGGGCTGGTTAGTCTGAGGACCAGAGGTCGTAGGTGGATCTTTCTCACGGAGCAAAGAGCAGGAGGACAGGGGATTGATCTCCCAAGGGTGGTCCCCTGATCCGAGTCATGGCACCAAATTTCACATGCATCTGTGTGAAGAGACCACCAAACAGGCTTTGTGTGAGCAATAAAGCTTTTTAATCACCTGGGTGCAGGTGGGCTGAGTCCCAAAAGAGAGTCAGTGAAGGGAGATATGGGTGGGGCCATTTTATAGGATTTGGGTAGGTAGTGGAAAATTACAGTCAAAGGGGGTTGTTCTCTGGTGGGCAGGGGCGGGGGACACAAGGTGCTCAGTGCGGGAGCTTTTGAGCCAGGATGAGCCAGGAGAAGGAATTTCACAAGGTAATGTCATCAGTTAAGGCAGGAACAGGCCATTTTCACTTCTTTTGTGGTGGAATGTCATCAGTTAAGGCAGGAACAGGCCATTTTCACTTCTTTTGTGGTGGAATGTCATCAGTTAAGGCAGGAACCGGCCATTTTCACTTCTTTTGTGATTCTTCACTTGCTTTGGGCCATCTGGACTTAATACATGCAGGTCACAGGGGATATGATGGCTTAGCTTGGGCTCAGAGGCCTGACAATTTCACTGCACTTCATACCAAGTCATACTTGCTTTATGGCCAAGTTTATTTTAACATTTAAGTAAAACCCAATAAACAAATACTAGAAAAATCAAATTTCAAGTTCAAGTGTGTTCTTCCATGGAGTCTGGAAAATGTTTTAAATTTTGGAATGGGACAAAATAGGGAAAGCAAAGAACCAATTTCCAAAAATATTTTATTTGGGGAAAACTTTAAATAAATCCTTGTAAGAAGCCTATATACATATATATTTTTATATATATTTTATATACATATATATTTTATATATATATAAAAAGACATTTTTCTCAGAGAGATTTCACTCAGTTTTTGTTGTTGTTAGCTATAGTGTGGAAGTATGTAGATTTTACCTTTAGAAGCTACAGTTATACTGTATTTATGAATTTCCAAATTTTCATTTTTTCCTACCTTCATCTCTGCCAAGTTAATAGTTAATATGCCTCACAAAGGCTTAGCAAAAGCAATTACAACTGTTTTTTGAAACATGTTTTTTTAATGACCCAAAGGAGCATCATTCTAACTATCCTTTTTTTCCTTTCTGGCAGATGACATTTGATCCAGAAATCTTCTTCAATGTTTTACTGCCACCAATTATATTTCATGCAGGATATAGTCTAAAGAAGGTAAATATATAGTGATCATTTTCTTCTTTTATCATTAAGTAGAGAATTTTACCAGCACTAATGAGAAACTGTTATTTTTATGGGCTTCTCTATTTGGTAAGAGTATCATTATCTTAAATTTGTGATGCAGATTCAAACCTGACATGCTTAGAATTCTAGACTTCTTCTAAACCTGTTCTGTTGAATACAGGCCATTAGCCACATGTAACTATTGAGCTCTTGAAATGCGACTTGTCTGAATCGAGATGTTCTTTAAGTGTAAAATACACACTGGATTTTAAAGATTTTGTATTTATTCAAAGAATGTAAATATTTCCATAATGTTTTATATTGATTTCGTGTAGAAATGTTAGTATTTTGGATAGATTGGATTAAACAAAACATTATCACAACATATTTCATCTTTTAAAAACATTTTAATGTAGCTGCTAGAAAATTTAAAAATTTTTAAATATGTGGCTTGCATTATATTTCTATTGGACAGCATTATTCTGGATGATTGTAACCAAAGACTTTGGTTATTAATTAACATTGAGTTTATCCTTTAAAGTGAAAACTCAAGACTACTGTTGATGCTCATAGACAGGAAAGTCCAGTTTTACAGTTTCTATGCACTTGTCTACTTGAGCATGGCCTGACTATGCACATTTTGTACATTAGTAATTCACATAATGGTTTAAGTACTGGCATCCCCTGAGCCACAGAGTGAGGCTCCAGCCTACGTGGTTTTTGAGATGCAGAGGTGATGTGGCTGCTCTTCTGCTGCTCAGCTCCCACTCTAGGAGATTCCTGGGGCTTTCTTCCTCTTGAGCAGTCATCTTCAGCAGCCAGGCAGCTTGTTCATCACAGACCTGATTTTCTTGTGTGTACTCCAGGCTCCCTCTTGCTGTCAGGTCTGGCTCCTCAGATCCCACTCAAAAAACTGGAATGGGGTTTTCCCTAAGCAAGCAGTTCAAAAAATTTAGAAGGCTGGATTTGTTCAGGTAACCCTTCCTCATTGCCAGTCCCAATACTAAGCATCATTTTGTGGCTGACTCATTAAAATAAAGTGAATTGCTGTAGGTTTGGGGGATTTGTTTTGTTTTGTTTTGTTTTGGAGACACAGTCTCCCTCTTTTGCCCAGGCTGCAGTACAATGGTACGATTATGGCTCACAGCAGCTTCGACCTCCTGTACTCAAACAATCTTCCTTCAGCCTCCCAAATTGCTGGAATTACAGGCGTGAGCCACCCACCAGGCTGTTGTAGATTTTTAAAGTTTATTTTCATCACATTCAGAAGACATAAAAGAGAAGTCAGACATCCAGTAAAATCAACAGGCAACGTAAATCTCTTAGAATAGTTTTGTTGTTGTTGTTGTTTTAATGCTAAAGGAGTTGCATTTACAACAAAACTTCATGAAAACTGTGTCTTCCATTATTGCCCCGATTCTGGCATAGACATTGCCCAGTTCCTTGCTTCCCTCTCAGGTCCAGCCAGTTCTGGGAGTTGTCTCTCTCATCCCTACCTACTCATCTTCCAGTGGGTTTTTTGTTTTTTTTTTTCTGCTTCTTGACTTTTCCCTCCAGTCCTTTGCAATGATAATCAGTTAAGTCCCTATTAGCACAATAAGGCCAGGAACGAGGCTCCAAAACCAAAATTTGCCTAAACAGTGAGGGGTCTGTGAACTGCATACATTTATTTTTATTTTCTCTTGCACTAAGAAAAAATTCTGATGTACTTTATTAAATATCTTTTTTTCTCCCCAGAGACACTTTTTTCAAAACTTAGGATCTATTTTAACGTATGCCTTCTTGGGAACTGCCATCTCCTGCATCGTCATAGGGTAAGTGACATTCAGAGCTCAAGTTGCAGGTGGCTGTGGGGTCTGTGATCTGTGTGAGGGATCTAACACTTCCAGGATTCTTGCTGGCTGGGAAAATTGTCTTTTTTTTAGTATATCACATATTTGTACGTTTTTTCTGACTTAATTCCGCGGCTTCTGACAAATACAAGGCTTCAAATCAAAGCAAACTAGAGGATTGCTGGACTTTCTCTGTGAGTTCTGGACTTCTGACTTAGGGAATGTGGATCACTTGCCTTGAGTTATGTGAAGCGCATTGCATTCTTCTTTTAGTTTGAATAATGCCGATATGCTCACTGCATTCTTTTTTGTCTTCTATTGAGGGACCTTACCTGTATTTGGCAGGAGTGCAAAAGTAACTATATGCCAAGAGTTTTCTTTCTAAAGGAAAGTTTACAAGACAGCAGTCTGAAACAGATATGTCCAAATATCAACAGAGTTGCTTAATACTGGGATAGCTTTTCAGTTAATACCCTGTAGAATGCAGACTGTTTTTTTCATTGTATTTTCTTGATTATGCTACTGAGCCCTAAGTCACACTTTATATACTCTGGCTTGCAGCTCATCATAAAGTAAAATGTGGTACCAAATGGTGAAGGCAATCCAGCCTCTGATAATCCCGTCCAATACATTAAAGCTCCACTGCAGGAAAAAAAAAATGTCCAGGTACTATGACTGTGATGATGCAGATGTCTTCAATTATCTGATACACTCAACTCTATCCTTGATTTTTACTGTCTACAGCTGTTATAACCCAGCACAAGAAACTGATGCTAAAAATACACATGGTTCATGCCTCCACCTATTCTCTTACAGAGTTTCTAGTGTGTGTCAATTGAGGCCAAGGAAGTGTCAGGCGGTGTCTTTACTTGTGCCTGTAAGCAGAGGGATTTTGTGTTGAATGCACTGCTAAATTTCTTTTGAGTTGAGCCTAGAACAAGTCAGGCCATGTTATATAAAAATATTCAGAATGGTTTAAGGCAGTGAGAAAATTAAAGATTTTAGCACCTGAAAAGGGAGGTTTGCAAGCCTATAGATTAGGGAGCCCCATTAAGTTTGGACACTTAAATGGTCTTTAAACTGTGAGTGACCTGAGAGACACAGGGTACTTGATCCTTCTTAAAGCGTGTTCTAGGAGGGCTTTTCTGTTCTGTGAGTATGCAATAGCTAAATATTCACATTTCTAAACTTTGCAGGGGCCTGAGAGATCTGTGTAACTACAGCCTCTCATTCTGAAGATGAGACATCTTGAATAAATAGTTGGCTCAATCTTACCATCTCTGAGAATCAGGGCCGTTGTCAAAACAGAACTCAGAACTTCTGCTTCTGATCCAGCAGGCCTTCACCCTCTCTTCCTTTAGCAATTTCTCTTGAATTCATAAACATCCCTATACATTGTTTCTACACATTGAGAGAGGGTTCTGAGACATGTGGACTCACAACAAATGTTCCTTGGTTAGTAGTAAAGATTTATTTTAGTGGTTCTATAATATGGGGTCTTGAAATTTATAATGGATCCAAATTCTAAACTCTTGGACAACACTGCCAAATTATAGAATAGTAAGTTTTTATTGTTACCTCATTTCTTTGGTACAACTGGTTTTAAGTATATTTAAGTGCATTTATTTATATTATATGCTTTCACTATCATGAAAAATCTAAATTCTTTCTTAGGTCTTTCAATATCATTTTTTAAGAAAGCACCAATATATACTCTGTGTGTGTGTGTTTGTGTGTGTGTGTGTTGTATATAATTGCCTTTATCTAAAACATTTCAATTTAAGAGATCCAGTGATTTTCATTTACTGGGGTTGAGAACCTATTTGATTTATTTTAAGACAAGATTTTAAATTGTTGGTTGTCCAACAACTTATAATGGAAAGTCATTTGAATAAAAGAGTAGTCCTAAGAAAAATTTTAGAACTGTGTTCTTAGTTTGAACTGGGTATAATCTGAGCAACAAAAATTTGTAGTTACTTTCTTATTGTGGGTCATTAAAGTACAGAAGGGAAAGATAGCCTAAACATTTTAGAATCGTATCTAGTGAGGTAAGGGAAATCATTGAAATGTTTTAGCTTGAAGATGAAACGTCAGATTCATACTTTAGGGAGGTCATTTTGGTAGCTGCGTGAAGGAGAAATTTTAAAATGGGTACCATTTAAGAGGAAATTTACGTGGGCCAGGTTGGAAATGATAAGGGCCTGGACTCAGGCAGTGGCAGAAAAGGTAAATGTAGAGTCATTAGCTTGGTGAAATCTTGGGAGAATATGGCATCACCCAGGGCAAGTAAGTGAAGTGAGAAGGAAAGAGATCTAGGGAACATCACTATTTTGAAGAAAGAGAAGAGACACTCACAAGGCACCAAGGAGTATTGGACCCCCAAAACAGGAAGAAAACCAACAGGGCATGTGTTCTGGAAGTCAAAGGAAGAAGAAAAGGGAGGGTCCACAGAACCTAACACAGGAGAGGTCAAATGGGATAGGAATTGTGGTACCACTGGATTTGACCCCTAGGAGGTAATGGGTGACTTTACACTTGTCTTATGGGCAAAAATGAGGGAAGAGTATTGGCAAGTCCAATTGTTTTGGGAGCCATATAATAAGAAACAAGAATTTACTTTTATGCTGCCAGTCTTAATATATAATTTCAGAACTTCTGAAGAAGAGGGCACATACTTAAATTCAGATCAAACTGACACTTTCATAACTTGGTAACTTCCATTATATGAGATACAATCAAACTATAGAAAGTGACTGGCTGTATTTTTCTTATAAATAAATGGTGACAAGGACAACAACAATTTATGGAGTGCTTGATACATATCATGCCCTTTTTAAAAGCACTTTGCATGGATTATCCATCTAATCCTCAAAATAATCCTATTAAGTAGATACTATTTATTACCCTCATTTAACAGATGAAACAACTGAGGTTTAAAAAGAGTAACACAGTGGTAAGTAATAGAGCTGGGATTAGTAACTAAATTGTTTGGCTCCAGAGTCAAATTCTTAATGCCAAAAACCTGCTTTACTTCTGTTTGTTGAATATTAGCACCAAAAAAATGAAATTGTATAAATCAATCAATATTCATCAACATACCACATTTCTTCATTATCCCAGTAGGAGTTCTCATAGACATGGGAGATTTTTATTTGGGAAGTCCATCCAAAAAGAATTCACATTTTTAAGGGATGGCCTGAGTTTATGCAGATATATGCAGATTTGCATGAAATGGGCAGGGGGAGAGATTCAGAATAGAAGTTAGATCAAACTCTTTGAGAATAATTTCATAGAGGAAGTGGATCCTGGGCAGACATTTAGTGGAGAAGGATAAAGAAGTCAGATTTTCCATGCCATTAAGTGCATTAGTTATCATGGGTGCCAGGAACGTTGTGCAAGGTTCCAGGATGGAGAGTAGGTTTCATGTAGCAGTGCCAGAGAATATGGGAATGAAAATGCTAGAGAGTCAGCTGACAAAAGGCCATGAAGTCCAGCATCCAAAGTGTATGAGAACATGAAGGCCATGGAGAGAGATTGTGGAACGTGAATGAAACTCTACTGGTGGGCTGTGACCTTCTGTAGCTAAGCAATATTGGTTTTAGCTGGACTCAGATGCTTTACAGGAATGGAGATCATTGGGTTTATTTGCATGAACAAGGTCTTTAAGTTTTATTAGTTTCATATCATTTCAGAAATTAGATGTAAACCATTTTTCATATTGCATGGGAAAGTTTAACAATATTCCTTCTGGCAAAAAAGTTGAAGAAACCTTTTTTTATTTCAATGATGGATTGCTTGGAAAGAATTCACCTACCTTCTCTAGTACCCTCTCCCATTTTATCACTTGAGAAGTAGTATTTTAAATCCATCTCCTTCTAAAAAGAAAAGTCCATGTGTTTGAAATATTTCTATATTCATGTCCTCCATCTTGGGGAACTATTCTTTGATCTTTGACTCTATGTCTCCACCCTATACACTATGCCAATATATCACAATGACAACCTAGCTGAAGCTCACTGTCAGCACATACATTTTGTTCTAAGAACTCATTAGTACCTATGAAATGCTTCTTTTTAAGAGCAACAAAAATTATATGCTCTTAGTTTCTCTGTTAATGAGGAATTAAAACAAATTTCACAGTTTCAAAAATATTTAAAGGGACATTAAATGATCAGGAATGGAGAATTAATTTTAAGAATATCTCATTTAAAAATTTTCTTTCCATGTGCCAGACACTGACTTATGCTTTTTACATGTATTATCTCATTTTATCTTATACTACCCCTATGAGGTAAATACTGTTATTATAATTATTTTACATATGAAGATGCTGTAGTTGAAACTTGTCCAAGATTATACAGTAAGTGGTAGTAAACTCAGAGCCAGTCTGACTGTAGAACACATGCTCTTAGAATCTCCTTGTCCTTCTCCTCCTCCTAAAATGACACTTTATGTGTCCTGCAGTATTCCATGAAATGGGCAGTATGTATCAGTAATTATATCTGTCTGACAAACTAAGACCTCAATAATTTCAGATTCTTACATTTATCATTATGGCTACAAATCATGAAATATCTAAATATTTCAGAATTTGCTGTGAATATAATTGCAAACAGGAAATCAAACCTGTCTTTTCTTACTGAAGGTGGTTGGAGGGATGGTACGAATCCATTTTACTTGCTTAATGTATTAGTCCATTTTCATGTTGCAGTGAAGAAATACCTGAGACTGGGTAATTTATAAAGAAAAGAGGTTTAATTGACTCACAGTTCCGCATGGCTGGGGAGGCCTCAGGAAACTTACAATCACGGCAGAAGGCACCTCTTCACAAGGCGGCAAGAGAGAGAATGAGAGCGAAGCAGGGAAGAGCCCCTTATAAAACTATCAGATCTCATGAGAACTCACTCACTATCATAAGAACAGCATGGGGTACCACCCCCATGATCTAATCACCTCCCACAAGGTCCCTCCCCCAACATATGGGGATTATAATTCAGATTACTATTCAACATGAGATTTTGGGTAGGGACACAGCCAAACCATATCAGCTAGAATGCTGGACTCGGTAACTCACTCAGGAAAACATGGATTTATAAATATTATGAGGTTGTTTACATTATTCATATAAACATTCTTGAGAAGTATTGATTTCTCATTGGGCTTCTTGAATATACACAGCATAGGACTGTGCCTGACACTTCTCCCCATCTGTCCATGAGGCATAGGAGTGAGGGGGCTGTGTGGACATTCTCCCTCTGCCCTCTTGTGTGCCACTGTGCCTGCTCAACTGGGGACCTTGAGACCTAAGTGCCCTTGGAACAGGTTCTGGAACCTGTTCTTAATTAGGATAGATATGGTGAGTCTCAGTAGCCCCAAAATGCTGACTTCTAAACCTGGATGACAGGACACATTTACTTGTCTAGAACCCAAACCTGAGGATGTGTCCTTCATAGATGGAGGCCAATCTGTACCTCAGTGCCTTCCTTAAGCTCTAACCCTGGAAAGAGAATGATTTAGAACAGGGTTTCTAACCCAGGGAAGAGTGACCCTGAGATGGTACATAGAAGGATTTCAGAGAAGCAGAGAATTTTTCATGGGAGACAGTCTGCATTGATCCCATTTCATCAGATTCTCTAGGAAGCTGCAATCCACAAAAGCACAGAATTAGTATGTTTTTCAAGAGCCTGGGCGAAGAGAAAGTCAGGACGGTGAGAATTTTACATATCTCCTTGTTTAGCTAGAACTAAAGGCTTCTCTAGGATGCACTCAGGGTGGCCATAAAGTATGGAGATATGCATGCTATGATTTTACCATGTACTGTGAGGTAATAACAATAAACTACTTATTATGTACCTATCTGTGTTCCCAGACTTGGTGGCTGTCTTATGTCTATACCTAACAGTGGATGTGCTGAGTTTTAGAGTTGAGAAATGAATTTATTTTTTCAAAATATGCCAAATTGTTTTCTAAAGTACTGGTATCAATTCTCCCTCTTAATTTTTGCCAATCTAGTAAGCATGAAATAACATTTTATTTTCTTCTTTGGTATTTCCTTGGTTGTTAATAAAGTTGTTTACATTTTTGTATGATACCTTTTCAAGCTTTTTGTCCATTTTTCTATTGAGTTGTTTTGTCATATTTTCATTAATTTGCCAGAGTTCTTTATATGTTCTTCATAACAATCTATACTCATTTATTTTGCAAATATTTTTTCTTAGTTTGCCTCTTTTACTTCATACATGTTTATGCATGTATGAAGTATACATCATCAGATATGATGTCTTTTTTTCTTTTTTTTGATGGAGTCTCACTCTGTCACCCAGGCTGGAGTGCAATGGCGTGATCTCACCTCACTCCAACCTCCACCTCCCAGGTTCAAGCAATTCTCTTGCCTCAGCTTCCCAAGTAGCTGGGATTTACAGGCATGCACCACTACACCCAGCTAACTTCGTAGTTTTAGTAGAGATGGGCTTTAACCATGTTGGCCAGGCTGGTCTCGAACTCCTGACCTCAGGTGATCCACCCACCTTGGCCTCCCAAAGTGCTGGGATTACAGGCGTGAGCCACCATGCCCAGTTCATACATGATGTCTTTTAGTGAATAGAAGTTCTTGATTTTAATGCTGTCAAATTTATAAATATTTTCCTGTGTGGTTGGAATTTTTGTATTTTGTTAATAAGTCCTCCCCTACCTCAAAGTCAGAAAGACATTCTCTTCTAAAGTGTTTTAAAGTTGTGCCCTTTACAGTGAATTCATTTCCTGGAGCTCATTTTTGTATATGATACAAAGTTAACATCCAATTAATTATTTTTCCTCCAATGGATAACTAATTACACTAATACCACTTATTGTGTGGCCCTGCCTTTTCTCCGGATCTACAACTCCTCTTCTATAATATATTGTGGTGTCTGTTTCTAGACTTTTAATTTTATTTTATCGGTTTATAATCTATCTCTGCACCAATACCATACTTTCAATTATTTTAACTTCATAATAAGTCTGTAAATCTTGTAGGATAAGACAGAGAGGATCTTCTTCTTCAGGAGTACCTTGTCTGTTATTACTGCAGTTCTTTACTGTTTCATATAAATTTACTCCAATATATATATTTATGAGTATATATATTTACATTTATAAATATATTCTTATATAATTCATTTGTATTTGTATACCTTATAACTATTTTTAAGTATTTTTCTTACGGACCCACTTACATATGAGCACTAAGGAGACATGTATAAGGATATTTGTAGCAACACTTCACAATAGCAAAAACTTGGAAACACTCAGATTCTATTAACAGAATAGGCAAATAAATTCACATAACATAATATTACACAGCAGTGAAAAACAGTGAAATAAAGTCATCTATGATGACATGGATAAATTTCAAAAACAATGTAAAATAAACAAATCAAGTCCTGTAATATCACATGTAATATGGTATGTTTTCAAAATGTTCACAGATGACCAAGAAAAAACAATTTTGTTTAAGCATGCAAGCATGTATGGAGGTGTGAAGGTATATATGCATGTATGTAGTAAGCAGGGGAATTAAAACAAAATTCAATGGTATGATTATTTCTGGGGGAGAGGCAAAAGAATGGAATGAAAAGAAACAAATAAAGACAAGTGATTGATAATGTTCTGGCTCATGGGTTTGGGTGTGTTTCTAGGTATTCAAAATATTATTATGATTTATAATTGTGTATATCGTCTATATATTCTCTTGCATGTATCAATTATATTAAAAAGAAAATAAGAGAGACAACAAATGATAGGAGCTATTTAGTAGATTTATAAAACTCTGATTATGTTGCTTACTTCCATTTCTGAGAAACTCTGATTCTTCTGTTGTTTTTGTCTGTGTGTTTTAATAAGAACAACTCGGGTTGGCAGGCAGCAGCAGAGAGGAAAAAGTGCCAAGAGTGATGTCGCCAGTATTCCTGGTCAGTTCTTATCAGCTGCAGAGCCACTATATTTTCATTCTCTTTTCCCAGCTGTCTTCACCTTCTCTCTTGTTTCTCCCCTCTCCCTTCCCTTCTCTCCAAACCATGTCTTCTTCACTGCCCCTGGAGCCTACGTCTGGGCTGCTGCTCTCTGTGATTCCGTTTTCAGCCAGCTGCAAAACAGCAGAGCTTAGGGAGGCTGTGTTGAGTTAGGCTGGAAGGCCCCATGCTTCCTCTGTGCATTCATTTACTCTCTGGATTCTGAGTGGGCACAGTTATAGCTGTCACTGGTGTCAAAGAGAAAAATAAATATACTGCTGCCCTGACACAGCCAAATAAGAAAAAATAATCTCTAGTCTGTCAAGTACAACCCAAGCTGCATAGCAGTGTGGTTTCTCATATGCATATCACAGTATGCATGGGCTGTATTTCTGGCAGCAGAGAGGAGAGTGAAGTTTTGGGAAAAAGAAACAAAAGGTAGAATGGAGAGGACTGTGGAGATCATCAGAGATGTAGTTTAGAGGTGAAAGAGGTGAAGCCGTCAGAGCTGTGTGAGCCCGTGTGTCATTCACCAATCTAGCTGCCTATCACAACCTCGAAGATGTTGCAGTAAGAATAACAGCACAGGGGAGAGAAAATGAAGCAAGTCCCGAGGGAATAAAAAAGGGGAACAAATACTAACTCCAAATTAGGAAATGTTGAAAAATGATATGTAAGATTGTTGTGGTAAAAAAGAAAAATGCCTAATAACATAAGAAAAATGTGTAAGAATAATTGCAGAGGACTCTATTCTGAAGGAGAATTTATCTGAGAAGTCTTCTTATTAAACACCCTATCCTAAGGATTCCAAATATGGGATTCCTTTTAAATGAAAAATTCAAGTCTTAGAATTACTCAGCTCACCTTTATTCTTCAGCACCCTCAGACATAGTCATTTTTTTCTTGATTTGACCAAAATCTGATGGATTTTACTCCAACCAAGTTACAGTAAATGTGACTCTGCTTCTACACACACACACTCACACACATCAACTCCATTCAGATAAAAAGTAAAAAAAAATCAGGGGAGTATATCAGTTACCTATTTCTATGTCACAAACTACCCCCAAAACATAATGGGCTTAAGACAATGGTTGTTTTAATAGCTCACAATTCTGTGGCTCAACAATTTAGGCTGGGCTCAGCTGGGCAGTTCTGTGGTTCTCATCTGAGGTCACCCATGTGACCACATTCATCCAGTTCCTTGACTGGGATGGATGGTCTAAGATGGGCCCACTCACCTGTCTGGTGATTGGTTCTGACTGTTGGCTGATTGTTCAGGGGGGCACAGGTGGGGTTGTTCATCTTTAATCCATGTAGCTTCTCATTCCCTAGTGGCTTCTTCATATGGTGCTCACAGGTCAGCATTCCAAGAGAGTGGGGACAGAAATGCAAGGCCTCTTGAGGTCCAGTCTCAGAAGCCAGACAACATTGCTCTCACTGCCTTGTATTGGTCAAATTATCACAAGGGCAGCTGAGATTCAATATATAGGGAAATAGGCTTCACCTCTTGCTGGGAAGTATAATAATGTCGCATTGCAAAAGGGTAGGCATACAGGGAGGGGAAGGATTATTGTAACTGTCTTAATTCAGGCTGCTATAACAAAGTACCATAGACTGGCGTCTTATAAACAATAGATATTTATTTCTCACAGCTCTGGAGTCTAGAAGTCTTAGATCAGGGTGCTGGTATGGTAAGGTTCTGGTGAGGGCCCTCTTCACGATTGCAGATGAACAATTTCTAGTGTATCTTCACATGGTGGAAAGAAGATGAGAGAGCTCTCTGGCATCCTTTTTATAAGGGCACTCATCTCACTCATGAGGGCTTATAACCTAATTACTTCCCAAAGGTCCTACCTCCTAATACAATCAGCTTGGGTGTTAGGATTTCAGTATAATAATTTTGGGGTGACACAAGCATTTATTCCATCACAGTAGCCATCTTTGCAAATAATCTACCATAAGAAGGGACTATAAAATATCTTCAGAGATATCAAGGTAAGAACTTGCATTAGAAAATATGACTCAGGACTGGGTTTGGTGATTCATGCCTGTAATCCCAGCACTTCGGGAGGCTGAGGCAGGTGGATCACTTGAGCCCAGGAGTTAGAGACCAGCCAGGGCAACATGGTAAAACCCCCATTCTCAAAAAAAAAAAAAAATTACAAATTTTTAAGAAAGAAAAGAAAATAAGACTTGGAACCTGATGTGAAACCTCTGCCTACAAAAATGAAACATGCCAGAGTATCAAGTTGACCATAGAAGAGCTAACTCACTGGCCTCTTCCATTAGACATACTGACATTCCAGAACCAGTATATAGTGAATGCCTCCCGTTTTGACTTAAGTGGTATATTTAGAACTATTTTATAATGTTCTTTGGGTATAAAATTTGTGTGGGAAAATACATAAACCTACAAGAAAGGGAGATAGGATGACTCACTAAGTTTTTATGGTACCAAAGCAAAGGGTATTCACAGAAACTTGACCCCTGCTCAGCTGGAATGGGGAACTACGGGAAAGTTTTATTTAAGTTGATCACTTCAGTTGGTCTTTTTACCATTAGTGATGCAGAGAATGTGGAGGTGTGGCCATATTAGCTGTAATTGCAGCAACATCTCTGCTGAGGGAATCTCTTCCGTGGCTGCATTTTTCTTATCAGTGGCAATTGTGTGAAGTCTGGTTTGCATCTGTGTGTGTCTGGCTGGTGCTGGTGCTTTGGGAAAGGATAGAGCTTTGGGGATGGTGAAAGCTTGATATTGGCATCTTATTTACTTTTCTGAAACAGTTGAAGAGAGGTAAGTTTAAGAAGCTATGCCCTATGGCCTTTATTACACCTTTCCCGGGCCTTGGAGAGTAATTTAAAAGTGAAAATTCTTGAATCTTTCAGCAAACTATAAACTACAATATTACCAAAACTGTCAAACATAATTGTTTGCTCCTCTCTATTCTCTTTTCCTTTCCACCCCGAGAAGTAAATCTTATTCTGAATTTTATTACAGTTTTTTGATGTGCTTTAGAGCTTTATGAAAATAGTGTTACATTTCATTTTTCCCCATTTATGATTTTTATAACATTCATTCATGTTATAGTTTTAGCTGTAGTTAATCCACTTTAGGTTGATAACATACAAATATGTGAATATTCCATACTTTACCTATTGTCCTATTGATCAAGTGGTAAGTCAGTAAGTGCTGTGCCAGGGTAGGACTGCGAGACCACACTTAGTGGGCCAGGAGACGCCTCTGGGGAAATGACTCCTCATCTGAGACCTTAAGTTTATTTCAAAAAGAGGGAACCAGGCAAAGATATGAGAGAAGGAATCCAGGCAGAGGGAAGGCACGGGGGAGGGCAGCAGCGAGGTAGAGCCTCAGTGTTGCCTGTTGTTCCAGGAGGCCAGAGTATGGGTAGGAGGGAGTAGGAGATAAAGATGGAATGGAGGGCAATGACAGCTCAGTACTTGAGACCTGTGTTCTGCAGTTTGGACTTTCAAAAGCACATATCCTCTGTTTAGCATCCTGTAGCCTGCATCCTACTCTGTAGGTTGTAGGATGCTAAACAGAGGATATGCGCTTTTAACGGTCGTTCTGACCAGACGATGAAAATAGATATAAGGTAGCCAAGGCAGGAAGCAAGATAACAGTTAGGAGGTTATGAAAGTTTGAACCTGGATGCTACTCGGTTGGATCTGAGAGCGGTTTGAATGATGGAACTGACAGAATATGGCTTTGGATCAGATTTAGAGCAATTAAGGCCATCATGGGCAACTATCAATTTTCTAGCTTCAGCCATAAGTTCATTCTGGCTTTGATTGTCAAATATATCACAATTTGGGCCTCATGTACTATTTCTTTCCATCCTTTTGTATGTTCCCTGCTAGGCTTAGCCTCTTAGTTATCATTTCTTTGCTTTTAATCAATAACTTTTAATTGCCAAATGAATCGATGAGTTCATAAAAAGATTTGTAAAATGCATATCCTTTCACTGACGAAGAGATAATAGAAATAACAAAAGTGACAACAAGAGCTAGCTCTTTAGGTGCATTTTTTTGGTGTGCTTGGCTTTAAACTGACCATTCAGCGTTCATTATCTCACTTAATCTTCACAATAAATAGTAGAGAGAGATAATTCTTATTGTGCCCTTTTTGTAAGTGAGAAGGCTGAGGCTGAAATTGCTTAGGCAACTTTTCCAAAATGTGACTGACTCCAGAACTTGTAAGCTAAACTTACTCTTGCAATTTAAATTGCGCCCTTGGACCAACAGCATCAGTGGCACCAGGAGCCTGTTAGAAATGCAGAGTTTCAAGCCTCACCCCAGAGATCCTGAATCTTTATCTGCATATTAACAAGAGCCTTAGGTAATTCCTAAGCACACTGAAATTTGCTATCCCGCACTCCCAACCTAGTAGAGAGATTTAATACCTTACTTAGGATTTAGTACAGACAGACTATAGGAATCAAGATAATTTTAACCAGCATTTAATCCATATTATCCAGGTGTCAATGAAACTAAACCAAATGAATTAATTGTATAATTCATATCCACAGGATTTATATGGCTGTGTCTGTGCACATATCTGGGTCAAATGTTGTATGTGAATCATAAAGAAGATAATTGGTAGAATATTGTTAAGCACTTAGAACCATCACAGTGAGAAATGTCCAGTGTTCTGGTCTAAGGATTTTAGCGCTTCCAGTGTGGGAGGTGTTCAACCTGATTTAGCAATTACACTCTAATGTCATTAACATGAAATGGCCCCAATAAAAGGAATAGAAGTCAATCTTAACTACAGCTCTGCGATGCTTTATTGCTCTATTTCACCCTTACTTACTCATTCCTACTCCATGAGAGGTAGCTGTAAAGAAAGTTTCCAAAAGGCAAGCTACATTATCAACAGAATCATGAACATGAATGATGACCTCATTGCGTTAACATTGATGAACAATTGTAATCTTGAAGGCCATTGCTGCTAGATTATATAGGTTCCTACAATCTTTATTTTCATCTAATTCTTGACTATTTGCCCTGGGGTTGCATGTGTTTCCTCTAAAAATGTAAGCGTGATTTCAACACCTACGTGAATTTGTTCTCATTTTACTGGATTTTTCTTGGAACCTCTGTTGCAGCAGTTTGTGAAGTAGCTTACTCAATCTTTTCTTCAGCTTGTCATGGATACTATATTACCTCCTCAAATAAGTTCTACAACGTATGAGAAATATTGACTACAATGATAACAATTGCCTGTATTTATTGTGCATTTACTTTGTGCCAGCCACTACTGGGCCCTTTACATGCGTTGAGTTCATTTACTCCCCTAACTCCTCATTTAAAGATTTAAATTTCCCCAATTTACTTTTATTGAAACAATTCCCAACTTTTCGTTAGAATATTAAAGAGGTTAGCAAGGCATTTTTATAGGTATTTTTATTACTAGAATAGACTCTTATAGAATATTTTGTTCATTTACATTAGAAACTTAGCATTCTTAAGCAAGAGTGTCCACATGGAATGTGCAATGCAAATAGTGAACCCTAATGTAAACTATGGCCTTTAATTAGTAATAATGTACCAATATTGGCTTATAAATTGTAACACATGTACCACACTAATTAATGCAAGATGTTAATAATAGAGGAAATGGGGTGAGAGAGTATATGGGGACATATTTTCAATACTTTCTTCTTAATTTCAGGCAGGGGGATGTATTTTGAGTACTTTCTGCTTAATTTTTCTGTAAGCCTAAAACAACTAAAAAATATAAAGTATGTTAATTTAAAAAAGAATATTTATGTTATAAATTTTGTACACAATTTCTTTCTTTGACAGCAAATAGTATATACCAGATATTTCCTATGACCCTATTGCTCCAACACTGGATGAAAATTGAAGATTCTCAGTCCCTCTCTGAATCTAGGACTCTGTCCACTTGGCCAGTTTTTGTGGCAGCATCTTGGTTGACCAGTCATCCCCAACACTGTAGAAGGCAGACACTAGACAGCCATTGGGAAACTTTCCCTCTGATTAGCATCATATGGTGGCTCCCTTTCCAATCCCTTAGAATATGTGTTATGAGGACAATGCTTTCTTAACTCCCCATGTTTAGCCTTATATCTTCCATTTTGCAGAATGAATATTAGCCCTCTTGAGGTTTGTTTTTCCTCTTTCGGTGTCCAAACTACATTATAAACAAAGCAATGATTGCGTAAAAACTTTTCATGAGTGATCCTTTTGTATCATCAATCCCCAATTGACAGTGATTCAATAATTCTATTTCTGAAGCTAATTTTCTCCATGGTTATGATCATAATATCTTCATTATTTTTTTGGTTGCATGTAATGTGCCAACGTCTTCTTCCCTCCAAATACTAACCACCACGTCATCACCTTTTACTAATTGGGCTATCTGGTCTTACATGCTATTTGTTTCAGGTCTACTTATGTGTCTAGTTTTTCCTATTGATTTTTTATAATTTGGCATCCCTTCACTGGGCTCTTCCCTACCCAGGCAAATCTCTGTCTTCCAACATATGTAGATAAATTGCTTACATGATTGTGAAGGTGTTACTTTTAATTTGCAGCAAAAAGGTATCTATTCTAGATTACAAACTTAAGTCTTCTACAGAAATCAATAACCTGATTATTTTACAGGTTATCCACTGAGCTCCACAGGGTTAAATACAATTACAGCATTATCCCAGCACAGAGAAATCGAGAGTGTAGGAAAAGGTAAACATTATCCTCTAAAAGTACAAAGTAAATGGAGACTCATTTGCAAGAATGTGAGTGTTTATTGTGGATGGCACATGCTTTAGAAAATAATTTCACTTCAAGACCTTACTGCATACATAGGACGTCTACTCTAATGTTAGAAATATGGGCAAAATATACTAGTTTCATAGTTCTTTGCCCTGTTCACAATGTGTTTTCACATAGCTCACCATATTTGCATTTCACAACTATGTGAGATAGGCAGGGGCAGGAATTATCATACTTTATGCATTTTAAAACTGAGGATTAGGCCGAGTGTGGTGGCTCACACTTGTAATCCCAGCACTTTGGGAGGCCGAAGTGGATGGATCACCAGAGGTCAGAAGTTCAAGAGCAGCCTGGCCAACATGGTGAAACCCCGACTGTACTAAAAATACAAAAATTGGCGAGGCATGTGGTGCATACTTGTAATCCCAGCTACTCCAGAGGCTGAGGCAGGAAGATTGCTTGAACCCAGGAGGAGGAGGTTGCAGTGAGCCGAGATTGTGCCACTTCACGCCAGCCTGGGCAACAAAACAAAACTCCATCTCAAAAAATAAACAAACAAAAAACCCAAAAAACTGAGGATTAAAGAAGTTAAATTACTTTTTCAAATACTATTAGTTAATGTTTGTCAAATGGAAAATAATATCATTTATTCTAATTCTTAGATCTCTGCAAATGCTTTTCATCCTTAGTTAAGAGGCCTACCCTCCCTTGAAACTGACTGTCCTATTAATCATTCAAAACAACAGTAAAGTTTGAGACTTATGATAGATGTGATAAATAATAACAGTATAATATATGAATTTTTAAACATAGATTATTTCAATTGCCCATTAATCCAGCTGGGATACAAAGCTTCCCCATAAGACATCCCGGAGCAAGATCCAGAAATTATTATAAATCCAGTGAAATTGTTTAGGACACTAGAGGTATAAATTCATGTCATTGAAAGAATCTAACATTGGTAATAGCACTCTGTTCACAGAAGTTTGGAGAATTGAATGTGGGTAATCTCTAGAGAAAATTACATACACAGAGCATGCAAGTCAACCAGCATTAACTCACTCAATTGCAGCCCAAATTATACTTTTCAGGAGCTGGGTCTCTAATCTTTTCTTAGACTCAACTGATCTATTACTTCTATTGATGTGCAGTTTAGCTTGGTTACTTCCAATGAATAACTTTTTGTAAGGAAATTGGTTTTCCTCTTGGAAAAAAAGGTACATAAATCTCCCCGAAGGTTTTTCTCTTTTTCCTTCTGAATTTAACTAATTTTCTATATATCTGATTAGGAAAATACAGCTACTTATAAAGATATTTTTTACATGGTTTCCAGATGATTTCTAACCCTCCTTTTTTTTCTTCCTCCTTGCCTTCTAGTTGTATGAGATTACAAGGGATGTACTTAGTTAGGCACTGATACACAGTTCTGAAAACCGTCTTTGCTTTCATTGCCCCTGTATTAAAGAATTCCAGTATTCGCCATAGTGAAATTGCTGTGCGATATTTGTTTTAAAATTCCAAAAACTAAATGGGACTTCAGTTAAACCTTGAGTAGTTAATAGCTATTTAGATAGTTGAAGCATATTTTGAGTAGTGTTAATACACTTCAGACAATTTAGTTAGGAGCATACATCAAAGTTTTGTTACAGTCTTGCCATAAAGGGAAAAAGGCCATTAGTACAATCTTACTGATAGTGTTGTCTGTAGACCAGTGCTGATCTGTGAGCTCGGTGCTCCCAGATTGGGAGGAATAAGTACAAAACCTGAGAATAAGCATTTAAAAACATACACAGTGATTGAAATCATTCAGTGTCTGTTAAATTTAATAATAAAAGATTTGGATTTATATCCTGTAATGAAAAAGTGCCATTGATTCAACATCTCTTTTTTTTTTTTTTTTTTTTTTGCATTTTATAAAAGTATCAGTGACGAGCCGGGCGTGGTGGCTCATACTTGTAATCCCAGCAGTTTGGGAGGCCAAGGCGGGTGGATCACGAGGTCAGAATTTCGAGACCAGCCTGACCAACATGGTGAAACCCCGTCTCTACTAAAAATACAAAAATTAGCCAGGTGTGGTGGCATGTGCCTGTAATCCCAGGTATTTAGGAGGCTAAGACAGGAGAATTGCTTGAACCCGGGAGGCTGAGGTTGCAGTGAGCAGAGATCACGCCACTGCACTCCAGCCTGGGTGACAGAGCGAGACTCTGCCTCAAAAAAAAAAAAAAAAAGCATCAGTGACAATAGTTTGGAAGTAATAATACTAATTAATAAACTAATTAATGCCTCTTCACCACAGAGAGTTTGAGAAACAGTGCTGAGGGAGGCCAATTCAAAGATTTTCTCATGGTAGGTGCATTTCATTTAGAAAAAAGAATAGTTAGAAAATCATTTTTAGGTTATAGCTTTAAAAATTTTATTTTACTGGAGTCAGGCAGAAGAGAGAGTTTGATACTTAGAATTTGGGTTACCTCCATTCCTCCTGTCTTAAGCTTTCCATGTGGACTAAGTTTATTTGAGGCAGCTGATCTTCGAGTAACTCTGATTGTCCAGTTTTAAATAAAAATGGCTATTTTTCAGGAAGAGCCCAGTAAAACGGGGTTTCATTCATAATCTCTGTGATGGGTACTCCAACACCAGACTGGTATTTCTGAGAGAGAATGGGGTCAGAGAAGAGGCCACAAAATGCCCTTTAGTGACCCTATTTGTTCTCCCTAATATCCAAATTAACATATCTTTCATCAGATAGATACTCAGCTCCCAAATGTAAATTGTTTGCCCCCACAAAAGATAATTTTTATATTGAGAATATATTATACCATTCCCCTAATTGAATTCATGAAATTGTTGTGATAGGAAGTGTTCACAATTTACAATCTTTTAAAAATAACTATATGTAGGAATACATTCTCCTCCATCAAAGCAATATTCCAACCATGATTATATGTGAAATACATTCATGTCAAAGGGGAAATAAAATATTGCTTTAGAACATTACTTATGGTTGAAAAGATTCTGTTCTAGTAAAATAACCTGCCTTTATAGAGTTTCCTTGATTTTTAAATTAATATCTAATCATATTTGAGTCTTTTTCATTTTATTAATTTCAATTTTAGTCATTTTCTCCAATTAGACAATTTATAAAAATCCTTCTCTATACAGTTACAAAAATAGCTTTTATTTTGAATGGCATATTGCCCACTCTCTCACTTTCAAAAAAAGGAGGAAAGAATATCACAAATTATATTTCTTAGAATGAAAGTGTTGATTTTATAGTGCATTAGAGTTTGTTTTCATAACCTGCTTTGCTCTTTAGATTTAATATTTTCTCACTAGTTTATAACTCCACTGTATCAGTCCATTAAATCACTAACAAGAACATCACAGTACTGGAGGTAAATGCCCTTAATAAGATTTGGTTTGAATAGATGAAGGAAAAATTCTATCGTTGGCCCAAAGTTTGAGAGTACTGTTAATAATGACCTTTCTATCTATTCCTTTCTCAGAGTAGGAATAGTACATAGTTTGCTATTATATGTATTAAAATCTTGCCAAACTGCCAATATTTTAAATAAACACATATTTGGAGAGAGTAGAAAACAATCATAAATTAGGCCAGAAAATTGTGGTATTTTGGATATAAAGATATACTTTTAAATTTTGAGGGTGATATATTTTATTTAGAACATGATAAAGATAAGAACACGTACCTTTCTTCAATGTCCCAAGGATTTGCATATAAGCCAGATTCATAGCACAGAACAAATTGATAAAATTATCCCAGTACTTTTTAACCACTAACACCCACGTAGAGTTGAAGCTAGATTTTAACGGTGCTTAAAGGCACCACGGTGTGTTATTGTAAGTTTAAATTTCAAGATTGTTTCAAAGTTAAAATCTCTTTGCCTATTGGAAAGAAAAGTTGGAACTTTAAAAAAAGGTCTGTTCCAATAAGCAGATGTGAAAAGCCATTTTGGTAAAATTATTTGCGGATTTCAGAGTCAAGCACACCCTAAACATGTGAAGAATGAAGTGTGGATTATATTAAAATGGATGTTAAGCAGGAGGGGGCAACTGTCACCACCTAGGAAGCTAAAGTTCCTTTCCAAAATCAACAGAATGAAACAATTATACCCGGTAAATGGTACACGGTACACCAGCTGCAGCTCAGCAGCCATTGGCTTTGATATTGTGCCCTCTGGTGGGAAAATTTATAAGTCACAATTTTAACAGTTAAACTGACTCAGTAAGACTGTTGTTTCTCATGTCAGGGCTATATGGCTTTATGTATAATCAAACTTCAATCTAAGGGAAAGTACATGACAATTTCTCCAGACAGAGTTGACTTAGGTATTAACTAATGTAACCTCTTAATTTTTCCTGGAGATAATAAATGAGTAATGAGGCATGAAAGAAGTAAACTATTTATTATTCAGTTCTCCAGTGTCCCAGGTAAGGTATTAATTACTGAATACCTACTAAGTGCCAAACACTATATAAGCATTGGTTCATTTAATCTCATCAATTCTGATTTCAGTCTAATCCTTTTCCTCTTCATTTTCTGTTAATTTAAGGTTTCCCCAGGGCTAAAATTCTATCTTTGGTCTACTGATACTTGCATATTCAGGCTTTAAGTATGTGGTTTTTGATCCCCTTAGAGAGGGGGTTCTAATCTAACTGATCTCAGGAGATACGGTTCTCTCTAGTGATAGGCTTGAAACCTGGAGTCCATTACAAAAATCAGCAGTGGGATTGGGAAATCCAACTCCAGGCTACCTATTCCTATGCCAGGTGAAGACAAAGGTTCGTGGTGGAGCACTACTGTGGGATTAGAGAAGCCAGAAAAGCTGAGGAGAAAATGAACGGAGGAGGCAACCGAGCAGTTGAGGCGAAGCAGACAGGGTCCCAAAGGGGCAGGGGAGCGCACTGGGGCATTTTCACCCAGCTTTGGTGTGGGCTTGTAGAGATAGTGCCAGGTCAATTTGAAAGGTTCCGAATAGGCCAATGAATATATGTATAATATAAAACTTTTTAGAATTAGAAGATATTACAATTATATAGTTCAACTTTTGATTCTCCAACATCATCTTACTTTTTTCCTTGTTATAAGTTATAGTATACGATACACATAATAACATAAGAGCTAACCCTTACAGGCTACTCTGTCTTATGCTCTAAGCACTCTGCATATACGAATCCAGTCAGTCCTCACACACACCCTAAGAAGTGGGCAGTGTTGTTGCCTTTAATTTACCTATGAGGAGACTGAAGCCCAGAAGGAGTAAGTGCCATCCCAAAGATCACATGGCAAATGGGAAGAGGTGGGATTTGAACCCAAGCCATCTGGCTTCAACCTGTGTCCCTAAACAGTACTCAGTGCCTGTATGAAGTTAGGTAGCATAATAATAATAAATCAAACTCCTGGAAAGCCCTGACTCAACTTCAAAAATAAAATGTATCACTGGGCCCAGTAAAGGCGCTCCCACACACCTTTCCCAGACATCCCTTTTAGTTGAGTCAAGTCCTGAAAGGTGACGTGGTTGGCCCATAGTTATTATATCTTGCTGAGTTTAAAATCCAACTGTTCAATTATATGGATGCTACGTAGTAGCAAAAGTACATAAGTAGATGTTTACTAGTTCACTGATTATTTATTGAGGGCAATAAAATAGAATTTTGCCTTATATGCATTTTTGGCTTTTTGTTTTAAATTATCCCCTTATTTGATGTTAAATAAACACGTCTGTTATTGCATTTGCATTTGAAAAACTTTTAGGCTGTAATAGTCACTCATTAACTAATGAACTAATTAATTCACCAACATTTGTAAAACCCCTACTGGGTGGCAATCACCATGCTAGAGACAGGGATGCAATGAACCTCACACTGGAAATGGCTTGTACCACTCATGAGACCTAATGGTTAATGTTTCAGGAACTTTGTGAACAAGCCATCAAACACAACCATTGTTAAAAATTAGGGCCAGGTGTGGTGGCTTATACCTATAATCCCAGAACTTTGGGAGGCCGAGGTGGGCAGATAACCTGAAGTCAGGAGTTCGAGACCAGCCTGACCAACATGGTGAAACCCCATCTCTACTAAACATACAAAATTAGCTGGGCATGGTGGAGCATGCCTTTAATCTCAGCTACTTGGGAGGCTGAGGCAGGAGAATTGCTTGAACCCAGGGGGCAGAGATTGCAGTGAGCCAAGATCGCGCCATTGCACTCCAGCCTGGGCAACAAAAGCAAAACCCCATTTCAAAAAAAAAAAAGAAAAAGTAAAAATTAGATTACATAAACATACCAACATATAAATTATAAAAACAAAGTTAATAAATACTAAAAACTCATAGCTTCCCAATTTTTTCTATATTTTATTATTAATCATGCTCTTGAGGTTGTGTACATGTATTGTAGCTATATGGTGGAAATCAACGTTAAGAATGTGCTACTGAGCATCTCTTCCCAACTCCATGTCCAGAGACCTCATTGCTAGCTTGAAATTGGCCATTGTGTGAGTACTTACTCCATGGACATTTACAAATGCTACAAATCAGGGCTTTTCCTCCCAAAAAGCCACTTATTAAACATTTAGCACCACACCACTAGTTACAATGAAGATTAATATACAACCTCTAGCAAAATACAATTATTGATCTAATGGGACCAGTAATTTGAACAATGCATACATCAAAAAAAAAATGTTGTAAAGGCTGAACAAAACTATCAACTCCACCATGATTTCCAACAATGATCTTCTGTATAGAATTTTGCATCTCATTCAGTTCAGCTCTGATTTTGGTTATTTCTTTTCCCCTGTGTGCAACCGTGACCACTTAAAGTTTCATCCTTAACATAGTTAAAATCAACCCAATTTCCATGTTTTCTAAAGTTGTCAGTGTTCTCTGAAATCTGCAGATGGAAATGGAGAGCTGATATGACGCTTCTGAAATTGGCATCATCCAGGTGGGACTTTTGGGCAGTAGCATCTATAATGTTTTCAATCACAGCTCTGTGACCTGTTTTTCACAAACCGGACTTGGGGCAACCACTCAGCTTATTAATAAGCACCTCACAATAGCTGCCATGTCTCTTCTTTAAGGTGAAAAGGCATCTGCGGTATTTATCTAAGAGTGTTTAAGTGCTATGGTAGTGGCTACAGTTCCTTCCCGGACCAGCTTGTGCTTCATCTAGGCAGAGAAAATTCTCAGAAACATCCACGGAGTCTCTGGGCTTCCATGATGAATTACACATGATTTAATCTGGAATTTGAGGCACTTCTAACTAGAACCTTCCTTCCCAAATATCTGTACTTGAATACATTTTAATCCTCAAGCCTGAGTGTACTAGAATAAACTTTTTTACTTTTTTCTGTAACTAAAATTATTTTCTGTTTTGATGCTTTACTATGCTGGGTAACTGAAACTAAGTCTCTTTCCCTGGGACCGTGTCCAATTCCTGGAGGCCTTGGAGCACAAAGGTGTCACAGACAGAGCCCTCTGCTCTTGGTTGTTAGTTGGGTATGCTGATTCACAGAGGTGATATACTCTGGATTTCAAGCATGTGTCCACACACTTCACTTCTACACCCTTGCTTGTCCTGGCAGCAAAGTAGCACCAGAGATGCCAGCAGGCTGGGGCATGTCTGTGCCACTCTCAGGCAGTGGGAAGCATTCTGCTCACCCCCCTCCCATTGTCCAATACACACACTCACACACACACACATTCTGGGGATGCTCTGAGTCTGTCTTGGACTCATCTGCCCAGCCGCAGCTCAGCAGACCCTCTGACCGTCCTGAGCATTTCCTCCTCTGTCCTCCTGCTCAACCTGGAGGAGACCTGGAAAGGGGACTTCTTCTTCTTCTCCATCCCCTCAAGAATGAGATGTGGTCCCTTCTCCACCCCCTGGGAAATGAGACAAGGAGGTGAAGTCCTCTGCTTCCTGCCTCCAGGTAATGACAAGAGGAGAAAAGAGCCTGGGAGGGCTCCATTCCTTTCCCAGCAAGAAAGGTGACGAGGGACAACAGCAGGAGCACGGAGGAAATCATGTCTTATTAACCAAGTGTACTCCAAATTCCAGTAAAATTCCCAGATATAATTAAGGTGTTTCCTGCAGTTTAAATGGCAAGTTAGGCTGAAAGAGGACAGTTAAATGTAGAGAATAAATCCCCATTCAGCATCTTTAGCTGTACTTGAGCTTGAGATTCTAACCTTTCTCCCATGGCACCTTCTCTCTGTGACTTCAGAGTGTGTGTCTATGTGTGGGTGTGTGTGACTAACAAGATATTATTAATCTGGAAAGGCAGGCTTCATCTAATCTAAGCACTCCATCACCTTCCTTCTTCGGTTAACATCATACACTATACACAGTTGAATCATGATCTTGCCCAAAATGTCACAAAAAGAAAATAAATATCACAATGAATAACTGCATCTTAAAGAGTTGGCACTCAGTGAACATCGGTTCTATTTAGAGAACACTCTCCTCCCTGTTCCCTGCAGATGGTCCCATCAGCCTACAATTCAGGCCCATTAGGAAGCCCCCTTGCTTCTTCGTATTACTGTGTGCTCTGAATCAAGGCTCCAAGTAGAACACTACAGGGGAGGCATTTTCCCTCCTACAAACCTTTTAATCTCACCTTTGTCATTTGGATAGGTAGAAAATAATCTCTCATTGTAGTTTTTACTTACATTTCTCTTACTGTAAGGCTGAGCATCTTTTTTTTTTATTTTACTTTAAGTTCCAAGATACATGAATGTGCATGTTTGTTACATAGGTATACTGTGCCATGGTGGTTTGCTGCACCTATCAACCTGTCATCTAGGTTTCTTTAAACTTGTTTAGGAGCTATTTGTATTTCCTTTTGGTGCATGGCCTTTTCCATATCTTTTGTCTTTTTGTGCTTTACCTATTAGGTTGCAGGAGCTCTTCTTACGTCTATGAGTTTAGTCTTTTGTCATGAGAGTTGCAAATATATTTCCTGGTTTGTCATTTGTTTATGGAGAGTTTTTTTCAGGGATATTTTCTTTCATATAACTGACATTATCGAGCCTTTGTTTTGCAGGGTTTAGATCTTTCTCAGAAAGGCTTCTCCCAGTCTGAATCAAAATTAAACATCTTCCTCTTGTTTTCCTCAAGTACTTATCTGTCCGTTTGTTTATGTTTGGATTATTTGATCTGTCTCCAATTTCTGGTAGGATAGTTGTGATGTAAGGCTCTAACCTTACCCTCCCCCAGACTCCTCCCAACACAAGATTGTTACCCAGATATTCTTTTAGGAATACTTGTTGAATAATCCATCCCTTACCCACTGGTTTGAAATACCATCTCTGCTGTATACCATCTTCACACATTTATTTTGGTCCATTAGTGAAAGTTATATTCTATTTTATTGATTGTCTTTCTTTTTTAAGCACTAGTATCTTACTATCTTAATTATTGTGCCTGTAAAATATGTTTTAATATCGATAGGAATATTGCTATTTTCTCTTCCTTTTTTCCAAGAATTTTTCTGCCTATTCTTGCTTGTTTATTTTCAGTATTCAGTTAGGATTTACCTGTTCAATCTTTCGCCCAGATCATCTAGAACTAGGTGTTTTCATTGGGATTGCATTACATTCTAGATTAACTTGTGGAGAATTCATATATTTATGAGGTCGAGTCCTCCTATTCAAGAAATATGAAATGGTATAAGCAATTTATTATGAATGATAAAGTATCAACATGAGAGAATTAGTCATATTTTTAATATAGTTAGAATAAATTTCAGGCTATTTATAAGCACTCATACTTATTGCATTCAGATACACGTCTCTTGAATAAGAGAAAAAGTAACCACAGTTGCAGTTAGCTCCCTAGGGATTCCACACACCCCTTGGCCTATTTTACCTCTGCACTAAAAGGAGTGTATTCTGCATGTAAACATCATCCATCCTTGAGTCACACTGAGGAGAAAAGGTTTTGAATAGCAGCCAGAGCATATGCTCTTCTTTATCTAATACAAATTGCTGTACTTTATTGACCTTTTCCTGGGATATTAATGTTTCAGGTCAGTATTGGGCATAACTTGCTGCTATATTCTTGTATTTTTGTATGGACTTTTTATTCTTTAGCTCACGTGGAATTACAAGTTAGCATAGCTTCCTGGAGATTTGGGAGGCACAGGGCTTACTCTTAGAAAATAGCAAAAGAGAGCATTTATAACAGTGTGGAAAAGAAGCAGTTCTCAAGTTTTCTTGTACTTACCTCTGGCTTTGCTTTTGTTTCAGAGGAATACTTTAGAGACAGAAGAATAAAACATTAAATAGACTGGACTGGTTATGCGATTGAATTCAATATGGGCTTGTTTTGGCTAATGTTAACATGGGTAGAGATTACATGAATCCATCAAGGGGAATAAAGAGAAATTAGATTTCTGGGTATAGGAAACGTATAATACAGATACTGCTTTCCTAGAGCAGGGTCCCAGGCGAGTTTAGATTGTAATGAGCGTTAGAGAAACCCTTTTTGTATTATTAAGATTACAAAATACAATTTTATTTGCATCTACTTTGGCAGCTCCTTATTTCATTTTTAATTATGAGCAGTAATAATATTTACTATCTATAAGACTATGTATCACTTGCCAAGTATTTTACATATGTTTATCTCCTTTAATCCTGATAATGCTATCATGTTGTTTCTTCTCCCCATACAAGTGAGGAAACTAAGGCACAGAAAAGATAACTCGGCCAAAGTCACAAAGATAGCAAATGCAAATGGGGCAACCTGAGTAAAAACAAGCTTTTAAACACTATGCCATGCTTAACCTTTTATGACAGACTAAAAGATCTGATTGTATTTTTGCTCTTCATATGTCAATATAAAACATTTTGTCAAAGTGGTAAAATACAAACATTTATACACACTGTTGCACAGTGGCAAGAGTCAAATCTTGTTTTAAATTAAATAGCATTAGGATGTCAGCGTTGGAAACTTTCCCAAGAAATCCCATTTCCCTTCATGGGCTCCACATTTTGCTGAATGAAGACACATGCACAGAACACTAATATGCCATGTCATTTGTTCAACACCTGTTAGGTACCTATTATGCATATAGCACTGTACATCTCTAGCCATATTATACATAATCTATGTGTCTTATTGTACGCGTAATTAGGAGTTATTTTCTCTAAAATAATTCTTTGATATCTTAAACAGGTTCCTCCTATGTTATATGAGATATATCCCCTCTAGTTCCAATGCCTTGTAAGAAGTATTCTATCACTACAGCACATGCACAGGGAAATGTGGTACATCTCATACCAAGAGATGAAACTTTCATCCCTTAAACAAAATAGAACAATCTTTCTCAACATCTATAACTTGGGCATAAAATACAGGGTAGGTTGTTGTGAAGATTAAATAAATTAATATACATGACACTCTTAGAATAATGCCAGATATGCAGTGCCCCCTTAACAAGTGGTATTCTTTTGATTACTTATTATCACAGGAATCATCATTATTTTTAGGTAGAAATGTTCCTCTGATTTTCCCCCTCGCTGAGAATAAATGAGAGTGAGGAGCCCCTGATGTGTGTACCCTGGGTGTCTGGCAGTCAGTCAGTGAGCCCTGTGTGACAGTGAGGAGAGGAGGTAGTGTGAAGAATAAGAAGGAAAAGAAAGTGGTGAGAAAGATGGAAAAGTCTAGCTGGAAGCGCAAAGGGAGTAGTTATGGAAAGCATCTCAATAGCTGTCATCTATTTACCTTTAATTGCGTTGTCCAAAATTTACAGCAAACAAAGCAAACATTAGCATTTATACCAGCTCTCTTCAAGAAAATATATTTTGATTATTAAAAAACTTCTGAGGAAGTGAGAGACATAATTACTACCTGTATAGTTAATTCTAAATCATTAAACTTCCTCTTTATAATCATTAGGTTATAAGATGGAAAAAGAGCATAGAAATGCGTGAAGTGATAAAGATGGTTGGAAATTAGGCATCTAAATAGCCATTTCTTCAAAGAAATAGGCAATTTTTAAACATGTATTGAACTTTAAAAAAATTGTGTTGTAAAGCATAGACAAACACACTTGCTATTGAAGAAATTCTAAACTGTTGTACCTCCATTGAAACAAGACTGTACTTAAAGTTCCTTACCACAAAATAATAGAAACCAAGGAGTCTACGGTGTTCTTTTCAATAGGTGTGATGCTACAGGTATATAAGAATGAGGCGAGTCACTGGCCAGAGAGAGTTTCTAGTTGAGGTTAACAAGACATTTGTCCATGGAACTATCCTCCCTCCAAACAAACAAACAGTTAATGTGGCCCTTGAAGTTAATTTTCTGTAAACACACACACACACACACACACACACACACACACACACACACACACTTACTGTTTCACAAACCAAATCACCTGAAAGGCAGCCCCATCTCATCTGTGTATATGATAGGGAAGGGGTAAATAAATTTACTCAGTATTGGAAATTCATCTTCTAAGCTCTTGATACCCGGTCCTGCCCAAAGACACGCTGGCATGAATAACATGCAGGAAGCTGGACATGTTACTCTAGTCCAACCTCAGTTGTTTCACTCTGTCCTCTGCAGAAATATCTAGAGGTCCAGGCAAGAAGCATACCTCCTGAGTGAAACGTGTTATAAACACCATAACCATAATATTAGCAGAATTCTCATGAATTCTAGCTCAAGCGCACTCAGATCATAGTGGTATTAATGATACAGATACTGCTTTCCCATTGCTTACAGCAATTGTGGCCATGATTACCATACCTTTTAAGAATAAATTTGCAAAACAATAAACTAGTATACTGAAATGATAGAATTATGGGACATGTGGAAAAAGCTTTAGAACTCTTGCAGTCTAAGGCTGGGCATGGTGGCTTATGCCTGTAATCCCAGCACTTTGGGAGGCCAAGGCAGGCAGATTACCTGAGGTCAGGAGTTCCAGACCAGCCTGGCCAACATAGGGAAACCCCGTCTCTACTAAAAATATTTTTTAAAAATTAGCCAGGCAAGGTGGTGGCGCCTGTAGTTCCAACTATTCAGAAGGCTGAGGCAGGAGAATCGCTTGAACCTGGGAGACAGAGGTTGCAGTGACCCAAGATCAGGCCACTGCTCTCCAGTGTGGGTGACACAGCGAGACTATGTCTCAAAAACAAAAAAAAACTTTTCCAGTCTACCCTCCACCTACAGCTAAGAAAACAGACCCAGTTGTAGAAATAGTCACATTTGCAATTCCTTAATGTTTAAAGCAATCACCCCCACTATATTTAAATGTGTGATGACAGCAGATCTTATGTGGTAGCCATCCTCCAACATCAGGACTTTCTTCCTTTCATACATATTAGCTAAGTATGTTTATATTTATTCTGGCCTTGTTGTCTGACTTTACATCCTTTTAAATTTTCTTTCTTCAAATATCAACTTATCCTCAATATGAGGCACTTTCTCACCTTTGTTTTCTCTGACTCCCATCTATCCTATATTCTAAATTGTAGTTTGTCTTTGTTTACAGCTCACTGTTGTCCAACAGAACTTCTATGCTATTCCAAAACTTAGCATGCATTATCTATCAGGTATCTATTGCCCCAATAATGCTTCTTGACAAACCGCCACAGAACTCAGTAGCTTTATACAATAACAGCTCAAGAGTCTGCAGGTCAGGGCTTTAGGCTTTGCTCTGCTGGGTGATTCTTCTTGTATCAGTTGGTCTCATTCATGTGCCTAATATTTGCCTGGTATGACATAAGTGACTGGGCCACATGCCTCTCATCTTCTAGCAGGTTTGCCTGGACAGATGTGTTTTCATGGTTTTGGCTGAGATGTGACAGAAACAGCAAAAATTTACAAGGCTTTTTTAGGCTTCTGCTTAAGCCAAGTCTGCTAACATCCCATTGGCCAAAGCAGGCTACATGCCTGAGGCTACAGTCAGAGAGGACACTGCAAAGGTACATGGCAAAAGGATGGAAGGGTGAGGAAGTGGGGCTGTTAATGCAATCATTTCACCATATATCCTGACTAAAAACTTAATTATGAATGAAAGTAATATTGAATTTGACTGTACAGGGCCCAGGCCCAGGTGATTTTGAGGCAGAGATTTATATTGGTCACTTATATCAACAATCACGAATTTATATTTGTCACAGAGAGCAGTCTTTAGCACCATCTGACAATTGATGCTTTCTTTTGCAATAAAGAACAACTAGTATATAAATTATGTGTTATTTAATTCAATTTAATAAACATTAATTTACCACATATAGTGAATGAATAAACAGCCTATTGAGCAGCATAAATATAACAAGAGATCCCTACTGCACTCGAAATGGTCCCCATCTTTTCTAGTAGCATATCGACAGTGTGACACTCATACGATCAGAACCCAAGAAGTTAGAAAATAGGAATCTTGGCCAGGTGCAGTGGCTCATGCCTGTAATCCTAGCACTTTGGGAGGCCAAGGCAGGAGAATCCCTTGAGCCCAGGAGTTCAAGACCAGCCTGGGCAACGTAGGGAAACCCTGTCAAGAAAGAAAGAGAGAAAGAAAGAGAGAGAGAAAGGGAGGAAGGGCGGGAGGGAGGGAGGAAAGAAAGAAGAGAGAAAGAAAGAAAAAGAAAGAGAGAAAGAAAGAAAAAGAGGGAAAGAAAGAAAGAGAGAAAGAAAGAAAAAGAGGGAAAGAAAGATAGAGAAAGAAAGAAAGAAAAAGAGAAAGAGAAAGAAAGAAAGGAAGAAAGAAAGAGAAAGAAAAAGGAAGGAAGGAAGAAAGAAAAATGTTTCCTGGTTTAACTGGTGATGGACTCATACACATGAAACAAAATACCAGACATGGCCAGGCCTGGTGGCTCACACCTGTAATCCCAGCACTTTGGAAGGCCACAGTGGGAGGATCTCTTGAGGCCAGGAGTTAGAAACCAGTCTGGTCTACATAGTGAGACCCGATCTTTACAAAAGATAGATAAATAAATAAATAAATAAAATAGTTGGGTATGGTAGTGCATGCATGTAGTCCCAGTTATTTGGGAGGCTGAATAGGAGAATCACTTGAGTTCAAAGCTACAATGAGCCATTATCACACCACTGCACTGTAGCCTGGGCAACAGGGCAAGACCCTGTCTCAAAACCAACAAACAAACCCAGACATAATGAAGAAAAGATAGAAAATTCAGGGAAGGAATTCTTAGCCTTTCTAGATCACTGGGGTGGCCACATGAGGTGGTGACTGTGCATCTAATAGTTTTCCAAAAGTTACTCTGAGGGCAGCAGTTGGCACTGCTTGTGGGAATATAAGTTGAATTGCATATATTACATTCCAAGGACAGAAAGAATTAGAAGTGTTCTATCTGGAAAGTGATACGCTATCATTGAAATTTCTCCAGTCTGCTGCACAGAAATAAGGTGTGTTCACCCTGAGAAGCAGATGGGTGGGGGCATGACATAGAGAGCATGACTTATTATGACTCTTTGACATAACTGAGAGAGCTCACATTGTATGTTATATACCATCAACAACTTTCTCCATCAGACTGTTGATGAGAATTAACAACTAGAAGAAAAATGGCTTTTCCTGAGGTTTTTCCTTCCCCTTTCCTTACCCTGTCAGAGTGGATTTTTTAAAAAAGAAGTGAAATTCTATAATATAAGCTTGGGAAAGAGAAGAAGGAAGAACCCAGGTATCCCTGTAAACAAAATGACATATGATGGTCTTTCATGGTTTGGAGACCTTAGTAGAGACTGACCTATTAATGGTAACCCAGGAAATATGGATTCTCCTAGTTAAAAAGAAGCAACACACACTTATCATATTAGACTCTCAATAAATGCATGTGTGTAGAAAAAAAAATTGTCTTATTTAATGGCCCCATCCCCAACTTTCCAGTACTAAGAGATTTTACAACAGAGTTCTCACCTTAAAGATTCCACTAGATGGAGATCCTGAGCCATATTCCATGGTTTATGACAAAAAGAAATGTGAAAAAAAAAAATCAAACATTTTATTTTGCTTTTTGCTTCATTTTTTATAGCTTTTTTTGAAAGACTGCAGAGTAGAATTACTTACTGGTTGGTATATTAAAGAAAATCTGGCATGTACAAACAAGTTCTTCAAAGGTTTTTAGTAACACCTATCACAGGAGGCTGAATTGATACCAGAAACCAGGAGTGTACAAATCCATGATGGTATTTTATTATCAAAGAGAACTGGAAGGGGCTTGTGCTTTTCTTTAAAATCACAGTGACAAAATAACACATCAATTATTTGAACTGATTTGTTTATAATGACATTTACCTTAACTCAGATGATTGGATTCTGTCAACTCAAAATTCCTTTGTTCCTAGTCTAGTAAATAAGATAAAGTCAAGATGAAAAAAGTAGAGGGATGTAAATTTCTAAGGCTGTGAACTAAATGGCTCTTGCTATAATTACTGACAGATATTTGAACGCCATTGTGGGTTGACTCTCATGCATGTTACCTGGGTTCTGAAGGAAGAGGGTCATGAACTCCTTTGGTCATAAGAACATATGCACTTCCAGTGCTGCACACTGGGTAAGAGAGCCACTAGAAGCTGCCACCAAAAGCCTAAGCAGTGGGGCTAGCTGGCTCTTCTACAGACATATAAGGACTCTCCAGGATATCATGAAGACCTTATGGCCAATAGTTCCATCGCCTCCTCCTTTTCACAAATGGAGTCCAAAGGCCCCACCTGAGTGAATGGCAGAGCCTGGACCAGAAGGTCCCCTCCCAATGCCTGGCATTCCGCTGATTGCTTCCCACTGTTTGTCTGAGTTGATCTGAGTTCTTCCATGAAAAGCTTAACTTCTAAGGTTATGAAACCTGTAAAAGTCAGCCACACAGCCTTCTCAAAGGGGTAGGATGTAAAGGGATTTACATCAGGGAGACCAGCAGAATCAGAGGACAGTGCCACACTGGCCATATATTGTGGGACTCTTGTTCTTCAGGCCTCAGTATATTCGTCTGAAAATTGAGGAGGGTGGAGAAGACAATCTCCTTGTGCTGTGTTCATACACAGGTCTATCAATTGCTCTGGCAAGCTCAGATAAACTTGAGAAAATAATTCTAGGTAGTTTTATTGCCTCTGTCTCCCTCATAAAAACATAGTTCACTTGGGGAAATTGCTTTGGTGATCACCACACTACTAAAACAACCCATTACAAAGATTTATTTGGGAATATAGAAGTTAATCTTCCATCAGGGGCTATTTTAATTATTTGTTAAGGATTCCAGTTGAATTCTACTGTAATGAAATTGGTAGGCCATCAAAATAACCCAAATACCATTCTACAAAGAAAAGATGTATTTAGATATTAGGTATGATGGTGGTGGTTATTATTATTATTATTTTATACTTTAAGTTCTAGGGTACATATGCACAACGTGCAGGTTTGTTACATATGTATACATGTGCCATGTTGGTGTGCTGCACCCATTAACTCGTCATTTACATTAGGTATATCTCCTAATGCTATCCCTTCCCCCTCCCCCAACCCCACAACAGGCCCCAGTGGGTGATGTTCCCCTTCCTGTGTCCAAGTGTTCTCATTGTTCAATTCCTACCTATGAGTGAGAACATGCGGTGTTTGGTTTTTTGTCCTTGCAATAGTTTGCTGAGAATGATGGTTTCCAGCTTCATTCATGTCCCTACAAAGGACATGAACTCATCCTTCTTTATGGCTGCATAGTATTCCATGGTGTATATATGCCACATTTTCTTAATCCAGTCTATCATTGATGGACATTTGGGTTGGTTCCATGTCTTTGCTATTGTAAATAGTGCTGCAATGAACATACGTGTGCATGTGTCTTTATGGCAGCATGATTTATAATCCTTTGGGTGTATACCCAGCAATGGGATAGCTGGATCAAATGGTATTTCTGGTTCTAGATCATTGAGGAATCGCCACACTGTCTTCCACAATGGTTGAACTAGTTTATAGTCCCACCAACAGTGTAAAAGTGTTCCTATTTCTCCACATCCTCTCCAGCACCTGTTGTTTCCTGACTTTTTAATGATTGCCATTCTAACTGGTATGAGATGGTATCTCATTGTGGTTTTGATTTGCATTTCTCTGATGGCCAGTGATGACGAACATTTTTTCACGTCTGTTGGCTGCATAAATGTCTTCTTTTGAGAAGTGTCTGTTCATGTCCTTTGCCCAGTTTTTGATGGGGTTGTTTGTTTTTTTCTTGTAAATTTGTTTGAGTTCATTGTAGATTCTGGATATTAGCCCTTTGTCAGATGAGTAGATTGCAAAAATTTTCTCCCATTCTGTAGGTTGCCTGTTCACTCTGATGATAGTTTCTTTCGCTGTGCAGAAGCTCTTTAGTTTAACTAGATCCCATTTGCCAATTTTGGCTTTTGTTGCCATGGCTTTTGGTGTTTTAGACATGAAGTCCTTGCCTATGCCTATGTCCTGAATGGTATTGCCTAGGTTTTCTTCTAGGGTTTTTATGGTTTTAGGTCTAACATTTAAGTCTTTAATCCAACTTGAATTAATTTTTGTATAAGGTGTAAGGAAGGGATCCAGTTTCAGCTTTCTACATATGGCTAGCCAGTTTTCCCAGCACCATTTATTAAATAGGGAATCCTTTCCCCATTTCTTGTTTTTTCAGGTTTGTCAAAGATCAGATGGTTGTAGATGTGTGGTATTATTTCTGAGGCCTCTGTTCTGTTCCATTGGTCTGTGTCTCTGTTTTGATACCAGTACCATGCTGTTTTGGTTACTGTAGCCTTGTAGTATAGTTTGAAGTCAGGTAGCATGATGCCTCCAGCTTTGTTCTTTTGGCTTAGGATTGTCTTGGCAATGCAGGCTCCTTTTTGGTTCCATATGAACTTTAAAGTAGTTTCTTTCCAATTCTGTGAAGAAAGTCATTGGTAGCTTGATGGGGATGGCATTGAATCCATAAATTACCTTGGGCAGTATGGCCATTTTCACGATATTGATGATTCCTATTCGTGAGCATGGAATGTTCTTCCATTTGTTTATGTCCTTTTTTATTTCGTTGAGCAGTGTTTTCTAGTTCTCCTTGAAGAGGTCCTTCACATCCCTTGTAAGTTGGATTCCTAGGTGTTTTATTCTCTTTGAAGCAATTGTGAATGGGAGTTCACTCATGATTTGGCTCTCTGTCTGTTACTGGTGTGTAAGAATGCTTGTGATTTTTGCACATTGATTTTGTATCCTGAGACTTTGCTGAAGTTGCTTATCAACTTAAGGAGATTTTGGGCTGAGACGATGGGGTTTTCTAGATATACAATCATGTCATCCGCAAACAGGGACAATTTGACTTCCTCTTTTCCTAATTGAATACCCTTTATTTCTTTCTCCTGCCTGATTGCCCTGGCCAGAACTTCCAACACTATGCTGAATAGGAGTGGTGAGAGAGGGCATCTCTGTCTTGTGCCAGTTTTCAAAGGGAATGCTTCCAGTTTTTGCCCATTCAAAGGCCTTTGACAAAATTCAACAGCCCTTCATGCCAAAAACTCTCAATAAGTTAGGTATTGATGGGACATATCTCAAAATAATAAGAGCTATTTACGGTTATTATTTTTTTAACCATTTCCATAAAGCCAGTGTTTACTATATTCTCTATATTTATAACACTATCAAACTCAAGATAGTAAACTATTTGGGGAATTTCAAAGGAAGGTATGGCTCTAAGTTTATTCATTTGTTCAGTTCCTATGTGAAAGTGCTCATGAATATTCACAATAAACCGTGTGAGATTTGGGTGCAGAGATCCAACTTTCAGTGGGCTTGGTTGGGTTATTTTGTTGCCAATCTTTCTAATAGATGATGGAGGTCTGCTGGTGTGTATAGTATTGTTTTTATTCTAAGCCTAAATCTCAGTGGGATTTAGGAAAGGTCCCTCAACTGCAAGATAACAGAAAGTGCTGTTGAAAGAGACAAGTGCTTAGGATAGTAAAATAAGTATGGGGAGATAGAAACCATATATTGGAGGTCTGTATGGTATTTTAGTTGACTCTCATTGTAAGTGATGGAAACCAACCCAGAGCAGCTTGAAAAAAAGGGGGTATTTCTTATGAGGATAGAGGAGGTCTCATTGCATCTGGTGACAGGAAAAGAGCTGGACCTCAGACAGGACTCAAAGGATCTGGACACCCATCAAGAATTTAGAGAGGGCTCACTTTCTATCGCTGTTCTATGTCCTTCCACTTCTTTCTCTCCTTCTGCCTTTCAATAGACCTGAAGAGAATAAGGTAGATATTGCATAGTGCCTGCATTGACAGTTTCTCAGCAAAAAAGAAAAAATAAATAAATAAGACCAATCAGACTGACTGACCGGCTATTTCTACACTAATCCCAAATTCTTGAGGAGGCAAATCTGAGTGGACTGACTTGGGACCATGTGCCCATCTTGATTTGAACAACTCTGATCTGGGGAGGGGACAGGACACACAGGGCTTCTGAACCTACTCTTGGGGATGTCATGGTAGCTCTCAAGAGGTCTGTCATCCAGGAAATAGCAGTGTTAGATGGGGAAGGAGGCTGGGGAGCCTAATGGGATCAGATAATTTCATGTAAATCCTTTCTCTCTCCCTTAGTACTCACAAGACTTCAGACAAGTTATTTAACCCTCACCTCCTTAGTTTCTTCACTGTAAAATGAAGGTGTCCATAGCATTGTTGAGAAGATGAAAACAACGAATCCATGTAAAGTTGACAGCACAGTGCCAAGAACATAACTAATAAATATTGGTTTTGATACTGTCATTATTAAAAGGTACAGATATTTTAAAAGAAAATATCCAGTTACCTTGAGTCAATTTCTGAGGCCGTAGAAACTTGTTAGTAACCTCTCATTTTGCAATCCTCCCTTTTTTGTCATTAAGTGTAGACATTACATTCAAACGCCCACTTTATACTAAGACTTAGAGGAAGGTTCAGAGGACTCTTTTTCCCTCACGTTCCCCTCAGCCCTGCTAGTCTTGGCTCTTCTGCCAAAACCATTACACTTAGAATCATTTACACTTCCTGACTTTCCCCCAGTCTGAATCTTCTGCTCTGCTTTACTTATCTCTAACTATCCTCTATTTTGAAATTGTCTGACACTCATATTCCCACACCACTACCCCCACCTTGGCTCGTTTTCTCTTCTCGGTTAACAACTTTATCTCTAAACAGCTTCAAGTCTTCAAATCTCTGAGACCTTCCTACCTTCCTTAAAAATGTGAGGGCCACTGCCCCATCAGGGGGAATGTCTACAGCCATTAAGTCCTATAGGTACCAAGAACTCTCCATGCAAAAAAAGAAAACAAGAGAAGTCCAATTTTGAGAATTGATGCCAGATTTACTAAGAATATTATAACATGTGATCATTCTAAAGTAATTTCTATTTCTGAGTGTAACACTATATAATAGGCATATTAACTAGGTTGGCTGGTAAATGAACAAGGACTTTAGAATACATCTGTTCTACATAAGATTTTCATTTAAGGGAGCTAATTATATCCATACCAGTAACCTTGGGTTAGTGTGGGCTATCGACCATGAGTTGGCAATGGCCTCATTATGTAGAACTGAGTGTTATAAATGATAGTCATTAAGACAGGATTTTACCTTTATTTAGAGGCCAAAGATACAAAATGTAGAGTTTCTCAAATTGGGCTTTCTGGGAAAGTTCCAAGCTGATAGAAGAGGATGAAAGAGAACAACTTTGGAGAACTGTGTGGTGGTAGCAATAACAAAGATGACGGGTTCAGCCTCCCTCCCCACATACTTTTCCGGCTGTTTCCTTTACCTAGTGACTGCATTGACTTGCCTTTGATCTTTCCTTCTCCTCCTTATCTCATTATCTTCACATTTCCTGCCAACCTCTTCATACTACCCTCCTTTCTAATCCAGTGTAAGACAAAGGAAAGGGTCAGGTAATATACTATCCTTAAATCCTAAAAATCATAGGAAGCAAAAATACTAGGTGAAACATGAAAATGTCAAGAGATAGAATGAGTTAGCCAAGGAATTAGACACACTAGTTCTTACCCTGGATAAGTAGTGGGGCAGGCACATGTTTGAGATGTTGGAAGAGGCGACATTTTTAGTTTTCTGAAGCATATTATAGTTTTTGGTTCCTAGGAGAGTCAGGCATCCATTGACTTGCAATGAGCAGGAAAGTCCTGCCCAGTAAAAAAATTTGTTGTACTCCAAATGCCAATAGTTCCACTGTTGCAAAAATTTAGTGGAGTGAAATAGACTGATTATTTAGATCAGGAGTCATAAAATGGCCATTGAGCCATTGACTGTGGCCAGGAGATGTGTTTTGTTTGGCCTGAAGCATGTTTTATAAAAATTTCAATTTAAATAGTGGAGAGGCACATTTTCTACTTCTCCATAATGCCTAGCTCCCACTTGCCTGTTGTTATTAATCATATCACTTATTTATGTTACCCACTTGGAACTTGAAGGCATTTGAATCTGCCTGGTGACTTTGATTTAGGTGTCACAAATCTACATTATTGAAATGAAAAGCAAACCCTGAATTCCCCCTGGTATTGGTTTGAGTTGTGAATTGTTTGGCCTTATGGATCATCTCTACCATAGTTTACAAGGGGCAGCTCCTGGGACACTGCAAAGAACTTTAATTCTCTAATTTCTCTTGTACTCTGATATGAATTTACTGGTTCCTCTTACAATTTATCTAAGCCCCTGTAGAAAGTATTTGTATTTTATACATTTGTTTATACATGATTTATGCCTTTTCTAAAAGGCTTTGAGGCAGTTTACAGTAACAGCACAATTAAAAATAAAAACAGAAGCATTTAAGAGATCAATTAAGAGGAGTAGAACTACCAGGATTAATTTGTCACTTCAGTTAGATTCAGCTCTGTGCTTCTTTGGATAAACCAAAGAATGGATTGTGTACTTCCTATTGTCAAATTAAAAGAAGCATACACATTTGGTGAGATAGATCTCTTGAGCTGATATTGAAGTCTAAACATATTGTATGAAGTTTTATAATGTGACTATTCTATTAATACTTTCAGCCAGTCTGCATTTATTCCTGTAAAAATAGATTATCTATCCAACAAAACAACATTCTCTCCAGAGTGCCCTGGATTCAGTTATGCACAGATGTGGAAGACCAATAAATACTTTTGAAAATAAGTACTTTTGAAAATCTTTGGACATTGATATTCAGATGTTTCATATACATAGGACAAAGATTATAAGGGAAATGGCTGTTGATGCCAAAGTTTGTGAAGCAACTTGGGGCATAGATGCTTTTTAGAAAGGACACTAAAAACATGGCACTAGACTTAGGTAGTGTGTGGAAATGATACTGGTAGGTAACCCTCCTTTCATGCTAAAGCCTTTGCCTGTCAAAAGCAGTAATTGGTTTATTTCAAGGATTTATAAAGCCTAGTTACTACCACTGTTGTGAAGAACAGCTTTTCTTTTCTGAAACCTGAGGTCTAGTTATGGGATTGTGGCCTTCATGTTTTGTGACCACAGGCACAAAAACGCCCCTAGATATTTTCTCTGTATGAGACAGTCTATGGATGAAAGTGATTTGTTTGACATCGTGTGGGTACAGACAGGTGGAAGACCTGACTGGTGACAAATGGCAATTTACCTGGCACTGTATTTTAGAGACTTGGTCCTTGGAGCCACCACTGCATTGCCTAAGGCATGACACTGAGCAAGTTTCTTACTGGAACCTCTGTTTCCCCAAGAATTATGTAGTGTTTATCTTCTTTTCTTTTTCCAAGAAGTTTAAGGAGAAATTTAGAGCCAAGTTGCTTTAACTTACTTTTTGATTGCCAACATAATTCTCTTCCACTTTTCCTCTGACACATTTGAAAAATCACACACACACACACACACACACACATGCATTTGTACATATATATAATAGAATATATTTTATAATACAATATGTTTGGCATTTATATATATCATGGCATTGTATTCTAAGTGACTTCAAAATCCTTTTGGAAGTCAGAGGGTATAAGTTATAAATAAATTAAATAATATTCGTTTTCAGTGCTTTTTAGCAATCCTGCCATATTTCTATCTTTCATCTGACTGTTTAACCGGACAATTCTATGTGGCCACAATGGAGCCTCACAATAAATATCTATGGAATGTCTTGTTCCCTCTTGCTTCTAATACGGCTCTAACACATTTTGAAAACAGGAGATCTTATAATTTTAATATTAAATGACCGTGATCAAGGTTGCTTGTAGATTTAGGCACCCCCTCTTTCTCTGTGTCCTTAGATGTGATGTGTGAAACTCCTCCTTGCTCTGAGATGCCTGTGAACATGTTAAGCATTTGAGAAAATACCTATGGTCACATAACTATTTTGGGGGATCACCAAGTCTTATAGATGTGTGTACCAGTGTAGATCCAAATATGGTCAACTTGGAGAAACGTTGGCAAACTTTTGAGAGAGGAAGTGTCTTTGGTTTCATTGAGAGGTGGCTTAGGGGCTGCTGGGGATCATCCTGGCAGGCCTCCTGCTCTCTGAGAGGTACTGGAGACTCCTAAATCACCTATTGTGCAAACACCTATTTCCTAGCAAATTGTGGTTGTAAGATTATATGTCCATATCAAGGTTTTGATGGTGCCATAAACCACTCAAGCTCAGCTCTTATAATTTATTGAAACATCAGCTCCCCTCAAGGGAATTACAGGCTGATAATTACCATTTGTCTGGGGGCTATAAACCAAGTCAAGCAAGGTTGGATTTCTCTATGACAGAAATAAATGCTATGTTAGGTGACAGGGGGAGACTTTTACTAAAACTAAACAGATGGGAATCCTGCCACCCAAATGAGGTTCTTTTGATATACATACTCTCTCATTTCTCCTCACCACACATGGAGAAAGTGGCTTAATGCCTGAAAAGATCGGTTTTGGAGGAGTTTCTGTGATAACCAGTTTTCCTTTTGAACATCTCCAGAGGCTTTTGTTTTTATCATCATGGGCTTTGTCTCAGGACTCCTGGCTCAGTTTCCACCCCTCTGCTTTCCCCTTGTCCTTTCCTCTTGAGCGTCTGCCTCTGTTGGACTTGCCCTTTTCAGCAACACAGCCTTTTCAGTAACTCGCTCACATGGGGAAAAGCCTATTCTGCGCTGGGACCCACCTAGGCTCTCACATCAATAAAGCAAGTTGATGGCAGGTTTAACACATTCCCCAATTATTGTCTGCAGATGCTTTTCATAAACAATCTCTGAAACCTTTCACATACAAGAAAACACTCTCCTGGCAAAATAATCGTGTTTGGGAGCTTGAAAAGGAAAACCATAACAAAGAAAGAATAGAAAATATTCACTGACAGGAGCTTCCCAGCCATAGACCTGACTCCTGTTCAGAGGGATAAAAGTAGAATAAAAGTCCCAAGGCATCATATCCTGACCCTGGGGTTACCATATTGGGACTTTTACTGAAACAGAGAATGGCTGCAAAAACACTTTTCCTTATTTTATCATTGCCATGGTTATGTTTTGCTATATTTTCCATTCCCTCTTATCTCACTTCTCCCCTGCTGTGGAATCAGGTGATTAATCACACCAGCTGGTTGTCTCTTCTCCATACCTTTGTCTGGAGAGTCTCTAAGATGGTGATCTCTGAAAGGCCGATCCAAAACTCTAGAGATGGCTGGGCCTCAAGTCCTTCTCCTGGCTTCTAGAAGGAGAAAGAGAAATCCTGAGATGTCCAGACATGCTTGATTGTAGGGAAAAATTGCACATATTTTTGGTCCGTCCCCTGTGGGCAGGCAGTCTCTGGTGAGTTAAATGTGATGAACTTTTTCTCTCTTTATTAAAAATGTTCTTTTCTTTATCCCCTTTTTCTTCCCCTTCTTATATAAAGTATTAGAACATTAATTTGAAGACATTCTCTTACATCTATTAGCATTACACATCCCTCTGGGAAGCACTGGTAATGCATGTGATCCCAGAAAGGCTAGGGCTGGCCACGGCTTAAAGCTCCAGAGGACTAAGTCCCCTCCATGCTCAGTCACTCAGCCACATCCATCTACAGTGAGGGGTAATCAGACCCTGGCCTGCTACAGCACAGCACAGCACAGCATTCATCCCTGCAGCACCCTCTAGATAACCACCACGCTGAAACTCAATTACTGTAGCCAGAGTGTCCTAAAGGATCCTAGGAAAGAACAAAATGCTTGTGCAGCATTAGGCCAGGGGAAAGACCTCTGTTGGCTTCCTCTCTTTTCCTCTCTTGAGATAAAATTCCACCTTGTTCTTTCATCCATCCAGAGAAGGGACTGGAGCTCTGTACGCCTTGCAAATTAGGGGATGGGGAAAAGAAAGCAGAGCTTTTAATCAATGTTTGATGTCTCTGCAAAGTCCAGCTAGTCCTCTATTCACCAACTTGTATGCATTTAGTGTGAGCAAAGTGATACATCGACACTTTTTTTTTCATGCAGGCCAAATCCCAATTTCAAGGAGGCAGAAAAGCTGTCCAAAGGTCATAAAATACAATAAGGCAGAGCTACAGCCTGGAGGCAGATGTGAGCTTTCTAAAAGCAGAGCAAAACTTCTTGGAGCCATTCTGCTCTAAGGGAGTGGGGAGAGAGGAGTGAAGGTCTGAACTTCAAATAAGTGTAAATAAAGCATTCCTCCTGCTCTGATTTTAATGTTTTCATTGGCTGCTTTCTGGGATGGAGTACCTAAGTGAGTGGATTTGCCTACTCATTCAATAAATCAAAGCTTTTCAGAATAGGATCATCAATAGGGACTCCTTATGCCAGGAAACTGTAAATGGAGGTAAATATTAATTCCAGAGGAAGGCCTTTGAGCCCAATAAGTGCAACAACAATATGTCTCTAAGGAGCCACTTCTTTTCTTTTCCATATCCATTGGAAGCAGATTATGGGAGCAAAGCTTATCTCCCATTTTTATCCATTTTAACAATGTTCTACCTACTGCTAAACTGAGCTGCCTTAAGCTCAGTACAAAGCCCTTTTCAGAGCATCTAACAGATAACTTAAAAAAAAAAAAAGAAACCTTTTCACATAGCTCTCCTGGTACCCTTTCAAGAGTTGGGGCTCTGTGCAGGCAGCCAGGCTTGTGCTGGCTTTTGGGGACAAAAGCACACCAAGTATTATAACTACACTCATTATTTTAAGTTGCCGCCATACTCCTGCTCCTACCTTCTTTCTTTCTTGCAATGTTCACCCTTACCTCCCTTGAGCTGGGCAGACCTATGGAGGCCGCTATGCTTTTTCTTTGTTCACTGGTCAGGAAAGCACAGTGAGCATCTCTTGTGTTAAATCGTCTCAGCTTTATCAGGCAACGGTGCCTAAAACTTACGGTCTCATCTGGAGACTTACTAGGCTGCCTGTGGCTAATACGATAAAAAAGAGAATTCAAAACAGGTGGAATGGGGGCCAGATGTTTCTAGAAGCCTGTGAATAGTTTGTTTCCATATCACCAGTGATAAAGGTGGACTGCTGTTCTCTCTGCTAATGAGAGAGATCTCTGGAATCTCATTTTCTTTCCACATAAGGATGGGGTGGTGTGCACTCTGCTGCTGCAGCTGAGGAGATTTCTGAGAACTCTGTGGTTTATTTTAAAATCTCTCAACATCACTTTGAAGTAAGTCTACTTTGAAGTAACTCTGAACCTGTTTCTGAAGAGTTTGATGTGTGTCTGAAGGTGATTACAGTAGTCCTCTCCTCCCAGTCCTGGTTCTTCCCTCTCCCCAGCTGCCATGTTGGCCTGAACAGGTTTTCTTACAGTCAGCCTCACTGAGGATGCCCCAGGCCCTGGCCCAGAATCACACTCCACTCAACGTAGTGCTGAGGAGAAAGGCAAACATTGCCTATTTCATTTGAGTCTTCGCTGTGGTCTGCTTCTCCCTGTACCCCCAGCTGCTTTCTTTCACTTCCTTTCAGCATTTGCCTGTTGATGCCATGTCTGCCCGATCTTGAGTAGTGTCATACTATTTACTTCCTGTCATCCCTCTCACAGATAGGCTCCCTGGGAAGCCAACCCTGAAGCAGAGGTTCTTGTGCACAGATTAGGGAGTGCTTTTGGGATCGGACCTGTGGAAAGAAGCGGTGGGAGGTAGGAGGGTGCAGAGGAAGTTGAACTACAATGCAGCCCCTCACCAAAGCCCCAGCTGACCCCAAGGAGTGGGGACTCCGGAGTCAGGATGGCCCTTCAGAGCTGTCTAAACTGGCACAGGAGACCAGGCCTTCATATGTTTATAGCATCGGATGTCTCTGGAAGGCAGCATGCCCTCCAGGAAAGATGGCTTCCTTCAACCAAGGAAATCCCCACAGGGAGCTCAGAGCTAAGGGCCCTCTTTGCCGCAGTGGGGGGAATAAATCCTACATCTTCAAAGGGAGATGAAGGCTAGGCATCATATCATCCACCACCAACAATTAGGTGGATCTGCAGGTAACCTCCTCCTGGTGGTTTTAAGGTGAGATACTTAGAGAAGGTGATGCCTTCAGAGAGTCTGCAACCTTTTCTCCACACAGCATGAGCCTGTTTAGACAGCAGCAAGAGCTGCACTCTTGACTCGCCCTGCAATATCAAACTATGGTCCCAGTTAGCCTGGCTTCCAAAACAGAACTGCCCATGAACAATGACTTCCTATCTCCTTGAAGCAGCGTCTGATGTGCATCTTCTCCAGCAGCCCTGAAAACTGGTTCTGCCAGCTGGAGAGGGGAGAGCCAGCATTTAGACTCAACAGGAAGCTTGGATTTCAACAGAGAAAAAATACATAAATATTTATCTAATCACATAATTAAAGGAAATCTACTGCCCCATACAGTTGCAATCTAAATAACCCACTTCATTAAAATGCAGAAGTTCTTGCGAAATTCTTTAAAATTTTTTCAAAAAGTTCTTTCCTCCATGGGTTTGTTTTTTAAAAGAAGAGACAAATATTTGTTATAAATATATAAGATATATAATTATATATGTATGTATATATATAGATATATATTTAACAGCATTTTGTTTTTACTCTGTACCCTCTTCCCATTTGACTATACAATATTATCAGTTATTAGTACTCAACAAGGATATTACCAAATGACATCATAAAACATTTTCATCTTTCACCATTACAGGACAGCAGGCAGATTTGTATACACAGGTGAGGGAAATGGAGAGCTGAATTATTCAGTGAATTTGATTAATGTTTATGTCAGAGCAGGAACAAATGTATCAGTAATGGGAAGTTCAATTAGTGCTTTAATTAATTAGGTTCCTGTTTTTAGCTCTATTGTGAAAGATAGTTATTTGTTAGCTTTGCTTACGACCTGGGCTAAGGCCTTGATTACAGGTATTAAAAAATATGATGCAAGAGAATTGGGGCTCTGAAGAAACTTAAAGCTTGTGACAATAGAAAATGCCAGTGAAAATTCAAGCACATTGTCATTTACTGGAGTCATTAAAGCCTCCACTGAAAGTTAGAACAAAGTTCAAAATAAATGATTATAACTGAAGTTAGAATTGTAAGGCCCTTTTGGTGCGTTGTCTTCCTCTTCCACGGGAATTTGAGGCCACTTTTAACTGCTCTATCAAGACAATACGGCATTATGCATTTAACCAGGAAGCTGACTTTAGAGTCTCTTTCTCTCTGTCTCTTTCTCTGTGTCTGCCAGGAGCTTTTATTTTTACAATGATAAACGTATTCGCAAATAAGGATCATGGAGGCTTAATCTTATAACAAAAAATGGAGTAGTATCTGCAGGAGAGCCTGCATAATTTAGATTTCTCCCCCTACTCACTGGTAGAGTTTAATCATATCCGAAAGGCACAGTGATTTAAATGCCTGAGCATCTGCATATAGACTTTCCTTTTGTTCCTGATTTTAGTCTAGCCCACAGTTCTCAAACTTCAGTGTGTACAAAGATTTCCATATAGGAATATACTCTTGAAACCGGGATAACTGTACCTCACGGACCAATTAAGAGAATTTCAAGGGCAATTTAAACTCTCTGAGAATTGTAAGAAGCAGAACAACTATTGAACCACTTCGTCCTGGAAATCAACTAAAAATGAAATCTTTTATCCCAAGTAACCATTCTCCGCAACTCTAGCGTTAACATATGACAAAACGATGTGGTACTGATGGAGTACTGAAGTTTATGAATGACTTGCTTTTTAATTTTGTATTTAAAAAGCATTCAGCGTTAGTCCTTATAAAGTGGAATGCGTAATCTTTGGCATCTGGGGATGCTTTGCTGAGTGGGAGCGAGGGAATTTCAACCAAGTATCCAGACATGGAATTTTTAGCTTAGCTGTTCGATGCTGTGGCCTTTTCCAGTGGGTTGTGGCTCTTAGATTATTGTTGTGTTTTTGATTTTACAGCTAATTTTCTTCTTAATGTTAACCATGGATACATTTTTCTAAAGGGAGGAAAACAGGAGTAGAGAAAGAAAACATCTAGATCATGTATGATAAAGAATGATACTGTAGCTATTTTTGTTCTTAATAACACAATAGCAATGCTCCAAATAAGGCAAAGAGATGTGAGAAGCATTTATAAATAATAATTTAAAATATTATGCAAATATATAAACCATGTGTTTATAATGTTTCAAACATGCTTTAAATTTTCTTCATTAGTCTATATTTGCACCTTTATTAGTATTATTCATGAAGCAAAATTAAGGTCTAGAAAAAAAAAGACTTGAAGTTCACTTAAAAAGCTTGGTCAAAAAGAGACTCTTTGCCAGTCCGTCCTCTGTTCAAAGAAAGAAGAGATGACATTCTTCTTTCCTTTGAACATTGTAAGTCCATTTTCTCCTTCAGTTACCTTTTGTTCATGAAGGGTCAGCTGAACCATTTGGTAGTAGAGGATATTTGCTGGATGGTCAGAGCAGCAGCCAGACATTTGGTGAGGGGAATTTTCATGAAAAGAAAAAGAAAACCAAATATTAATAGTTGGAAACCCAGTTTCCAAATCCAGAGGGCAGCCAGTTGAGGTCCAGACATTGGGCTTGAAGCATCTTAATGAGGACAGTTGTGGCAGGCTGACAGATTTACTGGGTTGCAATTTGAATGTCTTTGGTGATGGCATCAGTTTTGCTGGCTTGGCTGAGCCCAGACCTAGCCACAAGGCTCTTATATTTGTGGGGTCCCGGATAAGAGCACAAACAGAGCCCGCATATCATGGGCCTGAATATCTAAAGTTCTACGGCAAGTCACCAGACAGCTAAAGAAACATGTTCTATACATCTGTCTTGACAAATATGCGTTCATAATGATCAAGAAGGCTAGTTCAATTCGGAATTCTTGAAACTAAGTTCAGTGTCAACTAACTTAGAGGCAGTGGGATTGAGATGCCCTGATCTCTAGCTGCTAATCCACTCTGGCTCAATCGCAGACTTAGGAAAGGGGTCCATGGAGACACAGGGGCAGTCTTGGGACCACCAGGGCAGATTTCAGTGTCTCAGGTGCCTGGAGTGTGGCCTAGATGGGAGCGCTCCCTACCCTGAGGGGAAAGGACCACTGGACAAAGTTCCTAAGGAGGTCTATAATGTATACAGCATGATTATATTCATTTCTTATAGCTGCTGTAACAAATTACTACAAATGTGGAAGTTTAAAACAATCGAAATATATGATTTTCCAGTTCTGGAGGCCAAAGTCAGTATCACCAAACCAAGGTATCAGCAGGGCTTCTTTTTTCCCAGAGGCTGTTGGAGAAAACTTGTTCTTGTTTTCTTCTTCCAGCTTCTGGCAGCCGCTGGCATTCCTCATGTTATGACTGCATTACTCTAGTCTTCAAAGCCAACATCCTTAAATCCCTCTTTGCTTCACCTTCATATCCCCCACTCTGTGGGTGTATTCAAGTCTCTCTCTGCCTGTACATCATAAGGATAGATGTGATTGCATTTAGGGTCCACCTGAATAATTCAGGATCATCTCCTTATCTCAAGATTTTTCAGCTAATCACATCTGCAAGGTCCCTCTTTTTTTTTTTTTTTTTTTTTGAGATGGAGTTTCACTCTTGTTGCCCAGGCTGGGGTGCAGAGGTGCAACCTCAGCTCACTGCAACCCCCACCTTCCAGTAGCAAGCAATTCTCCTGCCTCAGCCTCCCAAGTAGCTGGGATTACAGGCACCTGCCACCACACCCAGGTGGTTTTTGTATTTTTAGTAGAGACGGGGTTTCACCATGTTGGCCAGGCTGGTCTCAAACTCCTGACCTCATGATCCGCCCACCTCAGCCTCCCAAAGTGCTGGGATTGCAGGCATAAGCCACCCTGCCCGGCCTGCACAGTCCCTCATTTTATATAAGGTAACATTTATGGGTTCCAGGGATTAGGACCTCATATCTTTGTGGGCCCATTGTTCAGCGTACCACAGCATTGTCATTGTCTGATGATTTAAATTACGGCATTTGAGGGGGAAAAAAGGCTTAAAAATATGTTGTGTTTGAAGGAAAAAACAATTAAACTCATTACCTGGTTTAATATGAAGAGAGAAATATCTTCATCTTGGACATCATAAAGAATACCATCAGTGATGAGAAAAAAGTTTTTATTTTGTCACCTTTTTCTATGTTTAAGGAGGAAAGCTGATAGCAAATGACTGAGAAAGCAAGACATTTTAGCCAAATATTTTTCTAATTTTGTTTATATTAATCAATGCTATTTTTATCTTTGATAGGCAGGCAGCAAACCACACCACCCTGAAAAGAAATTATTTGAGCACTTTAAAAAAAAAGGTAAATGTATTCAAATTGGCAGAGCCTGATGACAAGCTTTTTTCCTGAGAATGTGAGATAGAAGTCTTGAATTCAATTCATCTTTTCAATTAAACTCTAAAACACATTGATTGAGAGACTGCTAGATTCCAGGCACTGAGCTAGGTTTTGGAAATAGATAAATTATATCCTATACATGTTCTCAGAGAGCTCATAATTTAACATGTGAGAGAGACATAGAAACAAACAATTAAGTAAACGAAAATACAGTGTATTAAGTGCTGTGTGAGGGTTATGATTGAAATGTTCAGGATAAAGTTTCAAATGGAGAAAAAAAGAGAACCTAGGAAAGTATCTGACACTCAGGGGACACTAAATAAGTATTTGAATAAATGAACTGCCGGCCTTTCCTCCCCAACTTCCCCAACTCTAGTTTAAGCTGCCATTATCTTTTGCCTGAACCTCTGTAATAGCCTCCACACTGGTCCCCCAGCTGACACTGTTGTCCCCAGATCCATGCATGTATTCTCTGCCTCCAGTTGTTTTCCACCATATTGGAAATAAGATTCTGTCTACTAGCCATGGCCTACTGGGCTGCACATGACCTACACCCTGCCTACCTTTTGACTTTGGCCTATGCTCGCCATTTTCCAGCCACACTGGCCTTCTTTCTCTTCCTGGAAACTCAGAGCTGATTCCTGCCTCAGGGCCTTTACTCCTGTAGTTTTCCTTGTTCTAACCTGTCTCTTTCTTTTCATCCAGGTTGCTGCTCCAGTATCCCCCTTGTAGAAGGAACTCATCAGATCACCCTATCAAAAGGCTTTCCCAGTCAATGTTTTTATTCACAGCAATTATCAATTTCCAAAGTGATCTTTTCTTTTTATTTTCTTTCATCCTCCATTGAAATGCAATTTCTTTGAGGCAGGACCTTGTTAATCTTCTACAACATTTTATTCCAAGTGCCTGTCACACAATAGATGTAAACTTTGGCACCTGGAATGATATGAAAATTCAAAACCTATATGGCTCAAGGTTGGCACCTTGATGAAAAGAATTTCCAAAAAATACACAGCGGCCCTAATGTTCTAGGCATTGGCATCACTGGCACCCTGAGACTTTAAGTGGGCTTAAGAGTTTAATCCCATAAAGGTCACAGTGCACAGCTGTAAAGTTTTCATGAAGGATGATTTTAGTGTTCTGTTCTTTCCAGACTCCTAGGCTGAGCTAGAATTATGACATAGGAGTAAAAATGAACCTTAAAAAATAGTGTTGCTTTAAAATGAGTACAGCCCAAGAGATAAAATTGTGGTGACAATTTAAACTAGTTATTCAAACATGTCTCTTCCTTCTTTCTCTGGAGCCTTCTGCTGTACTTCATCAATAAAAATATCTGCAAGTGCTTTGCAATCAGAGAAGCTTATTATAAAAACATCTTGGTTTTTAAAAAATACTCAGTGATCAGTATTTTTCATTTATCAGTTTCTATGCTGTGTTTTGTCTGGAAGCCTCATCTCTCTCTTCTTTGAGTTATTGCCTGAACATCAAACTAGTATATTTCATATGTCAGTCATATTAAATTAGAAGTTAAATTGAAAAAGCTCCTTTGTGTAAAGGTCAAGCTCTTTTTAAAAAGCTTCTGGCATTCAAAGGTGAAGCAGTAAACAACAAAAGAGAATGGTGAAGTTGAACAAATGGGACTTAATTGGCCATTAGACTTGGACTGATTTAAAAATGAATGCCTACCTCTGCATTCTGGGCTGTCTACCATATCCAAGGCAGGTCCTCTTAGCGGGCAGACTTCAGATAAATATCATCTCATGCCTGCCTCATTAAAAACTTCTGGATGTTGGCTTGGTAAATACCTGGTATAAAGAACTATCCCAGGCTCATACCTCTTTCCTCTGATTCTCCACTTAATTAGACTTAATCATTATTCATTTGCCTAATTCAGGAAACATTTAAAGCTGTTTTTCACTTAATTATTTTAACTAAAAAAGCTACTAGACCAGTGGAGATTTTTGAAGCCTGTTAAAACCGTTAGAGCATAGAATGGTAAGTTCTAGTTAGTATCTAGATAAGTAGAGAGAAAAGGAATCAGGAGGCTTTTTCACTGATGAGAAAATCGCAAGCAGGGCTTAGGCAGGCTGCTGAGTAGCGATGGGGCCGTGAAGAGAGAGATATTTTATTATCCTGTTTTCAGCCCTGAAGTGGTTTTGAGTTAAGGACACCTGCAGGGGAAACAACTATGTGTGGGTGACTGTCATCTCCAATTAACACAGCCTGAAGTCCCAAAATTAAGAGCCTCTTAGAGAGTCAGTCTCCCAATCAAGAGGCACCACGAGGGATGGCTTTGACAGGGGTGTGAAGTGGCCATATGCCCAGGGTTCTAAAGAGCACAGGGGTATCAGCGGCTTCCACCAGGAAAGTGGAAGTCTGAGGACACCAGAAGCAAGAGATGCAACTGGCACATAGTTAGGCTTTAAAGCAAAACCAAGAATTTTTTTTGCTTTAAAATTCTTTAAAGCTGGGGGGCACTAAAAATTCTGGACTGTTCAAGGCTAAAAATTACTTTGAATTCTATGTTATCAGTATCTGGGACATAGTAAATATTTAATTGATGCTAGCTGGTATTAATACTATTAATCCTATTAGCTGCTCGTCACCTGCATCCATAGAATCATAAAAGCAGAAGTTTGGTCATTTGCTCCAAATTTCTGCCTCTAGGGGCTTAAAAGTGTCAGGAGTTATTAAGCTGAATCTCTCACTTGCATTCATATCCAAAGAATTGTGCAGCAGAAAAAAATATCCTTCTCCTCACTCTCATGCATTCATTCTTGAAATAATTAGGCATGCCGTGAGAAACTAGTGCACAACTAGCACATAGCAATCACACGAAGGTTCTGTATCATTCATTTTAGGTGGCAACTTAACTGGATTAAGGAATACCTAGAGAACAGATAAAGCATTATTTCTAGGGCATGTTTGTGAGGGTGTTTCCAGAGGAGATTTGCATGTGAGTTAGTGGACTGAGTGGGGAAGACTGCCACTCTCATTGTGGGCAGGCACAATTCAATCAGTTCGAGGCCCAGATAGAACCAAAAACCAAAAACCAAAACAAAACAGAAACCCAATTTCCTCTCTCTCCTGAAGTTGGAACACTCTTCCCCCACCTTTGGACATCAAAACTCCAGGCTGTTAGGCCTTTGAACTCCAGGACTTACACCAGTGGCCTGCTGGGTTCTAAGGCCTTTATCCTTTGCCTATTGGCTTCCATTTCTGAGGCTTTTGGACTTGGACAAAGCTGTGATATGGGCATTCCAGGGTCTCCAGCTTGCAGACAGAGCCAGTTCCCCTAATAAATCCCCTCTCATCTATCTATCTATCTATCTATCTATCTATCTATCTATCTATCTATCTATCTATCTATCTGTCTATCTATCTATCTATCTATCCATCTATCCATCCATCCATCCATCCATCTATCCATCTGTCCATCCATCCTTCCTTCCTATTGGTCTGTCTCTGTGGAAAAGCCCGACTAATACTGATGTCCCTTTCCTACTGGTGGAGCCTGTTACCTGGGTCATGGGTTCTGGAAGTGGAGTAGTGTCTAAATTTCAGCACCTCGTCACTTTCCTAAACTGGCATAAATTGGCACAGCCCTCCACAGCAGTCCTATTGAAATGATCTGAAGAGGACCTTCTAGGAACAAGGCAGCAGGCTTCCTTGGAGAGGTGTAATGCATTTATTTTAATTTTTAAATAATATATTTTATGTTTTAGAACAGTTTTAGATTTATGGAAAAATTGAGCACATAGTACAAAGAGTTTCCATTACAAACAAACCCCCCATTGCACCCTCCCACACCCCACAGCTTCACTGATTATTAACATCTTACACTAATTTTGTACATTTGTTATAACTAATGAACCAACATTGTACTTAGTTATAAACTAAATTTTGGTATATTATTAATTGATAGTTTATTTGACTTTCCTAGTTTTTACCTAGTGTTCTTTTTCTGTCCCAGGATCCCATTCAGAACACCACCTTATATTTAGCTGTCATTTCTCCTTAGACTCTTCTTAGCTGTGACAGTTTCTCAGACGTTTTCTGTTTTTGATAACTTTGATAATTTTTAGGACTACTGGTCAGATATATTGTAAATTGGCCCTCTACTGAAATACATATGATATTTTTTCATGATTAGACTGGGGTTATGGTGTAACCACCCAAGAGGTTCACTTTGCCTACTGCCTAGACAGAGCCAATTCGTCAAGACAGGGGAATTGCAGTAGAGAAAGAGTAATTCACGCAGAGCCGGCTGTGTGGGAGACCGGAGTTTTATTATTACTCAGATCAGTCTCCCTGAGCATTGGAGGAACAGAGTTTTTTAAGGATAACTTGGTGGGTTGGGGGAAGCCAGTGAGCCAGGTGTGCTGATTGGTCAGAGATTAAATCCTAGGGAGTTCGAGCTGTCTTCTTGAGCTGAGTCAGTTCCTGGGTAGGGCCCCAAGATCAGATGAGCCAGTTTATTGATCTGGGTGGTGCCAGCTGATCCATCAAGTGCAGGGTCTGCAAAATATCTCAAGCACTGATCTTAAAAGCAGTTTAAGGAGGGTCAGAATCTTGTAGCCTCTAGCTGCTTGACTCCTAAACCATAATTTCTAATCTTGTGGCTAATGTTAGTCCTACAAAGGCAATCTAGTCTCCAGGCAAGAAGGAGGTCTGCTTTGAGAAAGGGCTGTTACCATCTTTGTTTAAACTATAAACTATAAGCTAAGTTTCTCCCAAAGTTAACTCAGCCTACGCCCAGGAATGAACAAGGGCAGCTTGGAGGTTAGAAGAAAGATGGAGTCAGTTAAGTTAGATCTCTTTCACTGTCTCAGTCATAATTTTGCAAAGGTGGTTTCAATGGGTTAGGGAGAAGATCACCGAGGTAAAGTGCCATTTTCATTACATCATATCAAAGACTACATACTGTCAGCATAATTTATGACTATTGATGTTGACCTTGATCACTTGGCTGAGGTAGTGTTTGTCAGGTTTCTCCACTGTAGAATTATGATTTTTCCCTCTTTCCATAGTGTACTCTTTGTAAGGAAGTCATTATGCATAACCCACACTTACGAAGTGACAAGTTATGTTCCCCTACTTAACCTTCTGGAGTATCTGCATTTAAGAAACATCTTCTGCATAAAGAGATTTGTCTCTTACCATCCATTTATTAATTTATACCATTCTTTATTTATATCAGTGTGGACTTGTGGATGTTTTATATTTTGATTAATAATCCAATATTATTTATTTTGTTGCTCCAGGTATTTTAGCTATTTTAGCTTTGGCCGTTGGTAGTTCCTTCTATTGGTTTCTGTGCCCCTTTGACATAATGGGGTGATTTTTTTGCGGGGAGAGTCACTTTCTTACTTTCTGACACTACAAAATACTCCAGGCTTATGCTATATATTTCCTACCCAGTGTTAGGAACAGCTATTTCTCCAAAGAGGCTTAATTCCTTTTACTGGAGAATGAGATTAGAAACCAGGATCTTGGGTGGTTTCTTTTAGACCCTCTCAGATGACATAGGAAAGAAATATATGTGTGTATACTAATGTGCATATATATACATATCTATAAATCATTCTATATGTAAGCAGCTATACCTATATTAATTAAACATGAGTTCTTGCTGATGTCTCCAACTCTAATATAATCTACATTCTAGCCTCCTCCCCTTGCTGATCTGTAATTTTTCACTGCAACCGTGAGAAGCCATTTACTTAATTGTTTAACTCCAATACACATGAATAGTAGTATCAGAATTTTTAACCTGTATCTCTGTGGAAAACTACTTTATCAACTACAGTACAGTACTTAATGTGTAGTTCCCTTTGGCTTTAGTCTTACAGACTGCATTTCCAAAATCTTTTAGGTCAGCTTTTCTCCTATCCCCTTTAATGAGGTGTTTTATACATTTATAATACAGTTAGATTCTCTTGTCAGTCTGCATTCTTTCCTGGAATTTCCCAATGGGGAGGTATGATCATTTATTAAATAAATTAATCTTGTGTTTATCAAAGCATATCACTAATTGTATGGAAGATGTTTTTAATGGACTTATTTTATTAAATATGCATGTATTTTAATTTTACTAGAAGAAACATATAACTAGCCTACTGAACTATGATTTCAAAAACATTATTAATTAGGACAAATATCATTATGCTTAATTTTAAAACTGAGCCATATTAATGAAAATTGACAGTAACAGAGGAATGGCTGTAATTTGGGAAATCCAGAATTAATTTATGCACAGGATCCATTTACATGCTACCTAATGCATTGCTCATTGAAAGTCCTACTTCAGCTTCAGAGCCCTAACCTACAACATTCTTGGCATTTCAAAACAATAATTTGGCTATATATATCTCTCTCTCTCTCAATTTTTTGTCTAAAGTAGCAATGCTTCTCTCCTTCCTTTAGTCTCATACAGTTTCATGCTACATGAAGCAACAGTTAATCCATAACTTTGCTACTTCTCACCAAGTTGGCGGCTTCTTTAAATGGCATAATCTAGAGATATCCAGGATCTCTTAGTAGAAGTTGGACTTTATCAGCATCTTCAATAACGCAGTCCTGATAGCAATGCTCTTGCTCTGACTCACCATATGGAAACCCGACTGAGAAATAGCATCTTGGATAGAACATGGATAGGACCAAAATATCTCAACATGGATGTGGACAGTGATAAAAACAAGCAAACAAACTTGAAGGATTTATTGAGGCATAAATTGTTGAGGCTTACTTCCAGTAAGTAACTTCAAATTCAGTAAGTCTGGGGTGAGGCCTGAGAGTTTTCATTTCTAACAAATTCCCAGGAGATACTGAAGCTGTAGGTATAGAGAGCACACTGAGAACCACTGGTCTAGTTGTTCAGGCAGTGGCTTAAGGGAAGCAAAAGGACAGATTAACCCTGAATATGTTATTATAGAAAATATCATTGCCTGAAGGCAAAAGCTTCAAATAAAATTTTTGGAGAAATGAAATGAAATGAAATTTAGACCTTGGACTTCCTTATTTTTATTGTGGTTATTGATCATAAAATAAAGTAAGACTAGTAAGAATGTATTAACTTTGTAAATAAGTGACAATTATCAACATCATCTTTGTTGTAATTCTTTTCTTTCATAGAAAAGTATCTCAGATTTTTAGCATGTATAACACAAACCTCAGCCCTAACACTTTCTAGCCAGGTGGTCTTAATTAAGTTTTTTAATCCCTTTGTGTCCTTCACTATGATATGGAAGTTATGGGATAACGGGAAATATATACTTGGTCTTTTCCCTGGTGTCTGGCACAGAACTCTTAAAACCCTTGGCATTTTCTGCATGATAGAAGTGATGACAAAATCATTTCTGATTGACAGGAGTGATGACAAGCTCATTATTATTCATAACAATCCCCTTTCATCTATACTTGCATTTACAGTAATGAGGTGACTCGCTGGGCCCCAAGAGAGCTGCAGGGTGGGGACTGGTCTTCAGAAAGACAAAGGCATGATTAGAGGGTTGGAACTTTCAGCTTCACCACTTACCTTATACCACTCAACCCTAGGAGAGGGGAGAGAGACAGGTTGGAGATTGAGTTCATTCACCAATGGCCAGTGATTTACCCAATCAAGCCTATGACTTGGAGACTCCATAAAAACTCCTAAAAGATGGGGTTCAGAGAGCTTCAGTCTGAAGAACACATCAATGTACTAGGAAGGTGGTATATCCAGAGGGGGTATGAAAGCTGCATACCTGCACATGCCTTCTCCTGTGCATCTCTTTCATTTGGCTGGTCCCGAGCTGCATCTTTTATAATAAACAAGTCATTGTAAGTAACGCACTTTCCTAAATTCTGTGAGCTATTCCAGAAAATGTTTGATCTGAAAAGTGGGTCTTGGGGACTTCCAATTTCTAGACAGTGGGTCAGAACTACAAGTGTCCTGGGTCTTGCAACTGGCATCTATAATGGAGGCAGTCTTATGGGACTGGGTCCTTTACCTTGTGGAATGTGACACTAACTCCAGGTAGATAGTACCAGAATTGAATTTAATTGTTGGATACCTGGTTGGTATTCAGAGAATTGGAGGATTGGTTGCTGGAGTAAAAACAGCCCAGGAATAATATTATTATTTAACTATAACAATAAGGGTTTCACTAGGGAAACATATGCACTCGAGGTATCACAAACAGAAAAGGATGTAATAATATTTTGGAGGTTACAAAACCGTTGTAAGGGCTAGAGGGGGAAGTCAAGGTGTGGCCACTAGATTTTATATCAGTGTCCCAGAGAGTGAGGGAATTAATGATCCCATCCAGAGGCAAAGGACTGTAGGAAATCTTGTTACTATCCAGTACTGCCCTAAGCCCTGTGGCATGTGGCTGGAAGGGAATTCAGAGGCCATTGTAAGAGTAATTTCTGTTAAGGCCCACATATCTGCTACTGCAGAAGGAAGAATGGCTTCTGACTTCTTCCTGTCTCCCAAGTCTAGCAATAGAGCATCTCACTAGATGGCAAAATATAAATTGCATGCAGCATATAAGTGGTAACAGAGTCTAGGAAATGTAGTTTTTGGTCTTCCAACCCCTGTAATAAAGGGAAATGCACAAAAAAGCATGGCATAAAATTTTAATATGTAAAAAATTAAAAATTCATCATACATTCTCATAGGGTTTTTATAGGGATTAAATAAGAGAATGCATGTAAAATATTAACAGAGCACGTGAACACGTCTTACGTATTTAGTAAGAGTATACGTTCTTGCTGCTGCTGCTGCTGTTGCTGATGGTAAAATCTCAGGCTGGGGTGACTGAGACTGGGTATTCTGTCTTACTTCATAGTTTTCTCATACTTTTGAATTTTCTATCATAACACAATTCTTGTTTAAAAGAAAATTAAGTAAACCACCAACAGAAATGCTAGAAGGTCATGTTTTCTGTAGCTGCATATAAAACATTAGTATAGGATATCACATTAGAAGAAACTGTAATATTAACTAATGAGCTAATAAGGAAAATATGTTTTCTATACAAACCAAGTACATAGAGCTTTATTCTGGACATATTTGAGACTCAAGATGAACACGTATTATCAGGACAGTCTTCTCCAGCTTTGCCATTCGTGAGAGTTTTGTGGGTTTTTTTGTTGGTTTTTTTTTAACTCTCATTACATGGGTTCTTATTTTAGGTATTGAGTGAATTCTGAATCAAGCCTTTATTTCTATGATTCAATCTTAATTATTCTACCTGCTGTCTTCCAAAAATAAAAATGCTTCCAATTCCTGTGAGAACATCATAGTAAAAAATGGAAAAGGCAAATGACTAACAGGAAGCACACTAAATGTACCTGGAACATAATGAGTAATAGAACAATTAAAGGAGCTAATTTTTCAGTGAGCCAAAAGAGAAAATTCCAGTTAAAGGACTAATTAAAATACTGGAGCAGAAAATGTTGTTTTCGTGATGAAAGAGATCTAAAAAGCATGCTCCTTGCAGAACAAATCTTAACATGTGACTGTTTTGACATTATTAATGTGGCATGAAGTCTACTGAGTTATTAGTACTATAAATCTTTAATAATATAAAATATTGTAACTTGGTATTTTAATCAAAGAATATTATTAGAGCTTTGCTCTACTTAGTGTATTAAAATAATTCTTTCAAATACTCCAGTTATGATTGTCAGAGAAAGTGGGAAATAATTTATTTAGGAAGTAACCGCATTCTTAATGTTCCCTACCCACTGACTCAGAGCTGATTGATACTTTACAAACCAGATGTGATTAGCTGACAGCCTAGCTCAGAAGAGTCGTCTCATTACTGGCCCATTATCATGTTAGCCCTTTGCTCAAGAACTGATTATGAGCCAATTAACTACCCTCGCCTTCGTATGCAGAAGCACAGAACTGTGATATATTCGTCTTTTGTGATATTACCTACCATAGTCATTTATTTTGAACATTATGAGAACTAAGAACAAATGGAAAAGAGATTTCTCCATCTTCAATCTTCTCACTATTGTTTAAAAAAATACCCCAGAAATTTAGGTAAACAATGGAAGAAGGGGTAGTTACTTCCACAGAGCCCTCTATTGAGTGTGTGCTCTGTACCTGTTCAACATTTACTAAACATCTGCTTTCACTAGAGCATAAGTTCTAGGAGGTCAGGATTTTATCTTGTTCATCTGTGAATCCAAATCCCTAGAACAGTGACTGCTATGTAGCCGATGATTAGTAAATGTTTGTTTAATGAATAATCGAACGCTTGACACAATGCTAGTGTATAAAGGCAAAGAGGACATGGTTCTTACTTTTAGAAAACTCCCATTCTAGAAGAGAAATAAACAAATAAATAGATAGAAAGAAGTAGGTGATAAATTATTACAAGCAGGTACAAAGAAGAATGTGGGACAAGGGGAGACTAAATTTAGTGTCAGGAGGAGGTAGAGAGTTAGGAACAGAGCAAACTTTCCAGAGAGAGAGACACATAGGTTTTAAAGAATTGTTAGAAGTTCAATGAGCCAAATGGGAGGTTCCAAAAAAAGAACACAACATATATAAGGGTATGGATTTCTATAAAAGCATTTTCCATTAACTATAACATGGGAAGTTGTTTGCATAACCCATAACTGTTTGATATTTCATGTCATTATTTTCAAACAGGGAAATGACAGCACATGGGAAAGAACAGATAAGCTGGAAAAAACATCTGAAAATGGCCCAGTTACAATTACCACTGAAAAAAATTAACGCTTAGAGAGGCTAAGTAGCTTGCTCAATGTCACATGGTAGCAAATAGCAGAGCAAGGACTTGAACTCATGTCTCTGTTACTCTAAAGCCCATAATCTTACACACTAACGTTATACTGTTGGCAGTATTTGTGAGGCATCCACTCAATTTATCCAGTCACTGAATTATTATACCTGAGAAATCAAATTAGTCATTCAAAGACTTATTTGGTGACCATGAAATCAAAAGGAAGCCTATGGTTTGAATGAGTTTACAGAATACTATTTTCCTTCTAGCTTTTATCTGGCTCATTGCTTCATTCATTTATTCATTCATTCATTCAGCAGTTCCTGAGCTCGTGTATGCCAGGTACTGTGCTGGACATTGACTCACAGAACTCGTTGCCCTGGGCTTTGTTGGGCAGACCATGAAAAAAGACTTCATCTCCAACATCACTTTTCCTAGGCTCATTGAAGTGTTAATGCAAATCTAATTTTACTAATAGTACAGCTTTTTAAATCTAGGATTCTGGGGTTGAACAAAATATTACTTATTGAGTAATTCCTAGAATTCCCCAAAGGGCGGGAGTCCTTTTTATTTTAGGACTTTAGGGGTCTATTGTTCACTTTGCTGCTTCACATTATTGATTGCAGAAGCTTTAACTATTAGCAAGATTTTCATTTAGGTAGCTGATTCTCAACGATTGCTTTCTCTTTTGGGAACAGAGAAAAAGAAGAGAATTTATTTTCATTTTTATTTTACCAAAAGGACAGGAAGTGTGGCTGTCTCATATATTAATGCTGATTTTGTCAGGGATTGCATTCTGTGTCCCAGAGGAGTCGGCAAGTGTTCGAATCTGAGTATGCTAATTATTCTCATTTCTTAAATGGATTCAACTGGGCTGTGGCCAGATTGAATCAATGTATCTCAATCAAAGTGCAGGTGACAACACAATTCACAGTCTGATTGTCTTTATTATGCCTTAGCCACAAGATACTTACCTGGGATTTTCTTTAGCCATCTAGAGAGGAAGAGTAGATAGAATAAACAGCATGGTCATGTTATTTGACCTTAGTTCACCTCCCAGCTCTGTCACCTCTGTGACATTGAACACATTGATGAATCTCTCTATAGAAGAGTCTACTTATCTTTTTTTTTTTTTTTTTTTTTGAGATTGAGTCTTGCTCTGTTGCCAGGCTGGAGTGCAGTGGCGGGATCTTGGCTCACTGCAACCTCCGCCTCCTGGGTTCAAGTGATTCCCCTGCCTCAGCCTCCCCAGTAGCTGGGACTACAGGTGCTTGCCACAACGCCCAGCTAATTTTTTTGTATTTTAGTAGAGACAGGGTTTCACTATGTTGGCCAGGATGGTCTCGATCTCCTGACCTCGTGATCCGCCCACCTCGGCCTCCCAAACTGCTGGGATTACAGGCGTGAGCCACTGTGCCCAGCCAAGGGTCTACTTACCTATCACCTCCCCACCCAGATTTTTAAAAGGGTTTTTATGTATTTCTTTTTTTCTATAAATTTTATAAACACACAGACACACACATGCACACACATAAATCAGTCAAGAAACTCAGGTGTATAAGCCATGTAACTTTATTTTTCAACTCAAATCACCATTATGCCTGGGGGCAAAACCAAAAATCTTTTTTAGTTTCAATTCAAGGTTTTCTTTTTTTTTTCTTTTATTATTATTTTCTTTACAGACAGGTCTCACTCTGTTGCCCAGGCTGGAGTGCAGTGGTGCAATCATAGCTCACTATAACCTCAAATGCCTGAATTCAGGCAATCCTTCCATCTCAGCCTCCTGAGAAGCTGGGACTACAGGTGTGCACCACCACACCCAACTAATTTTTCTATTTTTTGTAGACACAGGGTCTTGCTATGTTTCCCAGGCTGGTCTTGAACTCCTGGCTTCAAGCAATCCTCCTACCTTGGTGTCCCAAAGTGCTGGGATTATAGGTATTAGCCACTGTGCCCAGTCTCAAGGTTTTCTTAGTCAATTCGAGTTATCCTCAGTCAGTTCAAAGTGTTTCTCCCTCCCTTTTCTTGGGGATAGTCTACATTCCAGGTGTGGTAGTATTGGTGGAAAGTGGGGGCATGTGCTCTCTCATTGTCCTCTGTCTACAGTTCAAGGCTAGATCTACATCCTGGATACTTTCTCATCCTTGATCCAAGCAGATGACCACCATGTTCTCATGGTTTGTATACAGCAAGCCCTCTTGGGTCTGCTGGCTATCTTGCCTGTCTGTCTACCAGGAGTCACACCAGGGTGTATGGGAAAAGTTGCCTCAGGCTCATCTGTGTGGGCACCTCACACCCCTCTTTCTACTCTACTTCTCCCAAGGTAGGCCCCACCTATGACCTCAATGAGGTGGGCTCCCTTGCTGGGGTCCACCTAGAAAACAATTCATTAGTCCTGTGCTCTCAAATTGCTCCAAGTCTATGTGAGGAGTGGCCTTTATCTTCCCATTCAAACACCCAACCCCCAGCCCAGGGACACACCAATATGTAAAATCTTCTCTTCACCCTCCTCCTACCCCCATTTCTTCTCCCCTTCTAGCCTGGAAAACTGCCTCTGATCTGGACTTGAGCCTGAGTGTGAGAGGACTTGAAAACTTGGCTTGGCTGAAGTCTTATTCTTCTGTATTTATGCATTGTGACCTGGTCCTTTATGGCCTTTGCTTTGACACTCAAAACCTAGGCTTTTTAGAAAAGACTCAAAAGCCATTTTCTCTCTAAACTTTGTCCATTATAAAGTTCAAAATCTGAGAATTTTGAAGCCCAAACTGACCTGAGATGAAACTAAACAGAAGTAATAATAGTTGATGAAAGAAATTACTTGGGAAAAATGCAAACAGCCAGTTCATGTAGAGAATAAGAAAAAATATGTTTATTACCTAATGATGTTCAGGCCATTGATGGTTTTGATGACTTTTTGGCCTTAGTTGCACCACTCAGAATACTGGTTAGAGTCACTTGGCATATTCAAAGTAAGACAGCCTTATGTTGTGACTGAATTTGCCCTAATGAAAATCATGCTATATTTTACCACTTTTATTTCTCTGATCCAAGTTTTCTTTCTCTGGAGTTCACAAACTGGTCACCATTATTTTCTGCAAGAAAGAAAATCTCCTTTATAAAAGATAGCTCCACAGTGCCTTGGATTCCCAGGAGGTGTGGCTGGGAAGGAGGTTAATAAAGTATTTAGATGGACTCTACTGAAGGGTGGATTTGTCTATTGTAAAATTGCACATTAAACATTTAAGCAATAGCTTTGTAATGAGAAGTTAAAGTCAGAGTGGTCAGAGGTTGTCCTCAAATCCACACTTGAGATTCTCATGGGTCTCATTGAGACAGTCACACGCGCAACTGAAGGCAACATTGTAGAAAGCTCTTTCTTTCAGGTTAAGGCCATAAACACACATTTTCATTTGTGAGAAACAGGTTGCTAATGGTATTTGAGGTATCTCTGACATGTGAGGAAAGGGTAATGAAGAGCTGCTCCACTTTTCTTGGTAGACTCTCTACTTTACCCATGATTAGATCATAGATTAAACCCAAAGTAAGATCATTTCAGAATAAATACTAAATAGGACTTGGGAATCTAAACGAAGGAATTTGTGGATTTTTGACAAAGACTCATAAGCTGGCACTAAATTTCAGACAATGCAAAATATTTAAAATTCATGGCACAGTGTGCTTACCTGTTGAGGTGTGAGAGCTGAGCCTTCTGTTGTCATCAAGTTCATCCTCTGAATCAGTGACACATGCTCCAATAAACATCAAGTGACAGCTCCTACTCACTAACCAACACAGGGTTCCTGGAGCAGATCCAATCCTCAGGAACAGAAGCCATGTAAATAAACTCAGTTGGGCAGTTCATGTGCTGACACCGAACCAGACTAAGACATCAAGGCAGTTCCTGGACATATTGCAGTAGCTGAACAGATGGCAGGCAAGAAAAGTGCTTAAAGAGTCACTGGAGCACAATTTCAAGTGATGTCTCACATCCGTTGACAGTTGGAGAGTGATAGAGGCAAACAGATCATGGGGATATATTACTACTCAGAAAGGAATGATTTGGCTCAAAGATAACCTAGGAAAAAGATATAGTAGGACTTGTTCAGAAAAGAGCAATGGATACAGAAGGGTGACTGCAACTTAGACATTAAAAAGGACAAGCAATGACCTTCAGGACATATCCTGGGTCAGGAATGTAGCAAGAGTCACTTTGTCACATCTTAAGAGAATCATGTTTGTCACGGGGCACTACATTCAATACCATATTGACAGTAAGAATACATGATATTAGAAAGGGATGGGTACAGCCAAGCACTTCCTGGCTCAGAAGTATGACTGAGGACACATAAGAAGGCTGAGCCTGCTGGTGAGAAGGTGGTGAGAGCAGCTGTGGAGCTGGAGAATTGAGAGACAGAGGAAATGAAGTGAGGGCTGATAGCTAAGCAGAAGCACTATCTCCATCCCTTTACAGGCCCTACAGAGGCCTAGGAAGGAGCAGTAGAGTTCAAACTCAACCTTAGTTAGGTGTGTATATGGAATTAAGAGAACTGGTTGGGAACTTAGACTTGGGAATCAGAGGCCTACTCAGCAACCTTTCTTCCTCCCTGCTGCTAACAGAACCCCTACACTGTTTAGGTATTCACCTGTTACACACATGGTTCTTCTCTCATTTAATAGTAAATCCCTATTGGTGAGACCTGGCCCCTTGCCAGAGAGTGATTGTGATTAGGCATGTACTCCAGTTCTGGCCAATGAGACTTGGGGGATGTCTCTTGAGGGCTTCTGGGAAAGGTTTTCTCTCTCCTAGAGGAGATAGCCCTTTAGTCTCTGGAGGCTCTTGTGTCTCTGTGTAGTGGCTGGAAGAAGATGCTGCAGCCATCTTGTGACCACAAAGGCATCAGTGTGTTGATCTAATGAAAAAAGCAGAGCTGAAAAATAAGCAATGTGAGCCAAGATTTTTTGTCAATTGTAGCCTATGGCCTCTTTAGCGATAAACCTTTTTCTTTTTCTTTTTTTTTAAGTCATGCTGACTTCTTAGAAAACTTAGTAGTGGTGTGGGTGTAAGGCTTTATATTCTCCCTGTTCACCCATCCATCCATTATCAATCCATCCATTTATCTATTGCTTACTAAGTGTTTGCAATATGTCCCAGGCATTTCAATAGGCACCGAAATTTATGAAGATAAATTGGAAATAAGCCCAGCTTTTATAGCATTCATGCCTTGTTAACAGATGATAATAACATATGAAAAGTCATTTAACACAGGAATATGTAAGATATCTTGGCAACAAAGAGTAAGAAGTGATGAGTTCTTATCTCCAGGTCAGAATTAGGTCATACGGGTCATGCAGAGAATGATCAGAACTTGGCCGGAAGAAAGGATGTTCTAGGCAGTAAGAATTGCGGAAGCAAAGAAGAGAGTAAAGAAATCCCAACTGCTCCATCCCCAGATATAAATTCATGCAGAGAGGCAGGCCTTGTAGAAATGTACTGTCTGCCTCATAAGGGAAGACCAGAGAATGGTGAACCAGAAAAAGAGATAAGTTAACTTTGTTTAGATCCTGTAAGGAGGAGAAGGTGGGTTTGAGGAAGAGCGGGAGATGAGTTTTAAGACTAATCCTTGCTCTTGAGTTTCACAGTCGTGCCAAAGTCCTCAAAATACCACCCTTTCAAAGGGGCCCAACAAGTGGGCACACTCCCTGACATCCTCAGGACCTCCTCTCTGGTTCTGATTGTCAGAATCAGATTTACTTCTACCTCACTTGGCCTTGACATGTGCACTTCAATTCCTCAAGTGTTTATTTAAACAACTACCTGCTATTTGTGTGATATGGTTTGAAGAACAAGTTATAGAAATGGATATCAGGCTCTGTACTTTTTAGCTGACAGGCTACAAGGGAAAGCACACACATAACAAGTAACTATCATACAATAGGAAGTATTATAATAAAACATATTTGCCCAGGTTAAATCCTTGAGGGATACAGTAAGGGAGAGATTGTGCAGGAACAAAGAGTAGGTTATATTTTTGTTTATTTTGAAAGACAAGTAACAGTAAAGTTTGCCAGGCTGGGAAAGGCCTTAAGTAGCAGACACAACGACAATAAGGAAACCCAGAAGAAGACGTCTAAGGTGAGAATCTTCTAGGGGGTAAGAAGTCACAGTAAGGTGAGTTGGGGCAGAGGAGTGAGTGTACAGCAGCCTGGGGTGATGAAGGACAGAGAGGGCTCCTGGGAGAGTAAAGGTATTTTGTGCCATCCCAAGGAGTCTGGATTTCATTTGTTATGTATTTGCTTTGTCTCCTGTATGCCCAGAACTGTGTTAGGATCCACAGATATAAAAAGACGAGGCACAGTCCCTGCTATCATGGAGGCCTGGCCCAGTGGAGGACACAGACATGTGGACAGGAATAGGAGGGCTAGCTTGTATAGACCCCTGATCTGTGCTGGCATACCACCTAGTTCATGTCATCTATTCCTTACATCAGCCAATGAAGTAGATACTATTATGCCCATTTTACAGATGAGGCACTGAAGTGTAGAGAGGTCAAGTAATTTTTCCAAGACTTCATGGCTGAAATATAGAAGAGTCTGGATTCAAACTCATGTCTATCAGATTCCAGGCCAACACAGTGATATAGAATTTGGAAGCTCAATGGGGTGGTATTTAACTCAGACTGGGGGGCAAAGAAGCCTTCCTTAGGGAGTTGATGCATAAGTTAAGTTTTAAAAAATGAGAAGGAGTTGGCCAGGTGATGAAGAATGGGTGTTCTAAGCAGAGGGAATAAGGCGTGAGGGTGGAACTGCCTGGTGGTAGGATAACTGGGTGTTGGCAAAGCACTTACTTTCATTATGAGGCAGGGAAAGGTAGAAGATGAGCTGAAGCAGGGGGCAGCTCGACAACCTTTAGATTATGAGGAGAGGCTCAGACATTGTCAATCCTAACATAACCAATGGACATTTTCATCATCACCCACTCCCCTCTAATGTGTCTCCACCATATCAGTTACGGGGACCACCATCCATCTCGTTGCCAGAGCTTGAGAGTCATACTTGTTGTTTCCATCTCCTCCACCCCCTAATTCAATGAGTCAGGACTCCAGGAGATTTCTTCCTTCAAATATATTTCTAATCTGTTCCCCTTAACGTCCTCACTGCTGCCTCCCTCCCCGAAGCCAAGACACTGTCATTCTTCTCTTGGAATATGGCAATGGTCTCCTTCATGGCCTCTGCGCTTCCACTCAGCAGCCACAGCAACCTTCTGAAAAAACAGGCCACACACCTTCCCATGCTGCTTGAAATTCCATGCCTTCTCTTGCATTTCAGAAAAAATCCAAATACCTTACCACCACTGGCAAGGCACTGCCTTCCTCTCCATGCTCATCCATCCCTCTCACCCCTTGCCCACTTTATTCCACTTCCTTTCAGATCCCAGAAGATGTCATCTTCCTTCTAGCCTCAAGGCCTGTGTCCATCCACTCTCCCTGCGTGGAATGCTCTTCTCCTAGATCTTCACATTACTTCCTCCTTCTTATCCTTCTCATTGCAGCTTCAGTGATGCTCTCCTAGATTCCTCCTCCCATTCCCTCCATCTCACTCCAGTTTTTTCTCCACCACTGACAGGTCGTTTTCTCCAGTGTCCTCACCACAAGTCATGACTGCCTCCTCTCTTGGTCTGTAGACTCCCAAAAAGGGCAGCACCTTGTCTGTTTTGTTCACACTCAGCCTCGAGTGCCTCACCCAGAGTAGTTGCTGTCCTTAGAAATGTGGTTATCATCTGTTAATAGTTTAATAACACCTCCACCCACTAACAGCTAGCACCCAAAAACAGCTATCAGGGACAATATTCGAAGGAGAAGAACACAGAGAAGAAATAAAAATCTGTGCAGGCAACGAGGGGAAGCCTAGCCATAACTGTGACTTAATAGGCATGGGGCCATGGTAGCTACTCTATATAGCGTCTGGCACAAAATAGACATCAATAAGTATTTGTCAAACACATTAATGTTAGCTAAATGATTAAGCTGACAGAGACAAATAATGCAGTAGTAGCAGATTCTACAGTGGTGAGCAAAAGTAATAGCCCAAGTATAGATGGGTCATTGTCAAAAACATTTTCTTCATCTCTGAGGGGAAAGCACTCAGTAAAATAATTCGTTTTATTTTCTCAGCTGTCTTTTTTCTTTACTATCCAAATTTGAAGCCAAGATTTACTTTGTTATAGAAGATGAGCTCTGCCAGCCATAAAACTTTGGCAGGATAAAGGCAGGAGCCGTTGCTCTCGGTAGTGAATAAAATATGATTCACTAAAGAGTAATCTAATCATAGTAAAAGAAACTAGTGTCGGTCCTAAAGAGTAGTCAGAGAAATTTTGGTTCTCATAGGCTAATGTAGCATGGATAGGGATATATTGAAACAGAAATGCTTGTAATTCAAAGGGGACAGTGCACCGGGTCATTGGAATGGGTTCTATTGATGCTCCAAGTAGTGTTCTTACAGAAAGTGTTTTATAAGATTTTCTTCATTCACCATTTACATTTGGATAAAGGCTCCTGCCTTTATCCTGCCAAAATTTTATGGCTGGCAGAGCTCATCTTCTATTTGCACTACTTTGATTAGAAATAAAAAGATTTGGTTTTCAATGGTTGTCTCATCTCAGAGTACTCAGAGAAACTATTTTTTAATCTCTAGATATCAATCAATGAATATTTATTATTAAATACCTGCTATGTGCCAGATGGTGTTAATTACAAGTTTGTTCTCTTTTTGTCATGCTACTTAGGCTTTTATCATTTTGTCCTATCATTAGGGAAGTGGCTCCTTTTCTTACAGCTAATTTTTTTTTCAATTTACTAATGACTTTTTGTGGAGGTGGGGATCTCTTCTGTTCAGCATTTTCTATGATTCATCTCAATCCTCCAGTGATTATTAAAAAACAGTTGCAGTAAGTTCAGTCATAGAGGCACTGGAATGAGTCCTTTAAACTTCATGCTGCTGCTTTTGCAATGATGGATTGCTTGAGAATTAAGGAAAGATAACTACTCTCTTGGTCACTGTATTTCCAATCAACCGTATCCTCCCAGAATATGATTTATTCCCTCAGGCATTTTAGAAAAGAGACAAGAGACAGATTTTTTTTTTCAGGCAATGAAGATGTTATTTAATTAACTGGGTCAATACATTTTAGAACTCTGGCCACAAAATGTACATTCACCTCTGGTAACCTCTTACTCTAAAAATACTTATATTATAGCTTATTCATGGACAAGTAGCTTATCCCTTGAAGGGAGGTGTCACACACTGTGTTCAGAATACTCAGGGACAACACAATTCTAATGATGTATTATGAGACAAAAAAAGTAATCTGTGGTGGTATTCCTTATCTTTTTTACCTTTTAAAACAAACTTTATTGAGGTATAACTTGCATGCAATAGAAGATACCCATTTTAAGTGTACAGTTAGAGGCATTCCAACAAACTTATATCTCATTTAAATACCACGTCAATCAAAATATAGAGCCTTCCCATTATGCCCAGAATTTCCTTGGAGCCCATTTGCAGTTAGTTTCCCTTCCCCTGGCCATCAGCAGCCATTGATCTGAACTGTGTTTCTTTTTTTTTTTTTTCTTTTTTTATTTCCAACTTTTATTTTAAGTTCAGGGGTACATGTGCAGGATGTGCAGGTTTTACATAGGTGAACGTGTGTCATGGTGGTTTACTGCACAGACCAACCTATCACCTAAGTATTTTTTTTAATTTCTCAAAGTAATTTTAATGAGCTATTAAAATTATTTTCAACATTGTTAGAGGACAACTGTAAAAATTATACAGTAAATATACATTTCACCATTACCAGGTATAATAGGTGAATACCTAAGGCTATGTGGTAAGGTGAATCATTTATAAAATAGAAATATATAAGTTGAATAAAATTATATCACTTTTTCTACTCCACAAAGGATCATTTTTTTCTTTTTTTATTATTAATATACTTTAAGTTTTAGGGTACATGTGCACAATGTGCAGGTTAGTTACATATGTATACATGTGCCATGCTGGTGTGCTGCACCCATTAACTCGTCATTTAGCATTAGGCATATCTCCTAATGCTATCCCTCCCCCCTCCCCCCACCCCACAACAGTCCCCAGAGTGTGACGTTCCCCTTCCTGTGTCCATGTGTTCTCATTGTTCAATTCCCATCTATGAGTGAGAACATGCGGTGTTTGGTTTTTTGTCCTTGCGATAGTTTACTGAGAATGATGATTTCCAATTTCATCCATGTCCCCACAAAGGACATGAACTCATCATTTTTTATGGCTGCATAGTATTCCATGGTGTATATGTGCCACATTTTCTTAATCCAGTCTATCATTGTTGGACATTTGGGTTGGTTCCAAGTCTTTGCTATTGTGAATAGTGCCGCAATAAACATACGTGTGCATGTGTCTTTATAGCAGAATGATTTATAGTCCTTTGGGTATATACCCAGTAATGGGATGGCTGGGTCAAATGGTATTTCTAGTTCTAGATCCCTGAGGAATCGCCACACTGACTTCCACAACGGTTGAACTAGTTTACAGTCCCACCAACAGTGTAAAAGTGTTCCTATTTCTCCACATCCTCTCCAGCACCTGTTGTTTCCTGACTTTTTAATGATTGCCATTCTAACTGGTGTGAACTATGTGCCAATCACCAGGCTAGAATAAAGAAAAAGACACCTCTCCTGTCTTCAAAGCCTTTAAATAATATTAGGAGGAAAAAAATGAGCACTGAAGAAATTCAACAGAAAAATAGTGATATACTCAAGTTTGGAGGATGTATGTAGGGGCCCAGGCAGTGGGGAAGCTGGGGACAGGAGCAGGAAGGAGGCTTAGACCAAGCCATGTGAAGCCTAGTCTCTTGTGTAAACTCTGTTTCTGACTCTGCGTCCTGGTTTTCATGGCTGTATCATGAGGATTTTGAGCCACCTGACACTGAAAGGCTCTCCTGGCATCCTACCTTTGATGTTATATGTGAGGGGTGACTGCTCTAGTCCCTAGGAATGTCATTCATGAGGAAGTCTCTAAATACTCTGTGGTAGGTAAAATGTCTGACTTCTCTCACCAAATCCATTTTCATAAAAGTTAATTGTTTTCGTGTTTAACACATTAGACTCTTCTCATCAGAAGCAATCATTGTAGTTTTGTTTCAGCCTATTTACATAATTTGAAATAATTTGAAGGAGCTACTTTTTGTTTCAGTTTTGAGAAATATGTTAATTGGTGTTTTCCAGCCAGGAAATAACTACATGAGGCTGTCCTCAACTGTCCATCATTTCCCATGTTGGCCGGTCACCTTTACCCAAAGAGAGCTTTCCACGAAGTTAAATTTCCAGACACACTCAAACAGGGAATGAAATGGGCAATGAAGACATGTGTGTTAGTCCATTCTCACACTGCTATAAAGAACTACCTGAGACTGGGTAATTTATGAAGAAAAGAAGTTTAATTGACTCACAGTTCCTCAGGCTTAACAGGAAGCATGACTGAGAGGTCTCAGGAAACTAACAATCATGGTGGAAGGCAAAGGGGAAGCAGAGACCTTCTTGACATGGTGGAAGGGGAGAGAGAGTGTGTGAATGAGGGAGTGCCATACCCTTTTAAACCATCAGATCTAGTGAGAACTCACTCACTATCATGAGAACAGCATGGGAGAAATCCGCCTCCATAATCCAATCACCTTCCCCAACATTGGGAATTACAATTCAACATGAGATTTGGGTGGGGACACAGAGCCAAACCATGTCAACATGAGAAAAACAATCTCTGCAGTGGGCTTCAATTCTGACAAGGAAAGAACTTCCATCTCCAGAAACCAACTAAATAATGGAGCTATTATTTAAATGTTGTTCTAGTACCTCTGACCATCAGGGGTGTTTATTTTCCTTCAATAGGCAAAGCGTCTCAAACTTTGAGTTAAACTTAAATTCTCAAATTCGAATCACCTGGGAATCTTGTTAATCTGCAGATTCTGGTTGGTACTCTGACCTGGGATTCTGCATTTTCAACACACTCTCAGGTAACCAGGATGCTGCTGGACCATGGAACACATCTGGAGGGGTGAATGCAGTGCTAAGATGTCAGAGGACTAGGCTGATCTGGAAAACTGGTCCCCTGACCATGCTCCTTCAAGTTCTTTGTATTATAAAAGGTATATAGTTTAGAAATGTCACATATTCAGGGAATATGCTTCCTGCAAGTTGAGTCCAGTATAACATCAGTGCTCTGACGGTGCTGAAAATGTTATTGAAAATACACATTTTCAATAGGGCAAACAACCCATTAGTCTTGCCTTCTGGCTAAAAACTGTGTCATCCTTTGAATTAACATGTAAAATATGAAAATCATCTTCTGTCCCCACTCCCCGGGGATGTGTATACCAGGTTTAGAGGTGCTATCCATCACCATCCTGGCCTCTTAGTGAACTTAAACTTGAGGCAATGGCAGGTTTGAATCCCTCCACCCAGGACAACCGGCCTCTAAGGTGTCTAACTCCATGTGTGCAGAAGTCTTACCAAATTTTTCTCTTGACCTTGCTTTTTAGAAACGTGGGCCTTTGTTTTTTGTTTCATTTTTTTTTTCTGCTTATTGGTTTGTTGATTTCTAAAAGCAATCTTTGTTCCATCAATCACATACCCAGGGAGACATATTATTTTTATCACCTAAAGAAGGCAGATGCTGAAACTCAGAGCAGATTTATGTGTTGTTGGGTTTATTTATCTGTAGAGGTACCAGAACTAAATGAGCCTGTTGGGTTGACTAGGGAGGAGTGAAGTGGAGAGTAATTATCAAACTATAGTCAGGAAACTGAGGGGAAAAATGACAATTTGAAAGTTGTACAGAAAAAAATAGGTAGCATTGGCGAAAGTTACAACTGGTGATATGGGATAAGGGCCACACAGGAACTCATTTTTAAATAAAATGGAGACTTAGGAGACAGCCAAGTTATTGGTGTCTTGAGCTCTGTTTGTACTCAGCAAATATTAAAATAGGAATTATCAGAAATAATTGAGCTTTATGTAGAAAGAACAGGTAAATAAATAGAAAATCGTCTTGGAAAATGTAGCACAGAGACCAATTAGTGGCCCCAAAAGACAAAATTGGCTAAGAATGAAAAGAAAATTTGGGAGGAATTGGTAAGTGAAAAGAAAATGTCACCAGACACAAGGAAGGGGAAACAGCAAGAAAAGAAAATTAAGGCCAGAGGATTTTTGACTAGGTAGAAAGGAGGGAAGTCAAACGTGAATTCCACAGCTTTTGTGAGCCTCTGAGAAGCCAGGCTTTGGTACAGTGACTTCTCCTTAGGGTGCGCCATCAATTTCTATTGATAATGATGACTTTTTTTTTTTTTTTTTGAGATGGAGTCTCGCTCTGTCGCCCAGGCTGGAGTGCAGTGGCCTGATCTCGGCTCACTGCAAGCTCCGCCTCCCGGGTTCACGCCATTCTCCTGCCTCAGCCTCTCGAGTAACTGGGACTACAGGTGCCCGCCACTACGCCCGGCTAATTTTTTGTATTTTTAGTAGAGATGGGGTTTCACCGCTTTAGCCAGGATGGTCTCGATCTCCTGACCTCATGATCCGCCCGCCTCGGCCTCCCGAAGTGCTGGGATTACAGGAGTGAGCCACCGCGCCCGGCCAATGATGACTTATTTTAACCTGCAAAAAAACTACTGGATTAAGAAGAACGGGGAGTGCTACCCAGTTTTGAACCTGACAAAATTGCAGTTTGATACACTTCTCCCCCATCCATCAAATTCTGTGAAATTTAACAGATACTGCTACCCTTTGTTCACTTTTTAAAAGTTGTGTTTACTTTTAAAATTTTTTCTTGAAAGCCATCTTTAAAATAATGTTTTTGTTTTAGATGCTGCCTAGTCGGATTGCTGAAATGTAAACACCTTCTGTTCAAAAAAATAATGTGTTTGCTAGGCTTTTCCTCATTTACCTCTGTCTGATGTCCATTGGACTCCAAGTGTATTAAAGTCACCTCAGCAAGGGCTCTCCACTTTCTCTTCTTGCTCTGAGTTGTTACCATGTGGCTATTTTTCTCCTTCCTCCCTCTCCACCACTGCTGAGCCTTGTAACCAAGGCATTCCTGAATCTACCCGTCACTTCTGCCCGAGGCTCGTGTGAGGGACTCTGTAAAGACATGACTGCTTCAAGGAAGTTCTGGGGAGGTAGCTGAAGGGGAGGTTTCTCACCTCTGTGGCATCACCACAATAATACACCACCCTCCTGAGTGCCCAGGGGAGGACTATCAGGGCTCACCTCCAGATCTTTCTCTTTACTCTTGATGACCGCGTCTCCAGAGACTGCTTACCTACACCTGCACCTGCGCAGGCACCACTGAGTTTTCAGAGTAGCACAGACTGGAAAACTCAGCACTTCGAAGTGTTTATTCCATGGCATAAAAGAGATGAAGAAATGGAAGTCCCAGTTGAACTCCTCCTGTCTGCCCATATGAGGGGTTTCTGGCTTGGTTCATGTGTATGTCTTCCTTCCACATGCTGTGAGGACCTGGCCTGGGGTTGCAGTTAGGAGATGTCAGGGGGATTTTAAAGAGGCACTTAAAGAGGGGACTTCTTTAGGGTACAAAGATTATACCTGGTAATGTGGACTTTTTTGGGGGTGTGGGGGAAGTGGCTCACTGTTGCCCACGCCTCACTGCAGCCTTGACCTCCTAAACCTGAGGGATCTTCCCACTTCTGCCTCCCAAGCAGCTGGGACTACAGGCATTTACTAATGTACCACCACACTTGGCTAATTTTTTCTATTTTCTGTAGAGACAAGGTCTCACTATGTTGCCTAGGCTGGTCTCGAACTCTAGGGCTCAAGTGGTCCTCTCACCTTGGCCTCCCCAAGTGTTGGGATAGCAGGCCTTGGACTTTGTTCTTTTAACCATGATAAGGCTTAAGGAAAATACTTAAGGATTGAACTACACATGGGCAATAGCTTTAAAATAGTAAATTCATTATTCCCATCCCTAGACAGCCAATATTTCATTGTTATTCCTTTGCCATCCTAAACTGGACCCAGAAAAGCGATTTGAATGTGAGAACCTAAGACAGGCACTTTCCAGCACTCTGTCCATTGTTTCAGCTGAAGACTACAGGCACTCCTTAAGGACAGGTGGCTGGGGAGGTTAGGAGGGGCAGCTGAGAGAGATTGCTGGAAGTAACAGAAGGTGGAGACGCGGAGGGATACTGGCTCTTTGCAATTATAAAGGGTGTGTCAGGACACCACAGGCCTAGGAGACATTTCAAGGAGGCTTATACTGGGAAGAAAGCTTGGTTTCCTGACACCTTGGTACACCTGGGTGGAATGAAAAAATAAAACTCTGTACCTGCTCATTTGTTCTTTCTTCAGCAAGTGAGGCCGGAGGCATTGGCAGCCAACTGTATTCTCCTCAGGTGGCCCCAGCCTCATAGTCCTAGTTCTGACTTTGATTGGCAGGAAAAGAATAGAAGAGAACAACCCTGAACCTAGGTAGAAATCTGTTTTGCTTTTTCAGATTACTTGCGATGTGTATAGTTATATGGACAGAAATCTTGGAATGTGTGCCTCACAATTCCAGTAAAGAACCCAAATGTGAAAAAAATATATATATAAAATACATATAGACACATACATGTACACATGTACATATATGCATCTTATATAATAACTCTACATATATTTACTTTATGTACTATATAAGATATGAGATGTAATATCTCATATATAATATATAATATATATGTGGTATCAGAATTTTACAAAAATCAATGGGGCTTAGTTTAGAATATTCATTTGGAAGCCTTTTTAAAATTTCAACTATTAGGGTTAGGAATTACAGCAACATATGAGAGAAAAAGTAAATTTATTATATAAATTGAATAATGATTGGGCATTTACTCAATAGTGGGAGCAATCGTGGGAGCAGTTTTCCAGGAGGAAGCTGTAAGGGGTCTCACTGTATGAAGGCCTCTGACTCCGATTGATTTCTTTGATTGCAGGCCTCTTCACAAAGGCCTGCAAAAGGTATTACGTGTTTGATCTGCATATGGGTTGATGAATGAAGGATGAAGGGTAATATTTAGATTGGAAAGTTTATGCAGGATCAGAATTGGGGATAGTTCAGTACTACTATAGCAGTATGGCTTCTTTTTCATTTATTATAAATGTTCTTAAAAAGAAACTGTTCGGCACCTGTTACATGCCTGGCACTGACCTAGGCATTGAAGATATGAAGAAGAATAACATATGTTACCTGCCCTGGGCCACATCATTGTAAAGAATCTCACCATCTCCCTGTTAGGGAAAATAAGCAGATCCTCAAATAAAATAGTGTCTCAATTAATTGGGGCAAAGGCAACTAAATGCTGAGGATCCAGAACTCTTTTAATGAATTTCTCCCATCCCTGAAAGGCCCTACTTGGGGCCTTTCATCATGGATTTTTATTAAAGACACAGGAAAAGGGGACATTTTCCCAAGTAAAATCAGGGTTTAAATATACAATTGATTTCATCATCAGGCCTCTTGCCTGTGCATTTGGTGCCCTGGGCTGCTGCATCCCACATGTTTCCCGATAGAAATGGAGGTGTGTTGAGGAAGCTGCAAGCCCTACCCCAAAGTTTGTAGACTATAAGATGGCAAGTCACTCAACTACCTTCAAAGATCTGTCCGCACAAGGAAAATCTGAGCCCTTTATCTTCCATGGAACATAAATGCCCACAGATAAAGCTTCTCAGTAAGTGTGTGTTGTGTCCTATAAGAACCAAATACAAATTTATAGAACACATTAAGAAGTTAACATTCCATTTATCCGTTTAAGATTAAACAACCATTTATTGAGCTACCTACTGTGAAGTAAGCATAATAGCCCTCTAGGTTGGTATTGTTTTCATTGTGCAGAGGAAGAGACTGACAACGGAGGGGCTAAGTCGTCCTAGATTAAGTAGCTACTAAATAGCAATGCTTAGAGCTGAACTCGGAGTTTCTGATTTCAAGTCAAATGCTCTTTACCTTATATTCAATTGTCACCTCGAAACTCAGAAATCAAAGCCCTAAAGGAATGGAATTCATGACTGATAATTTTTGATGAAAGAAGAAAAAAGAGGGAATGTTCAATACACGAGATACTGCCTGCGTGGGCTGATCCAGGTGAGCAGCTGCAGAACTGAGCCGGAAAAGCCCGTGGGAGGTGCTATGAAGGGCTTAAAGGGCAATAGCAGAACCTGCCTGTTCAGCTGTTACGTGGGAAGGGGCCAGGAAGGTGGTGGAACCCAGGCATTTCACTCCATGAGGGTTTCAGCTCCAGGTGAGAGCTGCTGGGATGGCTGGGACACGGCTGAACCTGATCCAATCTCGCTGGCACATTGGTGTCTGTGCCTTTAATTCAAACCTCTTCATTCTGTAACAAAGGCAGAAATGTTCTTTCTGTGAGGATGCTGTTGGTGTTATGGATACTGTTTCAAAAAAAGCATGAAACAAGTATGCAAAGAAAACATTTTCCCCTGAGTTTCTTCTCAAAATCCTGTGTGTAGGGGAGAGAAATATGTAAGAGGAATAGAAAAATGTAAGTAAACAGCACAAATCAAACCAGTAGGTGAGTTTGCACATCCAAAGATTGCAAAGAGGAAAAAGGGGTTATTTCAGCTTTATGTTGTTCTCTCTGAATGTTTCCTTTTGTTCTTAATGTTTTCAAGTCAGAGACTGATAAATGTGCCAATTCGTATGAAATGGCTTAGGTGGGATGCAGTATCTTTTTTTTTTTCCTGTTTAACTCCGCATTACCTATTTGATTTTAACTTGTGTGGCTTGAACTTTCTATAACCATCTGGATTCTTCAGTTGTTGTTGAACATGTTCAGCTGATTAATTTTTGCCACTGAGAATATTGCATCCACATTGTGAAGTGTAGATCTACTAACCTTGCCTCTGTATAACAATTCATTTTTCCTTTCCTTATCTGCAAATGGACAAGGCCATTTGCAACAGAAAATGTGATTTTTTGTGTGTATGGACTTGTTTCTATCCTCAATCCCAGTGATATAGCTCTCTCTGAAATGAAGAATTGCATTGACTACTAAAAAGACTTTACTGGAAGAAAAACACCTTCCAACAAATGGGGTGCATCTTGGTTCAAACTACTATATCAGAATTCACAAACACAAATGCAAAAAGGGACTAGGCCAGTGATGTAAAAGATTGAAACCACTTAGATATAAGGGTAGTTCAGCCTGGCAAGTGTAGAAAGTGTCCCCATCAAAAGGAGGCAGCCAGGCAGCCACCACTAAGCTCCAATGGATTGTTTCCATTGTTTCCATGGGAAAACAATGGCCCAACATTGCCAGATCTTCTTATTTTCCAAGAGAAGCTCATAGCCTGAATTTTTATGTATAATCTGTTTATTGTAAGCCACTAATTCTAACAATTTCATAAACACTCACTGCCACTCAACAACCAATTTTCAACTTCTATCGTAGCTGAGGAATTAAAGAGAGAAGCCATAGTCAGAGCCATTCATTAGGAAATGACCTTGACCTTAGTTTACAACCTTGACACAAAACATCTAGTCCAGTGACCAGCAACATGGTATCACTGGGACTGTATTAGAATTCATAATCTCAGCGCCTGCCTCCCCAACAGATCTACTGAATAATAGTCTGCATATTAACCAGATACCTAAATGATTGATATGCACATCATGGTTGGAAAAGCATTGATCTGTATGAGGTTATGTTTAGTGTAAGGACATCCCTTATATCCCAGAGGGGGTTCTGCCATGGCATACCCACCCTGGGAGGCTCTCAGGGAAGCCTTTTTAAACTCTAGGAGCTACTGATTGTGAAGCAGCTGAAGGCTGTGATTCATTTGCCGTCCTCCCTCTCCATTCCTCCTCTCCTTGCCCTTCCTCCTTTGCCCATCCCTGGTCTCACGAGTTGTGGTCAGTGAACACATTGCTGTTGCCTCCCATAGGCCTCTCAGTTGTGCAAGCCAACAGCAAAAGAGCCACATAAACGGCGTTGGTACCATCCTATATTCTCCCTTGGGAATTGCGTCTTTTTTCTTTCTCTCTGCCTGCTGCATATTCGCTCACTCAGCATCTCCCCTGTGGTTGTCATCTTGATTGTTTATTTATCTGAGAATTGATTTGTTTTGTTTTTGTGTCAATACTTTGTCCCTCATCTTTTGAACTGGCAACCCTATTCTGGACTGATTTCCTAACTTTGACCTACTGCTTCCATAGGGTGCTTTTTCTGAGTGTCCTTCTTCCTTTTGGTTCTCACAACCTCCTAAAAGGAGAAACTTGCCTAAGTCCTGCCTAATCTCCCTGACCAATGTTGGCAACTCTTCTCCACTTGACAAGAGTCTGGGATAAGACACTCTAACTCATCTCTTCTTTGATGTGAACTGATAATTAGCTGATAAAACTTAATAAGAAACTAAGTATGTGATTTTCCTTAAAAAAAAAAAAACATTAAAAAAAGCCAGGTGCAGTGGCTCATGCTTGTAATCCCAACATTTTGGGAGGCTGAGGTGGGAGAATTGCTTGAGCCCAGGAGTCTGAGACCAGCTCAGACAACATAGGAAGACCCCATCTCTACAAATAATAAAAAATGAGCCTGGCATGGTGCCACACATCTGTAGTCTTAGCTACTCAGGAGGCTGAGGCAGGAGGATCTCTTGAGCCCAGGAGGTCAAGGCTACAGTAAGCCATGGTGGTGCCACTGCAATCCAACCTGGGCAACAGAGTAAGATTCTGTCTCAAAAAAATGACATTTAAGTCTCAAAGAAAAAGCACCATTTCTCTTTTGAAAATGGCTCAAAGTAACACTTATGTGAAATACAGTGAAGTTGCTATGGACGATGGTGGCTTGGTGTGTAGTAAGACAGAAAACAATTTACTCTTTTGGGTATAGACCTCACATTTTGAAAGTACATTTAATTGAAGATGTTCTCTTTGGCAAATCATACCTCTTTGGACAATGCGACCTGCAAAACAGTGTTTTGGTGTCATACCTCCCCAGGTTTTCTATGACAGTGAGAGGACACTCGATGCTGCCCTCACTTGACCTTGCAGTGTGGGAGCCCTTGGCTTGTGATGTTTCTTGTCTCTCTGACCAGGGCTGTCTCATTCCTGCCTTGGCCTTCCTCTCTAATTCTTCCTCTCCCCACTCTTTTCATGGCTTTCATTTGACAAGTAGCTTCTGAGCACCTATGTGTCCATGATCCAGGGATCTGGAGATGGCTAAGACAGAGATGTTCCCTGCCCTCATCCTAGCAGGAAAGATAGACACAAGACAATCAATTACATAATTAATCATTTATCCTATGCTGAGTTCTATGAAACTATAGGCATTATAAAAGCTTTTAATAAGGAGATCATATTCTTTCAGGAGAGTCCAGAATGGTTTCCTTAAGAGAGTGATGCTTGAAAACTATGTGGGCAGGGTAAAGCAAAAAACGTAAGAAGTAGTTCAGTTTCCCAGGGCTAGTAAGAGTGAAATACCATTAACATCTGAAGTCAAAAGAGATGAAGTCATTATTAGAAACCTGGAAAGAGAGCTGTGTGGACAGGACCACCTGATTGAAGCAGTGGCCTTTGAGCAGAGGACAAAGGGAGCCCATACAGACCCTAAAGAGAGGGAACTGAAAGAAAAAGAATAAAGAACCTATATTAGTCCATTTTCACACTGCTGATAAAGACTTAGCCAAGACTGGGCAATTTACAAAAAAGAAAGAGGTTTAATGGACTTGCAGTTCCACTTGGCTGGAGATGCCTCACAATCATGGTGGAAGGCAAGGAGGAACAAGTCACGTCTTACATGGATGACAGCAGGCAAAAAGAGAGCTTGTGCAGGGAGACTCACATTTTTAAAACCAACAAATCTCACAAGACTTATTCACTGTCATGAGAACCACATAGGAAAGACCTGCCCCCATGATTCAATTACCTCCCACTGGGTCCCTCCCACAACACATGGGAATTCAAGATGAGATTTGGGTGGAGACACAGCTGAACCATATCATACCCCAACCTGACTCTTCTTCCCCACTCTGATCTCTTGCCAGTGCCCCTTCACCTCCATTGATCAAATCTAACTAAAAGCCAGAGAGCAAGTTTATCCACTGATGGAGCCCATATAGATCAGCCTCTTGGGGCACATGGTTTGGTGGAAAGGGTGGAGAATGGATCTTGGAGGGCATAACCATGTTAAGTATTTTGGCATTTGATGTACTAGTAATGGGAAGTCATAAAAGGGTTTTGAGCATGGAGATATATGGTCAGATTTGTGTTTTAAAATAACCATTCTGGCTACACATTGGTGGGAAGTGAGATACAGGGAGACTGTTTCAACAGCTAGAGAAATATCCAGAAGAGATGTATTAGACTGGACTCGATAATGCCTGAATTTGAAACCAATTCAAAATGTAAAATGGCAGTTTAACACCGGGTCACATAAGGTGAGGAGGTAGGGATGTGTCCAGAATGACTTCAGTTTTCTGGGTGGGAATTGGTGCCTTCATGAAGAAAAGAGACACTGGAATAATGCCAGGGTTCTGGATAAGAGCCTTTGTTCAGACTTACAGGTGGTGAGTTTGAGGTACCTGCAGGTCCTCCTCAAAGCCAGAAAAGGATCCTTCGTGTTAAATGTGATAGAGAGGCTGCTAGACTTTCTGTAGGGTCATCTGTGAAAGCAAAATGAGTTGTGTCCCAATTCGGAGGAGTTAAATGAGTTTTGCAAATGCCACCTTCTATGTCCTGGGAAGGTTGAGTTTTTCGACACAGACAAGAATAACTTCATCTGTTGTCATTCTAATCGCAAACTGAGAATTTGTGAAGAAGCCACAGTCAAGTTTGGAAAAATAGTGCTGGTTAACAAAATCAGTATCCAGTGCCAGATTTTGAGTGCTGTCAACCTTTTTAAAATTTTTGCTTTGATAACTGACTAAATGCTAGAAAATATTGTTAATTATACATTTTCCCAACTTCCTCTTACAGTCTCTGCTTTTATTTCTTCCTTCAGCTTTTTATAAAACCATAAAGTTTTAGTTTTAAATCACCTTAAAAGTTATCTAGTTTTATTTCCCAAATTTGCTCCCCCAAGTACACCTGTATCAGTTTTTTGTTTGTTTATTTTGTCCTACTTCCCCCTGACCATGGCAAGAACAATACATGTATCTGTTTTCCGTTATATGGAACAAATCAATATCCCTTTTACAGAATACTTAAGGAATGTTTAAATTTCTTCAGGGAAGGAGGCTCACTACTTCTCACAATCATCCATTTCTACTGCATTCTTTGGACAATTTTTCAATAAGCTGCTCTGACTCTTTGTAATATCCACCTCTTTTTTTTCCCCTGCCTTTCTAGAGCAACATAGATTAAATCCTTTTTCTTTCTTCCTTATGACCACCCTCCAGTTCTAAACTCTGGATACCATGTTCCTTCTTGGGTTTCTCCCAGCCAGCAAACACAGCCCTACAACTCTTACCCACCTAACATGTTTCTAACCTCCAGTATCTTAGGAGGCATTTTCCAAACAGGGTGTTTTGAACAAGAAACTGTGTTAACTGAGATCCAGCCAATGTTGAATACACTGAATTTAGTATGTCCCAAGGTCTGCACAATAAGCTTCCATTGATACAGTTCTCTTCCCTCCATCCTACCATTCCTTTTGCGAAAAATCTGCCTTCTCTTTTCATCTTCTCTTGTCACTTCACTGAGTCTTGGGGATTTTGCGTTGTTTGAATATTTTTCTGATGTGAAGGATTAAACCTGTTGAGCTATTTGTGACTTCCTGGAAAGCTTGCCTTTACCATCTTCTGTTTGGGTTCTTCCTCTACTTTCTTCAGGGGGATCTGAAATTAAATGTGGTGGTGGATGGTGTTGGGAGAAGTGGTCACTTTGATACACACCTGAGACAAAACCACCCATAAATTCCCAAGATCCAATACAAAAAACCATTTAAAGGAGTAATCTCTTCCCAACAAGGTCTTGGCAATTTTCTGTAGTGCAATTAGATTTTTAAAAAACACACATATGTTTCTTTGTTGAAAACAACTTACTAAAGGCTTTTCTTGACAGCTTCCACATTGAAGCCTTTCTCAACTCACTGGTTCTTTGAGGGAGATGGTTAATGCTAAGTCATCTTTTGTGTTTCCCAAAGAAAGTAATAGCTGGAAGAACTAAAGAATCCATTGAGTCATTCAGTAGTGATTATCTGGTAACAATACTAAAGGAGGACATTATGCCCATTTTATGGACAAAAAATGGAGGAAAAGAAGAAACAGCTAACTTGCCTAGGGTCAAAGAGCTAGAAAATGGCCTTCTACACTGGATTGTAATAGTTTGTTTACTTCTCTGTTACCCCCGGTAGATTGCCCGTTATCTTTTTTCATTCTATGCCAAGCAACTGGCCAAGGTGCTGGGCATATATTAGTCACTCAATTAACAGTCTATTATATAGCTTAATAAACTTAATTCTTTCCTCTTCCTCTGAACCTCAGTTTCATAAAGGAAGAGGCACCTATTCTTTCTGTGCTGCATCCTCAAAGATCAAATCAAGCTTGATAATAGCATGTGCTTTTTTCCCCAGAGAAGTAGAGTTGTTAAGAAATCACATCATCAACTGTTGGGCCATTTATTATTCTTGACCCTCATTTGCAGATGGTTCATGAAACCATCTGTAAATAAAGGCCAAGTTCTGCCTTACAACTGAATTCAAAGCCTGCTCAACTCTAATCAAATGGGGACTTGCAGAACGGTGTACGTTTCAGTTCAGTGCTAACAGTGTAAAGCCAGTCCATATATCGAGGTGATAGGGATTAGTGGGTAGGTTGCAGGGCCATAAATGAAGAGTAAGTTATAACAATTCTCTGGTATTGTATAGAGCAGATAACTAGGTGGTTGACAGAAATATTTCTGTAGATTGTTCAGACTTAGCCCCATGTAGCTCTAGCCCTGGAGTTTGGTCAGTTAGTATTATGTCAGAGACACTTGTGAATAACAAGCCTTAGCAAATCAAATTACCTTCCTTAACAGATACTTCTGTTGCTGGAGTGGTGAGAAACAGGAGTAGTGATCTCAAAGCTCAGGATCTATAAGGAAATAATTATAAGAGTAAACGTTTTGGCCTGGAGCTGTGGCTCATGCCTGTAATCCCAGCACTTTGGGAGGCCGGGAGGCCATAGTGGGAAGGGTCACTTGAGCCTAGGAATTCAAGACCAACCTGGGCAAGATGCTGAGTCCTCTTCTTTAAAAAAATAAAAAATAAAAAAAAATTTTTTTTTAAATTAGCCAGGTGTGGTGGCACTCACCTGTAGTCCCAGCTACTCAGGAGGCTAAGACAGGAGGAGACCTTGAGCCCAGGAGAGGGAGGCTGCGAGCACCACCGCACTCCAGCCTAAGTGACAGAGTGAGACCCTGTCTCTAAGAAAAAAATTCTTTTTAATTTTTTTTAAAAGAGTAAACCTTCTATTGTTCTTTAAAGTATTTTGGTGGTTTCTCCTATATTTGATTGGTGAGTAAAACCTATTATTATAAGAGAAGCCTATAAAAAGTCTGTGTACTCTGAAAAGTGATTCAAAATATTACAAAAGTTCACTTTACAACTGCAAAGAAATTTCAAGTAACAAGTTGTATTACATGCATCATAAACAAAACAGACCAGTTGAAGCTCTCCATTCTAGATTTAAAAGGTTTCAAAAATATATTTATGTGGTTGAAAACCAAGAATCAGGGCAAGGAATTGATGTTTGATTTTTATCACTCACAAGATAAATCGTTCATTCTATCTTGTCACTAATAATAACATATTTTAAAACCATCAATCAAAGAGTAAATAGTGTAACATCCTAATTTGAGTTAAATATGTTTAAAGCATCTACATTATTTATAAGCTTGTTACTTGTCGGAAAATTGATCTAATTGGGGAAAATCCAGAGAGTTGCATTTTCTTGTTATTTACATTCTATTGCAACCAGCAGTGGGCTTTCCGTTTCCAAATGCTATGGCTGAAGAACATAAATATACCTGAGGGGATATGAAAAGGGATGGAAAATTTTCTGGAGTGATAGATTAGACAAGTTATATTCAAATCACAAGTTTTATTCCCTTTGCTGAAATCTCAGACAGCAGAGAATCTGCAAAAAATTTCCAGCCCTTGTGAACTCTCTTTAGGAGAAAACTAAGATTCCAGCCTTTGTTCTGATACAAACCAGGTTCAGTGTGACCAAGCCATTAACCTGGTTGGATCTTGGTTTCCATAGTTTTAAAATAAGGGATTCTGGACTGAATAATTTCTAAGTGGCTTCTCCCCAAACCTAAACAACAGATTCCAAACAATGTTGCAGCTTCATATTTGAGGAGAAATGGCAGCACATGGGTTGTGGGGTTGTGAATAAGCCTCTAAACCCTTTGTGCTGGTTACTTGGCCTGTGGAAGGAGAATAATGGGTCTCAATTTTATTCACCTTCCAGGAAGGATGAGAAAACACACCATGCATGTGTTTTAAAGGTGAAAAATCATGGCTGATACCTGCGTGTGCGTGCACAGGGTAGGAGGATCCCCTCTTGCTGCTTTTGCCTGGCTGAATTTTGTACTTTGAGATACTTTTGAAAGCTTCCTTACTTGTTATTAATGAAAGATTATATGTACATGTATGTGTGTGTATATAAATGTATATGTTTGTGTTTATACACATGCACACACACCACTCCATGTTTGTGCTGCCAGTTAGAGCTTCTGAGTTGATACAATTCATCCCAAAGCAAAGAAACTTGTTTTTCTTTAATGAATATGCAATTTCTGCTGGGATTTTAAAATATTTGATATGAAACTTGAAGATTCTCTTTACCACTTTTTAAAATTAGGTGGGACATTACAATGCTGAGCATCACCTGTGATGACACCAAAACAATCATCTGTCTCTTTCTCTATTGTCAGGGAAGGTTGGGTCTCTGTCCCTAAAAAACAAGTCTTTGTGGAGCTTCAGATCAAAGGAATAATGGAGGTCTGTTAATTTCAGTGGATGACACATTCTTTCACTCCCCCTCTCCCACTCCTTTTTTCATTTCCTACTATGAGGAGCTTCAAATTGGAGTCAGGAGGTAACAACGCGTTGAATCCTCACATGCTGTTCAGTAACAATGCTATTCAATAATCATTGTCTCTTATCCACAAATCAGCAGGGAGGCCAAGTCACCAAGCAGTGGGTATTTAGTGCTTATCTATCTGTGGACCTGTATTAATTGCATCTCAGGCAGCTCCATTTATGAATTCAAAGTGCTGCCCCTTAAGGAAATTACCATCAGGGTACACTAATGGCTGAGCTATTTTGCTTAAACAGCACCCTTATTTCGAGTTTCATACTCAAAGTGTGGCTTGGGACCAGCGACAATGATACCACCTGGAACCTTATTAGAAATGGAGAATCTCAGGCCCCACCCCAGACCTCCTGATCCCCAGGTGCTTAGTCTGGACATTAGAGTCCCCAGAGGTATTAATTTCGAGCACTTATTCTGGCCCCTGACTGCATTTTGTAACAATGGAGGAGCTTTTTAAAATACTGATGCCTGGGTCCAACTTACAGAGATTCTGATTTACTTGGTCTGGGGTACAGCCTTGGCATCATGATTTTGAACTCCCTATGTGATTCTAATATGCAGCGAATTTGAGATCACTAAATTATACAATATAGCAATACATAGTAGAAGAATTCACCAATAAATTACCCAACTTTTGCTGCCCACACCTGTGAATTACTACTCATTTGTGTTTGGTGGTCCATGTTACTTTTTCCAGTAGTGACTCCCTGTGTTCCTCCTGCTCCTACTATAACTCATGTCTGATCCTATCTGCTCATCAGGATAGACTCACCTTCAAGGTCTTCTTCCCCAGACCATGGTTCTCCTTCCCTCCTCTGAACCTTTTATCACTTTAGCTTTAGCTTGCTTACTGAACTGTCATTTTTTCACTTAGTAGTCAGTTATTTGCACATGCTTGTGATTCCTCCTCCCAAGCTGTGAGTCCTGGAGGACAGAAGCCACATCTTCTGAACCCCTTAGCACCTAGCAGGACTGGGTAATGGGTACATGGAATGGAGATGGGAACAGAAAATACAGAAGGCAGAATAGCCCAAATGTGTTGTCTCTCAAATTAGTCACATAAGAATATTCTGAGAATCATCTTCTAAGGTTTTAATGATGTGTACGTGGAATTTAGGACCTAGATGAAATAAAGGAGAGAGCTTTACAAACTGGTCAGTGAATAGAGGCTGGGGATACAGGTTGAGAGAAGGATGGCAGTGAGAAAGGAATGCTTATATCCAGTGAGTATTAAACATAGTTTTCTGATGGAAGAAGGTGGGATACCCAGAGAGGAAAGAAAGGTGAGGAGCTAACTCATAGCATTCCAGTGTTCACACATCCCAGGATGGTGGTGCAGGCTGGCCAGTTCTTCAAAGGAGGTTGTCATTTGAGGTACATGGTGCCTTTAGTGAATGTGACCGAGTCTTGCACTGCCTTCATTGCTCCTCTCATTCTTCTCCCCTGGGTGTGCTTTAGGTAAGTCAGAGAGTGGCCCAAGTGGTGCTCTGTGGAAAGGATCCCATTTCAAACTGAATGGGCTGGCATGCTCCCAGATAGTGGATATGATAGACACACAATCAGGATGCCGAGTCAAGTTCTTGCCTATATTTAGTTCATCTTTGAGTAGATCTCTACCTCCCACTGCCTGTCAACATTGTGATTTATGCCCATTCCATACTCATGCTTGGAATTTATATCTTATTTCCTCCAAGAACCTTGAAGCACTTCACAGAAGGGAGGCTTGATCCACTGCAGGCAGCTGTGTGGGTTGCTATAGCAGCAGAAACTGACCCAAACATGCAAGGGTGAGTGAGGGCTTCTAGGAAGGCCCAGGAAGGTGACAAGTTTGAGGCAGATGGGCAGCAGAATGTGTGGGAAATGCACTCATTTAACTTTGTTCTAAATGTCTCAGGGTCCTGGACCCTGGGACCACAGCCATGATTAAAGGACAGTTTATTTCATCACAACCTTCTGTCTGCAGTCTTTTCTGTTCTTAAAACAACCTGGTGGCCACTTCTAGACCCACATGAAGCCAGATGTTGAACTGGCTTGCAGGGGAAATGTGAAAGACACGATATTTTCCATATCCTCTTACAGCCAAGTTAAATGTCCAAAGGGAATACCTAATAGATTATCCCTAATGCCTGAAGAGCTCATCTCATTATGATATTCTGTCAGAGACATTTTATCAGGAACAATGAACATAGTAATTGACTTTATATTTGGGAAACAAAGGCAAAGCTATCTTAAATTTTCTACTTAGAATTAAATAGTAACAAGTAGAAGAAAAACATTTGTTTAAATCTAATTTCTATCACTTGCTGGGTTTACTTGTTTATAAAATAGGAATCATGATGGCTTCCCAGCTGGGGTGTGTGTGTGTGTGTGTGTGTGTGTGTGTGTGTGTAGATTTTAAAATATATAAAATGTACTAATAGGGTGTTTGACACAGAATAGCTACTCAAAAGTTGTCTGTTCCTTCTATCCCTCCCTATGTATTTTTATTCATACCACAGTCTTCTTAAATTCCCAATACTGGAAGTCCCATCCAATGACAGATAAGTGTCCTGAGAACTACAGGACAGAAGACAGCTAAGAAGACAGTAGAGGCCAGGGAAAAGGAGAACTGTGGGGTTGTAGTTGTTTGAGCGATGGCCCTTGCAAACAAAATTTTGGGATGGTCAAATGTCCTGGCACAGAATTTCCCAACCTTAACACACTCACTTATGCACCTAACAATGAACCTTCCCTGCATTGCTCTCCATCTTCCTACTGCCCCCACCCCATTCACTAACCAGCCTCCTCTTTCAGACTGGGGACCAAAAATTGGAGGCAGCTTTCCCCTTCTATGCAGAGGTATCCAATCTTTTGGCTTCCCTGGGACACACTCTAAGAAGGATTATCTTGAGCCATACATAAAATATAGTAACACTAACAATAGCTGATGAACTAAAAATAAGTCTAAGAAAAATCTCATAATGTTTAAAGAAAGTTTATGAATTTGTGTTGGACCACATTCAAAGCTATCCTGGGCTGTATGTGGCCTGTGGGCTGTGGGTTAGACAAGCTTGCTCTAAAGCCTGTCTCCCTCCACCCCTTTCAGAGGAGAGAGGATTAAGGCCAGGCAATCCGCAGTCTTCATGGATCCTTGTTCAAGATATCCGATACAGGATTGGGACGGGGACTCACCTGTCACCACAGCAGAGCTGAATGGGGCTTCGCTTGGCTCCCTGTTTTACTTTAACATGCCATAAGCCATCAAATTGACTGCATCATCCTCTTTTTCTCCACAACCTTCTAATTAAACAGAAAGAACAAAGTCTAAGTAGAGTGGGCCAAATGGATGAAGCATTATTGTGAGATCTGAGCACCTGCTTTATCTACAACAGGGCTCCAGGAGCCTCTTACATTCCTTAGGGAAGAATAGCCCATACTGGGCCCTAAGGCAAATCCACAAGTAGAGCTACAGCTCAATCAGGACAGGCATTCCCCCGCTCCCCGATCGATCTCTGTAATGGGTAGCAGATGGCGATGGTTCCCTGGATTACTAGAGAAGGGTTTCTTTTTTATTTATTCATATTTTGTCTGTTGGGTTTTGTACTATTTAAAGAAACCACCTTCAGTAGGACAGATTTTGCAGTCCAGGGGAAAAATTCATAATATGGGCCATCCCAAGTATAGATGAAACATTGTTGGAATTCTCCTCACCTGGCTGTATTTTTAAAATTCAGTAAATACGCTGTGTTCCTCTCAAAGCCTTTCCTAAGTCTGCAAGTAAAAGAGAGCTGTTTTTCTGTGGATATGATCTGACCTCTCGTAGGACACTCAGCACTTTCCACTATGTGCTGTGCTTATGTAGATGACTTCTCTCTCCTTCTGGAAAACAGAAACCATGTGTCTGATTCACCTTTGCATTCTTCATGGACCTAGTAAAGTATACCTTTACTATACACCTAGCTCCTTCATCTCAACATTTCTAAATCTGAATTTGTGGTCATTTCTGTAAAACAAAGTCATCCTTCAATGTTCCCCAGCTGGTGGAAGTGTGCATGCGTGCCTTCTCTACTTCTTTCCATAGCACTTAACCACAATATGAATAAAATGACAAATCATAAAAGACCTTTTAGCTGACTTCTCCAATAAAATACAAGCTCTTTTTAAAATTTATTTTTTATTTTTAATTTTTGGAGATACATACTGTATATATTTATGCGTTACATGTGATTCACTGATACAGGCATGCAAAGCATAATAATCACATCAGGGTAAATAGAGTATCCATCACCTCAAACATTTATTCTTTGTGTTACAAACAATCCAATTATACCCTTTCAGTTATTTAAAAATGTATAATCAAATTATTTTTCACTGTAGTCACCCTGTTATGTTAACAAATATGAGATCTTATTCATTCTTGCTAACTTTTTTTTGTACCCATTAACCATCCACACTTCCCCTCCTCCACACCCCCACTACCCTTCCCAGCTTCTGTTAACAATCTTCCTACTCTCTATTTCCGTGAGTTCAATTATTTTCATTTTCAGCTCCCACAAGTGAGTGGTAACATGTGAAATTTGTCTTTCTGTGCCTGGCTTCTTTCACTTAACATAATAACTTCCAGCTCCATTCAGGTTGTTGCAAATGACAGGATCTCATTCTTCTTTGTGGCTGAATAGACCTCCATTGTGTATATGTATCATAATATATATATCTATATATATATAGATAGATATTTGAGATGGAGTTTCACTCTTGTTGCCCAGGCTGGAGTGCAATGGGGCCATCTCAGCTGACTGCAACCTCCATCTCCCAGGTTCAAGCAATTCTCCTCCCTCAGCTTCTGGAGTAGCTGGGATTATAGGCATGTACCACAATGTCCAGCTTATTTTGTATTTTTGGTAGAGACGGGGTTTCTCCATGTTGGTCAGGCTGGTCTCAAACCCCCAACCTCAGGTGATCTGCCCACCTTGGCCTCCCAAAGTGCTGGGATTACAGGCATGAGCCACCACACCGAGCCACAGTTTTTTTTAATCCATTTGTCTGTTGATGGACACTTAGGTTGCTTCCAAATCTTGGCTATTGTGAGTAGCGCTGCAATAAATATAGGAGTGCGGATATACTTCAATATACTGATTTTCTTTCATTTGTATATATTCCTAGAAGTGAAATTGCTGGTTTTTTAGTTTTTTGAGTTTTTCTTATGAAGGGATGTTAAGCTGTATCAAATGCTTTTTTGCCATCGATTGAAATGATCATATGGTTTTTGTTCTTTATTCTGTTCATATGTGTCACATTAATTTATTTGCATATGTTGAGACATCCTTGCTTCCCTGGGATAAATTCCACTTTGTCATGATGAATGATGTTTTTAATGCGTTATTGAATTCAGTTTGCTAGCATTTTGCTGAAGATTTTTGCATCAATATTTATCGGGATATTGGTCTGCAGTTTTCTTTTTTTGATGTGTCGTTGTCTGGTTTTGTTATGAGGATAATACTGCCTCATAATATGAATGTGAAAGTATTCCCTCCTTCTCCTCTATTTTTCAGAATAGTTTGAGCAGAGTTGGCATTAGTTCTTTAAATTTTTGATAGAAGCAGTAAAGCCACTGGGTTCCCTGGGCTTTTCTTTACTGGGAGACATTTTATTACAACTTCAATCTTGTTACTTGTTACTGGTCTGTTTAGGACCAATCCAAATCTGTTGGATTTCTTCAAGGTTCAAGTTTGGTAGGTTGTATGACTGTAGAAATTTATCTATGTCTTCTAGATTTTCCAATTTATTGCCATATAGTTGCTCAGGGTAGCGACTAATGATCCTTTAAAATGATCCAGTGGTATCCGTTGTAATGTCTCTTTTTTCATCTCTAATTTTATTTATTTGAGTCTTCATTCTCTTTTTTTCTTATTCTGACTAAATATTTGCCCATTCTTGGGCAAAATAAAACAACCGACTTTTTGTTTTATTGATCATTTGTATTGTTGTCTTCAAATTCATTTATTTCTGCTCTGATCTTTATTATTTCATTTATTCCACTAACTTTGGGTTTGGTTCGCTCTTTCTTTTCTGGTTCGTTAAGATACATCATTAGGTTGTTTATTTGAAGTTTTTTTTCTTCCTTGATATAGGCACTTTTAGCTATAAACTTCCTGCTTAGTACTGCTTTTGCTGTATTCCATAGATTTGGTATGTTGTGTTTCTATTACCATTTGTTTCAAGAAATTTTTCAATTTCCTTCTTAATTTCTTCATTGACCCACTGTCATTTAGGAGCATATTGCTTAATTTTCATGTGTTTGTATAGTTTCCAAAATTCTCCTTGTTACTATTTTTTTGTTTTATTCCATTGTGGTCAGAGAAGATGCTTGATATTATTTTAATTTTTTTAATGTTTTAAGATTTATTTTGTGATCTAACATATGTCCTGTCCTTGAGAATGATCCATGTGCTGAGCAAAATAATGTGTATTCTTTAGCCATTGGATGAAATGTTCTATATCTATTAGGTCCATTTGGTCTATAGTGTAGAGTAAGTCTGATGTTTCTTTGTTGGTTTTCTGTTGAGAAGATCTGTCCAAGACTGAAAGTGGGATGTTGAAGTCTCCAGCTATTATTGTATTGGGGTCTATCTCACTCTTTAGCTCAAAAATTTTTTGCTTTATATATCTGGGTACTTCAGTGTTGAGTGTAAATATATTTACAATCATTATATTCTCTTGCTAAATTTACTCCTTTATCATTATATGATGACCTTTGTCTCTTATAATTTTAGTCTTGAAATCTAGTTTATCTGAAATAAGTATAGCTACTTTTGCTCTTTTTTGGTTTCCATTGACATGGAATATCTTTTTCCATCCCTTTATTTTCAGTCTATGTGTACTTTTATAGGTGAAGCGTGTTTATTATAGGCAGCAGACCAGTGGGTCTTGTTTTGTTTTTTGTTTTTTTCATCCATTCAGCCGCTCTATGTCTTTTTTTGGAGACTTTAGTTCACTTATATTCAATGTTATTCTTGATAAGTAGGGACTTCTGCCATTTTGTTATTTGTTGTCCTGTTGTTTTCCAGTCTTCTCTTCTTTCGTTCTTCCTCTCTTCCTCTTAATGAAGGTGATGTTCTCTGGTGGTATGTTTTAATTTCTTGCTTTTTATTTTTTATGTGTTTATTGTATTTTTTTTGATTTGCAGTTTTCATTAGGCTTGCAAATACTATCTTGTAACTCATTATTTTAAGCTGATAACAACACTGTTTGCATAAGCAAACAAACAAGCAAAGAGAGCTTATAAAAACTCTACACTTTAACTTTGTCCTCCTGTTTTTTAACTTTTTGTTGTTTCAATTTGAGTATTATGGTACTGTCTATGTCTTGAGAAGTTGTAGTTATTATTTTTGATTGGTTCATCATTTAGCCTTTCTAATTAAGATCAGAATAGTTTATGTTCCACAGACACAGTGTTATAATAGTCTGTGTTTTTCTGTGTACTTACTATTACCAGTGAGTTTTGTAACTTCAGATTATTTATTGCTTGTTAACATCTTTTTCTCTAAGGTTAAAGAACTCTCTTTAGCATTTCTTGTAGAACAGGTCTGGTGTCGATGAAATTTTTCAGCTTTTGTTTGTCTGAGAAAGTCTTTATTTCTCCTGCATATTTGAAAGATATTTTCACCAGATATACTATTCTAGGGTAAAAGTTTCTTTCCTTCAGCACTTTAAATATGTCATGCCACTCTCTCCTGGCTTGTAAGATTTCCACTGAAAAGTCTGCTGCCAGACATATTGGAGCCCTATTGTATGTTATTTGTTTCTTTTCTCTTGCTGCTTTTAGGGTCCTTTCTTTATCCTTGACTTTTGGGAGTTTGATTATTAGATGCCTTGAGGCAGTCTTCTTTTGGTTACATCTGCTTGGTGTTCTGTAACATTCTTGTACTTGGATATTGATATCTTTCTCCAGGTTTTGCAAGTTCTGTATTAGCCTTTTAAATAAATATTCTACCTCTATCTCTTTCACTACTTCCTCTTTAAGGCCAATAACTCTTAAATTTGCCCTTTTGAGGCTATTTCCTAGATCCTGTAGGCATGCTTCATTGTTTTTTATTCTTTTTTCTTTTGCCTCCTCTGACTGTGTATTTTCAAATATCCTGTCTTTGAGCTCACTAATTCTTTCTTCTGCTTGATCAATTCTGCTATTGAAAGACTCCGATGCATTCTTTCAAGTGTCAATTGCATTTTTCAACTCCAGAATTTCTATTTCATTCTTTTTAATTATTTCAATCTCTTCATTAAATTTATCTGATAGAATTCTGAATTCTTTTTCTGTATTATCTTGAATTTCTTTGAGTTTCCTCAAAACAGCTATTTTGAATTCTCTGTCAAAAGGGTCATATATCTCTGTTGCTTTAAAATTGTTCCCTGGTGCCTTATTTAGTTCACTTGGTGAGGTTATGTTTTCCATGGTGGTCTTGATGCTTGTGGATGTTTGTCTTTGTCTGGGCATTTAACAGTTGGCTATTTATTGTAGTCTTTGCAGCCTGGGCTTGATAGTACCCATATTTCTTGGAAAGACTTTCCAGGTATTCTAAAAGACTTGGGTGTTATTATCTAAGCCATATCTGCATCAGGGGCACCCCAAGCCCAGTAACATTGTGGTTCTTGCAGACTCGAAGAGGCACTGCCTTGAAGGCCTTAGGTAAAATTGGGGAGAAATCTCTAGATTACCAGGCAGTGACTCTTGTTCTCTTCCATTACTTTCTCCCAAACAAATGGAGACTTGCTCTGTTCTAAGCTGCCTGGACCTGGGGTTGAGGTGAAACAAGTACCCCTGTGGCCACCACCAATGGAACTGTGCTAAGTTAGACCTAAAGCCAGCACAGCACTGGGTCTTGCCCAAGGCCTGCTGTAACCACTCCCTGGCTGCTGCCAGGCCCTTGGGCTCCACCATCAGCAAGTGGAAAAGCCAGCCAGTCTTGTATCTTTCCCTTCAAGGTGACAAGTTCCCCTAAGCCCTGGATGTGTCCAGAGGTGCTGTGTGGGAGCCAGGTACTAGAGTCAAAATCCTTACAAGTCTACCTGATGTTCTGTTTTACTATGACTAAGCTGGTATTCAAACTGTGAGATGTAGTCATTTCCACTCTTCCCTCCCCTTTCCACAGGCAGAGGGACCTCACCCCATGGTCACCACCATAGGCCCACAGGAAGTACTCCCAGGCCACTGCCAATGTTCCCTTAAGGCCCAAGCTCTCTTCAGTCAGCTTGCGGTTAATGCTACCTGGCCTAGGACTCACTCTTCCGAGCAGTAGCCTCCCCTCTGGCCCAGGGCAGGTCTACCGATGCTGTCCGAGAGCCCAAGAGTCTGCCTGGTGCTCTGTCCTGCTGTTGCTGAGCAGATACCTAAGGTGCAAGTCAAAATACCTTCTACTTTTCCCTCTACTTTTCTCAGGAAGGAGTCTCTCCGCATAGCCACCACAGGCTGGGAATGTGCTGAGTTTTACCTGAAATCAGCAAGTCTCAGAGTCTCACCCAAGGCCCATGACATGCTACATGGGTATTGTTGCTGGTTATTTAGGGCCCAAGGGCTCTTTGGTCAGCAGATGATGGGTCCTGCCAGTACTGTGCCCTTCCCTTTAAGGCAGTGGGTTCCCTTCTGGCCCAGGTTGTGTCTAGAAATGTTATCTGGGAGCTAGGGCCTGGGAAAGGGGCCTCACAACTCTGACTGGTGCCCTATCCTACTGTGGCTGCGCTGATATCCAAGATACAAGACAAAGTCCTCTTACTCTTCTCTCTCCTCTCCTCAAGCAGAAGGAAGGGATCTCTTTTGGATCCATGAGCTGTGCAGCCTACGGTTGAAGGAGGGGTCACACAAGCACTGCATTAGCCACCCTGACTGGTGTTTCAGTAGGTCTCATGCCCCCAGTCCACTGGCTCTGAGCCCAGTTCAGCACTGAGCTGCAGAATCACCTAGGAGTTTGAGTCCTTGTACCCTAGACTGCCTTTCAAGTTTATTTAGGGCCCCAGAGGAATTTAGCCTGCAGTGGGGAGGCTTGGCAGAACTCAAGTTCTATTCGCTGGGATAGGCAATTCCTCTCTGGCTAAGGCTGGTTTTATACTTCCTCTGTGGACAGGCATCAACTGAGTTCAGCTCAGTTTGGCTTTCTGCTGTGACAGGGCACCGTTAAGTTCAGTGCAATGTTTTACAATTGCTGCACTCTTCCTGTCCCAGATGCACAGATTCTCTTTATCCATGCTACACTGCTGCTGCCAGGAGATGGAGGAGGAGTGGCATTGGCATTTCAGAACTGTCTCCTACCCTCCTCAGTACCTCTTTTAGCTATATGAAGTCAAAACCGTGTACTGTGAGTGCTCACCTGCTATTTGGTTCTTATTAAGTTGCTTTTTTGTGTGTAGATAGTTGTTAAATTGTTATATTTGTGGGGTGTACAATCACTGGAGCCTTTCGTTCTACCGTCTTGCTCTACCTCTATCTCAAAATAAAAAGTCTTTTAGAATAGGAATTATGTATATTATTAATTATTTGTTGAATGAATGAGTCAATGTGTAAATTAATGAATACATGAATGAATGAATTTCACTAGGAGAACTTCCCAGTCCTCTCCAGCCTAGCACAGTTTATGAGTTCTGAGAGGGATTGCCCTTGAACACATGCTTCAGAAAAAAGAAAATGTGAGATTGAAACTATCCATAAAATCTGAACAAATAAGTAGGGCATGATATTTTCCCAAAGGACATTTGGGTATAGAATTCAGCAATTTAGATGTAGATCATAACTTTCATGTTGACTCCAGCACATGTAGATCCTGGGTTTTCCCACTGCAGAGCAAGCTGTACATAGTGGCCTATTTCACATGGTTTTTCAGTCAGGAACGTGGCTTTTCTGACAGTTAATGGGACTGGTCCACACAGCTTTGTCTCCAAACTGACAACTTCCTTTGCTTATCCCTAACAATTCAAAAAACTGCCTTTTCGGGTGATCTATTCATAATTTAGTGAAGGCTATTTTTAAAAAAGAAGAGGGAGGAGGAGGAGGATTCCTTTTTAAAGAATACTGAGATTAAGGTACTATATTTTTAAATCATCAAAACAATTAAAACTTCTGGAACTTTTTGTATTGAAATATTTTTATAACATAGCTTTAAGTGTAGGGCTTTAATAGTGTGAAACTAGCTCATGAAATTTAAAATCAGTGTGTGCGTCATAACTCTAAATGAAATGAGTATGTTAAGCATTTTCCCAAATCCCCTTTTATGCAATGCCTTCTATTAGAGTAAAATTTATGACTGCCATCCTGTGAGTCCCTACTCTTTGAGAGCAGGTCATGGATTTCTGTCTTTATATGCACTATAGCACCAGCACTCTGTTTTTCAAAGGATATTACTAATTGGATATTTGTTGAAATCAATGTTATTAATGATTTTACTTTTTATGAGACAGTTTCTGCTTCTGTCCACCCCTGTAACCCAGGCTGTCACTAACCTCAGAGTGTCCACAGGAGGACATCTGACTCAGGTTTGCCATCTTCAGGGCATTGTATGCACTAGACTTCACCAGATTCCCTCGCCCATTAAATTGCGTCTATCCTGTCCTGAGTCATCGTGCCTTCTATGAAGTGATGACAGAAAGAATATACCACTCTGTGAGGATACGGTGACTGGTAATGGGTGGCTTCATTTTTTAGCCTCCCAGTTAATGTATTTATAACTAATTGGTTTTTATTAATAATGTGCCAACAATAACAATAGCTACCATTTATAAGAGTGCCTGGCACATTGTAGGTGCATAGTAATTGTTGGCTTATTATAATTAGCAGTGATAATGGCCATTGCTATATTAGTAATAATAACAATTACCATATGAGCTTGAACTGAACTGGGCTTTTTATTTTTATTTTTTGTATTATCTCAAGGAAGTGACTGAAATTATAGTTATTTTAAGTCAAGGAGTTGATTTGGAATAAATAAGTAATTTTCTTTCTTTTTTGAAAAAGCAAACTGTATGTGGGGTGGGTGTGTGTGTGAGTGTGTTTGTACTCACACACATGCATGTTTCTCCTGATTTCAAAAGCATTATAGAGTTGGTGGTTAAGTATGTAGGCTTTGGTGTCCAGCTGCCTGGATTCAAACTCTGGTTTGTCACAAGCTAATTCTGTGATCTTAGGTAAGTTAGTTAACCTCTCTGCGTCTTAATTTTCTCATTTGTAAAAGGAATAATTATAGAACATAGCTCATAGAATTGTGAGGATTAAGTAACACAATGAGTAACTATTGTGTCCATAATAGTACTCACTGATGTACATTGTTCTTTGTTTTTATTATGGCTATTATTTAAAAAGAACTGGAAAAATGCAGAAAAGCAAAAAGGAGGAGTCATTTAATTCTATTATATAACCACTATTAACAATAACATGGGGCTGTATGAGTCTAACTTTTTCTGTTTATATGTATGCCTAAGTATATTCAATTTTATAAAATTAGATATAATCATTAACTTGTTTTAATAATTTACTTTTCCATGCCCAGTATACTTTATTTTATATATCACTTTATAATTTGTGTTATCAATTTATTTTTCTAATATATATTATTATATACAGTTTTAATAGTTGCATATTAGTCTGTCATCATATGTATTATGTTATTCATTCATTTGACATGTAGAAGATTGCTTTGAATTTTTTATTATTGTAAATAACAGGAATCTTGATCTAAATTCACATCTTTTGGTACATATTTTATTAATTTCTTGGTATAAATTTATAGGAAACTATTTAATAAGCTATAGAATATTTTCTAAAATTAATGCTTTTAGAATAAATTGCCAAATTGTTTTCCATAAAAACTTTAATTTCATTTCCAGCAGTAGTATATGAGGCTTCTAGTTTCCATGTAACCCTGCCATACCTCAGTAGTATATATACATATATTTTTTATAATATCCAATTTAATGGCTTCTGTACAATATGGAACAAGTCATTTTAACTCTGAGCCTCAGATTCCTAACTTGCAAAATTAACTAATGGGTATAGAATTCAGAACTATAGTGACAGATCACAAAGTTTATATTGATTCCAGAACCAATTGATATTCAATATTTGAACTGTAGTTCAAGTGACAAAGGGCCAAGGTGAAGTTGGGCTAATGCCAGAAGAGTCTGAAGGGATGAATACTGAGGAGCATTTCTCTGCTAATGCCATGACTGTCCAGAATGTCCCAGTGTTGATCAGAAAGTAATGTAGATAGCAGTTATAATTTGAATTTCTGATTGTGTCTTTTTGCTGTCTATCCTGCTAAACTGTGTGCCCCATGAGGGCAGGGATCTTTGTTTGTTCACTGATATAAGTTATGCCTTTAGCATGGAGCCTGACACATAGTAGGGGATCAATAAGAAGCACCTTGTACAAAAGTTAACGCAAGATGGATTAAAGACTTAAACATAAGACCTAAAACCATAAAAACCCTATAAGAAAACCTAGGCAATACCATTCAGGACATAGGCATGGGCAAAGACTTCATGACTAAAACACAAAAGTAATGGCAACAAAAGCCAAAATTGAAAAATGGGATCTAATTAAATTAAAGAGCTTCTAAACAGCAAAAGAAACCATCATCAGGTGAACAGGCAACCTACAGAATGGGAGAAAATTTTTGCGATCTATCCATCTGACAAAGGGCTAATATCCAGAATCTACAAAGAACTTAAACAAATTTACAAGAAATAAACAACCCCATCAAATAGTGTGTGAAGGATATGAACAGACACTTCTCAAAAGAAGACATTTGTGCAGCCAACAAATATATGAAAAAAAGCTCATCATCACTGGTCATTAGAGAAATGAAAATCAAAACCACAACGAGAAACCATCTCACGCCAGTTAGAATGGCAATCATTAAAAAGTCAGGAAACAACAGCTGCTTTTACACTGTTGATGGGAGTGTAAATTAGTTCAACCACTGTGAAAGACAGTGTGGCAATTCCTCAAGGATCTAGAACCAGAAATACCATTTGACCCAGCAATCCCATTACTGGGATTTACAAAGGATTGTAAATCATTCTGCTATAAAGACACATGCATACATATGTTTATTACAGCATTATTCACGATAGCAAAGACTTGGAACCAACCCAAATGCCCACCAATGATAGACTGGATAAAGAAAATGTGGCACATATACACCATGGAATACTATGCAGCCATGGAAAGGATGAATTCATGTCCTTTGCAGGGACATGGATGAAGCTGGAAACCATCATTCTCAGCAAACAAACACAGGAACAGAAAATCAAACACTGCATGTCCTCACTCATAAGTGGGAGGTGAACAATGAGAACACATGGACACAGGGAGGGGAACATTACACATTGGGGCCTGTTGTGGTGTGGGGGACTAGGGAAGGGACAGCATTAGGAGAAATACCTAATGTAGATGACAGGTTGATGGGTGCAGCAAACCACCATGGCATGTATATACTTATGTAACAAACCTGCACATTCTGCACATGTATCCCAGAACTTAAAGTATAATAATAATAATAGTAATAAAAGAAGTATCTTTTGAATGAATAAATAAGCTGAATGAAGCTACCCTATACTTGTCAAGAGACTGTGCACCTGGTAACCGGCAGTGTGCTGTCCTCTGGATAAGTGTGGATGAGCTGCCAAGAATGAGGCCTCTTAGACTTGCCTTTTCCCAGCTCCCATGCTGTGTCCCACTGACAGTCTTTCTCAGATATTTAATACCTTCAGCCTGGTTAAGATTCAGCCTCCCCTTCTAGAATCCATGCTTTGCAAAGCAATGTTGGGCCCCTGTGCTCTAAACCATTATGGATTGGCTTAAGAGTTCAATTCAGAGGGTAGAATTATTTCTAAGTTCTTAGGGATACTTCATTGCTGTCTTTTGGACTACCTAGAGCAACTAACTCATGGGATGGTTGAGGGTGTATTACATGAGATAACATATCATGTAAAATATAGAATTGTTGATCTAAGCAATACAGTGTGATGGTTAAAAGCCAAGGCTTTAGAGCCAGACCTTCTCAATTCACATCTGGGCTTCACAACTTAATAGCTGTGTCACCTTAAGCAAATTACTTCATCACACTATATTCAGTTTTCTTGCTAACAATACAAAAAATATTACCATTGATGTGGGTATTTAATGAGTTAAATAAAGCATGTGTAGAAGTAAAAATGGTAAGTAAATGTTACCTACTATTTTGATCATTATTTTTAGCCTCAGTGACCTCATTGAGAATTTGCTATGTGCCAGACACCAAATATGTATTACCTCAGTTAATCCTTAAAACAATTCTGTGGGCTATTACTGTTATCCCTACCTCATGGATATTCAGGTTCAGAAAGTTTTAGTAATAACTTAAAATCATATAGATAGTAGATAGTAGAGCCTGGATTTAAATGCCGGTAGGTCTGAAATATTCTCTCATAGTGATACTTTTTTTTAACGGAATTTAAAATATCTGCATTCTTATTGACATTTTTAAATATCTGACTTTTAGCCTTTTTAGCTATGCCCAAAACCTGAGAACTAACTTTAAGTTCACGTGAGTGTTTAAACATCCATCTATTGGTTTGATGGTCTATAGTTTCTAAAGACTCTTACAGTTCTTAAATTACACTGTGATTCAGTTCACCCACCTCTCTATTTCCTCTACTAGGATCTTAGCAAAATAAATCAGTTAAATAATTAAATACCAATTAAAAGCTATAGGTTGGCAAATGATGACCAAAACAGACAATTTGCATGCCATGGTGTGGGCACAGTAAGGTTATGTAATCTTTCCTTGAAAGATCACAATGCAACTATTTCAGTATTCATTTTAAACAGTGAGCTGGAGTTACACATGCTCTAACCTAACAGGGATTCTCTACCCAGTGTGGAAGTGTCCTGACACCACTAGCAGCAGAGACTCATCTATTATAAAGTGACTGGTTGACTGAGTGCCCTGTGATTGGCCAATATCCTCCTCATCACAGTGATGGACTTGAAATTTGAACCCTTTTCAGACACCCCCAGCGACAAAACAAGGAAAACTGAAAAGCAATCCATTTACAGATGTCAGCACAGCTGCTGTGTTTTTGGATATGATTTGCTGTGCCACATTTGACAGATTGTTTTTTATATCTTTGAGATTTATCTTTTTTTCATTGGAATATACTATAAACTGTTGCATTACCTTTTACCAAGTGAATAAATTGTGATATTTGGTAAAATTGTCTTTCATAGCCAAGAGATTCCAGTGTACAGAGACCTAGCACGGCTGTCATTTGGCAGGGTGGTGGCAATTTGTGCATGATACGTATTCAGGAAAAACATTAGCATGTGGCTTATGATAGCATGGGTTTACACAGGGTTCATCTTGATGTTTGAAGGTCATGTTTTTCTCTTCAACAGGTTAATTATGTATGGTTTTGTGAAGGCTATGATACATGCTGGCCAGCTGAAAAATGGAGACTTTCATTTCACTGACTGTTTATTTTTTGGCTCACTGATGTCTGCTACAGATCCAGGTAATTGCTCAAATAATACATTTTCTTCTTTTAAGAATCAAACATTTAAATTGAATGTTTCTCCCCAAGACCATCACCTGCGTCTACATAATAATAATTTCTATTTTTCTTCACCTGCAGTTGACATATCTGTTAGTAATTACGAAAGAAAAGAAAAGGGGAATATTTTGATAGTGCTAAAGAAATTGGTTAGAAAGTAATTTCAGTAGTGGGAGAGATCTTTAAAGTCATTACAATTTATTTCTCTAGAATAAGCTTGTCCAACCAGTGGTCCATGGGCTGCATGCAGCCCAAGATGGCTTTGAATGCTGGCCAACACAAATTCATAAATTTTCTTAAAACATGATGAGATTTATGCACAGACCTTGCTATTTGCTCATCAGGTATCGTTAGTGTTAGTGTATTTTATGTGTGGCCCAAGAAAATTATTCTTCTTCCAATGTGATGCAGGGAACCCAAAAGATTGGACACCCCTGCTCTAGAACATGTAGCCATTTTGAGTTATCATCCTGAATTTCTCTCCAGTGAATATATCTTCTCTTTTTTTGAGAATGATGTATTAAATTAAGTGGTTTAAAGATATTTTTAAAAAATGTTTACTATGGTACTTTTCGGGCATATCAGACATAGGGAGAATAGTAAAAAGAATTGGCATATGCCCTTCAGCAATTATCAAATATGGGCAATCACCTTATTTATACCCCCTCCACACTCACTCTCTCATCATGACTGGATTATGTTAAAGCAAATTCTAGCAATCATATTATTTTCTTTGTAAATGTTTTGAAAAGTAAGTATTGCCATTGTAAGACCTGAAACAATCATTCTTTAATATTGTCCAAAATCCACTCATTGTTTTAATATTCCTAATTGTCTTATTGTCATTATTTGTTTGGATAGCAGTTTGTACAAATCAAGATCCAAACAAGGGCAGCATATTACAATGGATTGATATGATTATTGGACCTCTTTTTATCTAGAAGTTTCCCTTTTATTTTTTATTTTCTTGTCATTTATTTGTTTAAAAAAAGAGGTAATTTGTCTTGTGGTCGAATCGAATATAGCTCCTTAAAATATTCCTCAGTGCCCTGTATTTCTTATAAACTGATGGTTAGAGTCAGAGGTTTAATCAGATTCAGGTTCAACTTTTTTGGTATGATTACTTTAAAGGTGGTGCTGGGACCGTTCTATGTCATCACCTCCAGAGGCAAATAGTGATTGGTGACTCGGCTGTCAGCCTGATCCATCATATTATTGGATTGCTACTCTAGCAAAGACTACCAGAACACAACCTGTAGTTGAACAAGATGCTTTTATTACTCATTGCAATGAAAGTGAATACCATGGGGAATCATGTAATGTCTCAGTGGGTATTAGAAAGGACTTATTATAGGCCTTCGGTTTATGTTTGGTTATTTTAGTGAGGGTTTAAGGCATCAGGGCTTTGGTCTGGATTCGATGCTGTCAGGAAGTGGGAATAACTCCAAGACTGGGCATCTTAGTTAAGTCTTATTTAGAAGGAGGAAGGACTCAATTGAACCTAAAGCTACAATTGGTAAAGAAGCAGTGGTCACTCATAATAGCCAGGATAGGGGGATGTTTGTTTAGTTTTGTGGTTTGGACAATGTTCATCAACAATTACATAATAGTACTGTTTTTGTCTGGATCCATCATAGTCACAGAATAGCCTTGCCTGATGTCATTCTGTTAAGTTGTTTTTGTTCAACAGAAGAATGCCAAGGCCTAGCTAAGAGTATCAGGCCAGCTCTCGAATGTGGGTCTACTTTTCTCTTTCTTAGGAACATATAAGAATCTTTCTCAGCTGGGAGCGGTGGCTCACGCCTATAAACCCAACCCTATGGGAGGCCAAGTTGGGAGGATCACTTAAGCCAGGGAGGTCAAGACCAGCCTGGAAAACATGCGGAAACCCTGTTTCTCAAAAAAAAAAAAAATTAAAAATTAAAAAAATAGCCTGGTGTAATGGTGCACATCAGTAGTTCCAGCTATAGCTACTTGGGAGGCTGAGGTGGGAGGATCACTTCTCAGGCCAGCAGGATTGGCACCACATAGTGACTTGTTATAAATGTAAAATCTCAGGCTCAACCACAGACCTGGTATCAGATGCTAGAATTTAACAGTATCCTCAAGAGATTCATATGCACATTAAAGTTTGTGAAGCTTTACATTTTAGAGTTGCCCATTTTATCCAATGGCTTTAGTACCCATTGATGGTTTTTGCTTAAGCCAGTATTTATTAGGGGTTACAAACTAGTGGTATGCTAATCTAATCCTACCTTTTGCATTTATTAGCTGGTGGTACTCTCCTTAATGAAGTAGTTTTCCAGTTCAATTATTTCAGTACCCAATGGTATAATTTAAGCAACAAAAGCAGGGCAAATGATCCATTTTTTATCTTTATTTACTAATTTTCAAAATAATGTGTTGTGTAGCATCCTGCACATTTGACCAATGAGATGACCTTTTAAAAACATATCATTATGAGCACATGGATTTTTACATAGACGATATATTTCAATCTACTGTTGTCATTATATTTTTTTCATGATCAAAAGGTGCCATTTTTGACAAGTGGGAGCCTCTTCAACTTTCTCCTGTATCCTTTTATTGTAATGACAACAGTTTTTGATAGGTTTCTTGCTTTTGAGTAAGACTAGATGTTTCAACCTTATCTTGTGTATTTCTCGCACCCTACCTAGGAATTACCTTTCTTTCCGAAAGGCCTTGGCTTTTTCTAAGAGGGAAATTTAGTTAGAGACCATAATCTGGGCACTAAGGGATTGCATTGCTGCTGGATTGGTAATGGTTTTTAGATCTTTTTTTAAAAGGAGAAATTATATCACAAATTCATAATATTTTCAGTTAAAATTTAGTGTTATATGAACTTAACTGCCTTGAATTTTTATTTTCGTTTTTATTTTCTTCTGCCTACTCTTTTTCTTCCCACACATTAATATAATTTCCTACTTGCTTAAAACATATATTCTCAAAAGTATAATATATATAGTTACTAAAAATATGATAACTAAAAACTGCTTAAGATTTTATTGTGGTTATTTTTAACCTTGGATATATCCTACTAGTGATGTACAGTTAAAAATTATTCCCTTTTTAAAATCACTTGAAATAATTTCTCTGTGTGGTTTAGCCACAAGTCAATATATAATAATGTTCATTTGTTTTATTTTATTTTTAATTTTTAAAATTAGATTATATATAGGATTCTAAAAAGAAAATCACAGAACAAAATAAGAGAAATCTAGCTTCTCTCCCTGTCTCCTTTACCCTAAATTTCCAGTGATTTTGGTTGGTTTTCGGTTTACCCTTCTATTTTTAAATTTAAGCAAATACACAAACATGCACACATTCCACTATATGCTGCTATGCACATGGTTCTTCACCTTACTTTTATTTAATTAACAGTATTTTGGAGATCTCCTTATAACAACATATAAGAATCTTTCTCAGCTGGGAACAGTGGCCCACACCTATAATCCCAACCCTGTGGGAGGCCAAGGTGAGAGGATCACTTGAGCCCAGAAGTTCAAGACCAGCCTGGACAACATAGGGAAACCCTGTCTCTCCAAAAATAAAAAATAAAAAAACAGCCTAGCGTGGTGGTGCACACCAGTAGTTCCAGCTATAGCTAGGGAGGCTGAGGTGGGAGGATCACTTGAGCCCAGAAGGTTGAGGCTGCAGTGAACTGTGATCATGTCACTGCACTCCAGCCTGAGTGACAGAGCAAGACCCTGTCTCAAAATAAATAATAATAATCATCTTTCTAATTATCTTTAGTAGTCGAAGAGTACCCCATAGTTTATTCAATCAGTCTTCTATTGATAGAAATTTGGGTTCTTTCTTCTGCAATTATGTATGGTGTTGAAATTAATAGCTTTTCACATTTTGACAGTGTTTCTTTGGGAGACATTTCTGGAAAGAGATAATGGTAAATGTATTTGTAATTTTCCTAGATGCCAAACTCCCCTCCATAAAATGTGTATCAGTTTGCATTCATACCAGCAATGTATGACAATACTTGTTCTTCACAGTCTTGTCAATGCAGTAGACAATAAAAACTTGGGGGGTTTATCCATATGAAAGGTGAGGATTTATATATCCCTATAGCATGGCTTAGTACTTCTTTTATTATGAGTAAGATTGTATGTTTGTATTTTTGTATTTTATTATGAGTAAGATTCATGTAATTTATAATAAAAATTATATATATATTTTTTCTATTTATAAGATACCCTTTTCCAGTAGAGTCATTAGACTTTTACATTTCAATGTTTAGATGCCCTTAATATGTTAGGAATGTTAATCTTTTCTCTGTCATATAAGTTACAAACAGTTTTCCTGGTTTGTCATGTTTTATTTTGCTTATGGTATGAGAGGTTGATTGAAAGAACATGAAATGAAACTGAGTCTTAGGTTTGAAACCCATGGTGTAGATTGAAGATCAGAGCCCCAGAGTGGTATACAGGGATAGACTGCCCTATCCCCAGGGTTAGGAATGGCCTGGTCACTATGTCATTGCTAGAAGATTTCACTCTCACACAGCCCAAGGGAAATGCGGAAGTCCCTTGGCAGCCACTGGAAGCATGGACTCAAGAGTATAAATTTTCAGCCTATCTAGCTAGTTAAGGTTGTTCTCTTCTGCCATACGTAGATATTCTGGCTTTCAGGGTCAGGCCTCACTTTGCATCACCTTTGCACAAATCTTCAAGTTCAGAAGCACTGCAACCAGCATTCCCTGGTCCCAACACTGAAGGCTGAGTTTGTTGCCTTCTACTGAGTGACTCAGCTAGCTCTAAACACAACTGAGTTGTAGTCAAGTGCTGCTCCTTCCGTGGCAGGTGATGCCCCTGAAATTATGTTTAGATAACACAGGAAAACCAATTAAAACGGAAAAAAAAAATCCAGACTGGGCAAAATGGCTCATGACTGTAATTCCAACACTCTGGGAGGCCGAGGCAGGAGGATTGCTTGAGGCCAAGAGTTCTAGATCAGCCTGAACAACATAGCAAAACCCCATCTCAAAAGAAAGAGAGAGAGAGAGAAGAAAGAAAGGAAAAGAGAGAGAAAGAAAAAGAAATAAAGAAGGGAGGGAGGGAAGAAGGAAGGAAGGAAGGAAGGAAGGAAGGAGGCAAAGAGGGAAAAGAGAGAGGAAGGGAGAGAGGGAGGAGGGAAGGAAGAGAGGGAGGGAGGGATCCAACTTGGTAAGATGGTTACTTATCTGCATCGTATCAAACACCTGAGTGGACTGAAGTTTTTAAAATACAATATTGGCTCATAACCATAAAGAGCATCCTGGGGCCCAAGTCTACTTTCCAAGTTTGGCATGGACCAGCTGTGCAACTTTGGGCAGCCACTTTGATTTTATACATTATTGGAAGTAGAAGATAGTATTTCTCATTGCTTCCAACTTCTTTTTTTTTTAACAGACAAAACTGACTCTTCATCTGTAAAATAAAAAGTTTTAACTAAAGGTCTAATATCCTTCTAGATCTAACATTCCGTGATTTTTATTCCTGTGAGACTGGTTTTTATTTTAAAACAATCTTTTATTTTAGGGAAAATAAAAGTCAACCCGAAGCCTGCTAACTATATTCTGAGGTTCCAACCTCAAATCAACAAATGCTAAAGATATCTCATAAGGTAGAAACCCACACATGAATAGGAACCCTTAAATTCTCTTCTTTTACTGGGAACTAATTGTTATATTAAAACATGCCGAACCCACTCTCTGCTAAATTGGTGCAATTTAAGATCTTCAACAACCTTAAAACACCTAGTTAATCTTACCCCACAATTATTCATTTATTGCCTAAATTATTGTGACTCACTAATTTACGAGAGGAAACCTATGCTCTGCAGGTCTGACATTTCTTGGCCATTTAAAAATTAATTCTTTCCCATTTAGCCTTAGCTAAATATTAGCTAGGTGTTATTATTTCCTTCATATTCATCTTTTATGGATACACATTTAATCTTAAATCTAATTCTTCTGCACATTTCAGACTCTCAGCCAATTTTCGATTTAGCTCCATTTGGGATTATTTGACTATAATTTGATTCATTTTATCTCCTCCTTTCCTTACTGATGAAGATCTTGCTGATGATGGAAAGGTCATCATCAGCACTTAACAAGTGGACAGTGAAAGGCAGAACAACCAAAGAGACAGTATATGGAAAATGGCAGGACAGGGAAAGAAAGAAATACGCAGAGGGCTCAATGAATGAGCCAGCTCTTCTGGTGTGTGCAAAAAACAGAGACTAGGAGGATGGGGAATGGGAGAGGAAAGATAAACAAAACTTAAGAGAGCAAAAGCCCAAACAGCTGGAAATAGATGACTTGTTTAACAGCTCTCATTTTGCGATTAGCCAAAGCTTGTCAAGGAGCTGTCCAGCCTCATACTATCCTCTTGTCTTTTTCATTGCTGTCTTGGGGTCTCATTTGGTAAATTTGACTATCCAAGATAACAATTTTGATTAACAAGTTGGAAATGTCCTTTCATATCAGGTAGGTGGATAAAGAGGGGAGTCCTTAAGGTGTGTAAAGATATGTGGAGATACAAGCATACCCGTGAGCCTTGAACATACCAGTTTTGTGGCTGCTTTGGTGTATTTTCGCTTGTTGCTCCCTCCCTACCTTCTTCAGGTCTATGCTCAACTGTCACCTCAGTGAGAGCCTTTCTTGCTCACCCTATTAAATACTGCACCCCCTTGCCCAGACACCCCTAATCACAGAGCTTTCTATCCCCTGTCCATGCCTTACTTTCCTCCACATCACTAATTACTAATCACTATTGATCAATTTATTTAGTTCTTTATTTACCTATTTATTTACTTCTTTGTCTTCTGTGTGGGAGATTTTTTTCTATTTTTCTGGATTTTTTTCCTCTTTTCAGTCTTACAGTTCTGATATCTAGAACAGCGAGCTTTTAATAAATACCTGTTAAATCAGTGAATTAATACAACTTGAGGAAGAAACTGCTAGGGCAAAGTGTGGAGTGTGGAAGGGTATCTCTTTTCAATTATGAAATGTGAAGCAGTTGAGTATCCCAGGTCACCCTCGCGGATGAGGTGTCTCATGGCCCCTGGAAGGGCAGTCTCCCAAGGTGAGGGTAGACTTCCAGCACATAGCTGCATTTCTAGCACATAGCTGGACTTCTAGTACATAGCTGAGTGGCTTTATCAGTTTCTGTCCACCAAAGATATATTTAACTAAAACAAAGATATGTGCCTTTCCTCTTGTCCAACCATGTAGCAAATATTTCTTTCTTCTGTTTATCTGGTGGTCAGTGGCTGAACATTTTCCAGAGCATTTCAAGCTATGGTTTGTGGACTTGCAAGAAGCAGTTTTAATCGTGTGTTTTTTCTAAGTTGGAAGATGTTCAAAATAGTAGCTTCTTTTAGGAAAAGGAAGAACTCAGCACATTGCATCAAGTATTAAATAATCACCCAGAAGATGCCAGAAACTCATCTTGGTATTTACGGAACTGACATTTCCTCCAAGGTCTTCAGGAAGCCACTCATTCAAGTACATGTGTTCTGTGCATTTTCTCGCTTCATCAATTTCCCTGTTTCCTATTTGGATTAGAGTGTCTTCATTTTACATGATGCAGCTGCATTGAGACTCAAATACAGCTGCACTATTTTGAACTCCAGAAGTATTAATCCAGTATTCAAAACTAGAAAATAATTATTAATTCAGAGACTTGTCCAATTTTCCTCCTAGAGAATTAATCCAGGGTGTCTTGATTTAGGTAACATTAGATAGGGCACATTCTAGAGTTGCTGTATCTGACATGATACTTACGAGATACATGTTGCTACTGAACCCTAGAAATGTGACTAGTCCAGATTGATATGGGCTGCAAGTATAAATACACCCTAGATTTCCAAGACATCATTTGAAAAAAGTGAAACATCTCATTAATAATTTTATACAGTATTAATTACATGTTGAAATAATATTCACTTAATATCAAGTTAAATAAAATATCCTATAAAATTAATTTTACTTGTTTTCTTTTTACCTTTTTAAGAAGACTACTAGAATATTTAAAATTACATATGTGGCTTGAGTTATATTTTTATTGGACAGCACTGCTATAAAGATATATGGAAATGAAACTGTTGGAAACCAAAACCATGACCCTTAATAGAAATACTGTAATAATTTAAAATTGAGTATTAAATACAAATACAGTATTAAGTACAGATACAATGCACCACATAGATTATACCATTTGGTAAAATATAGGTGATTTATTTTTATGAGATTGAATTAATATGTCTGAGATTTGCTTTCTAAAATCTCTCCTCGCAGTCTCATTTTTCTGCTTTGATGCATAATAACCTATAAACTACTTTATCCCCAAGCTTCAGAAATAAAAGAGGGTAAATATCTGTATGATTCAAATATCGTATATGTGCCATTTAAACCACAAATACTGTAGCCTCTGACTTGGGGACAGTGGATTAAATAAACTCCTGCCCAAATGTCTCAATTGTATTCTTTTTGTAAGAATATAAATAAGTTCTTAAGCCTGACAATCTCAGCATTGTTTTTGAAACACCCATTACTGTTTTCTCTTATGTAACATGTCACAGGTTCAAGAAACTTGGTATTTATATTACATTAGCATGGTTTCAAAGTGTGTTGACACATTTAATGTTCCTAAATTGGGTAGACTCAATATGAAAAGTAAATACTTATCTAAAATGAGTAAATGGAGACAACCTGCATAGCCAGCTGGAAAATACAGTCCATAATTTTTTTCATCAAGTTTAGATTTTAAAAATCTATTTGATGTAAATTATTAGTTCAGTTCTCTCACCAAACAAGGCAAAATACACAAGTGCTTAATAGGATCTATTTCTTTATCTGTATCATCATCAACACTAGATAATATTTAATGACTAGATCATCACAGATGCTTCACAATATAAAAGGCCCATTGAGTTCTGCACAGTACATAATAAATACTTATCAAATAAATAGAGCAGTCATTGAATATTAAGAACACTGTTCATGGTGTAGGACAGTCATGTTTAAATCTTCATTTTATCTGACTCACTTGGCCTCAGTTACTCCAAATATAAAATGGGACTATAAGGTTTATTTTAAAGGTTCTTGATAAGGATTAAATAAGATAATATGTCTTATTTTTATTGTTATGTTGTCATCATTATTTTTATGCTGCACTAAGATGGGGCTGCTATTTTTCCATCAGTATAATACAGTGAGACATGTACATTTTTGCTTGTTTTCATGATAATAATGAATTTCCATGATTCTTCCTACCTGATTAGTTCTCCCATGACCAACTATATTCATCTGTGAGTTGCCTGGTTAAAGTTGGGAGTATAATATATGTAATGTGATAATTTTGCTTTGAATAAAACACAAATATACTTTGACATCTATTCTTATAGATGAGAGGTCATAATTTTTAAAAGCAAATCTCAGACATTGTCATTTTACCTCTATGTACTTCGGTACGCATCTCTAAGACTAAGGACATGGTTCTTACATGTCATGAAGGCACTATCCAACCTGAAAATTGTTCCATAATCCACTGGTATCATCTAATAACCAATCCACACTGACATTTTCCTGATTTTTGCCCTTTGCCTTTGATAACTCAAACAGGTTTCACAAGTGATATTTAGTTGTCTCTTCTCTGCATTCTCCTTTAATCTACAGCAGTGCTCCCTCCTACCTTTTTTAAAAATGCTATTATTGAGAAAATTGAGTCAGTTCTACAAGATGTACCACATTCTGGATTTGTCACTTCCCAGAGTATCATTTAATTGTTCCTACATCCTCATATTTCTGTAAGTGAAAGTTAGCTTCAGAGAGTCCTGATTACTTAGATTCAAATTCCTCAGTTTTTGCAAGAATGTTCAATAGGCGATGCTTGATCGATCACGTTGCATCATATTAGAAGTCACACAATCACTTTTAGTTTAAGCTGCTACTTATTTCATCTAAATGGAATGTATAGCTCTTATCTCGACCCTTGGTCAAATAATGCACCCATAAATAAACTACCCTTTTTAAACATATAATTTTAAACATAACCACAATTCCATCATCACACCTAAAACATTAATAGTAAATTTCATGGTAGGCAAAATAATGGCCCTCCAAAGATGCCCATACCTTAATCTTCAGAACCTGTGAATATATTACCTTAAATAGCAAAAAGGGATTTACAAGATTAATTAAATTAAGGACCTTGAAATGTGGAGATTACCCTGGATTATCTGAATGGGCCCAGTTTAATCACATGGGTCTCTGAAAGTTGTAGAACTTTTCCTGGCTGCAATCAGAGGAAGATGTGACTATAAAAGAAAAGGGCAGAAAGATATAATGTTGCTGACTTTGAAGATGGAGGAAGGGGGCTATGAGCCCAGAAATTTGGGTGGCCTCTGGAAGTTGGAAAGGGCAAAGAAACTGATTATCCTCTTGTGCCTACAGAAAGAAATGCAGCTCTGCTACCCTAATTTGACATAACTGAGACATGTGTTGAACTTCTAATATACAGAAATATAAGATAATAAATTTGCATTATTTTAAGCCACTAAGTTTGTGATAATTTATTACAACAAAAATGACAAACTAATATAATGTTAAATATTATAAAATATATAGTTTAGTTAAAATTTCTCAACTTATACAAATTTTTATAGCTGCTTTCATTGATCCAGACAATGTATGCACAATGCTTTTAGATATAAAATGAATGATTTAAAATAATAAAATTGTAGGATACTTTTGTGGAAAGAGCTACTTCCTTTAATTTACCACCCTCGTTTTATAAAAGAGCAAACTAAGGTTTAGAGGTGAGTGACTTGGCCCTTGGAGAGTCATTTCAAAACTTAACATTACAATCACTTTAAAAAAATTCATGAAGGTCAGCAGTGGATTCTGGGAAAGTAGTGACCTTAACTTGGCTTTCTTGCCCTTTATTACTGTAATTTATCTGATTTTCCTAAGGCAAAGAGGAGTTGGTTCCTATATGCAACTGAGTGCTGGTGGAGCCTTGAGCTTTATGCAAACCCTACAGAAATAACAGATAGTGAGCTTTCTCTACAATGAGTAGCATGAGCCTCTAGATACCAGTTTCAAAGAAGTCTTTAGATGGAGACTGGAAAGCTATGAATCCTGAAAACTGGTTTGGGTTGTGGAAATCTGTGGACGTTGGTGGTAGGAAGGTGGTAGTAGTTGACATTAGCCTGCATGAGTGAATTTGATTCTTTGCTTACTGGGTAAGGGACCTATCTCCTCCAGGTACCTGAAGGGTAGCCCACCTGCTTCTCCATCACTGGCCTATCTTCTGCCACTCAGAGGATTGCTATCACAGAAGGTAGTCCAACAAACAGTCTTAAACTCCAAAAAGCTGACAAAGAAAGATAAAAGCACATCAAGACTTTTCAGCAGCCTGAGAGAGGAAGACTGGTCAGAATAAACAGAGCACACACCCAGGAAATACATTCCTGAAATAGAATATAATTTGAACAACCTTATAAGAAATCTTATAAAAAGAACTCAGCAACGTTAGTTGCACATGGTCAGAAATTCTGTTCAACAATATATTCCCAATGCCTAGAATATAAGCTGTCTCAGAGGAGACTATCAGTAAATATTTGTCAGATAAATAAATCCATCAAAAGAATAATAATGCTAGTTAGGCAGAATATACCATGAAAGTGAGAGTGGTACAATATCATGAAACCCATTAACATAATCTGTTACATCAATACATTATAAGAGAATAAAATATATAATCATATCAGTGAGGAAAAGACATTTAATAATATGCAGCAGCGTTACTAATAAAAATTCTAAGTAAAAAAAAACTGTTTAAATATAATTCAAAGTATTTACCAAAATCTAATACCAAATATTATTCTAAATGAAAACTTGAAACTGGATAATTCAAGAAGGTTTTATTTATAGAGGACTTGTTGCAAAGTTTATTTGTAGAAGAACTACAAAGAATAGTGCAGGCATCTGGAGCTTGGGAGTAGCCAAACAGTTATCACTCTTAGGTTCAAAGCAACAAGAGGAGAGAGTGGTCATTAGAATTCAATGGGAGAAAGCTTGTGGAATATGTCACCTGGTGGAGAGCGATAACCTTCTGTTCAGGGACACTTTTAGTTCAAGGTAGCATTTCAGGGGGAAAATGTCAGGGAATAAATACCTAAGTCTTCCTTTCTGCCCCTCCTCTGATATCTTCTGGGGCTTCTCATTGGCCAAATCCAATGAGAAGCCAGAGGGCATGGGAACTTATTGATGTAGTTCACGTGGTCAGTGTCTCAAAGCAGAGAATGTGTAAAGGGAAAAATAGAAGATACTGGCATAGAAGTTCTAGCAAATTCGGTAAGAAAATGAAAGAAAATAAAACATCACATAAAAGTAGAAATTAGGAAATAAAGCTGCCATTTTTGTTGATGTTACTCTATTCTAAAAAACTATTAGAATTAAAAACGAAATTTTGTGAGGTGCCCGAGTATAAGATAAATATACAAAATCCAATAGCATTTAAAAAATTTAGCAGCAAGTTTCTAGAAATAAAATTCAATATCTATAAAACTTACAACTATTTGATACTAATTTTAATAAAGAATAAAGGTATAATATTTTAAGGGATATAAAATGTAAAACAAGATATGAACAAATGAAAAGTCATGCTCTAGAATGGGAAGATTTAATTATGGACATACTTTATCTTTTTCTTCCTCCTAGATTTTTTTCATGGAGTACTTTTTAAACAATGAAAAACTTTAGCAAACTATATAATCCCTGTTACTTGTCATAAACCTTCCAGCAGTTTCTAAATTTTTCATTCTATTTGAATACATCATTCAAAAATGTTTTTAATGTCAGTTTATGTGTGACATTCTTTCTAAAGCCTTGTATGCCTGAAAAATCTTAATTATACCCTCATATTCAATAGCAATTTGTTTAGACATAAAAGTACAGATTCAAAGTTATTTTCTTTTCTTTCTTTCAAATATTTATTTCTCTTCATTTTTATTTCAATCTAGTGGTACTCATATTATCTATATGTTGCACCTCTATTTTTATCTCTCATGTCTCTTAACATTTTAAAATTGTACTTTTATCTCTTCAATCTGTCTTGCTTCCTGCTGGAGGAGTTCCTCAATCAGGTTTCCCATTATCTAAATTGTTTCTTCAGTTGTATCCATTATCCTATTTATTCCATCTATTATAATTTTTTTCTAACTGCTATGTTTTTCATACCTGATATTTCCTTTTATTTAATTTTCTTGTCTCTTTAAGTGTATTTAGTATACTTATTGAAAATGTTTTATATATCTATTCTAATACTTCTGTTTTTTGTTTGTTGATTTTCTCTAAGTTGTTATAACCCTCAGGTGTCTAGTTATTTTTCACTTTTGCTCATGTTCCTTTAGGAGTATCAACTATTGAATTGGCAATACATATTGGAGAAGGGCCTCAAAACTACAGTTATCATTTTCATTTGCTGTCATCCCACTAACCCAGTGTAGTGATGTTAAGCCTTAGAACACATTAACTGTGGAGACATTTTTTGCTTGTTACAGCTGGGGGAATGTACTACTGGCATTGGACAGGTAGAGGGCAGGGATGCTGCTAAACTTTGAAAACGCACTAGACAGCCCCCAACTGTAGGTAATTGTCTGGTCTAAAATGTCAATAGTGCCAAGGTTGAGAAACCCTGCCTAGCCAACTTCTCAGGTTGGGGTTTAGGCCCTAAGGGAGAAACAACATTGATAATCCATTAGCCTAGGATTTGTAGGGAAAGAGAATGCCTAAGGCTGCTCAGTCTCTACCTGTTCTTATCAACTCCTTACCTCACAAAACCTTTTGCACTGATCCTGACATTTCCCCCATGAACACCTGCCCCAGTGTTTAGCCAGTTGTGCATGCTTTGTGTGGCAAGGAGCTAAGCAATGATTACTCCATGGAAATGCAAGTAAGCCAAATGGCAGAGCTTAAACAGTTTTTGTTTGTTTGTTTTCCTAATTTGCTTTTTTTTACTGCTGTGTGTAGCCGCCCATTGCCAGATTTGCTGCACTCTTCCCACCCCCCTCACCGCTTTCCCACACACATCAATCCAAAACAGTGCTCCTTCTCCCTGGAGATTTCTCATGGCTTTTGTTGTTATTAGTTTCAATTCCACTTTTCTCTATATACTTTCTTCATCATTGACTTTGTGGAGGAAGGCAGTAGCCGATGCTATTATAGTTCACCATCTTGGTGATGAGAAGAAAGCTTTCATGAAAATTCTACTTTCCTCCAATTCATACAAAAATTTAAGGTAATTTCAATGAAAACTTACCACTTTAAACATTGAAACTGGATAAAATTATCTTAAAGCTTATAAAGTGGAATAAAACCATGAGGTAACCTACCTAATCAGATGTAAGAATATACTACAATGCCATTATAATCAAATCAGTGTGGTATTGGCCTAGGAAGCACAAGACCAGTAAAAAATAATAGATGATCCAGACACAGATTTCAGTGAAAAATGATAATCTGACAGAAGTGGTCTTTCAATTCAATGGGGAAATGGTTTATTTAACAAATGGTACTAGCACAATTCACTGGCTATCCATTTAGATTATAAAATTGAACACATATAACCATTTACAAAAATATATTTAGAAGAATTAAAATGTAAATAATGAAATTTTAAAAAACTACTGCAAGAAAATCTATAAATCTATATCTATAGATTAAGGATATAGAGACTCTTCTTAACAAAGAATGGAAAACCAGAATCCATAAATATAGATATATTTGAATATATAAAAAGAGAATACATTTAAGTGGAAAAGACACCATAAACAGTCAATAGATAGGCAACACACTGGGGAAAAATTATTAAAATACGAAGGACAGAATATTACTATTTTTAATACACAAAGAACACTTTAAAATGACAATCTGGAAATAAGTAACGGAAACACTGACAAAGACTATGAAGAGGCAGGCTGGGCGCGGTGGCTCATGCCTGTAATCCCAGCACTTTGGGAGGCTGAGGCGGGTGGATCACGAGGTCAGGAGATCCAGACCATCCTGGCTAACACGGTGAAACCCCGTCTCTACTAAAAATACAAAACATTAGCTGGGCATGGTGGCAGGCGTCTGTAGTCCCAGCTACTCGGGAGGCTGAGGCATGAGAATGACATGAACCCGGGGGGCAGAGCTTGCAGTGAGCCGAGATTGTGCCACTGCACTCCAGCCTGGGCGACAGAGCGAGACTCCGTCTCAAAAAAAAAAAAAAAAAAAAAAGACTCTGAAGAGGCAATTCATAGACACACAAATCCACTTGTTCCACAAATGTGAAAAGTTATTCAAACTTCCAAGAAGTCATGGAAATGTAAATTAAAGTAACAGCGTATCATTTTACCCCTAGCAGTTTGGCAACAATTGTAATACCAAGTAACAGTCATTGCTGGCAGGGATGCAGGAAAGAGTGGACTTTTACACATTTCTAGAGAACATTTAAATCATTAACAGACTTCTGGAAAGCAATTTGGCAAAGCTATTATACCTTAAAATATACAGCCCCTTTTGACCCAGCAATCTGACTCCTGGGAGGCTATCTCACACAAGTAAAACCACCAGTTCTTAAGGATATATGAACAAGAATGTGTACTGCAACATTTTTAAGATGATAGATTGTAGGACATCTACACAATATTGTATATCTATTAAAAAAATAAATTAGTGCCCTTCCAGTTAACTTGAGAGTTTTCCAGCAGGCATTGTTGACTATTAAAGTAAAATGCAAAAATGTATATAAAAATATGATTCACATTTTTAAAAGCAGTGGTCACCCCTATAAATTTATGTATTGATAACCCCCATGCGTATCTGTGTGTAACTTTTATATTGAAAAGTGGGACTTGTGAGGTATAGCCACAGAAAGTGCTTTTTTTTCTTCCAGTCTCCCCTTAAAATATTGTGTGGGACTACTACTTTCCGACTTGCTGGATAAAAATATTTGGTTTGTGAGTTGTAATCACAGACTCAACTCAGCAATGAACATGAGCAGTCCCATGTAATAATGGCAAAGCGAGAGTCAAACAGTAATCTGCTGTGTCCCCAAACTCCATGTGTGTCATCTTAAGCTGTCTGATGGTCTAGGGAAGTCTCTTTTTACAGGCTTGAGATGTGCAAACAACCCTCCCCATGTGGGAGTTCAGATTTACAACTCACAAGTAGTAAAAGAACTCCCTTCACAGATCTTAACCTCTAGTCTAGGATCTTTCACATTCTTAAATGGCAGAGAGGTTCAATGGAGTCATGTAACTGTTTTTCAGACACGTGATGGGTTTGTTTTGTTTTGTTTGTTTGTTTGTTTGAGAAGGAGTCTCACTCTGTCCCCAGGCTGGAGTGCAGTGGCGTGATCTTGGCTCACTGCAACTTCTGCCTCCTGGGTTCAAGCGATTCTCCTGCCTCAGCCTCCCGAGTAGCTGTAACTACAGACACACGCCGCCACGCCCAGCTAATTTTTGTATTTTTAGTAGGGACAGGGTTTCACCATGTTGAGCAGGATGGTGTCGCTCTCCTGACCTCATGATCCACCCTCCTCAGCCTCCCAAATTGCTGGGATTACAGGCATGAGCCACCACACCCAGCTGCTTTTAAGATTGTACATCTCACTACATAACATGTGTTTTTGTTTGTTTTGTTTGTTTGTTTGTTTTTGCTTTGTTTCTCATTTTAAACATCTAATTTAACATTGTTACAAGTGTGTGTGTAATTGTTATAATGAGAATTTTAGTATAAAGAGAAATTGGTAGGACATATACTAGGTCAGGTGTCCCCAGCCTCCCGGGCCACAGACGGGTACAGGTCTGTGGCTTGTTAGGAACCAAGCTGCACAGCAGGAGGTGAGTGGCAGGCCAGCCAGCATTACCACCTGGGCTTTACCCCCTGTCAGATCAGCGGCAGCATTAGATTGTCATAGAAGTGTGAACCCTATTGTGAACTGCGCATGCGAGGGATCTAGGTTGTGTGCTCCTCATGAGAATCTAATGCCTGATGAGCTGAGGTGAAAGTTTCATTCCGAAACCATCCCCACCTCGCCCTCCTCCCCATCCCCCACGAGAAACCTGTCCCTGGTGCCAAAAACATTGAGGACCTCTGTACTGCGTTGTAAAATTGGGTTACTTGGGGAGAGAGGAGATATGAGTTTAAGAGAGGAAGAGGTGGAAAAAAGAGAGACATACCAAAAAGGAAAAGAAAAAAGACTATTAAAGCAAACGACTAAACAAAGAGTATGCATATTATGATCACATTTATGGATTTATGTGGAAACACATCTGTACACTTGAAAACTTCAAAATTTCATAAAAATGAGAAAATAACCAATCATTTTTATATGATATTAGTAAATCACTCTGAAGTATAATGAGAAAATCTTAAAGGAAAATCTTCAAACTCAATATGATATTGTGTCTGCCGTGAAGTGAAAAAAAAAAATGAAAATCAATGACTTCTCATATTACATGTAAGTCACACATCTCTGCTTGCTCCAGTAGCTAAAGTGTGCTAAGAATCCCAAGTGCTTGATGAAGCCCTGAGCCCTCGTTGTTGGCTTTCATAAGGAGACTACTACTGGCTCATGTTAATTGAATTTAGAAAATTTACTGTGGCATTATCCTGTCTGGTGCCTAAATTAAATGCATGGATGATAATTCATTTACTGAAATTAGAAGCCAGGAGGAATATAGATACAAAGTCAAAGTCTCTGTTTAGCTAATGTTTTGCCCAACCAGCCTGCACTTGACAAGTGTCATAGCACTATGCTATTTTTATTATTGGGAGTTAGGAGACCTCAGGTCTAGTTCAATCCCTGTTACTATGCACAGGGCATATTTCTGATGTGCAGGGAAAATTCAAGGTGGCCACTTAAGCTTTCTAGGCCTTATTTGCCTAATATATTCCTAGAGGAATTAGATGATTTTTAAGATTACTTCTTGCTCTATATTAGTAGGTTCTCCAATGTGAGTGAATGTAAAACTCACTTGGAGAGTCTGAAAGTACTAATTAGGGGGTTCTGCCTCCTGAAATTCTGATTCCATAGGTCCAGGGTCAAGTCCAACACCCCATTTCTAACAAGTGTCCCGTTGATGCTAGTAGCACTAGTCCACAGCCCCGATGAATATAAAAACTGAATGAAATATTTGCTTTTCTGAGTAAATGTCAAGAATTATTGAGATGAAGGAGGCTTGGAACTGATATTTTTAATCTGAAATAGATATCATTTATTGCACTGATAGAACCTGTATGTAATTTCAAGGGTGCACATCTTACATTTTATTATAATTATAATAAACTTCCCTTATCATATAGTTCCTCCTCAGAGAATGTGAACTGCAGGAGTCCTAGTTCCCAGTAGAAAGTGCTGTTAGAAAACCTCTGAGATTTCTACCTCTGGGAGTAGTATCCTCTTGAGATGCCACCAGCTCTGATGTCTCTTGTTTGTCTCCCTTGCCCAAATAAGCTTTCCTAGCATGTACTACCTGAAATCACGGCTAGGTGTCGCTCTAATTCTGGGGCGCACTGGTTTCAAGGGGAAGTGTGAACCAGGGCGCTCGCTGGCACTGCTCGTGTGTTTATGGGTGAAAGCATCTAAGAGAGGCCCTGGGAAATTGCCTGCATAAAAGGATCACAGTTAGGGATGTCTCATAAACTAATCCCAAGAGGAGCCTTCCACTAAAAATAAAATAAGCACGTAATAAGGGTAGAAAAATTTCCTAAAAATGAGGTTGGGATTGGTGGTCAGAGCGTCCTGGATATCAAAAGTGTCAGTTCATTAAGGCAAGATTAGTGTCATGGGTGATGGAGCATCACAGTTTAATGCTTTAACTTATTGGAACCTCACTTTCCACTTCCTTAAAATAGAGACTATCAAAACAAAACAGAAAGTACCTTCCATTTCTTCAAAGAATTTTTGTCAGATCAAATGAAGAGCTGTATAGAAAATTATTTGTAAATTGCTAAGTGTTTTAAAATAAATTTTTATTAGCAGTGAATTCTTCTCAGGCACTTTATTGGATTTTTAGATAACACTATCATGATATTTCTATTTATTACTGAACATAAAATTTCCAGATACCATTTTCTTCCTACATGACCATAATTAAAGAATTTGTTTTCTTATGTTTTCATTACTCGTCCATCCACTTCCACGGTAAATCTCAAATGTAAAGAGACTAAAAAGAAAAAATTAATAAAATTATATTTATCCTCATGTGGAATTTCTGCTTTTTGTAATAGCTACTATACACTTAAATATTTAAAATTTAGAATATTTTCTCCATGTTTCCAGATGCTGCCCCCCTAGACATATTGAACATTAGGAAATGTTGTCAGAAAGCCTTTTCTACTAGTCTCTGTTTTGGATTATCTAGATCATAGTTCCTCTGATAGAATAATCAATATTATTAATATTATTAATTAACAATATAATTAATAAGTATGGTCTTGCTGGCCTTTTATGCCCTGCCCTCCCACCCTTCCCTACTCCATCCTACCCCAACCATAAATTATAAAGCCAAATACAGATTTGTATTTGGATTGGTATTTCACTGATATTTCAAACCAGTTCCACTCCTTCTCTAATTAAATGTGCATTTTCTTTGTGATTTGACTGCCAGTCTACACCCTAAGTCACCATCTATACCTTATTGCAGGTAATTCGTGTCGACAATCATCACTAACCATAGCCATCCTCTCACTGAGTGCATGGACACAGAATATGCCTTCTCGTCCAGCTTCTCATCCTGCAGGGCTCCTATGGGTGGGGTTTTCCCTGTATGAATTCTCCAACTTGGCAAAATGATGATTACTGTCCCCTCGCCATAATCAGATAGAAGCACTGGAGAAATGTGTAGCATTGAGTTTTCATCTTTTCTATTATTAACACTTTGAGGAAATAAGAATCTTCCAAAATGAAAGGCATTTCTATACACTGTACTTGCAAGTCATTATTTTCATTTAACATTTAAGTAGTAGGAATAAAAGCCACCTTTATCCTTTAAAGTTTGCTGTAGTGTAACTATTCCAGAGGCACATGAACTGTCTTACCTTTGATCGTGTTGATAATCTGAAGCCCCTTTCTATTTGGGGTTACTATGGTTACGGCTGCTCGGGTGATGTGTGAGCTGCACTGCTGTTTTGATAAAAATAGGTATTAACTACCAGTCATAGTGCTTTTCATTTCACAGTAGTTCTTGTAGAAGCACAGCATATTTTTTAAAGGTTGGGGGGAGAAATGCCTTTTCAAAGACTTATGTGGGAACATCTGCATAAATAATGGTGATTGGTCATGTGTATAAAAATATTTTTAATTAAATTCATTTTAATTAAACAGGGCATTTTGCTGAATCCTTCTCTGTTATTTGCACCAAGCTTAGCCTTGAGGAAGATGGCTGATTAACAGACCCAAGAACCTATAATTAAAAGCAGGACTGTTATTTTTGGAGAAAAGCCTCTTCAGTAAGGGTGACTTAATTGGGCTGTCTCTCATATTTTTCATTTGTCGTGGAACTCCAGGTTTAAATATTTAATTTCTCTAACACAGGAAAAGATTACTCACATTGGCATAATCAGAAAAGTTTTTATTTTTCAGTTTTGTTTTCCTTCAGTTTCTCTGATCATGCTCTCTAATCACTGTTGTGTTTCAATATTTAATTGTGTTCTTCATTTATTTCTTTTGTTTGGATCACATCTTTTTAAAATCATGGATATTGTTCTTTTTCACCTTCTGGCCCTCTCTGCCTCTGCATTTAGTTTTAGACTATATTACACTTGTGGTTTCTCATCATTGGTGTTATCAATATTCTACACAAGAATTCAAGAGAAAACGGAATAATTTTCTATTCACAGACAAAAAAAAAATTTAAGATATAATTGACAAAGTAGTTCCTTCAGTACCAGGGCTGGCTTAGAGAACAAAGACAACATTCATTTAATATCTGCTAAGCAGGAAGAGATCAAGATGGTTTTATGCCATATTATAAACAGCAAAAAATACTCTCATATAGTATAAAGTTTATGTTCCTGAATTATTTGCTCTGTCATCTATAAAGAAAGTTGGATGACTCTACTTTTAGCATCTAATATTTGGTAGAGAAAGATTGCATTGGTATTGCTGTGAGAGAACAGAAGCAGTGAGAGATATTCATATGTTTTCATTGAATTCCAAGGGGGGAGAAATTACACCTCAGAGGGAGTCAGAGGATGTTAGACCAGAGTACCTCCCACTGAAGCCAGCAGGCTTCTAAAGAGCACAGACATATCAGCCATTTTTACTATGCAATCTGCATTTCAAACCTGCACACAATGTCGTTTAACAGTACTTGGCTGTATTTTCTGTGTCTTTACAATTCAGTTTTAAGCACAATGGAATAGCATCAGTTTAAAACCCTCTACATAAACCTATGTCTGTAAAGCTCCATCATATAAACCTCAATTCTATTCTTGAGCAAGTTTACTCAGAAATAAAAATAACAGCTTTGATTTATATTGTTTGACTCTTTCAAAGAGCTCAAAGAGCTTCTACAGACAGTATTTCAGTTATTTTCCCATTGTGTTCTTGGGTAGAGAAGACCCATTTCTTAGGTGAAATAATTGAGGTGCAGCAAATTTTAAGATTATCTCAAGGTTTCACAGTAAGTTAATGAAATATAGGTATGGAAGCTAGGAATTGTTTCCTTAGATTTCTAGACTGTGTTTTTGCTAGATACTAAACACTAACATCTATCTGAAAAAAAAACTGACTTTTGCTAACTTGCAGCCAGCTTAAAATTATTGAAGCAATGGCTGTACTTGAATCAATATGTAGAAGCAACCCAAAGCCACGGATTGGCAGCAAATTAAAAGCTCCATCTGAATACGTCTACTAGAGAGTATGTTATCTAGTGATAACAGCCATTAACTAAATGTGTACAAATATATCATCTAATTTGATCATCACCACAGCCGATCAATTATCTCCATTCCAAGCAACAGAGGTTCTAAAAACTTAAGTGGTACATTTACAAGGCTCGTAAGTGGCAGAGATGGGAGACAAATCAGGTCCAATATTCTTTGTCCTACACCATTGCTGTTTCTCAAAATAGAACAGTGATGTGCCAATCAAGCTTTGGAAGAAAATGAAATCCAAGAGTCAAGAGTCAAGTTCCCACTTTATAATTGATTTTATTTAACAAACATTTGTTCATTGCCTGCTATGTCATAGGCACTGTAGGAGCTACTGAGGGAAGGGATAATAAACCAGACACAGGTTCTGCTCTCAGCATGCTCCCAGTCTAAAGAGGGAGGTAGATACGACAACTGGCAGTAGTCTAAAAGACAAGACAGAGGTAATCCAGGCAGCTTTGTAAACACAGAGTACCACCTGGTGGGGAGAAGGCTCTGAGAAAGCTTAAGGTCTCCTGTACCTCAAGCCAATATTTTGCCCAGCTGAAGAAGATAACAGCTCAGCTGGAAGAACCATGAGCCATGTTTCTCTCCAGGGCCACAGACGACGTCACCTGCAGAACATTAGCAAGGTCTCCCTGGGCTCTTTGGAGTGTCCTGTCTTGGTAACCCTTAGAGTCACAGTCAAAACAAGGGCATATGCATTTGAAATTATGACAGCCCTCCCCTCATTCTTGCAGAGAAGTGTTAAACTCATGATCACTTTTCTTGACACTGTTCTGCCCATTGCACATGCTGCTCTGTAACCCTGCAAAGCACACCCCGATCCCAGCACTGCATCAGGGCTCCATCCGCATGATTTGGAAAATATACACATTCCACATCTGGAGACTACAGTTTGGAGTTTGGAGCGAGACCCATAGAAATTTAGATGTGGAAGGCCCTTAAAGACAATCTTGCTCAACATCCTCATTTTTAGATGAAGACCCTAAGACTCAGAAAAACAAAGTAAATGGACACAGAATAGGAACTGTTCTTTCCAAATACAGAAGTTCAAGGGAGTAATTTGTGAGAAAGGAAGAGAGATAGAGAAGAGTTTTTAACATTTCTCTGCTTGATAATATCTACTTTTTCTCATTTGAAGTTATTTTTAAGTGTTAAAGGAAAAACAAACAGGTAGAAACTGTCATTCCATTTTATACTGGACTGACCCACTAATAGTTTTGATGGCATGAACAATAACAATACAGTAACCACCACTGATGAAGCACTTACAATATGCCAAACATTTTGCATAAACAGCTCCAATTAATTATTCTCCAAAAACCTGAAGAAGGGATTATTTTATCCCCATTTTACCAAGGAAGCTTACTTGAAGCTTAATGAGGTTAAGTAGCCGGCTCAAGATCACCAAGTTCATTTGCATAACAGCTGGGGTCTGATCTGAACACAGGTTGGTTTGACATCACAGTCAAGTTTCCGACCACTGTTTTCTACTTTAGTACAGAGTTGTGAATAGCAAGGTCTTGTCACAAAGGTCTTGCTTCAGAAGTTGGAAGCTAGTTATGGAAAGTCACCTCCAGAACAGAATTGGACACAATAATAGATAACAACCAACTATATAAATGCTTCAGGATGTTGAAAGTGGATCAAGCAAGGCTCCAGGTGTTCTGAAGATGAAATTTCAAGAACATACTGAAAACCATTTGAAGCAATTCAACAGCTCCATGGACAGCTGGGAAACAGCTGTGGTTGACAGACCTCTCTGGCTCACTGCTTTGGGGAACAGAATGTCTGTGTTTAAATGAAAGCAGTTTATTCTCAGTAATGCTCAAAGACGTATAGGATGGAAGTTTTGAAAGTCAGTGTCCAGCCCACACATTCCATTTATGTGTTAAAGAAGACATTGTACATTGAGACAAATTGGATTCAGTAATTCTTAGAGAGTATTTCCTTGCTGTCTGGTTCTTTTTAGGACTCAGCCAAGTTGATGAGGTCAAAACCATGGAAGAGTGAGGCAACTACGGAGTAAAATTTAAGAAGGCACTCACTCTCAGGATTATGTAAATGCAGGATCAGCAGTTGTACAACCCTAAAAGGGAGTGCTTTCTTAAGAGAAAGGTACCTAGGATGGGAGAGCAGCCACTAGTCTCAGACTGGGATTTGGTCTTCTTGTTCCATAAAGACTCACAGGTGCCTCTTGGGCAGGATTTCTTGAAAAGTGGCCAAGAAAGGACAGGAATTGACCTTTTATCTGGGTGCTACAGACAAGGAATTGTGTTGTTCAATTTATTATTTTGCACTGAAATGGAGATAGCTTTTTGAAATAAGTTCTGTCAGGTCAGTGAGTGGGCAAAGAAGTGCCTGATTACGAGGGCAGAATACAGGAGAAAAGGAGCTGTTCTGATCCTTGAGGAGCTAACCACATGGTGGGTGACCTTCAGAGATTCATTCACTTGTTAATTCATTTATTCAGTAAACAGAATTAATTGCCTATTGCTTTCCAGAAACTATCAAAAGCATTGACAAATGCGCAGATGAACAAACTAATACCAGTGATAATCAACTTTTTAGCCAAAAAGTTCTATTCAAAAAAGGAAGTGAAAGTGTTTATAGGCTATTTATTGGGAGGTGGTTTTTTAAAATGCTACTTTCTTTTTTTATTTTTACTTTTTTTGTTATTATACTTTAAGTTCCAGGGTACATGTGCACAACGTGCAGGATTGTTAAATATGTATACATGCGCCATGTTGGTGTGCTGCACCCATTAACTCGTCATTTACATTAGGTGTATCTCCTAATGCTATCCCTCCCCCCTCCCCCCACCCCACGACAGGCCCCAGGGTGTGATGTTCCCCACCCTGTGTCTAAGTGTTCTCATTGTTTAGTTCCCACTTATGAGTGAGAGCATGCGGTGTTTGGTTTTCTGTCCTTGTGATAGTTTGCTGAGAATGATGGTTTCCAGCTTCATCCATGTCCCAACAAAGGACATGAACTCATCCTTTTTTATGGCTCCATAGAATTCCATGGTGTATATGTGCCACATTTCCTTAATCTAGTCTATCATTGATGGACATTTGGGTTGGTTCCAAGTCTGCGATTGTGAATAGTGCCACAATAAACATACGTGTGCATGTGTCTTTATGGCAGCATGATTTATAATCCTTTGGGTATATACCCAGTAATGGGATTGCTGGGTCAAATGGTATTTCTGGTTCTAGATCCTTGAGGAATCGCTACATTGTCTTCCACAATGGTTGAACTAGTTTACACTCCCACCAACAGTGCAAGAGTGTTCCTATTTCTCCACATCCTCTCCGGCATCTGTTGTTTGCTGACTTTTTAATGATCGCCATAATAACTGGCATGAGATGTTCTCTCATTGTGGTTTTGATTTACATTTCTCTGATGGCCAGTGATGATGAACATTTTTTCATGTGTCTTTTGGCTGCATAAATGTCTTCTTTTGAGAAGTGTCTGTTCATATCATTCACCCACTTTTTCATGGGGTTGTTTGATTTTTTTTCTTGTAAATTTGTTTAAGTTCTTTGTAGATTCTGGATATTAGCCCTTTGTCAGATGGGTAGATTGCAAAAATTTTCTCCCATTCTGTAGGTTGCCTGTTCACTCTGATGGTAGTTTCTTTTGCTGTGCAAAAGCTCTTTAGTTTAATTAGATCCCATTTGTCAATTTTGGCTTTTGTTACCATTGCTTTTGGTGTTTTAGACATGAAGTCCTTGCCCATACCTATGTCCTGAATGGTATTGCCTAGGTTTTCTTCGAGGGTTTTTATGGTTTTAAGTCTAACATTTAAGTCTTTAATCCATCTTGAATTAATTTTTGTATAAGGTGTAAGGAAGGGATCCAGTTTCAGCTTTCTACATATGGCTAGCCAGTTTTCCCAGCACCTTTTATTAAATAGGGAATCCTTTCCCCATTTCTTTTTTGGTCAGGTTTGTCAAAGAACAGATGGTTGTAGATGTGTGGTATTATTTCTGAGGGCTCTGTTCTGTTCCATTGGTCTATATCTCTGTTTTGGTACCAGTACCATGCTGTTTTGGTTACTGTAGCCTTGCAGTATAGTTTGAAGTCAGGTAGCATGATGCCTCCAGCTTTGTTCTTTTGGCTTAGGATTGTCTTGGCAATGCAGGCTCTTTTTTGGTTCCATATGAACTTTAAAGTAGTTTTTTCCAATTCTGTGAAGAAAGTCATTGGTAGCTTGATGGGGATGGCATTGAATCTATAAATTACCTTGGGCATTATGGCCATTTTCACGATAGTGATTCTTCCTGTCCATGAGCATGGAATGTTCTTCCATTTGTTTGTGTCCTCTTTTATTTTGTTGAGCAGTGGTTTGTAGTTCTCCCTGAAGAGGTCCTTCACATCGCTTGTAAGTTGGATTCCTAGGTATCTTATTCTCTTTGAAGCAATTGTGAATGGGAGTTCACTCATGATTTGGCTCTCTGTCTGTTATTGGTGTATAAGAATGCTTGTGATTTTTGCACATTGATTTTGTATCCTGAGACTTTGCTGAAGTTGCTTATCAGCTTAAGGAGATTTTGGGCTGAGACTATGGGGTTTTCTAAATATACAATCATGTCATCTGCAAACAGGGACAATTTGACTTCCTCTTTTCCTAATTGAATACCCTTTATTTCTTTCTCCTGTCTGATTGCCTTTGCCAGAACGTCCAACACTATGTTGAATAGGAGTGGTGAGAGAGGGCATCCCTGCCTTGTGCCAGTTTTCAAAGGGAATGCTTCCAGTTTTTGCCCATTCAGTATGATATTGGCTGTGGGTTTGTCATAAATAGCTCTTATTATTTTGAGATATGTCCCATCAATACCTAGTTTATTGAGAGTTTTTAGCATGAAGGGCTGTTGAATTTTGTCAAAGGCCTTTTCTGCATCTATTGAGATAATCATGTGGTTTTTGTCTTTGGTTCTGTTTATATGATGGATTACATTAATTGCTTTGCATATGTTGGACCAGCCTTGCATCCCAGGGATGAAGCTGACTTGATTGTGGTGGATAAGCTTTTTGATGTGCTGCTGGATTCAGTTTGACAGTATTTTATTGAGGATTTTTGCATCAATGTTCATCAGGGATATTGGTCTAAAAGTCTCTTTTTTTGTTGTCGTGTCTCTGCCAAGCTTCGGTATCAGGATGATGCTGGCCTCATAAAATGAGTTAGGAAGGATTCCGTCTTTTTCTATTGATTGCAATAGTTTCAGAAGGAATGGTGCCAGCTCCTCTTTGTACCTCTGGTAGAATTCGTCTGCGAATCCATCTGGTCCTGGACTTTTTTTGGTTGGTAGGCTATTAATTATTGCCTCAATTTTAGAGCCTGTTATTGGTCTATTCATGGATTCAACTTCTTCCTGGTTTAGTCTTGAGAGAGTGTATGTGTCCTGGAATTTATCCATTTCTTCTAGATTTTCTAGTTTATTTGCACAGAAGTATTTATAGTATTGTCTGATGGTAGTTTGTATTTCTGTGGGATTGGTGGTGATATCCCCTTTATCATTTTTTATTGTGTCTATTTGATTCTTCTCTTTTCTTCTTTATTAGTCTTGCTAGCGATCTATCAATTTTGTTGATCTTTTAAAAAAAAACTAGCTCCTGGATTCATTGATTTTTTGAAGGGTTTTTTGTGTCTCTATCTCCTTCAGTTCTGCTCTGATTTTATTTATTGCCTTCTGCTAGCTTTTGAGTATGTTTGCTCTTGCTTCTCTAGTTCTTTTAATTGTGATGTTAGGGTGTCAATTTTAGATCTTTCCTGCTTTCTCTTGTGGGCATTTAGTGCTATAAATTTCCTTCCACACACTGCTTTAAATGTGTCCCAGAGATTCTGGTATGTTGTGTCTTTGTTCTCATTCGTTTCAAAGAACATCTTTATTTCTGCCTTCATTTCTTTATTTACCCCGTAGTCATTCAGGAGCAGATTGTTTAGTTTCCATGTAGTTGAGCGGTTTTGAGTGAGTTTCTTAATCCTGAGTTCTAATTTGATTGCACTATGGTCTAAGAAACAGTTTGTTATAATTTCTGTTCTTTTACATTTGCTGAGGAGTGCTTTACTTCCAACTATGTGGTCAATTTTGGAATAAGTGTGATGTGAAGCTGAGAAGAATGTATATTCTGTTGATTTGGGGTGGAGAGTTCTGTAGATGTCTATTAGGTCCACTTGGTGCAGAGCTGAGTTCAAGTCCTGGATATCCTTGTTAACTTTCTGTCTTGTTCATCTGTCTAATGTTAACAGTGGGGTATTAAAGTCTCCCATTATTATTGTGTGGGAGTCTAAGTCTCTTTGTAGGTCTCTAAGGACTTGCTTTATGAAGCTGGGTGCCCCTGTATTGGGTGCATATATGTTTAGGATAGTTAGCTCTTCTTCTTGAATTGATCCCTTTACAATTACATAATGGCCTTCTTTGTCTCTTTTGATCTTTGTTGGTTTAAAGTCTGTTTTATTAGAGACAAGGATTGCAACCCCTGCTTTTTGTTTTGTTTTGTTTTCCATTTGCTTGGTAGATCTTCCTCCATCCCTTTATTTTGAGCCTATGTGTGTCTCTGCACATGAGATGGGTCTCCTGAATACAGCACACTGATGGGTCTTGACTCTTTATCCAATTTGCCAGTCTGTGTCTTTTAATTGGGGTATTTAGCCCATTTACATTTCAGGTTAATATTGTTATGTGTGAATTTGGTCCTGTCAGTATGATGTTAGCTGGTTATTTTGCCCATTAGTTGATGCAGTTTCTTCCTAGCATCAATGGTCTTTACAATTTGGCATGTTTTTGCAGTGGCTGGTACCGGTTGTTCCTTTCCATGTTTACTGCTTCCTTTAGGAGCTTTTGCAAGGCAGGCTTGGTGGTGACAAAATCTCTCAGCATTTGCTTGTCTGGAAAGGATTTTATTTCTCCTTCACTTATGAAGCTTGGTGTGGCTGGATATGAGATTCTGGGTTGAAAATTCTTTTCTTTAAGAATGTTGAATATTGGCCCCCCCTCTATTCTGGCTTGTAGAGTTTCTGCAGAGAGATCCGCTGTTAGTCTGTTGGGCTTCCCTTTGTGGGCAACCTGACCTTTCTCTCTGGCTGCCCTTAACATTTTTTCCTTCATTTCAACCTTGGTGAATCTGACAATTACGTGTCTCGGGGTTGGTTTTCTCAAGGAGTATCTTTGTGGCGTTCTCTGTATTTCCTGAATTTGAATGTTGGCCTGCCTTGCTAGACTGGGGAAGTTCTCCTGGATAATATCCTGCAGAGTGTTTTCCAAGTTGGTTCCATTCTCCCCATCACTTTCAGGTACACCAATCAAACGTAGATTTAGTCTTTTCACATAATCCCATATGAGTTTCCCGTATTTCTTGGAGGCTTTGTTCATTTCTTTTTACTCTTTTTTCTCTAAACTTCTCTTCTCACTTCATGTCATTAATTTGATCTTCCATCACTGATACCCTTTCTTCCACTTGATGGAATCGGCTACTGAAACTTGTGCATGTGTCACGTAGTTCTTGGGCCATGATTTGCAGCTCCACCAGGTCATTTAAGGTCTTCTCTACACTGGTTATTCTAGTTAGCCATTCATCTAATCTTTTTTCAAGCTTTTTAACTTCTTCATGATGGGTTCAAACGTCCACCTTTAGCTCGGAGAAATTTGTTATTACCGATCTTCTGAAGCCTACTTCTATCAACTCGTCGAATTCGTTCTCCATCCAGCTTTGTTCCGTTGTTGGCGAGAAGCTGCGATTCTTTGGAGGAGAAGAGGTGCTCTGATTTTAAGAAATTTCAGCTTTTCTGCTCTTGTTTCTCCCCATCTTTGTGGTTTTATCTATGTTTGGTCTTTGATGATGGGGACCTACAGATAGGGTTTTTGTGTGGATGTCCTTTTTGTTGGTGTTGATGCTATTCCTTTCTGTTTGCTAGTTTTCCTTCTAACAGTCAGGACCCTCAGCTGCAGGTCTGTTGGAGTTTGCTGGAGGTCCACTGCAGACCCTGTTTGCCTGGGTATCACCAGAGGAGGCTGCAGAACAGCAAATATTGCTGAACAGCCAAAGTTGCTACCTGATCCTTCCTCTGGAAGCTTCGTCTCAGAGGGGCACCTGGCTGTATGAGGTGTCAGTCAGCCCCTACTGGGAGGTGTCTCCCAGTTAGGCTACTTGGGGGTCAGGGACTCACTTGAGGAGGCAGTCTTTCAGTTCTCAGATCTCAAACTCTGTGCTGGGAGAACCACTGTCAGGCAGGGACGTTTAAGTCTGCAGAAGTTTCTGCTCACTTTTGTTCAGCTATGCCCTGCCCCCAGAGGTGGAGTCTACAGAGGCATGCAGGCCTCCTTCAGCTGTGGTGGGCTCCACCCAGTTCGAGCTTCCCGGCTGCTTTGATTACCTAGTCAAGCCTCAGCAATGGCAGACACCCCTCCCCCAGCCTGGCTGCTACCTCGCAATTTGATCTCGGACTGCTGTGCTAGCAGTGAGCAAGGCTCCGTGGGCGTAGGACCCACCGAGCCAGGCATAGGATATAATCTCCTGGAGTACCGTTTGCTAAGACCTTTGGAAAAGCACAGTATTAGAGCACAAGTGTCCTGAGTTTCCAGGTACCCTGTCTCATGGCTTCCCTTGGGTAGGAAAGGGAATTCCCTTACCCCTTGCACTTCTCGGGTGAGGTGATGCCCTGCCCTGCTTCAGCTCACACTCCATGGGCTGCACCCACGGTCCAACAAGTCCCAGTGAGATGAATCCAGTACCTCATTTGGAAATGCAGAAATCACCTGCCTTCTGCATCGCTCACGCTGGGAGCTGTAGACTGGAGCCATTCCTATTCGGCCATCTTGAAACGATCTCAAAATGCTACTTTCATATACGTATTTTATCTGCAACTGAACTTCTTCATTCGTATATTATTTTTCAGTCCAGAAGGGATTACTGTAGGGCTAAAATTTCAGAAATGACAGAGCTAGTTTATGCTGCAGTATCTAGTACAATAGAACATTTCTGAAACTGGTTTCTTTTTCTCTCCTTGCCTGACCTTGTAAGACACTGAACTACAAAATGTGGCTTGCCTCTTAATATTATATTCTCTAAAGCTGGAGATTTTTCCATTGTAACTAAGATAAATCACACCACTAAAAAATACAAACACAAAGTTTGTGGTCAGTGATGGTTCCACTCCTTGAGATTGTAATTCAAGAACAAGAGCAGCAGAGTTGCTGAGGCTAGTTAGTGGGTAGGGAATCTGTAAGACATCCATGCCCAGTGCCAGGCACACAGCAGGTGCTCGATAAGTAGTTTTTCAAGTAGAACAACTCCAACAGGAGTTGTCTTGGCAATGGTTGGATATGGGAGTCTATAGCTGAGAAAGAGGAGGCCGGGCACAGTGGCTTACACCTGTAATCCCAGCATTTTGGGAGGCTGAGGTGGGTGGATCATTTGAGGTCAGGAGTTCGAGACCAGCCTGGCCAACATAAGGAAACCCTGTCTCTACTAAAAATAGAGGAAGGGATGGACTAGAGATTGACATCACCAGTTGTTGATGAAATTACTCAAGTCGAGTTTACAGAGTGAGAAGGGGACTGGAGATGTTTTCCTGGGCAACACCTGTATTAAAGGGATGGGTTTACAAAGGAGAGTGAAGAAAATCTGGAGGTGTTGAAGGAAAATCACAAGGGGCTAGTCTCCTCAAAACAAAGGAGGGGAGCACTTGGAGAGACAGGAAGGGTTCACAGTGCCAGGTGCCACAGTGGGGTCGAGCAGTGTGGAAACCCAGGGAGAAATCCTGAGGAAGGCTGGGTCCTCGCAGACAGCATCCGTGGCCTTGGGGAAGAGACTCTGAGTTCCATGCTTTATGTTCTTGTTAAGTTTTACCAGTTTCATAAGTAGATTGCTGTCGTTTCTAATTCTAAAAATAGTGCACATTTATTGTAGAAATTTTAGAAAATACAAAAAAGCTCAAAAAGAAAATTAAAATGGCCATTGTTTGCTTCTGTGGTGAGAGCTGCTTTATGACTTTTGGCTTGCTCCCCTCAGACTTGGCTTGCCTGGTTTGTTAACCTTCCATCCTAGTTTGGACTTCACCACTCCCATCTCATCACCAATTCTTCACAGTGATTGCACTCAACAGTGTAGCCCAGATATGGTAAAAACTTTCAAATAAAGTGATTTGATGAGCTATAAAATGGTGCATTCTGAGTAAATGAGTGATCTGTGGTGTGTGACAGTGGCACCAAGAGGGACACACATGGAAAATTACATCAGCAACAGAGGACCTCATAGGCACACATATTTGAAAATCTACAGCCTCGTCATTGGTCCAGGTTTTTCCTTGTTAAGCATAATCTAAAACATGGATTTGTTTAAGTGACTTACTTCTTTCCTGTCAGTGGTGGGGTAAGGGGAGGGAGAGCTGTGCTATAGCTAAGAGGACATTCTAGCCACTCTCCACTCATTAACTCATATATTGAAAAACCAGATGTATGGGAGCTTGGTCTGCCCACTGTTTTGTCGTTCTTATTGTAAGAAGGGAGCAGAGTGTATTTGTTTGCTAGAACTGCTATGAGAAATTACCACAAACTTAGCGGATTAAGACAGCACAAACATATTGCCTCACAGTTCCGTAGGTCAGAAGTCCAGGTTGGCTCAATTGGGTTCTTAGATCAGAGTCTCACAAGGTGAAAATCAACCTACTGACTGGTAAGATTCTCATCAGGAAGCTCTAGGTTCAGGTTGTTGACAGAATGCAGTTTCTCCCCATCAGAAGACCAAGGTCTCTGTTTCCTTGGGGCTGAAAGTTGAGGTCATGCTTGGCTCCAAGAGGTTTTTCTCTCTCTGGCTCTTGCAAGTGATCCCCTACATCTCAGAGCCAAGAACAGTGTGTTGGATCCTTCTCACACTTGGGATCTTCCCAACTTTCCCTTTCTTTCATGTCTCTTCAGCTACATCTCTCTGACTATAGCCTAATAAATTTTTCTGCTTTTAAGAGCTCCAGTGATTAGGTTGGACCTGCCCACATAATGTAACATGATCTGCCTATTTTAAGATCCATAACTGTATTAGTCTGTTCTCACGCTGCTGATAAAGATATACCCAAGACCAGCTAATGTTTAAAGGAAAGAGGTTTAATTGACTCACAGCTCCACATGGCTGGGAAGGCCTCACAATCATGGTGGAAGGCAAATGAAGAGCAAAGTTACGTCTTACACGGTGGCAGGCAAGAGAGAGCTTGTGTACCGGAACTTCCCTTTATGAATCCCTCAGAGCTCGTGAGACTTGCTCACTATCACAAGAACAGCACAGGAAAGACCACTTCCTCATGATTTGATTACCTCCCACAGGGTCCCTTCCATGACATGTGGGAATTATGGGAGCTAAAATTCAAGATGAGATTTGGGTGGGGATACACCCAAACTATATCAATAACCTTAATTACACCTGCAAAACTCCTTTTGGCATGCAAGGCAACATATTCATATGCTCCAAGGATGAGTGCATTCTTCAGCTTACCACACAGGGTGATGACAGGGATAGGGGATTTATGATATGACCCCTCTCTTTCCATCTTTTTTTCTTCCCTGTATCTCACACAGGCCCAGTGTTGACTCTTCTCAATATTACTCTTGTTTACCCTTGGCAACTTTCTAATCTATTTAAGGAGCAGGAATGTTCATCTTCCACTTTGAAACAGTTCTGTAATGTCCCTTTGTGTCCTGATCCACTGATTGGAAAGTGATGGTACAAGATATCTGCTTGTTTCATATCTTTTTGTAGCAAGAGAAACATTTGTTTGGGAAGCCCTCTTATTTTGTGTGTACCATGATCATGACTAACACAGTTGTCTTTTAAACATGTCTCTTTCCTCACAGTTCTTACATTTCATGGGTCACAGTGATATTTTTACCTCTAAGTGTTGATTTTTTTTGGTGTTTGATTTTTTTTGGTGACCCATCCTAACTATGGCTGCTGCTTTTTTACTCCACAGGCCTTTTTTAATGTTTTTTCATGATTTGTAGATAAACCCTTGCCCACCATTTTCATTTTTAAAAAGGAAAAATGCTGAAGTGAAAATCCTAATTGGAAAATGCTTGTATGAAGGGGTGAGTCATCGTCACTCAGATACTGGGCATGTTGCACAGATTCCCCATTAAACGGCACCATGGCTCATTAAACCTCATTGGTGAGAAAATTGAATCTTTGTTAAATGTTTATGTTCTTTGCTAATGTTAAATTTAGAATATCTCTGATGTAGTTACCCTTGGGGAAGATTTTAAAGCACTAGGTAAAGTGCCAGCAGATTTCAGTCCATAAGTTCCCAGATACAAGACCTGGAAAACATTCCCCACCTGGATTGATTTTCCAGTTTCTCCCTTTCCAGTCTTAATATATCCTACTTTTCTTAATCCAAACTGCATGACCTTCTGGTTACCTTTTTCTACTCTCAGTGACTGCTAGGGATTGTATTTCTGGTTTTTAATCAAAAAAAGGCAATTGATTATTCTCAAACACCACTCAGCCATGTTTGAAGTCAAAGGGATGGAGGTGGGATTGTCAGTGTTTTTATCATGCACCCATAATAAATCTCTGCCCACAAAGCCTTACATTTCAAAAAAAAGGGCTTAAACAAATATAAATAGCAGCAACAGAAATATGATTCTAGAAATGTGACAGTGGAGTTAATGTAAAAAAATAATTTTCCTCATTTAAAAGTTATTAGAAATCCCCTACATGTATACCAAAAGAATCAGCTGGTTATTGCATGGCAAAAGATACTAAGATCTCAGGAGCCCTTCTCAACAAGAGAATTAAGCTCTACCGAAGATGATTGGAGGGAATATTTTCTCATTTCTCTCAAGGATGTGCTTAGCTAGTATGATTCTCAACAGAGAGGAAATAAGTTAATTCGTTACATATAACAAATGCCTTAGGGCAGTGGTTCTCAAGATTTTTGGTATCAAAACCTTTTGCAATTAGGAAAGACTCCAAAGAGTTTTTGCTTATGTGAGGTGTATCTATCAATATTTACATATTAGAGGCCAGGCACAGTGGCTCATGCTGTAATCCCAGCACTTTGGGAGGCCAAGTTGGGCAGATCCCTTGAGGTCAGGAGTTCAAGACCAGTCTGGCCAAGATGGTGAAACTCCATCTCTACTAAAAATTCAAAAATTATCCGGGCGTGGTGGCAGGCACCTGTAGTCCCAGCTATTCAGTAGGCTGAGGCAGGAGAATCACTTGAGCCCGGGAGGCAGAGGTTGCAGTGAGCTGACATTGCGCCACTGCACTCCAGCCTGGGCAACAGAGCGAGACTCAGTCTCAAAAAATAAAATGAATAAATAAAAAAATTTACCATATTAGAAATTAAAACAAATTCTAAAACATATTTTTATTAATTTATTTAAAATAACAATCATAAAACATTTACATGTTAATGTAAATAACATATTTTTACCAAAAGTTTATTTTCCAAAACAAAAAAATTAGAAGAGTCGCATTGTTTCACATTTCTGCAAAGCTCTCTAACATGTAGTGCAAATGAAGACAGCTGGATTCTCATATCTTGCTTCTGCATTCAATCTGTTGCATCATGTAGCCTCTGGAAAATTCCACTGTACACTAATGAAAGAATTAGAATAAAAAATGCAAGTAACATATTCATGTTATTGTGAAAATAGTTTTGACCTTGAGGATCTTCCTGGATAGTTCCCAGGAACCTCCAGGGGTCCCTGGGCCACACTTTGAAGCCATTGCTCTGGGGCATAAGAGCTTGTTTTCCCCAAGGAACCCTGTTTGAGGAAGGCTACAAGTGTGTGCATGCATATCATATATTCTCCACTATTACCTCAGTACCAAAATGATATAGCATATTGATGGTTAAAATAAAATTGCAAAGTTTTAGGGCTAAATTCCTCATGATGTTTTGTGTAACTTAAAATTTAGAATGACCTAAACAAATTGAATGACTAGTCATTAGCTTTGTAGATCTGGCATTGTTTCTCTCGTGTAACTCAGAAGGGTTAGTCTTTTCACTTGTATTCTAGGATTATGACTGGCAGAGCTTGACTGGCAAAATCAATCCATGCATCAATTTTGGCTGCTATGTCTTCACTGAGAATTTAATAATTCTCAAAATAATTCCCATATTTCAGCCTGCACCCAGATACCACAACTTTTTTGAAAGCCTCTCCTTCAGATCTCACCGTATACAATTTTTCAGGAAAGTGGGAAAAGTTACAGGAGAATTTCCTCCTCCATCCTCCTTCTTAGAAAAAGAAAATACATTTTCACAATAATCATTTTTTGGAAATGGAAAAATGCTACCTCGTTTATGAGAATACCAAGGTTCTACACCTGTCAGGCCTGACACCGATTCAGCTGCAAAATCTTCAGATGTTTTTGATTCTCTATGTGTCATGGACAAGTGTCACACATATTGATTTGCACAGAAAACCATAGAGAGCACTCTCCGAGGGAGAGCCAGCATTTTGACAAGGCTGAATGACAACGTAGGAGGACAGGGGTAGGAACTATTGTATGTTGTTGCCCTTCGACCTAGGCAGATCTTGTGCTAGGTTGCTGAGAGCTGCCACATTAAAATATCATTTGAAATTTAAATTCCTTGTAAAACACTTAGAAAATAGGGGTCATAGAGCTGCTAATGGAGATTCTAGGGAAGGGGCTGTCACTAAATCGCCCTAAAGACTTGGAAGTTCTGAAAGGGCATCAAGAAAGTGGTCAGCTGAAAAGACAGCAGTTTAAAAAAAATTGTCAAACATCTAAGAGTAAACACATTGAGATACTCATGGAGTCATGTAGTCATGATCTGTATTTTTATCACTAGGTGTGTTTATCATCTTTGAGACGAAAAAGGATTAGTTTTGATGCTATAATAGAGTTGTAGGGGAAAAGACCCTTGGTATGATGAAAAAATCAAAATATTGTATCATTTTAGTGTTACAGTTTTTCTCTTACAGATTGAGAATTATCCTATGTTTGACCCTAACAGTTTTCATGAAACTTGCATTACCTGCCTCCAAGATATTCTGCACATTTTCAACCTTCCTGTAGCCTCTAACTCATGTGTTTCTCTCCTGACTCTCAGCAGATGATCTTACTTTCCTGAAAAGACACATTCCCCTTCTGCCCTTCAGTTTTCTTCTGCCTTCTCCAGACCTTGCTCCAGCAGTTTTCTCATCCTTTTTCTCTGTCTTCAGCCTCTCTTTCCTCTGGCTTATTCTTGTCAACCTATAAATTAGATGTCTAAGAGAAAGCCTCACTTAGACCTCATAAGTTATGGCTTTTTCTCTCTTCATCCTTTATCAAAAGCTTCTCAGAGTGCAGTCCACACCACTGGCTCCTCACTCATTCCCCTCAAAGACCCTTACCATTTGATGGCTGAAATTATTTTCTCAGAGATCTCCAAGGATTCAGTGGCATTTCTCAGTTATCACATTCCTCTACTATGCTTACCTAGAGGTAGGGGTGTGTGTGTGTGTGTGTGTGTGTGTGTGTGTGTGTGTGTGTACATGTGCATGTTCATCTCTTTGAGCATAAGATCATATGTGCTTGTATCTTTTAGTATCAATTTGAAAGACAAAGTGAATTTTTCTCTAGCTACAACATCAGGTAAGAAGAGGGTATGTAGAGGAGAAGGAACTCCAAGCCACAAGTGAAGCATGAAAATCTGCCACAAAAGATGAGTGGAACTAAAGTAAGTTAAAGACAAAATGACCAAATTTTCTTATAAAATCAAAGGTTTAAGAAATCAGATTGCATCTTTTCCCCTTCCTATCCACACGATGTCCAGAGTGTTTTCCTCTTGTGGTCCCAAGAACTCTCATTTACGTGGGCATTGACTTTTAGTCCTGCCTTGGACCTAGGTTATCTTTACCAGCCTTGCAAGGTGTGGGCAGAGCTGGTATGTGCATGTCCACAGCTGTCCCAGAGATTCTCTCCTGGGGAGGTGCTGCAGAGAGTCTTGGACATTGCGTGTAAGATTGAGCCCTGCCAGGGAGCTAATTAAATGAGTTTTTTAAAAGCTCCAAGCTCAGCAGCAGAGTGGGTGGCTAATTTCCTGACTCACCTATTTGACTCATTTGTGTTCCCAGCAAAATACTCCCTCTTGTAGGACACACTGTCTAGCTTTATTTCAAAACTATTCCATTTCTTCACAGGGTAGACAAGAATGTGCAAAGTAACAGTTTTCTCTTTTGTGTGGGACATCGTTTATGAAACAGAGTTCAGTTCTTTGTTCAAAAGGAATTGTGGGAATGTCAGAGCAGTTATGAACAAAACTGGATATTCAATTAAAAGCCTTTCCTCTTAAAAGCTCAAAGCTTTCGTTAGACAGGTGTAGAGTCTTCCCCATAGGGCAGAGGGGCTCCATAAGTGGGGAGATGGGGTAAGGGCCTTTCATTCCTTTTCCTGGGCCTAGGAAACCTCCATGGAAGTGGAGATGGGCTGCAAGTCATCTTCAGAGCTTGATGATACAAATGAACAGCTACAGAGACTAAAGTTAACAATAGAGAGGCCATGATAGAATGTTCTAGTTAAAAAAAAATGTTACTTTTATTCCACAAGATCCTAGCCAAAGGAAAATGTTGCTAACCAAACCCCATTGTAACTTTTTTGTTTTGGGTAGATGCAGTGTCTTAACTCTATCCAAAAAGGAGAAAGAGATTACTTAGCAGAAGTGTTTGCTTGTTCCCTCCCACCAACTGCAACGTCTAAAAGTTGTGGCAAATGTTAACAGCTGCATGCTAGTAAAAAGCAGATCTCTGCCATTTTACCTATCATGATTAATAGGACCTATTCAGCTAGAATAATAAAATTGATTCTATGCCTGATAAAATGGGATCTGGCCAATTGTCATGTCAATTCATATGGCATTTTCTTTCTTTTTTTGGATTTTGCAGTAGCTTCTTTAAAAACACTTTTTAATTGACAAGAACTGTATATATTATGTACACAGCATAATTTTTTGAAATATGCATATCTTGCAGAATAGCTAAATCAGGCTAATTAATATATGTATTACCTCGCATGCTTTTGTCATTGTACTGAGAACACTTAAAATCTGCTCTCTCAGCAATTTTCAAGTGTACAATACATTGCTATTAAATATAGTCACATGTTGTACAATAGATCAAAATCCAGAGTCATTCCTTGCTGCCTCTCAAGCACCAACACCCACCAATTTTCCATCTCAAATATCTCTGGGGTGCTGTCACCTCTGCTATATCTTCCTTGATGTTCTCTCTTATTCGTTCACTCATTAAAGGCTTACTATGTCGTATCATCACTGTGCTAAGGGCTTGTGGCACACAGAGAAGATGAAAACCAGTGAGGTATATTTGTGAAGTACAAAGCACAGTGGTCATTGGTCTATTAGAACCCAGGACAGTGAACATGTAAGAGTTTGGGAGCATGAATCCAGGCCTCTTCCTGTCCTGGTACAACTCATCTCTTACTGAAATTGTTGGGAAAGCCTCCAGCCATGTGTCCATTCTGCCCTCTGCCCTTCTGCCTGAGCTTTATTTCCAAAGTTCAGATTGTGTCATCTCTCTTATTAAAACCCTTCATGACTCCCTATTATGAAAGAACAAGCTCCAAACTTCTTAATCCTACTTATAAAACCTTCAAATTCAACTTGACTGTCTTGCTTTTATTTCCTCATAGCAATGTTTTGTACAACACAGTTACTAACCTCACCGCCCATGAAATAGGAAAGGAAAAACAGAATTAAAAATACCCATTCTGTCTTAGACATTTGCCATCAATATCGTTTTCAACCTCCCTCTTTCCCCCTTGGCAATTAATTCAATGGATCATTTTCCTAATGATTGCTGTTCACACTCTGCTTAACTGTTTTAAATATCAAGATATTGAATAGTTTTGATGAACACAGATAATCAGTGTGTGATTATTGACTGCCCTAATGTACTCACAGAGGCTCGATACAAGAACATGGCATATAGTAGTAGGTCATGCAGCAGGCAACCAGAAACAAATCCTCATGTCCTGTTCTTAAGAACATTGAGTCCATCTTCACGGGTGAGTGTGATCTCAGGACAGAATGAGACCCAGGTGGAACTGTGTCTCCCTTCACAGGAGTAGGCCATTGCAACAACATTTATTCATTTATTCATTCACTCATTCATTTAGTCATTCATGCATCAAGCAGTTACTGAGTATGGTCTAACACCATGTGTCCAAAGATGAACCCCATTTCCAGGGAGCTCCCAGTCCTTTCTGTGGTAAGTTCAGTGATTTGATCCAAATGCTGGGATCCAGAAAGGAGTGAGCCAGGTCTCTGCTGAGGCAGTTGAAGGGTTGGGAGGGGGACAGTTGAAAGGTTCTTAAAGAATGAAAAAAATGAGTCCTTGGTAGCAAGAGGTGTGTGTGTGTGTGCGTATGTGTGTGTGTGTGTGTGTATTTAAGGAATACGAGGATGGTAGCAAGTGGATGAGGAAGGAATTGCTGCCATAGTAGAAGGAATCAAAATGCAAAGGTAGTTAAGAAACTACACAGTGTGTTTGGGAAATTATGGCAAGTTCAGTGTGACTTGAGAAAGGCAGCAAAGAGGGCAGAGGGAGATGAGGCTAGAGGGTAAGCAAGGTGCAGATTGTAGGGTACTTGTACTTTGGAGCTCAAATTTTCTCTTTAAGCAGTAGGGAGCCAAGAGAAGCCTCTTAAGCATCAGATATTTTTTGAATAAAGGTCTGGTGTTAGTATAGTCGTTGGATTTGAGAAGATGAGCATTTAATTAATGTTTTTGAGCGGTGACCATAGCCAAGGAAAACTCCATGCCTGCATCCCAGCTAACCTGCATGTTTGTGTGTGTCTTCCTAGTGACAGTGCTGGCCATTTTCCATGAACTGCACGTCGACCCTGACCTGTACACACTCTTGTTTGGAGAGAGTGTGTTGAATGATGCAGTGGCCATAGTCCTTACATAGTAAGTACCAGAACTTGGCCTATGTTTCTTTAATCATGTGAAATATGCTTTCACTTGTATCTTTTCTCTATGTCACAGAGATACGGGCAGTCTCTAGCTTTTTTCAAGGAATTGTTATCACAGAAAATCTCCATAATGGGCACAATTCATTAGGCATCTAATTTCTAATACTATTAATGGGTTTTATGTTTCCAGCTTATTACAAGATACTACCTAGAGGGTAACTTATTTTTCTCAGTGCATATATTTAGCTGATTCACTTAAGGTTCCTAAAATGCACATAAATGAGCTTTTTTCATTTCAAATCAATATCATTTAATTTTTTGCCTTATATAAGTCACTTTCCAGATAATAGTCTAATAGAAACCCTTGTGTTTATGGGCAGATTGGCAGATTGAAGCCAGAACTTAAGGGTCAGAATACTCTTTATTTCTCAATGCAAAGGTAATGCTGTATAGGAATGCATACATCTTTAAAACATCACATGATGGATGAAACTGATGGAGCTTCAGCTCAGCACCAGTGCAATTTCCCTTTGTGCTGGAAGGATTTTAGGGTGGGGGGATGAGAGCCAGTGCTCTTTCCTTACCTCCCCTTTAGACACTTACCATTTATATTTAATAAATGCCACTTCAGTGGCTTTCACTATGTCAGAGGTCTCTTCTTGGTTTTAGATTAAGACCAACATTTTGGGCAACTGTCAGATATCCCAAAGGAAAGTCAATATCTGATAATTCAATGTGACAAAAAGATTCTATTCTGGGTGTTAATTACTTCGAATGCAGTTTAAAATGTACTGTGAAGTAACAAAAGATTGTTAAAGTCAGATCTCACAGAGGGGAGTAAGAAATGACAGAGCAGCACTACTCTTTTTTTTCTTTCTTTTTGCCAGTTGACATTTCTTAAGGCTGCTGCCCCAAAGTTGACAGTGAATTCAACAATTTTCAAGTGTGTCTCCAAATATACTTATATTTCACCTGGCCACAGAGAAGTGTCTTTCCTGCTTTAAAGGAAAATATCAGTGAGTGCAAATTAAGAGCAAAAGCCATGGGCAGATTCACAAATGCTAAAGGATGCTTTTAAAGAAACACCAAGAACAATTAATTAGGACATCAGGAATCCCTGTCCAAGAAATACTAGCATTAAAAGAACATTTGGAGTAAAACTCTTTAAAAATCTGCTGAGTTCCTCATTTTTACTGCCTGAGCTGCCAAGTTGGAAAAGGCCAAGCAAAGCAAAACCACTAAAGTGCAAATGAGCTTGGGAAAGAATCATGCCGACACAACCAGGGAAGGTTTGGCCTTTCTGCTTTCAGGACTACCATTCACAGTAGTTTTCCATTAAAAATGCAGACTCTAAGAATAAATGTTGATGCTGTTGAGCACCAACCTGGGAGCATTTGAAATAGTCCATGTAGTATCTTCTCAGGTCAATATATGGTTGGTATTGCAGGTGCCTCTCCTACCTCTCTACCCATGTCTTCATAATGTCTTAATAAAAGAAGATGTGTTTCGCACCATGGCAAGAGCTCTTCCTTTCTAGGAATGAGACGTTGCCATTCTAGCTGAAATCTTGTGCTCCTCAGCTTCGGTAATTCTGGTATCGTACAGTGATCCCAGTGAGCTCCAATGTAAAATAAAGGGTAATCCTAAGTAAAAACATTTGACTTCCAAAGCTTACATATTCGAATACCAGCTCTTTCCTTCCATGAGCTCTGCTGAGTGGTCTATAGCTCTGCCATGTCCTGGTCCAGGCTGTCTACCAGTGCTGTCTGCTCCTCACCATTTCCTCCTTTTTGCACATTTCCATGTGCCATTCTCTTCACTTATTCTCACTTGCTCATTTGCTTCTTAAACTTAATTTATAGCACACATACTATTCTCTTTGTACATCTATTTACACACACGTATTTCCTCTCCTTGCAATGCCTTATCTCCACACACTCTCTGCCAACCATTTTCTGGTTCCCTTAGGAAAGCCATATTTGCATATCATTTAAAGGTTTTCTATGGCTTTCAGTCTAAAAATTCAAACATTGCATCTCCGTTTTTCTTTCTCTTCACACTAAACCATGTATAGCACCCTGACACAACTCTCTGAGTGGTATCTCGATGCCTTTGAACAAAGCTCACTCCTCCTGGGTTGCCCTCTTCAGCTCCTGGTTCTGCCTAATCAAGTCTTTCAACTCTTCCTTCAGTCTCCTTCTTTGGGAACCACCAGCCCATGGGCTGAGCTTCTGCTTCACCCCTGCACAGCATTGGATTTACATATATATTTGCCTTTCTAGATAGCAACTTTTTGAAAACAGACTCTATGTACTTGAAGTGTGTCTTAGAAGAACAAATGAAAATCTCTTTTGTGTTGTCCCTCTCTTAGTTCCATCTTTGCGTGATTTTGAAGTTTAAGAACAGTGATAGAGTTATTCTTGTGTCATGGAAAAAAAAGTTTTCCATTTTGATGTGAAACCCAATTATTAATGACTATAGCCCTTGGCCAAGCCCCCAGAGCCCCTCTGAAATAGCCACATACTTTTATTTACCTTCCCATCTTCTGCCAGCAAACCTCCTTGCTTAAGAACCATCTTTTTCAGTTTTAGTATTTTTACACTTTTAATAGTATTGTAGCAATACTGTGCTCTAGTATTTAGCCACATTTTAGATTAAAGCAGCTTTTCTTTGCTAATATAAGAAGCCTATTATTAATTATAATACTGTTGCTTAGGTTAAATGTGCTCTGAATTTCAGATACCTAACATAATTAAATTTGATGGCCACAACTCTTGTACGTAGCAGCAGGTGATGGGTGCTATATCATGCTCTTGTGATTTACAATGATCCAGAATTGTTTGTGCTAAAATGCAAATAACTTTATTTAACATAAAAGTTTTGAAGTTAGCTTGTCCCTAACCCATACTCTTATTTCAAGCATAAAGGGAATATCATGCTCAAACATGTATGCATACTGCCTCACAAATGAATTCCACATGATAGATTTGCATTTCTAAATGTTATTTAATAGGCTATTGAAGGAAGGCAAAAGATATATGGAAGAGATCTCAAGGAGTGTGTGTTTTTGAACCCTGAACAAAAATCTTAATTTCAGAGGCAGCATGGTAGAGTAGAAAGAAGCCTAGGTTAAGAGTCAGAAGATCTGGTGTCAAGATTGCCACTAATTAACTGTGCAATTACTACAGTTGACAGGAAACCAGCCCAAACTGAGGTCAACAAAAAGAGAATCTGTATTAGCTGATGTAACTGAACACCAGTAATAGAAATGGCTTAGTCAAGGATCCAGTGAAATGAACAGGAATCTTTCTTCGCTCAACTTCATGGTTAGCGCCCTCTTCTGGTTACAAGACGGCTGCCAGCATTTCCCAGGGCTGTCTCTTCAGGAGATTTGACGAAGAATTTTTGTTCCACCATTCCCAGACTAAATTTTAGTAACTTTCATAGATTCTGATGCAGTTTATCTTGGAATAATCACTATGGTCAGTATAAGGTACAGCATTTATTGGCTCGGGTCTAAGTCACCTGCTCCGTGAGTTCAAGGGTATATAATCAGCTTCGTTGGAAGCACATGAGCTGAGACTGGAGAAAGGTTGAATTATTGCTCAGGTAATACCGCCGTGATAAAGGAAAAGTGGATGCTGGATAGAAACACAACAAAACAAAACCTAGATCGGGGTCCTCAACCCCCAGGCTGTGGACCGGCACTGGTCTGTGGCCTGTTAGGAACTGGGCCACACAGCAGGAGGTGAGCAGTGGGCCAGTGAGCAGTACTGCCTGAGCTCCGCCTCTGTGAGATCAGCGGCGGCATTAGATTCTCCTAGCAGCGCAAACCCTATTGTGAACTGCGCATGTGAGGGATCTAGGTTGCGCACTCCTTATGAGCGTCTAATGCCTGAGGAATGCCTTTCATCCCGAAGCCATCCCCTCCCCCAATCCGTGGAAAAATCGCCTTCCACGAAACAGTTCCCTGGTGCCGAAAAGTCTGGGGACTGCTGACCTAGATGACCACTACAGTGATTTTGTATGGCCATAAACTCCCTATGCTAATTTCTTGATCTAGAAAATGTGAGAATAGTTGTTCTATATACATTACAAAATTATTCTGAGTAATAAATAAAGTAATATGGTTGTAAAGGCCCTGTAATCTACATAGCCTATGCTATATAAATATAAATATAATTTCTACCCTTATTTATATCAATATCTTTCATTCTACTTACAGAGATCTCTCTGGTTTTATTAAAATTACTAAAGATAAATCTGCTGCTAGTGAACATTTCTTCATAAATATGGCATTTTATGATCCAGGAAACTTAGAGAATAACCATTTTTACACGTGATTTCCTCTACTAGGAATGAATCACTTAGTTAAGACATACTGTCTAAAGTTGATAAATCAAAAAATAGAGGTTGAAGTATTAATATGTTACTTAAAGTTATAAAGGTGCTCACAACCAAAACTGATATTACTTGTGGAAGTTAAGCAGAAAAAAGGAGAAAAAAAGGAAGGGAGAAGCTAACTAAAATTTTGCATCTGGCATACTAGGAAACGAACAGATGCTATGTGGAGTTGCTAAGCCAAGAAATGAAAATGTATGCGTATTGTTAAGAGTCATAGAATAACAATCAGAAAAAATAAAGACATAAATGGTTAAAATCAGATACCTTGGCTGTGTAGGATCACGATATAGGCAAAGGATGAAAAATAATTTAACTCTTTATTTTATACTCTTCTATGCAGTATGAATGTTTTTAATGTGTTTGAATTATATTTACTTATATATTCTTCTTCAGGTGATCAAGATATCAAAAGCAGAAACAATAAAATAAAAGCCCATTTGTTTGATGGCAATAGAGTCAAGCAATCCTAGCAGGCAAAAACCCACTACAAAAAAATTAAATGATGAATGATAAACCAAGGGAAGCATTTTCAACACACGTGTTGATCAGTTCATAGTCTTTGTAATATACATGATAAATTGTTAATCTCATCACTATACCTAGTTCATTATTTACGTTACCTTGGGCAAGTTACTCAATCCCCCTGTGCCTTGGCAGATTCATTTGTAAAATAAAGACAGTAATAGCACTTACCTCACAGGATGGGATTAAACATAAAACACCTAAATCAGGGCCTGGTGCGTCATGCTCAATACACATTAAATGTTAGCTGTTGCTGTTACTCCTATCATCAAAGACCAATAATAAAAGGTAAGCATAATAGAAAAATGGACAAATGATATAAATAGTTAATAAACAAAAGAAGAAACATAAATGGACAACAGCTATACTAAATAAGATCAGCTTTACTAATAATGAAGTAAAACAAATTAAACCAACAATGGAGTATTATTTTTACCTGGCAAATATTTAAATCTTCAGGACTCAAAAAAGAATAATCATACTTGGAGTAAGTCAGGGTTTGGGAATTGAGAACCCTCCTATATGATTGGTGAAAAAGGAAAGTGATAAAACTTTTACAAAGGCAGTATTTACTGAGCCATTAGAATTTGTGAATCATTTGATCCAGCAATTTTGTTTCTAGAAATTTATTCTAAGAAGTAATTATGGGCATGTGCAATAGTCTCTCCATGGAGATGAGTGCATTGATTTGAGCAAGAAGTTGTGCACAATGGTTACTAGTTGGTTGAGTGAATTATAGCATATTAATATCATGGAACCCTATGAAGTCATTTGAAAAATAATAAAGAAAAATTATATTGATGGGAAAAGATATTCACAATACATTTTTAAGTAAACAGGAAATTTAATATATAATATTTATATTTAATAACTATCAAATAAGAAAATTTAATATATAATAAGATCTAGCTTGGTTAAAAATTCACAGCCAAATTTATATGTGCAAATGCACCTAAAATTATATATTATATATACTAACATACATTATATGTATTATATATGAATATAATTATATATTATTAAATTTTATATATTTTATTATACCTGTATATATAAATAACATATAACATTTGTATTATTTATATATAAATTACATGGAGTCAGAAGTGTTATGTGGAATCACAAGTGATTTTTATTTTTTTCTTTTGGCTTGCATATATTTACCAAAATAGAGCAAACTACTTATGATAGACTCTGGTCCCAAAAATCCCCATTAACATACTTAATAATTGGCAATGTTCATTTAAGTGCAGATTGCACAGAGGTAGAAGTCTGAAATTCTTTTTCTACCCATGATAGAAGAGAAAGAGGATGTTGGATGTTTTGGGCCATTTATCTGCAAAACAGAAATACTGCCATTGTTGTACTGAAACCTACTCGTAAAATAATTCCACAGTGTGCAAATGCCTCCAGGTTTTCTTAGAGATAAAATAAGTATCTCATTAAACAGCTGACTCTTGGATGACAATAAATACATACTACATGTCTTTATTCCCTGTTAAGTAAATGCTTATAAGGAAATTCGATGTCGTCAATTATTTAAAAAGATGAAGAAATGGAGCACCAATTTTGTCTTTTTAAATGAGACTGTTATGCTGCAGAGAAGTTCTTGCTGGATAATGTCATTTAAAGTGTGATACCAGTGAACGCTTGGCACTTTGAGTGGCATTTTGAAAGACTACATTTCTTACCGCCCATGTATCTTGAGGGAAATTTAATATGGAAGGTAATTGGATGGCTATAAGACTCAAGCAACCGTGGAACTGAGGGGAGCCTTGAACTATCATCCAACCATTCAAGAGAAATGTACTGAGGATCAGTATGTGCCAGACATTATGCCAAGTGTTGGTGACAAAGACTGGATGGGCATAGCCACTCATCTCGGCCCTCAATAACTCCTCACTGAAGTAGGCAAACAATATCTATAAAGGGATTTAATATGCGTAACAAAACCTCACCCTAGAAACCATTTCAGAAAATAGCTTACATGTATAGGGTTTGGTTATAAAAATATATTCCTAAAATAATTCCATTTTTTCTCTTGGTAACATCATCTTGAAGTAGATTTCGAGTTCCTTAAAGGCAAATTTTCTCCATCCCTCACAACACATAGGCAATTATTTGGTAGGTTCTCCAATAACTACTGAATGAATGAGTTCATAGACCCCTTCAGAAGCAGATGGGGAGACGTTTTATAATACTAATCATTAAAACCTCTTCCAGAGATAGATATTTAATGTTCATTCTGCTTCTTCCAACTATTTGAGAAGCCTTGTTAGAAACCCTCATTAGTGCTCCTCCAATTTGACCCATAGTTGTAAACACAGTGATAAGAAGCTGTCCCCTTTTGATCAGAATTAACTGAAACTGTTATCACAACCAGAGGTGTATTTCTCATGAATCTGCTTAACTTAAGAACAAGTTTCTTATGTCTTGACACATCTTTCTGAAGGTAATTCACTTTGATATTTGCCTTGAAAACTGATAATCAGCATGAAACTCATTTATTTTGATGCCTGTCTAGATACTGGGGTGATACATAATTAAAAAAAAAAAAAAGTTATGGCTGTTTTTGCTTAAGGACTCCTTGTCCTGGGAGTCAATTTCATGCTGACTTCATTTTTCAGACACCAGGTGGCATCACATGGCAGGAATGGCAAGGCCACCCTGGGATCTTTAAAGAGAAGCTGGGAAGCAGTGCTCAGCTGAATTCCAGTTTTAAGTTGTGTGCTCGGTGTGCTGCCCACACCCCTGCCTGCTGCTGCTGTCTTGTTTGTTTTTCTCTCATTCCTGTTCCCTGGTTCCTGACTCTGGCATCTCCCCTACCCTACCTCTTAATGTCCCTGTTCAGATTACTGGGACTTGACCTTGGTTATATTCTGTGACTCTGTCTTTTGTCTCACAGATGAGATCTGACATTCACTGGCAGCGTCTCCAGAACTCAACCCCGTAACTTAGAACTTGCTTTGCTCATGTCAAGTCATGCGTGACAAATTGGCCTACCAAAAATAAATAAAAGAAATCCATGTGGATGGTTTCTTATCTCAGTTCCAATGTACTTTAATTTATTGGTATATAAGTCAGATGCAAGTGATGAAAGTGACAGAAACCCAATTCAAATTAGCTTCAGCAAAATTTGTCCACTGGCCTGTTTAACAGGGATTGAGCTGACTCTGGACATGCCAGGCTTAAGACTTCAAACATGGCTGTCTATCCGTTCTTTTTCTCTCTTGGCCCCGATTGTCTCTGAGTGCTAGCCTCATTCTTTCATGGTGCAGATAGATAGCTTACTCTAGAAAGCAGGAGAAGTTGACTAATGGCATCTCCAGGCTTACTTTTTTTTTTTTTTTTAGCTCAAAATAACATTTCATTCTCCCAATATTTGCATATCAGTCACAAAGACTCTGTTTGCCTCTGCTTGTATCAGAAGATCACCCATAAGCCAATCACATAATACTCAAAGGGAATTAAACAAGGTCACTGGTCAGATCTGAGTCACATTCCCATCCCTGTGACCAGTGACATGGAATCCATTATTGGAAGAAAGTGGTTGGAGGACAAGTAAGAATAATAACAACCATATTTCATGATCCTAGAATGTTCAGAACATGGTGGATTAAAATGACAGATCCTATGCACTAAAAACTCAAAGAAAGGCTTTATTTTAAAAAGCGAACATTACTAAATGTAGAGTTGATTTTGAAGGAGAGAAAAGGAAATTCTCCAAGTGTGAGAAACAAGAGAAAAATCACAGCAAGAGTGGGAAGCTGCCACTGTCAGTGGCCATGTGATTTTATATAGCATATACTGCCCAGAGGTTTTGTAGCTGGAATCCCATTTCCATGTGGAAATCAGAACCCTGTCTAAACGTTCACTCATGGTAATACAACTTGAGCAAAGCTCTTTGAATAGGGCCTGCAATTTCAAAGTGTTCCTTCAGTCACATAGACTGTGTAGAGCAGCCTTAAGAAATAGCAACGAAACTTGCCATCTATCTGGAATTTGAGAAATCAAAATCTCTAGCCTGGGCAGTTGTGATACAGGAAATGTAAGCCAATAAATTAACATGGAGAGTTTTCAGGACTATTGAAACAACTGTCACAGCCGTATCCCCTCTTCCTATTTCCAAATACACTGAAACTGCCCTGAGGTGATACTTTCACATCCCAGGTACATAGAAATCCCACTTTTAAAAAACAGAATCTTTTCTGAAAATGAGCTCACAATAAAAAATGTACAGGCCGCAAGAAGAATAACTCCACCATGTTGAGCAAAGGAAGGAAAGAAAGGAGATAAGCAAAACAAAAGTAAATCAGAAGAACAAGCACCCTAAGGAACTAAACAAAAATTACAAAAATATGAGAAAGATTATCAAATGAGCACACTAAAGAGACTAAAGAGGTAAACGGTGGAGTGGGGAAAAATTAGAAAAGAATGGTATAATAGGAAAAAAAGAACTTTTCAAAATGAAAAGTGCAAATATTGACATTAAAAACTAAAGGGAATGACATAAATGTCATATTAAACCCAGCGATGAAACAGAATATAAAGTTGGCAAATGGCCCAGCATGTAGTACAGATAAAAAATATGAAAGGCTAGTTAAGAGATATGGAGGATAGCACTTTTTAAAAATCCAGAATTCATCAATAAAAATTTCAAAAGGAGAAACTAAAGAGAATTGAATTGTGGCAATATTTTGAAGGGATAATGGTTGATAATTTTCCAAAATTAAAGAGATAAATTGAAGCATCACATTATGTCTAGAGCTGGATAAATTAACACTAATTCACATTCAAATACATTGCAGGTTTTAGGTTTATTTTGTTGTGTTTTTAATTTTAAAGAGTGTATTTGAGCAACAGAGATTTGTGAATCAGGCAGCTCCAGACCTCAAGTGGTTAAGCCTCCACCTAGAGGAGGGGAACAGCTTTATAAGATATTTGAGGAAGCAAGACAAAGAAAATATTTGATTGATTATTGTTGTGAAATGTGAGATCATCAAAGAGAAAGAAGAAATTTTAAAAGCAACCAGAGAGGAGAGATGGTTTATTTCCAATAAGGATTACTTACACTTACTTACAATTTGGATGGCAATAGTTTTCTCATTGGCAACAATAGCTGCTTAGCTGCTAGAGGATAGAGGAATAATAGGTTCAAAGTACTGCAGGAAATTTATTGACAGCCCAGGTTCTAAATTCAACTAAAATGTCATTTAAGAATAAGATTAAATACATTTTCAGGTACTTCATCACTTATCAATGATAGAACTTCTGAAGAATATTATTGAGTAGAAATAGGAAACTAAACTCAGAATAAGGGAGAAGCAAGGAGAATTGAGCAGAGAAATTGGTAGAAACATTCATAAATCTCATAAGGCATGACTATGACAATAATAGTGATGATAGTTAATGGGAGTGGCGGGCAAAATAAGTTAGAAACGATTACTCATAATCCACTACAATATTCAAAGACAGGGGACACTGAAAGGTCGTAGAGGGAGAAATAATGTGTATAGAGAAAGTGGGGGAAAAGTGGAGACACAGCAAAAGACCTGTTTATTAGAGCAATGCAATTTTCACTCCAATAGCTACCTTCACCAGAATGCTTCTCAAAATGATGCAAAAGACCGCGACAACAGGCCGGGCACAGTGGCTCACGCCTGTAATCCCAGCACTTTGGGAGGCCAAGGCGGGCGGATCACGAGGTCAGGAGATCGAGACCATCCTGGCTAACACGGTGAAACCCCATCTCTACTAAAAATACAAAAAATTAGCCGGGCATGGTGGCAGGCGCCTGTAGTCCCAGCTACTCGGGAGGCTGAAGCAGGAGAATGGCATGAACCCGGGAGGCAGAGCTTGCAGTGAGCCAAGATTGCGCCACTGCACTCCAGCCTGGGCAACAGAGCAAGACTCTGTCTCAAAAAAAAAAAAAAAAAAAAAAAAAAAAAAAAAAAAAAGACTGTGACAACAGATAATTCTTTTTAATTTGGTAAGGAAATGCTGAAATCAATTTATATCTGCTATGAGACTGTAGGTAGCCCTTAACAATTTCAGACTGTGCAAAAAATTACCTATTTATTAGGAAACTGGTAAAGTATCTTCCTTGGGGCCCCTCCATTTTTCTCTCCAGAATTTTAGGCTCTCTTCTTTGTGGCTTTGGTGTTTCCAATTGTGGACATGTCATGTTCTCTCTGGAACCTTTCTTCATCTTTCACTTTGTCTTCCTAGTTTCTCTTACTCTGTTCTGACATCCTCGTGTTCTCGTATTGTCAGATTTACAACCCACCTAGGAATCCACCTGTTCAGTTCTCTCCAGTTTCTGGGGAGAAGTTATCTCTGTGGGTGGTACACAAGGGACATTTTCTGCCATGTCAGCTGTTGTTATGCTGTGTAATGGAGATGCTCTAAAAAATCTTTCTTTATGTGCACAGGTGACTTTGAGATGATTTTTCTAGGCAACAAATCAGTTTTATTTTGTTTTGTTTTTGAGACAAGGTCTCACTCTGCTGCCCAGGCTGTAATGCAGTGGCACGATCTCGGCTCACTGCAACCTACACCTCCCAGGTTCAAGGGATCCTCCCACCTCAGCCTCCTGAGTAGCTGGGACCACAGACCACACCAGGCTAATTTTTGTATTTTTTGTAAAGACTGGGTTTCACCATGTTGCCTAGGCTGGTCTGGAATTCCTAGGCTCAAGCAATTGTCCCGCCTTGGCCTCCCAAAGTGCTGGGATTACAGTCTTGAGCCACCATGCCCAGCCTAAAACCAGTTTTGAGAGAAAGTTGGAGGAGGTAATTCTGTCTTCTGCTATATATCATCACTCAGTCATAGTAGCTCCTCATTCATTTTATCCCCTTGTTTGAAATGTTATCTCTCTAGTTCAGAGTGCCCAGTGATGGTTTCTAGTCTGGGCCCAATATAGCCAGCCATGTACTAAGAGAATGACTTGCACTAAATACAGTACACATGAGGCAGAAGTGGAACCAAGGTGCTAACATAATAAACTAAGAAATTACAAGGTTGCGCACGGTGGCTCACGCCTGTAATCCCAGCACTTTGGGAGGCCGATGCGGGTGGATCACAAGGTCAGGAAATTGAGACTGTCCTGGCTAACACAGTGAAACTGCGTCTCTACTAAAAATACAAAAAATTAGCCGGGCGTGGTGGCCGGTGCCTGTAGTCCCAGCTAACTGGGAGGCTGAGGCAGGAGAATGGCTTGAACCCGGGAGGTGGAGCTTGCAGTGAGCCAAGATTGCGCCACTGCACTCCAGCCTGGGTGACAGAGTGAGACTCCATCTCAAAAAAGAAAAAAAAAAAGAAAAAAAAAGAAAGGAATTACTGATCCAGGGACCAGAATATCCATGCTGGTATGGTCATTTCATTTTCTTTCTATCGTCAAGGTACTTAAGAAGATGAATTATAATCAGCATCCACTTTATTAATTCACCACAGAAAATTACTGTCATCGGGATTTCAAGTACCCCAAACACCATATGATAAAAGCAGCCTTTCCCATAGGCAGGCCTGCATATGAAAGCAAATAATATCAGAGGGTTGTATGGTAAACACAGGGACAGATGAAGGGTGTCAAATGTTTATCCTCATCCTTCACACAAAAGCTGTTGTTTATCCAATGGGTCTTTGAAATTTTGAAGTGCTTGGTAATGACCTCCTAAATCCATACCAACATTCAGGATAATTAAAAACTGCTCACTTTTAGTAAGATGATAAAATTTGGCCCTCTCAGTACTACACAAAGCTGGGAAGAAGACTAGCAGTGTTTGATTCTGTGATTCTTTTATGACTACCCAATCCTTTTTCTAATTGATACAGTATACTTTTGTCATGATGCATCAGTGTCATTTGTCTCTATCTAATGTCCTTTAATATCTGGTCAGGGGTTGATAGTGATTCCCTCTCATTCCCTCCGTTGTAACCAGTGGCATGAATGCCCACGCTAGTGCCTACTAACAGATAGTAGTTGATAGCTAGGCATCAGGCTGTCTATGAGAAGAACCAATCTTGACTTCTGCCTCATGCAAGGAAAGATTTCCAAAGGTTGCCACACTCGCTTCTAATAACATAATCTAAAATACTGCATACTAAGCTTTTGGGTCAGAAGTCAAGAGTTAAAGGAAGCTATGGTTCTCACTTCAGGGGGTGGAGGGTAGGTGCAGCTAAACAAAAAGGCGAAACTCTATAAATAGTTTCAGGGCTCTGAATTAAGAATTTTTCATCCGAAGACATATTTTCTTTCTAATACACTTAAACCTGACTTCTCATTCTAAGCAACCAAGAAAATGTCTTTTATTTCAGGTGACCAAGTCTGAATTTTTTCTAAGAAAAAACTTTCCAGAGAACAAGGGGCCAAATCAATATGCAATAATAATTTTGGTCTAAATTAAAAGCTCTCTCTTGGCCTGGAGAATATAATCTGCTCATATTACTTGAGCTTTGTAATGAATTTACAAGACAGGCTTATTGCCAGTTTTATGTGGGCTCTGCCTTACTGGGGCATGGGATGCTTAGGGAATCTGATTAAAACCTTGGGAAAGAGGAGCTGTTCAGCAATAGAGGGTGAATTCAGGGCCCATTTTTCTGTGCCTGACTGCAGGGCCTGACACCCTTGCCAGCTATTGGAAGATAAATAAACTGTCTTTGAATGCCTAGCTCCCTTGTTAATAGCTTTAAAATATTGGTTGCTTATGGGAAAGAAGTCAGGAACTCTTATCAATTTTCCTGCCCCAGGGGTCCTCAAATATATCACTTTTCCCGTTGCCAGAATGGCAGGCAGTATTGAAGGAAAAAGGAGGAAATTCTTTCACCATTTAGATGTTCTTCATGGATTCACAGCAAGAGTTTCTCATTTCAAAAGTTAGAGTGAATGCCCACTAAATTATTAGATGAAATAACTCACATAGAATTTAGACTCCCCTCTTCCTGGCATTATCCTGCAGTATCAGAATCATGATGTAGTTTCATCTGTTTTTTCTAAAGGCAATTAATTCAAATTGGATATATGAAAGTCAAATTCTAAAGTCTGTGCCAAATGGCTTATTTTCAGAATGGCAGTTAAATGGTCAACTTTGATCTAATGACATTAAGGTGAGCATGCTATATTTTGGGCCATTAAATTAAATTCTTACCCTAATGTGTTTTGAGGTTTATCCTTTTTCATTTTTACCCCCCATTCCCATTCTCACCCGCCTACTTTGCTTTTTATGGAGCTCAGAAAATCTTCTTGGCAGAGTTAATTCTTACTTATGTAACAGTTAACTATTTAACTTTTCAGACATTGTTTATTTTTCTTATAGCTGTTCACTTTTAGCCTTTTCATTAGCATACATATAATAGGAAAAGTAGAAAAATATATGCATGTATGCAGTTGACTTTCTTTTCATTAGTAATTCTAATACAAGTTTTCATGGAAAAACTTTAATCTTAGAACATAACCTCAGATGTGGAAAGTATGTGTTTTACTTCTCCATGGAGAAGTAAAGGTTGGGTTGGCAGTCTGGATTCTGACTTTATTATTTACTAGTTTTATACCAATGAGCAAGTCAGTCAACCTCTTTAAGTTGGTTTTCTCATTTCATCAAGATGGCAACTTTAGTATACATATCTATTCTCACCTTTAAAAAATAAAAACCTGTTGAGATTTTAGATGTCAGTTACGCTAAAGCTTCATATAGCTAAAGCTTTCATATAGATTATGAAAGCAAATAAGATCAACTTTAAGGGGAAACAACATTATAGAAAACTAAAACCCAAAGCATATATACTTACTAAGGTGTATATAAATGGCTATTATATCTACAAAACAGGGATAAGCTGAAATTTGAAATATAAATCATAGAAATTCAAAATAGGAAAATCTGTATTTCTCAAAGCCTTTGTTCAGTTTTTACATTCTTTTTGCTTTGTTTTTGTCTGACTGGGTTAATTTAAAAGATATGTATTCAAGCTTTGAAATTTTTCTGCTTTGTCTAATCTATTGTTAAAGCTTTCAACTGTATTTTGTAATTCCTTCTGTAAATTTTTCATTTCCAGAGTTTTGTGCTTTAAATATCTATCTCTGTAGTAAATTTTTCATTCATATCTTGAATTTTTTTCAGATTTCTTTGTATTGGTTTTCAACTTCCCCTTGGATCTCGTTGAACTCCCTTATGATCCATATTTTGAATTCTTTATCTGTCATTTTAGAATTTTCATTTTGGTTAAGATCCATCACTAGAGAGCTAGTGTGATCCTTGAGGGGTGTTACAACACTGTTTTTTCATAGTGGCAGAATTGGTTGGTTCCTTCTCGTCTGGAGAAACTGTCACTTCTTATTTTTGAATTTACATTCATTTTAATGGGACTTTATTTTTCCCCTTGAAAGTGTGACTGTTGCATATGTTGAGTAGGGTCACTTGGCTTTGCTAATTTGTGATCTTGGGGTGGGGGCTAAGGCTCCGTATGAATTCCTTGGTTATAGATAGCCTTAGTGTAATGGCTTGCTCAAATGCTGCTTGTTTGTAGGTTTTAGTAGTGGTGTACTCTGCATGTTGTCAGGCTCACTGTCTCCTGCAGAGATGGGGAAGTAGAAGTCTCAGGAGATTATCTCATTCCCCAGTGCTTTGCACTTCTGTTTATTCTCACTTATAAATGGGAGCTAAATAATGGGTACACGTGGACATAAAGAGTGGAATAATAAACATTAGAGACTCCAAAAGGTGGAAGGGTGGAAGGTAATGAGGCTGAAAAATTACCTATTAGGTACAATGTTCACCATTTGGGTGATGGATACACTAAAAGCCCAGGCTTCACAGCTATGCAATATACACATGTAATAAATCTGCACTTGTACCCCCTAAATCTATAAAAATATTAAAAAATTTAAAACTGGGAAAATCAAAATAAAATACTTAATAGATGAGCTGATATGATTGTCTACTTAGAAAATACGAGAGACTTAAATGGCAAAATACTAGAGAAATCAGAAATCTGGCTAGACAGATGATTGACAGACAAAAATCAATAGCTTTCCAGGACTTCAGCAACAATTAATGATAACATGTAATGGAAAACAGTTTTATTCATAATAGCATCTTAAAAATCTAACATAATTAGAATAACATTAAATAATAAATGTACAAGATATCTGAGAAGAAAAATTTTAAGTTTAGTAAAGGACCAAAAAGACACCACAAACAATAAGGAGACCTACTATGAGACAGGATGACAAGATTCAAAAGCCAATTCTCCCACAAGTAAACTATATCTTCAGTGTAAACTCACTTCTAAAATCACAACATATATTTTTAAGCCTATTCTACAGATCATGTGGAGCTTCTGCTTAAGACAGCAGGATAAAATAGTTTTATTCTACTAGACTCCCTGAAAACAAACTAAAACTAAGAAAAACACTGAAAAATAGAGAGAAAAAAAAAATAGCCGTTGAAACAGGAAAGTATTCACAACTCCAAACTATAAACTATGAAATATTTAAGTATGAAGTATTGCCGCTGAATAATGTGAAATCTTAAACAAGAGACGGTAAGATGCTGAGCCAAGTCTGTTTCTCTCGGACCTGATAGCACATCATACTACTGAAAGGAGCATCCAATATTCTGCTGTTTAGAGCACAGTTAAGATCAGTTAGATGGGTCAGGGGAAAATGGGGGAAATGGTCTGACCCCTCAAAACAGCAGCCAAATAGACATCATGCTGACACATTCTGGTTTCCTAGCCAAGGACTCTGCTGGAGGCTATTTGTATGGAAGAAAAGGAGAAGTTTTCAAATTAAAACATAATTCATCCGCAGCTTCGGGGATTTTTCTCTGTGCCACCTCAATTTGAATGCCATAAACTACAAAAAGATGTATTCCCAATAGCAAGGAAATAACAGATTTGGTGACAGATGCTTGAGACAGCCAGTGGCAGTTTTAAAACATAGCCCCCAAATTAATTGACACTCCTATCCAGAAATGGGTCTATGCCCCACCTTCAATGTAAAGAATACAGAAGGGATGCTGTCCCAGTTTCCAGGTCCAGGCCTTTAGTAACTAGCAGCTTCCACCTCCTCTCGCTTAGAGAACTTACTCTTGGAACCCAGCCACCTTGCTGTGAGGAAGCCAAATCAGTCTGTGGAGAGTTCCACCTGGAGAGGGAGCGACAGCCAGCAAGGCTTGCCAGACATGTGGGCGATCCATCTTTGAAGTGGATGCTGCAACCCCATTCAAGCTGCCCCAGCTGATACCATGTGGAGCAGAAATGAGCTGGACCCACTGCACCCTGCCCAATTTGCAGAAATGTGAACAAAATAACTGATTGTTATTTTAAGTCACTCAGTTGTGGGGTGGTTTGCTCTGCAACACTAGATAACCAGGACAAAACCCAAATTAAAACAGCAGTGAGCCTCAGCTTACTCTACCCTATTTCACCCCTTTCCCTGTACTATTGTTTAAATAATAGTCAGGCTTTTAAAAAGATGAGTTATAATCAAAAAGGAGGGAGTAGTACATATTCATTAAAACTGCAAAGTAATTTTTTATAAATAATGGAGGGAATTTAAGCCAAAGAAGAGCCCACAATCCCCAAAAAAATATCAAAGTATTTCAGAAAAATTGTAGACAAAGAGTACTCCATTATTCTGAAGGACTTGCAGAAAATATGGATCTCTCCATCTATCTCTATATTGTGTGTGTGTAAAGCAATAAACATCAAGCAAATGCTCCTAAGTATCAAGCAGACAAAAATGTTCAGAGCAAAGTTCAAAATTTTATAGAAGAGATATAAAATAATTAAGGGAGATTAAAAGTGTGCTGGCAATACTCATGGAAAATGTTGGAGAGATAAATAAAATCACTAAAGAGACAAAAGACACTCTAGAAGCCACAAAAATACAATGAACTTCACTGAAAATATTATTAAATACATAGAAGACGCATTTGGGGAAATAACACAAAACAAAGTAGAAAAGAACAAAGATATAATGACTCCAGAGAATATGACAGAAATGAATGACAGATAGTTGGATGGTTTTGAAGAAGAAAACACTTGGAAAAATATCATAAGAACATGGTGTAAAACAATATTCTCCTGAAACAATGTAATAAATAGATAGACATAAAGGACCCACTAGATTCCAGGAAAGTTTCATTTGGAATCATCAACAGCATAAGATAATCTGAAAAAGTTACTGAATTTCAAGCTTAAAGAAAGGATTATGGGAGCACATAGGCAGAAAATTCAAGTCACTTACAAGAGCAGAAATAATCAGGTTGGCTTTCGAGTTGACCACAGTGACATTCAATTTCAGAAGATGGAAAGGCAGCACATTTTCACTTCTGAGGGAAAGAATATGAAACCCAAGCCAGATTGTTCCTCCAATATAAAGGCAACAGATTGGGTGTTTTAATAAATAGTGTGGGGCAATGGGCTATTCCTTTGGGAGAAAAGTTAAATGCCTAATTCACATCATTCCTAAAATGAAACTAGAAGGATTACAGAGCTCAATGTTAAGAAAAACTACAAAAACATTGCAAGCATGTTTTAGAATTTTAGAATATTAATACTCTTCCTAAATAAAATTCGAATCCTAGAAACAATAAAGAAATAGATAGTATTTTATAGATCTTGTGTGTGTATAGCTATAGATATGTTCAATGTTTTCAAGAATATTTTTGCCAGTATCAGCCAAAATTTAAATGTGCTCAGTGAAGGTACTTCTAGCAATCTACCTTACAAAATATTTGTTTACATCAACAAAGATATTTATACACTGTATCATTGTAATAACAAAAAAATGTAAATAGTCAAAATGTCTATTTATAAGAAAGATTAAATATATTGTGCTACATACAAACAATGGCATACTTTGGAGCTTTAAAAAAATCTATGGCCTGAAAAAACCTCTAAGACATTTTAAGTTAAAAAACGAAGTTTCTGAAAATGTATAGTGTATAATAGTATTTATTTAAAAATTGTATCTGTATAGCAATGCATATAAATGTAAGTAAAAGGGTTTTTACTCTATATACTTTTACATAGCCTTAATCTTTAAGGCAGAAAATACATTACTATTTTACTTCTGTAATAAAAATGATTTAAGAAATAAATGCATTTTTAATTGGAATGAAATTATCTCCCTGCTCACCTGATAGATGTTGTAAGTTGTATTTACGCTGTATCCTGATCACCTATAACTAGCATAAGAGTTGGCCGTTTATTGTTAGTAGGTCTCTATCTATTAATGAATGAATGGATAGGAACATAGTAAGAATCCAATGAAGGGATGTTTGTAAAAGGCATAAGGTATTTGTGTGACAGCAAAACGACTTTAAATGATGAGAGTAAAACTCTAGGAATGCATGTGTCTCTGATGCCAGGACAATTGACTGAAAAGTGAAATCTTTGGCCAACGAACCAGTTGTTTAACTGATTAGTTTGGTGACTTGGACGGGATAGACCTAACCAGACCTGACGGAGCCCTAATATCCCTGCTCAGAATTGTGTCCATATTTGTGGAACAGTTACATCCATCTCCCAAACCATAGGAACAGATTATCAAATCAGACAAATATGAGATTTATCACTTAACGTGTGGACTTCTAAAAATATAAATGAAACTTTCCTCTAGCTGCAACCCAAACCTCAAATTTATCATTTATATTATTTTTTTCTTTAAGTTCCAAATTACTAACCATGTAATACTATTCAAGAGGTATTCGATTTATATGTACATAAACTTGTCTCAGGAAAATAAATTTCCATAAAATCAAAATTTATTGTTGGGGTGGAAGATCTAAGAATTTTGGGGATCAGTTGGGTAATGTTACTGTGTGGTGGTCCTGGATACAAGACAAGAAGTGATGGGGTCAGTAGGTAAGTGGAGGGTACATGCACTCAAAAAGTGCCTCAGGTTCAATTTTTATTTTAAACCATGTGATGGCCAAACATAATTGGATATGGACAGTTGTGACCCCCAGGCTTAATTGCTATAAACTCTCCATTCCATTAGAATCTTTTCATTGTGACCCTCATCCCAGGCCACTCTCCTTTCCACCTTTACTCTTTTGTGCCTGCTGTTTTGTCAACCAGAAATTCCCTCTAAGTCATCTGCCTCCAAATGGCAATCATTTTGCAAAGCTGAGATCATATTCTACCTTTTGGGCAAACACTCTCAAGAACTTGCCAGCCACTGATTTTCTCCCCTCAATCCCCAGAGAATGCTTTATTTGGAACCATTGACTCTCAAAGTGAGACAAGGAGTTAAAGGTCTGTAGTCCAGTCACAGATATAAATCATATCCAACATGATCACATGAGGTTGCTCTGCTTAGATCTGATGATCTCAGGAGAAGGTGGGCAGTTGAGGAGGCAAGTTCTTCCTCATCTCTTGCCTGCTTCGCTATATCTTCAAGTCACTGGTTCTGGTCCAGCCTGTGGGAATCATAGTCAGGAGCAGCCTATGTATTGTTGTGCCTGCCCAGTATTGACTAGCAAAGTGTTTTTTAGAAAAATATAAATTTATTGTCCAAATTTTAAAAAATCAAGAGAACTAGCATAAAAATCCAGATTTCTAGTTTCTTTTGAAAAAACTGGAAGATGTAGGAATATTGGGAGAGTGCAGATACATCTCCTCTGACAACAATTAAGCTGGCATTAAGAAGCGGCTATCCCTCCCCTTAACCCAGGCACAACACCTCCAAACTGAGCCTAGGGACCATTTGCTATGGGGTATTGAGTTTGAACAGTGGCTTTTTATGAAAGAGATAAGAGGAAAGGCAATATATTTTGTGCTCATGTCTCTATCAAGGAACGAAATGTGAAAGAGTGAGATTTTCCTCACTCACATTGCCTGCCCAACCCCTGTGGAAATTTGAATTTGTCACCTGTAATATTGAACAAGAGTACCCTCTCCTTGATATGAAAGCTGTTTAAATAATAGAAAAAGTAAAACTATCAAAAAGAATTAAATGTTGTCTCCTCTGCCAGTTCCTACTTCAGTTCTGTATAAGATATAGTTCTGATTCCCTTCATCATTGTAGTTGCTCTCCTGTGAACAAGTTTACTTCTATATTTTCAAAAGTGCATTAGAATTTTTGACCCAAATGCAGGGATTATTTTTAATCCCTACTAAGTTTTGTTTGGATTTATGCAAGGCACTTGGCCTCTCATCAGTAACTTGTGGACTAATTTGAAGGATTTAGAGTTAGATGTAGGCAAAATTAAGTAATTGGGTATTGATTTATTTAGCAATAAAATCCAGTATTTCTAGTAGCTTTGCTGAGAGCTCTATTTAAGGACTTATCCTGTTTAATATTTTTATCAGTGACTGAAATCATGGGACAGATTGCAGGCTTGTCAAATTTGCAATTGATATGAATCTGAGAGGTATAGCAAGTATACTAAATAAAATATCAAGATTCCCAAAATATAGCAACGAGCTGGAAAAAGACTTCTTGTGTATTTAAGGTTAGTTTGACATAACTAGTCTCTGAATTATTAATTATATTTTAATCATCCTACCAGATTTTGTTTTAAGCTATTAACTGATAAATAATCTTAGGTAACAGGATTTCCAAAGAAATACACTGTAAGCAAAGTCTATAATATTCAGAAAATACATTGGAATATGAATTAATTTTTAAAATTTTTTCAAATGATCAAACTCAAAAAGGAGCGATAAATCGGAATTCCATTTTCCCCCTCAAATTTTCACTTAGTAAACTCAATCCAGGGCCTGAGAGTTAAACTCTGATTATTTTTCCCCATGAACTGCATTATCATTAACAAAATTGATCTTATCTGAAAAATCTCACCGATAATAGTCAAGGCAGAAAGAATCTACCTTAGCTTCTGTGATAAAAGAAAAGGCTTTATGCTCTTATCCACAAGAATCACTTCTTCACCCCAAGTAAACTGGCATGTTCAGAGCAAAAAGACAATTCACTAAAATGGAAGGTATTTGTGGTTATCCTGCACCTTCCTAGAAGGTGGTTACATTGCTAGAGCAGCTCTGCAGTTCTTGAGACACAATCAATCAGACAAGTGGTTATTTTCTGCTGTTGCTTCTCTGGGTTTTGCCTTTTTTCCCTACTTAAATGGCTTGGCTTAGGGAGTTATTTAAATAAATGTGAAATCTCTGTATTTCAGTTCACTTCACTTCTCACTGAGTTTGAAGCATCTCCTTGATGAATAACCCAAAGATAATTATTATAAAGAATAACAAAAGGTTGTCTGTCAGTTTTTTTTTCTCTTTTTCCCCCAGGCCAAGTTGAGGATAAATGGTTGTGGAATTAACAAAAAATACATGTTTTTGTTTTTTCATTGAGCCTCATATTAGCCACTAAGGAAGTAAAAATAATATAATTGGATTATCTTTCATCTCCTTGCCAAAAATGATTTCTCTGCTGCTGTGTCTTGACATCCTCCATTGGTCCTCCAGATTTACAGCCCTAAGAAGACAAGGAGTGCTTCTGTTCTGGTCACCACTGAATCCCCAGTGCCTAATGCCTGGCTCATAATAGACTCTAAATAAACACTTGTTGAGTGAATGAACATCTCAGGACCTTTGAACATGCTATTCTTTTTGTCTGGAATTCTCTACCCCCAGTGCCACCTAAAACATCCCACCATTCCACCCTCTTCCTTTCCTGGACAGCTCTTTCTCATCTGTCAAATGTCAATTTAAATGGAGTGTCTTGGCATGAATTTTGCCCGACTATTATAGCTAGTATATCTCTCTCCCTTGCCCCCCACTACACACATACACACACACACACACGCACACACACGCACATATACTGGTAGGGCTACCAGATTTAGCAAATAAAGATGTAGGACACCCAGTTAAATTTGAATTTCAGACCAATAATGAATAAAGTCTTAGTATTTAATATTGGCAACTCTAAATACTATGCCCCGATCGTAGCACTTATCATAATTTGTAATTATATTTTGTTTACTCATTTATTGTCTATTATTCCCTAATATATTTTAAACTCCATGCTAGCAGGGACAATGTCTGTTTTCCTCACCAACCTATACCATCGTTCAGCACAGTTGTCTGCACTAGTAGATACTCAGTATGTACTTGTTGAGTCAGTAGTTTGGACCTCAGACAAGCTGTCAAGCTTATGATTGTCTATTAATTGATAAATTATTTGGGTGGACAGGCCATTTATTTATTTAGTGGTTCCCCCGTGTGGTTACTGATTACAGTCAGTTACATTTTTAAGATATTACCTTATCTCTTGATGATGTCACCACAAAAGTAACTTCTCTACATGCAGATGTTACAGAGGAAAACAGGGAGATGGTCATAATTTACCCCCAAAAGACTAACTAGTTAAATGTCGATAGTGTAGCTCCTTTGCTGATGATTGATTTAATCTTTTGGAAAAAATATATATACTTAACTGAACTACATTATTATTATTTTTGCTCAATAAGAAGTTTTGAATATATTAATCTGGGAGAAAATAGAATAGTATTGACTGTAATATTTTAAATACATATTTAAATACATTCCTTGGGCCTGATTCACAGCATCTATAAAATGAGACTGTTGACAAAATGTCTTCTAATTTTATGTTATGAACTCTGATACCACCAAAGTTTAGGCCATAAAATTATTTTGCAGTTCAAAAAATGATTATTCTAACAGAAATAATCAAACATAGTCATTTAAATGACTAAAATATGTCTCTATAGTTCATCTTACTAACATTAAATATGATAGAGTGAGTGTTTATAATACAGATGGTCTCCAATGTACAATGCTTTGAGGTAATGATTTTTCAACTTTACAGTATTGTCAACTCTAAATACGTGAGTGTTTATTATACAGATGGTCTCCAATGTACAATGCTTTGAGGTAATGATTTTTCAACTTTACAGTATTGTCAACTCTAAATACGTGAGTGTTTATTATACAGATGGTCTCCAATGTACAATGCTTTGAGGTAATGATTTTTCAACTTTACAGTATTGTCAACTCTAAATACTAGAGTGTTTAGCAACACTCATTCAGTAGGAAACATACTAAGAGCACCCATACAACCATTCTGTTTTTCACTTTTGGAACAGTATTCAATACATGATATGAGGTACTCAACATTATATTATAGGCTTTATGGTAGACGATTTTGCCCAAGTGTAGGAGAATGTGAGTGACCTGAGCATATTTAAGGTAGGCTAGGCTAAGCCATGATGTTCCATTGGTTAGGTGTATATTAAATGCATCTTCAACTTAACGATATTTTCAACTTACCATAAGGTTATTGGGATGTAACCCCATCGTAAGTGGAGGTGCATCTGTACCCTTTCTCTCCTTTTATCCCTCCATCCCTCCATCCTCCATCTAGCTGTCCCTTAGGAAAACAGCTTCTGCTCCCCAGTTGCTCACATTCTAAACAAAAGCATGCTCCTTCCCAGCAGTTACAGTGAGAAAGCTGTATTTTCCTAATGGTGTTTAGAAGGGTAAAATACATAATACATTAAATTAGATAAATCAAATACAATAAATACAGATATATTAAGTAAATAATGGCCTGCCCTCCTGGCAGCTCACAGTTTAATTGGAGAAGTAAATGTTCACCTCCACCCAAGCTCATTCATTACCAGCTTCCAACTATTTGTTTTAGCTCTTTGTATTTTATTAATTATTTGTGTTGGTCTCATTCACAGATGAAATTTTTCACTTGTAATTCCTCAGAACTAAATCCATTCATAGGGAATTCAGAGCAGTGCAAAGAAATTTCACACCATCCAGTAGGAAATGACAGCAACAATGAAAAGGAGCGGGAGGGGCCTGGGGATCAGCCAATGGGACCAATTCAGTTCTCAACTGGTGTTGGGTTTTGAAAAGGTTGCCTCACTCTAACCTGTACAGCACAGTCCTTTGGGATCTTTGGCTCTTCCAATTTCATTTTGTTAGTGAGAGGTCTGCCAGAAAAGAACCACCGCTGACTACATAGTTCCACTCCTTCTGCTGCGAGTCACCGCCTCTGCATGTGGCATACTGTGTCTGTGCTGCACACCAAAAGTTTGAGGGCTTTGCCTGTGGCAAGACACAAACAGAGCTGACATTCATAACTAGAATTGGGTGGTGGCTGAGGAATATTCAGAGTCTCTATGTTCTTTTTCTCTGTCGTGGTGATTGCTGCTGCCAAACAATAGATTGGAAGCTGATATCTATTCCCCAGTTCATCATAGCACTCTGTAAGTGCACCATGTATAATGTTACATTTGCACTATCAATGACTACTTGTGCAAGTTCACAGTAACTTCTCTCAAAAACACGTGCAATAGCCTTCAAGAAATCCCAAATCTCCTTACGGCTTTGAAAAGCTAGTGCAGTCGGCTGGGCGTGGTGGCTCATGCTTGTAATCCTAGCACTTTGGGAGGCCGAGGCAAGCAGAACACAAGGTCAGGAGTTCAAGACCAGCCTGGTCAATATAGTGAAACCCAATCGCTGCTAAAAATACAAAAATTAGCCGGGCATGGTGGTGCACGCCTGTAGTCCCAGCTACTTGGGAGACTGAGGCAGGAGAATCATTTGAACCCAGGAGGCAGAGGTTGTGGTGAGACGATATCATGCCACTGCACTCCAGCCTGGTGACAGAGTGAGACACTGTCTCAAAAAAAAAAAAAAGGAGCTAGTGCAGTCTCCCAAAATTCAACCCTCTTGCTGCCCGGTTGTCTATCTGTCATGGGATAGTAAGTTTTCCTTTTTTGTTTCTCCTATTTCTTTTTTTAAAATTATTATTATATTAAGTTTTAGGGTACATGTGCACCACATCCAGGTTAGTTACATATGTATACATATGCCATGTTGGTGTGCTGTACCCAGTAACTCGTCATTTAACATTAGGTATATCTCCAAATGCTATCCCTCCCCCATCCCCCCACCCCACAACAAGCCCTGGTGTGTGATGTTCCCCTTCCTGTGTCCATGTGTTCTCATGGTTCAATTCCCACCTATGAGTGAGAACATGCGGTGTTTGGTTTTTTGTCCTTGCGATAGTTTGCTGAGAATGATGGTTTCCAGCTTCATCCATGTCCCTACAAAGGATATGAACTCATCTTTTTTATGGCTGCATAATATTCCATGGTGTATATGTGCCACATTTTCTTAATCCAGTCTATCATTGTTGGACATTTGGGTTGGTTCCAAGTCTTTGTGACTGTGAATAGTGCTGCAATAAACATACGTGTGCATGTGTCTTTATAGCAGCATGATTTATAATCCTTTGGGTGTATACCCAGTAATGGGATTGCAGGGTCAAATTGTATTTCTAGTTCTAGATCCCTGAGGAATCGCCACACTGAATTCCACAATGGTTGAACTAGTTTACAGTCCCACCAACAGCATAAAAGTGTTCCTATTTCTCCACATCCTCTCCAGCACCTGTTGTTTCCTGACTTTTTAATGATCGCCATTCCAACTGGTGTGAGATGGTATCTCATTGTGGTTTTGATTTGCATTTCTCTGATGGCCAGTGATGATGAGCATTTTTTCCTGTGTGTTTTGGCTGCATAAATGTCTTCTTTTGAGAAGTGTCTGTTCATATCCTTCGCCCACATTTTGATGGGGTTGGTTGTTTTTTTCTTGTAAATTTGTTTGAGTTCATTGTAGATTCTGGATATTAGCCCTTTGTCAGATGAGTAGATTGGAAAAATTTTCTCCCATTCTGTAGGTTGCCTGTTCACTCTGATGGTAGTTTCTTTTGCTGTGCAGAAGCTCTTTAGTTTAATTAGATCCCATTTGTCAATTTTGGCTTTTGTTGCCATTGCTTTTAGTGTTTTAGACATGAAGTCTTTGCCCATGCCTATGTCCTGAATCGTATTGCCTAGGTTTTCTTCTAGGGTTTTTATGGTTTTAGGTCTAACATTTAAGTCTTCAATCCATCTTGAATTAATTTTTGTATAAAGTATAAGGAAGGGATCCAGTTTCAGCTTTCTACATATGGCTAGCCAGTTTTCCCAGCACCTTTTATTAAATAGGGAATCTTTTCCCCATTGTTTGTTTTTGTCAGGTTTGTCAAAGATCAGATGGTTATAGATATGTGGCATTATTTCTGAGGGCTCTATTCTGTTCCATTGGTCTATATCTCTGTTTCGGTACCAGTACCATGCTGTTTTGGTTACTGTAGCCTTGTAGTATAGTTTGAAGTCAGGTAGCATGATGCCTCCAGCTTTGTTCTTTTGGCTTAGGATTGACTTGGCAATGCGGGCTCTTTTTTGGCTCCATATGAACTTTAAAGTAGTTTTTTCCAATTCTGTGAAGAAAGTCATTGGTAGCTTGATGGGGATGGCATTGAATCTATAAATTGCCTTGGGCATTATGGCCATTTTCACAATATTGGTTCTTCCTACACATGAGCATGGAATGTTCTTCCATTTGTTTGTGTCTTCTTTTATTTCATTGAGCAGTGGTTTGTAGTTCTCCTTGAAGAGGTCCTTCACATCCCTTGTAAGTTGGATTCCTACATATTTTATTCTCTTTGAAGCAATTGTGAATGGGAGTTCACTCATGATTTGGCTCTCTGTTTGTCTGCTATTGGTGTATAAGAACGCTTGTAATTTTTGCACATTGATTTTGTATCCTGAGACTTTGCTGAAGTTGCTTATCAGCTTAAGGAGATTTTGGGCTGAGACGATGGGGTTTTCTAGATATACAATCATGTCATCTGCAAACAGGGACAATTTGATTTCCTCTTCCTAATTGAATACCCTTTATTTCCTTCTCCTGCCTGATTGCCCTGGCCAGAACTTCCAACACTCTTGAATAGGAGTGGTAAGAGAGGGCATCCCTGTCTTGTGTCAGTTTTCAGAGGGAATACTTCCAGTTTTTGCCGATTCAGTATGATATTGGCTGTGGGTTTGTCATAGATAGCTCTTATTATTTTGAGATATGTCCCATCAATACCTGATTTATTGAGAGTTTTTAGCATGAGGGGTTGTTGAATTTTGTCAAAGGCCTTTTCTGCACCTATTGAGATAATCATATGGTTTTTGTCATTGGTTTTGTTTATATGCTGGATTATGTTTATCGATTTGCATATGTTGAACCAGTCTTGCATCCCAGGGATGAAGCCCACTTGATCATGGTGAATAAGCTTTTTGATGTGCTGCTGGATTCAGTTGGCCAGTATTTTCTTGAGGATTTTTGCACTGATATTCATCGGGGATATTGGTCTAAAATTCTCTTTTTTTGTTGTGTCTCTGCCAGGCTTTGGTATCAGGGTGATGCTGGCCTCATAAAATGAGTTAGGGAGGATTCCCTCTTTTCCTGTTGATTGGAATCATTTCAGAAGGAATGGTACCAGCTCCTCCTTGTACCTCTGGTAGAATTTGGCTGTGAATCCATCTGGTCCTGGACTTTTTTTGGTTGGTGAGCTATTAATTATTGCCTCAATTTCAGAGCCTCTTATTGGTCTATTCAGAGATTCAACTTCTTCCTGGTTTAGTCTTGGGAGGGTGTATGTGTCCAGGAATTTATCCATTTCTTCTAGATTTTCTAGTTTATTTGCATAGAGGTGTTTATAGTATTCTCTGATGGTAGTTTATATTTCTGTGGGATCAGTGGTGATATCCCCTTTATCATTTTTTATTGTGTCTATTTGATTCTTCTCTCTTTTCTTCTTTATTAGTCTTGCTAGCAGTCTGTCAATTTTGTTGATCTTTTCAAAAAACTAGCTCCTGGATTCATTGATTTTTTGAAGGGTTTTTTGTGTCTCTATTTCCTTCAGTTCTGCTCTGATCTTAGCTATTTCTTGCCTTCTGCTAGCTTTTGAATGTATTTGCTCTTGCTTCTCTAGTTCTTTTAATTGTGATGTTAGGGTGTCAATTTTAGATCTTTCCTGCTTTCTCTTGTGGGCATTTAGTGCTATAAATTTCCCTCTACACACTGCTTTGAACATGTCCCAGAGATTCTGGTATGTTGTGTCTTTGTTCTCGTTGGTTTCAAAGAACATCTTTATTTCTGCCTTCATTTCATTACATACCCAGTAGTCATTCAGGAGCAGGTTGTTCAGTTTGCATGTAGTTGAGCGGTTTTGAGTGAGTTTCTTAATCCTGAGTTCTAGTTTGATTGCACTGTGGTCTGAAAGACATTTTATTATAATTTCTGTTCTTCTACATTTGCTGAGGAGTGCTTTACTTCCAACTATGTGGTCAATTTTGGAATAAGTGCTGTGTAGTGCTGAGAAGAATGTATATTCTGTTGATTTGGGGTGGAGAATTCTGTAGATGTCTATTAGGTCCTCTTGGTGCAGAGCTGAGTTCAATTCCTGGATATCCTTGTTAATTTTCTGTCTCCTTGATCTGTCTGACGTTGACAGTGGGGTGTTCAAGTCTCCCATTATTATTGTGTGGGAGTCTAAGTCTCTTTGTAGGTCTCTAAGGACTTGCTTTATGAATCTGGGTGCTCCTATATTGGGTGCACATATATTTAGGATAGTTAGCTCTTCTTGTTGAATTGATCTCTTTACCAGTATGTAATGGCCTTCTTTGTCTCTTTTGATCTTTGTTGGTTTAAAGTCTGTTTTATCAGAGACTAGGATTTCAACACCTGCCTTTTTTTGTTTTCCATTTGCTTGGTAAATCTTCCTCCATCCCTTTATTTTGAGCCTATGTGTGTCTCTGTATGTGAGATGGGTTTCCTGAATACAGCACATTGATGGGTCTTGACTCTTTATCAAATTTGCCAGTCTGTGTCTTTAAATTGGAGCATTTAGCCCATTTACATTTAAGGTTAATATTGTTATGTGTGAATTTGATCCTGTCATTGTGATGTTAGCTGGTTATTTTGCTTGTTAGTTGATGCAGTTTCTTCCTAGCCTCGATGGTCTTTACAATTTGGCACGTTTTTGCAGTGGCTGGTACCGGTTGTTCCTTTCCATGTTTAGTGCTTCTTTCAGGAGCTCTTTTAGGGCAGGCCTGGTGGTGACAAAATCTCTCAGCATTTTCTTGTCTGTAAAGTATTTTATTTCTCCTTCACTTATGAAGCTTAGTTTGGCTGGATATGAAATTCTGGGTTGAAAATTCTTTTCCTTAACAATGTTGAATATAACAATATTGAATATTTTCCCACTCTCTTCTGGCTTGTAGAGTTTCTGCCGAGAGATAAGCTGTTAGTCTGATGGGCTTCCCTTTGTGGGTAACCCGACCTTTCTCTCTGGCTGCCCTTAACATTTTTTCCTTCATTTCAACTTTGGTGAATCTGACAATTATGTGTCTTGGAGTTACTCTTCTCGAGGAGTATCTTTGTGGCGTTCTCTGTATTTCCTGAATCTGAATGTTGGCCTGCCTTGCTAGATTGGGGAAGTTCTCCTGGATAATATCCTGCAGAGTGTTTTCCAACTTGGTTCCATTCTCCCCATCACTTTCAGGTACACCAGTCAGACGTAGATTTGGTCTTTTCACATAGTCCCATATTTCTCGGAGGCTTTGTTCATTTCTTTTTATTCTTTTTTCTCTAAACTTCTCTTCTCATTTCATTTCATTCATTTGATCTTCCATCACTGATCCCCTTTCTTCCAGTTGATTGAATCGGCTACTGAGGCTTGTTCATTCATCATGTAGTTCTCATGCCTTGGTTTTCAGCTCCATCAGGTCCTTTAAGCACTTCTCTGCATTGGTTATTCTAGTTAGCCATTTGTCTAATTTTTTTTCAAGGTTTTTAACTTTTTTGCCATGGGTTCGAACTTTCTCCTTTAGCTCAGGGTAGTTTGATCGTCTGAAGCCTTCTTCTCTCAACTCGTCAAAGTCATTCTCCGTCCAGCTTTGTTCCATTGCTGGTGAGGAGCTGAGTTCCTTTGGAGGAGGAGAGGCACTCTGATTTTTAGACTTTCCAGTTTTTCTGCTCTGTTTTTTCCCCATCTTTGTGGTTTTCTCTACCTTTGGTCTTTGATGATGGTGACATACAGATGGGTTTTTGGTGTGGATGTCCTTTCTGTTTGTTAGTTTTCCTTCTAACAGTCAGGACCCTCAGCTGCAGGTCTGTTGGAGTTTGCTGGAGGTCCACTCCAGACCCTGTTTGCCTGGGTATCAGCAGCGGAGGCTGCAGAACAGCGGATATTGGTAAACAGCAAATGTTGCTGCCTGATTGTTCCTCTGGAAGTTTTGTCTCAGAGGAGTACCCAGCCATGTGAGGTGTCAGTCTGCCCCTACTGGGGGGTGCCTCCCAGTTAGGCTATTCGGGGGTCAGGGACCCACTTGAGGAGGCAGTCCGTCCGTTCTCAGATCTCCAGCTGCATGCTGGGAGAACCACTACTCTCTTCAAAGCTGTCAGACAGGGACATTTAAGTCTGCAGAGGATTCTGCTGCCTTTTGTTTGGCAATGCCCTGCCCCCAGAGGTGGAGTCTACAGAGGCAGGCAGGCATACTTGAGCTGCGGTGGGCTCCACCCAGTTCAAGTTTCTGGGCCACTTTGTTTACCTACTCAAGCCTTGGCAATGGTGGGCGCCCCTCCCCCAGCCTCGCTGTCACCTTGCAGTTTGATCTCAGACTGCTGTGCAACAATGAGCGAGGCTCCGTGGGCATAGGACCCTCTGAGCCATGCGCAGGATATAATCTCCTGGCGTGCCGTTTGCTAAGACCATTGGAAAAGCGCAGTATGAGGGTGGGAGTGACCCGATTTTCCAGGTGCCATCTGTCACCCCTTTCTTCGACTAGGAAAGGGAATTCCCTGACCCCTTGTACTTCCTGGGTGAGGCAATGCCTCGCCCTGATTCAGCTCACACTTGGTGCGCTGCACCCACTGTCCTGCACCCACTTTCTGACACTCTCCAGTGAGATGAACCCAGTACCTCAGTTGGAAATGCAGAAATCACCCATCTTCTGCATCACTCACGCTGGGAGCTGTAGACTGGAGCAGTTCCTATTCGGCCATCTTGGCTCCACCCCCTTGTTTCTCCTTTTTCAAAGGCTGGTTACCACCTAGAGCAACTCAGGTGCCCTCTGAGTTCTTGCTGAGTCTGCCTGAGGAGTTGTTCTGGATGCCCACACCCACGTGGGCTCCCTGGTGCTTGTCCACCACCTCTGGGCGCTTGTCTGAGCTCACCACCACAGGTCTCTGTACAGGTGCACTACTCCTCTCACTCAACACAGCCCAGCCCCCTGCTGATTTTTAAATTTTAACACTTATTGAGTGTTTACTATGTATTAGTACTGATAAGTGATTTACATATCCCAGCTCATTTAATAATCCCAACAACTATGCTATACTTACTTCTTATCCTATTAATAGATGAGAAAACTGAGGTTCAGGGAGGTTAAACTACTTGCCAAAACCCCTCAGCTAGAAAGTGGAGGAGTTTAGGATGGATCAGATATATGGTATATTTTGAAGTGAGGTAAATGAATTACATGTCAAATGAAATAGATCAAAAAAGTCTTTTAAAGGTAGGATTCTCCCTGCAAATGAACAAAAGGACTATAGCATCACTCATGGAGGCAGGGGCTACCAGAAGAAGGATTCTCTCAGCCTCTCACTTCTCTTCTGTGGCTAAGATACAGCTGTGATAAGGGGTTTAGTGGGAAGGTATTAGGTGACCCAAAGACACCCAGGTTGAAGCTCCACCTCTGCCACTTCCTAATGTTCCTGGACAAGTTTCTTACCCTATTTGACCTTCAACAAAATACAGGTGCAACTTTGTGAAAACTTAATGCGATGGGCTCTTTGTAAACTGTAAAACATGATGAAAATGGTATTTATTGCTTGGCCTCTTCTGTTGGTGGGACCAGAAGTTGCTGAGATACCGAGAAAGAAAAGGGTATGCTTAGAAGTGCTTCAACTTGGTCCTTTCTTAAACTGCTGTCCATGTGGGTGGTCCTCTGGATTCAGCTGGAAAAGAGTGGAGATTAATGAGAGCTAGTTTATCCTCTTACCCAAAGCTATTGTCCTGGTAAAATGAGGATTTATTTGCCTTTCCTCGGGATTGACACAGCATGATACCATGAGATGAATTTTTATCTAGGGCAATGCAAAACATTGTATACATGCATTACACAAAATAAAAGCTTCTGTAAAGATTTTAATATTTGACTGCTATGCATGGAAAATGTGTCTGCATTATGTATACAATGTAAATTTTTGCAAATTTGAAAATCCCATTTTCATCAGACAAGCATAATGGCTCCGATTTGCTTTGAGTAAGCTTCCTTTTTTCTAAGTATTAGTTAGTGTTTGGAAATGCTTTTTCTTTCTTTATTCTCCCTTACACAAACAAAATTACTCTGCTTAGAGCATTTATGGCAAGTTCTCTCAAAAACTGAACACTGTCTGGGATTTTGCTTGAGAAACTATATAATCTTTATAGTGGCAGCATCTTCTGTGTTTTCTTTTTAACCTCCTTGATTTTCCTCTTGTCTTTCAGTTACTCCTTGTGGACATTCTTCAACATCTCTCTACAATATCAATAAAATACAGGGCTTAGAAAATTACCTCAGCAGCTCTTCTGAATGAGTTAGATAGAGGTGTGTAGGTTTCTAAAGAACAATTCTTTCTCTTCTGTAAAATTATTTTCACTGTTATGATAAGCTTGATTGTGGAAGCTATCCCAATTTTCAAAATGCAGGGTTTCATGGTTCTGCAGTCCCTTTGATGTGATGCTCCATGGAAACTGCCAATTCTCTCTTCAGAAGAATGGTCTAAACCCTCTGATTCTTTCACTAGGCCAAGTAGATAGGAAATTCTGTCTGCTTGCTTTATTTCTTCTTCAAATAAATAGCTATTTTGATATTATTTCTGTGTTCACAGATGAAAGTGGCATTTCAGTTTTGTAAGGTGATACTTCTTACTGTTAGATGAGAATATCTTTGAAGGCTCATCAGGATCTTTTCATCAGGCAAGAAATGTCTCCCCTGTAGTGTATCCAAGGAGGCTGAGAAGAATGGTCATTCTCCTGTCATCGTGCCAGGTTGGTCCTAAGGCCACCTCTCTCTCACCATCAGGAACCTTTTGTCTTCTAGACAGAATTAGGAAAGAGTGGGAAGTGGCAAATGAACTTTGTACTGTCTTTGAGCCCCTGTGGGGTGTCTGTGGTTTTCTACAGTTACCAGACTTTCCAAATCTGGAATGAACATTGGGCCCTGAGACTCCTGACAAAGCCCCTTCTCCCTTCAGCTACCCTAATATTCTACTCCTATTGTGGAAGGCTCTGACCATTGGCATCAAATACTTTTCTTTACACTCTCTTCCAAAGACCCTCTCTATACTCCTCCAACTTCTGATCTCCAAAGCTCCCAATGTATTTAATAAAACTCTCTTGACACAAGTTCAATCAGTTGGCCACATAAAGTAGGCCTTATGCATTGTTGACTTTAGGACTCTGTTGAGAATTCCCTAAGAGGGCTCAGGAAATGGTCTATATTAATGCTTTTCCTCCCACGGTTCCAGCACTCCAAGATCTCCTACTTGTATCTCAGTCTCAGCTGTGTTCTTGGCTGTCATGCAAATATTCCTAGGATCCATTTTCTCTTTACCTTCACTCTGATACCACTTAATGATCTCCCTCAATCCTTTCTGGACTTATTCAAAAGCCTCTTAAGTGATCCCATTGCCTCTGGACTCTCTCTCCTTTAGTCCATTCTTTATGTTGCTATCAGTCTTGTTCTCTAAAAGACCAGTCTTGTCAGGCCAGAGGCCAGTGGCTGCCTGGTGTCTCAGGATCAGGTTGAAAGTTCTTAACAAATAATTCCTAGCCCTTCATTGAATCACTACCACCTTTATCTCCAGCCTCTTCAGGAATTTGTAAACTTAGATTCCTACAGGGCTAAGGTAGATAGATAAGTGAAGTAGGCTGGGAGAGAGTGGGAAGGACAATGGGAAAATGGAGAGCCCATTCCCCACCTTAAGGCAACTGCTGCTTTTTATCTCTAATTCTTGCCATGCTGAAAAGTAGGTCCAAAAGGGACAGATCTGATTTTTCAAAAGAAGTTAAAAATCTGGATTTTCTATGTGAATTCTCCTAATTTTAAAATGTTAAATGTATTTTCTTTTAAACTAATAAATGAAAAGACAATGAGCAGACTAAATAAAGCATAGCAATCAGATGAAGCCCACGGGCCACCAGTGTGCAATCTGCCCCCTGCCTCCATCTATTCTAATCCAGGGTTCAGTCAATGTTTTCGTGTAAATGGCTAGATGGTAAATATTTTAGGCTTTATGGGCCATAGGGTCTTGATGGCAATTACTTGACACTAGTTGTAGTGCAAAAGCAGCCATATGCACTAGGTCAATAAATGGGCATGGCTGGTGTTCCAATAAAACTTTATTTATAAAAACAGAATGGATTAGGCTGACTATAGTTTGCTGACTCTTGCCTAATCAAAGTAAGATATCTGATACTTCTCTAGAGACTCCACGTGATGATAGATTCTATCCCTTTACCCGAAATGGCATTTCCTCCTTTATTCACCTGGCTCATTCCCTAGGCATCCATCATCAAGACTGAATGCAAAACACCTGTCTTGGAAAACATGCCTGACTCTTTCTAAAGCCCAGCTGTGTTAGGTGCCCTCTTGGCTCCCATTTCATCCTGAGCATTCTTCTTATCACACTGTGCTTTCTCTTTTGTTTTATTTCTTGGTTTCTCTGACTGGAGCATGATCATCTCTCAGGCAGGCACTTATCTAGTATCTAATTTATTGAGCAAAAATGAGCAATTGATAAAAGATACACATAAAATTTAGACATCTAATTTAACAATGTCAAACAAGGAGATCTCTTCTTTATCCATATTTATGAGAGGTTTCTAAGGTGTCACTAAACATCCTTGGGAGAAGCCAGGAGGAGTTGTTAGCCTCCTAGGCCAGGATTTAGGGAAAGTGAGGTCTGTGCTGGGCTCTGCCAATGACCAGCACTTGGCTGAATCAACTCTGTCACTTTCTAGACCTCGATTATTTATGTCCATAAGTCAGCTCTGCATCATGATCCCTAAGCGTCCCTTCTATTCCCAAAATTCTCTGGGAAATTTTCTCGACATTTTAAGCAGCATAGACTGTATATAGGTTAACCCTTTTTAATGCCATAATCCAGTGATAACCTCAAAGATTATTGAGGACATATGGAACTATTTGCCTCTTCATTCACTGTCCCCAAGTCATTTGTTTTGAGGAATTTTCTGGGGATGTTTTTGGTGTTTGGGGATGTTTTTAAAAAGCTTTCTCCTCCTTCAATTTCAGTCATAAATTTTTGTACTTCTAGTAGTCTCCCAACTCTTTCTAATTCACTGTTTCTAATGTTTTACATTATAAAATCAGGTAACCAAACTTCTCTAAACTTCTTAGAATTGTGCAGATGGTAAAAGTGAATGAAAGCAGAATATTGTACTGTAAAGAATATGAAATTTAGGCCCGGGGCAGTGGCTCATGCCTATAATCCCAGCACTTTGGGAGGCCGAGGCGGGCGGATCACAAAGTCAGGAGGTCGAGACCATCCTGGCTAACATAGTGAAACCCCGTCTCTATGAAAAATACCAAAAAAAATTAGCTGGGCGTGGTGGTGGGCGCCTGTAGTCCCAGCTACTTGGGAGGCTGAGGCAGGAGAATGGCATGAACCCGGGAGGCAGAGCTTGCAGTGAGCCGAGATTGTGCCACTGCACTCCAGGCTGGGCAACAGAGCGAGAATCTGTCACAAAAAAAAAAAAAAGAAATTTAAAGTTATAAATTTCAGATGAAGACTCAATTTTTCCTTCTGTTATTTACACTGTGCAGCCTTGGAGAAGGTGCCTAATCTCCCTGAGCACCTATTTTCCTCATCTATAAAATGAGGATAATCATATATACCTCCTGCAGTTGTTTTGAAAGTCAATGATGATAAATTTGTTTATAATACTTAATAACAAAACGCATCAAATGATACTTGCTACATTTATTTTGCTATTATTATTGACTCTGAGTTATTGTCACATTCAGGCCTCTTGAGTGGTCCTAGTTAACCAGGTTGCAGGGGGATGCTTTTCCTCTTCCATCCAATTCCAGTGATGAGTCTTAGACACAGTCTGATGTTCAAGCAGTTTGTTTCGCCAGCGCTCTTATAAGACAGAGAGGAGGAGCAAGTGGCATAAGGGCATGGGCAAGATACCGTCTGGGCCAAATGATTGCTGCCTGATGGAGAGGGTCTCCATCTGTGGACCATTCTTAGAGTTTGGAAGATTTCTGTTCTTATACCTGTATTCAATCTCGGTCAGTTACCAGGTGATTCATTCATAAAGTGAGTTTGAAATATTCTTGGAAGGATAGGCTTTGTTGTAAGGCTCATGAAACTTGCATTGAGCCAATAATAATGTTTCATCTGCTTTCTTAACCATAGGCCTGGTGGTGACTGTCAGTGCCTGTGGTGTGGCCAGTGCACTTGGGATTATCATTCTAAATTCACAGGCCTCTGGGTCTGCTAGGTTTAGTAACGAGACTCTGAGGCAAGTTGGCTGACTTGTATATGTTGTTCATGGGCTGCTGCCAGCAGCACCAAGCAGGCATCATTGTGGGTAGCACACCCCTGGAGAAGCCATGCTGTCTCCCTGTCCCACCCCCAGTGTCCATAAGGGCCTATACCAAGGACCCCGTTTCTTCTTACTTGCAAGAGGACCAGTGTGCTCTGAAGGACTCTGAAGAACTCTGAACATGACAGTTATCACCTGTCATAATTTCAATACATGGACTTAAGCTTTCATAACCTTTTCTTAAATTTCAAATTTCTGGGCTCATGGCTATCTTTTGAAAAGCTTAGTCAGATAATATCTCAGAAAACACCAAGTACTCCACCTGATACATAAAAGGTTACCATAAATGTGGAATCTGAATTGTTCATTCTATTCCCCATCATGGGAGTGGAAAGTTTCTGATTTCCTAACTGTGGTTTATATCTCTCTCACACTAATAGAGAGATAAAAAACCTTATATCATCTTGGATCCCTATTGAATACCATGAGAGTAAAGACATGATCCAATTATAGCACATTCAGAGGGCAATTTCTCCTCTTTTTATTAGGCAGTCAGTAAGATGTACTCTATTGTCTGTTGGAGAACTATGAATTAAAGTGCCTGGAATCTGAAGAGAGCACTGTACAGCCTATTTTCCCCCAAGCCGGACATATCCTTGAATATGCTTTGTGGCTCAGTATGAAAGAGAGGCAGAAATGGTTGCAAGCCTGATCAAATCAAGGCACTGATCAAAGGACTAAATATACAGCTTGCCAAATGATGCATAGCAAGGGTGAGAGGGAGAAAAAGGATCAAAAATTGATACAGGCATAGCAAAAATGAGTACATAGCCTTGTGTAGAGAGCTAACCAGAAGCAGGAACATGAAATTGAGCCTAGGAAATGCTAGAAATACCTGTCTTAACCCTCAGAGATGGTACCCTTATTGCCTGCCTTGGTGAAGTCTCCCAGAGGAAACTAAGGAAGGACTAAGGTTCATTCAGGTGATGTGTTTCTGCTGTGGAGCTGAGGGACAACTAAAAGCACAGCAGAGGTAACATAAAGAATCTGTAGGAAAGAAATTGTAACATTTGAATAGAAGAGAGATACACTATGTTGTTGGATAGGAAAGCTCAATATTAAAAGTGCTAATTTTCCCAAAATTAATTTTAAAATATAATTCAATTCCCATAAGAATAATAGAGCTATTTTTTTCTAGAATGGACAAAATTATTTTAATTTCATATGAAAGAATAAATGAGTTACAATAAGGTCTAAAGCAATTTAGCAGTAGAAAGAATAATGGAATAAAAAATTATAATTATTGCAATGTGGTATGGGGATAGGAATGGAGAGGTCAAATGAATAGAATAGAACATTCAGAAAAAAAAAAAAAGAGAGGCATGTCTGTGGACACTTTTGCACATGTACTCCGTGTTTAAAAGTGGCATTATAATTCAATGAGAAGAGAGGAAGGAGATGAAGTTGAGCCATTTAGCTGTCCAATTATAAAAAACAAAAGAAAGTTATAATTCTACCATCAGAACTTACATGAAAACAAATTCCAGATTATTTTTTAAAATGTAAGAAATACCAGACTTACTACTAGTTAATACTACCTGGTAAGCACTTAACATACCTTTCTGGAAGATTTTGTGGTCATAAAACTGGATTGCAAAATTTGAGAAGTTTCAACATATTCTGGAGATTCTGGTTGCCAGAGCTTTAAACATATAAAAGTCACAGACTGTTTCACAACAGTCTTAATTTTCTTTTCAGTAAGCTAACATCTATAGTTGCTAAAAAATTAAACCACTTGCTATAGATATTTGAAATTCCTTTTTCACATTTTTGTTTAATTCTAAGATGCTTTTTGAAAAGAAAGAAAGGGAGAAAAACAGAGCACACCTCAGGCCTCTTTGAGTTAAAGATTAATCATGCAATTTAAACCATAGCCCAGCATAAAGATGGAAAGGTAATTGATCATATTAAAAGCAGTTTGCCATAGAAAAATGTTTTGTATCTTTCCAGTACTTCCTGGAGTCAAAGAATCAAACTGAGAAGAAAATACAAGCAGTATGTTATTGGGAGGCTATTGCAATCAGCACAGCTGTTTCCAAATTGTTTGTCACATATTTCAGCCCCTGCTGTGGCCTTTTTTTAATATATATCTTTCTACATTAGGGGAAAAAATCCGTATCAGTCCAATTTAGTGTTCTTAAAGTGCTTCAGGTTTATAAGATGCTTCTTTAAGCAAGTTGCTATTGAGATAATTCTTTTTGTTTATGTGTAATATTCAAGTTGAAATCACAGTATTCACCTCTATCTGGCAGGCTGGAACATTCTGGTGAGAGATGTCACAAAATTTGCCCTTAGGGATGTATGAAAATGTAGCTTGGTGTGAATTCAACTGGGAATTCCCATACCTGTCATTTCAAATCGGCTCAGACTAGTTGCAGGTATTTTGGTCTGTTTTGCTATAAATAAATGGATACTATGAAATGAAAATACACATAGTTCTGTTGGAGAAACTTGAAATCACTTCAGAGAAGCAATTATTTACCTCTGCTTTCGATCAGGCATCCATGTTGGTGGTCTGGCATCCGAATACCCAGACGCCTCTTGGAAACATGTTGGAGCACAGGGGTACCACCCTGAAGATCAATGTGAGCTCAAGTCACACCAGCTCTTATTCACTTAGGGTTATCCCACAAGTGAGAGAGAGACTGTCTGAGGACACTAGGATTGCATGGAGTTTGGTTCTTCCTCCCAGACAATATTCCATTTAAATGGGTTGCACTCATGAAAGTTCATGTTGGTTCAGGGTTTGAGACTTTGAAAGAAAAAGGTTGAAAATGCAAAGTTTAACTGCTATGCTGCTGTAGTGACATCTATTTCTCTTCAAACTTGACACTGACAATGGCAATCACTGTCTGTGCAGGTGAATAGGGTCAATGCCTCTCTGTAGAGACCCACCCTCTATAGGGGCAAGCTAAGAGGCTATCTTGGCTAAGTCTAGTACTCACTATCTATTCTTTAAGATGTTTCTGACATTGATGACTGACCCAAGGCTTTAACTTCAAAGTTTCCTAGGCCAGGCATGGTGGCTTATGTCTGTAATCCCAACACTTTGGCTTGAGACATTTGAACCCAGGAATTTGAGACCAGCCTGGGCAACATAGTGAGACCCTATCTCTAAATATTTTTTTTCTTAATTAGCCAGGTATGGTGGTATGTTCCTGTAGTCCTAGCTATTCAGGAGGCTGAGACAAGAAGATTACTTAGACCCAGGAGGTCGGGACTGCAGTGAGCCATGATCGGATCACTGCACTCCAACTTGAGTGACAGAGTGAGATCCTGTCTCAAAAATAAGGGGGTTCTTTCCTTTAATCTCCAGTTACTTTGTATAACATTATTATACTTGATTTCTTGACCTTCCATCCAAGATCCACTCTGAGTCTACCTATTATTTTTATTCAGGTTCCCAGGCTGTAATTAAGACATATTTTATTGTCTTCTAGTTTTCAGTGCTGTTTTCAGAAATCTACTGCTGTATGATTTTTATCACTGCATTTGTGATTTATCTTTTGTCTCTCAAGAAATCATATAGACTCTTATCTTTATTTTATATTGAAATATCACAATAATGTGTCTGGTATAATGCTCATTTCTACTCATCATGTTTCATGTTTGGGCCCTTCAATTTAGAAATTCATATCTTGTAATGTGGAAAATTTTCTCATGCCATTCCTTTGATAATTTCATCTTTTCTCTCTTCTCTTTCTTATGGAACCTATTTAGTAAAAATATTGGACCAACTCATGTGATCTCATCTTTTCTCTTCTGCTTTTCAATTCTTTATATCACTCACTCAAACATCTTTTTATCTATATTCTATCAATATAAATATTTTGTGGAAGATTTCCCCAACTTTATGTTCCAATTTTGAAATTTTCATTTCAATCCTTGTATTTTTATTTCTAAAAGCTTTTTTGTTTTTCTGAAATTTTTTTCTAGCCTCCTATGCCCTTACATGAATGCAATATCTTCTCTTGCCTCTGAAAATATTGATAATAGTTTTTGGAAGTTTTTTTTGGCACCTTAAATTGTGTTTGCTTTCTGCAATTTTTTTTCGGTCCTTTTGATTCTGTTTTTCCTCACTTCTGTAGGAATTTTCCGTATTTAAGAGGGAGGTGAAAAAGAAAGAGGGACTGGAGCAGGGGCAAGTTCTAAGCTCATCAACTGGTGAGCCTCACTGTAGGATAACTAAGAAATCTGGCCTTTATTTGAAGGCACCTCTAAATCTCATTATCTGTGAACCAGTCTATTTCTCCAGATAATTTCTCTCATAGGTGGTTTAAGTTGAATGCCAACATTCTGGGAGCCCTGTGTGGAAAGGGGTCTGGGGTTCTCACAGTTCGTTCTATGGATTTCACTTCACCAACCTGTAGTCAGGGCTGCATCCCACTCCTGCTCCCTCCATGCCTGTTGTCCTTAGTCCAGAACCTTTTTGGTTTAGTTTTCAAGAGAGGAAAGCCTCCAAGGTGGGGTTTGCGATAATGGCTGGCTGCTCAGAGAAACAGATTGGATATTTTAAACTTGATGAAATGATGGTAAAGTTCGCCTGGAAAAATAAGCATTCAAGAATAGAAATGTGGGCTGAGCATAGTGGCCCATGCCTGTAATCCCAGCACTTTGAGAGGCGAAGGCAAGAAGATTGCTTGAGCCCAGGAGTTCAAGACCAGCCTGGGCAACATGGCGAAACCCCATCTCTACTGCAAATTAAAAAATTAACTGGGTGTGGTGGCATGCTTGTAGTCCCAGCTAATGGGGAGCCTGAGGTGGGAGGATTGCTTGAGCCTGGGAGATCAAGGCTGCAGTGAGCCATGATTGCCTCACTGCACTCCAGGCTGGGTGACAGAGAGAGACCTTTTCTCAAATAAATAAAAAAATAAATAAATAAAGGAAAACTCCGAAAGTTCTAAGTAATGCTAAGGAGTGAACTCTATCAGATATGAAAATATATTATGAAGCTCAGCCATCAAACTTTGGTGCTTGCGAAGGAAGGGGCTGGCAGATTTATGAAAGAATAGAGTCATAAGAAAAATCTAAACAAATACCTGTGGGAATTTTGAATATAATCAAATAGCTTTTCATATCTGTAGGGAAAAGATGAGTTATTCAAAAATATTCATTGTAACATTATTTATAAAACAAAAAATTAAAAGCAACCTAAATGTCCATCAATACAGAACTGGTTTAATAAATGCATTAACTGCATATAACATTTATAAATGTTGAAGAGAGGTAGATGCATCTATGTGAGCCGATGTGGAAAGATATCTAATATATAAATTAAGTTAAAAACCAACTTACTGAATAATATGTTTAGTATTATCTCTTATTTCTAAAAAATAGAAAGGGTGTAACTTTGCTAATCTATGTATAAAATCTCTAGAACTGTAAGGAATGGTAACAGTATTTAGGTCTGGAAGTGGGACTTGGGTGTCAGAGAGGGAGGAAAAGTCTTCCACTTTTCACTTTATACTCTCTCAGTTCTCTGAATTAAAAAAAGAAATTCCCCTTGAGAAGGTATATCTTTGATTGATAAAATTTTATTTAAAATCAATAGCTACAACATTCCTAGCTTGCTGCCCAAATACTAGATTGTGTAAACAATTTTTAAATGTAATTGAAAAAGTATTGATTCTAGGCTATCCTATTCTATAGAAAATTCACCCATGAGCTGGGATTTCTTCAAGCTTGTCGTTATTCCATATCTTTGTCTTCACCAACTCCAAGTGCCAATCACCATGTTTTTTTGCTTGCATCTTGCTTGCATTCTTCAGATGCAGTCATCTAATGTTTTTGGAACACTGTGTCCAGAACTGTTATTTGCTTACCCTGACACAACATGAAAGCTTCCCAGGAATCTGTTCTCTTAGGTCATTTGCTAGGGTTGCAGTGGATCTATACATAGCACAGTCTGATGGAGAATAGACTCATCTTCAACCCTGCTTTCACTCACTGGAGTGAGAAAATGGATCAGATAAGGGAATTACAGAGCACCACCCACAACGAACCGTGTCGCATCATAGACAGCTAAGGAGTTTACGTAATTTCAAATTTATTTTATTCTAGATAAAAGTTTTAAAATAATTCAGCTATATACAGAAAAAAACTAGCACTCATCACTCAGATTCTTTTTTAGCATTGATATTACTTTAGAACTCTTTTTAAAAGAATAAAATATAGCAACAGCCATAGTCCTGTTCCTCCCTATTCTTTCCCTTCCCCTAACACCCTTCTCTGCACAGGTAACCACATCTTAACCTCAACGTGGGTCCTTCCTGACCAGTTTTTCATATGCGTTATGTCTGTCTGTACCCATAAGCAATATATAACAGATTTCTATATTTTTAAAATTTTACATAAATGGTATTATACTGTACTTATATGTTTCAATTACATTGCATTTAGCTACCAGTACCAGAAAGAAAGTCCTTCCACAGGATATTAAAGAACTAAGAATATTGTTTGTCTGCATAACAAGAAGTCTAGGGAGAGCCCACCGTGGTGGTCCTTGGCCCGCTGATGTCATCTATCCATCCTGCTTCACTATCCTGGTGTGTGACTCTTCACCTGTTGCTTGCAAGTTAGCAAACTAAACCTCAGAAGTTCACATTCCAGGGAGGACAAAGAGGGAAGACCAACAGCCAAAAGCCTTGCTCTTGTTAAGTTTTATCTTTCTTTTTGGGAAGGGGAAAACACCCACAGATGTTCACTGCATATTATTTGCTAGAACTGATGTACCCCTTGCTGCAAGAAAGGGCAAGTTGCTGGTTCTTTTAACTTTTCAGCACCCTCAGTAGAGAATATCACCAGAAAAATAAAAAAGGAGGCTATTGATGACTTTTAGGTAGCCAGTCAAGAGTCTGCTCTGTTATCCTTTTACAACTTGCTTTTGCTATTCTTCACCATTATGTCTTTTACAATTTATCCATATTGGTAATTCTAGACACAATTCATTCATGTTAACTGTTGTTTAATATTTCATTATATATTACACTTTATTTGCGCATTTTCTGTTACTAGATCTTTGAGGTGTTGTCATTTTTTCAGTATTCCAAAAATGCCATGTGAATATCCTTCTGTATATGAATATACCTCTTTGTACTCCTGTGAAAATTATACATATATAAGTTAAATATATTTGTGCTATAAAACATAACACATTTAAAACACATATAAATCACGTGCCAAACATTTATATATATTAAATATACACCTGTTATATATGTATATATAAATATATCTCATACCTTATTTTGTGTTTTCAATGTAAATGCTTTTTCTAGGGTTCTTGTTTTCCTCTTTCCTGATTTTGTTTGGATTGATTATTGAATTCTCTATGTCCCTTTTGTTGTTGTTGTTCTATTACTATGGAGTGACTCCTTCTAGTTTCTTCCATTATTTTAGTCATTATCCTTAAATTTTAGCATACATAATTAACATAGAATACATAATTAACAAGCTCTGAAATAAACAAATATTCCTAGCATCATCCTGGACACTATGTATAAATTAAAATGCTTTAATGATTTTCATCCCTTCCGTTATTTATGCTATCAATTTGCTAGTGTTTTAGTTCCACCTTATTTTTAACCATTCAGTAATCATTATTATTTTACAATTAGTGGTTACTTTGGCTTCTCTACATGTTTAACAGTTTGTTTGCTTAACAATGCTTCATGCACCTACTCTTTCCTCTGTGTTCAGTTTTATTCTTTCTGAGGTTTTTCCTTTAGTGATTCTCTTACTAAAAGCATATGATTAGTAAATTATCTCGGTAGTAGTAATTTAGCAGTAATTATTAGTCTTTTGCTTAAAAATCTATTTTGTCCTCACTTTTGAAATATAGTTTATCTGGATATAGAATTCAAAATTGACAAATATTTTCCCTCAGAACTTTGTTGATGTTAGGTAATTATATTTTATATTGTTTTGTATTTATTTTGTTTTTGATATTGATTTAAAATATGCTCTGTAATTGTTATTCTTTTTTTAGCTAATCTGTCTTTTCTCTCTGGTTGATATTTTACTTTCTCTCTATGTATTGTATTGTACAGTTTTACTACAGCAAATCTGAGTGTTTATTTTACTTATTCCACTCAGAATTTGATATGTTTCTTCAGTTCTACAAAAAAAATTTCTTAGAATAGTTCCTCTCTCACCTACCTTCTTTCTTCTGCAACAGATATATGTTGGACTATTTTTAATTTATTCTGCATGCCCATTAACATTCTTTTACATTTTACCTTTCTATCTTTTTGTTTTTTAACCTGTGTTCTGCATGATTCCCTCAGATCCTGTTCTAATTCTCAGTTGAGCTGTGCCAACTGAGTTTTCAATTTTATTGCCTATGGTTTACACTCTAGATTTTAATTCTTCCTTTTTCAAATTGTCTAGAGTCCTATTCTTTCATTGTATTTTATATTTAATTTAATGATATTTTTAATTATTTAAATGCAGTTGTTTTAGAAAATCTTTCAGGCTGTTCTCTTTCTGCTTTTTTTACACTACTAGCTCTTCTTTTTAATGTTTTTAAATTATCTGCCTTCCCTTCATAGTGGTTTTATATATATATATATATAGAGAGAGAGAGAGAGATTCACTCTTTCGCCCAGTCTGAAGTGAAGTGGCACCACCTCAGCTCACTGCAACCTCCATCTCGCTCCCCCAGGTTCCAGCAATTCTCCTGCCTCAGCCTCCCGAGTAGCTGGGGTTATAGGCGCCTGCCACCATGCCTGGCTAATTTTTGTATTTTTAGTAGAGAAGGGGTTTTGCCATGTTGGCCAGGCTGGTATTGAACTCCTGACCTCAGGTGGTCCACCCACCTCAGCCTCCCAAAGTGCTAGGATTACAGACCTGAGCCACCGTGCCCAGCCTATGTATATTTTTAAAATATTTTGTGAGACAATGTTAGAATGAAATGAGAAGGATATTAATTTATATGATTCTTCAGGTCAGTTAAAGCAGCACCCACACATCTTTTGTGAGGGTTTTCTTTATAAATAGCATGGAGCAGAGCTTATCATTCTCACTGTGGGTTTTCCCTTTGTTTCTTACCTCTGGGGATTTGAGTTCAGCTATGTGTTTAAAACATTGTTATAATTTATATACACAAATGCAGGAGAGATTTCTCTATCAGCTTATTTGTACTTGTATCTGGAACCATCTTTTAATGGCTTTCTGAAGTTGCATAACTTGCTTAACACGGTTCTATACGCCTGTCAGCACTGAGTGATGTCATAAGGTCACTGAAAACAAATTTAAGGCCTTAAAAGTGGTTTCTGTATAATTCCTTCAATATATGCCAGAGATAATATCTGCTAATATGATGGTCTAAAGCTTAAGTTACAAATGGTCCACAGGCCAGATCTCATCTGCAGATGTACTTTGTTTAGTCCACACACAGCTTAAATCTTTTATATGCAATGCCAACATTTAAAAATTGGCAAATTTTACATAATGGTTTAGATTTTCAGTTTCTCTTAAACAAACAAGCAAAAATAACCAGAAAGTTGATGTTCCAACACTGCAGCCCTGTGCCAGTGTGTGTGAATAGCGGCTGGCTTGGTGTGTTGGGGTTCCCATCATTCTCCTGGGTTCCACAGACAGGTTGTTCCTTTCCATCATAGGTGTGGCCTTGCAGGCACCTGAGTTGGCAACTTCTGTTCTAAAGATTAGAACAAGTCATGGTGTACCATCAAAGAAGTCACCGTTAGAATCCTACCAAATGTGTAAAGGGCTGATGAATCTGGTTAGCTGCTGAATGTTTGAGCACTCAGGCACTTCTTTAATACACTGAGATCAGGATGCTGGCCCTGCTCTTTTGATGAGCTCCAAAGGAAGTATATTTATTATTTGGGGCAACAATCTAAAGTCCTGTAAAGAAAATATAGAGACCACTTGTAGTAAATATGAACATAATGGGCTCCATGTGGTTTAGACAAGCAGAAAAGGGGCTTTCACTTCTGCTTCGTGTTGGTGCATTTGTCCCTTTGTGACGCTTAATGGTTCCTGTAGAAGCAGAGCCTCCAGAATTCAGTCTCTAACTTGTTTCAACCGGAGGGGCCCTCATTGAAAACTTGCCAGAATCTGTGGGCAATGAATAAGAATTGGACGTGTTTCCAGTTCTAAAGTATTGCTTCTTTCTTGTTTTGCAAGAATTCAACAATATCACAGCTGAGTGGGAGTACTGTAAACTGTTATTAAATGGCTTTATTATTCTCTGGTAGGTTAGCTATTTATAATTTAGCCAGTACCTAATGTGGAAAAAGTAGCTTTTACTGTGTTGCAATCTCTTCCATGTAAACTGTGTTCTCACATACTCGGAGGCATATTAATTGTGTTTGATTTGCACTTTATATACTTCCACCTTCACTCCACCCCACTTCAGTCGTACTAAACTTCTTCACCACATCCTAGACAACTATTATTTTCTCTGAGCCTTAATGCCAGCCTCTCCTTCTTCATCAGGCCCAGTTCTGGTTGCCATCCCAACTCAGGAGTCATCTTCTCTCACTAGCACTCCCAGCTTGCTACATTTACTCTATGAAGACTGTGTCTGTCACCTAGTTTTATGCTTGGTTCTCCACATAGCTCTTCATCACTAGGTTTTGAGCTCCATAAGAGAAAACCTTACTTCTTGTCTTATTCATCTTTGTGTTTCCAGAGCTTCGCACCCTGCTTGGCATGTAACAGGGAATCAACAAATTCACAGTACCTTGAATTAATTACTCCCATAAAGAACTTGAGTGGGATTACAGGGCTAAGGAATATTTATTTCAAAAAGGATAACTAAAAGTAAAAAACTGTATTGCTTTCTTAAAAAAAAAATGTGTATCTGGCACAAAATAGACCTTAATTTAGAACTAAATTTTATTCAGAGCATCCTGGCAACAGAGTGAAAAGGAAAGCACGTCAGTTCTTATGATTCTGCAGGTCAGTTAAAGAAAATACACAAGTCATCAACAATGTGTTTTTTTCTGTTATCGAATTCTGTGAGAAATAAAGCATGAAGTGACATCATAGACAATGTTCTTGATTATAGTCTTACAAAAGACACAGAAGAATTCTTCAAATGCACCTTCTAAAAGTCACCCCTCTGTAAAAGCAAAAAGTAAAACAGTGACCCCTAACTGAATAAAGCCACTGCTAAAATACTCACGTCAGGTTGTTTCTGGTGATCTGCTATGAAACAAAGGTAGAGCCTAAGTAACGGTTGTCCATTTCTGTGTAACAAATTACATCACAACTTTGCTGCCTAATATAGCAAACATTTATGATCTCACAGTTTCTAAGGATCACTTTAGGCTGACTGGTTCTACTTATGGTCTCTCATGAGGTTGCAGACAAGCTGTTGGTCAGGATTATAGCCTCTGAAGACTTGACCAGGACCAAAGGATCCACTTCCAAGCTTGCTCATATGGCTGTTGGGTGAGAACTTCAGTTTCTTGCCACAGACTTCTCTACAGGGCTGCACAAGAGTTTGCTTTCCCCAGAGAGAATAATTCAAGAGAAATATTGTGAGAGAATGAAAGAGCAACCAAAATGGATTCAATCTAATCTCAGAACTGACATACTGTCACTTCCAGCCAATTCTGTTGGTCACACAGACCACCCTAGTGCAATGTGAGAGAGGAATGTAGAGGGCGTGAATACCAAGTGTCAGGGATCATTGAGGGCCATCTCGAAGGCTGCCTACCACAGTAACCTGGAAGCATGCTTGGATCTCACATACTTTAGATGGTCCTTCTAGAATCTCAGATGTGAGCACTTTTAAGTATTGGATGAAGACCATTCAGAGATGACTTCTATGGGTGAAAGTCAATATTTATGTTATTGATCAGTGAGAAATGTATATAATTCCAATCCCAGGAGACAAATGTACCTGGACCAAATGGTATGAAAAGGTGCAGGCCTAGTTTGCATATTTCTTTCCCATCTCTACATTGATAAAGTCAAAGTCAACAGTTTCCTTAAAACCTGAATGTGCTCAAGAATTTAAGAGCTTGAGGCTGCAGATTTCTGTACATAGACTATGGAAGAGGAAATCTTGGCTTTAAAGCGCCATTATGCTCACATGTGGTCATCAGCATTCTTATCCACAAATCTTGGAAATGCCATTTCAAATGCTATATTTTTAGGAGGGATGCATCTTAAATGGCCCTCAGGGACAGAGTTGAAACTGAATGAAGGGAACCGTTTTCCAAGGTTAAAGGGGTTTCTTTGGGGAAGTCCAGTGCTATCATTATCCCTATTGTACGGGTAGCTTCAGCAGCTTACCCAATAATACAGAGCTAAGCATCAGATACCATATTCAACCAGGAAAAACAGAGTTAACCTCTATCATTTTAGACTATAGAATTGCCCCATTTGTGTCTATATTTCCTAGTCTTTTAAAAGAAACTATTAAAACATTAAAATAAATGAAATATTTATTAAAGTACAATAACTATTATTAAACAGTTAAATTAAGATATTTAAGCATTAAAAATGTCTAGAGGGTAAAAGAATTGTTAAAATTAACTAAGTCCTTCTAAAGGCAGCTAGTGAATGTTTCGAGCAATTGACCTGTTCCAGCTGGCCTTTCTCACTGGGGAGAACATCTTAAGAAGTGGACGTTCACCCAGATCTCATGTGAGATCTTGAAATGTGTTGACCTAGTTCTTGGGCCTGAGCCAGAACCTTAGCTGATGTCAGGAGCATGCACAGGAAGGAGGCTCTTTGCTCCAGACTGGACTACGTGCTGCTGGTCCCATAGTGAACAAGCCCTGGACATGCCAAAACAATGTGGTCAAACAGCCCTGCTCTCCTCTAACTCTTGGCTTATTTGAGACAATAAATGACACAACACCGAAGTTAATTTCTTATATGATAATATTAAGGACAAATAAAACCTGTAAGAACGATTAGTTTTTAAAACTTGAAGAAAGACATCGGCTAAGAATTTAAACAAAAAAGGACATGGGAATACTGCTGTATATAGGCTGGAAAGGCAACAAAGTAGAATTTCTCCAGGAACTGCAGAGCAAGTCTGAGCCAGGGGAGTGTGAGTGCAGTGATGATGACAGCGAGGGGTACTGCAGGAACAGCGAGGGTAGAGGGGGGAATGTTGGAACAGTGGGGGGCATGGCACAATGCCATGTAGCAAAGTGAGAGGGTCTCGAGACCAGTGAAGGTGTTTCCTCCAGAAAAGTCTATAGAAGGGGCAGTGATCATGCAAAGTCATGTTCACATTTCATCTGATGTAGCCACTTATCAAATTACCTTCCAATAGATTCTTTATAGTAAACTTAATTTGAAAGCAATGATTTATTTGAAATCTGCAGTGCTGAGTTGGCACCAGAGGTGGGAGGGTTAAATACATGAATTTGGAAAGTGGTTTAATACCAGATTTTGAAACTGCACATAGATGCACAAATGTTAAAAACAATCTGTGGAGGTGTGTGTGATACAGTGAAAGAGCAGAGGTTCTGCAGAATAGAAACGCTGGCTCCCCCATTGACTGTTGAAATGGATTTCGCCAAGTCACTTAACGTGACTGAATTTCAATTCCAAAATCTACAAAATGAAGCTTACCACAAAATTTATTTCATGGGAATATGAAGAAATGCAGATGAGATATTGTTGAAGTCCCTTTGTAATTCTAAATTCTGAATTATTTTAAATTTGGGGGTGGGGAGGGTTACAAATGATTTCCCATCTCAAAAGACTGATTGTTAATTTGTATATTTATTGCCTATCTCCCTGAGTCCTTCCATGTCATATTCACTTGCATATCTCCAGCACCTACAATAGGGCCAGGCCCTCAGGAGGTACTCAGTAAATATTCATTGAATGAATAAACATGAATCTCAATAGAAACATTAATATCAGAATTACATCAAAGACAAGACATTTTGAAAAATAACCCCCCACTGTCATTATTGAGACTGTTTCTCCCCTCAACTTCCCATGTCTAAGAGAAATGAAATGTGTGCTTACACAAATACACTTGCAGCATTTCCGCTTACATCCCCATTCACCACTTTGTTATGCTCAGTTGAAATAAATCACACAGAACTTCCTCCCTGCATTATTCTTCTGATCTCCAGCAAGCCCTGCCAGGAGTGAGAGAGGCAGCCCAGTGGGTCTCCTCTCACTTAGCCTTGGGCACAGTGAAAAAGAGGATTTGAAGTAGTTGAAAACATTTGTGGAGAGAATGTTTTCAGGCTTATGGTTAATTTAACAGTATATATCTCCTATATTTCATTATTTTAGCTCCTCATGATAGCTATGAAATAATTTCCTAATTCTTTCCTTAGCCATGTTTGCTGACCAACATAGACATTTTCATGCTGATCAACCTTTCTGATTTATTGCGTTTTGGGAGGGTGATCTCAATTCTATGTAGGGAAAAGAATGTCACCAATCTCTGCAGATCATTGATATTTAGAAATAGTAGAGTTATTAGCTTTAAAACTCAACTTACCCATGTGTTAATATTGAAATCTGATAAATTAATGAGTTCTACTTGTTGTGTTTTTCACACACTTATAGAATTCTCGTCCATCCAGGGGAATTTCTTTCAGTTCTTGCTTCTCTTTAAGATAGCAAAACATCCTTTCTTATGGCTGTATAGTATTCCATGGTGTATATGTGCCACATTTTCTTTATCTAATCTATCGTTGATGGGAAACCATCATTCTCAATAAACTAACACAGGAACAGAAAACCAAACACCGCATGTTCTCACTCATAGGTGGGAGTTGAACAATGAGAACACATGGATACAGGGAGAGGAACATCACACACCGGGGCCTGTTGAGGGGTTGGAGGCTGGGGGAGGAATAGCATTTGGAGAAATACCTAATGTAGATGACGGGTTGATGGGTGCAGCAAACCACCATGTCATATGTATGCCTATGTAACAAACCTGCACATTCTGCACATATATCCCAGAACTTAAAGTATAATTATAAAAAAAATTTTTTTAATTAAAAAAAAAAGGTAGCAAAACATCTGGAAGCAGCACCAGGCTGGTAGGTAAAACGCCAGAGAACAATAATTGGGACAGTGACTGTTTAGTTGCTTTATGTTGGACAAGTGCATTCTCCATAATTTTTTGTTTTGATTTGGTTTCTGGGATTTTTCTTAAATGGGAAGAGGCATTGATATCTTACTTCGATGATAAGACAGATGAAATATTCTGAGACCCTTTGATTTCTTACAGGTCTTGAGGGACCCATAAGATTTTTGTTTGTTGTAATTATTTGAAGTTCATTACATATTTTGTTTATGTATGACATTTTAATATTTAAGGATGCCTTGAAGGAATTTGGATTCCTTATTGCTCATTAAGCTTGTCGGTGGTCAGCCAGTAGCGCCATTTGCATCTCAATAGTGCAAAGGAGAGAAGTGATATTTTGCAGGATCTTGGAGACTATCCCTGGCAAGGTAGAATCAAACACAGGCAACTGTTGTGCTCATAAAGCCCCATGGCTTCTGTGGATTATGTGTAGGTCACATCTCAACTACAATTAATAGCTACCACCACCACTAAGATTGCTGACTACTCAGATGTTAAGCACAGCTGTATTTCTTTGCAAACAGAGGCTCTCCTATAGAATAAAAGAACTACTTATGCTTTCCAGGAAAAGTCCTTTTATTATTAGATTCCCGGGCATTTGGTGGTTTATACTGTTTATAATTCAGTGCTCTTAGTAACAACAAAATAGCTGTAACTGACTGGCAAAATATAAAGAAATTCAGAAACATAATTATGTTTTTTAAGAGTTAAATAGTTATATGAGATGGGGGACTATGGACAGGAAATATAATTTCTTTTAAAATCCTTTCCCCATGAGGCACACGGTAGGCTTTCTTCACCTAGCTATTCTTCTGCCACAGTCCCATCTGGTGCACTGCACCTATGTGACAGAAGAAATAGCTCTCCAGGTCAGTGAGGGGGTAACTCATTTGAATCTTGTTTAGAATGAGGGATTGAGGCCACCTGTGGGTTCTACTTACATAATTTTCAGCATCTGGCTTGGCTAGCAAATCAATGGCCTCAAAACAAAAATAGAAACAAACAAAAGATTCCTGTTCCCTGAGAAAGATAAGACCATTGTTCAGGAAATGGTGAGCTTGACAGGTATCTTTTTGTCCTTATTGGTGCCTACCAGACCACACACAGAGAAAACCAAACTCCCTCCATATTAAAGGACAAGGGCAGCAGCAGGCAGCACGCTTCCTCTAACTGGAAAGTGGAGAATGATTTTAAAAACTTGTTGTTGACTTGCTTGCTTGCAGCATTTTAGTAACATGTAGGTAGGAGGCCACGGGACTTCAGAAAAACAAGTACTGAGCCCCATCAGCAGTGCTTGTTCTTGTAATGTTCCGGGGTAGCATGTGCGGATTTAGAGGAAGAGAGTGTCTTTTTCAAAGGAGGCTATTGGAGGAAGTTATAATCACAGTGTAAATAGTGATTCACTGGTACAAAGAATCTTCCTGAGAAAACTGGATAGAAATTGAACGCTCACTAGCGCCACTAATTTACCCTCCATTAGTGTCCTGAGCTTCAAGTGAAAGCAGGAGGCTCCTCTCAAGGCACAGCTACAGCCCCATCCTTTGGCTCTACCTGGACTTTTAGACACATCTCCTTAATTCTGGAAAAAGGCAGGAGTGCCATTACATCTGGGCTTATTTCGTGATGCTTCATGGAAACAGCTGCGTTGCCTGTCTTTGTATGGATACAGTTTTTAAAAATGAAAATCGCCATGGCAACAGCTGCAGCTACTTATTACAGAGCAGTGGAAATGACGCTGGTATCGGTAGGGAAAGCTATGCTCTCAGAATAATGTGTCCCTTATACTGGATTTTACCCACTAACATTTTCATTAAAAAAAAAAAAGATAAAAGTTGAGAATGTGTTCAAAAGAAATTTACCAGGGACTGCAGAGCTCAGGGAATTGGTAAGTGGGTACAGAACCTTTTATCTGCAGGCCCTGAATTGAGCTGTTGACAACAGCTCTCGATACTGCGATTCTAGGGAAGGCAGTGCCCACTGCTTATGTTTAACCCCACAGTGCCGAATATGCCACTCTACACAGAGCTGCATAATGGCGTTGACAGTGATGATTAGAATGTTAATTGAAGCCAGTTTTCTGCACCTTTTAGTGCCATACCTTCCTTACAGCTTTGATAAATCTCTACATTTGAGACTATAGGAACCACTTGGCTCCTGCCTGCCAGTAAGTGTAAAATAGTTTAAAAGTAAGCTTTAATTTCCTCTTAACTCTATTCTGAGATTAACAGCATCTTTCATGGCTGTCAGATCCTGGGGTCCAGGTCCACACCATGCTGAAGTCCGACGGGAGTGGGTGGATGAGCAGAAAGAACACTCGGGGGGGCCATAGGCGGGTGAATATGGTTTTATTCAGCAGCAGCTCTCATCAACAGCTTTCTTAAACTACCTCTCTCCTGAGCAGCTTTTCTTACACTGTCCGCTCTGTCTCAGCTGCTTGAATTGGCCACCCCCACGCAAGGTTGCGAGGCCAGTTCTCCCTTGCCTTCAGGGTCAACAGCTTAACTCTTTGTCTCTTTGAGCACAAGCAAGCCTGAGCTGTGTTTTGGCCCCCTCCTGTCTTTCTGCAAGAAGGACAGCTTTGGCTCTCTCTTTCTCCGGGCGCCAGCGTGCCCACCATGTCAAGCCGTGTTGAGCCGAGCCGAGCCCCCCAAGAGCTAAGCCCCGTGCACAGAGTCAACAGGACAGTTATACCTTTTACAGACAATAGTGGCTCCAAGCCAAGCATGAACTTACACGAACAGGCTATATAATAAGTGGAGGTGTGTGCCTGCGCACCAAACTTGCTGACTCATACTCGCCTGGATATCCGCCTCGGCCTTTTCCTTAACCAAAGCACATCCATGTATCTTACAATGGCTCATGCTATATGTTCTGGCACTTTCTTTTTACTGAACATGAAGAACGTAAGTGAAGAGGAACGTAGAAGAAAAAAAAAAGATTTACCGTGACATATGTTTAAGACCTCATACAAGGTCTGGGTGTGTGGTGGCTCATACCTGTAATCCCAGCACTTTGGGAGACCAAGGCAGGAGGACTGCTTGAGCCGAGGGGTTCAAGACCAGCCTGGGCAACAAAGTGAGACCTCAATCTCTACAAAAAATAAAACTTAGCCAGGTGTGGTGATGCACACCTATGATCCCAACTGCATGGGAGGATGAGGCGGGAGGATTACTTGAGCCCAGGAGGTCGAGGCTATAGTTAGCCATATTCATGCCACTGTACTCCAGCTTGGGTGACACAGCAAGATCCTGTCTTTAAAAAAAAAAAAAAAAGAAAAAGACTTCATACATTGTAGGGAGAAACCCTGCATTTTGAGTTTTTAATGAGTTTTTAAAATATTCTGTAAGCATGATGTCACATCATTTTAATGATCCCATAGACCATATCCTTGATAAAACAGCCAGACAATTCGACAGGATCTATGAGGAAACCGAAAAATGATATCAATATTAACTTATGGAAATAATAAAACTTCAAAAAGGCTACAGATAAAAAAGCCTTGAGTATAGCAAGAACATCCATCAAAACCAAAATCCTTCACTCACTTCCAAAGAACTCTGATACCTGATGAAATGACCCAGGTGTGTGTGTGTCTCTCTGTGTATGAGTGTGTGTGTGTTTGTGCACACACACATACACACACACACATTGAGAAGAGATTAGGATTTACATTATCTGCTTTATCTCTCACAAATTTCAAATCTCTTTTAAAAAGTTATTCCAAATTTTTTTTCTTTAGCTATGGGCCCTAAAGCTTTAGAGTATGTATTTACCACCAAATTTTCATGTGATCCAGGCTTTACTAAACTATGTCGTACCCTGGTTTGTTTCCCTCTCATCACTCAGACGACATAGAGAAGCCCATGGAGAAAGTTTTTGCCCTAGGCTATAGGAAACATATTGCAAAAACCCTCCATCTCATCCTGGTCCAGAAAAATGACTGAAACATAAAAACATTCCCCCCTCAAAGCCCAGCCACTAGGGATTATTTTTTTTTTAATAGGACAAAGCAGCATATTAGAATCTATTGTGCAACGAGGAGTGGGTCCCATCTCCCTCCTTTCTGCTTCCAAGGCTGTTCCTCATTTGAACTAACCAAGCAACTGTACACCCAACAATGCCAGATCCGGGATTAAACACCACTTGAATGAGTCTTTCCAGAGAAATCTTCATTGCTATTTTATTGCCCGCATTTATTCCCATTTATCCTTTGTCCTGCCAATCATGGCTAATTTTTCAGTCAGTACAAGCTTCTGCCAGTCTTGTAGTTTCTGTCCAGTGCTCTCTCTTGCTCTCACTTCCTCATTTCTATACTTCACCTACATCACCCTAATCAGTTTTTTCATAGCATTGTATCTGATCTTAATTGAGAGACTCAAGAGGAATACAACTCTAACAATCTTATTTTCACTAAATTGAGCAAGATTGAAGGATGTATTGGTTTAAATCCTGATTCAGGAAAGAGAATGTTGAAAGTAATGCAGCAATAAAGAAGGGAGATACCATTCTCTTCATAAGAAGTCAAAGCATTTCCCTGGATAAGGTAGCCTCAGCAGAAGCTTGATAAGGATTGTTGGTAGAAAATGGATCATCACCATCTGAAGTGAAATACATCTTAGTATAATTAATTTTTCATTTAAAAAGGTACTCAATTTTGCTGAACTCTGAAGCCAAAAGGAATATGGTTTTGTGGGAGGATCTCCCCAACAGCTCAGCAAAGAGGGCCAAATCCACTAGCTCCACAGAGCCTCTGCTGATGAGCTTAAGTCACAAGAAACCACTGCCCCATATCCTTGTGTCTTTTGAAGCAGAAATCATGCATTCAAAAAGAAGTCTTCCAGGTTCCATTTCTTAGTGACATCCTGTCTAGATGTACTCCAGTCTGCTTTGGTGGTATAGGTTTTCATCATTTTGTCCCCAGAGGAATCTCCATTTGGCAATACATTCTTTTCTGATAGAAAAATAATGTTTTAATTATCTGTACAATTTAGTAGCAGCCAAGGACAGATATACTACTTCCTCCCAGATAACAAGCCAAACATTCCACCTTTCAAACATAAACATTTTGTTGTGCATAGGGGAAAGTCTGGAGGGAAGTGAATCCTTTTCCATTTCTGTTTCAAAGGCTCTTCTTTCTCAGAATAGCCCTTGGGGCCACATTTTTTTTTTCTGGTTTGATATTAAATAAAGAGCCAAGAAAATGTGCAGATACAAGTTAAACTAGTTACTTTACAGACCTTACCAGTGGGGACTACATAGGACCCAAGATAGGAACTTACCCTTTGGGACCACCACATACAACAAATCTTCGTTGATGTACAGACTTCCCAACATACAGTTCTCTGGGTGGGAGCATCAAAATGCAGAAGAGCTTTGGAACCAGATCAACCAGGATTCTAATGTCAGTCCTACCACTTGCTCACCACGTGACTTTGGCCACCTCGTTAATACTCCTCAATTTCCTCTAGTGATATGTAAATAATATTATCTCTGCTATGAGGTTATTGTGAGGATTACAAATAATGTAAATAAGATACATATCACAGTTCTGACTTGCAAGAGGCCCTCAATAAACGGCAGCTATTAACATTGCAATGTAGAAAGCACAAAGTCCAAGAGAATTTCAACATCGAACATTTTGCTGAAATAGATATATATGCTTTCCAAATTCAGTATTTAAGACTCTAAAATTAAGCTGGGATTGCACATGGTGATCACTCAGTTTACTAACAAATTACCTTTTTATATCTTACTAGCGTACTGTATTATGGTTTGCAAAGCCAGAAATTATTTTTTTCTCTCTCCTCATTTTGGGAACTTACCAATTAAGCTCTTATTTTAAAATCCAGAATTTTAAGGGCTGAACATTTTAATGTAAATAATTTAACAGAACCAATACCCTCCTTCCCCTCCATTGCCACCAACACAGACTGGCTGGTGGCATAGCCAAGGATTGTCAGGCAAATCCAAGGCAGAGGATGGCAGGGGTACTTATCTGGTTCTCTGAGACTCCATTTTATTATAGTCCCCACATTCTGGCATTAGGTTTGTGGGGTTTATCATACTTTTCCCATGGTTGAGGTTGCCTGGGTCTTCACCATCACATTTCACATGAAGTCAAGGTGCTGTAATCTCTAATTATGAATCAACATCCTTTTAATGACATTCATTAGCATTAAGTGATAAGGTAGGCTTTTCATGAATAAAAACAAGGATTTTGCTATTTCTCACTATAAATTTTACAGCCCCTCTCCCTCTTTCTCTTTTCCTTTCACACATGCACAGTAGATCTGAAAGGTGCCACAGTCCTTTATTTTATTTATGTAAATGACACTCTCCTCTCCTATCACTGGATCACCTCTGTTTCTATTTGCATGTTTCCTAACAATGGCCCTAAAGTATTTTTTTAATTGGATTTTCCAAGAAGGTGATAATAGGTTTGAATAAAAGTTTAATGAATACACTTAATCCAGAGGAGACACTGGGATATAATTATTAAATTCTACCTTTTGTATATACCCTTGGTTCCACCTGGGAGTATAGTACAACAGTACCCACTAGCTGGTAGCTTATCCATCAGATGGTGAGAATGGTAATACAAAAGAAAACCTGATCAATAAAAACTACAGAGAGAGAAAATGAGAGATTTGCTATAAAAGGAGTAGAGGGAAAGCATCAAAAAGCAGTCCTCACTCTCTGCCACCTGTGCTCCCAGGAGGAGCCCTACCTTTGGACACCTTGTACCAACTCCTCCTTCTGGCCCGTACCTTACCTACGTCCTTTCTTCTTTATGAACCGTATGCACAGTTCTCTAGTTAACCCATCTTAGACAAAGGCATATGCATTCCAAATTTTTTTTTAATTCTCTCGTTTTAACCCATCTTAGACAAAGGCATATGCATTCCAAGTTTTTTTTTAATTACTATTACCAAGGTGTTACTTATTTCATAAATTTTCCCTCAAGGAACACTTCTCCCCCATGTTCCAGGGAGCATAGGCCTGTTTCTCCTGTTTGCTTTAATGACATGTATATGCAGACAGTGGATCTTTTGAAGATCTAGCCATGGGTAAACTTAACCAAGGCCTGGGAGCTGCAGTGTTTCACACATTCTGGTTGACCTGGAGAGAGCTGAGCCCTGGTGATGGTGGCAGGGATGGTGAGTCCAGGCCAGATGACCTTTGATGTATTGAATCAATACAGTTAACATCATTTACATCATGAATAGAAAGTAGAGCAGATCCAGGCCATAAATTAATGTATGCTTCATGGTGTTACCCACTACACTTCCCAACTCTGTCAGTCACTCCCATGTAAACACAACTCTCAAAACCTCACTTTTCTATCTACATATACTTAGGCATCAGGAACAGCCAGTCTTTCTGATCTATCATTAATTTAATTGTGTTCTCACATATGTTGTCTGCTAGCCTGGAGCAGCCACGTTTGATCCCAGCCATGCTGGAAGAGCGCAAAAGGTCATGGTCCAGGGCACAGGTTTTCTTCCATTACCGAGGCACTTTTTTTGTTGTTGTTGTTGAGACAGGGTCTTGCTCTGTCACCCAGGCTAGAGTGCAGTGACCAGTCTTGGCTCACTGCAGCCTTGAACATCTGGGCTTAAGTGATCCTCCCACTTCCACCCTGCAAAGTGCTGGGATTACAGGCGTGAGCCACTGCGCCCAGCCACCAAGGTCCTCTTGTTTCATGTGCCTTGCACTGATTATTCAATTCTTCCTCTTGTCTCACTTTCTGCCAGTTGCCATTTGCCTCAGCTTTTGAACACTCCCTCCTTGTTCTACTGTCAGTATTTGCAGATCACTACTTCAGTGGCTTTTAACCTTTTGGGGGGTCATGGACCACATAGAGAAGGTGATGAAAGTTTTAAGGAATCTTCTTCCAGAAAATTGCATGTATGCATTTACAAATGTTCAGTTTACACTCATCCCCAGGCTTCCAGAATATTGATTTCCTGAGTCTCTTGCTTGTTGTTCACATGCTACTGATAGCTTGTTTACCTGCTTCTAACCTGAAGTGTCCACTGACCTCCCTCCTTCCCAATGCCTATGTAGTCTTCCAGTCTACATGTTCCCCAAGCCTCTGACCTATTGTCCAACTCGATATGTAAAAACCATCCTCTTGGTACTTCAAGGCTGCTCCAGCATGCAGGGCCCTAGTTCCTGGCACCAAGCAATATATTGTGCTCCTCCATGGCATGGCTATGGCCTTGAGAGATGAACTGTTCATCCTTATATCTAGCCTCTGACTCTGTTTTAGTAACTACCTTTATTGCATGGACAAGACAGGTCTAATAATTGCTTGAGTTAGTAATACATCAGTTCTTACAAGCTGTATTGGCTTGAGATTCAAATATATGTTAAGGTCCATATTCTTATTCCAGATAAAGCCATGTCCTGAAGAGCTAATGCCAGAGAGGACTCCTCTATAGAATATACACTTCATGGCAACGCCTAGAAACATATAAGTTAAGAATATTACATAGAAGCAAAACTTCCTTTGATAAGATTTGCTGGCCTGCAGTTCCCATGCTTCACACATGACACTGAAATCTGTGGGAATGAGGCAACTACCTTTGTGAAATACATTAGTTTAAGAAGATAACTATGTGCTTTCCTTCCAAAGATAACTTGAACTGAAGTGAAATTATCTGCAACTCTAAGAAGATGGATACAGATTCTTAATTAAATTGAGCTGTGATGGGGGCCCAGATGCTCACTTAATTGCTAATAAATGGGAGATCAGGGAAGGGTCTAGGGGAATGAGTCTATCAGTGCAAATATTTTCCAGGAGTTGGCTTGTCACTAGGTGAAACTCCCTCAGGCTGTCTCAGGCAGCTGTTTATAATGGGAGTGGGGTTTATCTAATGTGAGAATGAAAGGCACCCAGATTAAGAAGGCAGCCCATTGTCTATGAAGACTCCTTTGACCCAGAGAGGAAACTAGCATTTTATTCAGCCACTCATCACAGTCCTCAGCACACAGCATTTATGAAACGCTGCAGGCTCCAATCCAAGCAAGTGCCCTATGCTGATTCTTCTTATCTCTATGTAGCATGTGGTGAGCTGTGAATTGGTGATCTTGCCATGAAAGCAAACTCCGTTGTTTTCATGGGTTTTTTTCCTTGACTGTTGCTAATCAGCAAGTCTACACAACTTTATTAAACACCCTCTGTTCACAAACACATTTTCCTTCAGGTGTAGCCACAGGATTTCTGTGGTATATCTACCTCGGTGTACCCTTCCCTGAAAGGCTGCTAGAAGTTCAGCTTTGTTAGATTTGCAAAACCATGGATCGTCCATGCTTAGTGAGTGTTAACAATTTACATGCATCCCCTTGTTTGATACTATCCCAGTAGCCTTCTGCTCTATAGGCCTTATTAAGAAAAAGATGAATTCAATATTTGATCAAACTCTAAGCCTATTGTTCCTTCTACCCCAAAAGATTCTTATAATGTTCTAATACACTAGTTGGAATTCCCAAATGCCTTTATATTATTAGAAGTAGAGCTTAGTTTTTATTTAGTTTCTTTTGAGCAAATGGTGAAAGATATAGCTAATGCAAATAGCAATAATAACAGCTAATATTTTTGGAGTGCTTTCCATGTTGTAGGTAGCATTTTAAGCACTATACACATATTAACATATTTAATCCCCACTCTATGAAGGAAACACAATTGTTATCACCATTTTCCAGATGAAGATGCTGAGACAGATAAGTAGTTACTGTAAAGAGACAGTAGTCACCACTTGGAAAAACAGGACAAACTGCGTAGGATGGCAAATCTAAGTTGGTGTTGGTATGAATGCCAGGAGATATGGGATATAGTTTCATATTAAAACCCATTCAATATAGAGGAGAGAAATCTTGGCCTGTAAGTAGCCCTAGGTTGTCCATTAAGAAATCTTGGCCTGTAAGTAGCCCTAGGTTGTCAGCAAAACTCCTCATATTGAAATAGATATTTTAACTAATGTAATTTTTTTTCTTGCAAATTAGTACTAGAAATCCTGAAATTTTCAACTTCCAAGAGTGGACTTTGCCTCAGTCTAGGAAGATGGGGTGTATGTTCGAGTTATTTCTCTGTGAGCACATTCCGGTGGTAGAGCCAGGCATTTCCACTCCCCAGTCACAGGCTTTCCCTTGGTGAGATCTGAATCTAATGATGCTCCATTTACCTGCAAGTTACCTCGGGCAAGTGATTTAACCTCCCTGAGTCTATTTATCTCTGAAATGAGAACAATACAGTCATGCATGTCTTAACAATAGGGATATATTCTAAGAAATGCTTTGTTAGGCAATTTTGTCATCATGCAGACATTATGGAGTGTACTTACACAAGTCTTCTAGATGGTATAACCTACTACACAGCTAGTTTATATGGTATAACCTATTTCTTCTAGGCTACAAACCTGTACAGTATGTTGTTATACTAATATTGTAGGCAGTTATAACCCAATGGTAAGTATTTCTGTATCTAAACGTAGAGAAGATACATTAAAAAAATACCATATTGTAATCTTACCAGACCACTGTTGTATATGCAGTCTGTTGTGGATTGAAATGTCATTATGCAGTGCATGGTTGTACTTTTTTCGTTAGATGATTGGAAGGATTAAATGAGGGGAAATTTTAAAAGTTACTTAATCTATCTAAACCATAATTTCCTTATCTATAATGGAAATAATAGTAGCACCTTCTTTGGGGTTTACTTTGAGGGTTAAAGAAGATAATGCTTATAAAAACGCTTAACATAGTGCTTGACACATAGTGAATGCTTCATAGAAATGAATACAGGGAATAGTATTTTGAGGGCTCAGTAAACATTGGAGAATTTGACCTCCTTCTCTATTTTCAACCGTGGGGATTAATATTTGGTCTTGCTTGCACCTGTTTATGATTATATTTTAATTTTAGCTGGATTTCCATCTTTGGTGGCTATTAACCTACTTTTCCATATCTTTTTATATCTATTATGACTAAAATTTCACATATCACAGCATTCTTTGGAGCTAAGATTTCATTAATGAGGATTAAAGAAATTGAAAAGTTGGAGAAAGGATAGAAATTCCCATTAGGCCATGAGAATTATTCTCTCTTTCTTAAATGAATAGGCTCACAGTAGTGGGATTCAAATTCCTATTTCTGCTTTAAAGAGAAATACAAAGAAAGAAAAAGAAATAAGAAGTGAATTTGCAAGTTGCTTTTATCTTTAGGACTATCTCAAATTCACTTTCCTCTCAATATTAGGTATAAGAGAAAATTTCTCAAAATCCACAGACTAATTCAATTCTGACAACATGTTTCAAGCTAAATTGCAAAGTAATTTAAGATCTCCTTTCAAAGAAAATGCACATATAATTCATAACAAACCTCCTTTAACTCTTCTTCCCTTTTAACCAATTTTAAACTCAGAGGCCTCTTTGTCACCTTAAAAGTTGGAACTTAATGGACCAGAGCCACTTAGGAATCTGTCAAAGGCTTTATTCTGTGCTGAAATTTGTAACTGTTCTTGATGTCATCATCAACCTGGCTCCAACCTAAATCATCTGCATCCTCTATTGAAGTACTGCTCCTTACTGGCTGCGTGCTCAGACATTTCCAATGTCGGGATTTGGGTTAGCACAGGAAAGCCAAGTACCTTACTACCTTTCCTGCCAGGCCTGGAGGAAATTGGAAAATAGATAGCAAGTCAATGACCCTCAGGGTGGGAGGTTCCCTGAGGCCACATTATAACTCTCTAGGGCATGAATTTCCTCCACAGCACCCTGGCAAGTAACTCTTTTATTCTATGTTTAAAGCATCTCCAACTACAGAGAATTCACTACCCTTTTATAGTACCCATCCCATTTTCCATCAGATCTAAGAATTAGAAAATTTTGAAATAGAATATAAAGCTGGGAATCTGTCTTCCTATGATACGTTACTTTTGGACTATATCTTGTCTTCTGGAAATACAAAGAATGAATCCAGTCCTTCCTCTGCACAACCACCTTTCAAATACTCACTGCAGCTGTTTCTGCTAAATTAATCTATACTTTGAACTCCCATACTTCTCTCAATCTTTTTCTTCACTACTCTACTTTTTTTCCTGTGGTCTGCTGTTATTTGTCAGGTCTCGTTTAGGTGGTAGCATCCAGGCTGATGAGGACAGGCTTGGCTGCTGCAGCCTTTGAAGAGTGTCATGGGATCATGTTGTCTCCCACCCACCTTCCTCCACTGTAACTAACATAGACTTCACCTGGAATATTCCATCACACCCCTATCCTCTATCCCAACCCTCTAGTGCCTGCTCTTTCACCCTAGAAGAAAATCCTAACAATGTCCCGAAAGGCTCTATAAGACATGGCCCTGGCCCTGGCCCTGGCCCGGCTCCAGCCTGACTCCAGCCTGACTCCCACCACTGTCCTCCCCATCATTTCCCTCCAGCCATGCTGGCCTCCTTGTGGCTTCTCAGACCCACTGAACAAGCTTTGCTTCGGCGCCTAGAAAGCTCTCTCTTTATTTCATTCAGGACTCCACTTAATAATCTTTGTCAGAGAAGCCTTCCCTGACCATCCCAATCCTCTCTGTCCCATCCTCTCTTGCTGTTTTATTTTTCTTTTCAATCCTTGTCATTGAATTACACATTTATTTGCTTAGCTATTTATTATGTTTTCTTCTCCACTGAAATGTAAGGAACATGAGGTCAGGAGCTGTGTTTTGTTCCCTGCAGTACCTTCAGTGCTAAGAACAATGTCTGTACTTAATAGATGTTCAATAAATATTTGTGGATGGAATGAATCAATTAATTCAGCCTGAGATTGCATTATTCCCGAGGAAGCCATGATACACTAGCTTATCCTTCCCACGGAATTCCTCATGTATTTTTCTCTTGTGCCTGACATCAAAATGACAAGATGATATTCATCAAGGATTTGGAAAATCACTCTCTGGTATACATTTGGATTCTTAAGGAGCAGTCATTAAATGGTCCCTCAGAAGCAGAAAGAGTTAATTGATGTTCCCCCTCAAACACAGCTCTTGACTCTGCAGGGTCTTTGGCTCTTGGGAAGGTAAAACCCTATGGTTCTTATTCAAGCTCAGTGAACTTTGGCCAGGACCTCTTATTATTAAGAAGCAGCTCTTCTAACCTCCCAGGGTGCCTGGAATGCCCCCAATTTCTGAAGTCATTATGTTTTACAGCAGGTTCTCTTGACAGAGCTTCATTGGCCTTTGGCAGAACATAAGCCAGAATAATGGGCAGGCAGATGCCAGAACGAATTCCGATGTGTACACACAATTCTTGGCCCCATAAAAATCAATTCCTTATTCATAATTAAGCAACTTGTCTGAGAAAGGGCAGGTTCATACAGTTATTAAAAGATAAATAATAGATAAGGATCCACTTCTTTTTTTTTAAGGCATAAAGAATTTTAAACACAAAATAGCACTGTAATTGTTTTTCATCTACTTGCTTCCTACCTGTGACACCCAGGCCCAACAAAACAGAGCAGCTTTTACACATTTTCGTTGCCCCTTTATGTTGTGTTGGTCCTTAAAATGTGTCTTGAAAAGCAGAATGACAAGGCAGCTGTAGATGTGGAGAAAAGAAACTAGAAGCACTCCCACATAAATATCACATGATGGTCTTGTGGGTCTTTTCCTGTTTACCAGATTGGGGTTAGGGACCATGGCTGAAAACAGAAGTGGCTAAATGGTTTCATACTAAAAAGAGCAGCAAGTCTCCCCAGCAGTTAGGATGCTCACCCCTCAGCTGGCTTAACTGGCATCAGAAGCAGCCTCATTTCCCCCGCCCCCACCCCATCCCCTTTGCCTCACATCTGTGTATGAAAGGGTGGGGAAGGAAAGGGGTTATCCCGGGGGAAAGTGCAGTGTTTTAGGTGTAAACTGTTATACTGTTATCCCTTCCCATGAAAGTTCTTCCTCTTCCCTAAGCCAAGGGGAAGGGGAGTCTACTGGAATCACCCGGAAAGGCTGGTGCCACCTGCAAGGACAGAGGCTGTGAGCTCATCCTGCAGTGTAGAACCTGCAGTGGAGCCAAAGCCCTCTCAAAGCAGAGCAAGGGAAGAGAGTTATTGGACGTGGCCCTCAGAGTGTGGGCTCACACAAAACACAGAGACCAGCGCCTCTTCTGGCCTAGAGATTTCTGAAAGCAGGAGTCAGCATGAGCAGAACCTGAAGGCTCTTGGGTTTGATGTGCCTTGAGAGTATGTGGGGTAAGCCCACCCAACCCAGTGTTCTATGGCCCATGGAAGGTACTCAGGGGAACCCCAGATTAAGGAGATTGGCGATGTTAGCCCAAAATATCTGTGACAGGTCTCAGTCAATTTAGAAAGTCTACTTTGACCAGGTTAAGGACACAACCATGACACAATCTCAGGAAGTCCTAATGACATGTGCCCACAGTGGTCAGGGTATAGCTTGCTCTTACACATTTTAGGGAGACATGAGTGTATAGTATGTGTAAGATGTACATTGGTTCAGTCCTGTAAAGAGGGAGAGCTGGAAGTGGGGCTTCCAAGTTAGAGGTAGGTAAGAGACAAAAGGTTGCATTCTTTTGAGTCCTTGATCAGCCTTCCACTGAATATACAATTTAGTCTGGCTCAGTGAAATCTGCATTTTTACATAAACTATAGGGCAGAAACAATCAGATATGCATTTGTCTCAGGTGAGGCTCAGAGGGATGACTTTGAGTTCTGTCTGTCCTTTGTCCACAAGGAATTTCCTTTCACCTCCTAAGGGGTGACAGGCACTGAGCTGCCCAAGTGGCTACTGACCCAAGCCAAGGAAATAGGCTGGAAGTGTATAGACCTGGAAGATCTTGTGGCAGCTGTGAAGGGGTTCTCAGCAAAATGGAGGTGCCATCATGCCAACAGAGGTCTCTAAGAGAAGGACAAAGCAGCAAAAAGACTGAGGCCAGGCCGGGACCCTACACACCGCTGACAAGCAGTTACGCCCATAAAGAGGAGAGCTGGGCTCCCCAGCCCTCCTCCAGGCTTCCATCACCAGCAGGCACTGGCACCAGGTGTGAGGAGGTGGAGCATGCTGCCTTCCCTCCTTTCCAGTCATCCTGCTGCTGCTCTAGAATATTCTGCAGGGACAACAGGAATCCACCTTTGAAGATTTAGGTTTTAAGTTGGGCTGCACTAAGTTTTAATAACTGAAAGGAACTCAATAATGGGATTTGACCAAGATATCATTAATGGAACTACTTACCCAGCACAAAGGGGGATTTGATATAGTACAGCTGGAAGCAGTGATTGGAAAAAAGATCCATTTCATATTTATGTATGTTCCAACTAATCAAGAACTTTTCAATGAACTGGTGCCAATAATTTTTTTGTTAGGGATTACATATTTGGCAGAGAAAATGGAAGGTTCTTTTGTATATCTTTGGCTACAGTCATCGTTTTCTCATTTTTTCTGTAATGACTAAATTAATAGAAATCCTGCAAGAGATACAATATGTTCACTTCATATGTTCTTTTCATAAGCTTTCAAGCGACATTGATTTCATGTTAACAAAGGGAGTGAGGCTGGACTGAGGCTGGAGAAGCGGGCTGTTCTAATTGGCATGGGCACCCAGGAGGGTGAGTAGGCTGTGGGATTTGAGAGGACTGGCCAGGGAGAGCGTCCTGTGGAACCAGGGCCGCCAGGAGCTTGAGGTGGCTGGGTAGTTTCTGTGGGTAACTGTGCGGCAAAGTATCTCAGCAGCCCCAGTAAAGAATAACAGGGGAAGGTGGTGTTGGAAACTAGGAGACCTTGAGGAGGAGTGTCATGATCAGGAGAGAGATGACTCCATAAGGCCACAGTGGAAGGGCAGCCAGAGCCACAGAGGGGACGGCATTGTTGTGGTGCCATCTATATAATATTTTTCATACCTATTATTTTATGTTCACTATCAGCAGCATTTCTCACTCACAACATCTCTTCTTCCTCCTCTTTTTCTTCCTTCTTCTCCCCCTCCTCCTTCTTCTTCATTACTAGCATTTATTGAGCACTTTACTATGTGCCACACACCATTCTGCACAAAACAAATTCATATGATCAGATGATCCCTGCCACCCAAAGATGGTAGGCCTGGGACAGTCAGAGTGGGAGAGACAGGTGGTAAAATCTTAGTTCTGTTTGGATAGAGGTTTTGATTGAACATTGTTTGAAATGCTTGTTTTAGAACTAAATGAAGCACTCAGAGAGAGAGGTGATTTATTTAAGAAATGCTTATCTAGTTCTTACTGGGTGAGACACACCATTTCAAATGCTTTATAAACATTAATCCATTTAATTCTCATAGCAACCCAGTGTGGTTGGTACTATTATTGTCATCATCATTTTATAGAAACTGAGATAAAGGTGGTTTCAATAACTTGCTCAAGGTCACATAGGCAGTAAGTGGCAGTAAGCTGAGACTTACACCCAGAACTCAGGTTCAGATTCTATGCTCTTAACACTGCCTAAGCTATCAGACCCATTCCTTGCAGGAGCATCATATAGAAGAAAAGATGAATTGTAGAGAAACACTGAAGTCTGAATAATGTCTGTGAATGTGAAATGATACAGTAAGCAAAATGATCCTTATTCATGTTGCTTTCATCAAAGAATTTAGGATACTTCATACATTTCAAAATTTTTGAATAAAAGATGCTGCACACATTTATTTTTGAGTATAGGTCCAGTACACTGTCATCAAACTAATTTTGCTGAATAATCTATTGTTGAACAGAATGAATCAATATCCTGGACTTATTTCCAATTTATTTATTTTTAAATTTTAATTTATATATATTTTTATTTATTTATTTTGAGAAAAGATCTTGCTCTGTCACCCAGGCTAGGGTGCAGTGGCCCGGTCACAGGTCACTACAGCCTCAACCTTCCCTGCTCAAGCAACCGTCCCACCTCAGCCTCCTGAGTAGCCGGGACTACAGGCACGTACCATCACACCCAGCTAATTTTTGTACTTTTTTTAGAGATGGGGTTTTGCCATGTTGCCTGGGCTGGTCTCACACTCCCGTACTCAAGCAATCCAAATCCACCCACCTCGGCCTCCCAAAATGCTGGGATTACAGGAGCGAGCCACCCTGCCCAGCCTGGCTTCTGCTTCTTTTGCCTCATTTCTTACTAGAAGCCAGAGGACTTGCTTATAGAACATCCCCCACTAAACTTGAAGAGATGCAACTCAAGCTGAGTCTCCTGGCCTATTCTTGTCCCTGGAGCAGACCCCTGCCCACACAGCTGAGGGCACTCCTTCCCTCCTTGATCCACTGAGCCAAGAGCTTCATGAAATACATGAGAACATTTTAGCCCCACTCCTATGGCCATTTCTCTGCGGTACCTGCCTGGTACTTTCCTTCCTGGACACCCTGTTGTTCTTATGCAAAAGTAACTAGTTCAGCCCCAGCAACCTCAGAGCTTGGTGTGCCCTGAGGGCAGTCACACCCCATTTGCCCATAGTTGTAACTGACCACTCTGTTGTTATTGTGAGACTTGTGGAAGTTCTCAGCAGAATGATGATGATGACGGTGAAGATAAATAACATTCACTGAGTATTTATTTTGAGTGTACATATAAGTACTCAAGGAACGACTTAATCCACAAGATATATCTAAGAGTTTTAAATGTATCTCATATCCTCGCAACATTTCTAGGGGATAAATACTATTATTATCTCCATTTTACAGATGAGGTAACTGATTCTGAATATGCAGTAACTTGCCCAAGGCCATATAGCCAATAAGTATCAGATCTTGGGCTCAAATTAAGAGGCACAGGTGTCAGTTTCAAGATTAGATTGATACCCATGAAAGTACCCACAATATGACTGTGCATAGTCAATGTCTGCTAAAAAATCTTGTGGGTGGTGATTTGCTTCAAGAGATAACGAGCTTTTGCAAGCCTCCTTCCTTCATGCTTTTCTTTCTTTCTTCCTTTCTACTTTCCAGTTGTCCCGCACCTTCATTCCGTCAGCCTTTTTATACCCTGCCATGTGCCAAACAACAGGCTGTGTCCTGGGCATCCAAAGAGAAGCAAGACCGAGTCCAGTCTCAGCAAAGCTAGGCAGGAAAGCAGGATTTCCTGAGAAGTTCTGAGTCTCACCTGCTGGTGGGCCAGGAGAGACGGTGCTGTTGCCCTAGTCAACATACTCTGGCTTATGCTTGTGTACAGGAAGGTGCTGCCCATGTTCCATCCCGGGCATGAAAATAAATGTTCTAGTACCTGAACTCCTGTTGTCCTTATAGTTAGCATCACACTGTCACTCAACTATCCTGATGTGGGTTTATGTTTCCCCACAACATGATCGCCTTTTTAAAGGGAGAAACAAGAAATCTACATTGTGAACTTAGTAGCTGTGTGATCTTAGTTTCTCTGATTTTTAGTTTATGTCTTTTATGCAAAGAAAGAAAGAGAAAGGAAGGAAAGACAAAAGGAGAGAAAGAAGGAAGGAAGGGAGGGAGGGAAGGTAGGAAAGAAGGAAGGAAGGAAGGAGAGAGAAAAGGATAAGGAGAGAGAACAAAACATGCCTTGCTTACTTCACAGAGCTATTATAGGATCAAATAAAGCTATACTGTAGGCACAAGAGGGCTAAATATTATGTAAATGTGAGGGCTTTAGTATATTCTCACCATGGAACTTAAGGTTCTGAGTAATGCTGCCTCACCCATCTTTACCCCACCACACATGCCCACATAGGTGCAGCCATGTCTTGCAATTGCCCTGAACTCACCTGCCTCCTTGCCTTTCTTTACACTCTTTCCACTGCCTGGAATACTCTCTCCCCATCTCTGTCTGATGACATGCTACCTTGCTCAAATGCCACCTCCTTTATTCTAAAATAGTACCCCTTTTCTCCTTTGTACCATTAAATGTTGTGTATTTCTCACAAAATCACACTTAACACTGGGACTACAGCTATTTGTCATTTACATCTTAGGCTTCCCTGCCGAGGTATGCTTTGCATATGTCAGGTGTTTGATAAGATGTTTATTGGATCAAATCCTGCTTCCCTTCTCTATGCTCTTCCCTGCCTGCCTCCCACTTCCTATACCTATTAAATATGTCACTTGTCACATGGCAGGCACCTAGTGCATATGTCTGTGGAGCTTTAGGGCCAGCAAATTCAATGGACAATCTCCATAGGTCAAGGATAATTAAGCCTTTCCCTTCAGTTAAGTCAAATATCACAGGAAGGGTACAAAGTTTGGCGAACAAAGTGATCATACCCTGTTGAGTGGGAAGGAAGAGAACATTTCCCAAAGTACAGACTACAGATCAGTGGGCATACCCAGATGATTTTAGGTGACATACAGGTGAACTTTCTTTTTCTAAATTACCTATTTTTACATATATTAAAAAGAAATATAATTAGCACATCGAACTTATGATTTCGTAGATATTCTTTAATAAAATCTCCTGAATTTGAATAAAAATGATTTAAAGAAAAACGTACATAAATAATGGTACAGGGTATGGCCAAATGATGTGATGGGAGCGCTCAGAATTCCAGAAGCACCAGGCCAGGGAAACACTTCTGGAAGTTATGGAGGTGGAGAGAAGAATAAAGCCGTGCTTGTTCTATGGGTCAGATCTACTAGTGGCAACCACGGGTTAATAGAATTACTTCTAAAGCTGTGCTACTGTGCAAAAACCTTTGTTTGAAGGGCAGAATGCAAATGGAATGCTTTCTCATCACTATTGTTTCTTCACTGGAAGGAAGAAACATGCTGGAGAATGTCAACTCAAACACATCAAGCATCACAGCCTTGGGCACCAGGTTTCCTAACAACCAGTGGAGTTTTACACCTTTTCCCAGGACTTGCAGATACAAAGGACCCAGATGTGGGTTTACTTTTCCTTTTTCCCTGCAAAGCACAACACTTTACAAAAAAGAAAAACACTTCAAAGGCAGTCCTTTTCTCGCATACATTTCAAGGCTTCACTCAAGATCCACATTCATCTTCCTTATCCAATTACAGGATCAAAGCAGAAGTGTTTGGCCTACTTTGGGGGTTTAAAGACATCCAGGAAAAAACTAAGACCATTTAAAACTACCTTTTTTGATGCCACACATCTTCCTGTAGAAGAATTGGAGTTGGTTCCCCTTGCTCTCTCTTAAGTCATCTCTGGATACCAAAAGTCAGGTCAGAGAGCTAACATGCTCTAATCATCGACAACATAAAAGATTCAGTTACATCTCTGTAAAATCCAATCTAATCTCAGTCAATGTGTCTAGTGTACTTTTGCTCTCCACACTGCTACTTTTGGAGTTTCTTCCAAAACCCACTGCTAAACTCTTGATTTTTCCTGATTAGTTTTTAAAATCCTGTATTAAAATAAAAACTGCAAAAAAAAAAATCTGAAATGTCATTTCATTAGTCTCCCTAAAGCTAGTGGATCTAGCACATATGTTCATTTTAATGCTCAATATGGAGTTCATATTTCCTAAAATAGGACACGCCTTATCCTTCATATTCACACTCTGGGATCTGAGGCCCTGGTTTTAAAAAAAAAATAGCTTATATGACATCCTCAATAATATTTAAGTGAACAGACTGCCTATTGGTGGACTGATTTTTCTCTATGGAAATAAATCTGTTGGCAGCCGCCAGAATTGGGGTATAAAAGATGACCTTGGGCAGCTGTTGCCATTTGTTTTGGTGGGAAAAAGAGGGTTTTGTCTCTCCCTGGGGGTTAGTACTGTGATGTTCTGAGCACCATCAGTGCTCTGTTTCTGAAGGGTTACACTGGAGAGGAGGAATGCTTTGTGGTTTATGACAAGATCATGGCAGAATATTTTGTGCACACGGTGATTTGTATCACCCATTTGTGCACAGGCCATAAAAGTGCACTTTTTATCAGGAACATTTGTGAATATATAACAGCACTGAAGACATATGGCCACTAAATAATTCACAGTTATCTATCTTCTCAGCAGATTCCTTATATACCTACCATGTTTTAATGCCTAGTTTGCTCAGAAACAATATTCTTTATGACCCTTCCAATATAAAAATGTTTACTGACTGGCAGCAATATATGGATCCCATGGGATGGGGCTATAAGGAAGCAGAAAGATTTCTGCATTCTCCAACTCTCCCCTTCTGTATCTGTTTTCCCCTAACTCTTCCAACCAGCACCCAACATTACAGGAAAAGATACCTCTCCCCAAAGTGGGTGCGAAATCCTATCTGGGCTATGAGATGAAAGTCACTAACTAACCTCCACCCTCTTCTCTTTTCAGTTCTATATCCATTTACAGTCCTAAGGAGAATCCAAATGCATTTGACGCCGCAGCATTCTTCCAGTCTGTGGGGAATTTCCTGGGAATCTTCGCTGGCTCATTTGCAATGGGGTCTGCGTATGCCATCATCACAGCACTGATATCCTTTGTCTGTATGTGGAAAGCTGGGACTGTCAAGAACAGTCAATATCCATGGAATACTTCTGATGATGGACAACCTCCAGGCCCATAAAAGGCTAGATAGTCTGGTCCAAGTTTCATATGGCACCACTGGTGCCATCTTGGTTCTCAGTCACCCCTGGAGGCATAGGTTGGTACCAGTGGCAGAGGGGCCCAAGCTCTCTTCTTGCCCAAGGTCAGTTCTAATGCTATTGACACTATCTGATCCTAGGACATCAACAGCCTTAAATAAATATCACCTAGGAAAATTAGTGAACAGGAGCCATCAGGATTGGCCTTACTAGGGTCAAGAGGGAGAACTGAAGATCCAGGGTCAAGAATAAGACAATTGATTAAGGGTGATAAATTGGGTATGATCTGCCTCTTTTTCAGGCTTATTCAATCACTAGCTTATAGGGTAGCTCAAGCCAGAGGTCACTGTGGGTCTAAACAAGCATCTACAGCTACTTTATAGAAGGGAACCTGCAAGCAATGCTGAAATGATATGTGTGCCATAGCTGAGCAATCATGTCATTTGATTCCTTTTTGTTGTTGTTAGGAAGTTGGGATGATAGATGGAGTTTCTAGAGAATCTGAGCCAAAGAAAGAAGCTGGTCTGGTGGGCTGCTCACTTAGAACATTCAGATAGGGCAAAAGTAAGTCGGAGTAGAGGAGGAAGGCCAGAAGGCCAATGTCAAGTATAAGGGTTAGGTGGAGCCACAGAAGAGAGGTAGAACAGAAGATCTAGGGCCAAAGACCTCAGGGGAAGGAGAAGGAAGAAGTGTGCCAGAGGGGTGAAGGCCCCAGGCAAAGAGAAGGCAAAATATTGGGGGCCTTTTTCTATGGGGTCTCGCCCAGACATTCACTGAGCAGCTGCTAAAATGCTTCATTCTACTGGGGGTATCTAAGAAGAGTCAGGAGATGTGTAAAACAAGGACCCTGCCCTCAGTGAGTGACAGGCTTAGAAAGATGAGCTCTACATTAAGACTGGGATAGAAAGTGAGTGCCAGAGCCGCATCGAAGTTATCACACTGTAAACACTCAAACTGGGACGAGGCTGTTGTGTCTGGAATAGTATAATACACTTGGCCAACTTTATGATTCTGGAAAATAATTTGAAAAGCAGTATTTATAAGCAGAGTGGGTTTTGGGCATGGCTTGGAAGATAGAATAGGAGCAAAGGCTGAGCAGTCGGTGATTCAGGAGGCGAAGACTAGCATTCACTAAGGTATGGCAGTGGGACCAATGTGGCATCTGGAAGACATGCCTGGGAGGACCAGAGGGCTCCAGCTAGTGAGAAATGGAGGATGAGGGGACTCAGGAGGGATGGAGTCAGCTTGTGGAATATCTTGAAGTGGTATTTCAAAGAGTCTGAGTCTCTTTCTCTAGTCCACAATTAGCTGCCAAAGGTTTCTGCTCAGGAGAGTGACACACTGACAGTCCTGTTTTTAAAATATAGATGAGGAACTGGAACAAAGGATGAATCAGAGGAAGGAGACTAGAATCAAGGGAAACTGTGATGATGAACTGCGGGGGAAGCATCAGGAAGGGGACTGATATTTAGAAGGAAAAATCTCTAAGACTTAGTGATTGGCTGGCTATTGGAGATAAAGAAAAGGAGACAGTCAAAGGCTACTACAAAGTTTCATCCGGAGAACCTTGTAACATGGCATCTCCATTGACAGAAATAAAGTCAGTCAGAAGAGGCAGTGCTGGTTTCCAACAAGAAAAAATGACCTACCCAGTACTTATGCTATGACAGGCCGCCTACGACGTGTTTTCCATGAGTGTCTCATCTAACCTTCACAATGATCCTATCACCAGATGCTATTTTTATTGGATGTGAAGCTTAGAAAGGGTAAGCTGTTGCCCAAGTCATGCAGCCAGCAAGTAAACCCAGACAGTGAGAACCGAGAGGCCGAACATGCTCTCATCACTGCTCCCTATTGCCTCTTAATTCTTAGTTGGAGCTGTGTGGAGGCCAGGTGTTGTTTAGAGTAGAGTAACAGCAACAAGGATAGGAACATTTTGTGAGTTTCTAGCATGTGCCAGAGCCTTTCTATGCATCTCCTCATTTGAATCAACCCTGTAAAACAAGTTATTATCCTCCTCACCTTACACCCGAGGAAACTGAGGCTCAAGGAGGATACGTAGCTCACTCAGGATCGCATATCAGTAATAGTGAGCATGGTAATAATCACATCATCTAACATTTATTGAAAACGTTACTGTGTGCCAGCCATTGCCCTAAGTGTTTTGCATGGATTATCAGATAAGTTTTACAAGAACACTGGAAGGTAGATACTGTTACTATCCCAATTTTACAGCTAAGGAAACTCAGACAATTAAAGTTAAACAACTTGGCTAAGGCCAAACAACTAGGACATTTCAGGGCCAGGATTCAAACCCAGGCTTTTGGGCTCTGGAGGCTACACTAAGTGGAGAAACTAAAATCAGAATTCTTCTCTACCTGATGTGAGGGGAAGGTGTAACATATGTGAACAGGTTGATAAGGGAAGAAAAAATTCCTGGAGATTGGAAGTCTGGCATAAGATTGCATCAGATCTGAAAGAAAGGGTGTAGAGACGGAAGAAACAGGCTCAGTAACAGTGGTGACATCGATCGTGCAGTATTTGGTGGTCTTTAACAGGCTCTACAAACACAGGCTGTGAAGGAGATAAATGCTTACTGTTGTCCTCCTCACCTTCCTAACCACCTACCTATTTCATTCTGAGGCCGTCTCCTCGGGTTGTAGACCTCTGAGCTCTGCAGACCCAGAGCTGAACTAGTTTCTGGAGGAGATTGAAAGAAAAGAATGTTAGATAGCTGATTGCTATTTTGTTACTCACCTGCCCTGAACATTCTCTTTAAAACAAACTAGAAGAGGGAATTCAGAAGAACAGACCTCACTAGAAACAAAGACTTCCCTCTAAGTAACAAAAGGAAATATTGTAAAAGGATCTCAGGGCAGCCCATTCTTTACAGCAGATAAAGAATTGCTTCCAGATCCTTACTGATTCTATTTCCCAAAAAGATGTTTTACCGAAAAAAAAAAAAAAATTAATTTAGACCACAGTAGACAAGTTGCATATCACTTGTTACATGCCAGGCACTGTTCTGAGTACTTAACATATATTAACTAGTTTATAGACCTCTGAGGTAGGTGGCATTATTATTCTCGTTTTCAGACAGGAAAACTCAGGCACACAGTGGTCAAGAGATGTGTCCAAGTGAATACTGTGAATTTTAATCCAGGTAGAATTGGCTTCCAAATGCTACACTCCCAACCATGATATTATTCTGCCTTTGTGCTTTCTAAAACTTTACAAAACATGTTTAACATACTTCAGAACATTTTACTTTCATGTAGGATCAGGTATTATTCTCATTGTCAATTCACGTAGAATAGAAATGAGGCTCAGAGAGGTTAATTTTCTGCTGAGAAATCACACAGCCAGTCACTGGCAGAGTCAAGAATCAGAATAAAATGTTCTGTTCCAGAGGTCACACTTTTGCTCCCTGCTCCCCTGCTAAACATCTCTTAATGTGAAATTTTCTTTAGATTTTGTTCTAGCAGTATAAAAATGCAACACGATCACATCTCCTTATTTGTCAGGGCATTTTGTGCCTAATATTGACACAATTGCAACGTAACCCTTTCCCATTGATCACGTACTCCTAATCATCTCCGCATGATCCATTCTCTGCCCAACTTGAATCACTACTATCCCTTTGTTCTATTTGCAATTTATAGACCATTGACCAAGTGTCATCCTTGTCAAAATGAACCAATAATAATGGTTCATTAATAATGGAACCTATAAATAACATACCTTCTCCTTATCCTACTTATACCAAGAGGGCATGGGCAGCTTCCCTGTCACTGAATGTAACTTCTTCTTCTGATCCTACTTCCATCCCCAGGAGAGAAGACTCTACCAGGTGGTCTGCCCACAGACTGCACTCCCGAGGGAGCAGCGCTCCTTGCTACTGACATACTTGCAGCATCTCATCCCCCCACACTCTCCTTGGCTTTGTTTTTCCATGCCTGCTACACCTCTCCTGAGGGGTGCATCCCAAGGGATGAGGCTAAGCCCTCAGTGAGCTGAATTTATAGTCTTAGGAAGACACCTTTTTAATCTGAACACAGGTTTGAATTTTTACAGGCATGTTCAGCCCCCGGTGAAGCATGGAACTCGTGCTGGCCTTCAAAGTAGGTCCCAGTGAGAATTATGGCCTTCCAGTCAGGTCTGAATATCAGTTCTTTTACTTTGCTCTAGAGCTATCATCACCAGATCAGTTTTTATTCTCAGCCAAGAAGGAGATGTAGCTGTAAAAGCTGTTGTTGTTTCCCTTAACTTGTCTTCCTCACTTGACCAAATTTACCAAGCTGTGCGAGTTCCCGATGCTGGAAACCGGCCTGTTTTTCCTGCTTTCTTGGAGTGCCTTCCTGTCTGCCGAGGCTGCCGGCCTAACAGGTCAGTGCTTCATGCTGCACAGCCAACTGGATGTGTGAATATGTGTGTGGCTCTGGTGTGTGCCCCTCCCTGACCTAGCAGGAGGTGAAATGAAGTCTCTCTTAAATAGTGCATGTGAATAGTTTGGGTCAGAATCAGCCTCTCTTGGGTACGCTGGAGAGAAAAAATAATAGTAATTCATCCATTTTGTACCAAACAGCTTAATGGAACATCTCCTAAATGCTTTCCTCTTTTCTCCTGGCTGGACAGGAGGCGTGTTGAAGAGACTGATTTATAGTGTGATGGATGATTTTCAAACAGAAGTCTTCATTCAGAGTGTGAAAGGATACCCACAACTGCTTTGTAGAGAAGGGTGGTGGCTTTCAGTGGCTCTTAACAGTAGGTTTCAATGTAAGCAGGCTCTCTAGGGTAGGCACATCTCCATACACGTCGGTGGTTGAGATCTTCACATATGTTCCACGGCAGGTAGGAAAACAAACAGCCAATGTGGTGGCTGTACAGTTTAATGTCTCTTACCACAGAAAGTCTATAGAGAGAGTCCTCTAAGGTGGAACAGTTGATAGAAAGGGGGCAGTTCGTTAGACCCAAGGGCTGCAGATCCTAGGATCTGGATTGAGCAATTAGGTTGCCTTTCTGCAACCGTGAGGATTTGTGCTTGGGTTACTGCAACAATTGGGTGCTTTTCCATGCAGAAGAATCTCCATGGCTTCCAGCAAAATGTTAATGCTGTTTCTCTCCTCAAGCCACGTTCCCTGCTTCTCCCAGGTTTCAATCCTGGATCCCTTTCTGCTCGTTACATCTTAATGGACATTCGAATGGTAAGAATCCTTCGTAACTGGTAGCAAGGTATACCTCCCTCGGTGTTTGCATTTTAATAGGTGATACTTTAAGTCTAAATAATAAATAATAATAAAAGTTGACATATATTGAGGGTGTACCATGAGCCAGATGCTGGCCAGCTGTCTTTCATAGATGATTTCATTAATTGATAGAAAGATTCAAAAGTAAAAGACTATGCACAGTTTACTCAGCCAACAGTAAGTGATGGAGTGGGATTTAAAACCAGGAAATTCAATTTTAGAGCCTGGGTTCTGGGGGACCACGCATTTCTACCTCAAATGAAACTCCATCTGTGAAACATCAAGCAGACCTCTAAGGGTAGGTAGGAAGGAAATAGTTGGAGCCCCAGGCAACTGCCTGGTTCAGTTGCTCCTTGGCTGGTCTTGGCTCTCCTGTGAATGCCATGGCAAATCTTTTTAGTAATGAGAACCTATTGCTTTAATCAGCTGGCCCAACTTACTCAGAGCCACACAGTCCAAGCTATTCCCGTTGGCTTCACGGGTGTTTGCTGCCAATACAGAAAGCCACCCACCAGTTCTCATGACACTATAATCAAGACTACATTACTGGATTCCACCCTACCAGGCCTTTGTATCTAAATTATTTCAATACAAAGTCTGTTATTTTAGTGCATTGCAACTTTATTAAGGAGGTAGCTGGAAAGCTTATGCATTTCAGAAAAAAACAGTAGCCATGTCCCTTCAGTGAAATAATGTAGGCAAATCATTTACATCACAGTCATTCAAAAAACATTAGTTCCCTTTCTTCCACATTCTGTATTCTATTCAAGTTTAACTTATAAAATGATCCAAGTAATATTAATAATAAGAAAAAATATTTGACCTTCTAGAAAGGTAAGGAAGTATCTTAACTCACCTAATATTTTTTAATCTACTGTTGGATGTTATAATAAACACACGCACACACACACACATACACACACACCATTGCCTAAGAATTGTCAATTTGTGTAAAATTGTCTATTTCCTTGTCCATTTCAGCAAGATCTTCTTCTATCAACTACATTAAAGGCTAAGATCCATGGGAAACTGAACAAATTGCTAGTTTGCTTGATCCTTGCTCTTTCACACCCTTTCAACCTGATATCCTTACTGAGCTGCCATACAGACCACCTTCTAAGGAGCCAGCATCATGGGATGGGTGAATATGGGTGTGAACCTCAGTAACAGAAAGATCCAAGTGTCCATGGCTGTACCGAGGGGCAGACTCACCCCCGAGTAGTACACTAGATTTAGGCAATGTGCCTAACAGACATTTGCTACAAACCAAATTCTAGGTGTGAGCATTTTGTATTGCCAAAGACCAAGACCGCTTAGTCCAAATTACTTATGTGTTTGTTTGTTTATTATTTAATCCTTGCCTATTTCCAAATTGGATTTGTGACAACTCACAACATAAGCCATGCACATCACAGGACCATTTAGTTGAGGGTAAACACTCAAGTGCTCTGGGACAGAATTTTTCTGCAAAATTAGGCAGCTGTTCATTGCTGTGGTTTGGCAATAAATATAGCTCTGAGCTTTCTGGCAGTCAAAGCCAAAAGGGGAACATGATGAGTTATATAGGAATAATACAGCATTATTTTTTTTAAAGTCATGCTTATTAAAGTGGGCAAACTTTATTTTTCATACTAAAATTTTAGGGGAATTTATCACATGCATCTGTATATAAGGGCCTTTGAACACCAGAATGGACAGTGTATTTAATAATAATTTTAGGGAAAATGGAGGTTCATTCTTCATATGGTCATTTCTCATATCAACTTTCAATAAAACCTGAGGGTGTGGCATCAAATTATAATTCTGTAATTATTTCCATGTAATAATAAAATCATTTTAGTTCTAATGCACAGGTAAACTAATATGATACAAATCTAAACATCTAGAAAACTTAAAAAAAGATTTCTGAATGAATAGACAACAATGAATATAGTAAACTAAAATGGAAAGGGCTATTAAATAGTTTATGAGTAGCTACAGAGGTAACCAGCAATCGTGGAGCCTTGTATGGGTTCACTAACAACACATAATGTAGCTCCTAGAGATAGTATTAACATGGAATGATTTCTCAGCAGAATTCCCCAGGCCCTGACCTTTCAAAGTGGGCCCTCAAGAACATCCGTCTAGTGAGCAGGGCTCTCGGCCGCCTACCTATACTTCACTCCTTTTATTGGTTTCAGAAATTGGGATTTCACATACAATTCTATTTGAAAAAAAATGTTCTGCTACTTTAAACAAAGCACATCTGTTTTTAAATATATTTTATTTTTTTCATACACCCAAGGTAATCCATACTCACTGTAGAAAATTTAGAAAATGCAGATTTACAGAAGGAAATAAATTTAGAATCACTTATATTCTTATTGCATGTTAATAACAATTGTTAATATTTGGCTATGTCAAGCTAACTATATATATATAATTATACACACATATACACTTAAATATGCCTACCTAAATATACTCGTGCATGCATATATCTATATATTTCTTAAGTAACTTGCTTTCTTCATTCAACAATTTATAATGAAAAAAATGCCATGAATGGAGCATTAAAAAATTTATAGTGAATGTTTTCCAAAACATTCAATACTCCATCATATGAACTTGACATAATTTATTGTAACAACCTTTTGATTATTTACAGGTTTTAATATTCTTATTATTACTGCAATGATAATCTGTATAGCTAGAGATATAAATTTTTATTTATATAACTGCCTGAAAATAAAATGTCTGGTTTAATAAAAAACTAAAATTTAAATTTTTGGAGAAATTTGTCCAAATTGTCTTTTAGAAAATTTGTATCCCCTTGCACTCCCACCAGCAATCTGAAAGCAAGCTCATTCACTCACGTCTTCACCACCCCAAATCTTATTAATCACTGCTAATTTGATAATCAAGTTCCATTTTCTTCGGGTTTACATTTATTATATTTTTATGAAGGAGAAGCTTTTTTAATTACAGGTCATTGGCTGTTTGTATTTCTTCTTTGGTGAACTACCAGTTTATGCCCTTTGTCACTTTTTTGTTGTTGTTAACTGTTTTCGTGTTGAGATGCTTAACTTTGTCACATTGTAGTTCAGTTACTCTTTATCTATAGAGAAAATTGGCTAGGACCAATGATGCATTTCTATAATCCCAGCACTTTGGGAGGCCAAGCAGGGAGGATTGCTTGGGCCCAAGAGTTCCAGACCAGACTGGACAACATAGTGAGACCCTGTCTCTACAAAAAAAAAAAGTATCTGGTCATGGTGGCACACACTGTGGCCCTAGCTACCAGGGAGGCTGAGGCAGGAGGATTGCTTGAGCCCAGGAGTTCAAGACTGCAGTGAGCTATCACATGACTGCATTCTATTCTGGGCAACAAAGAGATACCCTGTCTCCAAAAAATAAAAATAAAAAAGAAAAGAAAAGAAAATTAACCTTTTGACTGTCATATAGGCCATAAATATTCTCCAATTTGTGCTTGTACCTTTTAACTATGTTCTGTTTTGTTCGTTTGGGTAAGGGAAAGGGGTTGGCATAGGCATTTTCAAGTTTTATGTGGTTAATTGTATTGCCTCCTTAGAAAGCCCAAGTGAATGATATGTCCACAAACTTAGCAGCCTAAAAAATAATAAAAAAGAAAAAATATATAGAAAACCCAAGTGTTTCTTAATGATAGTGTATAATTTCTTTTAAAAGTTGTTTGATTTTGTTTTTGCATCAGAAACAAACTGGAATTTGTTTTGATATGAGGTGTGGGGTATAGTAGCGATTTGATTTTCTTCCCAGATGATAAGTCACTTGTCCTAACACCCATCAACTTTTGCCTATTTAAAATGTCTATGTATGTGCACATACATGTATGTGTATGTGTATCTGTATGTTCTGGGCTTTCCATTGTTCCACCAAATGTTTGATATTCACGGTGTCAATTATTTCAGCTTCATGGTTTATTTTAATATCTAGTAGGTCAGTCTTTCACTCCTCTTCCCCATATTCAAAAGTTCCTTTGCTATACCTGTATATTTATTATCCCTGATGGACTTGGAGATAACAGGTTCCAAACAGAAAATAATTTTGGAATTATAATGGGGGTACATTAAATTTTTAGATTAATTTGAAGAGAAATGGCATTTTTATAACATCAAGTCTTCCCACCCAGGAATATGTTATGACTCTCCATTTATTTGAGTCTTATTTTACGGCTCTCAGTAAATTTTTACAGTTGTCTTCACATTAGACCTACAAATTTCTTGTTAAGTATCTTTTTAGCAGCTACTTTATATTTTGGGGTGCTACAGTAAATGGGAACTTCTTTCTTTATAGTTTCTAACTGGTTATTGTTTGTATCTGTGCATCTAGATTGCACCGCACTATTTGATTTATTCTCTGTAGCTCTAAAGTACAAAATTAGAGCTGATGGAGAATTAGTATTAATGGGCGGAAGTTAGACTATCAAGTTCAGGAGGGCTTTGTCAGCACCAAAAGAATGTCTGAAGCATTGTAGGCACAAAATAAATATCGTTTGAGCAGTGGAATGAATAATTTTCACTCACAAAAGAAAAAAGTTTCAAAACCTGAATAACAGATCACTTTATAAGGTAGTAAGTGTTCTGTGCCCAATAATATTCCTACAGATTTTACACATCCACTGGTCCAAACATTTCACAGCAGATCCATACGTCAAGTAAATGATATCTCATAAATTGCATTAATCTGTAACCTTATTTTCCCAATTATTAAGTTAAAAAATCAAGACATATAGGCATGAAAGGAAGAGCTCTGTCTAGAAGAATGTGGTGGACATGTGTTGGTTCTGGCTGTCCCAACACATTCTCACTTCCACTGGTAATAGCATCCTAATGTTTCTTAGGAAACTACCCCCGACTCCAATGGATAACATCTTCTAATCAACGTGTCCCACCCTCCCCTGACAAAGAGAATTAGGACATCTGAAGCTAGGACAACTAGACACTCTTCCCCTGGTATGTAAAACTTTAGGAGGGAGAGAGGAGGATGTATAACTGCTGGCACCTCCTCAATAGCAGAGCCCTATTGAGACCCTCTATTTATTTATTCCTGCCACCAGATCCCTGGAGCAGCCATGATGCCTCCTTTCTAAGAGCTATCACACTTCCTTCCAATAAATTCCTTTCTGATTATGCTAGCCAGAGTCTGTTTTTATTACTTGCAAACAAAGAAATCTAAATGGTACAAAGGAAGGAATAGTCCATGAGGTATTTCAACAAAAGAAATTGTATAACTTTGTGACAGATCAGAAGGGAAGACAGTCTCAAAGACGGCACAGCCTCTAGGCTAGGATACTTGGGACCATCTTATGCCAGGTGCATACTGATAAACGAACAAAAAGAATGAAGCTTTTAAAGACAGTTTGCAGTGTTCATTATCCTTTCCAATTCAGCTTCTTACCAGATTCATCATGAACACTTCAGTGTAAGCAGCTTGCTCATTAACACATCGCCTGCATTCACTTTCAGTTGTTACTAATTTGATGATGATCATTTGATTTATTTTGATCATCTTTTGCTTCAAGGGCCACATTTGCAGCCACCTCATCTCAGTCTCTTGGAAATTGCACCTGCCAATGTTCAATAGTCACATACAAGAACTTGGTTTTATGGAAACAAGTGGCTTTTAGACATGCAAATGAAGGCTGGTGTTTCTATTACCCAGAAATCTGAATCTCTGCTGCTTGAAATATACAAGTACATTGAGAAAACATTTATTTGGGAAGATTGGGCAGAATATAAAATGCAAGTGAGAAGTCTTTATAGAGGATGAGAGTATGTACAGAGAAATGGACATTAGGGACTTCTCACAAATCCAGAGAGCATAGAAAGAAGAGAACATATGTGGATGTGTCTGCCATACTTACAAAATCAGCCACCGAGGCATGTGTCTCTGGCTTCTGGATCTTCAGCTGACTTGCTAAAGGATTGGAATAAGTCATCCTATTAATTGGCATCTCTATTTTCCTTACTGCTAAAGTCAAAGGAATTTATTGCTTTGTAATAGAAGGACATTGTACACATACAGAATGTGGCTTTTGGGTAAATACATGACCCTAAGGAATTCTCTCCGTGAGGTACCTGGTATACACGACTACCTAATTTTGGATCAGGTAGAATTTTTCTTGTGCAGAGGCCTGTTTTCTAAAAGTCATTAGGTTACTGAGCCATTATTTTTAAATGAATATTGAAAATACTTCAGCAGTATTATTTATAGCATATCTCTAATGGAATTGAATCCTGTCACAGAAGCTGCTTTCCAGTTTATAAAGATAACCGAAAAGCACAGCTGGACAGGTTGTTTGAAAATTCATTTTTATAATCTGTTTCCCAGCTGAGACTTTGGGGGTCAGGTTTTCGCCAGAAGCAAACTTTCAGGGACTGTCATTAAACACCCAAAGAGTAAGATGTCTAATGGCAACATTGACACCACGTCTAATGATTTCCCTGCTTCCAGGCATTGCTCTAATAAAGACAGCTTCCATTTTTAGATTCCTAGGGCAATTTTATGTTCATTGGAGGCAGAGGAGGGGGAAGAGGGCCACTGGCATATCTCATTTTCTCATACAAAAGGTTAAACAGTATAGAACACTATTTACTCAGCTTAGAATGACTTCCATTTAAGAAAACAGCCATCCAGAAATATGAAGAAAAAGAAGTCCTGATTATTAAGTAATGGGGCTGGGCTTTCTAATCTGATTCTAGAGAGTAAATGACTCTTAAAAAAAAATGAAAGTGTGGAAAGTTAAAAACAAGTAACACTCTGGCCTATTCATTAAGGAATTGACCAAGGTGTCTGAAAGAAAGAAGTGCTCAGCACATGCAAGTTGTGTTTACAACACAAACAGTTAAATCATCTCAATCCCTTCCCCTAAGCCTGTTCTCCTATTGGCCTCAAATCACAAGGGCCTAATTACATTGCCATGATAGGAAAAGCTGCACTTGGAACTCAGGTGCTATGTATTTGTCAAGTCAGTTCTTGAAAGGCTTTTGTAGAGTAAGCAGTGAGGGAAAAGGGGAACTTGAGAAAGTCTATTTTGCAATAGATAAGGAGGAGAGATTTCCAAATGAAATGACTATTACTGGACATGTTGAGATTTCACTTGTCTGAGTAAGTAAGTTGGCTTATTACTTCTCATCTCATCATTTCTCACTTGGGCAAAAATTGTTTTCAAACCCTTAAGAAGGCTTTTAGCTCAGAGGTGAATGTGTTCCATTTGGCTTGCCACTGATGCACTGCATGACTGGATGGGAAATGCATTTCTGGAGCTCAGTAAATAAAACAAATCTCCAGGAGGGGACTTAGTTTGAATTGTTTCTCAAAACAAATCTGGCCAGTTTTAGCTTCCAAATATGTGTCATTAGCCAACATCTCTTACCTTAAAACTGGTTTGCTTTCATATTGACAGAACCAGGTGAATCCAACTTAACCAACAATTCACCAACAAATGAGGTGAAGTGAGTGTTTTCCAAGCTGGAAAAAAAAAAAACAAAACCCTGAGGCTCAAAATATTAGGCGTTCAAGCTTCAGAAATAGTGCCTACAATTCTCAAGGGGATTAGTTAACCAGCACACTGAACCAAAGACAAACATGCAATGATGCCATCTCAATAAACACAGGTGTAAAGTATGTCTTCTCGCATAATAACTCATTAACTCACACCTGCACTTCCTTGAACCAAATAGCTCTTCATTTCAATATTCAAACAACCTGCATAGATAGCTAAAGCAGTGGACAAATTTACCCCTCCTTTCTTCATTGTAAATGTTTTCAGTCATTATTTAACAACTCTTCATGGTGCCAGGAGTCATAGAGAAAAAGGTAAAATTATTTCCCAAGAACCCATATTCTGCATAGGCATGTAGAAAATTGTCAGAAGATGGCACAAATAACATGTGGATGCAGAAGAAAAAGGAGTCAAAGATAATTCCCGGGTTTTTTATGTCCGTTGGGTCAGTGGTTGATTTCACCAAAATGGAGAATACAAGTGAGTGAATACATGCGCCAAAAGGAGACACAATAATCAGTTCATTCCAGGACCTTCAGAATTCCACACAAGGGTAGAATATTCACATGGAAAAGTACAGTGGGCAACTGGCCTGGACTTCTGGGGTGAGATTGCTGATCACAGATTTAGGCAACATTGATGTAAATGTGTTAGCTGACTCCAAGGAAATGGGAACTAGAAAGAAACCAGGGTAAGGAGGGTAAGCCTAATGAACAGCAAAACTTGAGGTGCCATGCCAGGGATCTAAGCAAAATAGGTCTTTCCTTCTTCTCCAGACCTCAAGATAATTTGCATAAGTACTCATTACTATGTTATGAAGAATTTACATAGAGGATATTTTTAAACAAAAATTTCTAAACCTGGCAACATAGATTTGAAGTAACACTTAAGTGCATATCTATATACTCAGCATTGGAGGAATCAGAAATAATAACATAGATTCATGCTGTTTTCTATATTGATGTTCTTATATTCCACAGATGCATTATTAATCTGCCAACTATGGAGTTGCCAAATATGGTGAACTAGATGGTAATTGTACTTTTTGGAAAGTTGGATACTTTCATATTGCCTGAAGGAGTTTTCCATTTTGTTAAATCTTTGACTTCTCAGTTCCAGGTTCACTTTCAGTGGTTGTAGGAAACCTGTCAGAAATGTCTCTTTTTACTAGATCAAAAATAAATAAAAGTGTGGCATGGAAAAATAACCCATCAACCTCTTAAACCCCTCAGAGGACCATCTGAGTGCAAGACACATTTCTTTTTCTTTCTTATTCATTCTCTTTCTGTGTTCTGGTGATATAATCAATATTCCTGTCCAAAAATGCAGTATTCTGTAGTCTTAGAAACTCTTCAAGTCTGCATTTAATGTCAAGGTAAAGCGTGCTTCATGTGACAGACACTTATTTTCTACTTCTGTATCTGACGGCTTCATCAACTTTTAATGAGAAAAGAATTCTGGAGTAATGTTATCAGAAGCAGAGGCTGTAGGTGACATACTCTTGAATACGAAAATTTAAATATTAGAAGACAACGGACCCTGCCAGGAATAAATTCATATAAACATTTATTCGTATGTAAGAATTAGGATTAATCTCCTTGTGTTCTCTTTTCAAAGCACATAAACGTTTCTTGAAGTAGAAGTTCATTCCTTTGACAGATGTGTATTTGAGTACCTGACGTGTGCTGGACACTGCTGTGGGTCAGCGATAAGACAGCAGGTCAGGAACCCAGCTCTTGAGGAGATAGAGGTCAAGAGGGAGACACTGGGCAATCTAGTTGACAGGAAGTCAAGTGAAGCTGTTAAACCCCATGCAATTCTTCAATCCCAAGTATGCAGACCTTGAAGCAAAGTAAAAACTGAACCATTTATATTACAGACATTTATAATTGGAAGGTGCTGAGAGGTCATCTAGAGCAATGCTTGCCGGAGTTTCTTGACCCTTATTGGCAACAAATAGATTTATTATGTAACATATGCTTATATATTAATTTTCATTTTTTTGCCCACAAGGGTAATTATATTATGTTAGAATATACAAAAGTGCTAATTAAAATTATGATGATCTTACGTTTTCTTCTCCCTTCCTTGGATTGTCTTATATACCCCTACTTGAAAACCACTAAACAGACTACCTTCCTCAATTTAGTGAGGAGAAAGCAATGGACGAGGCAATGCATTTAAATTGCATCAGTCATCAAACTAGCAAAGTGACTGAACTATGACCAGATAGATCCTATGTCTTCTGACTCCCAGTATTGCACATTTTTTCTTACATAATTTACAACCACACATTGAAGTTTGATCATATCAACAAGTAAATAGACATAGTATATTTAGTAGCACTAATGCTTTCTGAGAGGGTCCAGAAGTGGAAGTCATGGAGAACAGTATAAATGGTACTGTGTTAAACAAAAGGACTTAATTGTTCTCTGAAAATTGAGCTCTCTGGAAATAATTTACTTGCCAGCAGAATCTTTATTTTTCCCCAAGAAGCATAGATCTCCTCATGCTGTTTCCTAAATTTCTTTGCTTGCCAATTAACTTGAATTTAACCGTGTGCCTCTTTGTGGTTTTTCAAAATAGTTCTTCTAGATACTATCAAAAAGTGTTGGTTCTAGTTCTTATCCAAAATTGTGTAAATGAGTCCCTGCAGTCAATCCTTTGGGCTCTTGCCCACCACTGAAATCTCACTGTACGAACACTGAAAGGCAGTGTTCCTCACAAACATGAGTCAGATGCTCTTATTATTTTTTGTAGGCCACCTCCTGATTTCTTTCAGAGTCCTTTATTTATTTTAGGTCCCAGATATTTTTGAGCATGACCCACTCCACATGGACCCAGATGTATGTAGTTGAGTCCATTCATCATTGCTGCAGGGCCTCATATGTCCAATTTAAATCTAAGATCTTGGACATGTAAAGTAAGAGTTGCATTTAAGGATTGCTTGTTTTTCCAGCAGAGATGGAAACAGAATGATCAGATTTTATTTTTATTGGGAAAGAAAATGAAGAAATACTTTGCCAGCAGAGGGTAGACATACTAGATATTTTATATTTCTAATTTTATGTATACTAGGCCTAACAAAACATGCAGGATAAATACCTTAGTGCTTATAATAGTTTGACAATTAAGCATAGAGTTTATTAGTTGTTTCTCCTATTAAGTTTTGTATTCAAAAAATTTTTAAATTAATTCATGTGTATTTATTCCCTATCTATAATGGATTAAAGTCCAAGTGTGCTGGTAAAGTGCATGTTTCTCAGATATGCCCCGCAATCACCTGCCTCTTTCCCTTTGCTCTTACTGAAGTCCCTACCCATGAACCTGCACTCCCAAATTTTTCTCATCTCTCAAGACCCAAATGCCTCTGCCACTTTCAGGAAAACATTCCTCATCCCTGTCCCAGCTTTTCTAGCCTTAAAGAAATTACTCCCTTTGAGAATTCCTTTGTTATCACCCACTATTCTACCAGTTTTAGATGTCTTTGTATATATCTTATCTCTGTTAGGAGACATAAAGCTGCTTGAGGCCTAGGCCTGCTTTATTCAGTCTTGTGTTCCTCATACCCATGGTCAGTGCTTTGCTCAGTATAGGATCTCAATAGATAACTAGCAATTGAGTGAGTAAATACCAGATACCAAACTCACTCATGTAAGTCTGGTAGCTTAATTGTGACATTACTGAGAATTGTCTAAGTTTAGATTACTAGGAATAGCAAGCACATATCTACCTGCTTTCCTTGATGCAGGAGTTAAAGGTGAAGAGAAGACAACAAAGGTGAAAAAGGGCATAGAATGTGCAAAGCTTGTACTATCCCCCAGTCACTTGTTAAATAGGAAATGTTGCTGTATTTATCCCTGAAATGAGTTTCTCCAAGTTATTCCTTCTTGTCTTCTTCCTTTCATCTCCTAATATTTATGGCAAAACCTTATGTTTACTTAAGAGTATTGAGTTTGTAAAGCATTTTAATATCCATCATATTGCATTATATTAAAAACAGACCGTGAGACAGGTAGCCACTAGCCAGATGAGAAAATTAAGTCTCAGTAGGGTGAAGCTATTGGCCAGCATCACCCGTGTTATGCCTGTAGCCATGGCAAGAGAATGGCAGCCTGTGAAGCATGGAGGCCCAAGATACCACAGGGGCTGAGAGGTGTGGACCCTACTCTTACCGTGCAGCTCTTTATTTTAGTGGCCAAGTCCTCTTTTTCATATATTCTTTTTGGCTACTTTTTCATTTTTCTTGGTTAAGTTTTTTCTGCTTACATTGGGTCTATTTTTATGCCCCTTGTCCAGTTTCTTGAGGTAAATAATCTACTTATTTTCAATCTTTTTGTCCTGATAAAATGCACAGAAGACTATCAATTTTCCACTAAATAATTATTTGGTTTTTATCCCATCGGTTTTGATAGGGTATGTGGTATAAACTTATTGTTATCCTATTTCTAAATAATCTAAAATTTCACATTTGATTTCACCTTCAACTCAATTTATTTACTTATTTATTTTGAGATGGAGTTTCACTCTTATTGCCCAGGCTGGAGTACAATGGCACAACCTCAGCTCACTGCAACTTGCACCTCCTGGGTTCAAACAATTCTCCTGCCTCAACCTCCCAAGTAGCTGGGATTACAGGCGCACACCACCACGCCCGGCTAATTTTTGTATTTTTAGTAGAGACGGGGTTTTGCCATTTTGACCAGGCTGGTCTCGAACTCCTGACCTCAGGTGATCACCCTGCCTCAGCCTCCCAAAGTGCTGGGATTACAGGCGTGAGCCACCGCATTTGGCCTCAACTCAAATTTTAATTAGAAAAATGCATTTGAAAGTCTCCAGTGGATACATTTATTTAGCCTATGCTTTTTTGTTAATTTTCAGTCTTATAACATTGTGGTAAAAAATATGACAGCCTTATAACATTGTGATCAAAAGATGTGATTTATTTGTTTCCTTTTTTTTTTTTGAAGGAAAAAGTTTTATTCAACTTTTTGGTGGTAAAGTATATCATCAATTTTATTTTATGTAATTTTTTCACATTCCAATATTGTTGGGATGAAAAGGAAATAATTTTAAAGTAAAGTAAAAAAAAATTAAAACCTCTCAGATTTTCTTGATAATAATTACTCTCTGAAACTAAAATGGCTTCACAGAACCATGTCAATTCTGGAAAGCTAGGAAAAGAAAACCAAAGAATAAAACACAAAAATATAATTTTAAAACATTTTTTGAAATTAGCAAAAGATATTTATAAGCCAAAAAAAAGTGTAACAAAAATTGTGCTACTCCTTTGAAGATGTCTTATAATTGTTCCAAAATGCTAAGAGGTCAAGAATAAGGGAAAAATATCTTTTGGGGACATACAAGGTCAGAGCCAACTCTTAGCAAGGGTGAGTTGATACCTAGACCCAGACCGTTAGGGAGAGACTTGCTCCTCAAAGTGTGGTCCAAGGGCCGGCATCATGGACATCCTCTAATAGTATAAAAATGCAGAACTGGGGGCTCTACCCCAAACCTACTGAAGGAGAATCTGCATTTAAATCCCCAGGTGATTTGGTGCTCAGATGTACATTAATACCCAGAGTCCTGAAATCATTGCCTTGTGGATTCTTGGGCCACAGTTGCACTTCCAGATGTGGTCAAGTGGCTTCTGATATATGGAGAGGACAGTGATATAAGCTGTAAATTAAGCAAAGCCTGGGAGTGACAAGAACAGGCAAGGCAAAGTGGTAAGAAACAGCAGTAAGAGAGAAGGAGAGAGGGAGTGGGTTCCTTTGTGGGGTGAACTGCTCTGTCGCTTGGGCAGAGTCATCCGAACTCACTATTTTCAATGCCCTTTGATCTGAAGGTTTGTGTTCTAGAGATTTAAAAATATCCTTTTCTACATGGAGAAGACTTTTGGAGTTTCTCTTTAAACCTCATAGCTTATTTGAAAAAACTAAGTTCTTATGAGTAGAAGATATGGTAATAATATATTTTTAAATTTTACTTTAGAAGACTTGTTTGAAATTGAAACAATTTTGAAAGCCTATAAGCTTATCTTGTCTTCACTTATTGAGAAAATTGGCCTCTATTCAAAATGCTTAAAGGTTTCATTTAGAACCAGTGTTATTTCTTTGACCTTAAAAAAACACACAAAGACTGAATTGAAGGGTTCATCCTAGTGGATTAATGAAGTAATACATAGGAAAATGACAGGCCTTCAGAATTGGAGGAAATCCAGACTTTAAGAAAAGAATCCTTTCTACAACAATGCTGGCAGATAATCTTTCAGCTTAAACGTATGATAGGAACGTCTTACACGTCGCAGTAGCTACTCTACCATAGGATAGTGCTTGTGTTTTGGAAGGATTATGGGATTGGGAATTGGAAGACATAAATCCAAGTCTGGGCTATGCCTCATTAATATTTCTAGGTCTAACATATTTCTCTCTCCAAACCACTTGTTCCAATATAAAGGCTGTGTATTATCCATTCTCACACTGCTATGAAGAAATACCCAAGACTGGGTAATTTATAAAGAGAAGAGATTTAATTGACTCACAGTTCCACATGGCTGGGGAGGCCTCAGGAAACTTACAATCATAGCGGAAGGCACCTCTTCTCAGGGCGGCAGGAGAGAGAAAGAGTGCAAGAAGGGGAAATACCTGAATCTTATAAAATCATCAGATCTAGTGAGAACTCACTATCATGAGAACAGCATGGGGGAAACTGTCCCTATGATCCAATTACTTCCCACCAGGACCCTCCCATGACACATGGGGATTATGGGAACTATAAGTCAAGATTAGATTTGGGTGGGGACACAGCCAAACTATAACATTCTGCCCCTGCCCCCTCCCAGATCTCATGTTCTCACATTTCAAAACACAATCATGCCCTTCCAACAGTCCCCCAAAGTCTTAACCTATTCCAGTATTAACCCAAAAGTCCAAGTCCAAATTTTCATCTGAGACAAGGCAAGTCCCTTCTGCCTATGAGCCTGTAAAATCAAAAGCAAGTTAGTTACTTCCTAGATACAATGAGGGAACAGGCATTGCATTCCAAATAGGAGAAATTGGCCAAAACAAAGGAGGTACAGGCCCCATGCAACTCCAAAATCCATTATGTCAGTCATTAAACCTTAAAGTTCCAAAATGATCTCCTTTGACTCCACATTTCACATCCATGTCAAGCTGATGTAAGACTTGGGCTCCCACAGCCTTGGACAGCTCTGACCCTGTGGCTTTGTAGGGTACAACCCTGTCTCAGCTGCTTTCATGGGCTGGTATTGGGTGTCTGTTGCTTTTCCGGGTGCATGGTGCAAGCTGTCAGTGGATCTACCATTCTGGGGTCTAGAGGACAGCGGTCCTCTTCCTACAGCTCCACTAGGCAGTGCCCTAGTGGAGACTGTGTGGGTTCCAATTCAACATTTTCCTTCCATACTACCCTAGCAGAGGTTCTCCATGAGGGCTCCACTGCTGTAGCAAACTTCTGCCTGTACATCCAGGCATTTCCATATATCCTCTGAAATCTAGGTGGAGGTTCCCAAATCTCAATTATTAACTTCTATGTACCCACAGGCTCCACACCATGTAAAAGCTGGAGCTAAAGCAGTTGGGACACAGGGCACCATGTCCTGAGGCTGCACAGAGCACGGGGGCCCTGGGTCAGGCCCATTAAACCATTTTTTTCTCCTAGGCCTCCAGGCCTGTGATGGGAGGGGCTGCTGTGAAGGTCTCTGACATGCCCTGGAGACATTTTCCCCATTGTTTTGGTGATTAACATTTGGCTTCTCATTACTTATGTAAATTTTTGCAATGGTCTTGAATTTCTCTCCAGAAAATGGTTTTATTTTTTTCTATTGCATTGTCAGGCTGCAAATTTTCCAATGTTTTCTGTTTTGAGTTTTCTTGAATGCTTTGCTGCTTAGAAATTTCTTCCACCAGATACCCTAAATTATCTCTCTCAAGTTCAAATTTCCACAGATCTCTAGGGCAGGGGCAAAAATGCCACCAGTCTCTTTGCTAACGCATAGCAAGAGTCACCTTTGCTCCAGTTCCCAACAAGTTCCTCATCTGAGACCACTCAGCCTGGACTTCATTGTCCATATCACTATCAGCATTTTAGTCAAAGTCATTCAACAAGTCTCTAGGAAGTTCCAAACTTTCCCATATCTTCCTGTCTTCTGAGTCCCTGAAGTCTCTAGGAAGTTCTGAACTTTCCCACATTTTCCTGTCTTCTTCTGAGCCCTCCAAACTGTTCCAACCTCTGCCTGTTACCCAGTTCCAAAGTTGCATCAACATTTCTGGATATCCTTATAAAAACACCCCACCCCACTCGGTGCCAATTTACTGTATTAGTCCATTCTCACATTGCTATGAAGAAATACCTGAGACTGGGTAATTTATAAAGAAGAGGTTTAATTGACTCACAGTTCTGCAAGGCTGAGGAGGCTTCAGGAAACTTACAATTCTGGCAGAAGGCATATCTTCACAGGGTGGCAAGAGAGAGAATGAGTGCAAGCAGGGGAAACGCCAGACGCATGTAAAACCATCCGATCTAGTGAGAACTCACTCACTATCATGAGAACAGCATGGGGAAACTACCCCCATGCTCCAATCACTTCCCACTGGGTTCCTCCCCTGACACATGGGGATTATGAGAACCACAGTTCAAGATGAGATGTGATTAGGGACACAGCCAAACCATATAACCACATCACTTTTTAAAAATAACAATTCCAACCATAGGTACAACTGAAAAGAGGATGAGTTCCAGTTCTCTTGGATTTGGCACATGGTCTTGCCTGCCCCTAGTGTTCCTCATTGTCTCAGTTATGACAGCAAAGATACAAGTTGGATTTTATTTTCAAATGGAAAACTGTGGTTTCCAAGAACTATCAAAGTTTAGAAAGAGAAGATACCCACAAGAGAATATCAACGAGGATTGACTCAGAAAAAAAGAAAACGATCTGGCTATTGACAGAGTTTAATTCAGGAAATTGGGTAGAGAGTTGGTGGAGATCTCAAAAGGTACAAAGTGTGCATAAAGGTAACAGAGAGGTAATACTTACAGGAAGCAAGTGTGAACCCTAGGAGTAGGAAGAGTAAAGGGAAATGAATCTAGAAGCTCCTAAGAGGGAACCACTGGGCTAGGATCCAGAATTCTAAGGACACTGCCTGGCTGCCCTTTCTGAGGTGTATCATTGCTGAGATGAAGCTAGCAGGAAGAGCAGGCAAATAGGAAGAAGCAAGCCCTTCTCTCCTCCACTGGGTTCTAGTCACCTTCTGGCACTTCATACTGGCAGGATCCAACAGCACTGGCAAAGGAAAGCATGGTTTGTAGGGCCCCAGTGCCAGGATCACAGAGCCAGTAAAGATGCGTGGGTTTGGAGCTGAGACACTGGTTTGATGACTGGCACAAAAAGCACTTCTAGGCCCCTTGAGGGTCCCCCTCACCCTCTTTCTTACACACAAGAATCTGAGGTTCATAGAGTTTAAGAGAACTATCTAGGACCTCACATAACAGCTTCACAATTAGGACTCAGGCATGGGTATATAAAAACATAGTGATAATTAAAATGTTCTTTCATAAGGTAGAAAACAGTCAACTTTGAATTTGTTTCTGTGTTGGAGAATTTTATAGATAATAGATGAATTTAGATGAGACATTTTCAAAATGTGTTTGGCTTGTAAAAGTCATACTAATTACAGTAATTTGTGTGATTTAACTTATTACTAAGCTATGGAATTATGATTGTGTATGCTAATACTAAGGGTCAGATCAATTTTGTTGTTTTATTTTAATTACAACACCAAGCCTCTGGTCATGTGTGCTCATTCTCCACTGTTTGTTGTTTATATGACATATCCATCCACACAAGACTCAAAAGATATTTAGTAACAACATAGCCTGTTAGTTTTCTACTGGAGGCAAGGAAATGATAACCAATGCAGCCACTAGGGAAAATATTCTCCAATGATAAGCCCAGCTAGTTCAGAGAGATATGTAATCTTTTTCATAAAATCTCTGGCTAGTTCCTGGGATATCAGAAATATTTTTTAGATGGCTTAAGATCACCTTAAAACATTCACAGATGGTCTAATATAGGCAGAAAAGCACAGGAAGGCTATGGACTATTTGATCTCAGCTCTGTCACTTTAGAGGTGACCTTGAGTAAATTACTTTAGTGTCTTACTTGTTCAATAGAAATGGGAATGTTCACTTATTTATTCAACAAATACGGAGTGCCTACCATGTGCCTGGTACTGCTCTAATCATTAGGAATCAAGGAATCCCTCTGTCTTCAATGAGCTTTGCCTTGTGTTACAGTGTATTCGTCTATTTTCATGCTGCTGATAAAGATATGTTCAAGACTGGATAATTTATAAAGAAAAAGAGGTTTAATGGACTCAAAGTTCCACGTAGCTGGGGAGGCCTCACAATCATGGTGGAAGGTGAAAGGCGCATCTTACATGGCAGCAGACAAGAGAGATACGACAGCCAAGTGAAAGGGGAAACCCCTTATAAAATCATCAGATCTCATGAGACTTATTCACTACCAAGAGAACAGTATGAGGGAAGCTGCCCCCATGATTCAATTATCTCCTACCAGGTCCCTCCCACAACATGTGGGAATTATGAGAACTACAACAAGATGAGATTTGGGTGGGGACACAGCCAAACCATATCATGCAGGAAGGCGGAAAATAAACACATAAATATATAAAATATCAAGTAGCAATATATAGTACAGGAAAAAAATAAAGCAAGTAGAGATTGATGAGACTGAACAATTTGTACAGAGTGGATGGAGAAGACCTGTCTGCTCATGTAACATCTAAACAGATATCTGAAGGAGGGAAGGAGCCATGTGGATATCTGCAGAGCATTCCAAACAGTGGGACCTGGAAGGAAGTGCAAGGGCCCCTGGCAGAACATACTTAGAGAGGATATTGAAAGGTAAGGCGGTGGGGAGTGGTCAGAGAAGAGGTCAGCCAGTTGTGGGGAGTGGGGAAGGGGCAGGAAGAGATCTTGCAGGACCTTTTAAGCCACAGGAATCCATTACAAAGTTTTGAGCAAAGGCCAGACATGGTCTGACTAGTTTTTAAAGAAGCGTTATTGCTAGGGGCTACCATGGGAGGCAGGGAGGCCAGTTAGGAAGCTATCGTTGTAATCCAGGCCAAAGGTTATGGGGGCTTGGAAAGGGATGCTAGGGATGGAGATGTTGAGAAGTGTTTGGGTTCAAGGTGCATTTTGAAGGACAAGTAAACAAAATTGCTGATTTGCAGTGAGAGGTGCACTTAGGGTGGTCCCAAAGTTTCCCCCTGGGCAGCAAAAAGAATGGATGCTATTACTAAAAAGGAGAAGGCAGTGGGAGAGGCTGCTTAATCATTGTGAGCCTGTTGTGAGATAGTAACTCACTGCAGTAAATAAGAAGATGTAAATTAAACAAGCACTGTTCTTGGCCCACAGTAGGTATTCAGACAATCTTAGTCCCTTCCTTATCCTTTGTAACACTTCTTTGTTACCTATTCTTGTTCTTACAATGAATTTATTTGCTATCCATACACAGACACACCTGCCCTTTTATTCACTACTTCTCTACAGATCAATATCTAGTCAAAACAGTGAACAGGTCAGCAAAACCTCACCCAGAAAACCCCCAATAGACTACACACTAGACAGACATAGGTCACATTTTTAAATAAATAAAGAGAAATGATTTATGCCAAAACAGTATACAGGGTAATCCTCCTTGTGCTTTGAAGTACTTAGTGCTTCAGCACACTAAAAGTTTCCCTGGTATTTGTTGCTTTTTAAAATATAAATTCTGTGAATAGTAAAATAGTTTATAAGAATTTTTGCCTTAGAATTTCTGAAGAGATGCTAAGAAACTGAGAAGTTACCAAAAATCTGTTGAATTGCCTACTGAATAGATATTTCATGGTAAAATTTCCTACTTGTTTTATTCTTTTGTCTAAAATTTTGAAGCATAATGTTAAAAGGCAATAAGTCATGTAGATTTTACACATTTATGCAAATATGTGTTAGCAATGTTTTATCTAATGCTGACCTGAAAAATAACCAACATGTAAATAGAAGCATATAGTCTACATATTTTTTTAAAGCTCAGTTCTTTAAAATTCTTTGTTGCAGATTCACTTGAAATGTCAGTATTCAGTTCACATATCTCTATACTCTTAAGAATCATCAGCATTTAATTTATGAGTGTTTTTCGTTGGAAAGATTTTGCTGCTTAAAATTCAATTCAATCCCCTTGGTCTGAGTCAAGGAATACTTATATCTTTCATTTTTCCCAAAGCCCTCCTCTATGCCCAATTTCCCACAATTGAGCTAATCTTTAATCCAAAGTACACTGCAAGCTCCCACTGCTTCCCCACTCCAGCCCAGGGACAATAACACAGAGAATAACAGAGCCCAGGGACAGATAGCGTGTCGGTCTCATGGTCACTATTCCTCTGTCTCCAGAAAGCATCTAGTGTATGTGTGACTTCATGTACATTTAAAGCTGATATGTGGTTTAAAAAATAAACCCTGCAGATGTCAAAAAGCAACTGAAGGTCCACTGTTGGTAGGAAACACACACGAACAGATCAGTTTACTTTCAAGGAGTGAATGCCTTGGGTGTGTTCGGCAGCAGGACAGAGCACCCAGCCTTTCCAAAGAGGCACAGGAGCAAACAAGGTCTCCTCTCTCTTGCTTGGCAAGTAGGAGCATTGGCAGGGGCAGCAAAACCCTTGTGGATGTCTTAGGTTTGTCAGTCATAACTTTTAATACTAAATTATGGTATGACAGGAACCTCTTCAGGCTACTCAAAGTATACAGCGGAAAGCAAATATCTTTCAGAAAATATGCCAGTATTTAGTATAAAATCCAGCAAAGTAGTTGGCACTGGCTATGAAAAATCCGGGGTTGACTATGGAGTCTTTTGTTCATGTTTTCAAATATAACTTTTCTAGCTCATGAACAGGGACCCGTTTATCTCCAGGAAGAATCTACTTCTCATGTTTATTTAGAATCTACTTCTTAATGTTTTTCTTTAGGTTTAATCCTTCAGGACCCTGTTTAAACCCTGTTTAAAGCAAGTGCAAGATTTACCTAGGTTTCATTACCATGGTAACTACTAGCAGTTTTAACTGTACTGACACCAAGTCTATTTTCCAACTGGAATAGCCCTAACCTTTGACTTGGATGGAAAAGAAAATTGGTTTTGACTGATCTGTTTTTTTAATTTCAGGGATAGTTGCTGTTCTCTTCTGTGGAGTCACACAAGCACATTATACCTACAACAATCTGTCTTCGGATTCCAAAATAAGAACTAAACAGGTAAAAGAAAAAATTTACTACAGACTTGGTCTCTTTTCTCAGTGAAATGGTTATGTAGCAATTCTGGCAGTATAGTCAGAAAGAGTTTCATTAGTAAAGGAAGAATGTAAGCTTAAGGCTTCATTACGAGTTGGATATTTATAGATTTTTTTCCCTCCGGGATAACCATTAACAATTCTCTTGGTTAGCAAAAATATAGTTATAATAGTCTCTCCCTCCTGAGAGATGTTGAACTTAGACTGTCAGTCTTAAAGATGAAAGGCATACAGTTGGTAATAATTCACAGTCACTTACATCTAAAAGCATTATAAGGCATGTGAGATTGTGTAGTTATAGAGAAAGAAGGAAATGAAGAAAAAGAAGGAAGTGAGGTTTGGTCTTTAATTGGGTGCTTTTGATGCCAAGCAAACTCAACTGCCAGTTGTCACACAAGCAGAATATATCTCCCTTATGCCAAGAACACATCTGTTTGGATATTTCCACATAAACACACAGATTCTTTCCACAGACATTTGCTGCACAGCCACTCTGCGCCAAGCACCATGCTAGCTACTAGGAATACAAGAACAGATAGTTTATGGCCCTGCCTTCAAGAGGTTCATTATCAAGACTGTTTCTGAGGACACAGATGTGTAACAAACAACTTGCCACAATTTTATAAGTGTTGTCATAGAAATACCTCTATAGTGTGCATAAGGATCTTTAGTAGGACATCACCCTACAGTTAGGATTGAGAAAGTCAGGAGAAAGTTTCCAGAGATGATGCCCAACCTGGAGCTTGAAATATAAATAGAAGTTAACTAGGTAAAGATCTGGGGTCTACTAGAGGGTAGAAGGTAGCCACAAGGGCATTTGAGGCCAAGGGATCAGCATGAACAATATCTCTTGAGCAGCCAGTGGAAGCTCTGTAAATAGTTCAGCATGGCTTGTGAATGGGGCAAGGCTGAAGCAAGTGGGATACAGTGAGAGCAGAGACCAACTCATGAAATGACTTACGTATCTTGTGAAGGACTTTAGACTATAACCTATAGGTAATGGGGAGTGGCTTATATAACAGGAATGTATTGTCTTGGAGTTCTGGAGGCCAGAGTCTGAGATCAAGGTATTGGCAGGATAGCTCCTTTTGAGGGCTGTGGAGGAGAATCTGTTCTATCTCTCTCTCTCTTAGCCTCTGGAAGATTTCTGGAATCTTTAGTGTTCTTTGGCTTCTAGACACATCCACCCCAATCTCTGCCTTAGTGTTCATGTAGCATTCTCCCTGCATGCATGTCTACCACCAAATTTCCTCTTTTTATAGGGACACGGGTCATATTGAGTTAGGGGCTACCATACTCTGGTATGACCTCATCTTAGCTGATTACATTTACAATGACTCCGTTTCCAAATAAAGTCACATTTTGAGCTACTGGGGTTTAGGACTTCAACATATGAATTTTGGAGGAGCCCAGTTCAGCCCATAACAAGAAGTCACTGAAGGGTCCTAGGCAAAATAATTTTAAGATCATTGTAGTTCCATTTTAGGAATATGACTCTGGCAGACATGAGGAACATGGACCAAACAGCACTTGTATCAGTTAGCTTTTACAACCACACAACCCTAGTGTCATCCAACAATAATCATTTATTGATCACATACCTGCAAGCTTCAGCCATTTTGATCGGGGTTGGACTGGGTGCATCTGCTTGTACCAGCTGAGCTTGTGTATACGTCTGTTGGTTTTTGGGGGGCTCTATTCTAAAGTAGGCTTGACTGGTGGGCTTTGCTAGTGCCACATGTTTGTCATTCTTCTCCTGATAGAAAAGAAAGCCCCAGTGTTGAAGAAGTTACATTTCCATACTGTGCTTGTATCATATCTCCTAAATATCTCATTGGTCAAGGAAAATTATATGGCATAGTCCAGAGTCCAGAGGCCAAGCTGATCCCTGACCACAGTGGGAGAGCACTGCAAAGTTATATGGCAAAGAATGTGGACATAGGCAATGATGGAGAATTGGACTGAATGATGCAATCTAGCCCAAAATGCAAGTGGAGGTAGAGAGGTCTCTTTTAATAAACATGGTGATGCTGAGGACGTCTGATGTGATATTAGGGCAGTGGGAGTAGAGAAAGCAAAAGCAACCAAAGCAAAACCTGTAATTGACCAGAAATTCCTAAACAGGATTTCCTGAAAGCTTACTTTGAAGCCCTCCAGAATGAGCTATCACTTTCATCCCTCTTTGTCACATCCCAAGCTTGACTCTACCTCTACCTGCCCAGGGACTCTGCGAGGTCACCCTTCCCCTCTGCCTATCACCGCAAATGCCTCAGAGGAATCACAAGATGCAGTTACAGAAATCTTGAGGCCCCCTGAGCGAAACAAAAGAAAAAAGCCCCCCAAATAAAAACTGACACCAATATCCAGAAACCTCCAACATATAGTCTTTCAGAATCCTTTTAATTTTGAATACTACTAGCTTTCCCTAGGGCTTAAAGGGAAATGTCTTGGGCTGTTTTTTTCCTAACCTCTTTTGGTTCTCTGAGCATATTTGTATTCTGGGAAGCTGAACCCTGTTTAGGGACTTGCACTTTTAAGTCATTCTATCTAGACTGCTCAGCAGAACTTCAAAGATAACGCATCTCATGGCAAGACAGCAGCCCAGCATCTAGGGGAGACAAAGTCAAAATCAGTGCCCATAGCCTTCTGTTCTCCCTCTGAATGGCTTGAAAAGCCCTCCCTGACAGGTTGCCAGCATTCATTTTTACAGAATTTTCTTTTAAGGAAGGAGAATGTTACAAGTTCTTTCCTTAACATCTAGGTAACTGCATATCCCCATCTTTGTTCCCCACACTGCCTTTTTTGGGGGGTGCCTGGATCATAGCAGAAGCTTAATAAATGCTAATTCCCTTCCACTTCATTTTCATCCCTTTCTTCATTTCTTTTCTATCAGGATCTGTCATTTTCTGCTTATTTTTTTCTTATAATATGTACATACACAGCCTATGTACATATTTATACATACTTGCATATCTATGCATGCCTATACACATGCACATCCCATACTGTAGTAAACAGAGTCTAAGGTCCCCACTTTGAAAGAGTGCAGTCAGAGGCTCTTAGCCACACTACAGGCTCTGCACTAGTGTAACAAGCTGAGTTCAAATTCTCATGGGAAACGAATTACAAGTTGTAGAGAAATGCTGAGGCATGTACTAAAGAGGTTGCCACTGTGTCCTTTCTGAAACTGGGAAAGGTTTGGGAAGTATTATATGATGTTACATGGTTACAGTATCTTGCTCTACATATCCCCATGTTGTGTTCACACTGTCAACGGGAAGGTAGCAGTTACACAGCTGCTTTGCCTCTGTTGCCAGGACTGTTTAATGAGAGTGTAGGAAACCAATTAGTAAACTCAGGGAAATCCATGTAAATCACCTTTGAGTTATAAAATTCAAAGATGACATGATTTACAAAATAGTTCTATTCAACTGTGTCTATACCAGTTAATCAAATAGCTATATCTGGATACAAAGGCTTTAGAGAAGTATGCATTCTTTATAGCTTGAAGAATTAGAGTGCCTTTTTAAAGTTGTATTTTTTCATTTTAAGATATGTTTTGTCCATGATAATGACCCTTTAGATGTAGGAACTTCATTTTTGCTTCAACCTATGAAAACACATGTAACATCGCTATGTGTTAGGCAAAAAGCAGTATGACAGAGGCACTATGATGCTGTTACGCAACATAAGGATTTGTATTTTGAATACCAAAGCATCCTATTAAAGAGTGTATGAACATATGCAGCAATTCGTTTCCCTGGACTTGGAGTTCTTTGTTGCTTTAGGGTGTGCACATCAAGTCCTAGAGACAGACAGATACTGTAAGCCCTGTCTCTTACCCTGGGAGCTGAGCAGTGCTAGGGATACTCAAGATGGACATCAGCACACAGCAGTGTAGCCCGGAGGTCTCACCCAGGGCCATCCAGAAGACTATGTACAGACCCCATGAACCCACTCAGATGATTTCCAGCCTTCCTCCTACCCCTTTCCTCCCACATTCCCTCACCACCCCCACCGCCCCCAGACAGGCCTGGGAGCTTGCTATCTGGGCCAAACTCCAGGGTGTTCCCATCGGCTGTATTTACCTTGTCTGAGACTAACTTGCAAAACCATGTACTTCCATAGCATCCCTTTTGGTTAGAATTTCTCCTTCCCTTCACATGGTTGGCACCAAAAATTATTTCCAACAGATACACATGGGTAGATGAAATGAATGTAAATAATTACCATTTACTGTGCGTTAACATGTACAAAGTACTTATCTCATTTACTTTCTACTTACCTTTCTACCTAAGAGGTAACTCTTATTATCGCTGATTCCATTCATGCATTGAACAAATTTTTTTTGAGAGCCTACTTTGTGCCAGCCATTGTTCAAGGTACCGGGGATACAACAGTGAACAAAAAAAGAATTTCTAGTTGAGGAGCTTCATAGTAGTCAAAATAAATAAGCAAAGTATATAGTGCACTCATGGTAAGACATAAGGCCAATAATAAAGCAGGGAAGAGTAGCTAGGAGTATATGATGGGAAGGCAGGCTTGTAATATTAGATTGGGTGTCCGGAAAAGGCCTCAGCAAGGTGATATTTGAAAAAAAGTAAAAGAGGGAGCCATGTGGACATTTGGGACAGAACTGTAGAGAAATTGGGAATGACAGGTACAGAGGCCCCCTGGGGCAGGAGAACCAATGTGGCTGATATGGAGTGAACAAGGGAGAGTATGAGAGAAATAGCAGAGCAGTGAGAAGAGACAGGTCATGGAGAGCCCAAATGAGGTGGGGAAACACTTGAGACCTTTAAGTACAGGCATGTACATACGTTTTAGAAGAATAGAAGTATCCGGTATTAGCTAGGGAAGACTGTAAGAGTAACAGGTTTGGGGGAAAAATTATGAGCCCAGGGTTGACTTGTTAAGTTTGGGATGTGTATTAGTCAAAGTGGAGCTGTTGTGTAGCCAGTTGGACATAGAATTCTGGAGCTCAGAAGAGAGGTCTAGGAGAAAAATACAATTTTGAGAGTCATCAGCATATGACTAACATATAGAGATGATAATTGCATATCATATACAGATGATACTGAGAACATGAGACTGGATGAAATCTCTAAGACAGTGATAGAGAAGAGGTCCAAAGACCAATCTAAGGTACTCCAATGTTAAGAAATCCAAAATCAGCAAATGAGCCTGAAAGGTAATAGACATTAGGGAAAAGAAAAGCAAAGTATGGCGTCCTAGAAGTCAAAAGAAGAGTGTCTCAAGGAGCATAATGAATTATACCAAATGCTGCTGAAATTTCAAGTAAGATGAAGAAAATGAACATCACTGATGACAGTGATAAGAACAATGTTGGCAGAAAACCTGAATAGAATGGGTTCAAGGTAGAATAAGAGGAAAGAAATTGGAAACCTCCTGTATCAACAAGTACTTCATCGGAGTTTTGCTGAAGGGCAGCAGAGAAATGAGGTGATCGCTGGAGGAAGAAGTAGGACCAAAGAAAATATCTTTTTATTTTTAAGGTAGGAGAAATAACAGTGCTTGTTTATGTTAAGGAGATGAAACAGTAAAGAAAAAAATGATGTATTAGAGTTTTTTCTAGGCTTATAAGTAGCAGATCTCAAACTCAGATGTTTTACTTTGTGGTTCAAACTATGTTGCCTCTTACTAAATATCATTTGATTAGTAGATGGGATAGCACCAATTGTGGGGTATCATTTATTCAGTAAACCTTGAATGGGTGGAAGGAAAAACAAATGGATGTTTGGCCGTATTTATTATACTTTCAGCCAATTCAGATAATTAGTCATTTACTTTATATAGTATTTGATTCTGCTGTTTTTGAAAATCTACCTATTTCAGTACATTTTAATTTTTTATACAAATACAAGTTGGGATGGACATAGATGTTTTCATGTATTTGCTTTTGAAAAGCCAGATTCTTTGTCTAGCATTTATGGGCAAACAATGACATCTTCATTATAGCACATTCTTTCCAGATGCTTATTTTATTTCCATTCCCCCCAGATGATATTTATAGTGTTTATCGCCATTGAATGGAAAAGCAGCAATGCAAATCCAAATTTAAATTTCCAATAAAAGAAGAAAGTGGGAGCCAAATTATATGTTCTGTGCATGACTCTGAAAATTCAAATAAAGGATCTGGAATATGGGAGCAGCAAGATATAGTGGAAAGGACACTTGGCTGAAAGTCTAGAAAACTGGGTCTTGCCCCCATCCTCTAGTACTCATGGTAGGGCCTCAGATAATTAATTTAACACACATGAGCTTTACTTTTTCCATCTGTAAAATGAATGATTGAACCAAATGACTGGGTTTTAAGGATCATGCTCTAGATCTAATATTCTTTTACTTGACATGGAGCATAACGTATGTGTCTGGTTCTTTCTCTTAGACTATAGTTGAGTAGGGATCACTTGATTAAAGACTGCAATGCATACAGATGAGAGGAGGAATTAGAGTTTTCCATTTAACTTGAGGCCAAATCACTGGGTACACCATTTCAAGAAGTTGTCAAAGCAAATCCAAGGATGAGGCAATCAAAAACCAAAGTCCCTGGTTCATACTGGAGTGAAAAGTTTCATACTGAGGGCTGAATGCTTCTTCCTGGAAAAACTCTCAGCTCCTAAGTGAGTGGTTGTGATGGCTTTTCCTAAGACTGCCTGCATCCTTAGGGTAGAGAGTAGAAACCTTATATTGCTACAACTCAGCATCTCAGGATATGACTGAAGATCTTACAGCTTTTTAATTCAAATATGGACTAATTGTGTTCTAAGAACTACAGTAGTTGCATGGCTGGCACCATGCTGGAAGCCAGGGAGACAAGGGTAAATACCACGTGGTTCTTGTCCTTTGGAGGTCCTAATATAGCAGAAGACATACACATGCACACAAACATACATATGCATATGCATGCATGCACTCACATGCACAAACAACCACATGTGGCAGATATTAACATAGAGGGATGCACAACATGTCATGGAAACCGAGAACTGAATTGCTTACTGGAGGCAAGGTTTTCATGAGAAGCTGGTTTTTGGGTTGGGTGTTTTGGAGTTTGGGTGTAGAATTAATTAGGATATTGTCACGCAGATTTCATGGAGGATAAAATCAAAAAAAGAATAGAGTATGCAAAAATATAAAACTAAGAAAGAGCTTGAAAGCAATCCTAAACAAAAAGAACAAAGCTGGAGGCATGAAGTTACCCAAATTGAAACCATACTATAAGGCTACAGTAACCGAAACAGTATTTTACCAGTACAAAAATGGACACATAGGGCAATAAAACAGAATAGAGAACCCGGGAATAAAGCTGCACACCTACTACACCCATCTGGTCTTTGACACAGGCAACAAAAAAAAGCAATGGGGAAGAATCCCTGTTCAATAAATGGTGCTGGGAGAGCTGACTTGCCACATGCGGAAGAATGAAACTGGACCCCTACCTTTCACCATATACAAAAACTAACTTAAGATGGATTAAAGTTTAAATGTAGGACCTTAAACTATAAAATCCCTAAAAGAAAACGTAGAAAATATTATTCTGGACATCAGTTTTGAGAAAGGATTTGTGACTAAGTCCTCAAAAGCAATTGCAACAAAAACAAAAACTGACAAGTGGGACCTAATTAAGCCAAAGAGCTTCTGCACAGCAAAAGAAACTATCAACAAAGTAAACAGACAACCTACATAATGGGAGAAAATATTCACACACTATGCATTAGACAAAGATCTAATACTAGAATCTATAAGAAACTTAAACAACTAAATGAGCAAAAAACCCCATAAAAAATTGGGCAAAGGGCACTTTGGAAGGCCGAGGCGGGCGGATCACAAGGTCAGGAGATCGAGACCATCCTGGCTAACACAGTGAAACCCCGTCTCTACTAAAAATACAAAAAAATTAGCCGAGCGTGGTGGCAGGCGCCTATAGTCCCAGCTACTTGGGAGGCTGAGACAGGAGAATGGCGTGAACCCAGGAGGCGGAGCTTGCAGTGAACCGAGATCGCACCACTGCACTCCAGCCTGGGCCACAGAGCGAGACTCCGTCTCAAAAAAAAAAAAGAAAAGAAAAAGAAAAAGAAAATTGGACAAAGGACCAAAGGACATGAACAGACACTTCTCAAAAGAAAACATACAAGTGGCCAAGAAACATATGAGAAAATGCTCAACATCACTAATTATCAGAGAAGTGCAAATCAAAACCATAATTAGATATTATCTTACACCAGTCAGAATGGCTGTTCTTTTTAAAAAGCAGATGCTAGTGAGGCTGTAGAGAAAAAGAGAACTCATACACTGCTGATGGGAATGTAAATTATTTCAGCCACCATGGAAAGCAGTTTAGAGATTTTTCAAAGAACTTAAAACAGGACTACCATTTGACCCAGCAATTTCATTACTTGGTATATATCCAAAGGAAAATTAGTCTACGAAAAATCATGCATTCATATGTTCTGCAGCACTATTCATAATAAGAAAGACATGGAATCAATCTAGGTGTCCATCAACAGTGGACTGGATAAAGAAAATGTGGTACATATACACCACAGAATACTACACATCCATAAGGAAGAATGAAATCATGTCTTTTGCAGCAACATGGATGCAGCTGGAGGCCATCATCCTAAGCAAATTAACACAGGAACAGAAAACCAAATACCATATGTTCTCATTTGTGAATGGGAGATAAACATTGGGCACTCATGGACATAAAGATGGCAACAGTAGACACTAAGAGCTACTAGAAGGCAGGGAGGGAAAGAGTAAGGGTTGACAATACAACTATTGTGTACTTTGCTCACTACCTAGGTGACAGGATCAGCCATACCCCTAACTTCAGCATCATGCAATATGCCATGTAACAGAAGTACACGTGTAGTCCTTCAATCTAAAATAAAAATAGGAAAAAAAAAAAAAAAAGCTTGACAAGTCCCAGAAACAGAGGTAACACACTGTGACTAGGTCCCAGGTTGCCTCAGAGAAATAGGTAGGGGTGGGCCGCTGGTATAGGTTAGGGGGCACTGAAGGGAAGCGTGTGGAAGACAGCTGAGAATGAAAATGGAAAGGTAAGTCCAGATGAACCTTTTACTGTCTCAGTATGCTCCCCTTGGAAGAATTCTATCCTATAAGGGTAATAATTGGTTAAGCCTTTTAGGCATAGAGATAATGATAATAATCAGATTTCTGTCTTACAAAGATAACCATGATAGCATCATTGAGGAAAAACTGGACAATTCATGGTATTTTTGTCTCTATTAGTGGTTTTAAGGGTTAGTTATGAGAAAACATGGTAAGTGACTTCCAGGACATCAATCTTAACACTCACCACACTTCTTTTTAGTAAACTCTGTACATATATAACATCTAAATTTATCTTAACCTTCTGTGACTCCAGACATATTTTTGTCCTGTTTAAACTCTTAGGATATTGTGGTCTATATGAAAAGTTTATGGAAATTTATTGTCTGATTTTGCCTTGAACTTAGGAGCTAGATAAATTCTTTCTGAATTAATAAATTAATGAGTGAATGAATTATGACCATTAACATTCCAAGATAAAAAATAGAGAACATATGCTAATTAATGGTTTTATTTAATTCTGATATTATGCATTAATTTAAATTTAATGAGTTGGATGCATAAGGCAAATGTCTAGGGTAATCTTGACATATTGAAAGAAAGATGAAGTACAATTCCATTACTTGCGTGTTTCCTGCAGTGTGTCCATGCCTTATTGATTTGCATTACAGTGGGTTTTTGATTCGGTTTTGTGCATTTTTTTCTATTTCTTTTAACAAAAGCAGTCACGTTCCATCCCAGTTACCTGTTCCAAGGCACAGTGGAGAGAGAATGTCATGGGCAACAATGCCTCTGCCTCCCTGGCTTCTGAGAAGATCAAAGATATCTTCATAAAGCATAGAATTGCCTTTTTTTATTACTCTAATTACATTTCTTTTGTAAAGAGTTCTACCACTTTTCTTCTCTCTGTCATTCAAAATATCTTTAAAAATACCATCCTAGAAGGGTTGAATTTATAAATGATGGCAAAGTGTTTAAATTTCGCCTTAGCTAAGCTGGTGATTCTTTTCAATGAAACTCATTATATTGTATAAAGGACATTTAGTAGTTCAGCTAATACGTGTTTCCTTTTAAATGCTAATGATAGTGGAGCTCCCACATCATGGCAAGAACACATTGTACTTTCAGTGCCCAGAAAGAATTATTTCCCTACTTGAGAAGCCTTTACTCCACGACCAACATGTATTATAGTAGGAGCCACAGATAAATATTTGGCACCTTCAATAGTGGGTACCTTCTATGTCCTGGGTACTGGGACCCAGGGAGAAATAAAGATAAGTAAGACATCCATGCTTCTCCGTGAAAATATTTTATGTAAATTTTTTTATCTGACAAAGCTGTAGATGGACTATAACTTCTCAGTTAAATCTGTCCTACTTTCTCACCCACAAATCTGTTTATCATAGCATATAATTGCAGTTGGAAATTTTAAGTCATGAAATCAAAGAAGTTCAGAGCTAAGGGAAACTATAAACTTTTGAACCCAGAATTTTATTGGAGGAAACTGAAACCCAGGGAAATTCAATGACTTCAAGGGCTTGGACCAGTTTTCCAACCCAGGGTCAACCTGGACATGGGTCATTGCTCAAGGGATATGCACTGTAAATTAAAAATACACAGCACCTGCCTCTAAAAACATTTGGTATATTTGTTATATATTGCTGTGTAACAAATTACTCCCAAATTTAGCAGCTTTAAACAACAAACTTGTATTATTATTTCATATAGTTTGTGAAGTCCTGGAATCCAGGAGTATCAGCTTTGCTGGGTGGCTTTGGCTCAGGGTCTCGTGAGGTTGCTGACAAATTGTTGGTCAGGGCTTCCGTGTCTCAAGGTTTGGCTGGGGCTAGAGAATTCTCTCCAAGAGCCTCATTTACGTGGCTGTTGGCAGAAGACCTCAGTTCTTCCACCTGTGTCCTCCATCGGGCTGCTTGGGTGTCATCGTGATGTGAAAGCTTACTTTGCCCAGAGCAAGTGAAACCAGAGAGAGCAAAAAGACAGAAGCAATGGTTCTGATTAACTAGTCTCTAAAGTTGTTTACTGTCATTTCTGCCATATTCTATTTGTTAGAATCGATTCCATAAAATTGGACCATGAGCAATGGGAGGGGATTAATTCCTTTACATTTTGAAGTGGTGGTGGGGGAAGGGGTGTCAAATAATTTGTGGACATTTTAAAGTACCAGGAGACCCAATGCCATTTTTGGAAGTAATTGTTTGATAGTGCTTTTAATTTCATATATGGTTGAATATTTAGGTTTTCTGCTTCTTCATTCAATTTTAGCCATATCCATTTTCTTAGTAAACCATCTATCCTACCCAGGTTTTAAAAAATTTAGTATCAACAATTGTTGAACACTATAACGTGTCAGGCACTGAACATATATGTTTCATATAAGTTATTCTTATTAATGTTCACATAAAATCTACAAGGTGAAGACTATTATTAATCAGATTTTATAGTCTTAGAGAAGTTAAGGCCACACAAAAAATAGAGTAGTGCATCACAACTCGTTGTTTTTAATGTCCTTTGTATGTATTTGAGTATAGACCTTTTCTTACAGAAAATTACATGCATGTATTTTCCCTTTTTATTAAATTTATGAAACTTTACACATGATCCTGATCATTTTCAATTTATTTATGCATTCTACTGTTTTATCCTTTTATCACTAATCCATTCTTCTTCCTCTTGTTGGGCTTTCTGTTTTTCTTCCCTGTCCCCTTAACAGAGGATGATGAAGGGAACTCCGTTCCTGCAGATCACCACTCTCCTCCATTTTCTTATTTCCCTGCTTTACTACAACCCTGAGAGGGCCTTAATAGGTAGAGCCAAGAATAGTCTTTTCTTTTTTCACCAAAATATTGGTGCTGTCTCATCATCTATCCTGTTCACCTATTTATCTTATGACAGATATATTATTCCATTTTGCCTCTGCTGGCTTGCTTTCTTCAGGATTCATCAGCATTCTACATAACTAAGAGTACTTGAACAATGTTATTGTTGTTTTATTCTGCTTCTTTATCACCATCATAAAAGGCTCTGTATCAGAGTCACCTCCCAAGACTATCTCTACCCAATAGGCAATGTCTTGGTGGCACATACTAATTTACCTTTAAATGTCTTACTGACAAGTTTCCAAAATCTTCCCTTAATTTTTCTTTCTCATCCCCACCAAGCCCTAAGAAAGTATACTTACCTCATTTAGCCTTTTCTAAATATTAATTTTCTTTATTATATTTTCCCCCAAATCATGGTTTTGTATTCTTTCTCACTATGTAGAGCCCCAACTCCTTAAAAAGATAGTGCTCGCTTGCACGCTCTCTCTCTCTCTCTCTTAATTTTTCACTTTTAGAAAACAAAAACTACCATCATCAAAGCTTGGATATCAACATATAAATTTCATGTCCTTCTATGTATGGATCTGATTCAATGCATAATGGAAAATTTTATGTGAATGGAATTTAGGAGATCAGCTGGCCTGGTACCTGCTTTGATAACACTCAAGAGAGATGGTTGCCCATTATTACCTTAAAATTTCTAAGGATGGCAATGGCATAACCCCCTTTAATAGCCCATTACAGTTTTATCATCCTGTTTGATAGGTGTAAGTATGAAGGACTTCAGTCTCATAATGGCATTTTAGAATGATAAATGGAAATTACTGTAATTTTTCTACTTATTTCAATTAAATTTTATTGATGCAGTGCAGAAAACATCAAGGCTGAATATGTGTGCCTGAGCATGTGTTTGTTAAAGAATGTCGCCAAATTTAAGGATGCCATTTCCTTAATGATCTTGAAAGATGCAGCAAATGTATTTAATAAAACGTTAAGTCTTTGTGCAATTCCTTCAGAAAAGAAATTGAATTGCTTCTGGAGGCACAGCTCAAAAATCCAAAGAATCCTATCAGTGGAGATATGATATATAATTCTGAATAAAGTACCCGAGAGGGAAATCTAACAAGTGAGAACAAAAGTTTGGTTTTAGGAGAGTCACTTAATACAATTGCTCTGGGTTACATTGAAAAAGGACTTGATTGGAATCAGCTGTGACCAATCTCTTCTTAAGGGAGAATAAACTGTTATGATAGACCTGCCTCAACAGTGAATACCTAGGTAACAAACTATTACTGTTGTATTTTTCCACTGGTTCTAACTGTTAAAAAAAAATCTCTGCTTTAAAACAGGTTTCTTTTCCTTGTTTGTGCTGTGCCTTGCTTTGTTCAAATTAAATTTTCAAGAACAAACAAGAAGGGAAAAATCCCTGTTGAAAAATAAAGGAATGCTTCTGTTAGGAAAGAATGTCTAAGCTTGCCTTAGTCACTGTAAGTATATGAATTCACACAGTTCTTTTCCCCTAGAGATCTGTGAAAACATGATCATTGAGACTCACATCTGGAGAAAGTGTGATTTGGGGTTTCCAGGACAATTGCTTCATACCCCAGCCCTTGACTTGCTTTCTCTTTCTGAAGATGTTGCTCTGATTATAGTATGGGGGCCTATAACGTAGGGCCGGGATAGAAGATCTCTTGGCCAACTAGAAACAGACAGGCACACAGAGATCAGAGCTAGCACTTGGAATGAGTCCTGGCAGAGTTTCAGTATTCTGAATTCTGACACACCAGGTTTCTGGATGGTTAATGTGCAGTTCTGTGAGTAGTGCTGAGGTCTTCCCTAGGGCCACAAAAGAAATTATGTTTTAACTTTTTATGTCCTTATTCAGGTGTTCTTAAATGGTGGTCTGCAGGCTGGTGTCATAGTGATCCATTATTACGACACTGCCTGTATTCATTTCTGGCATAAATTAATAATTTGCAGTATCCCCTAGGGAAAACACTACTATTCTTCCCCTTTGTACTGATTTATTGTTTGGGTTTTGGCTTGCTTTTATAGTACCAAGTTGAGGTCTATAGGGGTCTTTTGCTTCATCCAAGCATACTAGAGACTAAAAGAGTTTGAGACAATCTAACCTTCCAGGGGAAAAAATAGTCTAATTTTAAGGGAACATTTTTTTCCTCATTCGACCCTGCCAAATGTTTCATGTAATTTCTGCGCTGTTTGTAGGACTTGGATATCCTGGCCTGTAGAATAAGGGAACATCACTCTTTAAGGATATTCCCTATGTTCTAGGCAGAAAACACTTTATATATGTTCCAGAATGTTCATGGACCTAAGGCCTAGGCAACCCAAAAGAAGGAATTTGGATTTCATCCATAATTGGGATTTAGACGTGTAGTGATATATGTGTGAAAAGAAGCTAATGAAAGAAGTCAGACACAGGAAAGGATAACTAAACCTTTAAGAGGAAAATTCCTATAAATGGAAAGGAGTTTGATGTAGCCTGAGGGCCAGCATCCTCTTGTGGGACACTGTGAGAATGAACTTGGCCCTCCCAACCCACCTGCCTGCTGGTATACTTGCACTCTGAGAAAGGGAGCACTAAATGGTAAAGTTTCGGGGGGAGTAAATTGTTTCCCTGGGAACACAAGTGACCCTGCTGGAGCCCACCCCATCCCCAGAATGCTGAGATGTAAACTTGAAAGAATTTGAGTGGATGCTCAACTCTAAGGGACCATCTCTGAAAGAATTGAACACATAAAAATGAAGTACCTTCCTGCTAATTGAAGAGAAATAAGTAGCCAAGACAGACAGTCAAAGATGGAGCTTAAGCTGCCAGAGGCAGAAAACATAGCAGATACTCTAAGGAGTGAGGCAGTCCTGAAATTGCAGGTGGCAGGTGGCAGAAGAGTGGGCAGCAGTGGGGAGGGAGCACAGGCTGCAGTTGGAACCCAGCAAGGGCAGGTTGGTGCAGGCAGCTGAGGGATGGGCAGCTCCAGGCTCTGACAACACATGCCACCCAGCTCCCTCCTCTTGGAAACTCCCAGAGCAGTAATGCTCAATCCTGGGTGCATGTTAGAATTTTTTACAAATCCCAGATACCCGGGCTCCATGCCCAGGATTTCTAATTTATTTAGTCTGGAGTGGGACCTCAGCTGCAGTATTTTAAACTCTACCTAAGTGATTCTAAAGAGTGGCCAGAGTTGAGCATCTAGAAAGACACCAGATGCTGGACACCAGATGCTGAGGTCCTGTCATTTTGCAGGTGTGGTTTTGGATTCAGCAGATCAGAGCCAAACTGTCCAAGTGAGTTCAAGGGGAAACCACATGCTGATAGGCTTGGGACTTGGGACTCTAGAGAGTTTAAAAAATCTTGCTGGCCAGTGGCTCCCCCAGAGATTCTGATGCAATTGGCAGGAGGTGCAGCGTGGGCAGCAGGATTGTTTCCAGCTTCCCAGATGGTTCTAATATGCAGCAGCGCTTGAGAACCAGTGACCTAGGGCACAGTAATGTCACTCATGAAGATCCCTTTGGGGAGTCCTGTAAATATTTAAGAGAAAAGAAAACTCTGCAAGGGATTTTATATTCTGTGTGAGTAGGTGGAGACTTAGAACTATCAAGATTTGGCTATTTGTATAAGTACCTTTATATTCACAGGCAGGGTGTTTCTAAGACATTACCCAAATAAGTATTCCCACAGTTCTCAGATATGGGAAGGCAGTCCCACAGTCAAAACCAAAAAGAACAATTGTCAAGCTCCCTTCTACAGTGACTTGCTTGCCTGCCTGAAGCTCACAAATGGAGGTTTCACTTTAAGATGCACAGATTCATTGTAGTAATCGCAGCATGTAAAACTGTTAGGCTACATAAAAAAAAATGGGAATCTACTTTCACTTCTTTGATTTTAAACTTAGTAAAACACAAATTTGGTTAATATTTATGGACTAATAGGTGCCAGTTAGTGAAAATTAGTACCTTTGACCCTCACAATAACCAGCAGGCTATTATTGGCAACTATTTTACTGAGGAGGAAGCTGGGATGCAGAGAGAATAAGTAATTTACATGGGTCTACACAAGTAAACATGGGTGGGAAATTGGGACTGGAACTAATTCCAAGTCCAGTTCTTTACCCACCTCACCCAGCTACTTTTCTTTCATCTCTATTGAGTCAAAAGTAACCTCCAGCTTACCTCTCACTTTCCAGTTTCAGTTTCATATAGTAATTTACATATGATGCATTTCATGAAACACATCTGGAAAGTTACTAGGTATAGAATCTATAGGAACCTTTGCTATCTATTCTATTATGCCATAGATAATTCTAGAAAACAGTAAAATTTCTTCACTTTTTCCCCACCTACAATTATTTGGCGCCCCAATGAGTAGTATCTTCTCAGTGTCAATTCTCTGGAGGTTTAAGAGACTGTAATGAAATCTCATCAGCTGTGTTTCTAATTAGCATTCTCTACCATGTGTGAATTAGGAGAAAACTCATCTTGTCTATTTCTTAGAAACTATGGCTAAGGTACACTTTGATAATGTTCAGGACTGTGTATGGGTGGAACATTTTATATATAATGGAGTAAATATGTAAAGAAGAATCAAATGTGTATTTAAAGTTATAATCTATGTGAAAATATTATTATATATATTTGGGTTACGAATTGTAGAATCTTTAACATTCTCAAGAGCATTCATCTTAGAATACCTTATTCTACTCACCAAATCCCTTCCCCAATGAAAAGCACCTTTGTATCTTAAGTCGAAAGTACTCTAAAATCTCTTATCACCATAAGGAACATATTAAACTAGTTGGTAATAGATAAAGAAAATCCTATTTCCAAAAGTGCATTTTACTACTTAATTTTAAGCAAGTTACACAATGTTTTCCAAAGTTAAACAAACAAAAAATAAAGAAAGTAAATTTACTGATAATGTTCAACTGGACATTAAAATATACTGCTCTGATATCGTTGTCAGAAAGCGAAAAGATATGACCTGACTCGTTTTTAGCTTTTAACATGTATCTTTCTGTTCAGAAACATTATATACTAGTGGATTTTGTGATATAGAAAATATTCCAACTTTCATGAAAGAACTCTAAAGTGTTTTAACCTGTCTTTAAGACTTGCTCCAGTCTGTCTATTCTTCAGTAGCTTAATTTTACTTCAACTTGAATATGCCTTCTCAGTGCTTTCAAGTTATTCTTTCCTGAATGTTTTCTTTAGTCAAGGATTATGATTTAAGTGGTAACATATAGGAATTAGGTACCAGATCTCCTTTTAAAAGAAGAATGGTTTAATTTCTGTTGTCCACCCAAACATGTATATGATTCATGTGATCAAAGTTACTTTTTCTGTCACTTTTTTTAAGGCCTCAACCTTGGAATTCTATTTGGGAAAAAAAATGCTTGATTTTAAATTGCATCAAAAGCTTCAGCTTGGCCGGGCGCGGTGGCTCACGCCTGTAATCCCAGCACTTTGGGAGGCCGAGGCGGGCGGATCACGAGGTCAGGAGATCGAGACCATCCTGGCTAACACGGTGAAACCCCGTCTCTACTAAAAATACAAAAAATTAGCCGGGCGTGGTAGCGGGCGCCTGTAGTCCCAGCTACTCGGGAGGCTGAGGCAGGAGAATGGCGTGAACCCGGGAGGCGGAGCTTGCAGTGAGCCGAGATCGCGCCACTGCACTCCAGCCTGGGCGACAGAGCGAGACTCCGTCTCAAAAAAAAAAAAAAAAAAAAAAAAAAAAAAAAAAGCTTCAGCTTATGCCACAGAGTACAAAAAAGTGACTGTTTTTAAGGTTTTTTCTAAAGCAAAATGTTAGGTGTATAGTTTCCCAATGACTTCAGTAAGTGTTGCAATTTAAAGAAAATCTCAAGCCAAACTGAATGTATTTATCCAAATACATCTTTTTGATCCCGCTATTCAGCATCCCAACTTGTTGACCAGAGTTTCCAGATGTCAAGCCTAGCACCCACTTGGGTCATTAAGGAATTATTAAATCTGCCCTGTTGGTCAGCACATGGGGCGCAGGTAGGTGCCAGGACCCCAGCTCTGCCCTTCTGACACTTCCTGGGAGTAAACCCAAACCTTGTGTGTCAAAATGCCCTGAAGCTTAACATCAGCCAGTGGTCTGCCTGCTAAAAAAACTCCCACCATCTGTATCCAAGCAGCATCATTGCCTGACCCTGGAGAGTAGCAGTTCCAGAGCTCTGGGTGAGGCATCTAATGCAGTGAGCTCCAGGAGAGAGCAATTAGCACAGGAATGAACGTCAGACTTCTGGGCAGCCATTTTGAGGAAACCAGTATAAAATATTCACATTGTACAGGCCATCAAACTTCATGGTCACACTTTTTTAACTTTGACCTAGGTGAACAGAGAATTGATTTGATTTGTAGCTTTGCTGGGTAGAAGTTACACATTATTTAAAATCATTTTAGAATTTATTTTCAAATTTCAAAAAGCACCAAAACATCCTTTTTTATATTCCTTTGACTTCCAGATTTGCCTGATTCATGAAACATTATTATCTTTTAATTACTATAATTACTATAAACTGGTCTTGAGTGTCAAAGTATCATCTAATAACTGGATTAATTTTCAAGGTATTAAATGTGGGCTTTCTTCCCATAAACTGTTTTTTAAGTGAAATCTGGGCAAGGTGATTATTATACCCACTTTTTACCATATGAAATCTTTAATAAAAGCATTTGCCATAGCTTTGTAAATTATTCCAACTTGCAAGATATGACTCAATTTATTCATGGATGCTTATGTTGGAAACTGCATTATATTTTAGACAACAGGTTAGGTGGACTAAACCTAGAAATGTATTGCATTGTAGGAGATATCTACATTATTATTTTCTGAAAAATGTGCATAGAGCTCTTCATAAATGTTCACCTCATTAACAAAGAAATGCCATTTCACTTTAACTACAAAGACCTTTCCCTGACAGAGGCATTTGCAACAATGGCCTATTTAAATTCTTTCTCTCTCTTTCTCAGACATATTTTTAAAAATACCCTTACCTCCAAATGATTCTGATATATGATATCTAAAGATGTAGGGTTTTTTTATGGTTATGCATCAGTAACAAAACAAAGGTCAGCTTTGCTGTGTTTCGCATATGGTATGCTCATGTGTCTGACTACTTCATCTGTGTGGCCTCACTTATTGCATTTTTCCAAATTTTTGTGTCTTCATCTTTTTTGGAGCCTCTTCTGCTTTGGATCTATGACTTCTGGAATTATTAATACCTGGCCTAATGCCTACCAGAAGTCAAAGGATACAAATATTGAATTATCCTGTGTGTCTTGAGGTCAGTCTTCATAGAACCTCAGCATCTGGGAATTAAGGCAAGTAGGAGGACAAGCACTAGATGTGGAAGACCTGGGTTCTCAGCCCGGGTCTGCTCATGTATTTGTGGTACGTCCTGGAGCAAGGCCCCAGGTCGCTGTGAGCCAGGGAATGTCAGCCCCATGAGAGCAGGGACTTGGTCTGGTTTGTTCACAGCTATATTGCAGTGTCTAGAAATGTGCCCAGCACATGTAGGTCATCACTTTTTATTTGTGGGTGAATAAATGAGTTGCAATGTTCTCTGTACAGGCCTGGGCCCACATGGGCAGTTAGTGAAAACCTCCATAGGCCCTGCTCCCCTTGGGGCCCACACAACACAGGATTAAGTTCTCTGAGGGGAGTGACATGGTTCTCTGGGGCTATATAACAAAGGACCCCGATAGAGAAGTCCTTGAGAAGAGACTCTTCAGCTGAGACCTAAAGAATAATTAGGTGTGAACAGGCAAAAGGCGTTGGCAAGAATGACAGCATTGCAGGCAGAGGCCTCATCACAGGGGAGATCCTGGGTCACTTGAGGGACTGAAGGGCCCTAGCATCCCTAAAGTGATTATCTAAGTGAGATATGTACCAGAATGAGTGGAAATATCATTAAATCATAGAGTTATAGGGCTGGAAGAAATCCCATTACTCAAACTAGCCCATGTCGGCTACATTTTACCATTTGAAAACTGAGGACCAGAGGTCTCTGAGCAAGTTCTGAACCTTAAAATGAGGGGTTTTTTTCCTTTTTATATTCGAGTTTCATGATTTTTATAAAAATTCAAGTGGTACAAAAGCTTGTAAAGTAAAATTTAAGTTTCCCCACTCAAGAAGTAACTGCTGTATTAGAGACTGGTGTATATCTTTTTAGAAGTATATATCCATTGATGTTTTTAAACAAAAAAAGTGATTATACTATAATTGGTAGTTGTCAAGCTTTTTGATAACAGGACCTCTTTACACTTCTAGAAACTATTGAGGCCCCAAAGAGTTTTTGTTTGTATGAATTATATCCAGTAGTGTGCTGGAGCCAGCTAGAACCAGCTATCTACACCAGGTTCAGTGGTAGCTTGAAATCTGCCATCGTGGGAATATTTACATCATGGAATCAGCTTGCACTACAAATCAGGGCTCTCCCTGTCCCCCCAGAGAGCCAGTTGTTAAACATCTAGCAGCATACCACTGATTACATGTATCAATGTTTATCATATTAGACACTTAAAATGAAGATTTTAGAAATATTTAGTAATTTATTTTAAAATAATGATAAATCCATTGCATGTTAACATAAATCACACTTTCTATTTTTGCAAATTTCTTTTATTTCTGGTTTAATGGAAGGCAGCTGGATTCTCAGATTTGCTTCTGCATTCAATCCGTTGTGATTATCACGCATTATGTAGCCTCTGGAAACCTCCATTGTATCCTCAGGATAGAATGAGAATCAAAGGATGTCTTAGTAACAGTCTGAAAATCATGTTAACTTCATGAACTACCTGTAAGAGTCTCAGGGAGTCCCAGAGGTCAACAAGTCATACTTTGAGAACTGTCCCTACACATAAGTTTATTTCTGTTTACTTTTTACCTTATTTTTTTGTTTTTAGCTTTTTAAACTTACTATGTCATAGGCCATGATATTGTTCTCTTTCATTAAAATGAGATTCATACATGTTAAATAACAATTACCTAGATTATTTGGTCTTATTTTTCCTAATGTTTCTCTTAATTTACACCCACATATTGTATTATACAACAAGAAAGAGGAAATGAGAAGGAGCTCAGTGAAGATTTGTGTAGACTGCCTTCTTCCTAAAGGTTTTTAAGACAAACTTCCTATACATTATGTCTTATTTGATTTAGTGCTGCTTCCAGCAGGAAGATGTACTCTGTGATGGCTCACGGTTTTAGCTTCTTCTCTACCTCATGTGAATCTCTATCTCCAAAGACATGAAAAGATGCCCTACCACTGTTTTGAGATGAACTCAAATAAATAAAATTCAGCTGTATTCACCAGGGTCTCTAGAGGCTTATAAATGAAGATCAGGATAAAGGAAATTTGGGGATGTGGTTTGCTTTCCTTGCCGGGGGAGCATTTGAAATCTCAAGAGCTAAGTAAGGCCAAAATGCTCAAGCGGAGGCATGAGTTGATGTATCAAATTCACTCATAAATGGGGATAATGATAGCTTCTATTTCATGGCACCAGAATCTATAAAAGTACTCACCAAATAGCTGTTGTTGAATGAATAGTGTTGTAAAGATTAAATTAGTTTTCATGCATTAGTTTTTACAAAATGTTTGTGGCTCATAATGAGCACTATATGCATGTTAGGTTTTGTTTCAGTTATTTTGTTGTGTTTTTTCTGAGTGCTGGAATTAGGACTCATAATTATATCTCGCAGTTCAAGCTTCTTATCTATAATGGGATTATTTTATTCTATGAACTAAAACATAAAATGCTAAAAGGAGATAAGTTGACAGAGGCAAATCCTGAATCACATTATGGCAATTTTTCAATGAATTCAGTTAGAGTAGCCACCAATATGACACTGGTTAAATCAGAAACTCCCACCTTGACAGAACAGTGAGAAGCCAGATCCAACCCTTATCCAGTTGTCTGATTTTGTCTCCTTTTTCTTCATGTTGCAAAAACTATTTGAATAGTGTTGTTGGTTTTTTTTGTTTGTTTGTTTGTTTTGTTTTTTTTTCAGATTTCTGATGGACTTGAGATAATGCATGCACACTTTTCCATTTGGTCAAAGTTTTTCCTTACTAACTGTATTAGTCTGTTTTCACGCTGCTGATAAAGACATACCCAACACTGGGTAATTTATAATAAAGGAAAAGAGGTTTAATGGACTCACAGCTCTGCGTGGCTAGGGAGGCCTCACAATCATGGCAGAAGGCAGAAGGCAAAAGGCAAGTCTTACACTGTGGCAAGCAGGAGAGAGAATGATAGCCAAGCGAAAGGGGTTTCCCTTTATAAAACCATCAGCTCTCGTGAGACTTATTCACTACCAGGAGAACAGTATGGGGGAAACAGCCCCCATGATTCAATTATCTCTCACCGGGTCCCCCCCACAATATGTGGGAATCATGGGAGCTTCAATACAAGATGAGATTTGTGTGGGGACACAGCCAAACTCTATCACTAACTTAGTAATTATCACTTGAATATTTTATTAGGCATGATAATTCATTTGCTTATAGCCACTTGTTAGCCACAGCCCTCTAAACTCAAAGCCAGGTATCCCTTCCCTTCCCTCAGTACAGTGCATGCTACAACGTCAATAGCTTCAAGAAGCCAAACCTAAAACTGGATGGTAGGCTGCTTTCCCAGGGTTCTAATAACAGGTGGTGCACGGGTTAGACTCCCGGCAAGCACAACCCCAGTTTCCTCATTCTCATTCTTCCATCCTAGAGTCATAGGAGTGGCTTCTGTTCTGCTCATCTGAAATTCAGAAACAAAATAGGGCACTCCTTTGATAGACTTTTTATTTGCTAAATTTACTGGAAATACAGCATCAGATACAGTGTCCAATCTTCCTAGTCTTCCATTTTTCAATTCTTCTCTTTTCGGTGTACATATCAATGACTTTATAAAATATGAATAAGTACTATATACATTTATATAAATGTAAAACATTTAACAACATACTCTGGTATCTAACTCTCTCCCTAGAAGCCAGTAATCATTGATGGGTTACTGAGTCCTTGGAATTGAAAACTATGACTTCTATTCTCTTCCCTTTGTTACAGTTCTTCTCAAGTTTTCTTGAGTAAAAATCCCTGCTCTCATGTGTTCAAGTCACCTGGTATATAAAACCATCCAACAAAACAGTGTTGAATCCTTCCAAAATCCACTGGCAAATACTTTCATGGGATGACATTCCCTAAACAAAACTTCATAATGCCCTTGTTTTATCCACACCCCTAGAGAGGATTACATATCAAAGAATTAAAAATGTTTTAATAGAACTCAGGCCAAAATGCTTCAGATGAATTAAGAAACCCTCTGGGTCTTTTCCAAAAGCCAAAGTGAACTTGGACTTTTTCTCTCTCCAGTGTTTTTATAAAAACGTTTTAAAAGTTGAATTTGTGTTTTCTTAGCTATCTCAGTATTGCGGTTCTGATCATAAGATGTTGACTTCCTCCCAGAGGGGCATTTCCCACTCTGAAATTAGCTGCTGCATTTTTTGCTTGAGAGGCTTGACTGCGTCTCTACCCTCAAGCACCTTAGCTCACCCCGCTGTTGTTGGCACAGGGTAACTCACCCTCCTCATCTGCAGCTCTGTCTCCTCCCACATGGCACCGGCGCTGTCCCTCTCATCTGTAAGATACACATGTTCTCCTTTAGACTTATTTCCTTCTGTTTAGAGTTAATGCTCTTGATGGCTTCACATTTCCACTATTTCATATTGTTGGTTCTCTTAACTTATAAGTCATGAAGATCAATCAAAGTAAAGATAATAAACTCCTGACCTATCAGATAGTCTGATGCCTGGCACACAGTAAGTGCTTAAGACATATTTGTCACACTTTTTTTTTTTTTTTTTACTTTTGAGCTAGAAGGACAAAAATACCCAGGCATGAGTTAATGTATAGAAGGTGGCTTATTCTCCTTTGCCTTCTTCTAGGACTTTTTACTTGATCAGACCATATGAAATTGCTGCTATTTGATAGTTTAGACCTTATAGAAAAGGTAATTTTGTGTGATTCAGCTGTTTTCATGGTGCTAAGCAGCTTGATGTTCTGTTTGCAAAGAGTTCCCACCCTCACAGAGTTGTTCATAGGGTTATAGGGTGACCAACTACTACTGGGATATAGGACTTTCAGTGCTAAAACGGGAAAAGATCACAGCAAACTTAGATTTGTTGATCACCCACTTATCACACTGCAGTCAAATTCTGCTTTCTGTACTTTCTTATTTCCTAAATGTGTAAAGGAAAAAATTTCCAAAATCATCATAATACTAGGTAAGATTTATTGAGGGCCTATCATGTACAGACAACTGAGGTAATTGGTTTAATCTTTCCAATAATTCTGAATTCTTCTAATAATTCTTAATTCCAACAATAATTCTTACCTCCATTTTGCTGGCCGCTAAAAGGAGGCACAGAAAAGCAAAGTAACCTGACTGAGGTCACAGAGCCTACAGTGGTGGAGCAAAGAGCTGAACACAGGAATCTGAGCCCAAAATAAGTCTAAAAGAGGGATATCCAGTTTTCTCTACATTGAGTAACTGTCATTCCTGCAAAGCCTGCCTATGGAAGTGGTTCCTGGAGGAAAAGACATAGAAATGATTTTCTCCATTTCTCTCTGGCTTTCAGTGTTCTTCCTTCTCCTCCAACTCCTACTCTCCAAAGATCTACTTTCAGTTACAGCCAATTAGCCTTGGCTGTACCACGATCCAGCCTAGCCTGGTGACAATGCCTCTTACCTTGTTCCAAGTGCACACTACCCAGTTCTTGACATCAAGTGCCATGCTCTGTCCTACTAATCCTGCCCCTTACCTCTACCTGGACCACTGCTTCCTGCAAAGCAGTCTTCTCTGTGGTCCTCATAGCCCTTTGGTTGTGCCCCACTGCTGAGGCACTGAGGGAAGAAGGGTTAAACATTGGGAGGGATGAGGACCTATTGCTAAGTCTTGAAGAGTCTTGAGTCTTGAATGTGGTGCTAAGCAGTTTGGCTTTTCTTCGGTAGACAGGAAGGAACCAACCAAGATTTACAAGCAATGGCATGAGCACATCTGTGTTTTAGAAAGAAAAAATATAAGATGGACTGAAGCAGGGAATCTATAGGAATATCTTCATTGTATGAGACCTGACAAATTTTGACACAATGCCACTAAGCACATACTATGTGGCACAAAGACAACTAGTCAAGTAAGTGAAAAAACAAACTCAACCTAATGAAGTTCCTTCAACCTTGTGCTACTGTTATCTAATTTTTACTCTCCTGAACCATTAGAAAATTCTAATAACAAAAAACACAAGTTGTCAAGTTTTGTCACGTGTCAATAAAACACTTTAACCATATTAGAGGTACTGTGCTTCAATATGACTGATGTGTTCAGTTAAAATGCTGAAGTTTATGAATCTTACCATAAAGCTTGAAGAAGAACAGTGGAGATACATTACATGCTATCTGTGAAAAATGGTAAAAATAAAAAGCTAAAATGAAAATATTGAATCT